>NW_027472609.1:0-1255000 GCF_030347505.1 Rhynchophorus ferrugineus | reverse complement strand
CCAAACCAAACCAAACCAAACCAAACCAAACCAAACCAAACCAAACCAAACCAAACCAAACCAAACCAAACCAAACCAAACCAAACCAAACCAAACCAAACCAAACCAAACCAAACCAAACCAAACCAAACCAAACCAAACCAAACCAAACCAAACCAAACCAAACCATCAGAAACATCATGTCGACGATGAAAGGGAGTAGCCTCTGACCGAGTGCAGTTTAAAGCTTTGTCTAACAATGATATTAACGTAACCCTTAACAATGAAACAGACTATTGGAATGTAAAAAAAGCATCTCATTGAGATGAAGAAAAAGAATTCATTCAATAAATTCGAATATCACACTTATCAGTTAAAAAATGATAAGTGGTATAGAGTAGTCATTAGAGGATTACCGTCCACAACAGATCAGGACGATATTAAATCGGAATTACGGGCTTGCAGGCACGCAGTAGTCACTGTCACGCCTATAGCGAAAAAGACAACAACTGTAAATGGCGAAAAACAAATTAAAACTTTTCCGTTGTTCTATGTAGACATGACACAAAAGGAAAATAATAAAAATATATACGACATAAATTATTTACTAGACTGTAGGATAAAAGTGGAACCTCCGAAGAAAAATAATAATATACCACAATGCACAAACTGTCAAAATCTTGGACACACTAAAAATTTTTGCAGTAGGGAACCAAGATGTGTGAAATGTGTTGGTAAACATCACACAACTCAGTGCAGAAAACTACGCAATAGTGTAGCGACATGCGTGTTGTGCAATGAAAAAGGTCACCCTGCCAATTATAAAGGATGTGCAGTATATCAAAAAAAAACTCCAGCCAAAGAAAATTACAGCAGAACAACGCTTACGACAAATTGACAATGTCAAAAACTCTGAAACAACATCTACCGTTGAAAATAAAAAAACCCATGAAACCGTAAGACCATTGGTCAAAAATATAAACGTCAAAATATCAAATGATAAACAAATTGATACGAAACCGCAGAAAGCTGCGGCCAACGAGCCAACTATCGTCGACATGATGAAATTGCTCAAAGAATTCCAGACCGAAATGAGACAGAAATTCAGTCAGTTAGCAGACAGGGTGGAAAAATTGGAGAAATCCGGATTGGGGAAATCTACCCAAAACAAGCTAAAGAGAAATCAAAATGAGTAATTCGTTTTTAAGAATTATAACTTGGATCGCAAACGGACTAAATCAAAGAGTCCGGGAACTAGAATTATTCATAAAAACAAATAACATAGATATAGCTCTTATATCGGAAACACATTTTTCTAAAAAAAACTACATTAAAATACGGGGTTATGATGCTTACTGGACACTACACCCCAGTGAACGAGCTCGAGGCGGAACAGCTTTAATAATTAAACAAAATATACAACATTTCGAACAAGAAGAGATTAAAAATGAAGAAATACAAGCTACGATAATTAGTATCGAAAAAAACGGGGCTGAAATAAATATTGGCGCTATATATTGTCCACCAAGACATAAAATGACATGAAAAAGACATAATCTGATCACACTCCAGTATTGTTAACACTGGGCGCGACAATCCTAAGAAAAGCAAAAAAGCCTAATATTACCAACAAATACACTGACTGGAACAAATTCAGATTAATACTGCAGGAACAAATCAGTTTAAAAGTAAGACTTAAAACTATAGATGATCTTGAGCAACAAACCAAACATATAACTGAATAAATTCGGTCAGCTGCAAAAGATGCTACCCCAATAGCAAGAGAGATATCAGAATATGAAGTACTTTACCCCCTCGAAATTAGAGAAATGATAAAAGAAAGTCGAAAAGCTAGAAGAGTATGGCACAGGACCAGAAATGCTGCTGACAAAACCACGTTTAATAGAATTAGTAATCAGACAAATCAAAAGATCAAAGAATATAAACAGAATTGCTTTCAAAAGTATTTAAGTGAATTAAGCCCACAAGCAGATAAAGATTATTCGCTATGGAAAGCAACTCGAAGATTTAAAAGACCAATTATTCGAGTACCGCCTATTAAAAATGATCGAAATGAATGGGTTCGACGCGACAATGAAAAAGCTAAATTGTTTGCACAATACTTAGCTAACATTTTTCGCCCTAATTATATAGAATCTACCATGGATACATCTCCTATTTATCAAGCCGATGTAGATCTAAATTTAATTTCTCCACTGGAAGTTGCCACTGAAATTGATAACCTCAATCCTAAAAAGGCACCTGGTATTGATGACATTTCACCTGGATTATTGAAAGAACTTCCACGAAAAGCAATCATCATGTTGACATATATATTTAATGCCTGTTTAAGGCTGAAGCATGTCCCGGAATGCTTTAAAGTTGCACAAATAATTATGCTCAAAAAACCTGACAAACCTGCAGAACAAGTCGAATCTTACAGGCCTATTTCGCTAATACCTGCAATATCAAAGCTATTTGAGAAACTGATATATAAACGTGTTAAATATTTGGTAACAATACCAGATTTCCAGTTTGGTTTTCGAAATCACCATCGATCAAGTGCACAGAGTAACTGCGGCTATTGAAAGAGCGTTTGAAGAAAAGAAAAACTGCCCTGCAATATTCCTGGATGTCTCACAAGCTTTTGATCAGGTTTGGCATTTGGTATTAATCTGTAAGATGAGCAAATTGTTACCGCGTAACTATTGTCAATTGCTGGAGTCATATTTATTCGGAAGAAAATTTAGAGTATCGCACGAAATGGCGTTCTCGACATTTAAAAATATCTCGGCTGGAGTTCCACAAGGTAGCGTCTTAAGACCTCTCCTGTATCTGCTCTACACTGCTGACATTCCAACAACAAAAGAAACACTTCTTGGAACCTTTGCTGATGACACAGTTATTATGGCAAAAGATATATCTCTGCCTAGGGCAATAGAAAAAGTGCAAGTGGAAGTCAACAAAATCTACAAATGGACAAAAGATTGGAAAATTCAACTTAATAGCTCCAAATCTGTCCACGTTAAGCATAATCAGCAAAATACCTTGGAATCCATCTTGACGGTAGATTAAATTGGAAGCATCACGTTAGAAAAAAAGCAAAACACATTAGAACCAAAATAAAACAACTATACTGGTTAGTCGGAAGATACTCTCAACTTGATCTAAAATCAAAGAGGTTGATCTATAATACAATTATAAAGCCAATTTGGACCTATGGGGTGCAAATATGGGGTTGCACTAAAAATTCAAATCAGTTAGTCATACAGCGCTGTCAAAACAAGATTCTTCGATTGATTACCAATGCCTATCGCTATGTAACCAATGAAAAACTGCACGATGACCTGGAAATCAAATGGATTTGCGAAGTTGTGCAGGATTTCGCCTTGAAACACGAAAGAAGATTACTAAATCATTCTAACGTGGAAACAATACAACTGCTGGACAGCGCACAGGATGTCAGGAGATTGAAACGAACAAAACCATACGAAGTAGTGTGAACATTTAGTGTGTATTGTTAGTGTAAACTATAGCTATAAGTTAATAATTAATAAATAATTGTAATTTTATAATTGAGGAATACATATTGATATATTTTCTCGCACTCGTCTTGCTTGTTAATTAATCCAAGCACATAGGAAAAGTAGTAATAAATTAATTGTAATAATAATAATAATTAAGATTGTACTAAGCGTATCTAATAAAGATGTTATAAAAAAAACCATGAGTGACCATTAGGTATAGTGGTCCCAGTCCGAAATATTGAAGTCTAAATATATATTATATTTAATAGATATTATATAGTTCTAAATAAGTCTCATCTAAATACACATATTGTAATAAGAAGTCTTCCCCTTGATTTTATTATATACTTTTAAAAATTGTAGTCTTTTCAAACCGACGTTAGAATTTCCATTAGACCTCTTCATGGGTTATCTTTACACCATTTAAATCCTAGATTAGCTCTAAAAGCTGCATATCTCTAAGCTGTCTATGGATAATTTTCTGATTTACTGTTTCCTCTGAAATAATTGTATTAAATTGTGTTTTTACTGAAAGCACTACTCACTGTTTTTATATATTTCATATTTTTGATCTCTGATATACAGAAAAACTTGAAAGATAGTCTCTTTTCCGTGAATTGAAGATTATATTTTTTATTTTTTGAGATTTTTCGGTGACCGTGCCTATACTAATATTCAGTGCATCTGCAACACGCTAAAAATTGTTTTAATAAAAACCGCAGCAACTTAATATTTAACACTAAAAATGCTTAACTCTCTAACGAATGCTTCTGGCAAGAGGTTGCCTCCAATATCTCGTTCCTGTCCAAGTAGTTACTTGTCAGTTGATAGCCATTGCCAAATCTCCCTGATGATAAAGCACATGGAGGTACAGCCATAATAATTCGAGATGAAATAAAACATTTCGAAAAAGAAAAATTCGGCAAAGACTACCTGCAAGCCACCAGTATAACCGTAGAGGAAGTCCATGGATCATTAACAATTTCTGCCATTTATTGCCCACCCAAACATAACAACAAGGCAGAACAATTTCAAGAATTCTTCAGTACGCTAGGTAATAGATTTATAGCCGGAGGAGATTATAATGCAAAACATTTAATGTGGGGTTCAAGAATAATAACCTCAAAAGGTATAGAACTGCTAAAAGCAATAAGGATAGATAACTTACAACATATCTCTACTGGTGAACCAACATATTGGCCTTCAGACAGAAATAAAAGACCAGATACAATAGATTTCTGTATTACAAAAAATATTGATCCAAAAAAGTGTCAGGCAGAATCATGTTTCGACCTGTCTTCTGATCATTCACCAATAATAGTAACAATTTCTTCAAAAATTACCATCAAAGATAAACCCCCTTCTCTGTGCAATAATAAAACTAACTGGCCCTCATTTAGAGAAAACTTAGACCGAAACATCTCTCTAAACTTACCGGTACAAACTGAAATGGATATTGAAATAGCAGCAATAAATCATACAAAAAATATACAGGAGGCAGCATATTCCGCGACTCCTAACACTGAAACATTTCCAAGAAAAAATACACATATATCATGTACAATACAGAAAAGGATAGCTGAAAAAAGAAACTTACGACGAAATTGGCAACAGCAAAGGACTGAAGAGAATAAAAGAAAATTTAATAGGGCCATAAAAGAGCTGAGAGATCTAATCCAAATCGAACAGAACCAAGGCATTCAAGAATACCTAGAAAACTTGACATCAACTGAGGCTACAGACTATTCGTTATGGAAAGCAACAAAAAAGCTTAGGAGATCCCAGCAGCATAACCCACCTATTAAAACAAACGAAAATAATTGGGCGAGAAGCAATAAAGAGCAGGCCGACATTTTCTCAAAACACTTAAAAAATGTTTTTAAAGCTTTCCAGTCTCAACTACATAAAGATGAGGAAAACAAAATTACTAGCTTTCTAGATCCGCCATTTCAAAGGGATTTACCACACGAGAAATAATTAACGCTCAAAAAAGTTAAACAAACAATAATGAGAGAGATTAATATTAAAAAAGCTCCTGGTTATGACTTAATTACTGGCAAAATTTTAAAAGAACTATCAGAAAAGGCTATAAAACTATTAACATATATATTTAATGCTATGCTACGAATTAATTACTTCCCTAGTATCTGGAAAGTAGCTAAAATATTAATGATTCTTAAACCAGGAAAAATACCAGAAGATGTGACCTCCTACTGACCTATAAGTTTGTTACGATAATCTCGAAAGTTTTCGAGAAATTATACAGAAAAAAGAAAAATTATTCCAGAACATCAGTTTGGCTTTCGCAATAAGCATGGAACTATAGAACAAGTGCATAGACTTGTAAACAAAATAAACTCTGACCTAAATGCCAAAAGATATTGTTCGGCTGCTTTTCTAGACATATCTCAGGCTTTTGACAAAGTATGGCATACGGGCTTGCAGGTTAAACTAAAGAAACTTCTCCCTCATCCGGACTATCAGTTACTAAAATCGTATTTCACTGATAGACATTTTATTGTAAATCAAGGCGATGAACATACCGAATTAAATCCCATATATTCAGAAGTTCCGCAATGTAGTGTACTGGGTCCAGTACTGTATCTTCTGCATACGGTTGATCTACCAACCACAAAAATAACTACTGTGGCAACATATGCAGACGATACAGCAATCTTAGCATCCCATGAAGATCCAGTCACAGTATCAATAAACCTACAAACCCACCTGGAGCAAATACAATTATGGTTGAAGACATGGCGTATTAAAGCCACTGAAACAAAATCCACGCATATAACGTTTACCCTGCGTAGAAGAACATGCCCACCAGTGAATATCAGTCATCGTCAACTCCCCCAAGCAAAGCATGTTAAATATCTTGGTATGCACTTGGATCGACGCCTAACCTGGAAGAAGCACATACTCTCTAAACGGAAACAACTGGGACTAAAATTATATCAAATGTATTGGCTCGTCGGGCGCAAATCCAAGTTATCATTAGATAACAAGGTATTGCTGTATGAGTCTATACTCAAGCCCATTTGGGCATATGGAATCCAATTATGGGGTACCGCTAGCAAATCTTATATATCCATCATTCAACGGTTCCAAAATAAGGTGTTGCGTGCCATTGTTGATGCTCCGTACTATATTTCAAATAAAGTGATACAACGCGATATTCCTCTAGAACCTATAACAAGTTTAATAATAATAATTCAACGTGTTTGTGTGAAGTACTTCGAAAGAGTGTCAGTGCATCCCAATGTACACGCTAATCAGCTAAATATGCGACGTGATAGTGAAGTGCGTAGACTAAATCGTTTAACACCACCTGATTACTGGACATATGTAGACTTTAGAATAAGACTAATTAATTAAGATAATATTTTATACAGAAGATTGCTTAATGAAGTGATTTTCTGCATGCCATGTAAAAATAATATAGACAAAAGAAATACTTATTGCCTATAGGTCAGATTGTGGACTCACGAAGAGTAATAAAAAAAAATCTATAGTTACTGTAATTAATATTTTGAAGAATTTTGCAGACGTTTGACAAGCGGACGACATTTGCAGGCTGATTTGGTTATTTGTTGCAACCTACCAGACAGCATTCTATCTCTTTTTAAATAGAACAAAATGATAAGGGAAATATCGTTTGACTCTAAGACGAATTTACAATTTGCGACAGCCAATACATTATACATATTGATGACGTGAGTTCACTGTTCAGTTTCAGTTTCGTGAATCACTGATGTCTTTCGATGTATTAATTAACCCTACTAAATGAGTGTCCGATTATTATTTTATAAATTACATAAAGTAATTCAACTTGGCCCTTCAAGATGAATAGAATTGACAAACAAAAGAGCCATTCATTAATGGAGCTAGATACGCGGGTTATGACTTATTTATTAACCTTATTAAACCAGCATTCTGAATATTATTTTATACATTACATCAGGTAGTTCAGCAATTTCTATTGGTTCGTTCTTATTAGATTGTCATTATTTCAATTAACTTTTATTCAATTTCAAAATAACGCAATTCATTTTCATTGATTAGACTAAGTTTCGGGGTGTTCGTTTTTTTTATTATATTTTAAAAACTCCTTTTTACGATCTAGGGTATATCTAGACTGGGCCCACTGCTTAAAGTGCGCTTCCATTGTCTTAATCTCTGTCACCGTGCTACCGACTGGCGAGTGACCTATTTTAAAAATCATCCCAGAAGACACCCGGCTTTGCCTTATTTTTCTTGTCAGTTTTGCCACTTTTGCCTTTCGCATAATCATATTTATAAACGATCAATAACATAAATCTACAACCATGGGTCACGGATTATCGCATCAGTAGGACAAGACCGTCCTGTCACCTTGATTAATAAAGGGGGTACTTCATTTGTGACGGTTTCAACATCGTTAGGAAAATGGAATAAAATGGTCATGTATGCATTAGATAGTATTTGAATAATGTTCCTATGGTTTTGAATTCCTAGGTATGATACTTGATACACTTGCATAGTATTTGCTTGTTAGTTTGGTTTTCTAGGTTTACTATTTTGTCTCCTTCGTCGAGATTTGGACAATAATTTTCGTCGTCATATTCAAAATAATATTGATCTAATATTTGAAATTTTGAACATCGTAACGGAAGTTATGTAGTTTTTTCAGAGAACCGGGTATTCGAATCATTAAGGAGACCTTTTTCGATAAGTGTTAATTGTTTTACTAATTATGGCACCAAAAACAAATAAACAGTAAAGGCGCTCTAGAGACGAAGTGAACCAATCGGATCCTATCGCGGCTCATAGCATAGCGATTAAAACAAAAGTCCAAATTTCCTATAAGGTTAAATGTCTCTTTCTCTATGGATCTATCTTATATTTCCAGCTTTGTATAGATTATTACTGGTGTCCCAACACTTCCAATTAGATGATACTTAAAGGTACGCCCACACTTAATGTATGTGATACATTTGAAAGTGTGAATAAACCTTAAGACCTTAGACCTTTATAAGGATACGTTACTCCTCTGCGGATTTGGCGCGTATCCCGAGCTCTATTTAATTTTAAAACAGAATGATCCGAGTTTGTCGCATGCGTACATACAGCTTTATTTACCTACATAATTTATTTACCTACATATTATTAACATTGAATATTTTTTGAAATAACACATTTTATTTAAAAAATTATTGAATAAAGTGAAATAATAAAAACAATTTCGATATGCCTTTCTATTTTTACAAAAATACCATATTTAAATTAATATACATATTTGAACAATTAACAAGATCTCCGAAAATCATATAAATGAACATTACCATAATGCGTATGATCTGAACTCAAAATTTTCTTAGAATTTTATATAGTTGGATGTTATGTTTCTCACTATGAAGAAATCTTACTGGGGTCTGGGGATTTCTGTTAATCAGTCGGCCAATAAGTTGGTTTTCCAGTTGACATGTAACTACATCTTAGTTTAGCAGCTGCTTTATGCAGTTCACTGCTTTAGTTGTTGTCATTCTGGATCCCCATCTTGTATTTTTTGCATTGAAATCACCTCCAATTATAAATTTTTCACCCAGGTTGCTTAGGACATTCAAATAATTTTCCTTTTTATATTGTATCTTGGTGGACAATAAATTGCGGATATTTTAACCCTGTATCTGCTTGATTTAACAGTTACTGCTGTTACCTGATTTTCTACGGTACTGAGCCCAGGTTCTTGATGGTGGGAAACGTTCTTTTTTATTATTATTGCACTTCCTCCTCTTGCGGTGTTAGCTGGATGTATGGTATGATAAAATGTATATCTTCTAAATTCTATAAAGGATTCTTTTGTTAAATGTTTTTCTGATATTAGACAAATATCTATTTTTTGCCTATCTAGGAACATTTGTAGAGTAGCGTGATGTTGCTGAATTCCAAATTGCTATTCGGATATATTTATTTGCCATTTCGGGTTTTCGGGGGCAACAGGCCTAATACTTTTCAATTCAAGTTTTTCAATCCTTTCAGAAAAATATTCGATTATTTTTTCCTGTCTGTCCAGCTCCTGTCGGTGGTTGCTTCATCTTTCTTTGTATCTCTTTGGTTAGTTTGACTGATACTTTGGGCATAAGTCATTTCACCATTAACTTTGTTATATTTTGTCCGTTGTTTCTTTTCACTCATTGTTACTTGAGGTTTAATTTGAGCAACTCTATTTCTCCTCTCTTGTAGGGTTTTAGCAACTACACATCTTCTATAACTGCGCATTTCGGCTTAGCTTCTTTGGGTTTTCTACACTCTGTGGTGATATGTTTGCCTGAACATTTTACACATCTAGGTTCTCTTCTGCAGAATTTCTGAGTGTGTCCATGCGATTGGCATCTTTTGCATTGCGGTATTAAGTTGGATTTCGTTTCGGATTCGAGGTTCGATTTTGATTTCGGTGCCTTTGACTGGGCTTTTTGTGGCTTCGACAGTGTTTTATTTTCATTATTATTTTTTGTCGCTGCGACCTCATTGTACGTACAGATCGTATTGGATGTATTTTCGGTCTGTAACTCGACGGTAGTCATCTCGATTCTTCTGCTGATGTCGGTCCGCGTGCTTACATCCATCATCACTGGCCTGGCGAGGACTGCTGCAGAATACTCTCTTGCAATAGGGATTCTATTTTTTGTATTCTCTTGCCTGTTTCGTGCTGTATTTGTCCTAATTTTCTGTTTATCATCTCCTCCACCATTGCTTGTATAGTATTTGGCATCACGACTGCGGATTTGGCTTTCAGCACCTTTTCTGTTACTATGTCCATTTTCATTAGAATATTCGCGACGCGGGTTCTGTCTGTGGAGATGAATCGATATGTCTTATATTTTAGACAATATCTGTTATTTACGAGCTTAACTTGCTCAGTCAGATGTCTTGTTCAAAGTCTATCATTTAATTTATTTCATTAATTTAGAGTAGAATATAGTAGAATATAATATAATTTTCAAAATATCTTTTTATGATTTTGATAACAATTTTACGGTTTTCCACTTTTGAAATTCCTATACTTTGATTGCCTTAGTTCTTGCTAGATGTCGCGCGCCGCTTGTTCTCTTTCTCTAGTTAATATTTTCGCAATTAATTTGTAGATTTTGTACATTATTTCTTATATTTCCGTTTCCGCGCAAGGGAGGTTATGTCTTCGTTCTGTTTATACGTTTTGTTTATTTTATTTTATTATTGTTGTGTTTTTAGGTTTTCTTATGGATTAGACCGATCTTGTGTGATTTGGCGACCTACGACTTGTTTGTTTTACCCCCTCGTAACACTTGGAGGTTTTGTCGGACACCATCTGTGTCACTAGGAAATTTGCTTGTGCTTGACGATTGAATACCACCAGACTAGGATTGTACTTTTTTATGAATATTTGGTATTATTTCAGGGTGAGTTTAGATATCATCTTTATCCGCCTTTTCTTATTCGGAATTGATTAATTAGATGACTCTTGTGTTTTGATTTTGTAAGGCATGAAGTCCACTGAGATTACCACTCCGTGGGACGGTGAAGTGACGCCGTAAATATGTTTTGATGTTGTTTAACTACCTTTGTTTTATTTTATTTTCTTGCTAGTTATTTTCCCACCAAGATATCAGCAGTGTATTTATGTTTTTTCTATTTTTTATGTTATCTGCGTCCAGATTCTTTGCCAGAATTGACCGTGATTTATTTGGAGATGATATATCTGAAGTTATCCGTGGCACCATGCAGCCCTTCTGTACTAGATGATTAAACGCTATCAGATTAGGATTTTACTTTTGCTTGGGTACTTTCGGGTATGTTGAATATTATATTTGTTTTTATTAGACTTATCTGTTCGAAAATTTATTAGTTAGATGACTTATGTGTTTTGATTTGCAAGGTATGAGGTCTATTGAGATTACAACCCCGTGGGTCGGTGCAGTAACTTCGTGAATGTGTTTCATATTGTTCAACTACTTTTATTGCCAATCATCCTCCCATAGGGATATCAACAGTTTATTTATGATTTTTTATGTTTTAGGTTAGGAATTCTTTGGCAGAGTTGATGGAATTTATTGTGTCCTAGTGGTGGAAAGCATTTTGGGACTATTGATACTATGAATTTGCTAGTTTTCTACACCATAAGATGAGTATTATTTGTCTTGTTTTATGAGGTGTGTCTCTGTCCTTTGAATGATTGTTTTGGATGATTGTGTTTTATGCAAAGGTTGTTAGGAGGTTATTTTGCGAAGATAGATACGACCTTGACGATATGAGATGATATGGATTTATGCCATCTCATTTGGTAAATTAGAAAATTTGTATTTCTTCATGGATTTTGATATTATTTGTCTATTTGAGCAGTCCTTAACCCCATTTACTAATTCTCTTTATTTTTAGGTAGGTTGGGCGAAAAAACGAGACTCCTATGATTGTGTATGTGATGAAGGTGCGGATCTGTAGTGCTATTGCTCAAACTAAAGCAAACCATCAGCACCTCTCGATCTTCTTCATGCCATTTTACATGATTGAAGCATATTCTCCCATGCTCGTCGTTCCGGATCGTCAGCTTATTTTAATTGTTTAATGGTTCCTATAATTTGGCTTTTTTTTCTTGCTTATTATTATTATATTAATTACTTAATGATGCTCTTATTATAGCAACCATTATATTGACTTAAAAAACTATGTAATAGTTGCATGCAGTAGCGCTAACATCTAATAGTATGCCTAATATTAATCATTTTGAATGTCTATTTGTGGGATTGTGGAATTGTCTGTGCCTATCTCTATGCTTCTCAATGGGCATCTATTATATGTATAGAGAGTTATCTTGACATAGCTATTATTCGTATTGTGCTTTATTGGTTTAATTAATAATGAGGGTTTATATTACTGATTTCTTCTTGTTGTTTTTGTTATTATCAGTTGTCAGTTCTGGGATTGCTGGACTTCAGCGATATTTTCTTCTTCATTAATAACTTTGTTTGCCCAATCATTCAATATTTCAATTTTCTTCTTGTTTGTTTTGTTGAGTACATTTTTCATTTCCATTTGATCATTCGGAATTTTATAAAGATCTCTGGCGCTCAACCTTTCGGCGTTTGTGCATTCATTTATGATGACTATCTCCTTGATCTTGGCTGCATCCGCATACTCCTTCCGTGATTTCCAGTCTGAATCTCTTGATGTATGCTTCCATGTTTCCATGGTTTGTTATCAGTTGCACTGCTTTTCGGTTTAGCTCTAAACTTTCAAACTCTACTGTTTTGCAGTGCTTGTAAGTGTTGCGGCCGTTGGTGCATTGGTCCCAATATCTTTGCCATTTTCGTAGAGTCCATTTCTTCTTTTCGTTTCTTGTCTGTTTGATTCTTCTCAGTGGCAGCCTTGGCTAGTTGGTCGACTTTTGTTGATTCCATTGTGGTAAGCCTTTTTTCCCATGATAATTCCTTTTGATACCCCTGGCTGCTCGCTCTCGCAGTACCTTCTGTACTTCGGCTACCAGTCTGATCTTTGTCTCGTCGTTCTCCAGCTGCCAGATAGTCGCTCTGCTATCTGTTTTGATGACGGCATGCATATCGCCATGTTTTTCTTCTAGTATTCTTATGGCTTATTGTATGGCTAGAAATTCAGCTAATCTCTGTTAATTCCATTTTCTTCTAGCTTGATGCATGCCTCTTCCTCCGTCCCGTCGCTCCTGCTTTTTCTGCTTCACATTAGCATCCATCCATACCTTCGCTATGTGTCTTCCTATCTCGTACTGCTCGGTCCCCAACGAATCCACGGTTTTTCTCATGGCCAGCACATGTATTTTTACTCCGGCCTTGGCGGGCCTGGTGGATAACCGCATTTTTCTGCCGCTCATGCTCTTGCTTCGGCTTCTATTGGTAGAGGAACTACTCCTGCGATTACTTGTAGCGCGCTCGTCAGTGCTGTTTTAAACGCGCCGGTGATTAGTATTGGGGCGTATCTTTGAATCGCGTTTAGCTTCCTCTGAGTGTGTACTTTATTTACGTACCGTCCCCATTTCTCGGACCCTTATAATATGGTTGGCTTTACGACTCTCTCGTATACATTTTTCATTATGTCCCTTGCCATATTTCCGTACTTCCTGCTTATGGGTCCCGCCGTTTTGGCGACGACGGTTTCGACCTTTTCTTTAATCGCATTCAGATGGTTAATGTATATTTTTGTCTTATCCAATATTACTCCCAATTACCTCATCTGGTCTTTAGGAGTTATGATTTCTCCGTTTAATTTAATTCCTATCTTCGGAAATCTGGTCCTCCTGGGTACTACTGGGATTTATCTCTTGCGGTCATTTCTTCTTTTCTTCAATTCTTCCATCGTAAAGGGGATCTCTTTTGGATATATCATAGCTTCCGATTTTTCTATATTGTAATGTGCTCTTGAATATTCTTTCCATTCTAAGCATTTGCGCCAGCATTTGTTCCATTCTTCTTTAATTTCAGTAGGTGTTCGATGGCTGATTGCGATGATTTGGTCGTCGGCGAACGTTTGTGCTCTCACATGTGTCTGTTGTGTGCCAATATCAGCTATCTTATCGAACCAGGAGTTGATATTAATCAACCATAGAGTCGGGCCTATGCTCGACACTTGTGGGCACCCCTTCTCTATTTCGAACTCGATTTTGTTGCTGATTACCGATCTTTCAGTTAGGAAACTTGCAACTGAACGTATCATTTTCTCGTTAATTGCTGCTTTCATTTCATTTAATACAGTAACTTGTGTTGCTGCATTGAAAGCATTTTTTAGATCTAAAACCACAACCAGCACATGTCTTGCGTTCTTCTGTTCCGACTCAACCCAGTTCTTTAGGTCTCGTATGGCTTCTATGGTGCTTTTACCACTTCTGAATCCGTACTGCATTGGGTGGTGTATATTGTTCTTCTCACAAATCGCCTGCAATCTCCTATTCAATATTTTGTCATATACATTCCCCAGGGTCGACAGTAGTTTGATTGGCCTTTGTTCTCCGGACTTCTTCCTTAATCAGCAAAGGTTTGCTGTTTTCCATACCTTGGGGAAGTATCCCGCGTTGTAGCAATTTCTGTCGCTAACTATCGTCGACATGATGAAATTGCTCAAAGAATTCCAGACCGAAATGAGACAGAAATTCAGTCAGTTAGCAGACAGGGTGGAAAAATTGGAGAAATCCGGATTGGGGAAATCTACCCAAAACAAGCTAAAGAGAAATCAAAATGAGTAATTCTTTTTTAAGAATTATAACTTGGAACGCAAACGGACTAAATCAAAGAGTCCGGGGACTAGAATTATTCTTAAAAACAAATAACATAGATATAGCTCTCATATCGGAAACACGTTTTTCTAAAAAAACTACATTAAAATACGGGGTTATGATGTTTACTGGACACTACACCCCAGTGTACGAGCTCGAGGCGGAACAGCTTTAATAATTAAACAAAATATACAACATTTCGAACAAGAAGAGATAAAAAATGAAGAAATACAAGCTACGATAATTAGTATCGAAAAAAACGGGGCTGAAATAAATATTGGCGCTATATATTGTCCACCGAGACATAAAATGACACAACCACAATATAAAGATATCTTTTCAAAATTAGGCCCACGGTTTATTATTGGTGGAGACTTTAATGTTAAACATACAGCTTGGGGTTCACGAATAATAACACCTGCAAAAGGAAACGAATTACTCGAAGCCATTAACCTTACAAATTGTAATTATCATTCAGGGCTCGAACCCACTTACTGGCCCACAGATAGTAATAAAGTCCCAGACCTGCTGGATTTCTACATTACAAAAGGCATCTCATTAAATCAAATTAGTACAGAAATCTTGTGCGATCTAACATCTGATCACACTCCAGTATTGTTAACACTGAGCGCGACAATCCTAAGAAAAGCAAAAAAGCCTAATCTTACCAACAAATATACTGACTGGGACAAATTCAGATTAATACTGCAGGAACAAATCAGTTTAAAAGTAAGACTTATAACTATAGATGATCTTGAGCAATAAACCAAACATATAACTGAACAAATTCGGTCAGCTGCAAAAGATGCTACCCCAATTGCAAGAGAGAAATCAGAATATGAAGTACTTTACCCCCTCGAAATTAGAGAAATGATAAAAGAAAGACGAAAAGCTAGAAGAGTATGGCACAGGACCAGAAATGCTGCTGACAAAACCACGTTTAATAGAATTAGTAATATAAACAGAATTGCTTTCAAAAGTATTTAAGTGAATTAAGCCCACAAGCAGACAAAGATTATTCGCTATGGAAAGCAACTCGAAGATTTAAAAGACCAATTATTCAAGTACCGCCTATTAAAAATGATCGAAATGAATGGGTTCGACGCGACAATGAAAAAGCTGAATTGTTCGCAGAATATTTAGCTAACATTTTTCGGCCTAATGATATATAATCTACCATGGATACATCTCCTATTTATCAACCCGATGTAGATCTAAATCTAATTTCTCCACTGGAAGTTGCCACTGAAATTGATAACCTCAATCCTAAAAAGCACCTGGTATAGATGATATTTCACCTGGATTATTGAAATAACTGCCACGAAAAGCAATCATCATGTTGACATATATATTTAATGCCTGTGTAAAGCTGAAGCATGTCCCGGAATGCTTTAAAGTTGCACAAATAATTATGCTCAAAAAACCTGACAAACCTGCAGAACAAGTCGAATCTTACAGGCCTATTTCGCTACTACCTGCAATATCAAAGCTATTTGAGAAGCTGATATATAAACGTGTTAAACACTTGGTAACAATACCAGATTTCCAGTTTGGTTTTCGAAATCACCATTCAACTATCGATCAAGTGCACAGAGTAACTGCGGCTATTGAAAGAGCGTTTGAAGAAAAGAAATACTGCCCTGCAATATTCCTGGATGTCTCACAAGCTTTTGATCGGGTTTGGCATTTGGGATTAATCTGTAAGATGAGTAAATTGTTACCGCGTAACTATTGTCAATTGCTGGAGTCATATTTATTCGAAAGAAAATTTAGAGTATCGCACGAAATGGCGTTCTCGACATTTAAAAATATCTCGGCTGGAGTTCCACAAGGTAGCGTCTTAGGACCTCTCCTGTATCTGCTCTACACTGCTGACATTCCAACAACAAAAGAAACACTTCTTGGAACCTTTGCTGATGACACAGTTATAATGGCAAAAGATATATCTCTGCCTAGGGCAATAGAAAAAGTGCAAGTGGCAGTCAACAAAATCTACAAATGGACAAAAGATTGGAAAATTCAACTTAATAGCTCCAAATCTGTCCACGTTAATTTTGCATTAAGGCGAAATAATAAAAACTTAATTATATCACTCAATGGATGCCCGATTCCTCAAGCAGAATCAGCAAAATACCTTGGAATCCATCTTGACGGTAGATTAAATTGGAAGCATCACGTTAGACAAAAAGCAAAACACATTAGAACCAAAATAAAACAACTATACTGGTTAGTCGGAAGATACTTTCAACTTGATCTAAAATCAAAGAGGTTGATCTATAATACAATTATAAAGCCAATTTGGACCTATGGGGTTGCACTAAAAATTCAAATCAGTTAGTCATACAGCGCTGTCAAAACAAGATTCTTCGATTGATTACCAATGCCTATCGCTATGTAACCAATGAAGAACTGCACGATGACCTGGAAATCAAATGGATTTGCGAACTTGTGCAGGATTTCGCCTTGAAACACGAAAGAAGATTACTAAATCATTTTAACGTGGAAGCAATACAAGTGCTGGACAGCGCACAGGATGTCAAGAGATTGAAACGAACAAAACCATACGAACTTGTGTGAATATTTAGTGTGTATTATTAGTGTAAACTATAGCTATAAGTTAATAATTAATAAATAATTGTAATTTTATAATTGAGGAATACATACTGATGTATTTTCTCGCACTCGTCTTGCTTGCTAATTAATCCAAGCACATACGAAAAGTAGTAATAAATTAATTGTAATAATAATAACAATTAAGATTGTACTAAGCGTATCTAATAAAGATGTTATAAAAAAAATTAAATTTATTTCATTAATTTAGAGTAGAATATAATATAATTTTTAAAATATTTTTTTAAAGATATTGTTGACAATTTTACGGTTTTCCACTTTTGAAATTCCTATCCTTTGATTGCTTAAGTTCATGCTAGATGTCGCGCGCCGCTTGTTGTTCTCTTTCTCTAGTTAATATTTTCGCAATTAATTTGTAGATTTTGTAGATTATTTCTTATATTCCCGTTTTGATTACTATCTTTTCCTTTTATTAATTAAATTAGAATTACCCGTAATTTATGTTGTTGGATATTGTTTTCGTCTCTCATTCAGGAGAATTGACGTACCCGCATGGGAGGTTATGTCTTCGTTCTGTTTATACGTTTTGTTTATTTTATTTTATTATTGTTGTTTTCTTATGGATTAGGCCGATCTTGTGTGATTTGGCGATCTACGACTTGTTTGTTTTACCCCCTCACACCACTTGGAGATTTTGTCGGACACCATCTGTGTCACTAGGAAATTTGCTTGTGCTTGACGATTGAATACCACCAGACTAGGATTGTACTTTTTTATGAATATTTGGTATTATTTCAGGGTGAGTTTAGATATCATCTTTATCCGCCTTTTCTTATTCGGAATTGATTAATTAGATGACCCTTGTGTTTTGATTTTGTAAGGCATGAAGTCCACTGAGATTACCACTCCGTGGGACGGTGAAGTGATGCCGTAAATATGTTTTGATGTTGTTTAACTACCTTTGTTTTATTTTATTTTCTTGCTAGTTATTTTCCCACCAGGATATCAGCAGTGTATTTATGTTTTTTCTATTTTTTAGATTATCTGCGTCCAGATTCTTTGGCAGAATTGACCGTGATTTATTTGGAGATGATATATCCGAAGCTATCTGTGGCACCATGCAGCCCTTCTGTACTCGATGATTAAACGCTATCAGATTAGGATTTTACTTTCGCTTGGGTACTTTCGGGTATGTTGAATATTATATTTGTTTTTATTAGACTTATCTGTTCGAAAATGTATTAATTAGATGACTTATGTGTTTTGATTTGCAAGGTATGAGGTCTATTGAGATTACAACCCCGTGGGTCGGTGCAGTAACTTCGTGAATGTGTTTCATATTGTTCAACTACTTTTATTGCCAATCATCCTCCCATAGGGATATCAACAGTTTATTTATGATTTTTTATGTTTTAGGTTAGGGATTCTTTGGCAGAGTTGATGGAATTGATTGTGTCCTAGTGGTGGAAAGCATTTTGCGACTATTGATACTATGAATTTGCTAGTTTTCTACACCATAAGATGAGTATTATTTGTCTTGTTTTATGAGGTGTGTCTCTGTCCTTTGAATGATTGTTTTAGATGATTGTGTTTTATGCAAAGATTGTTAGGAGGCTATTTTGCGAAGATAGATACGACCTTGACGATATGAGATGATATGAATTTATGCCATCTCATTTGGTAAATTAGAAAATTTGTATTTCTTCATGGATTTTGATATTATTTGTCTATTTGAGCAGTCCTTAACCCCATTTACTTATTCTCTTTATTTTTAGGTAGGTTGGGGGACAAAACGAGACTCCTATGATTGTGTATGTGATGAAGGTGCGGATCTGTAGTGCTATTGCTCAAACTAAAGCAAACCATCAGTACCTCTCGAACTTCTCCAAGCCATTTTACATGATTGAGGCATATTCTCCCATGCTCGTCGTTCCGGATGGTCAGCTTATTTTAATTGTTTAATGGTTCCTATAATTTGGCTTTTTTTTATTGCTTATTATTATTATATTAATTACTTAATGATGCTTTTATTACAGCAACCATTATTTTGACTTAAAAAACTATGTAATAGTTGCATGCAGTAGCGCTAACATCTAATAGTATGCCTAATATTAATCATTTTGAATGTCTATTTGTGGGATTGTGGAATTGTCTGTTCCTATCTCTATGTTTCTCAATGGGCATCTCTTATATGTATAGAGAGTTATCTTGACATAGCTATTATTCGTATTGTGCTTTATTGGTTTAATTAATAATGAGGGTTTATATTACTGATTTCTTCTTGTTGTTTTTGTTATTATCAGTTGTCAGTTCTGGGATTGCTGGACTTCAGCGATATTTTCTTCTTCATTAATAACTTTGTTTGTCCAATCATTCAATATTTCAATTTTCTTCTTGTTTGTTTTGTTGAGTGCATTTCTCATTTCCATCTGATCATTCGGAATTTTATAAAGATCTCTGGCGCTCAACCTTTCGGCGTTTGTGCATTCATTTATGATGACTATCTTTTTGATCTTGGCTGCATCCGCATACTCCTTCCGTGATTTCCAGTCTGAATCTCTTGATGTATGCTTCCATGTTTCCATGGTTTGTTATCAGTTGCACTACTTTTCGGTTTAGCTCTAAACTTTCAAACCCTACTGTTTTGCAGTGCTTGTAAGTGTTGACGGCATGCATATCGCCATGTTTTTCTTCTAGTATTCTTATGGCTTCTTGTACGGCTAGAAATTCAGCTACTCTCTGTTAATTCCATTTTCTTCTAGCCCGATGCATGCTTCTTCCTCCGTCCCGTCGCTCCTGCTTTTTCCTGCTTCACATTAGCATCCATCCATACCTTCGCTATGTGTCTTCCTATCTCGTACTGCTCGGTCCCCAACGAATCCACGGTTTTTCTCATGGCCAGCACATGTATTTTTACTCCGGCCTTGGCGGGCCTGGTGTATAACCGCATTTTTCTGCCGCTCATGCTCTTGCTTCGGCTTCTATTGGTAGAGGAACTACTCCTGCGATTACTTGTAGCGCGCTCGTCGGTGCTGTTTTAAACGCGCCGGTGATTAGTATTGGGGCGTATCTTTGAATCGCGTTTAGCTTCCTCTGAGTGTGTACTTTATTTACGTACCGTCCCCATTTCTCGGACCCTTATAATATGGCTGGCTTTACGACTCTCTCGTATACATTTTTAATTATGTCCCTTACCTTATTTCCGTACTTCCTGCTTATGGATCCCGCCGTTTTGGCGACGACGGTTTCGACCTTTTCTTTAATCGCATTCAGATGGTTAATGTATATTTTTGTCTTATCCAATATTACTCCCAATTACCTCATCTGGTCTTTAGGAGTTATGATTTCTTCGTTTAATTTAATTCCTATCTTCAGAAATCTGGTCCTCCTGGGTACTACTGGGATTTATCTCTTGCGGTCATTTCTTCTTTTCTTCAATTCTTCCATCGTAAAGGGGATCTCCTTTGGATATATCATAGCTTCCGATTTTTCTATATTGTAATGTGCTCTTGAATATTCTTTCCATTCTAAGCATTTGCGCCAGCATTTGTTCCATTCTTCTTTAATTTCAGTAGGTGTTCGATGGCTGATTGCGATGATTTGGTCGTCGGCGAACGTTTGTGCTCTCACATGTGTCTGTTGTGTGTCAATATCAGCTATCTTATCGGACCAGGAGTTGATATTAATCAACCATAGAGTCGGGCCTATGCTCGACCCTTGTGGGCACCCCTTCTCTATTCCGAACTCGATTTTGTTGCTGATTACCTGTTGTTTTTTAAGTTCATTATGACCCAGTCTAGTTCAGCTTCTTGTATTTCTTCTTCGTCTTCTTCTTGTTTGCTCCATTCTCCATTGGTGACCCTTGTCATGATCCTTACAAGTTGTTCTTTTTCTTCCTCCTCTTGTTTTGGATGATATTTTCCTACCTTTTCTTTCTCCAGGTTATACATATTGCCCGGTTCGGCATCTTCCATTATTTCAACTATTTTCCCCCTGCTGACTCCTAGAGTCTTTATTATTTTCCAGACTCTATGCCATGGTTCAATGTCGAATGTGTTTTCTATTTATAATTATTTCTTCTACATGCTTCTTCTTCTTTTCTTTGACAAGCTTCTTGAATGCTCGCTTCATTACTCCATAGGGAGTGAGGGAATCACGAGGTCGGTCTTATCCCCGTCTTCTCGTCTGATCGAATCGGATTTTCTTCTAAGTTCCAATTTCTTCTGTTGGCGTTCTCCATCCCATCATTCGTTGTCTTGTTTTATTATTATGGTGGTTGTTTTTAACAGTTTAGTAGATTTCTTGAAAGCTGCTTGCATTTGCTCCGCTTGTTTTTCAATTTCGTCTATTTGCATCGTCGCCCTTATTTCTGTACTCGCGACTAGCAACCCGTCAGTGACTCTTTGCCAGCTGGTCCCGTGGTAATCAAACTTTTTCTTCGATGTCTTATTTCTCTGGAGTTTACCCTCTATTTCGAAGAGGATGTGTTTGTGGTCGCTTAGTGTCTCTTCAGTTTCTTGTACCGTCCAGTTGATCACGTTCACTTCTCGTCACTCATCAATGTTGCTGTTTCCCCTACTACTGATAAAGGTGGGAGCTGTTTGTTCATTCTGCACTAATTCCAGTCGGTATGATATGGTCTAGATTATCAGATTTGAACCTTTGTTGTTATACAATAAACATAAAGTGTGCTTGGCATTAAAATCACCAGCGACTATCCATTTCTTCTGGTATTTCTGCCATTGTTCTTCTTTTTCTTCTAAGCAATTTATGTTGTCTCCTGTCTGATGCGCGTATACGTTGGTGATTAGTAAATCGCAGTCTAATAGTTTGACTATGACTTTGTCCGGTCCCGACATTTCTTAGTTCTTGTTGCTGGTTCTCGCACCAAGATTATGTCGTATTTTTCTTTGTCGGCTTTCGCTCTCATGAGCGTGCTGGCCTGGATGCCTTTTTCGATGTTTATCTGTAGGATTTTTAGAGCCATTTCTGTTTCATTTCTTCGATGGCTTCTTCTTTTCTTTTCTTGTATATTGGACAGGTTCTATCATTTACTCTGTTGTTGGAGTTTACCTCCGGTGCTCCTGCTCATTTGCAGTTCGCACAATTCGTGGTGCTACTCTTGCAGTCCCTTCCCCCGTGCGGTCCTGCACATATATAACAACACTGTGCGCTTCTACAATGTATCTGCTTGTGCCCGAATCTGCTGCATTTATAGCATAGTAGAATTGCGTTGAAATCATCAACGAATTGTCTCAAGTACCCTACAAAGACTTTGCCCTTTTTTAATACTGCTCTGTATATGCTGGGAATTGTTTCGATTATAACGTTGTTTCTTTCTGGGTTTTTGCATATATATTTCTTTACTACCTTGATGATTTCTTCTGGTTCTTCGTTGTTGTCAGTCTTTTTTCTTTCTTCTTGGATGATGTTCATATTCTCTTCGTTTTGATCAGCCAGATCTTCTATTATTTGTTCGTCTGTGATCTCCCTGGATACCCCTGTGATTCTGAATTTGGGACGTTTTTCACTATTATCGATTTTGATACCATGTACAGAGCTTATTTTTTCTATCAGGTCTTTCTTTTGTTTCTGGTCTTTACAGATCAGTGATACCAGTCCATGTCTGTGTACTCTTACGTGTTTGAGGCCATCTCCTGCTAACTCTTTACGGGTTAGCTTGCCTCTGATGGCGGCTAATGTCTCCGCGCCACTTGCTTTTTCCTTTCTGATTTTAATTTCGTATATATTATTAATCTGTTTCGGATTTTGCCATTCTAGATTAGGTCTAGTGGATTTCGATACCTTTGACTGGGCTTTTTGTGGCTTCGACAGTGTTTTATTTTCATTATTCTATTTTGTCGCCGCGACCTCATTGTACGTACAGATCGTATTGGATGTACTTTCGGTCTGTAACTCCACGGTAGTCATCTCGATTCTTCTGCTGATGTCGGTCTGCGTGCTTACATCCATCATCATTGGCCTGGCGAGGACTGCTGGAGAATACTCTCTTGCAATAGGGATTCTATTTTTTGTATTCTCTTATCTGTTTCGTGCTGTATTTGTCCCAATTTTCTGTTTATCATCTCCTCCACCATTGCTTCCGCATTCGTGATGCTCTGGACTTATATAGTATTTGGCATCACGACTGCGGATTTGGCTTTCAGCACCTTTTCTGTTACTATGTCCATTTTCATTAAAATATTCGCGACGCGGTTTCTGTCTGTGGAGATGACTCGATATGTCTTATATTTTAGACAATATCTGTTGGTTACAAGCCTAACTTGCTCAGTCAGATGTCTTGTTCAAAGTCTATCATTTAATTTATATTAAAATTCAGTTCGGTCCCGACCTTCATAGAGTCAAGACGTGTTTTTTCTTTCCCGAAAACGAGTCTCCGTAAATATCAAATAAAAATATATCTATATATTTTTTACGGTCAATTTCTGTTAACGGTTTCAAAGAACTCCCAGGTACAGGATACGGTGAAACGGCCAACCCAACGTGAAGGAAATAAAAGACTCAAACTCTCAAACAAAAGACGTTCTACGTTTTCCAGAAAAGGGAAAAAGTGAAAGTTAGTGAAAAAAACATTTAATTATAACATCATGGACAACAACATGGATTTGAATATATTATTGAAAGAAAACAAGGAATTAAGAATGAATAATGAGCGTCTGAACCAACAACTGTTGCAATTATCTAAGGATATGGCTGATATCCGTTTGCAACTGCAAAGTCACACGCAAGATACACCAAAAAGGTATACTAATTATGCAGAAGACTACTACACGGATGAAGACGAACTAGCATTAGAGGTAGGGGAACAGTCTGACTGGACCGAAGTAACAAACAAGAAGGATAAAAAGAGGAAGAAGTCTCAGATGACGCCATCGCCAATCGCAAAAAGTGGTATAAATATAAAAAAAAAGAAGCAAGAAAACAAAATCCCTCTGCCCCCTCCGATCAAGGTAAGCAATGTTGGCAATTTTAATTTATTTAGATCAGAAATAAAGGGAGTAGCCTCTGACCGAGTGCAGTTTAAAGCTTTGTCTAACAATGATATTAACGTAACCCTTAACAATGAAACAGACTATAGGAATGTAAAAAAGCATCTCATTGAGATGAAGAAAAACAATTCATTCAATAAACTCGAATATCACACTTATCAATTAAAAAGTGATAAGTGGTATAGAGTAGTCATTAGAGGATTACCGTCCACAACAGATCAGGACGATATTAAATCGGAATTACGGGCTTGCGGGCACGAAGTAGTGACCGTCACGCCTATAGCGAAAAAGACAACAAATGTAAATGGCGAAAAACAAATTAAAACTTTTCCGTTGTTCTATGTAGACATGACACAAAAGGAAAATAATAAAAATATATACGACATAAATTATTTACTAGACTGTAGGATAAAAGTGGAACCTCCGAAGAAAAATAATAATATACCACAATGCACAAACTGTCAAAATCTTGGACACACTAAAAATTTTTGCAGTAGGGAACCAAGATGTGTGAAATGTGCCGGTAAACATCACACAACTCAGTGCAGAAAACAACGCAATAGTGTAGCGACATGCGTGTTGTGCAATGAAAAAGGTCACCCTGCCAATTATAAAGGATGTGCAGTATATCAAAAAAAAAGAACTCCAGCCAAAGAAAATTACAGCAGAACAACGCTTAAGATAAATTGACAAAGTCAAAAACTCTGAATCAACATCTACCGTTGAAAATAAAAAAACCCGTGAAACCGTAAGACCATCGGTCAAAAATATAAACGTCAAAATATCAAATGATAAACAAATTGATACGAAACCGCAGAACGCTGCGGCCAACGAGCCAACTATCGTCGACATGATGAAATTGCTCAAAGAATTCCAGACCGAAATGAGACAGAAATTCAGTCAGTTAGCAGACAGGGTGGAAAAATTGGAGAAATCCGAATTGGGGAAATCTACCCAAAACAAGCTAAAGAGAAATCAAAATGAGTAATTCTTTTTTAAGAATTATAACTTGGAACGCAAACGGACTAAATCAAACAGTCCGGGAACTAGAATTATTCTTAAAAATAAATAACATAGATATAGCTCTCATATCGGAAACACATTTTTCTAAAAAAAACTACATTAAAATACGGGGTTATGATGCTTACTGGACACTACACCCCAGTGAACGAGCTCGAGGCGGAACAGCTTTAATAATTAAACAAAATATACAACATTTCTAACAAGAAGAGATAAAAAATGAAGAAATACAAGCTACGATAATTAGTATCGAAAAAAACGGGGCTGAAATAAATATTGGCGCTATATATTGTCCACCGAGACATAAAATGACACAACAACAATATAAAGATATCTTTTCAAAATTAGGCCCACGGTTTATTATTGGTGGAGACTTTAATGTTAAACATACAGCTTGGGGTTCACGAATAATAATACCTGGAAAAGGAAACGAATTACTCGAAGTCATTAACCTTACAAATTGTAATTATCATTCAGGGCGCGAACCCACTTACTGGCCCACAGACAGTAATAAAGTCCCAGACCTGCTGGATGTCTACATTACAAAAGGCATCTCATTAAATCAAATTAGTACAGAAAGCTTGTGCGATCTAACATCTGATCACACTCCAGTATTGTTAACACTGAGCGCGACAATCCTAAGAAAAGCAAAAAAGCCTAATCTTACCAACAAATATACTGACTGGGACAAATTCAGATTAATACTGCAGGAACAAATCAGTTTAAAAGTAAGACTTATAACTATAGATGATCTTGAGCAATAAACCAAACATATAACTGAACAAATTCGGTCAGCTGCAAAAGATGCTACCCCAATTGCAAGAGAGAAATCAGAATATGAAGTACTTTACCCCCTCGAAATTAGAGAAATGATAAAAGAAAGACGAAAAGCTAGAAGAGTATGGCACAGGACCAGAAATGCTGCTGACAAAACCACGTTTAATAGAATTAGTAATATAAACAGAATTGCTTTCAAAAGTATTTAAGTGAATTAAGCCCACAAGCAGACAAAGATTATTCGCTATGGAAAGCAACTCGAAGATTTAAAAGACCAATTATTCGAGTACCGCCTATTAAAAATGATCGATATGAATGGGTTCGACGCGACAATGAAAAAGCTGAATTGTTCGCAGAATATTTAGCTAACATTTTTCGGCCTAATGATATATAATCTACCATGGATACATCTCCTATTTATCAACCCGATTTAGATCTAAATCTAATTTCTCCACTGGAAGTTGCCACTGAAATTGATATTCTCAATCCTAAAAAGGCACCTGGTATTGATGACATTTCACCTGGATTATTGAAAGAACTGCCACGAAAAGCAATCATCATGTTGACATATATATTTAATGCCTGTTTAAGGCTGAAGCATGTCCCGGAATGCTTTAAAGTTGCACAAATAATTATGCTCAAAAAACCTGACAAACCTGCAGAACAAGTCGAATCTTACAGGTCTGTTTCGCTACTACCTGCAATATCAAAGCTATTTGAGAAGCTGATATATAAACGTGTTAAACACTTGGTAACAATACCAGATTTCCAGTTTGGTTTTCGAAATCACCATTCAACTATCGATCAAGTGCACAGAGTAACTGCGTCTATTGAAAGAGCGTTTGAAGAAAAGAAATACTGCCCTGCAATATTCCTGGATGTCTCACAACATTTTGATCGGGTTTGGCATTTGGGATTAATCTGTAAGATGAGCAAATTGTTACCGCGTAACTATTGTCAATTGCTGGAGTCATATTTATTCGGAAGAAAATTTAGAGTATCGCACGAAATGGCGTTCTCGACATTTAAAAATATCTCGGCTGGAGTTCCACAAGGTAGCGTCTTAGGCCCTCTCCTGTATCTGCTCTACACTGCTGACATTCCAACAACAAAAGAAACACCTCTTGGAACCTTTGCTGATGACACAGTTATTATGGCAAAAGATATATCTCTGCCTAGGGCAATAGAAAAAGTGCAAGCGGCAGTCAACAAAATCTACAAATGGACAAAAGATTGGAAAATTCAACTTAATAGCTCCAAATCTGTCCACGTTAATTTTGCATTAAGGCGAAATCATCTTGACGGTAGATTAAATTGGAAGCATCACGTTAGACAAAAAGCAAAACACATTAGAACCAAAATAAAACAACTATACTGGTTAGTCGGAAGATACTCTCAACTTGATCTAAAATCAAAGAGGTTGATCTATAATACAATTATAAAGCCAATTTGGACCTATGGGGTGCAAATATGGGGTTGCACTAAAAATTCAAATCAGTTAGTCATACAGCGCTGTCAAAACAAGATTCTTCGATTGATTACCAATGCCTATCGCTATGTAACCAATGAAGAACTGCACGATGACCTGGAAATCAAATGGATTTGCGAAGTTGTGAAGGATTTCGCCTTGAAATACGAAAGAAGATTACTAAATCATTCTAACGTGGAAGCAATACAACTGCTGGACAGCGCACAGGATGTCAAGAGGTTGAAACGAACAAAACCATACGAACTTGTGTGAACATTTAGTGTGTATTATTAGTGTAAACTATAGCTATAAGTTAATAATTAATAAATAATTGTAATTTTATAATTGAGGAATACATACTGATGTATTTTCTCGCACTCGTCTTGCTTGCTAATTAATCCAAGCACATAGGAAAAGTAGTAATAAATTAATTGTAATAATAATAATAATTAAGATTGTACTAAGCGTATCTAATAAAGATGTTATGAAAAAGAACATTAATTTATTTCATTAATTTAGAGTAGAATATAGTAGAATATAATTTTTAAAATATTTTTTTAAAGATATTGATGACAATTTTACGGTTTTCCACTTTTGAAATTCCTATCCTTTGATTGCTTAAGTTCATGCTAGATGTCGCGCGCCGCTTGTTCTCTTTCTCTAGTTAATATTTTCGCAATTAATTTGTAGATTTTGTAGATTATTTCTTATATTCCCGTTTTGATTACTATCTTTTCCTTTTATTAATTAAATTAGAATTACCCGTAATTTATGTTGTTGGATATTGTTTTCGTCTCTCATTCAGGAGAATTGACGTACCCGCATGGGAGGTTATGTCTTCGTTCTGTTTATACGTTTTGTTTATTTTATTTTATTATTGTTGTGTTTTTAGGTTTTCTTATGGATTAGACCGATCTTGTGTGATTTGGCGATCTACGACTTGTTTGTTTTACCCCCTCGTACCACTTGGTGGTTTTGTCGGACACAATCTGTGTCACTAGGAAATTTGCTTGTGCTTGACGATTGAATACCACCAGACTAGGATTGTACTTTTGTATGAATATTTGGTATTATTTCAGGGTGAGTTTAGATATCATCTTTATCCGCCTTTTCTTATTCGGAATTGATTAATTAGATGACCCTTGTGTTTTGATTTTGTAAGGCATGAAGTCCACTGAGATTACCACTCCGTGGGACGGTGAAGTGACGCCGTCAATATGTTTTGATGTTGTTTAACTACCTTTGTTTTATTTTATTTTCTTGTTAGTTATTTTCCCACCAGGATATCAGCAGTGTATTTATGTTTTTTCTATTTTTTAGGTTATCTGCGTCCAGATTCTTTGGCAGAATTGACCGTGATTTATTTGGATATGATATATCCGGAGCTATCCGTGGCACCATGCAGCCCTTCTGTACTCGATGATTAAACGCTATCAGATTAGGATTTTACTTTTGCTTGGGTACTTTCGGGTATGTTGAATATTATATTTGTTTTTATTAGACTTATCTGTTCGAAAATGTATTAATTAGATGACTTATGTGTTTTGATTTGCAAGGTATGAGGTCTATTGAGATTACAACCCCGTGGGTCGGTGCAGTAACTTCGTAAATGTGTTTCATATTGTTCAACTACTTTTATTGCCAATCATCCTCCCATAGGGATATCAACAGTTTATTTATGATTTTTTATGTTTTAGGTTAGGGATTCTTTGGCAGAGTTGATGGAATTGATTGTGTCCTAGTGGTGGAAAGCATTTTGGGACTATTGATACTATGAATTTGCTAGTTTTCTACACCATAAGATGAGTATTATTTGTCTTGTTTTATGAGGTGTGTCTCTGTCCTTTGAATGATTGTTTTAAATGATTGTGTTTTATGCAAAGGTTGTTAGGAGGTTATTTTGCGAAGATAGATACGACCTTGACGATATGAGATGATATGAATTTATGCCATCTCATTTGGTAAATTAGAAAATTTGTATTTCTTCATGGATTTTTATATTATTTGTCTATTTGAGCAGTCCTTAACCCCATTTACTTATTCTCTTTATTTTTAGGTAGGTTGGGCGACAAAACGAGACTCCTATGATTGTGTATGTGATGAAGATGCGGATCTGTAGTGCTATTGCTCACACTAAAGCAAACCATCAGCACCTCTCGATCTTCTCGATGCCATTTTACATGATTGAAGCATATTCTCCCATGCTCGTCGTTCCGGATGGTCAGCTTATTTTAATTGTTTAATGGTTCCTATAATTTGGCTTTTTTTTCTTGCTTATTATTATTATATTAATTACTTAATGATGCTTTTATTATAGCAACCATTATTTTGACTTAAAAAACTATATAATAGTTGCATGCAGTAGCGCTAACATCTAATAATAGTATGCCTAATATTAATCATTTTGAATGTCTATTTGTGGGATTGTGGAATTGTCTATGCCTATCTCTATGTTTCTCAAGGGGCATCTCTTATATGTATAGAGAGTTATCTTGACATAGCTATTATTCGTATTGTGCTTTATTGGTTTAATTAATAATGAGGGTTTATATTACTGATTTCTTCTTGTTGTTTTTGTTATTATCAGTTGTCAGTTCTGGGATTGCTGGACTTCAGCGATATTTTCTTCATTAATAACTTTGTTTGCCCAACCATTCAATGTTTCAATTTTCTTCTTGTTTGTTTTGTTGAGTGCATTTCTCATTTCCATCTGATCATTCGGAATTTTATAAAGATCTCTGGCGCTCAACCTTTCGGCGTTTGTGCATTAATTTATGATGACTATCTTCTTGATCTTGGCTGCATCCGCATACTCCTTACGCGATTTCCAGTATGAATCTCTTGATGTATGCTTCCATGTTTCCATGGTTTGTTATCAGTTGCACTGCTTTTCGGTTTAGCTCTAAACTTTCAAACCCTACTGTTTTGCAGTGCTTGTAAGTGTTGACGGCATGCATATCGCCGTGTTTTTCTTCTAGTATTCTTATGGCTTCTTGTACGGCTAGAAATTCAGCTACTCTCTGTTAATTCCATTTTCTTCTAGCCTGATGCATGCCTCTTCCTCCGTCCCATCGCTCCTGCTTTTTCCTGCTTCACATTAGCATCCATCCATACCTTCGCTATGTGTCTTCCTATCTCGTACTGCTCGGTCCCCAACGAATCCACGGTTTTTCTCATGGCCAGCACATGTATTTTTACTCCGCCCTTGGCGGGCCTTGTCTATAACCGCATTTTTTTGCCGCTCATACTCTTGGTTCGGCTTCTATTGGTAGAGGAACTACTCCTGCGATTACTTGTAGCGCGCTCGTCGGTGCTGTTTTAAACGCGCCGGTGATTAGTATTGGGGCGTATCTTTGAATCGCGTTTAGCTTCCTCTGAGTGTGTACTTTATTTACGTACCGTCCCCATTTCTCGGACCCTTATAATATGGTTGGCTTTACGACTCTCTCGTATACATTTTTCATTATGTCCCTTACCTTATTTCCGTACTTCCTGCTTATGGGTCCCGCCGTTTTGGCGACGACAGTTTCGACCTTTTCTTTAATCGCATTCAGATGGTTAATGTATATTTTTGTCTTATCCAATATTACTCCCAATTACCTCATATGGTCTTTAGGAGTTATGATTTCTTCGTTTAATTTAATTCCTATCTTCGGAAATCTGGTCCTTCTGGGTACTACTGGGATTTATCTCTTGCGGTCATTTCTTCTTTTCTTCAGTTTTTCCATCGTAAAGGGGATCTCCTTTGGATATATCATAGCTTCCGATTTTTCTATATTGTAATGTGCTCTTGAATATTCTTTCCATTCTAAGCATTTGCGCCAGCATTTGTTCCATTCTTCTTTAATTTCAGTAGGTGTTCGATGGCTGATTGCGATGATTTGGTCGTCGGCGAACGTTTGTGCTCTCACATGTGTCTGTTGTGTGTCAATATCAGCTATCTTATCGAACCAGGAGTTGATATTAATCAACCATAGTGTCGGGCCTATGCTCGACCCTTGTGGGCACCCCTTCTCTATTCCGAACTCGATTTTGTTGCTGATTACCTGTTGTTTTTTAAGTTCATTATGACCCAGTCTAGTTCAGCTTCTTGTATTTCTTCTTCGTCTTCTTCTTGTTTGCTCCATTCTCCATTGGTGACCCTTGTCATGATCCTTACAAGTTGTTCTTTTTCTTCCTCCTCTTGTTTTGGATGATATTTTCCTACCTTTTCTTTCTCCAGGTTATACATATTGCCCGGTTCGGCATCTTCCATTATTTCAACTATTTTCCCCCTGCTGACTCCTAGAGTCTTTATTATTTTCCAGACTCTATGCCATGGTTCAATGTCGAATGTGTTTTCTATTTATAATTATTTCTTCTACATGCTTCTTCTTCTTTTCTTTGACAAGCTTCTTGAATGCTCGCTTCATTACTCCATAGGGAGTGAGGGAATCACGAGGTCGGTCTTATCCCCGTCTTCTCGTCTGATCGAATCGGATTTTCTTCTAAGTTCCAATTTCTTCTGTTGGCGTTCTCCATCCCATCATTCGTTGTCTTGTTTTATTATTATGGTGGTTGTTTTTAACAGTTTAGTAGATTTCTTGAAAGCTGCTTGCATTTGCTCCGCTTGTTTTTCAATTTCGTCTATTTGCATCGTCGCCCTTATTTCTGTACTCGCGACTAGCAACCCGTCAGTGACTCTTTGCCAGCTGGTCCCGTGGTAATCAAACTTTTTCTTCGATGTCTTATTTCTCTGGAGTTTACCCTCTATTTCGAAGAGGATGTGTTTGTGGTCGCTTAGTGTCTCTTCAGTTTCTTGTACCGTCCAGTTGATCACGTTCACTTCTCGTCACTCATCAATGTTGCTGTTTCCCCTACTACTGATAAAGGTGGGAGCTGTTTGTTCATTCTGCACTAATTCCAGTCGGTATGATATGGTCTAGATTATCAGATTTGAACCTTTGTTGTTATACAATAAACATAAAGTGTGCTTGGCATTAAAATCACCAGCGACTATCCATTTCTTCTGGTATTTCTGCCATTGTTCTTCTTTTTCTTCTAAGCAATTTATGTTGTCTCCTGTCTGATGCGCGTATACGTTGGTGATTAGTAAATCGCAGTCTAATAGTTTGACTATGACTTTGTCCGGTCCCGACATTTCTTAGTTCTTGTTGCTGGTTCTCGCACCAAGATTATGTCGTATTTTTCTTTGTCGGCTTTCGCTCTCATGAGCGTGCTGGCCTGGATGCCTTTTTCGATGTTTATCTGTAGGATTTTTAGAGCCATTTCTGTTTCATTTCTTCGATGGCTTCTTCTTTTCTTTTCTTGTATATTGGACAGGTTCTATCATTTACTCTGTTGTTGGAGTTTACCTCCGGTGCTCCTGCTCATTTGCAGTTCGCACAATTCGTGGTGCTACTCTTGCAGTCCCTTCCCCCGTGCGGTCCTGCACATATATAACAACACTGTGCGCTTCTACAATGTATCTGCTTGTGCCCGAATCTGCTGCATTTATAGCATAGTAGAATTGCGTTGAAATCATCAACGAATTGTCTCAAGTACCCTACAAAGACTTTGCCCTTTTTTAATACTGCTCTGTATATGCTGGGAATTGTTTCGATTATAACGTTGTTTCTTTCTGGGTTTTTGCATATATATTTCTTTACTACCTTGATGATTTCTTCTGGTTCTTCGTTGTTGTCAGTCTTTTTTCTTTCTTCTTGGATGATGTTCATATTCTCTTCGTTTTGATCAGCCAGATCTTCTATTATTTGTTCGTCTGTGATCTCCCTGGATACCCCTGTGATTCTGAATTTGGGACGTTTTTCACTATTATCGATTTTGATACCATGTACAGAGCTTATTTTTTCTATCAGGTCTTTCTTTTGTTTCTGGTCTTTACAGATCAGTGATACCAGTCCATGTCTGTGTACTCTTACGTGTTTGAGGCCATCTCCTGCTAACTCTTTACGGGTTAGCTTGCCTCTGATGGCGGCTAATGTCTCCGCGCCACTTGCTTTTTCCTTTCTGATTTTAATTTCGTATATATTATTAATCTGTTTCGGATTTTGCCATTCTAGATTAGGTCTAGTGGATTTCGATACCTTTGACTGGGCTTTTTGTGGCTTCGACAGTGTTTTATTTTCATTATTCTATTTTGTCGCCGCGACCTCATTGTACGTACAGATCGTATTGGATGTACTTTCGGTCTGTAACTCCACGGTAGTCATCTCGATTCTTCTGCTGATGTCGGTCTGCGTGCTTACATCCATCATCATTGGCCTGGCGAGGACTGCTGGAGAATACTCTCTTGCAATAGGGATTCTATTTTTTGTATTCTCTTATCTGTTTCGTGCTGTATTTGTCCCAATTTTCTGTTTATCATCTCCTCCACCATTGCTTCCGCATTCGTGATGCTCTGGACTTATATAGTATTTGGCATCACGACTGCGGATTTGGCTTTCAGCACCTTTTCTGTTACTATGTCCATTTTCATTAAAATATTCGCGACGCGGTTTCTGTCTGTGGAGATGACTCGATATGTCTTATATTTTAGACAATATCTGTTGGTTACAAGCCTAACTTGCTCAGTCAGATGTCTTGTTCAAAGTCTATCATTTAATTTATATTAAAATTCAGTTCGGTCCCGACCTTCATAGAGTCAAGACGTGTTTTTTCTTTCCCGAAAACGAGTCTCCGTAAATATCAAATAAAAATATATCTATATATTTTTTACGGTCAATTTCTGTTAACGGTTTCAAAGAACTCCCAGGTACAGGATACGGTGAAACGGCCAACCCAACGTGAAGGAAATAAAAGACTCAAACTCTCAAACAAAAGACGTTCTACGTTTTCCAGAAAAGGGAAAAAGTGAAAGTTAGTGAAAAAAACATTTAATTATAACATCATGGACAACAACATGGATTTGAATATATTATTGAAAGAAAACAAGGAATTAAGAATGAATAATGAGCGTCTGAACCAACAACTGTTGCAATTATCTAAGGATATGGCTGATATCCGTTTGCAACTGCAAAGTCACACGCAAGATACACCAAAAAGGTATACTAATTATGCAGAAGACTACTACACGGATGAAGACGAACTAGCATTAGAGGTAGGGGAACAGTCTGACTGGACCGAAGTAACAAACAAGAAGGATAAAAAGAGGAAGAAGTCTCAGATGACGCCATCGCCAATCGCAAAAAGTGGTATAAATATAAAAAAAAAGAAGCAAGAAAACAAAATCCCTCTGCCCCCTCCGATCAAGGTAAGCAATGTTGGCAATTTTAATTTATTTAGATCAGAAATAAAGGGAGTAGCCTCTGACCGAGTGCAGTTTAAAGCTTTGTCTAACAATGATATTAACGTAACCCTTAACAATGAAACAGACTATAGGAATGTAAAAAAGCATCTCATTGAGATGAAGAAAAACAATTCATTCAATAAACTCGAATATCACACTTATCAATTAAAAAGTGATAAGTGGTATAGAGTAGTCATTAGAGGATTACCGTCCACAACAGATCAGGACGATATTAAATCGGAATTACGGGCTTGCGGGCACGAAGTAGTGACCGTCACGCCTATAGCGAAAAAGACAACAAATGTAAATGGCGAAAAACAAATTAAAACTTTTCCGTTGTTCTATGTAGACATGACACAAAAGGAAAATAATAAAAATATATACGACATAAATTATTTACTAGACTGTAGGATAAAAGTGGAACCTCCGAAGAAAAATAATAATATACCACAATGCACAAACTGTCAAAATCTTGGACACACTAAAAATTTTTGCAGTAGGGAACCAAGATGTGTGAAATGTGCCGGTAAACATCACACAACTCAGTGCAGAAAACAACGCAATAGTGTAGCGACATGCGTGTTGTGCAATGAAAAAGGTCACCCTGCCAATTATAAAGGATGTGCAGTATATCAAAAAAAAAGAACTCCAGCCAAAGAAAATTACAGCAGAACAACGCTTAAGATAAATTGACAAAGTCAAAAACTCTGAATCAACATCTACCGTTGAAAATAAAAAAACCCGTGAAACCGTAAGACCATCGGTCAAAAATATAAACGTCAAAATATCAAATGATAAACAAATTGATACGAAACCGCAGAACGCTGCGGCCAACGAGCCAACTATCGTCGACATGATGAAATTGCTCAAAGAATTCCAGACCGAAATGAGACAGAAATTCAGTCAGTTAGCAGACAGGGTGGAAAAATTGGAGAAATCCGAATTGGGGAAATCTACCCAAAACAAGCTAAAGAGAAATCAAAATGAGTAATTCTTTTTTAAGAATTATAACTTGGAACGCAAACGGACTAAATCAAACAGTCCGGGAACTAGAATTATTCTTAAAAATAAATAACATAGATATAGCTCTCATATCGGAAACACATTTTTCTAAAAAAAACTACATTAAAATACGGGGTTATGATGCTTACTGGACACTACACCCCAGTGAACGAGCTCGAGGCGGAACAGCTTTAATAATTAAACAAAATATACAACATTTCTAACAAGAAGAGATAAAAAATGAAGAAATACAAGCTACGATAATTAGTATCGAAAAAAACGGGGCTGAAATAAATATTGGCGCTATATATTGTCCACCGAGACATAAAATGACACAACAACAATATAAAGATATCTTTTCAAAATTAGGCCCACGGTTTATTATTGGTGGAGACTTTAATGTTAAACATACAGCTTGGGGTTCACGAATAATAATACCTGGAAAAGGAAACGAATTACTCGAAGTCATTAACCTTACAAATTGTAATTATCATTCAGGGCGCGAACCCACTTACTGGCCCACAGACAGTAATAAAGTCCCAGACCTGCTGGATGTCTACATTACAAAAGGCATCTCATTAAATCAAATTAGTACAGAAAGCTTGTGCGATCTAACATCTGATCACACTCCAGTATTGTTAACACTGAGCGCGACAATCCTAAGAAAAGCAAAAAAGCCTAATCTTACCAACAAATATACTGACTGGGACAAATTCATATTAATACTGCAGGAACAAATCAGTTTAAAAGTAAGACTTAAAACTATAGATGATCTTGAGCAACAAACCAAACATATAACTGAACAAATTCGGTTAGCTGCAAAAGATGCTACCCCAATTGCAAGAGAGAAATCAGAATATGAAGTACTTTACCCCCTCGAAATTAGAGAAATGATAAAAGAAAGACGAAAAGCTAGAAGAGTATGGCACAGGACCAGAAATGCTGCTGACAAAACCACGTTTAATAGAATTAGTAATCAGACAAATCAAAAGATCAAAGAATATAAACAGAATTGCTTTCAAAAGTATTTAAGTGAATTAAGCCCACAAGCAGACAAAGATTATTCGCTATGGAAAGCAACTCGAAGATTTAAAAGACCAATTATTCGAGTACCGCCTATTAAAAATGATCGATATGAATGGGTTCGACGCGACAATGAAAAAGCTGAATTGTTCGCAGAATATTTAGCTAACATTTTTCGGCCTAATGATATATAATCTACCATGGATACATCTCCTATTTATCAACCCGATTTAGATCTAAATCTAATTTCTCCACTGGAAGTTGCCACTGAAATTGATATTCTCAATCCTAAAAAGGCACCTGGTATTGATGACATTTCACCTGGATTATTGAAAGAACTGCCACGAAAAGCAATCATCATGTTGACATATATATTTAATGCCTGTTTAAGGCTGAAGCATGTCCCGGAATGCTTTAAAGTTGCACAAATAATTATGCTCAAAAAACCTGACAAACCTGCAGAACAAGTCGAATCTTACAGGTCTGTTTCGCTACTACCTGCAATATCAAAGCTATTTGAGAAGCTGATATATAAACGTGTTAAACACTTGGTAACAATACCAGATTTCCAGTTTGGTTTTCGAAATCACCATTCAACTATCGATCAAGTGCACAGAGTAACTGCGTCTATTGAAAGAGCGTTTGAAGAAAAGAAATACTGCCCTGCAATATTCCTGGATGTCTCACAACATTTTGATCGGGTTTGGCATTTGGGATTAATCTGTAAGATGAGCAAATTGTTACCGCGTAACTATTGTCAATTGCTGGAGTCATATTTATTCGGAAGAAAATTTAGAGTATCGCACGAAATGGCGTTCTCGACATTTAAAAATATCTCGGCTGGAGTTCCACAAGGTAGCGTCTTAGGCCCTCTCCTGTATCTGCTCTACACTGCTGACATTCCAACAACAAAAGAAACACCTCTTGGAACCTTTGCTGATGACACAGTTATTATGGCAAAAGATATATCTCTGCCTAGGGCAATAGAAAAAGTGCAAGCGGCAGTCAACAAAATCTACAAATGGACAAAAGATTGGAAAATTCAACTTAATAGCTCCAAATCTGTCCACGTTAATTTTGCATTAAGGCGAAATCATCTTGACGGTAGATTAAATTGGAAGCATCACGTTAGACAAAAAGCAAAACACATTAGAACCAAAATAAAACAACTATACTGGTTAGTCGGAAGATACTCTCAACTTGATCTAAAATCAAAGAGGTTGATCTATAATACAATTATAAAGCCAATTTGGACCTATGGGGTGCAAATATGGGGTTGCACTAAAAATTCAAATCAGTTAGTCATACAGCGCTGTCAAAACAAGATTCTTCGATTGATTACCAATGCCTATCGCTATGTAACCAATGAAGAACTGCACGATGACCTGGAAATCAAATGGATTTGCGAAGTTGTGAAGGATTTCGCCTTGAAATACGAAAGAAGATTACTAAATCATTCTAACGTGGAAGCAATACAACTGCTGGACAGCGCACAGGATGTCAAGAGGTTGAAACGAACAAAACCATACGAACTTGTGTGAACATTTAGTGTGTATTATTAGTGTAAACTATAGCTATAAGTTAATAATTAATAAATAATTGTAATTTTATAATTGAGGAATACATACTGATGTATTTTCTCGCACTCGTCTTGCTTGCTAATTAATCCAAGCACATAGGAAAAGTAGTAATAAATTAATTGTAATAATAATAATAATTAAGATTGTACTAAGCGTATCTAATAAAGATGTTATGAAAAAGAACATTAATTTATTTCATTAATTTAGAGTAGAATATAGTAGAATATAATTTTTAAAATATTTTTTTAAAGATATTGATGACAATTTTACGGTTTTCCACTTTTGAAATTCCTATCCTTTGATTGCTTAAGTTCATGCTAGATGTCGCGCGCCGCTTGTTCTCTTTCTCTAGTTAATATTTTCGCAATTAATTTGTAGATTTTGTAGATTATTTCTTATATTCCCGTTTTGATTACTATCTTTTCCTTTTATTAATTAAATTAGAATTACCCGTAATTTATGTTGTTGGATATTGTTTTCGTCTCTCATTCAGGAGAATTGACGTACCCGCATGGGAGGTTATGTCTTCGTTCTGTTTATACGTTTTGTTTATTTTATTTTATTATTGTTGTGTTTTTAGGTTTTCTTATGGATTAGACCGATCTTGTGTGATTTGGCGATCTACGACTTGTTTGTTTTACCCCCTCGTACCACTTGGTGGTTTTGTCGGACACAATCTGTGTCACTAGGAAATTTGCTTGTGCTTGACGATTGAATACCACCAGACTAGGATTGTACTTTTGTATGAATATTTGGTATTATTTCAGGGTGAGTTTAGATATCATCTTTATCCGCCTTTTCTTATTCGGAATTGATTAATTAGATGACCCTTGTGTTTTGATTTTGTAAGGCATGAAGTCCACTGAGATTACCACTCCGTGGGACGGTGAAGTGACGCCGTCAATATGTTTTGATGTTGTTTAACTACCTTTGTTTTATTTTATTTTCTTGTTAGTTATTTTCCCACCAGGATATCAGCAGTGTATTTATGTTTTTTCTATTTTTTAGGTTATCTGCGTCCAGATTCTTTGGCAGAATTGACCGTGATTTATTTGGAGATGATATATCCGAAGCTATCCGTGGCACCATGCAGCCCTTCTGTACTCGATGATTAAACGCTATCAGATTAGGATTTTACTTTTGCTTGGGTACTTTCGGGTATGTTGAATATTATATTTGTTTTTATTAGACTTATCTGTTCGAAAATGTATTAATTAGATGACTTATGTGTTTTGATTTGCAAGGTATGAGGTCTATTGAGATTACAACCCCGTGGGTCGGTGCAGTAACTTCGTAAATGTGTTTCATATTGTTCAACTACTTTTATTGCCAATCATCCTCCCATAGGGATATCAACAGTTTATTTATGATTTTTTATGTTTTAGGTTAGGGATTCTTTGGCAGAGTTGATGGAATTGATTGTGTCCTAGTGGTGGAAAGCATTTTGGGACTATTGATACTATGAATTTGCTAGTTTTCTACACCATAAGATGAGTATTATTTGTCTTGTTTTATGAGGTGTGTCTCTGTCCTTTGAATGATTGTTTTAAATGATTGTGTTTTATGCAAAGGTTGTTAGGAGGTTATTTTGCGAAGATAGATACGACCTTGACGATATGAGATGATATGAATTTATGCCATCTCATTTGGTAAATTAGAAAATTTGTATTTCTTCATGGATTTTTATATTATTTGTCTATTTGAGCAGTCCTTAACCCCATTTACTTATTCTCTTTATTTTTAGGTAGGTTGGGCGACAAAACGAGACTCCTATGATTGTGTATGTGATGAAGATGCGGATCTGTAGTGCTATTGCTCACACTAAAGCAAACCATCAGCACCTCTCGATCTTCTCGATGCCATTTTACATGATTGAAGCATATTCTCCCATGCTCGTCGTTCCGGATGGTCAGCTTATTTTAATTGTTTAATGGTTCCTATAATTTGGCTTTTTTTTCTTGCTTATTATTATTATATTAATTACTTAATGATGCTTTTATTATAGCAACCATTATTTTGACTTAAAAAACTATATAATAGTTGCATGCAGTAGCGCTAACATCTAATAATAGTATGCCTAATATTAATCATTTTGAATGTCTATTTGTGGGATTGTGGAATTGTCTATGCCTATCTCTATGTTTCTCAAGGGGCATCTCTTATATGTATAGAGAGTTATCTTGACATAGCTATTATTCGTATTGTGCTTTATTGGTTTAATTAATAATGAGGGTTTATATTACTGATTTCTTCTTGTTGTTTTTGTTATTATCAGTTGTCAGTTCTGGGATTGCTGGACTTCAGCGATATTTTCTTCATTAATAACTTTGTTTGCCCAACCATTCAATGTTTCAATTTTCTTCTTGTTTGTTTTGTTGAGTGCATTTCTCATTTCCATCTGATCATTCGGAATTTTATAAAGATCTCTGGCGCTCAACCTTTCGGCGTTTGTGCATTAATTTATGATGACTATCTTCTTGATCTTGGCTGCATCCGCATACTCCTTACGCGATTTCCAGTATGAATCTCTTGATGTATGCTTCCATGTTTCCATGGTTTGTTATCAGTTGCACTGCTTTTCGGTTTAGCTCTAAACTTTCAAACCCTACTGTTTTGCAGTGCTTGTAAGTGTTGACGGCATGCATATCGCCGTGTTTTTCTTCTAGTATTCTTATGGCTTCTTGTACGGCTAGAAATTCAGCTACTCTCTGTTAATTCCATTTTCTTCTAGCCTGATGCATGCCTCTTCCTCCGTCCCGTCGCTCCTGCTTTTTCCTGCTTCACATTAGCATCCATCCATACCTTCGCTATGTGTCTTCCTATCTCGTACTGCTCGGTCCCCAACGAATCCACGGTTTTTCTCATGGCCAGCACATGTATTTTTACTCCGCCCTTGGCGGGCCTTGTCTATAACCGCATTTTTCTGCCGCTCATGCTCTTGCTTCGGCTTCTATTGGTAGAGGAACTACTCCTGCGATTACTTGTAGCGCGCTCGTCGGTGCTGTTTTAAACGCGCCGGTGATTAGTATTGGGGCGTATCTTTGAATCGCGTTTAGCTTCCTCTGAGTGTGTACTTTATTTACGTACCGTCCCCATTTCTCGGACCCTTATAATATGGTTGGCTTTACGACTCTCTCGTATACATTTTTCATTATGTCCCTTACCTTATTTCCGTACTTCCTGCTTATGGGTCCCGCCGTTTTGGCGACGACAGTTTCGACCTTTTCTTTAATCGCATTCAGATGGTTAATGTATATTTTTGTCTTATCCAATATTACTCCCAATTACCTCATATGGTCTTTAGGAGTTATGATTTCTTCGTTTAATTTAATTCCTATCTTCGGAAATCTGGTCCTTCTGGGTACTACTGGGATTTATCTCTTGCGGTCATTTCTTCTTTTCTTCAGTTTTTCCATCGTAAAGGGGATCTCCTTTGGATATATCATAGCTTCCGATTTTTCTATATTGTAATGTGCTCTTGAATATTCTTTCCATTCTAAGCATTTGCGCCAGCATTTGTTCCATTCTTCTTTAATTTCAGTAGGTGTTCGATGGCTGATTGCGATGATTTGGTCGTCGGCGAACGTTTGTGCTCTCACATGTGTCTGTTGTGTGTCAATATCAGCTATCTTATCGAACCAGGAGTTGATATTAATCAACCATAGTGTCGGGCCTATGCTCGACCCTTGTGGGCACCCCTTCTCTATTCCGAACTCGATTTTGTTGCTGATTACCTGTTGTTTTTTAAGTTCATTATGACCCAGTCTAGTTCAGCTTCTTGTATTTCTTCTTCGTCTTCTTCTTGTTTGCTCCATTCTCCATTGGTGACCCTTGTCATGATCCTTACAAGTTGTTCTTTTTCTTCCTCCTCTTGTTTTGGATGATATTTTCCTACCTTTTCTTTCTCCAGGTTATACATATTGCCCGGTTCGGCATCTTCCATTATTTCAACTATTTTCCCCCTGCTGACTCCTAGAGTCTTTATTATTTTCCAGACTCTATGCCATGGTTCAATGTCGAATGTGTTTTCTATTTATAATTATTTCTTCTACATGCTTCTTCTTCTTTTCTTTGACAAGCTTCTTGAATGCTCGCTTCATTACTCCATAGGGAGTGAGGGAATCACGAGGTCGGTCTTATCCCCGTCTTCTCGTCTGATCGAATCGGATTTTCTTCTAAGTTCCAATTTCTTCTGTTGGCGTTCTCCATCCCATCATTCGTTGTCTTGTTTTATTATTATGGTGGTTGTTTTTAACAGTTTAGTAGATTTCTTGAAAGCTGCTTGCATTTGCTCCGCTTGTTTTTCAATTTCGTCTATTTGCATCGTCGCCCTTATTTCTGTACTCGCGACTAGCAACCCGTCAGTGACTCTTTGCCAGCTGGTCCCGTGGTAATCAAACTTTTTCTTCGATGTCTTATTTCTCTGGAGTTTACCCTCTATTTCGAAGAGGATGTGTTTGTGGTCGCTTAGTGTCTCTTCAGTTTCTTGTACCGTCCAGTTGATCACGTTCACTTCTCGTCACTCATCAATGTTGCTGTTTCCCCTACTACTGATAAAGGTGGGAGCTGTTTGTTCATTCTGCACTAATTCCAGTCGGTATGATATGGTCTAGATTATCAGATTTGAACCTTTGTTGTTATACAATAAACATAAAGTGTGCTTGGCATTAAAATCACCAGCGACTATCCATTTCTTCTGGTATTTCTGCCATTGTTCTTCTTTTTCTTCTAAGCAATTTATGTTGTCTCCTGTCTGATGCGCGTATACGTTGGTGATTAGTAAATCGCAGTCTAATAGTTTGACTATGACTTTGTCCGGTCCCGACATTTCTTAGTTCTTGTTGCTGGTTCTCGCACCAAGATTATGTCGTATTTTTCTTTGTCGGCTTTCGCTCTCATGAGCGTGCTGGCCTGGATGCCTTTTTCGATGTTTATCTGTAGGATTTTTAGAGCCATTTCTGTTTCATTTCTTCGATGGCTTCTTCTTTTCTTTTCTTGTATATTGGACAGGTTCTATCATTTACTCTGTTGTTGGAGTTTACCTCCGGTGCTCCTGCTCATTTGCAGTTCGCACAATTCGTGGTGCTACTCTTGCAGTCCCTTCCCCCGTGCGGTCCTGCACATATATAACAACACTGTGCGCTTCTACAATGTATCTGCTTGTGCCCGAATCTGCTGCATTTATAGCATAGTAGAATTGCGTTGAAATCATCAACGAATTGTCTCAAGTACCCTACAAAGACTTTGCCCTTTTTTAATACTGCTCTGTATATGCTGGGAATTGTTTCGATTATAACGTTGTTTCTTTCTGGGTTTTTGCATATATATTTCTTTACTACCTTGATGATTTCTTCTGGTTCTTCGTTGTTGTCAGTCTTTTTTCTTTCTTCTTGGATGATGTTCATATTCTCTTCGTTTTGATCAGCCAGATCTTCTATTATTTGTTCGTCTGTGATCTCCCTGGATACCCCTGTGATTCTGAATTTGGGACGTTTTTCACTATTATCGATTTTGATACCATGTACAGAGCTTATTTTTTCTATCAGGTCTTTCTTTTGTTTCTGGTCTTTACAGATCAGTGATACCAGTCCATGTCTGTGTACTCTTACGTGTTTGAGGCCATCTCCTGCTAACTCTTTACGGGTTAGCTTGCCTCTGATGGCGGCTAATGTCTCCGCGCCACTTGCTTTTTCCTTTCTGATTTTAATTTCGTATATATTATTAATCTGTTTCGGATTTTGCCATTCTAGATTAGGTCTAGTGGATTTCGATACCTTTGACTGGGCTTTTTGTGGCTTCGACAGTGTTTTATTTTCATTATTCTATTTTGTCGCCGCGACCTCATTGTACGTACAGATCGTATTGGATGTACTTTCGGTCTGTAACTCCACGGTAGTCATCTCGATTCTTCTGCTGATGTCGGTCTGCGTGCTTACATCCATCATCATTGGCCTGGCGAGGACTGCTGGAGAATACTCTCTTGCAATAGGGATTCTATTTTTTGTATTCTCTTATCTGTTTCGTGCTGTATTTGTCCCAATTTTCTGTTTATCATCTCCTCCACCATTGCTTCCGCATTCGTGATGCTCTGGACTTATATAGTATTTGGCATCACGACTGCGGATTTGGCTTTCAGCACCTTTTCTGTTACTATGTCCATTTTCATTAAAATATTCGCGACGCGGTTTCTGTCTGTGGAGATGACTCGATATGTCTTATATTTTAGACAATATCTGTTGGTTACAAGCCTAACTTGCTCAGTCAGATGTCTTGTTCAAAGTCTATCATTTAATTTATATTAAAATTCAGTTCGGTCCCGACCTTCATAGAGTCAAGACGTGTTTTTTCTTTCCCGAAAACGAGTCTCCGTAAATATCAAATAAAAATATATCTATATATTTTTTACGGTCAATTTCTGTTAACGGTTTCAAAGAACTCCCAGGTACAGGATACGGTGAAACGGCCAACCCAACGTGAAGGAAATAAAAGACTCAAACTCTCAAACAAAAGACGTTCTACGTTTTCCAGAAAAGGGAAAAAGTGAAAGTTAGTGAAAAAAACATTTAATTATAACATCATGGACAACAACATGGATTTGAATATATTATTGAAAGAAAACAAGGAATTAAGAATGAATAATGAGCGTCTGAACCAACAACTGTTGCAATTATCTAAGGATATGGCTGATATCCGTTTGCAACTGCAAAGTCACACGCAAGATACACCAAAAAGGTATACTAATTATGCAGAAGACTACTACACGGATGAAGACGAACTAGCATTAGAGGTAGGGGAACAGTCTGACTGGACCGAAGTAACAAACAAGAAGGATAAAAAGAGGAAGAAGTCTCAGATGACGCCATCGCCAATCGCAAAAAGTGGTATAAATATTAAAAAAAAGAAGCAAGAAAACAAAATCCCTCTGCCCCCTCCGATCAAGGTAAGCAATGTTGGCAATTTTAATTTATTTAGATCAGAAATAAAGGGAGTAGCCTCTGACCGAGTGCAGTTTAAAGCTTTGTCTAACAATGATATTAACGTAACCCTTAACAATGAAACAGACTATAGGAATGTAAAAAAGCATCTCATTGAGATGAAGAAAAACAATTCATTCAATAAACTCGAATATCACACTTATCAATTAAAAAGTGATAAGTGGTATAGAGTAGTCATTAGAGGATTACCGTCCACAACAGATCAGGACGATATTAAATCGGAATTACGGGCTTGCGGGCACGAAGTAGTGACCGTCACGCCTATAGCGAAAAAGACAACAAATGTAAATGGCGAAAAACAAATTAAAACTTTTCCGTTGTTCTATGTAGACATGACACAAAAGGAAAATAATAAAAATATATACGACATAAATTATTTACTAGACTGTAGGATAAAAGTGGAACCTCCGAAGAAAAATAATAATATACCACAATGCACAAACTGTCAAAATCTTGGACACACTAAAAATTTTTGCAGTAGGGAACCAAGATGTGTGAAATGTGCCGGTAAACATCACACAACTCAGTGCAGAAAACAACGCAATAGTGTAGCGACATGCGTGTTGTGCAATGAAAAAGGTCACCCTGCCAATTATAAAGGATGTGCAGTATATCAAAAAAAAAGAACTCCAGCCAAAGAAAATTACAGCAGAACAACGCTTAAGATAAATTGACAAAGTCAAAAACTCTGAATCAACATCTACCGTTGAAAATAAAAAAACCCGTGAAACCGTAAGACCATCGGTCAAAAATATAAACGTCAAAATATCAAATGATAAACAAATTGATACGAAACCGCAGAACGCTGCGGCCAACGAGCCAACTATCGTCGACATGATGAAATTGCTCAAAGAATTCCAGACCGAAATGAGACAGAAATTCAGTCAGTTAGCAGACAGGGTGGAAAAATTGGAGAAATCCGAATTGGGGAAATCTACCCAAAACAAGCTAAAGAGAAATCAAAATGAGTAATTCTTTTTTAAGAATTATAACTTGGAACGCAAACGGACTAAATCAAACAGTCCGGGAACTAGAATTATTCTTAAAAATAAATAACATAGATATAGCTCTCATATCGGAAACACATTTTTCTAAAAAAAACTACATTAAAATACGGGGTTATGATGCTTACTGGACACTACACCCCAGTGAACGAGCTCGAGGCGGAACAGCTTTAATAATTAAACAAAATATACAACATTTCTAACAAGAAGAGATAAAAAATGAAGAAATACAAGCTACGATAATTAGTATCGAAAAAAACGGGGCTGAAATAAATATTGGCGCTATATATTGTCCACCGAGACATAAAATGACACAACAACAATATAAAGATATCTTTTCAAAATTAGGCCCACGGTTTATTATTGGTGGAGACTTTAATGTTAAACATACAGCTTGGGGTTCACGAATAATAATACCTGGAAAAGGAAACGAATTACTCGAAGTCATTAACCTTACAAATTGTAATTATCATTCAGGGCGCGAACCCACTTACTGGCCCACAGACAGTAATAAAGTCCCAGACCTGCTGGATGTCTACATTACAAAAGGCATCTCATTAAATCAAATTAGTACAGAAAGCTTGTGCGATCTAACATCTGATCACACTCCAGTATTGTTAACACTGAGCGCGACAATCCTAAGAAAAGCAAAAAAGCCTAATCTTACCAACAAATATACTGACTGGGACAAATTCATATTAATACTGCAGGAACAAATCAGTTTAAAAGTAAGACTTAAAACTATAGATGATCTTGAGCAACAAACCAAACATATAACTGAACAAATTCGGTTAGCTGCAAAAGATGCTACCCCAATTGCAAGAGAGAAATCAGAATATGAAGTACTTTACCCCCTCGAAATTAGAGAAATGATAAAAGAAAGACGAAAAGCTAGAAGAGTATGGCACAGGACCAGAAATGCTGCTGACAAAACCACGTTTAATAGAATTAGTAATCAGACAAATCAAAAGATCAAAGAATATAAACAGAATTGCTTTCAAAAGTATTTAAGTGAATTAAGCCCACAAGCAGACAAAGATTATTCGCTATGGAAAGCAACTCGAAGATTTAAAAGACCAATTATTCGAGTACCGCCTATTAAAAATGATCGATATGAATGGGTTCGACGCGACAATGAAAAAGCTGAATTGTTCGCAGAATATTTAGCTAACATTTTTCGGCCTAATGATATATAATCTACCATGGATACATCTCCTATTTATCAACCCGATTTAGATCTAAATCTAATTTCTCCACTGGAAGTTGCCACTGAAATTGATATTCTCAATCCTAAAAAGGCACCTGGTATTGATGACATTTCACCTGGATTATTGAAAGAACTGCCACGAAAAGCAATCATCATGTTGACATATATATTTAATGCCTGTTTAAGGCTGAAGCATGTCCCGGAATGCTTTAAAGTTGCACAAATAATTATGCTCAAAAAACCTGACAAACCTGCAGAACAAGTCGAATCTTACAGGTCTGTTTCGCTACTACCTGCAATATCAAAGCTATTTGAGAAGCTGATATATAAACGTGTTAAACACTTGGTAACAATACCAGATTTCCAGTTTGGTTTTCGAAATCACCATTCAACTATCGATCAAGTGCACAGAGTAACTGCGTCTATTGAAAGAGCGTTTGAAGAAAAGAAATACTGCCCTGCAATATTCCTGGATGTCTCACAACATTTTGATCGGGTTTGGCATTTGGGATTAATCTGTAAGATGAGCAAATTGTTACCGCGTAACTATTGTCAATTGCTGGAGTCATATTTATTCGGAAGAAAATTTAGAGTATTGCACGAAATGGCGTTCTCGACATTTAAAAATATCTCGGCTGGAGTTCCACAAGGTAGCGTCTTAGGCCCTCTCCTGTATCTGCTCTACACTGCTGACATTCCAACAACAAAAGAAACACCTCTTGGAACCTTTGCTGATGACACAGTTATTATGGCAAAAGATATATCTCTGCCTAGGGCAATAGAAAAAGTGCAAGCGGCAGTCAACAAAATCTACAAATGGACAAAAGATTGGAAAATTCAACTTAATAGCTCCAAATCTGTCCACGTTAATTTTGCATTAAGGCGAAATCATCTTGACGGTAGATTAAATTGGAAGCATCACGTTAGACAAAAAGCAAAACACATTAGAACCAAAATAAAACAACTATACTGGTTAGTCGGAAGATACTCTCAACTTGATCTAAAATCAAAGAGGTTGATCTATAATACAATTATAAAGCCAATTTGGACCTATGGGGTGCAAATATGGGGTTGCACTAAAAATTCAAATCAGTTAGTCATACAGCGCTGTCAAAACAAGATTCTTCGATTGATTACCAATGCCTATCGCTATGTAACCAATGAAGAACTGCACGATGACCTGGAAATCAAATGGATTTGCGAAGTTGTGAAGGATTTCGCCTTGAAATACGAAAGAAGATTACTAAATCATTCTAACGTGGAAGCAATACAACTGCTGGACAGCGCACAGGATGTCAAGAGGTTGAAACGAACAAAACCATACGAACTTGTGTGAACATTTAGTGTGTATTATTAGTGTAAACTATAGCTATAAGTTAATAATTAATAAATAATTGTAATTTTATAATTGAGGAATACATACTGATGTATTTTCTCGCACTCGTCTTGCTTGCTAATTAATCCAAGCACATAGGAAAAGTAGTAATAAATTAATTGTAATAATAATAATAATTAAGATTGTACTAAGCGTATCTAATAAAGATGTTATGAAAAAGAACATTAATTTATTTCATTAATTTAGAGTAGAATATAGTAGAATATAATTTTTAAAATATTTTTTTAAAGATATTGATGACAATTTTACGGTTTTCCACTTTTGAAATTCCTATCCTTTGATTGCTTAAGTTCATGCTAGATGTCGCGCGCCGCTTGTTCTCTTTCTCTAGTTAATATTTTCGCAATTAATTTGTAGATTTTGTAGATTATTTCTTATATTCCCGTTTTGATTACTATCTTTTCCTTTTATTAATTAAATTAGAATTACCCGTAATTTATGTTGTTGGATATTGTTTTCGTCTCTCATTCAGGAGAATTGACGTACCCGCATGGGAGGTTATGTCTTCGTTCTGTTTATACGTTTTGTTTATTTTATTTTATTATTGTTGTGTTTTTAGGTTTTCTTATGGATTAGACCGATCTTGTGTGATTTGGCGACCTACGACTTGTTTGTTTTACCCCCTCACACCACTTGGAGATTTTGTCGGACACCATCTGTGTCACTAGGAAATTTGCTTGTGCTTGACGATTGAATACCACCAGACTAGGATTGTACTTTTGTATGAATATTTGGTATTATTTCAGGGTGAGTTTAGATATCATCTTTATCCGCCTTTTCTTATTCGGAATTGATTAATTAGATGACCCTTGTGTTTTGATTTTGTAAGGCATGAAGTCCACTGAGATTACCACTCCGTGGGACGGTGAAGTGACGCCGTCAATATGTTTTGATGTTGTTTAACTACCTTTGTTTTATTTTATTTTCTTGTTAGTTATTTTCCCACCAGGATATCAGCAGTGTATTTATGTTTTTTCTATTTTTTAGGTTATCTGCGTCCAGATTCTTTGGCAGAATTGACCGTGATTTATTTGGAGATGATATATCCGAAGCTATCCGTGGCACCATGCAGCCCTTCTGTACTCGATGATTAAACGCTATCAGATTAGGATTTTACTTTTGCTTGGGTACTTTCGGGTATGTTGAATATTATATTTGTTTTTATTAGACTTATCTGTTCGAAAATGTATTAATTAGATGACTTATGTGTTTTGATTTGCAAGGTATGAGGTCTATTGAGATTACAACCCCGTGGGTCGGTGCAGTAACTTCGTAAATGTGTTTCATATTGTTCAACTACTTTTATTGCCAATCATCCTCCCATAGGGATATCAACAGTTTATTTATGATTTTTTATGTTTTAGGTTAGGGATTCTTTGGCAGAGTTGATGGAATTGATTGTGTCCTAGTGGTGGAAAGCATTTTGGGACTATTGATACTATGAATTTGCTAGTTTTCTACACCATAAGATGAGTATTATTTGTCTTGTTTTATGAGGTGTGTCTCTGTCCTTTGAATGATTGTTTTAAATGATTGTGTTTTATGCAAAGGTTGTTAGGAGGTTATTTTGCGAAGATAGATACGACCTTGACGATATGAGATGATATGAATTTATGCCATCTCATTTGGTAAATTAGAAAATTTGTATTTCTTCATGGATTTTTATATTATTTGTCTATTTGAGCAGTCCTTAACCCCATTTACTTATTCTCTTTATTTTTAGGTAGGTTGGGCGACAAAACGAGACTCCTATGATTGTGTATGTGATGAAGATGCGGATCTGTAGTGCTATTGCTCACACTAAAGCAAACCATCAGCACCTCTCGATCTTCTCGATGCCATTTTACATGATTGAAGCATATTCTCCCATGCTCGTCGTTCCGGATGGTCAGCTTATTTTAATTGTTTAATGGTTCCTATAATTTGGCTTTTTTTTCTTGCTTATTATTATTATATTAATTACTTAATGATGCTTTTATTATAGCAACCATTATTTTGACTTAAAAAACTATATAATAGTTGCATGCAGTAGCGCTAACATCTAATAATAGTATGCCTAATATTAATCATTTTGAATGTCTATTTGTGGGATTGTGGAATTGTCTATGCCTATCTCTATGTTTCTCAAGGGGCATCTCTTATATGTATAGAGAGTTATCTTGACATAGCTATTATTCGTATTGTGCTTTATTGGTTTAATTAATAATGAGGGTTTATATTACTGATTTCTTCTTGTTGTTTTTGTTATTATCAGTTGTCAGTTCTGGGATTGCTGGACTTCAGCGATATTTTCTTCATTAATAACTTTGTTTGCCCAACCATTCAATGTTTCAATTTTCTTCTTGTTTGTTTTGTTGAGTGCATTTCTCATTTCCATCTGATCATTCGGAATTTTATAAAGATCTCTGGCGCTCAACCTTTCGGCGTTTGTGCATTAATTTATGATGACTATCTTCTTGATCTTGGCTGCATCCGCATACTCCTTACGCGATTTCCAGTATGAATCTCTTGATGTATGCTTCCATGTTTCCATGGTTTGTTATCAGTTGCACTGCTTTTCGGTTTAGCTCTAAACTTTCAAACCCTACTGTTTTGCAGTGCTTGTAAGTGTTGACGGCATGCATATCGCCGTGTTTTTCTTCTAGTATTCTTATGGCTTCTTGTACGGCTAGAAATTCAGCTACTCTCTGTTAATTCCATTTTCTTCTAGCCTGATGCATGCCTCTTCCTCCGTCCCATCGCTCCTGCTTTTTCCTGCTTCACATTAGCATCCATCCATACCTTCGCTATGTGTCTTCCTATCTCGTACTGCTCGGTCCCCAACGAATCCACGGTTTTTCTCATGGCCAGCACATGTATTTTTACTCCGCCCTTGGCGGGCCTTGTCTATAACCGCATTTTTTTGCCACTCATACTCTTGGTTCGGCTTCTATTGGTAGAGGAACTACTCCTGCGATTACTTGTAGCGCGCTCGTCGGTGCTGTTTTAAACGCGCCGGTGATTAGTATTGGGGCGTATCTTTGAATCGCGTTTAGCTTCCTCTGAGTGTGTACTTTATTTACGTACCGTCCCCATTTCTCGGACCCTTATAATATGGTTGGCTTTACGACTCTCTCGTATACATTTTTCATTATGTCCCTTACCTTATTTCCGTACTTCCTGCTTATGGGTCCCGCCGTTTTGGCGACGACAGTTTCGACCTTTTCTTTAATCGCATTCAGATGGTTAATGTATATTTTTGTCTTATCCAATATTACTCCCAATTACCTCATATGGTCTTTAGGAGTTATGATTTCTTCGTTTAATTTAATTCCTATCTTCGGAAATCTGGTCCTTCTGGGTACTACTGGGATTTATCTCTTGCGGTCATTTCTTCTTTTCTTCAGTTTTTCCATCGTAAAGGGGATCTCCTTTGGATATATCATAGCTTCCGATTTTTCTATATTGTAATGTGCTCTTGAATATTCTTTCCATTCTAAGCATTTGCGCCAGCATTTGTTCCATTCTTCTTTAATTTCAGTAGGTGTTCGATGGCTGATTGCGATGATTTGGTCGTCGGCGAACGTTTGTGCTCTCACATGTGTCTGTTGTGTGTCAATATCAGCTATCTTATCGAACCAGGAGTTGATATTAATCAACCATAGAGTCGGGCCTATGCTCGACCCTTGTGGGCACCCCTTCTCTATTCCGAACTCGATTTTGTTGCTGATTACCTGTTGTTTTTTAAGTTCATTATGGCCCAGTCTAGTTCAGCTTCTTGTATTTCTTCTTCGTCTTCTTCTTGTTTGCTCCATTCTCCATTGGTGACCCTTGTCATGATCCTTACAAGTTGTTCTTTTTCTTCCTCCTCTTGTTTTGGATGATATTTTTCTACCTTTTCTTTCTCCAGGTTATACATATTTCCCGGTTCGGCATCTTCCATTATTTCAACTATTTTCCCCCTGCTGACTCCTAGAGTCTTTATTATTTTCCAGACTCTATGTCATGGTTCAATGTCGAATGTGTTTTCTATTTATAATTATTTCTTCTACATGCTTCTTCTTCTTTTCTTTGACAAGCTTCTTGAATGCTCGCTTGATTACTCCATAGGGAGTGAGGGAATCACGAGGTCGGTCTTATCCCCGTCTTCTCGTCTGATCGAATCGGCTTTTCTTCTAAGTTCCAATTTCTTCTGTTGGCGTTCTCCATCCCATCATTCGTTGTCTTGTTTTATTATTATGGTGGTTGTTTTTAACAGTTTAGTAGATTTCTTGAAAGCTGCTTGCATTTGCTCCGCTTGTTTTTCAATTTCGTCTATTTGCATCGTCGCCCTTATTTCTGTGCTTGCGACTAGCAACCCGTCAGTGACTCTTTGCCAGCTGGTCCCGTGATAATCAAACTTTTTCTTCGATGTCTTATTTCTCTGGGGTTTACCCTCTATTTCGAAGAGGATGTGTTTGTGGTCGCTTAGTGTCTCTTCAGTTTCTTGTACCGTCCAGTTGATCACGTTCACTTCTCGTCACTCATCAATGTTGCTGTTTCCCCTACTACTGATAAAGGTGGGAGCTGTTTGTTCATTCTGCACTAATTCCAGTCGGTATGATATGGTCTAGATTATCAGATTTGAACCTTTGTTGTTATACAATAAACATAGTGTCGTTGGCATTAAAATCACCAGCTACTATCCATTTCTTCTGGTATTTCTGCCATTGTTCTTCTTTTTCTTCTAAGCAATTTATGTTGTCTCCTGTCTGATGCGCGTATACGTTGGTGATTAGTAAATCGCAGTCTAATAGTTTGACTATGACTTTGTCCGGTCCCGACATTTCTTAGTTCTTGTTGCTGGTTCTCTCACCAAGATTATGTCGTATTTTTCTTTGTCGGCTTTCGCTCTCATGAGCGTGCTAGCCTGGATGCCTTTTTCGATGTTTATCTGTAGGATTTTTAGAGCCATTTCTGTTTCATTTCTTCGATGGCTTCTTCTTTTCTTTTCTTGTATATTGGACAGGTTCTATCATTTACTCTATTGTTGGAGTTTACCTCCGGTGCTCCTGCTCATTTGCAGTTCGCACAATTCGTGGTGCTACTCTTGCACTCCCTTCCCCCGTGCGGTCCTGCACATATATAACAACACTGTGCGCTTCTACAATGTATCTGCTTGTGCCCGAATCTGCTGCATTTATAGCATAGTAGAATTGCGTTGAAATCATCAACGAATTGTCTCAAGTACCCTACAAAGTCTTTGCCCTTTTTTAACACTGCTCTGTATATGCTGGGAATTGTTTCGATTATAACGTTGTTTCTTTCTGGGTTTTTGCATATATATTTCTTTACTACCTTGATGATTTCTTCTGGTTCTTCGTTGTTGTCCCCAACGAATCCACGGTTTTTCTCATGGCCAGCACATGTATTTTTACTCCGCCCTTGGCGGGCCTTGTCTATAACCGCATTTTTCTGCCGCTCATGCTCTTGGTTCGGCTTCTATTGGTAGAGGAACTACTCCTGCGATTACTTGTAGCGCGCTCGTCGGTGCTGTTTTAAACGCGCCGGTGATTAGTATTGGGGCGTATCTTTGAATCGCGTTTAGCTTCCTCTGAGTGTGTACTTTATTTACGTACCGTCCCCATTTCTCGGACCCTTATAATATGGCTGGCTTTACGACTCTCTCGTATACATTTTTAATTATGTCCCTTACCTTATTTCCGTACTTCCTGCTTATGGGTCCCGCCGTTTTGGCGACGACGGTTTCGACCTTTTCTTTAATCGCATTCAGATGGTTAATGTATATTTTTGTCTTATCCAATATTACTCCCAATTACCCCATATGGTCTTTAGGAGTTATGATTTCTTCGTTTAATTTAATTCCTATCTTCGGAAATCTGGTCCTCCTGGGTACTACTGGGATTTATCTCTTGCGGTCATTTCTTCTTTTCTTCAATTCTTCCATCGTAAAGGGGATCTCCTTTGGGTATATCATAGCTTCCGATTTTTCTATATTGTAATGTGCTCTTGAATATTCTTTCCATTCTAAGCATTTGCGCCAGCATTTGTTCCATTCTTCTTTAATTTTCAGTAGGTGTTCGATGGCTGATTGCGATGATTTGGTCGTCGGCGAACGTTTGTGCTCTCACATGTGTCTGTTGTGTGTCAATATCAGCTATCTTATCGAACCAGGAGTTGATATTAATCAACCATAGAGTCGGGCCTATGCTCGACCCTTGTGGGCACCCCTTCTCTATTCCGAACTCGATTTTGTTGCTGATTACCTGTTGTTTTTTAAGTTCATTATGGCCCAGTCTAGTTCAGCTTCTTGTATTTCTTCTTCGTCTTCTTCTTGTTTGCTCCATTCTCCATTGGTGACCCTTGTCATGATCCTTACAAGTTGTTCTTTTTCTTCCTCCTCTTGTTTTGGATGATATTTTTCTACCTTTTCTTTCTCCAGGTTATACATATTGCCCGGTTCGGCATCTTCCATTATTTCAACTATTTTCCCCCTGCTGACTCCTAGAGTCTTTATTATTTTCCAGACTCTATGCCATGGTTCAATGTCGAATGTGTTTTCTATTTATAATTATTTCTTCTACATGCTTCTTCTTCTTTTCTTTAACAAGCTTCTTGAATGCTCGCTTCATTACTCCATAGGGAGTGAGGGAATCACGAGGTCGGTCTTATCCCCGTCTTCTCGTCTGATCGAATCGGCTTTTCTCTAAGTTCCAATTTCTTCTGTTGGCGTTCTCCATCCCATCATTCGTTGTCTTGTTTTATTATTATGGTGGTTGTTTTTAACAGTTTAGTAGATTTCTTGAAAGCTGCTTGCATTTGCTCCGCTTGTTTTTCAATTTCGTCTATTTGCATCGTCGCCCTTATTTCTGTGCTCGCGACTAGCAACCCGTCAGTGACTCTTTGCCAGCTGGTCCCGTGATAATCAAACTCTTTCTTCGATGTCTTATTTCTCTGGGGTTTACCCTCTATTTCGAAGAGGATGTGTTTGTGGTCGCTTAGTGTCTCTTCAGTTTCTTGTACCGTCCAGTTGATCACGTTCACTTCTCGTCACTCATCAATGTTGCTGTTTCCCCTACTACTGATAAAGGTGGGAGCTGTTTGTTCATTCTGCACTAATTCCAGTCGGTATGATATGGTCTAGATTATCAGATTTGAACCTTTGTTGTTATACAATAAACATAAAGTGTGCTTGGCATTAAAATCACCAGCTAATATCAATTTCTTCTGGTATTTCTGCCATTGTTCTTCTTTTTCTTCTAAGCAATTTATGTTGTCTCCTGTCTGATGCGCGTATACGTTGATGATTAGTAAATCTCAGTCTAATAGTTTGACTATGACTTTGTCCGGTCCCGACATTTCTTAGTTCTTGTTGCTGGTTCTCGCACCAAGATTATGTCGTATTTTTCTTTGTCGGCTTTCGCTCTCATGAGCGTGCTAGCCTGGATGCCTTTTTCGATGTTTATCTGTATAATTATTAGAGCCATTTCTGTTTCATTTCTTCGATGGCTTCTTCTTTTCTTTTCTTGTATATTGGACAGGTTCTATCATTTACTCTATTTTTGGAGTTTACCTCCGGTGCTCCTGCTCATTTGCAGTTCGCACAATTCGTGGTGCTACTCTTGCAGTCCCTTCCCCCGTGCGGTCCTGCACATATATAACAACACTGTGCGCTTCTACAATGTATCTGCTTGTGCCCGAATCTGCTGCATTTATAGCATAGTAGAATTGCGTTGAAATCATCAACGAATTGTCTCAAGTACCCTACAAAGACTTTGCCCTTTTTTAACACTGCTCTGTATATGCTGGGAATTGTTTCGATTATAACGTTGTTTCTTTCTGGGTTTTTGCATATATATTTCTTTACTACCTTGATGATTTCTTCTGGTTCTTCGTTGTTGTCAGTCTTTTTTCTTTCTTCTTGGATGATGTTCACATTCTCTTCGTTTTGATCAGCCAGATCTTCTATTATTTGTTCGTCTGTGATATCCCTGGATACCCCTGGGATTCTGAATTTGGGACGTTTTTCACTATTATCGATTTTGATAGCATGTACAGAGCTTATTTTTTCTATCAGGTCTTTCTTTTGTTTCTGGTCTTTACAGATCAGTGATACCAGTCCATGTCTGTGTACTCTTACGTGTTTGAGGCCATCTCCTGCTAACTCTTTACTTGTTAGCTTGCCTCTGATGGCGGCTAATGTCTCCGCGCCACTTGCTTTTTCCTTTCTGATTTTAATTTCGTATATATTATTAATCTGTTTCGGATTTTGCCATTCTAGATTAGGTGTGGTGGATTTCGATGCCTTTGACTGGGCTTTTTGTGGCTTCGACAGTGTTTTATTTTCATTATTCTTTTTTGTCGCCGCGACCTCATTGTACGTACAGATCGTATTGGATGTACTTTCGGTCTGTAACTCCACGGTAGTCATCTCGATTCTTCTGCTAATGTCGGTCTGCGTGCTTACATCCATCATCACTGGCCTGGCGAGGACTGCTGGAGAATACTCTCTTGCAATAGGGATTCTATTTTTTGTATTCTCTTGTCTGTTTCGTGCTGTATTTGTCCCAATTTTCTGTTTATCATCTCCTCCACAATTGCTTCCTCATTCGTGATGCTCTGGACTTATATAGTATTTGGCATCACGACTGCGGATTTGGCTTTCAGCACCTTTTCTGTTACTATGTCCATTTTCATTAAAATATTCGCGACGCGGTTTCTGTCTGTGGAGATGAATCGATATGTCTTATATTTTAGACAATATCTGTTGGTTACGAGCCTAACTTGCTCAGTCAGATGTCTTGTTCAAAGTCTATCATTTAATTTATATTAAAATTCAGTTCGGTCCCGACCTTCATAGAGTCAAGACGTGTTTTTTCTTTCCCGAAAACGAGTCTCCGTAAATATCAAATAAAAATATATCTATATATTTTCTACGGTCAATTTCTGTTAACGGTTTCAAAGAACTCCCAGGTTCGGGATACGGTGAAACGCCCAACCCAACGTGAAGGAAATAAAATACTCAAACTCTCAAACAAAAGACGTTCTACGTTTTCCAGAAAAGGGAAAAAGTGAAAGTTAGTGAAAAAAACATTTAATTATAACATCATGGACAACAACATGGATTTGAATATATTATTGAAAGAAAACAAGGAATTAAGAATGAATAATGAGCGTCTGAACCAACAACTGTTGCAATTATCTAAGGATATGGCTGCTATCCGTTTGCAACTGCAAGGTCACACGCAAGATACACCAAAAAGGCATACTAATTATGCAGAAGACTACTACACGGATGAAGACGAACTAGCATTAGAGGTAGGGGAACAGTCTGACTGGACCGAAGTAACAAACAAGAAGGATAAAAAGAGGAAGAAGTCTCAGATGACGCCATCGCCAATCGCAAAAAGTGGTATAAATATTAAAAAAAAGAAGCAAGAAAACAAAATCCCTCTGACCCCTCCGATCAAGGTAAGCAATGTTGGCAATTTTAATTTATTTAGATCAGAAATAAAGGGAGTAGCCTCTGACCGAGTGCAGTTTAAAGCTTTGTCTAACAATGATATTAACGTAACCTTTAACAATGAAACAGACTATAGGAATGTAAAAAAGCATCTCATTGAGATGAAGAAAAACAATTCATTCAATAAACTCGAATATCACACTTATCAGTTAAAAAGTGATAAGTGGTATAAAGTAGTCATTAGAGGATTACCGTCCACAACAGATCAGGACGATATTAAATCGGAATTACGGGTTTGCGGGCACGAAGTAGTGACCGTCACGCCTATAGCGAAAAAGACTATAAAGAAAAAGACAACAAATGTAAATGGCGAAAAACAAATTAAAACTTTTCCGTTGTTCTATGTAGACATGACACAAAAGGAAAATAATAAAAATATATACGACATAAATTATTTACTAGACTGTAGGATAAAAGTGGAACCTCCGAAGAAAAATAATAATATACCACAATGCACAAACTGTCAAAATCTTGGACACACTAAAATTTTTGCAGTAGGGAACCAAGATGTGTGAAATGTGCCGGTAAACATCACACAACTCAGTGCAGAAAACAACGCAATAGTGTAACGACATGCGTGTTGTGCAATGAAAAAGGTCACCCTACCAATTATAAAGGATGTGCAGTATATCAAAAAAAAAAGGACTCCAGCCAAAGAAAATTACAGCAGAACAACGCTTAAGACAAATTGACAAAGTCAAAAACTCTGAAACAACATCTACCGTTGAAAATAAAAAAACCTATGAAACCGTAAGACCAACGGTCAAAAATATAAACGTCAAAATATCAAATGATAAACAAATTGATACGAAACCGCAGAACGCTGCGGCCAACGAGCCAACTATCGTCGACATGATGAAATTGCTCAAAGAATTCCAGACCGAAATGAGACAGAAATTCAGTCAGTTAGCAGACAGGGTGGAAAAATTGGAGAAATCCGAATTGGGGAAATCTACCCAAAACAAGCTAAAGAGAAATCAAAATGAGTAATTCTTTTTTAAGAATTATAACTTGGAACGCAAACGGACTAAATCAAAGAGTCCGGGAACTAGAATTATTCTTAAAAACAAATAACATAGATATAGCTCTCATATCGGAAACACATTTTTCTAAAAAAAACTACATTAAAATACGGGGTTATGATGCTTACTGGACACTACACCCCAGTGAACGAGCTCGAGGCAGAACAACTTTAATAATTAAACAAAATATACAACATTTCTAACAAGAAGAGATAAAAAATGAAGAAATACAAGCTACGATAATTAGTATCGAAATAAACGGGGCTGAAATAAATATTGGCGCTATATATTGTCCACCGAGACATAAAATGACACAACAACAATATAAAGATATCTTTTCAAAATTAGGCCCACGGTTTACTATTGGTGGAGACTTTAATGTTAAACATACAGCTTGGGGTTCACGAATAATAACACCTGGAAAAGGAAACGAATTACTCGAAGCCATTAACCTTACAAATTGTAATTATCATTCAGGGCTCGAACCCACTTACTGGCCCACAGATAGTAATAAAGTCCCAGACCTGCTGGATTTCTACATTACAAAAGGCATCTCATTAAATCAAATTAGTACAGAAATCTTGTGCGATCTAACATCTGATCACACTCCAGTATTGTTAACACTGGGCGCGACAATCCTAAGAAAAGCAAAAAAGCCTAATCTTACCAACAAATATACTGACTGGGACAAATTCAGATTAATACTGCAGGAACAAATCAGTTTAAAAGTAAGACTTAAAACTATAGATGATCTTGAGCAACAAACCAAACATATAACCGAACAAATTCGGTCAGCTGCAAAAGATGCTACCCCAATTGCAAGAGAGAAATCTGAATATGAAGTACTTTACCCCCTCGAAATTAGAGAAATGATAAAAGAAAGACGAAAAGCTAGAAGAGTATGGCACAGGACCAGAAATGCTGCTGACAAAACCACGTTTAATAGAATTAGTAATCAGACAAATCAAAAGATCAAAGAATATAAACAGAATTGCTTTCAAAAGTATTTAAGTGAATTAAGCCCACAAGCAGACAAAGATTATTCGCTATGGAAAGCAACTCGAAGATTTAAAAGACCAATTATTCGAGTACCGCCTATTAAAAATAATCGAAATGAATGGGTTCGACGCGACAATGAAAAAGCTGAATTGTTCGCAGAATATTTAGCTAACATTTTTCGGCCTAATGATATATAATCTACCATGGATACATCTCCTATTTATCAACCCGATATAGATCTAAATCTAATTTCTCCACTGGAAGTTGCTTCTGAAATTGATAACCTCAATCCTAAAAAGGCACCTGGTATTGATGACATTTCACCTGGATTATTGAAAGAACTGCCACGAAAAGCAATCATCATGTTGACATATATATTTAATGCCTGTTTAAGGCTGAAGCATGTCCCGGAATGCTTTAAAGTTGCACAAATAATTATGCTCAAAAAACCTGACAAACCTGCAAGTCGACAAGTCGAATCTTACAGGCCTGTTTCGCTACTACCTGCAATATCAAAGCTATTTGAGAAGCTGATATATAAACGTGTTAAACACTTGGTAACAATACCAGATTTCCAGTTTGGTTTTCGAAATCACCATTCAACTATCGATCAAGTGCACAGAGTAACTGCGGCTATTGAAAGAGCGTTTGAAGAAAAGAAATACTGCCCTGCAATATTCCTGGATGTCTCACAAGCTTTTGATCGGGTTTGGCATTTTGGATTAATCTGTAAGATGAGCAAATTGTTACCGCGTAACTATTGTCAATTGCTGGAGTCATATTTATTCGGAAGAAAATTTAGAATATCGCACGAAATGGCGTTCTCGACATTTAAAAATATCTCGGCTGGAGTTCCACAAGGTAGCGTCTTAGGACCTCTCCTGTATCTGCTTTGCACTGCTGACATTCCAACAACAAAAGAAACACTTCTTGGAACCTTTGCTGATGACACAGTTATTATGGCAAAAGATATATCTCTGCCTAGGGCAATAGAAAAAGTGCAAGTGGCAGTCAACAAAATCTACAAATGGACAAAAGATTGGAAAATTCAACTTAATAGCTCCAAATCTGTCCGCGTTAATTTTGCATGAAGGCGAAATAATAAAAACTTAATTATATCACTCAATGGATGCCCGATTCCTCAAGCAGAATCAGCAAAATACCTTGGAATCCATCTTGACAGTAGATTAAATTGGAAGCATCACGTTAGACAAAAAGCAAAACACATTAGAACCAAAATAAAACAACTGTACTGGTTAGTCGGAAGATACTCTCAACTTGATCTAAAATCAAAGAGGTTGATCTATAATACAATTATAAAGCCAATTTGGACCTATGGGGTGCAGATATGGGGTTGCACTAAAAATTCAAATCAGTTAGTCATACAGCGCTGTCAAAACAAGATTCTTCGATTGATTACCAATGCCTATCGCTATGTAACCAATGAAGAACTGCACGATGACCTGGAAATCAAATGGATTTGCGAAGTTGTGCAGGATTTCGCCTTGAAACACGAAAGAAGATTACTAAATCATTCTAACGTGGAAGCAATACAACTGCTGGACAGCGCACAGGATGTCAAGAGATTGAAACGAACAAAACCATACGAACTTGTGTGAACATTTAGTGTGTATTATTAGTGTAAACTATAGCTATAAGTTAATAATTAATAAATAATTGTAATTTTATAATTGAGGAATACATACTGATGTATTTTCTCGCACTCGTCTTGCTTGCTAATTAATCCAAGCACATAGGAAAAGTAGTAATAAATTAATTGTAATAATAATAATTAAGATTGTACTAAGCGTATCTAATAAAGATGTTATAAAAAAGAAATTTAATTTATTTCATTAATTTAGAGTAGAATATAATAGAATATAATATAATTTTTAAAATATTTTTTTAAAGATATTATTGACAATTTTACGGTTTTCCACTTTTGAAATACCTATCCTTTGATTGCTTAAGTTCATGCTAGATGTCGCGCGCCGCTTGTTCTCTTTCTCTAGTTAAAATTTTCACAATTAATTTGTAGATTTTGTAGATTATTTCTTATATTCCCGTTTTGATTACTATCTTTTCCTTTTATTAATTAAATTAGAATTACCCATAATTTATGTTGTTGGATATTGTTTTCGTCTCTCATTCAAGAGAATTGACGTACCCGCATGGGAAAACGTATTAATTAGATGACATATGTGTTTTGATTTGCAAGGTATGAGGTCTATTCAGATTACAACCCCGTGGGTCGGTGCAGTAACTTCGTGAATGTGTTTCATATTGTTCAACTACTTTTATTGCCAATCATCCTCCCATAGGGATATCAACAGTTTATTTATGATTTATTATGTTTTAGGTTAGGGATTCTTTGGCAGAGTTGATGGAATTGATTGTGTCCTAGTGCTGGAAAGCATTTTGGGACTATTGATACTATGAATTTGCTAGTTTTCTACACCATAAGATGAGTATTATTTGTCTTGTTTTATGAGGTGTGTCTCTGTCCTTTGAATGATTGTTTTGGATGATTGTGTTTTATGCAAAGGTTGTTAGGAGGTTATTTTGCGAAGATAGATACGACCTTGACGATATGAGATGATATGAATTTATGCCATCTCATTTGGTAAATTAGAAAATTTGTAATTCTTCATGGATTTTGATATTATTTGTCTATTTGAGCAATCCTTAACCCCATTTACTTATTCTCTTTATTTTTAGGTAGGTTGGGCGACAAAACGAGACTCCTATGATTGTGTATGTGATGAAGATGCGGATCTGTAGTGCTATTGCTCAAACTAAAGCAATCCATCAGCACCTCTCGATCTTCTCCATGCCATTTTACATGATTGAAGCATATTCTCCCATGCTCGTCGTTCCGAATGATCAGCTTATTTTAATTGTTTAATGGTTCCTATAATTTGGCTTTTTTTTCTTGCTTATTATTATTATATTAATTACTTAATGATGCTTTTATTATAGCAACCATTATTTTGACTTAAAAAACTATGTAATAGTTGCATGCAGTGGCGCTAACATCTAATAATAGTATGCCTAATATTAATCATTTTGAATGTCTATTTGTGGGATTGTGGAATTGTCTGTGCCTATCTCTATGTTTCTCAAGGGGCATCTCTTATATGTATAGAGAGTTATCTTGACATAGCTATTATTCGTATTGTGCTTTATTGGTTTAATTAATAACGAGGGTTTATATTACTGATTTCTTCTTGTTGTTTTTGTTATTATCAGTTGTCAGTTCTGGGATTGCTGGACTTCAGCGATATTTTCTTCTTCATTAATAACTTTGTTTGCCCAATCATTCAATATTTCAATTTTCTTCTTGTTTGTTTTGTTGAGTGCATTTCTCATTTCCATCTGATCATTCGGAATTTTATAAAGATCTCTGGCGCTCAACCTTTCGGCGTTTGTGCATTCATTTATGATGACTATCTTTTTGATCTTGGCTGCATCCGCATACTCCTTCCGTGATTTCCAGTCTGAATCTCTTGATGTATGCTTCCATGTTTCCATGGTTTGTTATCAGTTGCACTGCTTTTCGGTTTAGCTCTAAACTTTAAAACCCTACTGTTTTGCAGTGCTTGTAAGTGTTGACGGCATGCATATCGCCATGTTTTTCTTCTAGGATTCTTATGGCTTCTTGTACGGCTAGAAATTCAGCTACTCTCTGTTAATTCCATTTTCTTCTAGCCCGATGCATGCCTCTTCCTCCGTCCCGTCGCTCCTGCTTTTTCCTGCTTCACATTAGCATCCATCCATACCTTCGCTATGTGTCTTCCTATCTCGTACTGCTCGGTCCCCAACGAATCCACGGTTTTTCTCATGGCCAGCACATGTATTTTTACTCCGGCCTTGGCGGGCCTGGTGTATAACCGCATTTTTCTGCCGCTCATGCTCTTGCTTCGGCTTCTATTGGTAGAGGAACTACTCCTGCGATTACTTGTAGCGCGCTCGTCGGTGCTGTTTTAAACGCGCCGGTGATTAGTATTGGGGCGTATCTTTGAATCGCGTTTAGCTTCCTCTGAGTGTGTACTTTATTTACGTACCGTCCCCATTTCTCGGACCCTTATAATATGGCTGGCTTTACGACTCTCTCGTATACATTTTTAATTATGTCCCTTACCTTATTTCCGTACTTCCTGCTTATGGATCCCGCCGTTTTGGCGACGACGGTTTCGACCTTTTCTTTAATCGCATTCAGATGGTTAATGTATATTTTTGTCTTATCCAATATTACTCCCAATTACCTCATCTGGTCTTTAGGAGTTATGATTTCTTCGTTTAATTTAATTCCTATCTTCAGAAATCTGGTCCTCCTGGGTACTACTGGGATTTATCTCTTGCGGTCATTTCTTCTTTTCTTCAATTCTTCCATCGTAAAGGGGATCTCCTTTGGATATATCATAGCTTCCGATTTTTCTATATTGTAATGTGCTCTTGAATATTCTTTCCATTCTAAGCATTTGCGCCAGCATTTGTTCCATTCTTCTTTAATTTCAGTAGGTGTTCGATGGCTGATTGCGATGATTTGGTCGTCGGCGAACGTTTGTGCTCTCACATGTGTCTGTTGTGTGTCAATATCAGCTATCTTATCGAACCAGGAGTTGATATTAATCAACCATAGTGTCGGGCCTATGCTCGACCCTTGTGGGCACCCCTTCTCTATTCCGAACTCGATTTTGTTGCTGATTACCTGTTGTTTTTTAAGTTCATTATGACCCAATCTAGTTCAGCTTCTTGTATTTCTTCTTCGTCTTCTTCTTGTTTGCTCCATTCTCCATTGGTGACCCTTGTCATGATCCTTACAAGTTGTTCTTTTTCTTCCTCCTCTTGTTTTGGATGATATTTTTCTACCTTTTCTTTCTCCAGGTTATACATATTGCCCGGTTCGGCATCTTCCATTATTTCAACTATTTTCCCCCTGCTGACTCCTAGAGTCTTTATTATTTTCCAGACTCTATGCCATGGTTCAATGTCGAATGTGTTTTCTATTTATAATTATTTCTTCTACATGCTTCTTCTTCTTTTCTTTGACAAGCTTCTTGAATGCTCGCTTCATTACTCCATAGGGAGTGAGGGAATCACGAGGTCGGTCTTATCCCCGTCTTCTCGTCTGATCGAATCGGATTTTCTTCTATGTTCCAATTTCTTCTGTTGGCGTTCTCCATCCCATCATTCGTTGTCTTGTTTTATTATTATGGTGGTTGTTTTTAACAGTTTAGTAGATTTCTTGAAAGCTGCTTGCATTTGCTCCGCTTGTTTTTCAATTTCGTCTATTTGCATCGTCGCCCTTATTTCTGTACTCGCGACTAGCAACCCGTCAGTGACTCTTTGCCAGCTGGTCCCGTGGTAATCAAACTTTTTCTTCGATGTCTTATTTCTCTGGGGTTTACCCTCTATTTCGAAGAGGATGTGTTTGTGGTCGCTTAGTGTCTCTTCAGTTTCTTGTACCGTCCAGTTGATCACGTTCACTTCTCGTCACTCATCAATGTTGCTGTTTCCCCTACTACTGATAAAGGTGGGAGCTGTTTGTTCATTCTGCACTAATTCCAGTCGGTATGATATGGTCTAGATTATCAGATTTGAACCTTTGTTGTTATACAATAAACATAAAGTGTGCTTGGCATTAAAATCACCAGCTACTATCCATTTCTTCTGGTATTTCTGCCATTGTTCTTCTTTTTCTTCTAAGCAATTTATGTTGTCTCCTGTCTGATGCGCGTATACGTTGGTGATTAGTAAATCGCAGTCTAATAGTTTGACTATGACTTTGTCCGGTCCCGACATTTCTTAGTTCTTGTTGCTGGTTCTCGCACCAAGATTATGTCGTATTTTTCTTTGTCGGCTTTCGCTCTCATGAGCGTGCTGGCCTGGATGCCTTTTTCGATGTTTATCTGTAGGATTTTTAGAGCCATTTCTGTTTCATTTCTTCGATGGCTTCTTCTTTTCTTTTCTTGTATATTGGACAGGTTCTATCATTTACTCTATTGTTGGAGTTTACCTCCGGTGCTCCTGCTCATTTGCAGTTCGCACAATTCGTGGTGCTACTCTTGCAGTCCCTTCCCCCGTGCGGTCCAGCACATATATAACAACACTGTGCGCTTCTACAATGTATCTGCTTGTGCCCGAATCTGCTGCATTTATAGCATAGTAAAATTGCGTTGAAATCATCAACGAATTGTCTCAAGTACCCTACAAAGACTTTGCCCTTTTTTAACACTGCTCTGTGTATGCTGGGAATTGTTTCGATTATAACGTTGTTTCTTTCTGGGTTTTTGCATATATATTTCTTTACTACCTTGATAATTTCTTCTGGTTCTTCGTTGTTGTCAGTCTTTTTTCTTTCTTCTTGGATGATGTTCATATTCTCTTCGTTTTGATCAGCCAGATCTTCTATTATTTGTTGGTCTGTGATCTCCCTGGATACCCCTGGGATTCTTAATTTGGGACGTTTTTCACTATTATCGATTTTGATACCATGTACAGAGCTTATTTTTTCTATCAGGTCTTTCTTTTGTTTCTGGTCTTTACAGATCAGTGATACCAGTCCATGTCTGTGTACTCTTACGTGTTTGAGGCCATCTCCTGCTAACTCTTTACGGGTTAGCTTGCCTCTGATGGCGGCTAATGTCTCCGCGCCACTTGCTTTTTCCTTTCTGATTTTAATTTCGTATATATTATTAATCTGTTTCGGATTTTGCCATTCTAGATTAGGTCTGGTGGATTTCGATGCCTTTGACTGGGCTTTTTGTGGCTTCGACAGTGTTTTATTTTCATTATTCTTTTTTGTCGCCGCGACCTCATTGTACGTACAGATCGTATTGGATGTACTTTCGGTCTGTAACTCCACGGTAGTCATCTCGATTCTTCTGCTGATGTCGGTCTGCGTGCTTACATCCATCATCACTGGCCTGGCGAGGACTGCTGGAGAATACTCTCTTGCAATAGGGATTCTATTTTTTGTATTCTCTTATCTGTTTCGTGCTGTATTTATCCCAATTTTCTGTTTCTGTATTCGTTTGCAACTGCAAGGTCACACGCAAGATACACCAAAAAGGTATAGTAATTATGCAGAAGACTACTATACGGATGAAGACGAACTAGCATTAGAGGTAGGGGAACAGTCTGACTGGACCGAAGTAACAAACAAGAAGGATAAAAAGAGGAAGAAGTCTCAGATGACGCCATCGCCAATCGCAAAAAGTGGTATAAATATTAAAAAAAAGAAGCAAGAAAACAAAATCCCTCTGCCCCCTCCGATCAAGGTAAGCAGTGTTGGCAATTTTAATTTATTTAGATCAGAAATAAAGGGAGTAGCCTCTGACCGAGTGCAGTTTAAAGCTTTGTCTAACAATGATATTAACGTAACCCTTAACAATGAAACAGACTATAGGAATGTAAAAAAGCATCTCATTGAGATGAAGAAAAACAATTCATTCAATAAACTCGAATATCACATTTATCAGTTAAAAAGTGATAAGTGGTATAGAGTAGTCATTAGAGGATTACCGTCCACAACAGATCAGGACGATATTAAATCGGAATTACGGGCTTGCGGGCACGAAGTAGTGACCGTCACGCCTATAGCGAAAAAGACGACAAATGTAAATGGCGAAAAACAAATTAAAACTTTTCCGTTGTTCTATGTAGATATGACACAAAAGGAAAATAATAAAAATATATACGACATAAATTATTTACTAGACTGTAGGATAAAAGTGGAACCTCCGAAGAAAAATAATAATATACCACAATGCACAAACTGTCAAAATCTTGGACTCACTAAAAATTTTTGCAGTAGGGAACCAAGATGTGTGAATTGTGCCGGTAAACATCACACAACTCAGTTCAGAAAACAACGCAATAGTGTAGCGACATGCGTGTTGTGCAATGAAAAAGGTCACCCTGCCAATTATAAAGGATGTGCAGTATATCAAAAAAAAACTCCAGTCAAAGAAAATTACAGCAGAACAACGCTTAAGACAAATTGACAAAGTCAAAAACTCTGATAGTAGTTACCGTTGAAAATAAAAAAACCCATGAAACCGTAAGACCATCGGTCAAAAATATAAACGTCAAAATATCAAATGATAAACAAATTGATACGAAACCGCAGAAAGCTGCGGCCAACGAGCCAACTATCGTCGACATGATGAAATTGCTCAAAGAATTCCAGACCGAAATGAGACAGAAATTCAGTCAGTTAGCAGACAGGGTGGAAAAATTGGAGAAATCCGGATTGGGGAAATCTACCCAAAACAAGCTAAAGAGAAATCAAAATGAGTAATTCTTTTTTAAGAATTATAACTTGGAACGCAAACGGACTAAATCAAAGAGTCCGGGAACTAGAATTATTCTTAAAAACAAATAATATAGATATAGCTCTCATATCGGAAACACATTTTTCTAAAAAAAACTACATTAAAATACGGAGTTATGATGCTTACTGGACACTACACCCCAGTGAACGAGCTCGAGGCAGAACAACTTTAATAATTAAACAAAATATACAACATTTCTAACAAGAAGAGATAAAAAATGAAGAAATACAAGCTACGATAATTAGTATCGAAAAAAACAGGGCTGAAATAAATATTGGCGCTATATATTGTCCACCGAGACATAAAATGACACAACAACAATATAAAGATATCTTTTCAAAATTAGGCCCACGGTTTATTATTGGTGGAGACTTTAATGTTAAACATACAGCTTGGGGTTCACGAATAATAACACCTGCAAAAGGAAACGAATTACTCGAAGCCATTAACCTTACAAATTGTAATTATCATTCAGGGCTCGAACCCACTTACTGGCCCACAGATAGTAATAAAGTCCCAGACCTGCTGGATTTCTACATTACAAAAGGCATCTCATTAAATCAAATTAGTACAGAAATCTTGTGCGATCTAACATCTGATCACACTCCAGTATTGTTAACACTGGGCGCGACAATCCTAAGAAAAGCAAAAAAGCCTAATCTTACCAACAAATATACTGACTGGGACAAATTCAGATTAATACTGCAGGAACAAATCAGTTCAAAAGTAAGACCTAAAACTATAGATGATCTTGAGCAACAAACCAAACATATAACTGAACAAATTCGGTCAGCTGCAAAAGATGCTACCCCAATTGCAAGAGAGAAATCAGAATATGAAGTACTTTACCCCCTCGAAATTAGAGAAATGATAAAAGAAAGACGAAAAGCTAGAAGAGTATGGCACAGGACCAGAAATGCTGCTGACAAAACCACGTTTAATGGAATTAGTAATATAAACAGAATTGCTTTCAAAAGTATTTAAGTGAATTAAGCCCACAAGCAGACAAAGATTATTCGCTATGGAAAGCAACTCGAAGATTTAAAAGACCAATTATTCGAGTACCGCCTATTAAAAATAATCGAAATGAATGGGTTCGACGCGACAATGAAAAAGCTGAATTGTTCGCAGAATATTTAGCTAACATTTTTCGGCCTAATGATATATAATATACCATGGATACATCTCCTATTTATCAACCCGATATAGATCTAAATCTAATTTCTCCACTGGAAGTTGCCACTGAAATTGATAACCTCAATCCTAAAAAGGCACCTGGTATTGATGACATTTCACCTGGATTATTGAAAGAACTGCCACGAAAAGCAATCATCATGTTGACATATATATTTAATGCCTGTTTAAAGCTGAAGCATGTCCCGGAATGCTTTAAAGTTGCACAAATAATTATGCTCAAAAAACCTGACAAACCTGCAAGTCGACAAGTCGAATCTTACAGGCCTGTTTCGCTACTACCTGCTATATCAAAGCTATTTGAGAAGCTGATATATAAACGTGTTAAACACTTGGTAACAATACCAGATTTCCAGTTTGGTTTTCGAAATCACCATTCAACTATCGATCAAGTGCACAGAGTAACTGCGGCTATTGAAAGAGCGTTTGAAGAAAAGAAATACTGCCCTGCAATATTCCTGGATGTCTCACAAGCTTTTGATCGGGTTTGGCATTTTGGTTAATCTGTAAGATGAGCAAATTGTTACCGCGTAACTATTGTCAATTGATGGAGTCATATTTATTCGGAAGAAAATTTAGAGTATCGCACGAAATGGCGTTCTCGACATTTAAAAATATCTCGGCTGGAGTTCCACAAGGTAGCGTCTTAGGACCTCTCCTGTATCTGCTTTACACTGCTGACATTCCAACAACAAAAGAAACACTTCTTGGAACCTTTGCTGATGACACAGTTATTATGGCAAAAGATATATCTCTGCCTAGGGCAATAGAAAAAGTGCAAGTGGCAGTCAACAAAATCTACAAATGGACAAAAGATTGGAAAATTCAACTTAATAGCTCCAAATCTGTCCACGTTAATTTTGCATGAAGGCGAAATAATAAAAACTTAATTATATCACTCAATGGATGCCCGATTCCTCAAGCAGAATCAGCAAAATACCTTGGAATCCATCTTGACAGTAGATTAAATTGGAAGCATCACGTTAGACAAAAAGCAAAACACATTAGAACCAAAATAAAACAACTGTACTGGTTAGTCGGAAGATACTCTCAACTTGATCTAAAATCAAAGAGGTTGATCTATAATACAATTATAAAGCCAATTTGGACCTATGGGGTGCAAATATGGGGTTGCACTAAAAATTCAAATCAGTTAGTCATACAGCGCTGTCAAAACAAGATTCTTCGATTGATTACCAATGCCTATCGCTATGTAACCAATGAAGAACTGCACGATGACCTGGAAATCAAATGGATTTGCGAAGTTGTGCAGGATTTCGCCTTGAAACACGAAAGAAGATTACTAAATCATTCTAACGTGGAAGCAATACAACTGCTGGACAGCGCACAGGATGTCAAGAGATTGAAACGAACAAAACCATACGAACTTGTGTGAATATTTAGTGTGTATTATTAGTGTAAACTATAGCTATAAGTTAATAATTAATAAATAATTGTAATTTTATAATTGAGGAATACATACTGATATATTTTCTCGCACTCGTCTTGCTTGCTAATTAACGCACATAGGAAAAGTAGTAATAAATTAATTGTAATAATAATAACAATTAAGATTGTACTAAGCGTATCTAATAAAGATGTTATAAAAAAAATTAAATTTATTTCATTAATTTAGAGTAGAATATAATATAATTTTTAAAATATTTTTTTAAAGATATTGTTGACAATTTTACGGTTTTCCACTTTTGAAATTCCTATCCTTTGATTGCTTAAGTTCATGCTAGATGTCGCGCGCCACTTGTTGTTCTCTTTCTCTAGTTAATATTTTCGCAATTAATTTGTAGATTTTGTAGATTATTTCTTATATTCCCGTTTTGATTACTATCTTTTCCTTTTATTAATTAAATTAGAATTACCCGTAATTTATGTTGTTGGATATTGTTTTCGTCTCCCATTCAGGAGAATTGACGTACCCGCATGGGAGGTTATGTCTTCGTTCTGTTTATACGTTTTGTTTATTTTATTTTATTATTGTTGTGTTTTTAGGTTTTCTTATGGATTAGGCCGATCTTGTGTGATTTGGCGACCTACGACTTGTTTGTTTTACCTCCTCACACCACTTGGAGATTTTGTCGGACACTATCTGTGTCACTAGGAAATTTGCTTGTGCTTGACGATTGAATACCACCAGACTAGGATTGTACTTTTTTATGAATATTTGGTATTATTTCAGGGTGAGTTTAGATATCATCTTTATCCGCCTTTTCTTATTCGGAATTGATTAATTAGATGACCCTTGTGTTTTGATTTTGTAAGGCATGAAGTCCACTGAGATTACCACTCCGTGGGACGGTGAAGTGACGCCGTAAATATGTTTTGATGTTGTTTAACTACCTTTGTTTTATTTTATTTTCTTGCTAGTTATTTTCCCACCAGTATATGAGCAGTGTATTTATGTTTTTTCTATTTTTTAGATTATCTGCGTCCAGATTCTTTGGCAGAACTGACCGTGATTTATTTGGAGATGATATATCCGAAGCTATCCGTGGCACCATGCAGCCCTTCTGTACTCGATGATTAAACGCTATCAGATTAGGATTTTACTTTTGCTTGGGTACTTTCGGGTATGTTGAATATTATATTTGTTTTTATTAGACTTATCTGTTCGAAAATTTATTAATTAGATGACTTTGATTTGCATGTTTTGATTTGCAAGGTATGAGGTCTATTGAGATTACAACCCCGTGGGTCGGTGCAGTAACTTCGTGAATGTGTTTCATATTGTTCAACTACTTTTATTGCCAATCATCCTCCCATAGGGATATCAACAGTTTATTTATGATTTTTTATGTTTTAGGTTAGGGATTCTTTGGCAGAGTTGATGGAATTGATTGTGTCCTAGTGGTGGAAAGCATTTTGGGACTATTGATACTATGAATTTGCTAGTTTTCTACACCATAAGATGAGTATTATTTGTCTTGTTTTATGAGGTGTGTCTCTGTCCTTTGAATGATTGTTTTAAATGATTGTGTTTTATGCAAAGGTTGTTAGGAGGTTATTTTGCGAAGATAGATACGACCTTGACGATATGAGATGATATGAATTTATGCCATCTCATTTGGTAAATTAGAAAATTTGTATTTCTTCATGGATTTTGATATTATTTGTCTATTTGAGCAGTCCTTAACCCCATTTACTTATTCTCTTTATTTTTAGGTAGGTTGGGCGACAAAACGAGACTCCTATGATTGTGTATGTGATGAAGGTGCGGATCTGTAGTGCTATTGCTCAAACTAAAGCAAACCATCAGCACCTCTCGAACTTCTCCATGCCATTTTACATGATTGAAGCATATTCTCCCATGCTCGTCGTTCCGGATGGTCAGCTTATTTTAATTGTTTAATGGTTCCTATAATTTGGCTTTTTTTTCTTGCTTATTATTATTATATTAATTACTTAATGATGCTTTTATTATAGCAGCCATTATTTTGACTTAAAAAACTATGTAATAGTTGCATGCAGTAGCGCTAACATCTAATAATAGTATGCCTAATATTAATCATTTTGAATGTCTATTTGTGGGATTGTGGAATTGTCTGTGCCTATCTCTATGTTCCTCAAGGGGCATCTCTTATATGTATAGAGAGTTATCTTGACATAGCTATTATTCGTATTGTGCTTTATTGGTTTAATTAATAATGAGGGTTTATATTACTGATTTCTTCTTGTTGTTTTTGTTATTATCAGTTGTCAGTTCTGGGATTGCTGGACTTCAGCGATATTTTCTTCTTCATTAATAACTTTGTTTGTCCAATCATTCAATATTTCAATTTTCTTCTTGTTTGTTTTGTTGAGTGCATTTCTCATTTCCATCTGATCATTCGGAATTTTATAAAGATCTCTGGCGCTCAACCTTTCGGCGTTTGTGCATTCATTTATGATGACTATCTTTTTGATCTTGGCTGCATCCGCATACTTCTTCCGTGATTTCCAGTCTGAATCTCTTGATGTATGCTTCCATGTTTCCATGGTTTGTTATCAATTGCACTACTTTTCGGTTTAGCTCTAAACTTTCAAACCCTACTGTTTTGCAGTGCTTGTAAGTGTTGACGGCATGCATATCGCCATGTTTTTCTTCTAGTATTCTTATGGCTTCTTGTACGGCTAGAAATTCAGCTACTCTCTGTTAATTCCATTTTCTTCTAGCCCGATGCATGCCTCTTCCTCCGTCCCGTCGCTCCTGCTTTTTCCTGCTTCACATTAGCATCCATCCATACCTTCGCTATGTGTCTTCCTATCTCGTACTGCTCGGTCCCCAACGAATCCACAGTTTTTCTCATGGCCAGCACATGTATTTTTACTCCGGCCTTGGCGGGCCTGGTGTATAACCGCATTTTTCTGCCGCTCATGCTCTTGCTTCGGCTTCTATTGGTAGAGGAACTACTCCTGCGATTACTTGTAGCGCGCTCGTCGGTGCTGTTTTAAACGCGCCGGTGATTAGTATTGGGGCGTATCTTTGAATCGCGTTTAGCTTCCTCTGAGTGTGTACTTTATTTACGTACCGTCCCCATTTCTCGGACCCTTATAATATGGCTGGCTTTACGACTCTCTCGTATACATTTTTAATTATGTCCCTTACCTTAATTCCGTACTTCCTGCTTATGGGTCCCGCCGTTTTGGCGACGACGGTTTCGACCTTTTCTTTAATCGCATTCAGATGGTTAATGTATATTTTTGTGTTATCCAATATTACTCCCAATTACCTCATCTGGTCTTTAGGAGTTATGATTTCTTCGTTTAATTTAATTCCTATCTTCGGAAATCTGGTCCTTCTGGGTACTACTGGGATTTATCTATTGCGGTCATTTCTTCTTTTCTTCAATTCTTCCATCGTAAAGGGGATCTCCTTTGGATATATCATAGCTTCCGATTTTTCTATATTGCAATGTGCTCTTGAATATTCTTTCCATTCTAAGCATTTGCGCCAGCATTTGTTCCATTCTTCTTTAATTTCAGTAGGTGTTCGATGGCTGATTGCGATGATTTGGTCGTCGGCGAACGTTTGTGCTCTCACATGTGTCTGTTGTGTGTCAAGATCAGCTATCTTATCGAACCAGGAGTTGATATTAATCAACCATAGAGTCGGGCCTATGCTCGACCCTTGTGGGCACCCCTTCTCTATTCCGAACTCGATTTTGTTGCTGATTACCTGTTGTTTTTTAAGTTCATTATGACCCAGTCTAGTTCAGCTTCTTGTATTTCTTCTTCGTCTTCTTCTTGTTTTCTCCATTCTCCATTGGTGACCCTTGTCATGATCCTTACAAGTTGTTCTTTTTCTTCCTCCTCTTGTTTTGGATGATATTTTTCTACCTTTTCTTTCTCCAGGTTATACATATTGCCCGGTTCGGCATCTTCCATTATTTCAACTATTTTCCCCCTGCTGACTCCTAGAGTCTTTATTATTTTCCAGACTCTATGCTATGGTTCAATGTCGAATGTGTTTTCTATTTATAATTATTTCTTCTACATGCTTCTTCTTCTTTTCTTTGACAAGCTTCTTGAATGCTCGCTTCATTACTCCATAGGGAGTGAGGGAATCACGAGGTCGGTCTTATCCCCGTCTTCTCGTCTGATCGAATCGGCTTTTCTTCTAAGTTCCAATTTCTTCTGTTGGCGTTCTCCATCCCATCATTCGTAGTCTTGTTTTATTATGATGGTGGTTGTCTTTAACAGTTTAGTAGATTTCTTGAAAGCTGCTTGCATTTGCTCCGCTTGTTTTTCAATTTCGTCTATTTGCATCGTCGCCCTTATTTCTGTGCTCGCGACTAGCAACCCGTCAGTGACTCTTTGCCAGCTGGTCCCGTGATAATCAAACTTTTTCTTCGATGTCTTATTTCTCTGGGGTTTACCCTCTATTTCGAAGAGGATGTGTTTGTGGTCGCTTAGTGTCTCTTCAGTTTCTTGTACCGTCCAGTTGATCACGTTCACTTCTCGTCACTCATCAATGTTGCTGTTTCCCCTACTACTGATAAAGGTGGGAGCTGTTTGTTCATTCTGCACTAATTCCAGTCGGTATGATATGGTCTAGATTATCAGATTTGAACCTTTGTTGTTATACAATAAACATAGTGTCGTTGGCATTAAAATCACCAGCTACTATCCATTTCTTCTGGTATTTCTGCCATTGTTCTTCTTTTTCTTCTAAGCAATTTATGTTGTCTCCTGTCTGATGCGCGTATACGTTGGTGATTAGTAAATCGCAGTCTAATAGTTTGACTATGACTTTGTCCGGTCCCGACATTTCTTAGTTCTTGTTGCTGGTTCTCTCACCAAGATTATGTCGTATTTTTCTTTGTCGGCTTTCGCTCTCATGAGCGTGCTAGCCTGGATGCCTTTTTCGATGTTTATCTGTAGGATTTTTAGAGCCATTTCTGTTTCATTTCTTCGATGGCTTCTTCTTTTCTTTTCTTGTATATTGGACAGGTTCTATCATTTACTCTATTGTTGGAGTTTACCTCCGGTGCTCCTGCTCATTTGCAGTTCGCACAATTCGTGGTGCTACTCTTGCACTCCCTTCCCCCGTGCGGTCCTGCACATATATAACAACACTGTGCGCTTCTACAATGTATCTGCTTGTGCCCGAATCTGCTGCATTTATAGCATAGTAGAATTGCGTTGAAATCATCAACGAATTGTCTCAAGTACCCTACAAAGTCTTTGCCCTTTTTTAACACTGCTCTGTATATGCTGGGAATTGTTTCGATTATAACGTTGTTTCTTTCTGGGTTTTTGCATATATATTTCTTTACTACCTTGATGATTTCTTCTGGTTCTTCGTTGTTGTCCCCAACGAATCCACGGTTTTTCTCATGGCCAGCACATGTATTTTTACTCCGCCCTTGGCGGGCCTTGTCTATAACCGCATTTTTCTGCCGCTCATGCTCTTGGTTCGGCTTCTATTGGTAGAGGAACTACTCCTGCGATTACTTGTAGCGCGCTCGTCGGTGCTGTTTTAAACGCGCCGGTGATTAGTATTGGGGCGTATCTTTGAATCGCGTTTAGCTTCCTCTGAGTGTGTACTTTATTTACGTACCGTCCCCATTTCTCGGACCCTTATAATATGGCTGGCTTTACGACTCTCTCGTATACATTTTTAATTATGTCCCTTACCTTATTTCCGTACTTCCTGCTTATGGGTCCCGCCGTTTTGGCGACGACGGTTTCGACCTTTTCTTTAATCGCATTCAGATGGTTAATGTATATTTTTGTCTTATCCAATATTACTCCCAATTACCCCATATGGTCTTTAGGAGTTATGATTTCTTCGTTTAATTTAATTCCTATCTTCGGAAATCTGGTCCTCCTGGGTACTACTGGGATTTATCTCTTGCGGTCATTTCTTCTTTTCTTCAATTCTTCCATCGTAAAGGGGATCTCCTTTGGGTATATCATAGCTTCCGATTTTTCTATATTGTAATGTGCTCTTGAATATTCTTTCCATTCTAAGCATTTGCGCCAGCATTTGTTCCATTCTTCTTTAATTTTCAGTAGGTGTTCGATGGCTGATTGCGATGATTTGGTCGTCGGCGAACGTTTGTGCTCTCACATGTGTCTGTTGTGTGTCAATATCAGCTATCTTATCGAACCAGGAGTTGATATTAATCAACCATAGAGTCGGGCCTATGCTCGACCCTTGTGGGCACCCCTTCTCTATTCCGAACTCGATTTTGTTGCTGATTACCTGTTGTTTTTTAAGTTCATTATGGCCCAGTCTAGTTCAGCTTCTTGTATTTCTTCTTCGTCTTCTTCTTGTTTGCTCCATTCTCCATTGGTGACCCTTGTCATGATCCTTACAAGTTGTTCTTTTTCTTCCTCCTCTTGTTTTGGATGATATTTTTCTACCTTTTCTTTCTCCAGGTTATACATATTGCCCGGTTCGGCATCTTCCATTATTTCAACTATTTTCCCCCTGCTGACTCCTAGAGTCTTTATTATTTTCCAGACTCTATGCCATGGTTCAATGTCGAATGTGTTTTCTATTTATAATTATTTCTTCTACATGCTTCTTCTTCTTTTCTTTAACAAGCTTCTTGAATGCTCGCTTCATTACTCCATAGGGAGTGAGGGAATCACGAGGTCGGTCTTATCCCCGTCTTCTCGTCTGATCGAATCGGCTTTTCTCTAAGTTCCAATTTCTTCTGTTGGCGTTCTCCATCCCATCATTCGTTGTCTTGTTTTATTATTATGGTGGTTGTTTTTAACAGTTTAGTAGATTTCTTGAAAGCTGCTTGCATTTGCTCCGCTTGTTTTTCAATTTCGTCTATTTGCATCGTCGCCCTTATTTCTGTGCTCGCGACTAGCAACCCGTCAGTGACTCTTTGCCAGCTGGTCCCGTGATAATCAAACTCTTTCTTCGATGTCTTATTTCTCTGGGGTTTACCCTCTATTTCGAAGAGGATGTGTTTGTGGTCGCTTAGTGTCTCTTCAGTTTCTTGTACCGTCCAGTTGATCACGTTCACTTCTCGTCACTCATCAATGTTGCTGTTTCCCCTACTACTGATAAAGGTGGGAGCTGTTTGTTCATTCTGCACTAATTCCAGTCGGTATGATATGGTCTAGATTATCAGATTTGAACCTTTGTTGTTATACAATAAACATAAAGTGTGCTTGGCATTAAAATCACCAGCTAATATCAATTTCTTCTGGTATTTCTGCCATTGTTCTTCTTTTTCTTCTAAGCAATTTATGTTGTCTCCTGTCTGATGCGCGTATACGTTGATGATTAGTAAATCTCAGTCTAATAGTTTGACTATGACTTTGTCCGGTCCCGACATTTCTTAGTTCTTGTTGCTGGTTCTCGCACCAAGATTATGTCGTATTTTTCTTTGTCGGCTTTCGCTCTCATGAGCGTGCTAGCCTGGATGCCTTTTTCGATGTTTATCTGTATAATTATTAGAGCCATTTCTGTTTCATTTCTTCGATGGCTTCTTCTTTTCTTTTCTTGTATATTGGACAGGTTCTATCATTTACTCTATTTTTGGAGTTTTCCTCCGGTGCTCCTGCTCATTTGCAGTTCGCACAATTCGTGGTGCTACTCTTGCAGTCCCTTCCCCCGTGCGGTCCTGCACATATATAACAACACTGTGCGCTTCTACAATGTATCTGCTTGTGCCCGAATCTGCTGCATTTATAGCATAGTAGAATTGCGTTGAAATCATCAACGAATTGTCTCAAGTACCCTACAAAGACTTTGCCCTTTTTTAACACTGCTCTGTATATGCTGGGAATTGTTTCGATTATAACGTTGTTTCTTTCTGGGTTTTTGCATATATATTTCTTTACTACCTTGATGATTTCTTCTGGTTCTTCGTTGTTGTCAGTCTTTTTTCTTTCTTCTTGGATGATGTTCACATTCTCTTCGTTTTGATCAGCCAGATCTTCTATTATTTGTTCGTCTGTGATATCCCTGGATACCCCTGGGATTCTGAATTTGGGACGTTTTTCACTATTATCGATTTTGATAGCATGTACAGAGCTTATTTTTTCTATCAGGTCTTTCTTTTGTTTCTGGTCTTTACAGATCAGTGATACCAGTCCATGTCTGTGTACTCTTACGTGTTTGAGGCCATCTCCTGCTAACTCTTTACTTGTTAGCTTGCCTCTGATGGCGGCTAATGTCTCCGCGCCACTTGCTTTTTCCTTTCTGATTTTAATTTCGTATATATTATTAATCTGTTTCGGATTTTGCCATTCTAGATTAGGTGTGGTGGATTTCGATGCCTTTGACTGGGCTTTTTGTGGCTTCGACAGTGTTTTATTTTCATTATTCTTTTTTGTCGCCGCGACCTCATTGTACGTACAGATCGTATTGGATGTACTTTCGGTCTGTAACTCCACGGTAGTCATCTCGATTCTTCTGCTAATGTCGGTCTGCGTGCTTACATCCATCATCACTGGCCTGGCGAGGACTGCTGGAGAATACTCTCTTGCAATAGGGATTCTATTTTTTGTATTCTCTTGTCTGTTTCGTGCTGTATTTGTCCCAATTTTCTGTTTATCATCTCCTCCACAATTGCTTCCTCATTCGTGATGCTCTGGACTTATATAGTATTTGGCATCACGACTGCGGATTTGGCTTTCAGCACCTTTTCTGTTACTATGTCCATTTTCATTAAAATATTCGCGACGCGGTTTCTGTCTGTGGAGATGAATCGATATGTCTTATATTTTAGACAATATCTGTTGGTTACGAGCCTAACTTGCTCAGTCAGATGTCTTGTTCAAAGTCTATCATTTAATTTATATTAAAATTCAGTTCGGTCCCGACCTTCATAGAGTCAAGACGTGTTTTTTCTTTCCCGAAAACGAGTCTCCGTAAATATCAAATAAAAATATATCTATATATTTTCTACGGTCAATTTCTGTTAACGGTTTCAAAGAACTCCCAGGTTCGGGATACGGTGAAACGCCCAACCCAACGTGAAGGAAATAAAATACTCAAACTCTCAAACAAAAGACGTTCTACGTTTTCCAGAAAAGGGAAAAAGTGAAAGTTAGTGAAAAAAACATTTAATTATAACATCATGGACAACAACATGGATTTGAATATATTATTGAAAGAAAACAAGGAATTAAGAATGAATAATGAGCGTCTGAACCAACAACTGTTGCAATTATCTAAGGATATGGCTGCTATCCGTTTGCAACTGCAAGGTCACACGCAAGATACACCAAAAAGGCATACTAATTATGCAGAAGACTACTACACGGATGAAGACGAACTAGCATTAGAGGTAGGGGAACAGTCTGACTGGACCGAAGTAACAAACAAGAAGGATAAAAAGAGGAAGAAGTCTCAGATGACGCCATCGCCAATCGCAAAAAGTGGTATAAATATTAAAAAAAAGAAGCAAGAAAACAAAATCCCTCTGACCCCTCCGATCAAGGTAAGCAATGTTGGCAATTTTAATTTATTTAGATCAGAAATAAAGGGAGTAGCCTCTGACCGAGTGCAGTTTAAAGCTTTGTCTAACAATGATATTAACGTAACCTTTAACAATGAAACAGACTATAGGAATGTAAAAAAGCATCTCATTGAGATGAAGAAAAACAATTCATTCAATAAACTCGAATATCACACTTATCAGTTAAAAAGTGATAAGTGGTATAAAGTAGTCATTAGAGGATTACCGTCCACAACAGATCAGGACGATATTAAATCGGAATTACGGGTTTGCGGGCACGAAGTAGTGACCGTCACGCCTATAGCGAAAAAGACTATAAAGAAAAAGACAACAAATGTAAATGGCGAAAAACAAATTAAAACTTTTCCGTTGTTCTATGTAGACATGACACAAAAGGAAAATAATAAAAATATATACGACATAAATTATTTACTAGACTGTAGGATAAAAGTGGAACCTCCGAAGAAAAATAATAATATACCACAATGCACAAACTGTCAAAATCTTGGACACACTAAAATTTTTGCAGTAGGGAACCAAGATGTGTGAAATGTGCCGGTAAACATCACACAACTCAGTGCAGAAAACAACGCAATAGTGTAACGACATGCGTGTTGTGCAATGAAAAAGGTCACCCTACCAATTATAAAGGATGTGCAGTATATCAAAAAAAAAAGGACTCCAGCCAAAGAAAATTACAGCAGAACAACGCTTAAGACAAATTGACAAAGTCAAAAACTCTGAAACAACATCTACCGTTGAAAATAAAAAAACCTATGAAACCGTAAGACCAACGGTCAAAAATATAAACGTCAAAATATCAAATGATAAACAAATTGATACGAAACCGCAGAACGCTGCGGCCAACGAGCCAACTATCGTCGACATGATGAAATTGCTCAAAGAATTCCAGACCGAAATGAGACAGAAATTCAGTCAGTTAGCAGACAGGGTGGAAAAATTGGAGAAATCCGAATTGGGGAAATCTACCCAAAACAAGCTAAAGAGAAATCAAAATGAGTAATTCTTTTTTAAGAATTAAAACTTGGAACGCAAACGGACTAAATCAAAGAGTCCGGGAACTAGAATTATTCTTAAAAACAAATAACATAGATATAGCTCTCATATCGGAAACACATTTTTCTAAAAAAAACTACATTAAAATACGGGGTTATGATGCTTACTGGACACTACACCCCAGTGAACGAGCTCGAGGCGGAACAGCTTTAATAATTAAACAAAATATACAACATTTCGAACAAGAAGAGATAAAAAATGAAGAAATACAAGCTACGATAATTAGTATCGAAATAAACGGGGCTGAAATAAATATTGGCGCTATATATTGTCCACCGAGACATAAAATGACACAACAACAATATAAAGATATCTTTTCAAAATTAGGCCCACGGTTTACTATTGGTGGAGACTTTAATGTTAAACATACAGCTTGGGGTTCACGAATAATAACACCTGGAAAAGGAAACGAATTACTCGAAGCCATTAACCTTACAAATTGTAATTATCATTCAGGGCGCGAACCCACTTACTGGCCCACAGACAGTAATAAAGTCCCAGACCTGCTGGACTTCTACATTACAAAAGGCATCTCATTAAATCAAATTAGTACAGAAAGCTTGTGCGATCTAACATCTGATCACACTCCAGTATTGTTAACACTGGGCGCGACAATCCTAAGAAAAGCAAAAAAGCCTAATCTTACCAACAAATATACTGACTGGGACAAATTCAGATTAATACTGCAGGAACAAATCAGTTTAAAAGTAAGACTTAAAACTATAGATGATCTTGAGCAACAAACCAAACATATAACCGAACAAATTCGGTCAGCTGCAAAAGATGCTACCCCAATTGCAAGAGAGAAATCTGAATATGAAGTACTTTACCCCCTCGAAATTAGAGAAATGATAAAAGAAAGACGAAAAGCTAGAAGAGTATGGCACAGGACCAGAAATGCTGCTGACAAAACCACGTTTAATAGAATTAGTAATCAGACAAATCAAAAGATCAAAGAATATAAACAGAATTGCTTTCAAAAGTATTTAAGTGAATTAAGCCCACAAGCAGACAAAGATTATTCGCTATGGAAAGCAACTCGAAGATTTAAAAGACCAATTATTCGAGTACCGCCTATTAAAAATAATCGAAATGAATGGGTTCGACGCGACAATGAAAAAGCTGAATTGTTCGCAGAATATTTAGCTAACATTTTTCGGCCTAATGATATATAATCTACCATGGATACATCTCCTATTTATCAACCCGATATAGATCTAAATCTAATTTCTCCACTGGAAGTTGCTTCTGAAATTGATAACCTCAATCCTAAAAAGGCACCTGGTATTGATGACATTTCACCTGGATTATTGAAAGAACTGCCACGAAAAGCAATCATCATGTTGACATATATATTTAATGCCTGTTTAAGGCTGAAGCATGTCCCGGAATGCTTTAAAGTTGCACAAATAATTATGCTCAAAAAACCTGACAAACCTGCAAGTCGACAAGTCGAATCTTACAGGCCTGTTTCGCTACTACCTGCAATATCAAAGCTATTTGAGAAGCTGATATATAAACGTGTTAAACACTTGGTAACAATACCAGATTTCCAGTTTGGTTTTCGAAATCACCATTCAACTATCGATCAAGTGCACAGAGTAACTGCGGCTATTGAAAGAGCGTTTGAAGAAAAGAAATACTGCCCTGCAATATTCCTGGATGTCTCACAAGCTTTTGATCGGGTTTGGCATTTTGGATTAATCTGTAAGATGAGCAAATTGTTACCGCGTAACTATTGTCAATTGCTGGAGTCATATTTATTCGGAAGAAAATTTAGAATATCGCACGAAATGGCGTTCTCGACATTTAAAAATATCTCGGCTGGAGTTCCACAAGGTAGCGTCTTAGGACCTCTCCTGTATCTGCTTTGCACTGCTGACATTCCAACAACAAAAGAAACACTTCTTGGAACCTTTGCTGATGACACAGTTATTATGGCAAAAGATATATCTCTGCCTAGGGCAATAGAAAAAGTGCAAGTGGCAGTCAACAAAATCTACAAATGGACAAAAGATTGGAAAATTCAACTTAATAGCTCCAAATCTGTCCGCGTTAATTTTGCATGAAGGCGAAATAATAAAAACTTAATTATATCACTCAATGGATGCCCGATTCCTCAAGCAGAATCAGCAAAATACCTTGGAATCCATCTTGACAGTAGATTAAATTGGAAGCATCACGTTAGACAAAAAGCAAAACACATTAGAACCAAAATAAAACAACTGTACTGGTTAGTCGGAAGATACTCTCAACTTGATCTAAAATCAAAGAGGTTGATCTATAATACAATTATAAAGCCAATTTGGACCTATGGGGTGCAGATATGGGGTTGCACTAAAAATTCAAATCAGTTAGTCATACAGCGCTGTCAAAACAAGATTCTTCGATTGATTACCAATGCCTATCGCTATGTAACCAATGAAGAACTGCACGATGACCTGGAAATCAAATGGATTTGCGAAGTTGTGCAGGATTTCGCCTTGAAACACGAAAGAAGATTACTAAATCATTCTAACGTGGAAGCAATACAACTGCTGGACAGCGCACAGGATGTCAAGAGATTGAAACGAACAAAACCATACGAACTTGTGTGAACATTTAGTGTGTATTATTAGTGTAAACTATAGCTATAAGTTAATAATTAATAAATAATTGTAATTTTATAATTGAGGAATACATACTGATGTATTTTCTCGCACTCGTCTTGCTTGCTAATTAATCCAAGCACATAGGAAAAGTAGTAATAAATTAATTGTAATAATAATAATTAAGATTGTACTAAGCGTATCTAATAAAGATGTTATAAAAAAGAAATTTAATTTATTTCATTAATTTAGAGTAGAATATAATAGAATATAATATAATTTTTAAAATATTTTTTTAAAGATATTATTGACAATTTTACGGTTTTCCACTTTTGAAATACCTATCCTTTGATTGCTTAAGTTCATGCTAGATGTCGCGCGCCGCTTGTTCTCTTTCTCTAGTTAAAATTTTCACAATTAATTTGTAGATTTTGTAGATTATTTCTTATATTCCCGTTTTGATTACTATCTTTTCCTTTTATTAATTAAATTAGAATTACCCATAATTTATGTTGTTGGATATTGTTTTCGTCTCTCATTCAAGAGAATTGACGTACCCGCATGGGAAAACGTATTAATTAGATGACATATGTGTTTTGATTTGCAAGGTATGAGGTCTATTCAGATTACAACCCCGTGGGTCGGTGCAGTAACTTCGTGAATGTGTTTCATATTGTTCAACTACTTTTATTGCCAATCATCCTCCCATAGGGATATCAACAGTTTATTTATGATTTATTATGTTTTAGGTTAGGGATTCTTTGGCAGAGTTGATGGAATTGATTGTGTCCTAGTGCTGGAAAGCATTTTGGGACTATTGATACTATGAATTTGCTAGTTTTCTACACCATAAGATGAGTATTATTTGTCTTGTTTTATGAGGTGTGTCTCTGTCCTTTGAATGATTGTTTTGGATGATTGTGTTTTATGCAAAGGTTGTTAGGAGGTTATTTTGCGAAGATAGATACGACCTTGACGATATGAGATGATATGAATTTATGCCATCTCATTTGGTAAATTAGAAAATTTGTAATTCTTCATGGATTTTGATATTATTTGTCTATTTGAGCAATCCTTAACCCCATTTACTTATTCTCTTTATTTTTAGGTAGGTTGGGCGACAAAACGAGACTCCTATGATTGTGTATGTGATGAAGATGCGGATCTGTAGTGCTATTGCTCAAACTAAAGCAATCCATCAGCACCTCTCGATCTTCTCCATGCCATTTTACATGATTGAAGCATATTCTCCCATGCTCGTCGTTCCGAATGATCAGCTTATTTTAATTGTTTAATGGTTCCTATAATTTGGCTTTTTTTTCTTGCTTATTATTATTATATTAATTACTTAATGATGCTTTTATTATAGCAACCATTATTTTGACTTAAAAAACTATGTAATAGTTGCATGCAGTGGCGCTAACATCTAATAATAGTATGCCTAATATTAATCATTTTGAATGTCTATTTGTGGGATTGTGGAATTGTCTGTGCCTATCTCTATGTTTCTCAAGGGGCATCTCTTATATGTATAGAGAGTTATCTTGACATAGCTATTATTCGTATTGTGCTTTATTGGTTTAATTAATAACGAGGGTTTATATTACTGATTTCTTCTTGTTGTTTTTGTTATTATCAGTTGTCAGTTCTGGGATTGCTGGACTTCAGCGATATTTTCTTCTTCATTAATAACTTTGTTTGCCCAATCATTCAATATTTCAATTTTCTTCTTGTTTGTTTTGTTGAGTGCATTTCTCATTTCCATCTGATCATTCGGAATTTTATAAAGATCTCTGGCGCTCAACCTTTCGGCGTTTGTGCATTCATTTATGATGACTATCTTTTTGATCTTGGCTGCATCCGCATACTCCTTCCGTGATTTCCAGTCTGAATCTCTTGATGTATGCTTCCATGTTTCCATGGTTTGTTATCAGTTGCACTGCTTTTCGGTTTAGCTCTAAACTTTAAAACCCTACTGTTTTGCAGTGCTTGTAAGTGTTGACGGCATGCATATCGCCATGTTTTTCTTCTAGGATTCTTATGGCTTCTTGTACGGCTAGAAATTCAGCTACTCTCTGTTAATTCCATTTTCTTCTAGCCCGATGCATGCCTCTTCCTCCGTCCCGTCGCTCCTGCTTTTTCCTGCTTCACATTAGCATCCATCCATACCTTCGCTATGTGTCTTCCTATCTCGTACTGCTCGGTCCCCAACGAATCCACGGTTTTTCTCATGGCCAGCACATGTATTTTTACTCCGGCCTTGGCGGGCCTGGTGTATAACCGCATTTTTCTGCCGCTCATGCTCTTGCTTCGGCTTCTATTGGTAGAGGAACTACTCCTGCGATTACTTGTAGCGCGCTCGTCGGTGCTGTTTTAAACGCGCCGGTGATTAGTATTGGGGCGTATCTTTGAATCGCGTTTAGCTTCCTCTGAGTGTGTACTTTATTTACGTACCGTCCCCATTTCTCGGACCCTTATAATATGGCTGGCTTTACGACTCTCTCGTATACATTTTTAATTATGTCCCTTACCTTATTTCCGTACTTCCTGCTTATGGATCCCGCCGTTTTGGCGACGACGGTTTCGACCTTTTCTTTAATCGCATTCAGATGGTTAATGTATATTTTTGTCTTATCCAATATTACTCCCAATTACCTCATCTGGTCTTTAGGAGTTATGATTTCTTCGTTTAATTTAATTCCTATCTTCAGAAATCTGGTCCTCCTGGGTACTACTGGGATTTATCTCTTGCGGTCATTTCTTCTTTTCTTCAATTCTTCCATCGTAAAGGGGATCTCCTTTGGATATATCATAGCTTCCGATTTTTCTATATTGTAATGTGCTCTTGAATATTCTTTCCATTCTAAGCATTTGCGCCAGCATTTGTTCCATTCTTCTTTAATTTCAGTAGGTGTTCGATGGCTGATTGCGATGATTTGGTCGTCGGCGAACGTTTGTGCTCTCACATGTGTCTGTTGTGTGTCAATATCAGCTATCTTATCGAACCAGGAGTTGATATTAATCAACCATAGTGTCGGGCCTATGCTCGACCCTTGTGGGCACCCCTTCTCTATTCCGAACTCGATTTTGTTGCTGATTACCTGTTGTTTTTTAAGTTCATTATGACCCAATCTAGTTCAGCTTCTTGTATTTCTTCTTCGTCTTCTTCTTGTTTGCTCCATTCTCCATTGGTGACCCTTGTCATGATCCTTACAAGTTGTTCTTTTTCTTCCTCCTCTTGTTTTGGATGATATTTTTCTACCTTTTCTTTCTCCAGGTTATACATATTGCCCGGTTCGGCATCTTCCATTATTTCAACTATTTTCCCCCTGCTGACTCCTAGAGTCTTTATTATTTTCCAGACTCTATGCCATGGTTCAATGTCGAATGTGTTTTCTATTTATAATTATTTCTTCTACATGCTTCTTCTTCTTTTCTTTGACAAGCTTCTTGAATGCTCGCTTCATTACTCCATAGGGAGTGAGGGAATCACGAGGTCGGTCTTATCCCCGTCTTCTCGTCTGATCGAATCGGATTTTCTTCTATGTTCCAATTTCTTCTGTTGGCGTTCTCCATCCCATCATTCGTTGTCTTGTTTTATTATTATGGTGGTTGTTTTTAACAGTTTAGTAGATTTCTTGAAAGCTGCTTGCATTTGCTCCGCTTGTTTTTCAATTTCGTCTATTTGCATCGTCGCCCTTATTTCTGTACTCGCGACTAGCAACCCGTCAGTGACTCTTTGCCAGCTGGTCCCGTGGTAATCAAACTTTTTCTTCGATGTCTTATTTCTCTGGGGTTTACCCTCTATTTCGAAGAGGATGTGTTTGTGGTCGCTTAGTGTCTCTTCAGTTTCTTGTACCGTCCAGTTGATCACGTTCACTTCTCGTCACTCATCAATGTTGCTGTTTCCCCTACTACTGATAAAGGTGGGAGCTGTTTGTTCATTCTGCACTAATTCCAGTCGGTATGATATGGTCTAGATTATCAGATTTGAACCTTTGTTGTTATACAATAAACATAAAGTGTGCTTGGCATTAAAATCACCAGCTACTATCCATTTCTTCTGGTATTTCTGCCATTGTTCTTCTTTTTCTTCTAAGCAATTTATGTTGTCTCCTGTCTGATGCGCGTATACGTTGGTGATTAGTAAATCGCAGTCTAATAGTTTGACTATGACTTTGTCCGGTCCCGACATTTCTTAGTTCTTGTTGCTGGTTCTCGCACCAAGATTATGTCGTATTTTTCTTTGTCGGCTTTCGCTCTCATGAGCGTGCTGGCCTGGATGCCTTTTTCGATGTTTATCTGTAGGATTTTTAGAGCCATTTCTGTTTCATTTCTTCGATGGCTTCTTCTTTTCTTTTCTTGTATATTGGACAGGTTCTATCATTTACTCTATTGTTGGAGTTTACCTCCGGTGCTCCTGCTCATTTGCAGTTCGCACAATTCGTGGTGCTACTCTTGCAGTCCCTTCCCCCGTGCGGTCCAGCACATATATAACAACACTGTGCGCTTCTACAATGTATCTGCTTGTGCCCGAATCTGCTGCATTTATAGCATAGTAAAATTGCGTTGAAATCATCAACGAATTGTCTCAAGTACCCTACAAAGACTTTGCCCTTTTTTAACACTGCTCTGTGTATGCTGGGAATTGTTTCGATTATAACGTTGTTTCTTTCTGGGTTTTTGCATATATATTTCTTTACTACCTTGATAATTTCTTCTGGTTCTTCGTTGTTGTCAGTCTTTTTTCTTTCTTCTTGGATGATGTTCATATTCTCTTCGTTTTGATCAGCCAGATCTTCTATTATTTGTTGGTCTGTGATCTCCCTGGATACCCCTGGGATTCTTAATTTGGGACGTTTTTCACTATTATCGATTTTGATACCATGTACAGAGCTTATTTTTTCTATCAGGTCTTTCTTTTGTTTCTGGTCTTTACAGATCAGTGATACCAGTCCATGTCTGTGTACTCTTACGTGTTTGAGGCCATCTCCTGCTAACTCTTTACGGGTTAGCTTGCCTCTGATGGCGGCTAATGTCTCCGCGCCACTTGCTTTTTCCTTTCTGATTTTAATTTCGTATATATTATTAATCTGTTTCGGATTTTGCCATTCTAGATTAGGTCTGGTGGATTTCGATGCCTTTGACTGGGCTTTTTGTGGCTTCGACAGTGTTTTATTTTCATTATTCTTTTTTGTCGCCGCGACCTCATTGTACGTACAGATCGTATTGGATGTACTTTCGGTCTGTAACTCCACGGTAGTCATCTCGATTCTTCTGCTGATGTCGGTCTGCGTGCTTACATCCATCATCACTGGCCTGGCGAGGACTGCTGGAGAATACTCTCTTGCAATAGGGATTCTATTTTTTGTATTCTCTTATCTGTTTCGTGCTGTATTTATCCCAATTTTCTGTTTCTGTATTCGTTTGCAACTGCAAGGTCACACGCAAGATACACCAAAAAGGTATAGTAATTATGCAGAAGACTACTATACGGATGAAGACGAACTAGCATTAGAGGTAGGGGAACAGTCTGACTGGACCGAAGTAACAAACAAGAAGGATAAAAAGAGGAAGAAGTCTCAGATGACGCCATCGCCAATCGCAAAAAGTGGTATAAATATTAAAAAAAAGAAGCAAGAAAACAAAATCCCTCTGCCCCCTCCGATCAAGGTAAGCAGTGTTGGCAATTTTAATTTATTTAGATCAGAAATAAAGGGAGTAGCCTCTGACCGAGTGCAGTTTAAAGCTTTGTCTAACAATGATATTAACGTAACCCTTAACAATGAAACAGACTATAGGAATGTAAAAAAGCATCTCATTGAGATGAAGAAAAACAATTCATTCAATAAACTCGAATATCACATTTATCAGTTAAAAAGTGATAAGTGGTATAGAGTAGTCATTAGAGGATTACCGTCCACAACAGATCAGGACGATATTAAATCGGAATTACGGGCTTGCGGGCACGAAGTAGTGACCGTCACGCCTATAGCGAAAAAGACGACAAATGTAAATGGCGAAAAACAAATTAAAACTTTTCCGTTGTTCTATGTAGATATGACACAAAAGGAAAATAATAAAAATATATACGACATAAATTATTTACTAGACTGTAGGATAAAAGTGGAACCTCCGAAGAAAAATAATAATATACCACAATGCACAAACTGTCAAAATCTTGGACTCACTAAAAATTTTTGCAGTAGGGAACCAAGATGTGTGAATTGTGCCGGTAAACATCACACAACTCAGTTCAGAAAACAACGCAATAGTGTAGCGACATGCGTGTTGTGCAATGAAAAAGGTCACCCTGCCAATTATAAAGGATGTGCAGTATATCAAAAAAAAACTCCAGTCAAAGAAAATTACAGCAGAACAACGCTTAAGACAAATTGACAAAGTCAAAAACTCTGATAGTAGTTACCGTTGAAAATAAAAAAACCCATGAAACCGTAAGACCATCGGTCAAAAATATAAACGTCAAAATATCAAATGATAAACAAATTGATACGAAACCGCAGAAAGCTGCGGCCAACGAGCCAACTATCGTCGACATGATGAAATTGCTCAAAGAATTCCAGACCGAAATGAGACAGAAATTCAGTCAGTTAGCAGACAGGGTGGAAAAATTGGAGAAATCCGGATTGGGGAAATCTACCCAAAACAAGCTAAAGAGAAATCAAAATGAGTAATTCTTTTTTAAGAATTATAACTTGGAACGCAAACGGACTAAATCAAAGAGTCCGGGAACTAGAATTATTCTTAAAAACAAATAATATAGATATAGCTCTCATATCGGAAACACATTTTTCTAAAAAAAACTACATTAAAATACGGAGTTATGATGCTTACTGGACACTACACCCCAGTGAACGAGCTCGAGGCAGAACAACTTTAATAATTAAACAAAATATACAACATTTCTAACAAGAAGAGATAAAAAATGAAGAAATACAAGCTACGATAATTAGTATCGAAAAAAACAGGGCTGAAATAAATATTGGCGCTATATATTGTCCACCGAGACATAAAATGACACAACAACAATATAAAGATATCTTTTCAAAATTAGGCCCACGGTTTATTATTGGTGGAGACTTTAATGTTAAACATACAGCTTGGGGTTCACGAATAATAACACCTGCAAAAGGAAACGAATTACTCGAAGCCATTAACCTTACAAATTGTAATTATCATTCAGGGCTCGAACCCACTTACTGGCCCACAGATAGTAATAAAGTCCCAGACCTGCTGGATTTCTACATTACAAAAGGCATCTCATTAAATCAAATTAGTACAGAAATCTTGTGCGATCTAACATCTGATCACACTCCAGTATTGTTAACACTGGGCGCGACAATCCTAAGAAAAGCAAAAAAGCCTAATCTTACCAACAAATATACTGACTGGGACAAATTCAGATTAATACTGCAGGAACAAATCAGTTCAAAAGTAAGACCTAAAACTATAGATGATCTTGAGCAACAAACCAAACATATAACTGAACAAATTCGGTCAGCTGCAAAAGATGCTACCCCAATTGCAAGAGAGAAATCAGAATATGAAGTACTTTACCCCCTCGAAATTAGAGAAATGATAAAAGAAAGACGAAAAGCTAGAAGAGTATGGCACAGGACCAGAAATGCTGCTGACAAAACCACGTTTAATGGAATTAGTAATATAAACAGAATTGCTTTCAAAAGTATTTAAGTGAATTAAGCCCACAAGCAGACAAAGATTATTCGCTATGGAAAGCAACTCGAAGATTTAAAAGACCAATTATTCGAGTACCGCCTATTAAAAATAATCGAAATGAATGGGTTCGACGCGACAATGAAAAAGCTGAATTGTTCGCAGAATATTTAGCTAACATTTTTCGGCCTAATGATATATAATATACCATGGATACATCTCCTATTTATCAACCCGATATAGATCTAAATCTAATTTCTCCACTGGAAGTTGCCACTGAAATTGATAACCTCAATCCTAAAAAGGCACCTGGTATTGATGACATTTCACCTGGATTATTGAAAGAACTGCCACGAAAAGCAATCATCATGTTGACATATATATTTAATGCCTGTTTAAAGCTGAAGCATGTCCCGGAATGCTTTAAAGTTGCACAAATAATTATGCTCAAAAAACCTGACAAACCTGCAAGTCGACAAGTCGAATCTTACAGGCCTGTTTCGCTACTACCTGCTATATCAAAGCTATTTGAGAAGCTGATATATAAACGTGTTAAACACTTGGTAACAATACCAGATTTCCAGTTTGGTTTTCGAAATCACCATTCAACTATCGATCAAGTGCACAGAGTAACTGCGGCTATTGAAAGAGCGTTTGAAGAAAAGAAATACTGCCCTGCAATATTCCTGGATGTCTCACAAGCTTTTGATCGGGTTTGGCATTTTGGTTAATCTGTAAGATGAGCAAATTGTTACCGCGTAACTATTGTCAATTGATGGAGTCATATTTATTCGGAAGAAAATTTAGAGTATCGCACGAAATGGCGTTCTCGACATTTAAAAATATCTCGGCTGGAGTTCCACAAGGTAGCGTCTTAGGACCTCTCCTGTATCTGCTTTACACTGCTGACATTCCAACAACAAAAGAAACACTTCTTGGAACCTTTGCTGATGACACAGTTATTATGGCAAAAGATATATCTCTGCCTAGGGCAATAGAAAAAGTGCAAGTGGCAGTCAACAAAATCTACAAATGGACAAAAGATTCCAATCTTTTCAACTTAATAGCTCCAAATCTGTCCACGTTAATTTTGCATGAAGGCGAAATAATAAAAACTTAATTATATCACTCAATGGATGCCCGATTCCTCAAGCAGAATCAGCAAAATACCTTGGAATCCATCTTGACGGTAGATTAAATTGGAAGCATCACGTTAGACAAAAAGCAAAACACATTAGAACCAAAATAAAACAACTGTACTGGTTAGTCGGAAGATACTCTCAACTTGATCTAAAATCAAAGAGGTTGATCTATAATACAATTATAAAGCCAATTTGGACCTATGGGGTGCAAATATGGGGTTGCACTAAAAATTCAAATCAGTTAGTCATACAGCGCTGTCAAAACAAGATTCTTCGATTGATTACCAATGCCTATCGCTATGTAACCAATGAAGAACTGCACGATGACCTGGAAATCAAATGGATTTGCGAAGTTGTGCAGGATTTCGCCTTGAAACACGAAGGAAGATTACTAAATCATTCTAACGTGGAAGCAATACAACTGCTGGACAGCGCACAGGATGTCAAGAGATTGAAACGAACAAAACCATACGAACTTGTGTGAATATTTAGTGTGTATTATTAGTGTAAACTATAGCTATAAGTTAATAATTAATAAATAATTGTAATTTTATAATTGAGGAATACATACTGATATATTTTCTCGCACTCGTCTTGCTTGCTAATTAACGCACATAGGAAAAGTAGTAATAAATTAATTGTAATAATAATAACAATTAAGATTGTACTAAGCGTATCTAATAAAGATGTTATAAAAAAAATTAAATTTATTTCATTAATTTAGAGTAGAATATAATATAATTTTTAAAATATTTTTTTAAAGATATTGTTGACAATTTTACGGTTTTCCACTTTTGAAATTCCTATCCTTTGATTGCTTAAGTTCATGCTAGATGTCGCGCGCCACTTGTTGTTCTCTTTCTCTAGTTAATATTTTCGCAATTAATTTGTAGATTTTGTAGATTATTTCTTATATTCCCGTTTTGATTACTATCTTTTCCTTTTATTAATTAAATTAGAATTACCCGTAATTTATGTTGTTGGATATTGTTTTCGTCTCCCATTCAGGAGAATTGACGTACCCGCATGGGAGGTTATGTCTTCGTTCTGTTTATACGTTTTGTTTATTTTATTTTATTATTGTTGTGTTTTTAGGTTTTCTTATGGATTAGGCCGATCTTGTGTGATTTGGCGACCTACGACTTGTTTGTTTTACCTCCTCACACCACTTGGAGATTTTGTCGGACACTATCTGTGTCACTAGGAAATTTGCTTGTGCTTGACGATTGAATACCACCAGACTAGGATTGTACTTTTTTATGAATATTTGGTATTATTTCAGGGTGAGTTTAGATATCATCTTTATCCGCCTTTTCTTATTCGGAATTGATTAATTAGATGACCCTTGTGTTTTGATTTTGTAAGGCATGAAGTCCACTGAGATTACCACTCCGTGGGACGGTGAAGTGACGCCGTAAATATGTTTTGATGTTGTTTAACTACCTTTGTTTTATTTTATTTTCTTGCTAGTTATTTTCCCACCAGTATATGAGCAGTGTATTTATGTTTTTTCTATTTTTTAGATTATCTGCGTCCAGATTCTTTGGCAGAACTGACCGTGATTTATTTGGAGATGATATATCCGAAGCTATCCGTGGCACCATGCAGCCCTTCTGTACTCGATGATTAAACGCTATCAGATTAGGATTTTACTTTTGCTTGGGTACTTTCGGGTATGTTGAATATTATATTTGTTTTTATTAGACTTATCTGTTCGAAAATTTATTAATTAGATGACTTTGATTTGCATGTTTTGATTTGCAAGGTATGAGGTCTATTGAGATTACAACCCCGTGGGTCGGTGCAGTAACTTCGTGAATGTGTTTCATATTGTTCAACTACTTTTATTGCCAATCATCCTCCCATAGGGATATCAACAGTTTATTTATGATTTTTTATGTTTTAGGTTAGGGATTCTTTGGCAGAGTTGATGGAATTGATTGTGTCCTAGTGGTGGAAAGCATTTTGGGACTATTGATACTATGAATTTGCTAGTTTTCTACACCATAAGATGAGTATTATTTGTCTTGTTTTATGAGGTGTGTCTCTGTCCTTTGAATGATTGTTTTAAATGATTGTGTTTTATGCAAAGGTTGTTAGGAGGTTATTTTGCGAAGATAGATACGACCTTGACGATATGAGATGATATGAATTTATGCCATCTCATTTGGTAAATTAGAAAATTTGTATTTCTTCATGGATTTTGATATTATTTGTCTATTTGAGCAGTCCTTAACCCCATTTACTTATTCTCTTTATTTTTAGGTAGGTTGGGCGACAAAACGAGACTCCTATGATTGTGTATGTGATGAAGGTGCGGATCTGTAGTGCTATTGCTCAAACTAAAGCAAACCATCAGCACCTCTCGAACTTCTCCATGCCATTTTACATGATTGAAGCATATTCTCCCATGCTCGTCGTTCCGGATGGTCAGCTTATTTTAATTGTTTAATGGTTCCTATAATTTGGCTTTTTTTTCTTGCTTATTATTATTATATTAATTACTTAATGATGCTTTTATTATAGCAGCCATTATTTTGACTTAAAAAACTATGTAATAGTTGCATGCAGTAGCGCTAACATCTAATAATAGTATGCCTAATATTAATCATTTTGAATGTCTATTTGTGGGATTGTGGAATTGTCTGTGCCTATCTCTATGTTCCTCAAGGGGCATCTCTTATATGTATAGAGAGTTATCTTGACATAGCTATTATTCGTATTGTGCTTTATTGGTTTAATTAATAATGAGGGTTTATATTACTGATTTCTTCTTGTTGTTTTTGTTATTATCAGTTGTCAGTTCTGGGATTGCTGGACTTCAGCGATATTTTCTTCTTCATTAATAACTTTGTTTGTCCAATCATTCAATATTTCAATTTTCTTCTTGTTTGTTTTGTTGAGTGCATTTCTCATTTCCATCTGATCATTCGGAATTTTATAAAGATCTCTGGCGCTCAACCTTTCGGCGTTTGTGCATTCATTTATGATGACTATCTTTTTGATCTTGGCTGCATCCGCATACTTCTTCCGTGATTTCCAGTCTGAATCTCTTGATGTATGCTTCCATGTTTCCATGGTTTGTTATCAATTGCACTACTTTTCGGTTTAGCTCTAAACTTTCAAACCCTACTGTTTTGCAGTGCTTGTAAGTGTTGACGGCATGCATATCGCCATGTTTTTCTTCTAGTATTCTTATGGCTTCTTGTACGGCTAGAAATTCAGCTACTCTCTGTTAATTCCATTTTCTTCTAGCCCGATGCATGCCTCTTCCTCCGTCCCGTCGCTCCTGCTTTTTCCTGCTTCACATTAGCATCCATCCATACCTTCGCTATGTGTCTTCCTATCTCGTACTGCTCGGTCCCCAACGAATCCACAGTTTTTCTCATGGCCAGCACATGTATTTTTACTCCGGCCTTGGCGGGCCTGGTGTATAACCGCATTTTTCTGCCGCTCATGCTCTTGCTTCGGCTTCTATTGGTAGAGGAACTACTCCTGCGATTACTTGTAGCGCGCTCGTCGGTGCTGTTTTAAACGCGCCGGTGATTAGTATTGGGGCGTATCTTTGAATCGCGTTTAGCTTCCTCTGAGTGTGTACTTTATTTACGTACCGTCCCCATTTCTCGGACCCTTATAATATGGCTGGCTTTACGACTCTCTCGTATACATTTTTAATTATGTCCCTTACCTTAATTCCGTACTTCCTGCTTATGGGTCCCGCCGTTTTGGCGACGACGGTTTCGACCTTTTCTTTAATCGCATTCAGATGGTTAATGTATATTTTTGTGTTATCCAATATTACTCCCAATTACCTCATCTGGTCTTTAGGAGTTATGATTTCTTCGTTTAATTTAATTCCTATCTTCGGAAATCTGGTCCTTCTGGGTACTACTGGGATTTATCTATTGCGGTCATTTCTTCTTTTCTTCAATTCTTCCATCGTAAAGGGGATCTCCTTTGGATATATCATAGCTTCCGATTTTTCTATATTGCAATGTGCTCTTGAATATTCTTTCCATTCTAAGCATTTGCGCCAGCATTTGTTCCATTCTTCTTTAATTTCAGTAGGTGTTCGATGGCTGATTGCGATGATTTGGTCGTCGGCGAACGTTTGTGCTCTCACATGTGTCTGTTGTGTGTCAATATCAGCTATCTTATCGAACCAGGAGTTGATATTAATCAACCATAGAGTCGGGCCTATGCTCGACCCTTGTGGGCACCCCTTCTCTATTCCGAACTCGATTTTGTTGCTGATTACCTGTTGTTTTTTAAGTTCATTATGACCCAGTCTAGTTCAGCTTCTTGTATTTCTTCTTCGTCTTCTTCTTGTTTTCTCCATTCTCCATTGGTGACCCTTGTCATGATCCTTACAAGTTGTTCTTTTTCTTCCTCCTCTTGTTTTGGATGATATTTTTCTACCTTTTCTTTCTCCAGGTTATACATATTGCCCGGTTCGGCATCTTCCATTATTTCAACTATTTTCCCCCTGCTGACTCCTAGAGTCTTTATTATTTTCCAGACTCTATGCTATGGTTCAATGTCGAATGTGTTTTCTATTTATAATTATTTCTTCTACATGCTTCTTCTTCTTTTCTTTGACAAGCTTCTTGAATGCTCGCTTCATTACTCCATAGGGAGTGAGGGAATCACGAGGTCGGTCTTATCCCCGTCTTCTCGTCTGATCGAATCGGCTTTTCTTCTAAGTTCCAATTTCTTCTGTTGGCGTTCTCCATCCCATCATTCGTTGTCTTGTTTTATTATGATGGTGGTTGTCTTTAACAGTTTAGTAGATTTCTTGAAAGCTGCTTGCATTTGCTCCGCTTGTTTTTCAATTTCGTCTATTTGCATCGTCGCCCTTATTTCTGTGCTCGCGACTAGCAACCCGTCAGTGACTCTTTGCCAGCTGGTCCCGTGATAATCAAACTTTTTCTTCGATGTCTTATTTCTCTGGGGTTTACCCTCTATTTCGAAGAGGATGTGTTTGTGGTCGCTTAGTGTCTCTTCAGTTTCTTGTACCGTCCAGTTGATCACGTTCACTTCTCGTCACTCATCAATGTTGCTGTTTCCCCTACTACTGATAAAGGTGGCAGCTGTTTGTTCATTCTGCACTAATTCCAGTCGGTATGATATGGTCTAGATTATCAGATTTGAACCTTTGTTGTTATACAATAAACATAGTGTCGTTGGCATTAAAATCACCAGCTACTATCCATTTCTTCTGGTATTTCTGCCATTGTTCTTCTTTTTCTTCTAAGCAATTTATGTTGTCTCCTGTCTGATGCGCGTATACGTTGGTGATTAGTAAATCGCAGTCTAATAGTTTGACTATGACTTTGTCCGGTCCCGACATTTCTTAGTTCTTGTTGCTGGTTCTCTCACCAAGATTATGTCGTATTTTTCTTTGTCGGCTTTCGCTCTCATGAGCGTGCTAGCCTGGATGCCTTTTTCGATGTTTATCTGTAGGATTTTTAGAGCCATTTCTGTTTCATTTCTTCGATGGCTTCTTCTTTTCTTTTCTTGTATATTGGACAGGTTCTATCATTTACTCTATTGTTGGAGTTTACCTCCGGTGCTCCTGCTCATTTGCAGTTCGCACAATTCGTGGTGCTACTCTTGCACTCCCTTCCCCCGTGCGGTCCTGCACATATATAACAACACTGTGCGCTTCTACAATGTATCTGCTTGTGCCCGAATCTGCTGCATTTATAGCATAGTAGAATTGCGTTGAAATCATCAACGAATTGTCTCAAGTACCCTACAAAGTCTTTGCCCTTTTTTAACACTGCTCTGTATATGCTGGGAATTGTTTCGATTATAACGTTGTTTCTTTCTGGGTTTTTGCATATATATTTCTTTACTACCTTGATGATTTCTTCTGGTTCTTCGTTGTTGTCCCCAACGAATCCACGGTTTTTCTCATGGCCAGCACATGTATTTTTACTCCGCCCTTGGCGGGCCTTGTCTATAACCGCATTTTTCTGCCGCTCATGCTCTTGGTTCGGCTTCTATTGGTAGAGGAACTACTCCTGCGATTACTTGTAGCGCGCTCGTCGGTGCTGTTTTAAACGCGCCGGTGATTAGTATTGGGGCGTATCTTTGAATCGCGTTTAGCTTCCTCTGAGTGTGTACTTTATTTACGTACCGTCCCCATTTCTCGGACCCTTATAATATGGCTGGCTTTACGACTCTCTCGTATACATTTTTAATTATGTCCCTTACCTTATTTCCGTACTTCCTGCTTATGGGTCCCGCCGTTTTGGCGACGACGGTTTCGACCTTTTCTTTAATCGCATTCAGATGGTTAATGTATATTTTTGTCTTATCCAATATTACTCCCAATTACCCCATATGGTCTTTAGGAGTTATGATTTCTTCGTTTAATTTAATTCCTATCTTCGGAAATCTGGTCCTCCTGGGTACTACTGGGATTTATCTCTTGCGGTCATTTCTTCTTTTCTTCAATTCTTCCATCGTAAAGGGGATCTCCTTTGGGTATATCATAGCTTCCGATTTTTCTATATTGTAATGTGCTCTTGAATATTCTTTCCATTCTAAGCATTTGCGCCAGCATTTGTTCCATTCTTCTTTAATTTTCAGTAGGTGTTCGATGGCTGATTGCGATGATTTGGTCGTCGGCGAACGTTTGTGCTCTCACATGTGTCTGTTGTGTGTCAATATCAGCTATCTTATCGAACCAGGAGTTGATATTAATCAACCATAGAGTCGGGCCTATGCTCGACCCTTGTGGGCACCCCTTCTCTATTCCGAACTCGATTTTGTTGCTGATTACCTGTTGTTTTTTAAGTTCATTATGGCCCAGTCTAGTTCAGCTTCTTGTATTTCTTCTTCGTCTTCTTCTTGTTTGCTCCATTCTCCATTGGTGACCCTTGTCATGATCCTTACAAGTTGTTCTTTTTCTTCCTCCTCTTGTTTTGGATGATATTTTTCTACCTTTTCTTTCTCCAGGTTATACATATTGCCCGGTTCGGCATCTTCCATTATTTCAACTATTTTCCCCCTGCTGACTCCTAGAGTCTTTATTATTTTCCAGACTCTATGCCATGGTTCAATGTCGAATGTGTTTTCTATTTATAATTATTTCTTCTACATGCTTCTTCTTCTTTTCTTTAACAAGCTTCTTGAATGCTCGCTTCATTACTCCATAGGGAGTGAGGGAATCACGAGGTCGGTCTTATCCCCGTCTTCTCGTCTGATCGAATCGGCTTTTCTCTAAGTTCCAATTTCTTCTGTTGGCGTTCTCCATCCCATCATTCGTTGTCTTGTTTTATTATTATGGTGGTTGTTTTTAACAGTTTAGTAGATTTCTTGAAAGCTGCTTGCATTTGCTCCGCTTGTTTTTCAATTTCGTCTATTTGCATCGTCGCCCTTATTTCTGTGCTCGCGACTAGCAACCCGTCAGTGACTCTTTGCCAGCTGGTCCCGTGATAATCAAACTCTTTCTTCGATGTCTTATTTCTCTGGGGTTTACCCTCTATTTCGAAGAGGATGTGTTTGTGGTCGCTTAGTGTCTCTTCAGTTTCTTGTACCGTCCAGTTGATCACGTTCACTTCTCGTCACTCATCAATGTTGCTGTTTCCCCTACTACTGATAAAGGTGGGAGCTGTTTGTTCATTCTGCACTAATTCCAGTCGGTATGATATGGTCTAGATTATCAGATTTGAACCTTTGTTGTTATACAATAAACATAAAGTGTGCTTGGCATTAAAATCACCAGCTAATATCAATTTCTTCTGGTATTTCTGCCATTGTTCTTCTTTTTCTTCTAAGCAATTTATGTTGTCTCCTGTCTGATGCGCGTATACGTTGATGATTAGTAAATCTCAGTCTAATAGTTTGACTATGACTTTGTCCGGTCCCGACATTTCTTAGTTCTTGTTGCTGGTTCTCGCACCAAGATTATGTCGTATTTTTCTTTGTCGGCTTTCGCTCTCATGAGCGTGCTAGCCTGGATGCCTTTTTCGATGTTTATCTGTATAATTATTAGAGCCATTTCTGTTTCATTTCTTCGATGGCTTCTTCTTTTCTTTTCTTGTATATTGGACAGGTTCTATCATTTACTCTATTTTTGGAGTTTACCTCCGGTGCTCCTGCTCATTTGCAGTTCGCACAATTCGTGGTGCTACTCTTGCAGTCCCTTCCCCCGTGCGGTCCTGCACATATATAACAACACTGTGCGCTTCTACAATGTATCTGCTTGTGCCCGAATCTGCTGCATTTATAGCATAGTAGAATTGCGTTGAAATCATCAACGAATTGTCTCAAGTACCCTACAAAGACTTTGCCCTTTTTTAACACTGCTCTGTATATGCTGGGAATTGTTTCGATTATAACGTTGTTTCTTTCTGGGTTTTTGCATATATATTTCTTTACTACCTTGATGATTTCTTCTGGTTCTTCGTTGTTGTCAGTCTTTTTTCTTTCTTCTTGGATGATGTTCACATTCTCTTCGTTTTGATCAGCCAGATCTTCTATTATTTGTTCGTCTGTGATATCCCTGGATACCCCTGGGATTCTGAATTTGGGACGTTTTTCACTATTATCGATTTTGATAGCATGTACAGAGCTTATTTTTTCTATCAGGTCTTTCTTTTGTTTCTGGTCTTTACAGATCAGTGATACCAGTCCATGTCTGTGTACTCTTACGTGTTTGAGGCCATCTCCTGCTAACTCTTTACTTGTTAGCTTGCCTCTGATGGCGGCTAATGTCTCCGCGCCACTTGCTTTTTCCTTTCTGATTTTAATTTCGTATATATTATTAATCTGTTTCGGATTTTGCCATTCTAGATTAGGTGTGGTGGATTTCGATGCCTTTGACTGGGCTTTTTGTGGCTTCGACAGTGTTTTATTTTCATTATTCTTTTTTGTCGCCGCGACCTCATTGTACGTACAGATCGTATTGGATGTACTTTCGGTCTGTAACTCCACGGTAGTCATCTCGATTCTTCTGCTAATGTCGGTCTGCGTGCTTACATCCATCATCACTGGCCTGGCGAGGACTGCTGGAGAATACTCTCTTGCAATAGGGATTCTATTTTTTGTATTCTCTTGTCTGTTTCGTGCTGTATTTGTCCCAATTTTCTGTTTATCATCTCCTCCACAATTGCTTCCTCATTCGTGATGCTCTGGACTTATATAGTATTTGGCATCACGACTGCGGATTTGGCTTTCAGCACCTTTTCTGTTACTATGTCCATTTTCATTAAAATATTCGCGACGCGGTTTCTGTCTGTGGAGATGAATCGATATGTCTTATATTTTAGACAATATCTGTTGGTTACGAGCCTAACTTGCTCAGTCAGATGTCTTGTTCAAAGTCTATCATTTAATTTATATTAAAATTCAGTTCGGTCCCGACCTTCATAGAGTCAAGACGTGTTTTTTCTTTCCCGAAAACGAGTCTCCGTAAATATCAAATAAAAATATATCTATATATTTTCTACGGTCAATTTCTGTTAACGGTTTCAAAGAACTCCCAGGTTCGGGATACGGTGAAACGGCCAACCCAACGTGAAGGAAATAAAATACTCAAACTCTCAAACAAAAGACGTTCTACGTTTTCCAGAAAAGGGAAAAAGTGAAAGTTAGTGAAAAAAACATTTAATTATAACATCATGGACAACAACATGGATTTGAATATATTATTGAAAGAAAACAAGGAATTAAGAATGAATAATGAGCGTCTGAACCAACAACTGTTGCAATTATCTAAGGATATGGCTGCTATCCGTTTGCAACTGCAAGGTCACACGCAAGATACACCAAAAAGGCATACTAATTATGCAGAAGACTACTACACGGATGAAGACGAACTAGCATTAGAGGTAGGGGAACAGTCTGACTGGACCGAAGTAACAAACAAGAAGGATAAAAAGAGGAAGAAGTCTCAGATGACGCCATCGCCAATCGCAAAAAGTGGTATAAATATTAAAAAAAAGAAGCAAGAAAACAAAATCCCTCTGACCCCTCCGATCAAGGTAAGCAATGTTGGCAATTTTAATTTATTTAGATCAGAAATAAAGGGAGTAGCCTCTGACCGAGTGCAGTTTAAAGCTTTGTCTAACAATGATATTAACGTAACCTTTAACAATGAAACAGACTATAGGAATGTAAAAAAGCATCTCATTGAGATGAAGAAAAACAATTCATTCAATAAACTCGAATATCACACTTATCAGTTAAAAAGTGATAAGTGGTATAAAGTAGTCATTAGAGGATTACCGTCCACAACAGATCAGGACGATATTAAATCGGAATTACGGGTTTGCGGGCACGAAGTAGTGACCGTCACGCCTATAGCGAAAAAGACTATAAAGAAAAAGACAACAAATGTAAATGGCGAAAAACAAATTAAAACTTTTCCGTTGTTCTATGTAGACATGACACAAAAGGAAAATAATAAAAATATATACGACATAAATTATTTACTAGACTGTAGGATAAAAGTGGAACCTCCGAAGAAAAATAATAATATACCACAATGCACAAACTGTCAAAATCTTGGACACACTAAAATTTTTGCAGTAGGGAACCAAGATGTGTGAAATGTGCCGGTAAACATCACACAACTCAGTGCAGAAAACAACGCAATAGTGTAACGACATGCGTGTTGTGCAATGAAAAAGGTCACCCTACCAATTATAAAGGATGTGCAGTATATCAAAAAAAAAAGGACTCCAGCCAAAGAAAATTACAGCAGAACAACGCTTAAGACAAATTGACAAAGTCAAAAACTCTGAAACAACATCTACCGTTGAAAATAAAAAAACCTATGAAACCGTAAGACCAACGGTCAAAAATATAAACGTCAAAATATCAAATGATAAACAAATTGATACGAAACCGCAGAACGCTGCGGCCAACGAGCCAACTATCGTCGACATGATGAAATTGCTCAAAGAATTCCAGACCGAAATGAGACAGAAATTCAGTCAGTTAGCAGACAGGGTGGAAAAATTGGAGAAATCCGAATTGGGGAAATCTACCCAAAACAAGCTAAAGAGAAATCAAAATGAGTAATTCTTTTTTAAGAATTAAAACTTGGAACGCAAACGGACTAAATCAAAGAGTCCGGGAACTAGAATTATTCTTAAAAACAAATAACATAGATATAGCTCTCATATCGGAAACACATTTTTCTAAAAAAAACTACATTAAAATACGGGGTTATGATGCTTACTGGACACTACACCCCAGTGAACGAGCTCGAGGCGGAACAGCTTTAATAATTAAACAAAATATACAACATTTCGAACAAGAAGAGATAAAAAATGAAGAAATACAAGCTACGATAATTAGTATCGAAATAAACGGGGCTGAAATAAATATTGGCGCTATATATTGTCCACCGAGACATAAAATGACACAACAACAATATAAAGATATCTTTTCAAAATTAGGCCCACGGTTTACTATTGGTGGAGACTTTAATGTTAAACATACAGCTTGGGGTTCACGAATAATAACACCTGGAAAAGGAAACGAATTACTCGAAGCCATTAACCTTACAAATTGTAATTATCATTCAGGGCGCGAACCCACTTACTGGCCCACAGACAGTAATAAAGTCCCAGACCTGCTGGACTTCTACATTACAAAAGGCATCTCATTAAATCAAATTAGTACAGAAAGCTTGTGCGATCTAACATCTGATCACACTCCAGTATTGTTAACACTGGGCGCGACAATCCTAAGAAAAGCAAAAAAGCCTAATCTTACCAACAAATATACTGACTGGGACAAATTCAGATTAATACTGCAGGAACAAATCAGTTTAAAAGTAAGACTTAAAACTATAGATGATCTTGAGCAACAAACCAAACATATAACCGAACAAATTCGGTCAGCTGCAAAAGATGCTACCCCAATTGCAAGAGAGAAATCTGAATATGAAGTACTTTACCTCCTCGAAATTAGAGAAATGATAAAAGAAAGACGAAAAGCTAGAAGAGTATGGCACAGGACCAGAAATGCTGCTGACAAAACCACGTTTAATAGAATTAGTAATCAGACAAATCAAAAGATCAAAGAATATAAACAGAATTGCTTTCAAAAGTATTTAAGTGAATTAAGCCCACAAGCAGACAAAGATTATTCGCTATGGAAAGCAACTCGAAGATTTAAAAGACCAATTATTCGAGTACCGCCTATTAAAAATAATCGAAATGAATGGGTTCGACGCGACAATGAAAAAGCTGAATTGTTCGCAGAATATTTAGCTAACATTTTTCGGCCTAATGATATATAATCTACCATGGATACATCTCCTATTTATCAACCCGATATAGATCTAAATCTAATTTCTCCACTGGAAGTTGCTTCTGAAATTGATAACCTCAATCCTAAAAAGGCACCTGGTATTGATGACATTTCACCTGGATTATTGAAAGAACTGCCACGAAAAGCAATCATCATGTTGACATATATATTTAATGCCTGTTTAAGGCTGAAGCATGTCCCGGAATGCTTTAAAGTTGCACAAATAATTATGCTCAAAAAACCTGACAAACCTGCAAGTCGACAAGTCGAATCTTACAGGCCTGTTTCGCTACTACCTGCAATATCAAAGCTATTTGAGAAGCTGATATATAAACGTGTTAAACACTTGGTAACAATACCAGATTTCCAGTTTGGTTTTCGAAATCACCATTCAACTATCGATCAAGTGCACAGAGTAACTGCGGCTATTGAAAGAGCGTTTGAAGAAAAGAAATACTGCCCTGCAATATTCCTGGATGTCTCACAAGCTTTTGATCGGGTTTGGCATTTTGGATTAATCTGTAAGATGAGCAAATTGTTACCGCGTAACTATTGTCAATTGCTGGAGTCATATTTATTCGGAAGAAAATTTAGAATATCGCACGAAATGGCGTTCTCGACATTTAAAAATATCTCGGCTGGAGTTCCACAAGGTAGCGTCTTAGGACCTCTCCTGTATCTGCTTTGCACTGCTGACATTCCAACAACAAAAGAAACACTTCTTGGAACCTTTGCTGATGACACAGTTATTATGGCAAAAGATATATCTCTGCCTAGGGCAATAGAAAAAGTGCAAGTGACAGTCAACAAAATCTACAAATGGACAAAAGATTGGAAAATTCAACTTAATAGCTCCAAATCTGTCCGCGTTAATTTTGCATGAAGGCGAAATAATAAAAACTTAATTATATCACTCAATGGATGCCCGATTCCTCAAGCAGAATCAGCAAAATACCTTGGAATCCATCTTGACAGTAGATTAAATTGGAAGCATCACGTTAGACAAAAAGCAAAACACATTAGAACCAAAATAAAACAACTGTACTGGTTAGTCGGAAGATACTCTCAACTTGATCTAAAATCAAAGAGGTTGATCTATAATACAATTATAAAGCCAATTTGGACCTATGGGGTGCAGATATGGGGTTGCACTAAAAATTCAAATCAGTTAGTCATACAGCGCTGTCAAAACAAGATTCTTCGATTGATTACCAATGCCTATCGCTATGTAACCAATGAAGAACTGCACGATGACCTGGAAATCAAATGGATTTGCGAAGTTGTGCAGGATTTCGCCTTGAAACACGAAAGAAGATTACTAAATCATTCTAACGTGGAAGCAATACAACTGCTGGACAGCGCACAGGATGTCAAGAGATTGAAACGAACAAAACCATACGAACTTGTGTGAACATTTAGTGTGTATTATTAGTGTAAACTATAGCTATAAGTTAATAATTAATAAATAATTGTAATTTTATAATTGAGGAATACATACTGATGTATTTTCTCGCACTCGTCTTGCTTGCTAATTAATCCAAGCACATAGGAAAAGTAGTAATAAATTAATTGTAATAATAATAATTAAGATTGTACTAAGCGTATCTAATAAAGATGTTATAAAAAAGAAATTTAATTTATTTCATTAATTTAGAGTAGAATATAATAGAATATAATATAATTTTTAAAATATTTTTTTAAAGATATTATTGACAATTTTACGGTTTTCCACTTTTGAAATACCTATCCTTTGATTGCTTAAGTTCATGCTAGATGTCGCGCGCCGCTTGTTCTCTTTCTCTAGTTAAAATTTTCACAATTAATTTGTAGATTTTGTAGATTATTTCTTATATTCCCGTTTTGATTACTATCTTTTCCTTTTATTAATTAAATTAGAATTACCCATAATTTATGTTGTTGGATATTGTTTTCGTCTCTCATTCAAGAGAATTGACGTACCCGCATGGGAAAACGTATTAATTAGATGACATATGTGTTTTGATTTGCAAGGTATGAGGTCTATTCAGATTACAACCCCGTGGGTCGGTGCAGTAACTTCGTGAATGTGTTTCATATTGTTCAACTACTTTTATTGCCAATCATCCTCCCATAGGGATATCAACAGTTTATTTATGATTTATTATGTTTTAGGTTAGGGATTCTTTGGCAGAGTTGATGGAATTGATTGTGTCCTAGTGCTGGAAAGCATTTTGGGACTATTGATACTATGAATTTGCTAGTTTTCTACACCATAAGATGAGTATTATTTGTCTTGTTTTATGAGGTGTGTCTCTGTCCTTTGAATGATTGTTTTGGATGATTGTGTTTTATGCAAAGGTTGTTAGGAGGTTATTTTGCGAAGATAGATACGACCTTGACGATATGAGATGATATGAATTTATGCCATCTCATTTGGTAAATTAGAAAATTTGTAATTCTTCATGGATTTTGATATTATTTGTCTATTTGAGCAATCCTTAACCCCATTTACTTATTCTCTTTATTTTTAGGTAGGTTGGGCGACAAAACGAGACTCCTATGATTGTGTATGTGATGAAGATGCGGATCTGTAGTGCTATTGCTCAAACTAAAGCAATCCATCAGCACCTCTCGATCTTCTCCATGCCATTTTACATGATTGAAGCATATTCTCCCATGCTCGTCGTTCCGAATGATCAGCTTATTTTAATTGTTTAATGGTTCCTATAATTTGGCTTTTTTTTCTTGCTTATTATTATTATATTAATTACTTAATGATGCTTTTATTATAGCAACCATTATTTTGACTTAAAAAACTATGTAATAGTTGCATGCAGTGGCGCTAACATCTAATAATAGTATGCCTAATATTAATCATTTTGAATGTCTATTTGTGGGATTGTGGAATTGTCTGTGCCTATCTCTATGTTTCTCAAGGGGCATCTCTTATATGTATAGAGAGTTATCTTGACATAGCTATTATTCGTATTGTGCTTTATTGGTTTAATTAATAACGAGGGTTTATATTACTGATTTCTTCTTGTTGTTTTTGTTATTATCAGTTGTCAGTTCTGGGATTGCTGGACTTCAGCGATATTTTCTTCTTCATTAATAACTTTGTTTGCCCAATCATTCAATATTTCAATTTTCTTCTTGTTTGTTTTGTTGAGTGAATTTCTCATTTCCATCTGATCATTCGGAATTTTATAAAGATCTCTGGCGCTCAACCTTTCGGCGTTTGTGCATTCATTTATGATGACTATCTTTTTGATCTTGGCTGCATCCGCATACTCCTTCCGTGATTTCCAGTCTGAATCTCTTGATGTATGCTTCCATGTTTCCATGGTTTGTTATCAGTTGCACTGCTTTTCGGTTTAGCTCTAAACTTTAAAACCCTACTGTTTTGCAGTGCTTGTAAGTGTTGACGGCATGCATATCGCCATGTTTTTCTTCTAGGATTCTTATGGCTTCTTGTACGGCTAGAAATTCAGCTACTCTCTGTTAATTCCATTTTCTTCTAGCCCGATGCATGCCTCTTCCTCCGTCCCGTCGCTCCTGCTTTTTCCTGCTTCACATTAGCATCCATCCATACCTTCGCTATGTGTCTTCCTATCTCGTACTGCTCGGTCCCCAACGAATCCACGGTTTTTCTCATGGCCAGCACATGTATTTTTACTCCGGCCTTGGCGGGCCTGGTGTATAACCGCATTTTTCTGCCGCTCATGCTCTTGCTTCGGCTTCTATTGGTAGAGGAACTACTCCTGCGATTACTTGTAGCGCGCTCGTCGGTGCTGTTTTAAACGCGCCGGTGATTAGTATTGGGGCGTATCTTTGAATCGCGTTTAGCTTCCTCTGAGTGTGTACTTTATTTACGTACCGTCCCCATTTCTCGGACCCTTATAATATGGCTGGCTTTACGACTCTCTCGTATACATTTTTAATTATGTCCCTTACCTTAATTCCGTACTTCCTGCTTATGGGTCCCGCCGTTTTGGCGACGACGGTTTCGACCTTTTCTTTAATCGCATTCAGATGGTTAATGTATATTTTTGTCTTATCCAATATTACTCCCAATTACCTCATCTGGTCTTTAGGAGTTATGATTTCTTCGTTTAATTTAATTCCTATCTTCAGAAATCTGGTCCTCCTGGGTACTACTGGGATTTATCTCTTGCGGTCATTTCTTCTTTTCTTCAATTCTTCCATCGTAAAGGGGATCTCCTTTGGATATATCATAGCTTCCGATTTTTCTATATTGTAATGTGCTCTTGAATATTCTTTCCATTCTAAGCATTTGCGCCAGCATTTGTTCCATTCTTCTTTAATTTCAGTAGGTGTTCGATGGCTGATTGCGATGATTTGGTCGTCGGCGAACGTTTGTGCTCTCACATGTGTCTGTTGTGTGTCAATATCAGCTATCTTATCGAACCAGGAGTTGATATTAATCAACCATAGTGTCGGGCCTATGCTCGACCCTTGTGGGCACCCCTTCTCTATTCCGAACTCGATTTTGTTGCTGATTACCTGTTGTTTTTTAAGTTCATTATGACCCAGTCTAGTTCAGCTTCTTGTATTTCTTCTTCGTCTTCTTCTTGTTTGCTCCATTCTCCATTGGTGACCCTTGTCATGATCCTTACAAGTTGTTCTTTTTCTTCCTCCTCTTGTTTTGGATGATATTTTTCTACCTTTTCTTTCTCCAGGTTATACATATTGCCCGGTTCGGCATCTTCCATTATTTCAACTATTTTCCCCCTGCTGACTCCTAGAGTCTTTATTATTTTCCAGACTCTATGCCATGGTTCAATGTCGAATGTGTTTTCTATTTATAATTATTTCTTCTACATGCTTCTTCTTCTTTTCTTTGACAAGCTTCTTGAATGCTCGCTTCATTACTCCATAGGGAGTGAGGGAATCACGAGGTCGGTCTTATCCCCGTCTTCTCGTCTGATCGAATCGGATTTTCTTCTATGTTCCAATTTCTTCTGTTGGCGTTCTCCATCCCATCATTCGTTGTCTTGTTTTATTATTATGGTGGTTGTTTTTAACAGTTTAGTAGATTTCTTGAAAGCTGCTTGCATTTGCTCCGCTTGTTTTTCAATTTCGTCTATTTGCATCGTCGCCCTTATTTCTGTACTCGCGACTAGCAACCCGTCAGTGACTCTTTGCCAGCTGGTCCCGTGGTAATCAAACTTTTTCTTCGATGTCTTATTTCTCTGGGGTTTACCCTCTATTTCGAAGAGGATGTGTTTGTGGTCGCTTAGTGTCTCTTCAGTTTCTTGTACCGTCCAGTTGATCACGTTCACTTCTCGTCACTCATCAATGTTGCTGTTCACTTGCTTTTTCCTTTCTGATTTTAATTTCGTATATATTATTAATCTGTTTCGGATTTTGCCATTCTAGATTAGGTCTGGTGGATTTCGATGCCTTTGACTGGGCTTTTTGTGGCTTCGACAGTGTTTTATTTTCATTATTCTTTTTTGTCGCCGCGACCTCATTGTACGTACAGATCGTATTGGATGTACTTTCGGTCTGTAACTCCACGGTAGTCATCTCGATTCTTCTGCTGATGTCGGTCTGCGTGCTTACATCCATCATCACTGGCCTGGCGAGGACTGCTGGAGAATACTCTCTTGCAATAGGGATTCTATTTTTTGTATTCTCTTATCTGTTTCGTGCTGTATTTATCCCAATTTTCTGTTTCTGTATTCGTTTGCAACTGCAAGGTCACACGCAAGATACACCAAAAAGGTATACTAATTATGCAGAAGACTACTATACGGATGAAGACGAACTAGCATTAGAGGTAGGGGAACAGTCTGACTGGACCGAAGTAACAAACAAGAAGGATAAAAAGAGGAAGAAGTCTCAGATGACGCCATCGCCAATCGCAAAAAGTGGTATAAATATTAAAAAAAAGAAGCAAGAAAACAAAATCCCTCTGCCCCCTCCGATCAAGGTAAGCAGTGTTGGCAATTTTAATTTATTTAGATCAGAAATAAAGGGAGTAGCCTCTGACCGAGTGCAGTTTAAAGCTTTGTCTAACAATGATATTAACGTAACCCTTAACAATGAAACAGACTATAGGAATGTAAAAAAGCATCTCATTGAGATGAAGAAAAACAATTCATTCAATAAACTCGAATATCACATTTATCAGTTAAAAAGTGATAAGTGGTATAGAGTAGTCATTAGAGGATTACCGTCCACAACAGATCAGGACGATATTAAATCGGAATTACGGGCTTGCGGGCACGAAGTAGTGACCGTCACGCCTATAGCGAAAAAGACGACAAATGTAAATGGCGAAAAACAAATTAAAACTTTTCCGTTGTTCTATGTAGATATGACACAAAAGGAAAATAATAAAAATATATACGACATAAATTATTTACTAGACTGTAGGATAAAAGTGGAACCTCCGAAGAAAAATAATAATATACCACAATGCACAAACTGTCAAAATCTTGGACTCACTAAAAATTTTTGCAGTAGGGAACCAAGATGTGTGAATTGTGCCGGTAAACATCACACAACTCAGTTCAGAAAACAACGCAATAGTGTAGCGACATGCGTGTTGTGCAATGAAAAAGGTCACCCTGCCAATTATAAAGGATGTGCAGTATATCAAAAAAAAACTCCAGTCAAAGAAAATTACAGCAGAACAACGCTTAAGACAAATTGACAAAGTCAAAAACTCTGATAGTAGTTACCGTTGAAAATAAAAAAACCCATGAAACCGTAAGACCATCGGTCAAAAATATAAACGTCAAAATATCAAATGATAAACAAATTGATACGAAACCGCAGAAAGCTGCGGCCAACGAGCCAACTATCGTCGACATGATGAAATTGCTCAAAGAATTCCAGACCGAAATGAGACAGAAATTCAGTCAGTTAGCAGACAGGGTGGAAAAATTGGAGAAATCCGGATTGGGGAAATCTACCCAAAACAAGCTAAAGAGAAATCAAAATGAGTAATTCTTTTTTAAGAATTATAACTTGGAACGCAAACGGACTAAATCAAAGAGTCCGGGAACTAGAATTATTCTTAAAAACAAATAATATAGATATAGCTCTCATATCGGAAACACATTTTTCTAAAAAAAACTACATTAAAATACGGAGTTATGATGCTTACTGGACACTACACCCCAGTGAACGAGCTCGAGGCAGAACAACTTTAATAATTAAACAAAATATACAACATTTCTAACAAGAAGAGATAAAAAATGAAGAAATACAAGCTACGATAATTAGTATCGAAAAAAACAGGGCTGAAATAAATATTGGCGCTATATATTGTCCACCGAGACATAAAATGACACAACAACAATATAAAGATATCTTTTCAAAATTAGGCCCACGGTTTATTATTGGTGGAGACTTTAATGTTAAACATACAGCTTGGGGTTCACGAATAATAACACCTGCAAAAGGAAACGAATTACTCGAAGCCATTAACCTTACAAATTGTAATTATCATTCAGGGCTCGAACCCACTTACTGGCCCACAGATAGTAATAAAGTCCCAGACCTGCTGGATTTCTACATTACAAAAGGCATCTCATTAAATCAAATTAGTACAGAAATCTTGTGCGATCTAACATCTGATCACACTCCAGTATTGTTAACACTGGGCGCGACAATCCTAAGAAAAGCAAAAAAGCCTAATCTTACCAACAAATATACTGACTGGGACAAATTCAGATTAATACTGCAGGAACAAATCAGTTCAAAAGTAAGACCTAAAACTATAGATGATCTTGAGCAACAAACCAAACATATAACTGAACAAATTCGGTCAGCTGCAAAAGATGCTACCCCAATTGCAAGAGAGAAATCAGAATATGAAGTACTTTACCCCCTCGAAATTAGAGAAATGATAAAAGAAAGACGAAAAGCTAGAAGAGTATGGCACAGGACCAGAAATGCTGCTGACAAAACCACGTTTAATGGAATTAGTAATATAAACAGAATTGCTTTCAAAAGTATTTAAGTGAATTAAGCCCACAAGCAGACAAAGATTATTCGCTATGGAAAGCAACTCGAAGATTTAAAAGACCAATTATTCGAGTACCGCCTATTAAAAATAATCGAAATGAATGGGTTCGACGCGACAATGAAAAAGCTGAATTGTTCGCAGAATATTTAGCTAACATTTTTCGGCCAAATGATATATAATATACCATGGATACATCTCCTATTTATCAACCCGATATAGATCTAAATCTAATTTCTCCACTGGAAGTTGCCACTGAAATTGATAACCTCAATCCTAAAAAGGCACCTGGTATTGATGACATTTCACCTGGATTATTGAAAGAACTGCCACGAAAAGCAATCATCATGTTGACATATATATTTAATGCCTGTTTAAGGCTGAAGCATGTCCCGGAATGCTTTAAAGTTGCACAAATAATTATGCTCAAAAAACCTGACAAACCTGCAAGTCGACAAGTCGAATCTTACAGGCCTGTTTCGCTACTACCTGCTATATCAAAGCTATTTGAGAAGCTGATATATAAACGTGTTAAACACTTGGTAACAATACCAGATTTCCAGTTTGGTTTTCGAAATCACCATTCAACTATCGATCAAGTGCACAGAGTAACTGCGGCTATTGAAAGAGCGTTTGAAGAAAAGAAATACTGCCCTGCAATATTCCTGGATGTCTCACAAGCTTTTGATCGGGTTTGGCATTTTGGTTAATCTGTAAGATGAGCAAATTGTTACCGCGTAACTATTGTCAATTGATGGAGTCATATTTATTCGGAAGAAAATTTAGAGTATCGCACGAAATGGCGTTCTCGACATTTAAAAATATCTCGGCTGGAGTTCCACAAGGTAGCGTCTTAGGACCTCTCCTGTATCTGCTTTGCACTGCTGACATTCCAACAACAAAAGAAACACTTCTTGGAACCTTTGCTGATGACACAGTTATTATGGCAAAAGATATATCTCTGCCTAGGGCAATAGAAAAAGTGCAAGTGACAGTCAACAAAATCTACAAATGGACAAAAGATTGGAAAATTCAACTTAATAGCTCCAAATCTGTCCGCGTTAATTTTGCATGAAGGCGAAATAATAAAAACTTAATTATATCACTCAATGGATGCCCGATTCCTCAAGCAGAATCAGCAAAATACCTTGGAATCCATCTTGACAGTAGATTAAATTGGAAGCATCACGTTAGACAAAAAGCAAAACACATTAGAACCAAAATAAAACAACTGTACTGGTTAGTCGGAAGATACTCTCAACTTGATCTAAAATCAAAGAGGTTGATCTATAATACAATTATAAAGCCAATTTGGACCTATGGGGTGCAGATATGGGGTTGCACTAAAAATTCAAATCAGTTAGTCATACAGCGCTGTCAAAACAAGATTCTTCGATTGATTACCAATGCCTATCGCTATGTAACCAATGAAGAACTGCACGATGACCTGGAAATCAAATGGATTTGCGAAGTTGTGCAGGATTTCGCCTTGAAACACGAAAGAAGATTACTAAATCATTCTAACGTGGAAGCAATACAACTGCTGGACAGCGCACAGGATGTCAAGAGATTGAAACGAACAAAACCATACGAACTTGTGTGAACATTTAGTGTGTATTATTAGTGTAAACTATAGCTATAAGTTAATAATTAATAAATAATTGTAATTTTATAATTGAGGAATACATACTGATATATTTTCTCGCACTCGTCTTGCTTGCTAATTAACGCACATAGGAAAAGTAGTAATAAATTAATTGTAATAATAATAACAATTAAGATTGTACTAAGCGTATCTAATAAAGATGTTATAAAAAAAATTAAATTTATTTCATTAATTTAGAGTAGAATATAATATAATTTTTAAAATATTTTTTTAAAGATATTGTTGACAATTTTACGGTTTTCCACTTTTGAAATTCCTATCCTTTGATTGCTTAAGTTTATGCTAGATGTCGCGCGCCACTTGTTGTTCTCTTTCTCTAGTTAATATTTTCGCAATTAATTTGTAGATTTTGTAGATTATTTCTTATATTCCCGTTTTGATTACTATCTTTTCCTTTTATTAATTAAATTAGAATTACCCGTAATTTATGTTGTTGGATATTGTTTTCGTCTCCCATTCAGGAGAATTGACGTACCCGCATGGGAGGTTATGTCTTCGTTCTGTTTATACGTTTTGTTTATTTTATTTTATTATTGTTGTGTTTTTAGGTTTTCTTATGGATTAGGCCGATCTTGTGTGATTTGGCGACCTACGACTTGTTTGTTTTACCTCCTCACACCACTTGGAGATTTTGTCGGACACTATCTGTGTCACTAGGAAATTTGCTTGTGCTTGACGATTGAATACCACCAGACTAGGATTGTACTTTTTTATGAATATTTGGTATTATTTCAGGGTGAGTTTAGATATCATCTTTATCCGCCTTTTCTTATTCGGAATTGATTAATTAGATGACCCTTGTGTTTTGATTTTGTAAGGCATGAAGTCCACTGAGATTACCACTCCGTGGGACGGTGAAGTGACGCCGTAAATATGTTTTGATGTTGTTTAACTACCTTTGTTTTATTTTATTTTCTTGCTAGTTATTTTCCCACCAGTATATGAGCAGTGTATTTATGTTTTTTCTATTTTTTAGATTATCTGCGTCCAGATTCTTTGGCAGAACTGACCGTGATTTATTTGGAGATGATATATCCGAAGCTATCCGTGGCACCATGCAGCCCTTCTGTACTCGATGATTAAACGCTATCAGATTAGGATTTTACTTTTGCTTGGGTACTTTCGGGTATGTTGAATATTATATTTGTTTTTATTAGACTTATCTGTTCGAAAATTTATTAATTAGATGACTTTGATTTGCATGTTTTGATTTGCAAGGTATGAGGTCTATTGAGATTACAACCCCGTGGGTCGGTGCAGTAACTTCGTGAATGTGTTTCATATTGTTCAACTACTTTTATTGCCAATCATCCTCCCATAGGGATATCAACAGTTTATTTATGATTTTTTATGTTTTAGGTTAGGGATTCTTTGGCAGAGTTGATGGAATTGATTGTGTCCTAGTGGTGGAAAGCATTTTGGGACTATTGATACTATGAATTTGCTAGTTTTCTACACCATAAGATGAGTATTATTTGTCTTGTTTTATGAGGTGTGTCTCTGTCCTTTGAATGATTGTTTTAAATGATTGTGTTTTATGCAAAGGTTGTTAGGAGGTTATTTTGCGAAGATAGATACGACCTTGACGATATGAGATGATATGAATTTATGCCATCTCATTTGGTAAATTAGAAAATTTGTATTTCTTCATGGATTTTGATATTATTTGTCTATTTGAGCAGTCCTTAACCCCATTTACTTATTCTCTTTATTTTTAGGTAGGTTGGGCGACAAAACGAGACTCCTATGATTGTGTATGTGATGAAGGTGCGGATCTGTAGTGCTATTGCTCAAACTAAAGCAAACCATCAGCACCTCTCGAACTTCTCCATGCCATTTTACATGATTGAAGCATATTCTCCCATGCTCGTCGTTCCGGATGGTCAGCTTATTTTAATTGTTTAATGGTTCCTATAATTTGGCTTTTTTTTCTTGCTTATTATTATTATATTAATTACTTAATGATGCTTTTATTATAGCAGCCATTATTTTGACTTAAAAAACTATGTAATAGTTGCATGCAGTAGCGCTAACATCTAATAATAGTATGCCTAATATTAATCATTTTGAATGTCTATTTGTGGGATTGTGGAATTGTCTGTGCCTATCTCTATGTTCCTCAAGGGGCATCTCTTATATGTATAGAGAGTTATCTTGACATAGCTATTATTCGTATTGTGCTTTATTGGTTTAATTAATAATGAGGGTTTATATTACTGATTTCTTCTTGTTGTTTTTGTTATTATCAGTTGTCAGTTCTGGGATTGCTGGACTTCAGCGATATTTTCTTCTTCATTAATAACTTTGTTTGTCCAATCATTCAATATTTCAATTTTCTTCTTGTTTGTTTTGTTGAGTGCATTTCTCATTTCCATCTGATCATTCGGAATTTTATAAAGATCTCTGGCGCTCAACCTTTCGGCGTTTGTGCATTCATTTATGATGACTATCTTTTTGATCTTGGCTGCATCCGCATACTTCTTCCGTGATTTCCAGTCTGAATCTCTTGATGTATGCTTCCATGTTTCCATGGTTTGTTATCAATTGCACTACTTTTCGGTTTAGCTCTAAACTTTCAAACCCTACTGTTTTGCAGTGCTTGTAAGTGTTGACGGCATGCATATCGCCATGTTTTTCTTCTAGTATTCTTATGGCTTCTTGTACGGCTAGAAATTCAGCTACTCTCTGTTAATTCCATTTTCTTCTAGCCCGATGCATGCCTCTTCCTCCGTCCCGTCGCTCCTGCTTTTTCCTGCTTCACATTAGCATCCATCCATACCTTCGCTATGTGTCTTCCTATCTCGTACTGCTCGGTCCCCAACGAATCCACAGTTTTTCTCATGGCCAGCACATGTATTTTTACTCCGGCCTTGGCGGGCCTGGTGTATAACCGCATTTTTCTGCCGCTCATGCTCTTGCTTCGGCTTCTATTGGTAGAGGAACTACTCCTGCGATTACTTGTAGCGCGCTCGTCGGTGCTGTTTTAAACGCGCCGGTGATTAGTATTGGGGCGTATCTTTGAATCGCGTTTAGCTTCCTCTGAGTGTGTACTTTATTTACGTACCGTCCCCATTTCTCGGACCCTTATAATATGGCTGGCTTTACGACTCTCTCGTATACATTTTTAATTATGTCCCTTACCTTAATTCCGTACTTCCTGCTTATGGGTCCCGCCGTTTTGGCGACGACGGTTTCGACCTTTTCTTTAATCGCATTCAGATGGTTAATGTATATTTTTGTGTTATCCAATATTACTCCCAATTACCTCATCTGGTCTTTAGGAGTTATGATTTCTTCGTTTAATTTAATTCCTATCTTCGGAAATCTGGTCCTTCTGGGTACTACTGGGATTTATCTATTGCGGTCATTTCTTCTTTTCTTCAATTCTTCCATCGTAAAGGGGATCTCCTTTGGATATATCATAGCTTCCGATTTTTCTATATTGCAATGTGCTCTTGAATATTCTTTCCATTCTAAGCATTTGCGCCAGCATTTGTTCCATTCTTCTTTAATTTCAGTAGGTGTTCGATGGCTGATTGCGATGATTTGGTCGTCGGCGAACGTTTGTGCTCTCACATGTGTCTGTTGTGTGTCAATATCAGCTATCTTATCGAACCAGGAGTTGATATTAATCAACCATAGAGTCGGGCCTATGCTCGACCCTTGTGGGCACCCCTTCTCTATTCCGAACTCGATTTTGTTGCTGATTACCTGTTGTTTTTTAAGTTCATTATGACCCAGTCTAGTTCAGCTTCTTGTATTTCTTCTTCGTCTTCTTCTTGTTTTCTCCATTCTCCATTGGTGACCCTTGTCATGATCCTTACAAGTTGTTCTTTTTCTTCCTCCTCTTGTTTTGGATGATATTTTTCTACCTTTTCTTTCTCCAGGTTATACATATTGCCCGGTTCGGCATCTTCCATTATTTCAACTATTTTCCCCCTGCTGACTCCTAGAGTCTTTATTATTTTCCAGACTCTATGCTATGGTTCAATGTCGAATGTGTTTTCTATTTATAATTATTTCTTCTACATGCTTCTTCTTCTTTTCTTTGACAAGCTTCTTGAATGCTCGCTTCATTACTCCATAGGGAGTGAGGGAATCACGAGGTCGGTCTTATCCCCGTCTTCTCGTCTGATCGAATCGGCTTTTCTTCTAAGTTCCAATTTCTTCTGTTGGCGTTCTCCATCCCATCATTCGTTGTCTTGTTTTATTATGATGGTGGTTGTCTTTAACAGTTTAGTAGATTTCTTGAAAGCTGCTTGCATTTGCTCCGCTTGTTTTTCAATTTCGTCTATTTGCATCGTCGCCCTTATTTCTGTGCTCGCGACTAGCAACCCGTCAGTGACTCTTTGCCAGCTGGTCCCGTGATAATCAAACTTTTTCTTCGATGTCTTATTTCTCTGGGGTTTACCCTCTATTTCGAAGAGGATGTGTTTGTGGTCGCTTAGTGTCTCTTCAGTTTCTTGTACCGTCCAGTTGATCACGTTCACTTCTCGTCACTCATCAATGTTGCTGTTTCCCCTACTACTGATAAAGGTGGCAGCTGTTTGTTCATTCTGCACTAATTCCAGTCGGTATGATATGGTCTAGATTATCAGATTTGAACCTTTGTTGTTATACAATAAACATAGTGTCGTTGGCATTAAAATCACCAGCTACTATCCATTTCTTCTGGTATTTCTGCCATTGTTCTTCTTTTTCTTCTAAGCAATTTATGTTGTCTCCTGTCTGATGCGCGTATACGTTGGTGATTAGTAAATCGCAGTCTAATAGTTTGACTATGACTTTGTCCGGTCCCGACATTTCTTAGTTCTTGTTGCTGGTTCTCTCACCAAGATTATGTCGTATTTTTCTTTGTCGGCTTTCGCTCTCATGAGCGTGCTAGCCTGGATGCCTTTTTCGATGTTTATCTGTAGGATTTTTAGAGCCATTTCTGTTTCATTTCTTCGATGGCTTCTTCTTTTCTTTTCTTGTATATTGGACAGGTTCTATCATTTACTCTATTGTTGGAGTTTACCTCCGGTGCTCCTGCTCATTTGCAGTTCGCACAATTCGTGGTGCTACTCTTGCACTCCCTTCCCCCGTGCGGTCCTGCACATATATAACAACACTGTGCGCTTCTACAATGTATCTGCTTGTGCCCGAATCTGCTGCATTTATAGCATAGTAGAATTGCGTTGAAATCATCAACGAATTGTCTCAAGTACCCTACAAAGTCTTTGCCCTTTTTTAACACTGCTCTGTATATGCTGGGAATTGTTTCGATTATAACGTTGTTTCTTTCTGGGTTTTTGCATATATATTTCTTTACTACCTTGATGATTTCTTCTGGTTCTTCGTTGTTGTCCCCAACGAATCCACGGTTTTTCTCATGGCCAGCACATGTATTTTTACTCCGCCCTTGGCGGGCCTTGTCTATAACCGCATTTTTCTGCCGCTCATGCTCTTGGTTCGGCTTCTATTGGTAGAGGAACTACTCCTGCGATTACTTGTAGCGCGCTCGTCGGTGCTGTTTTAAACGCGCCGGTGATTAGTATTGGGGCGTATCTTTGAATCGCGTTTAGCTTCCTCTGAGTGTGTACTTTATTTACGTACCGTCCCCATTTCTCGGACCCTTATAATATGGCTGGCTTTACGACTCTCTCGTATACATTTTTAATTATGTCCCTTACCTTATTTCCGTACTTCCTGCTTATGGGTCCCGCCGTTTTGGCGACGACGGTTTCGACCTTTTCTTTAATCGCATTCAGATGGTTAATGTATATTTTTGTCTTATTCAATATTACTCCCAATTACCCCATATGGTCTTTAGGAGTTATGATTTCTTCGTTTAATTTAATTCCTATCTTCGGAAATCTGGTCCTCCTGGGTACTACTGGGATTTATCTCTTGCGGTCATTTCTTCTTTTCTTCAATTCTTCCATCGTAAAGGGGATCTCCTTTGGGTATATCATAGCTTCCGATTTTTCTATATTGTAATGTGCTCTTGAATATTCTTTCCATTCTAAGCATTTGCGCCAGCATTTGTTCCATTCTTCTTTAATTTTCAGTAGGTGTTCGATGGCTGATTGCGATGATTTGGTCGTCGGCGAACGTTTGTGCTCTCACATGTGTCTGTTGTGTGTCAATATCAGCTATCTTATCGAACCAGGAGTTGATATTAATCAACCATAGAGTCGGGCCTATGCTCGACCCTTGTGGGCACCCCTTCTCTATTCCGAACTCGATTTTGTTGCTGATTACCTGTTGTTTTTTAAGTTCATTATGGCCCAGTCTAGTTCAGCTTCTTGTATTTCTTCTTCGTCTTCTTCTTGTTTGCTCCATTCTCCATTGGTGACCCTTGTCATGATCCTTACAAGTTGTTCTTTTTCTTCCTCCTCTTGTTTTGGATGATATTTTTCTACCTTTTCTTTCTCCAGGTTATACATATTGCCCGGTTCGGCATCTTCCATTATTTCAACTATTTTCCCCCTGCTGACTCCTAGAGTCTTTATTATTTTCCAGACTCTATGCCATGGTTCAATGTCGAATGTGTTTTCTATTTATAATTATTTCTTCTACATGCTTCTTCTTCTTTTCTTTAACAAGCTTCTTGAATGCTCGCTTCATTACTCCATAGGGAGTGAGGGAATCACGAGGTCGGTCTTATCCCCGTCTTCTCGTCTGATCGAATCGGCTTTTCTCTAAGTTCCAATTTCTTCTGTTGGCGTTCTCCATCCCATCATTCGTTGTCTTGTTTTATTATTATGGTGGTTGTTTTTAACAGTTTAGTAGATTTCTTGAAAGCTGCTTGCATTTGCTCCGCTTGTTTTTCAATTTCGTCTATTTGCATCGTCGCCCTTATTTCTGTGCTCGCGACTAGCAACCCGTCAGTGACTCTTTGCCAGCTGGTCCCGTGATAATCAAACTCTTTCTTCGATGTCTTATTTCTCTGGGGTTTACCCTCTATTTCGAAGAGGATGTGTTTGTGGTCGCTTAGTGTCTCTTCAGTTTCTTGTACCGTCCAGTTGATCACGTTCACTTCTCGTCACTCATCAATGTTGCTGTTTCCCCTACTACTGATAAAGGTGGGAGCTGTTTGTTCATTCTGCACTAATTCCAGTCGGTATGATATGGTCTAGATTATCAGATTTGAACCTTTGTTGTTATACAATAAACATAAAGTGTGCTTGGCATTAAAATCACCAGCTAATATCAATTTCTTCTGGTATTTCTGCCATTGTTCTTCTTTTTCTTCTAAGCAATTTATGTTGTCTCCTGTCTGATGCGCGTATACGTTGATGATTAGTAAATCTCAGTCTAATAGTTTGACTATGACTTTGTCCGGTCCCGACATTTCTTAGTTCTTGTTGCTGGTTCTCGCACCAAGATTATGTCGTATTTTTCTTTGTCGGCTTTCGCTCTCATGAGCGTGCTAGCCTGGATGCCTTTTTCGATGTTTATCTGTATAATTATTAGAGCCATTTCTGTTTCATTTCTTCGATGGCTTCTTCTTTTCTTTTCTTGTATATTGGACAGGTTCTATCATTTACTCTATTTTTGGAGTTTACCTCCGGTGCTCCTGCTCATTTGCAGTTCGCACAATTCGTGGTGCTACTCTTGCAGTCCCTTCCCCCGTGCGGTCCTGCACATATATAACAACACTGTGCGCTTCTACAATGTATCTGCTTGTGCCCGAATCTGCTGCATTTATAGCATAGTAGAATTGCGTTGAAATCATCAACGAATTGTCTCAAGTACCCTACAAAGACTTTGCCCTTTTTTAACACTGCTCTGTATATGCTGGGAATTGTTTCGATTATAACGTTGTTTCTTTCTGGGTTTTTGCATATATATTTCTTTACTACCTTGATGATTTCTTCTGGTTCTTCGTTGTTGTCAGTCTTTTTTCTTTCTTCTTGGATGATGTTCACATTCTCTTCGTTTTGATCAGCCAGATCTTCTATTATTTGTTCGTCTGTGATATCCCTGGATACCCCTGGGATTCTGAATTTGGGACGTTTTTCACTATTATCGATTTTGATAGCATGTACAGAGCTTATTTTTTCTATCAGGTCTTTCTTTTGTTTCTGGTCTTTACAGATCAGTGATACCAGTCCATGTCTGTGTACTCTTACGTGTTTGAGGCCATCTCCTGCTAACTCTTTACTTGTTAGCTTGCCTCTGATGGCGGCTAATGTCTCCGCGCCACTTGCTTTTTCCTTTCTGATTTTAATTTCGTATATATTATTAATCTGTTTCGGATTTTGCCATTCTAGATTAGGTGTGGTGGATTTCGATGCCTTTGACTGGGCTTTTTGTGGCTTCGACAGTGTTTTATTTTCATTATTCTTTTTTGTCGCCGCGACCTCATTGTACGTACAGATCGTATTGGATGTACTTTCGGTCTGTAACTCCACGGTAGTCATCTCGATTCTTCTGCTAATGTCGGTCTGCGTGCTTACATCCATCATCACTGGCCTGGCGAGGACTGCTGGAGAATACTCTCTTGCAATAGGGATTCTATTTTTTGTATTCTCTTGTCTGTTTCGTGCTGTATTTGTCCCAATTTTCTGTTTATCATCTCCTCCACAATTGCTTCCTCATTCGTGATGCTCTGGACTTATATAGTATTTGGCATCACGACTGCGGATTTGGCTTTCAGCACCTTTTCTGTTACTATGTCCATTTTCATTAAAATATTCGCGACGCGGTTTCTGTCTGTGGAGATGAATCGATATGTCTTATATTTTAGACAATATCTGTTGGTTACGAGCCTAACTTGCTCAGTCAGATGTCTTGTTCAAAGTCTATCATTTAATTTATATTAAAATTCAGTTCGGTCCCGACCTTCATAGAGTCAAGACGTGTTTTTTCTTTCCCGAAAACGAGTCTCCGTAAATATCAAATAAAAATATATCTATATATTTTCTACGGTCAATTTCTGTTAACGGTTTCAAAGAACTCCCAGGTTCGGGATACGGTGAAACGGCCAACCCAACGTGAAGGAAATAAAATACTCAAACTCTCAAACAAAAGACGTTCTACGTTTTCCAGAAAAGGGAAAAAGTGAAAGTTAGTGAAAAAAACATTTAATTATAACATCATGGACAACAACATGGATTTGAATATATTATTGAAAGAAAACAAGGAATTAAGAATGAATAATGAGCGTCTGAACCAACAACTGTTGCAATTATCTAAGGATATGGCTGCTATCCGTTTGCAACTGCAAGGTCACACGCAAGATACACCAAAAAGGCATACTAATTATGCAGAAGACTACTACACGGATGAAGACGAACTAGCATTAGAGGTAGGGGAACAGTCTGACTGGACCGAAGTAACAAACAAGAAGGATAAAAAGAGGAAGAAGTCTCAGATGACGCCATCGCCAATCGCAAAAAGTGGTATAAATATTAAAAAAAAGAAGCAAGAAAACAAAATCCCTCTGACCCCTCCGATCAAGGTAAGCAATGTTGGCAATTTTAATTTATTTAGATCAGAAATAAAGGGAGTAGCCTCTGACCGAGTGCAGTTTAAAGCTTTGTCTAACAATGATATTAACGTAACCTTTAACAATGAAACAGACTATAGGAATGTAAAAAAGCATCTCATTGAGATGAAGAAAAACAATTCATTCAATAAACTCGAATATCACACTTATCAGTTAAAAAGTGATAAGTGGTATAAAGTAGTCATTAGAGGATTACCGTCCACAACAGATCAGGACGATATTAAATCGGAATTACGGGTTTGCGGGCACGAAGTAGTGACCGTCACGCCTATAGCGAAAAAGACTATAAAGAAAAAGACAACAAATGTAAATGGCGAAAAACAAATTAAAACTTTTCCGTTGTTCTATGTAGACATGACACAAAAGGAAAATAATAAAAATATATACGACATAAATTATTTACTAGACTGTAGGATAAAAGTGGAACCTCCGAAGAAAAATAATAATATACCACAATGCACAAACTGTCAAAATCTTGGACACACTAAAATTTTTGCAGTAGGGAACCAAGATGTGTGAAATGTGCCGGTAAACATCACACAACTCAGTGCAGAAAACAACGCAATAGTGTAACGACATGCGTGTTGTGCAATGAAAAAGGTCACCCTACCAATTATAAAGGATGTGCAGTATATCAAAAAAAAAAGGACTCCAGCCAAAGAAAATTACAGCAGAACAACGCTTAAGACAAATTGACAAAGTCAAAAACTCTGAAACAACATCTACCGTTGAAAATAAAAAAACCTATGAAACCGTAAGACCAACGGTCAAAAATATAAACGTCAAAATATCAAATGATAAACAAATTGATACGAAACCGCAGAACGCTGCGGCCAACGAGCCAACTATCGTCGACATGATGAAATTGCTCAAAGAATTCCAGACCGAAATGAGACAGAAATTCAGTCAGTTAGCAGACAGGGTGGAAAAATTGGAGAAATCCGAATTGGGGAAATCTACCCAAAACAAGCTAAAGAGAAATCAAAATGAGTAATTCTTTTTTAAGAATTAAAACTTGGAACGCAAACGGACTAAATCAAAGAGTCCGGGAACTAGAATTATTCTTAAAAACAAATAACATAGATATAGCTCTCATATCGGAAACACATTTTTCTAAAAAAAACTACATTAAAATACGGGGTTATGATGCTTACTGGACACTACACCCCAGTGAACGAGCTCGAGGCGGAACAGCTTTAATAATTAAACAAAATATACAACATTTCGAACAAGAAGAGATAAAAAATGAAGAAATACAAGCTACGATAATTAGTATCGAAATAAACGGGGCTGAAATAAATATTGGCGCTATATATTGTCCACCGAGACATAAAATGACACAACAACAATATAAAGATATCTTTTCAAAATTAGGCCCACGGTTTACTATTGGTGGAGACTTTAATGTTAAACATACAGCTTGGGGTTCACGAATAATAACACCTGGAAAAGGAAACGAATTACTCGAAGCCATTAACCTTACAAATTGTAATTATCATTCAGGGCGCGAACCCACTTACTGGCCCACAGACAGTAATAAAGTCCCAGACCTGCTGGACTTCTACATTACAAAAGGCATCTCATTAAATCAAATTAGTACAGAAAGCTTGTGCGATCTAACATCTGATCACACTCCAGTATTGTTAACACTGGGCGCGACAATCCTAAGAAAAGCAAAAAAGCCTAATCTTACCAACAAATATACTGACTGGGACAAATTCAGATTAATACTGCAGGAACAAATCAGTTTAAAAGTAAGACTTAAAACTATAGATGATCTTGAGCAACAAACCAAACATATAACCGAACAAATTCGGTCAGCTGCAAAAGATGCTACCCCAATTGCAAGAGAGAAATCAGAATATGAAGTACTTTACCCCCTCGAAATTAGAGAAATGATAAAAGAAAGACGAAAAGCTAGAAGAGTATGGCACAGGACCAGAAATGCTGCTGACAAAACCACGTTTAATAGAATTAGTAATCAGACAAATCAAAAGATCAAAGAATATAAACAGAATTGCTTTCAAAAGTATTTAAGTGAATTAAGCCCACAAGCAGACAAAGATTATTCGCTATGGAAAGCAACTCGAAGATTTAAAAGACCAATTATTCGAGTACCGCCTATTAAAAATAATCGAAATGAATGGGTTCGACGCGACAATGAAAAAGCTGAATTGTTCGCAGAATATTTAGCTAACATTTTTCGGCCTAATGATATATAATCTACCATGGATACATCTCCTATTTATCAACCCGATATAGATCTAAATCTAATTTCTCCACTGGAAGTTGCTTCTGAAATTGATAACCTCAATCCTAAAAAGGCACCTGGTATTGATGACATTTCACCTGGATTATTGAAAGAACTGCCACGAAAAGCAATCATCATGTTGACATATATATTTAATGCCTGTTTAAGGCTGAAGCATGTCCCGGAATGCTTTAAAGTTGCACAAATAATTATGCTCAAAAAACCTGACAAACCTGCAAGTCGACAAGTCGAATCTTACAGGCCTGTTTCGCTACTACCTGCAATATCAAAGCTATTTGAGAAGCTGATATATAAACGTGTTAAACACTTGGTAACAATACCAGATTTCCAGTTTGGTTTTCGAAATCACCATTCAACTATCGATCAAGTGCACAGAGTAACTGCGGCTATTGAAAGAGCGTTTGAAGAAAAGAAATACTGCCCTGCAATATTCCTGGATGTCTCACAAGCTTTTGATCGGGTTTGGCATTTTGGATTAATCTGTAAGATGAGCAAATTGTTACCGCGTAACTATTGTCAATTGCTGGAGTCATATTTATTCGGAAGAAAATTTAGAATATCGCACGAAATGGCGTTCTCGACATTTAAAAATATCTCGGCTGGAGTTCCACAAGGTAGCGTCTTAGGACCTCTCCTGTATCTGCTTTGCACTGCTGACATTCCAACAACAAAAGAAACACTTCTTGGAACCTTTGCTGATGACACAGTTATTATGGCAAAAGATATATCTCTGCCTAGGGCAATAGAAAAAGTGCAAGTGGCAGTCAACAAAATCTACAAATGGACAAAAGATTGGAAAATTCAACTTAATAGCTCCAAATCTGTCCGCGTTAATTTTGCATGAAGGCGAAATAATAAAAACTTAATTATATCACTCAATGGATGCCCGATTCCTCAAGCAGAATCAGCAAAATACCTTGGAATCCATCTTGACAGTAGATTAAATTGGAAGCATCACGTTAGACAAAAAGCAAAACACATTAGAACCAAAATAAAACAACTGTACTGGTTAGTCGGAAGATACTCTCAACTTGATCTAAAATCAAAGAGGTTGATCTATAATACAATTATAAAGCCAATTTGGACCTATGGGGTGCAGATATGGGGTTGCACTAAAAATTCAAATCAGTTAGTCATACAGCGCTGTCAAAACAAGATTCTTCGATTGATTACCAATGCCTATCGCTATGTAACCAATGAAGAACTGCACGATGACCTGGAAATCAAATGGATTTGCGAAGTTGTGCAGGATTTCGCCTTGAAACACGAAAGAAGATTACTAAATCATTCTAACGTGGAAGCAATACAACTGCTGGACAGCGCACAGGATGTCAAGAGATTGAAACGAACAAAACCATACGAACTTGTGTGAACATTTAGTGTGTATTATTAGTGTAAACTATAGCTATAAGTTAATAATTAATAAATAATTGTAATTTTATAATTGAGGAATACATACTGATGTATTTTCTCGCACTCGTCTTGCTTGCTAATTAATCCAAGCACATAGGAAAAGTAGTAATAAATTAATTGTAATAATAATAATTAAGATTGTACTAAGCGTATCTAATAAAGATGTTATAAAAAAGAAATTTAATTTATTTCATTAATTTAGAGTAGAATATAATAGAATATAATATAATTTTTAAAATATTTTTTTAAAGATATTATTGACAATTTTACGGTTTTCCACTTTTGAAATACCTATCCTTTGATTGCTTAAGTTCATGCTAGATGTCGCGCGCCGCTTGTTCTCTTTCTCTAGTTAAAATTTTCACAATTAATTTGTAGATTTTGTAGATTATTTCTTATATTCCCGTTTTGATTACTATCTTTTCCTTTTATTAATTAAATTAGAATTACCCGTAATTTATGTTGTTGGATATTGTTTTCGTCTCTCATTCAAGAGAATTGACGTACCCGCATGGGAAAACGTATTAATTAGATGACATATGTGTTTTGATTTGCAAGGTATGAGGTCTATTCAGATTACAACCCCGTGGGTCGGTGCAGTAACTTCGTGAATGTGTTTCATATTGTTCAACTACTTTTATTGCCAATCATCCTCCCATAGGGATATCAACAGTTTATTTATGATTTATTATGTTTTAGGTTAGGGATTCTTTGGCAGAGTTGATGGAATTGATTGTGTCCTAGTGCTGGAAAGCATTTTGGGACTATTGATACTATGAATTTGCTAGTTTTCTACACCATAAGATGAGTATTATTTGTCTTGTTTTATGAGGTGTGTCTCTGTCCTTTGAATGATTGTTTTGGATGATTGTGTTTTATGCAAAGGTTGTTAGGAGGTTATTTTGCGAAGATAGATACGACCTTGACGATATGAGATGATATGAATTTATGCCATCTCATTTGGTAAATTAGAAAATTTGTAATTCTTCATGGATTTTGATATTATTTGTCTATTTGAGCAATCCTTAACCCCATTTACTTATTCTCTTTATTTTTAGGTAGGTTGGGCGACAAAACGAGACTCCTATGATTGTGTATGTGATGAAGATGCGGATCTGTAGTGCTATTGCTCAAACTAAAGCAATCCATCAGCACCTCTCGATCTTCTCCATGCCATTTTACATGATTGAAGCATATTCTCCCATGCTCGTCGTTCCGAATGATCAGCTTATTTTAATTGTTTAATGGTTCCTATAATTTGGCTTTTTTTTCTTGCTTATTATTATTATATTAATTACTTAATGATGCTTTTATTATAGCAACCATTATTTTGACTTAAAAAACTATGTAATAGTTGCATGCAGTGGCGCTAACATCTAATAATAGTATGCCTAATATTAATCATTTTGAATGTCTATTTGTGGGATTGTGGAATTGTCTGTGCCTATCTCTATGTTTCTCAAGGGGCATCTCTTATATGTATAGAGAGTTATCTTGACATAGCTATTATTCGTATTGTGCTTTATTGGTTTAATTAATAACGAGGGTTTATATTACTGATTTCTTCTTGTTGTTTTTGTTATTATCAGTTGTCAGTTCTGGGATTGCTGGACTTCAGCGATATTTTCTTCTTCATTAATAACTTTGTTTGCCCAATCATTCAATATTTCAATTTTCTTCTTGTTTGTTTTGTTGAGTGCATTTCTCATTTCCATCTGATCATTCGGAATTTTATAAAGATCTCTGGCGCTCAACCTTTCGGCGTTTGTGCATTCATTTATGATGACTATCTTTTTGATCTTGGCTGCATCCGCATACTCCTTCCGTGATTTCCAGTCTGAATCTCTTGATGTATGCTTCCATGTTTCCATGGTTTGTTATCAGTTGCACTGCTTTTCGGTTTAGCTCTAAACTTTAAAACCCTACTGTTTTGCAGTGCTTGTAAGTGTTGACGGCATGCATATCGCCATGTTTTTCTTCTAGGATTCTTATGGCTTCTTGTACGGCTAGAAATTCAGCTACTCTCTGTTAATTCCATTTTCTTCTAGCCCGATGCATGCCTCTTCCTCCGTCCCGTCGCTCCTGCTTTTTCCTGCTTCACATTAGCATCCATCCATACCTTCGCTATGTGTCTTCCTATCTCGTACTGCTCGGTCCCCAACGAATCCACGGTTTTTCTCATGGCCAGCACATGTATTTTTACTCCGGCCTTGGCGGGCCTGGTGTATAACCGCATTTTTCTGCCGCTCATGCTCTTGCTTCGGCTTCTATTGGTAGAGGAACTACTCCTGCGATTACTTGTAGCGCGCTCGTCGGTGCTGTTTTAAACGCGCCGGTGATTAGTATTGGGGCGTATCTTTGAATCGCGTTTAGCTTCCTCTGAGTGTGTACTTTATTTACGTACCGTCCCCATTTCTCGGACCCTTATAATATGGCTGGCTTTACGACTCTCTCGTATACATTTTTAATTATGTCCCTTACCTTATTTCCGTACTTCCTGCTTATGGATCCCGCCGTTTTGGCGACGACGGTTTCGACCTTTTCTTTAATCGCATTCAGATGGTTAATGTATATTTTTGTCTTATCCAATATTACTCGCAATTACCTCATCTGGTCTTTAGGAGTTATGATTTCTTCGTTTAATTTAATTCCTATCTTCAGAAATCTGGTCCTCCTGGGTACTACTGGGATTTATCTCTTGCGGTCATTTCTTCTTTTCTTCAATTCTTCCATCGTAAAGGGGATCTCCTTTGGATATATCATAGCTTCCGATTTTTCTATATTGTAATGTGCTCTTGAATATTCTTTCCATTCTAAGCATTTGCGCCAGCATTTGGTCCATTCTTCTTTAATTTCAGTAGGTGTTCGATGGCTGATTGCGATGATTTGGTCGTCGGCGAACGTTTGTGCTCTCACATGTGTCTGTTGTGTGTCAATATCAGCTATCTTATCGAACCAGGAGTTGATATTAATCAACCATAGTGTCGGGCCTATGCTCGACCCTTGTGGGCACCCCTTCTCTATTCCGAACTCGATTTTGTTGCTGATTACCTGTTGTTTTTTAAGTTCATTATGACCCAGTCTAGTTCAGCTTCTTGTATTTCTTCTTCGTCTTCTTCTTGTTTGCTCCATTCTCCATTGGTGACCCTTGTCATGATCCTTACAAGTTGTTCTTTTTCTTCCTCCTCTTGTTTTGGATGATATTTTTCTACCTTTTCTTTCTCCAGGTTATACATATTGCCCGGTTCGGCATCTTCCATTATTTCAACTATTTTCCCCCTGCTGACTCCTAGAGTCTTTATTATTTTCCAGACTCTATGCCATGGTTCAATGTCGAATGTGTTTTCTATTTATAATTATTTCTTCTACATGCTTCTTCTTCTTTTCTTTGACAAGCTTCTTGAATGCTCGCTTCATTACTCCATAGGGAGTGAGGGAATCACGAGGTCGGTCTTATCCCCGTCTTCTCGTCTGATCGAATCGGATTTTCTTCTAAGTTCCAATTTCTTCTGTTGGCGTTCTCCATCCCATCATTCGTTGTCTTGTTTTATTATTATGGTGGTTGTTTTTAACAGTTTAGTAGATTTCTTGAAAGCTGCTTGCATTTGCTCCGCTTGTTTTTCAATTTCGTCTATTTGCATCGTCGCCCTTATTTCTGTACTCGCGACTAGCAACCCGTCAGTGACTCTTTGCCAGCTGGTCCCGTGGTAATCAAACTTTTTCTTCGATGTCTTATTTCTCTGGGGTTTACCCTCTATTTCGAAGAGGATGTGTTTGTGGTCGCTTAGTGTCTCTTCAGTTTCTTGTACCGTCCAGTTGATCACGTTCACTTCTCGTCACTCATCAATGTTGCTGTTTCCCCTACTACTGATAAAGGTGGGAGCTGTTTGTTCATTCTGCACTAATTCCAGTCGGTATGATATGGTCTAGATTATCAGATTTGAACCTTTGTTGTTATACAATAAACATAAAGTGTGCTTGGCATTAAAATCACCAGCTACTATCCATTTCTTCTGGTATTTCTGCCATTGTTCTTCTTTTTCTTCTAAGCAATTTATGTTGTCTCCTGTCTGATGCGCGTATACGTTGGTGATTAGTAAATCGCAGTCTAATAGTTTGACTATGACTTTGTCCGGTCCCGACATTTCTTAGTTCTTGTTGCTGGTTCTCGCACCAAGATTATGTCGTATTTTTCTTTGTCGGCTTTCGCTCTCATGAGCGTGCTGGCCTGGATGCCTTTTTCGATGTTTATCTGTAGGATTTTTAGAGCCATTTCTGTTTCATTTCTTCGATGGCTTCTTCTTTTCTTTTCTTGTATATTGGACAGGTTCTATCATTTACTCTATTGTTGGAGTTTACCTCCGGTGCTCCTGCTCATTTGCAGTTCGCACAATTCGTGGTGCTACTCTTGCAGTCCCTTCCCCCGTGCGGTCCAGCACATATATAACAACACTGTGCGCTTCTACAATGTATCTGCTTGTGCCCGAATCTGCTGCATTTATAGCATAGTAAAATTGCGTTGAAATCATCAACGAATTGTCTCAAGTACCCTACAAAGACTTTGCCCTTTTTTAACACTGCTCTGTGTATGCTGGGAATTGTTTCGATTATAACGTTGTTTCTTTCTGGGTTTTTGCATATATATTTCTTTACTACCTTGATAATTTCTTCTGGTTCTTCGTTGTTGTCAGTCTTTTTTCTTTCTTCTTGGATGATGTTCATATTCTCTTCGTTTTGATCAGCCAGATCTTCTATTATTTGTTGGTCTGTGATCTCCCTGGATACCCCTGGGATTCTTAATTTGGGACGTTTTTCACTATTATCGATTTTGATACCATGTACAGAGCTTATTTTTTCTATCAGGTCTTTCTTTTGTTTCTGGTCTTTACAGATCAGTGATACCAGTCCATGTCTGTGTACTCTTACGTGTTTGAGGCCATCTCCTGCTAACTCTTTACGGGTTAGCTTGCCTCTGATGGCGGCTAATGTCTCCGCGCCACTTGCTTTTTCCTTTCTGATTTTAATTTCGTATATATTATTAATCTGTTTCGGATTTTGCCATTCTAGATTAGGTCTGGTGGATTTCGATGCCTTTGACTGGGCTTTTTGTGGCTTCGACAGTGTTTTATTTTCATTATTCTTTTTTGTCGCCGCGACCTCATTGTACGTACAGATCGTATTGGATGTACTTTCGGTCTGTAACTCCACGGTAGTCATCTCGATTCTTCTGCTGATGTCGGTCTGCGTGCTTACATCCATCATCACTGGCCTGGCGAGGACTGCTGGAGAATACTCTCTTGCAATAGGGATTCTATTTTTTGTATTCTCTTATCTGTTTCGTGCTGTATTTATCCCAATTTTCTGTTTCTGTATTCGTTTGCAACTGCAAGGTCACACGCAAGATACCCCAAAAAGGTATACTAATTATGCAGAAGACTGCTATACGGATGAAGACGAACTAGCATTAGAGGTAGGGGAACAGTCTGACTGGACCGAAGTAACAAACAAGAAGGATAAAAAGAGGAAGAAGTCTCAGATGACGCCATCGCCAATCGCAAAAAGTGGTATAAATATTAAAAAAAAGAAGCAAGAAAACAAAATCCCTCTGCCCCCTCCGATCAAGGTAAGCAGTGTTGGCAATTTTAATTTATTTAGATCAGAAATAAAGGGAGTAGCCTCTGACCGAGTGCAGTTTAAAGCTTTGTCTAACAATGATATTAACGTAACCCTTAACAATGAAACAGACTATAGGAATGTAAAAAAGCATCTCATTGAGATGAAGAAAAACAATTCATTCAATAAACTCGAATATCACATTTATCAGTTAAAAAGTGATAAGTGGTATAGAGTAGTCATTAGAGGATTACCGTCCACAACAGATCAGGACGATATTAAATCGGAATTACGGGCTTGCGGGCACGAAGTAGTGACCGTCACGCCTATAGCGAAAAAGACGACAAATGTAAATGGCGAAAAACAAATTAAAACTTTTCCGTTGTTCTATGTAGATATGACACAAAAGGAAAATAATAAAAATATATACGACATAAATTATTTACTAGACTGTAGGATAAAAGTGGAACCTCCGAAGAAAAATAATAATATACCACAATGCACAAACTGTCAAAATCTTGGACTCACTAAAAATTTTTGCAGTAGGGAACCAAGATGTGTGAATTGTGCCGGTAAACATCACACAACTCAGTTCAGAAAACAACGCAATAGTGTAGCGACATGCGTGTTGTGCAATGAAAAAGGTCACCCTGCCAATTATAAAGGATGTGCAGTATATCAAAAAAAAACTCCAGTCAAAGAAAATTACAGCAGAACAACGCTTAAGACAAATTGACAAAGTCAAAAACTCTGATAGTAGTTACCGTTGAAAATAAAAAAACCCATGAAACCGTAAGACCATCGGTCAAAAATATAAACGTCAAAATATCAAATGATAAACAAATTGATACGAAACCGCAGAAAGCTGCGGCCAACGAGCCAACTATCGTCGACATGATGAAATTGCTCAAAGAATTCCAGACCGAAATGAGACAGAAATTCAGTCAGTTAGCAGACAGGGTGGAAAAATTGGAGAAATCCGGATTGGGGAAATCTACCCAAAACAAGCTAAAGAGAAATCAAAATGAGTAATTCTTTTTTAAGAATTATAACTTGGAACGCAAACGGACTAAATCAAAGAGTCCGGGAACTAGAATTATTCTTAAAAACAAATAATATAGATATAGCTCTCATATCGGAAACACATTTTTCTAAAAAAAACTACATTAAAATACGGAGTTATGATGCTTACTGGACACTACACCCCAGTGAACGAGCTCGAGGCAGAACAACTTTAATAATTAAACAAAATATACAACATTTCTAACAAGAAGAGATAAAAAATGAAGAAATACAAGCTACGATAATTAGTATCGAAAAAAACAGGGCTGAAATAAATATTGGCGCTATATATTGTCCACCGAGACATAAAATGACACAACAACAATATAAAGATATCTTTTCAAAATTAGGCCCACGGTTTATTATTGGTGGAGACTTTAATGTTAAACATACAGCTTGGGGTTCACGAATAATAACACCTGCAAAAGGAAACGAATTACTCGAAGCCATTAACCTTACAAATTGTAATTATCATTCAGGGCTCGAACCCACTTACTGGCCCACAGATAGTAATAAAGTCCCAGACCTGCTGGATTTCTACATTACAAAAGGCATCTCATTAAATCAAATTAGTACAGAAATCTTGTGCGATCTAACATCTGATCACACTCCAGTATTGTTAACACTGGGCGCGACAATCCTAAGAAAAGCAAAAAAGCCTAATCTTACCAACAAATATACTGACTGGGACAAATTCAGATTAATACTGCAGGAACAAATCAGTTCAAAAGTAAGACCTAAAACTATAGATGATCTTGAGCAACAAACCAAACATATAACTGAACAAATTCGGTCAGCTGCAAAAGATGCTACCCCAATTGCAAGAGAGAAATCAGAATATGAAGTACTTTACCCCCTCGAAATTAGAGAAATGATAAAAGAAAGACGAAAAGCTAGAAGAGTATGGCACAGGACCAGAAATGCTGCTGACAAAACCACGTTTAATGGAATTAGTAATATAAACAGAATTGCTTTCAAAAGTATTTAAGTGAATTAAGCCCACAAGCAGACAAAGATTATTCGCTATGGAAAGCAACTCGAAGATTTAAAAGACCAATTATTCGAGTACCGCCTATTAAAAATAATCGAAATGAATGGGTTCGACGCGACAATGAAAAAGCTGAATTGTTCGCAGAATATTTAGCTAACATTTTTCGGCCAAATGATATATAATATACCATGGATACATCTCCTATTTATCAACCCGATATAGATCTAAATCTAATTTCTCCACTGGAAGTTGCCACTGAAATTGATAACCTCAATCCTAAAAAGGCACCTGGTATTGATGACATTTCACCTGGATTATTGAAAGAACTGCCACGAAAAGCAATCATCATGTTGACATATATATTTAATGCCTGTTTAAGGCTGAAGCATGTCCCGGAATGCTTTAAAGTTGCACAAATAATTATGCTCAAAAAACCTGACAAACCTGCAAGTCGACAAGTCGAATCTTACAGGCCTGTTTCGCTACTACCTGCTATATCAAAGCTATTTGAGAAGCTGATATATAAACGTGTTAAACACTTGGTAACAATACCAGATTTCCAGTTTGGTTTTCGAAATCACCATTCAACTATCGATCAAGTGCACAGAGTAACTGCGGCTATTGAAAGAGCGTTTGAAGAAAAGAAATACTGCCCTGCAATATTCCTGGATGTCTCACAAGCTTTTGATCGGGTTTGGCATTTTGGTTAATCTGTAAGATGAGCAAATTGTTACCGCGTAACTATTGTCAATTGATGGAGTCATATTTATTCGGAAGAAAATTTAGAGTATCGCACGAAATGGCGTTCTCGACATTTAAAAATATCTCGGCTGGAGTTCCACAAGGTAGCGTCTTAGGACCTCTCCTGTATCTGCTTTACACTGCTGACATTCCAACAACAAAAGAAACACTTCTTGGAACCTTTGCTGATGACACAGTTATTATGGCAAAAGATATATCTCTGCCTAGGGCAATAGAAAAAGTGCAAGTGGCAGTCAACAAAATCTACAAATGGACAAAAGATTCCAATCTTTTCAACTTAATAGCTCCAAATCTGTCCACGTTAATTTTGCATGAAGGCGAAATAATAAAAACTTAATTATATCACTCAATGGATGCCCGATTCCTCAAGCAGAATCAGCAAAATACCTTGGAATCCATCTTGACGGTAGATTAAATTGGAAGCATCACGTTAGACAAAAAGCAAAACACATTAGAACCAAAATAAAACAACTGTACTGGTTAGTCGGAAGATACTCTCAACTTGATCTAAAATCAAAGAGGTTGATCTATAATACAATTATAAAGCCAATTTGGACCTATGGGGTGCAAATATGGGGTTGCACTAAAAATTCAAATCAGTTAGTCATACAGCGCTGTCAAAACAAGATTCTTCGATTGATTACCAATGCCTATCGCTATGTAACCAATGAAGAACTGCACGATGACCTGGAAATCAAATGGATTTGCGAAGTTGTGCAGGATTTCGCCTTGAAACACGAAGGAAGATTACTAAATCATTCTAACGTGGAAGCAATACAACTGCTGGACAGCGCACAGGATGTCAAGAGATTGAAACGAACAAAACCATACGAACTTGTGTGAATATTTAGTGTGTATTATTAGTGTAAACTATAGCTATAAGTTAATAATTAATAAATAATTGTAATTTTATAATTGAGGAATACATACTGATATATTTTCTCGCACTCGTCTTGCTTGCTAATTAACGCACATAGGAAAAGTAGTAATAAATTAATTGTAATAATAATAACAATTAAGATTGTACTAAGCGTATCTAATAAAGATGTTATAAAAAAAATTAAATTTATTTCATTAATTTAGAGTAGAATATAATATAATTTTTAAAATATTTTTTTAAAGATATTGTTGACAATTTTACGGTTTTCCACTTTTGAAATTCCTATCCTTTGATTGCTTAAGTTCATGCTAGATGTCGCGCGCCACTTGTTGTTCTCTTTCTCTAGTTAATATTTTCGCAATTAATTTGTAGATTTTGTAGATTATTTCTTATATTCCCGTTTTGATTACTATCTTTTCCTTTTATTAATTAAATTAGAATTACCCGTAATTTATGTTGTTGGATATTGTTTTCGTCTCCCATTCAGGAGAATTGACGTACCCGCATGGGAGGTTATGTCTTCGTTCTGTTTATACGTTTTGTTTATTTTATTTTATTATTGTTGTGTTTTTAGGTTTTCTTATGGATTAGGCCGATCTTGTGTGATTTGGCGACCTACGACTTGTTTGTTTTACCTCCTCACACCACTTGGAGATTTTGTCGGACACTATCTGTGTCACTAGGAAATTTGCTTGTGCTTGACGATTGAATACCACCAGACTAGGATTGTACTTTTTTATGAATATTTGGTATTATTTCAGGGTGAGTTTAGATATCATCTTTATCCGCCTTTTCTTATTCGGAATTGATTAATTAGATGACCCTTGTGTTTTGATTTTGTAAGGCATGAAGTCCACTGAGATTACCACTCCGTGGGACGGTGAAGTGACGCCGTAAATATGTTTTGATGTTGTTTAACTACCTTTGTTTTATTTTATTTTCTTGCTAGTTATTTTCCCACCAGTATATGAGCAGTGTATTTATGTTTTTTCTATTTTTTAGATTATCTGCGTCCAGATTCTTTGGCAGAACTGACCGTGATTTATTTGGAGATGATATATCCGAAGCTATCCGTGGCACCATGCAGCCCTTCTGTACTCGATGATTAAACGCTATCAGATTAGGATTTTACTTTTGCTTGGGTACTTTCGGGTATGTTGAATATTATATTTGTTTTTATTAGACTTATCTGTTCGAAAATTTATTAATTAGATGACTTTGATTTGCATGTTTTGATTTGCAAGGTATGAGGTCTATTGAGATTACAACCCCGTGGGTCGGTGCAGTAACTTCGTGAATGTGTTTCATATTGTTCAACTACTTTTATTGCCAATCATCCTCCCATAGGGATATCAACAGTTTATTTATGATTTTTTATGTTTTAGGTTAGGAATTCTTTGGCAGAGTTGATGGAATTGATTGTGTCCTAGTGGTGGAAAGCATTTTGGGACTATTGATACTATGAATTTGCTAGTTTTCTACACCATAAGATGAGTATTATTTGTCTTGTTTTATGAGGTGTGTCTCTGTCCTTTGAATGATTGTTTTAAATGATTGTGTTTTATGCAAAGGTTGTTAGGAGGTTATTTTGCGAAGATAGATACGACCTTGACGATATGAGATGATATGAATTTATGCCATCTCATTTGGTAAATTAGAAAATTTGTATTTCTTCATGGATTTTGATATTATTTGTCTATTTGAGCAGTCCTTAACCCCATTTACTTATTCTCTTTATTTTTAGGTAGGTTGGGCGACAAAACGAGACTCCTATGATTGTGTATGTGATGAAGGTGCGGATCTGTAGTGCTATTGCTCAAACTAAAGCAAACCATCAGCACCTCTCGAACTTCTCCATGCCATTTTACATGATTGAAGCATATTCTCCCATGCTCGTCGTTCCGGATGGTCAGCTTATTTTAATTGTTTAATGGTTCCTATAATTTGGCTTTTTTTTCTTGCTTATTATTATTATATTAATTACTTAATGATGCTTTTATTATAGCAGCCATTATTTTGACTTAAAAAACTATGTAATAGTTGCATGCAGTAGCGCTAACATCTAATAATAGTATGCCTAATATTAATCATTTTGAATGTCTATTTGTGGGATTGTGGAATTGTCTGTGCCTATCTCTATGTTCCTCAAGGGGCATCTCTTATATGTATAGAGAGTTATCTTGACATAGCTATTATTCGTATTGTGCTTTATTGGTTTAATTAATAATGAGGGTTTATATTACTGATTTCTTCTTGTTGTTTTTGTTATTATCAGTTGTCAGTTCTGGGATTGCTGGACTTCAGCGATATTTTCTTCTTCATTAATAACTTTGTTTGTCCAATCATTCAATATTTCAATTTTCTTCTTGTTTGTTTTGTTGAGTGCATTTCTCATTTCCATCTGATCATTCGGAATTTTATAAAGATCTCTGGCGCTCAACCTTTCGGCGTTTGTGCATTCATTTATGATGACTATCTTTTTGATCTTGGCTGCATCCGCATACTTCTTCCGTGATTTCCAGTCTGAATCTCTTGATGTATGCTTCCATGTTTCCATGGTTTGTTATCAATTGCACTACTTTTCGGTTTAGCTCTAAACTTTCAAACCCTACTGTTTTGCAGTGCTTGTAAGTGTTGACGGCATGCATATCGCCATGTTTTTCTTCTAGTATTCTTATGGCTTCTTGTACGGCTAGAAATTCAGCTACTCTCTGTTAATTCCATTTTCTTCTAGCCCGATGCATGCCTCTTCCTCCGTCCCGTCGCTCCTGCTTTTTCCTGCTTCACATTAGCATCCATCCATACCTTCGCTATGTGTCTTCCTATCTCGTACTGCTCGGTCCCCAACGAATCCACAGTTTTTCTCATGGCCAGCACATGTATTTTTACTCCGGCCTTGGCGGGCCTGGTGTATAACCGCATTTTTCTGCCGCTCATGCTCTTGCTTCGGCTTCTATTGGTAGAGGAACTACTCCTGCGATTACTTGTAGCGCGCTCGTCGGTGCTGTTTTAAACGCGCCGGTGATTAGTATTGGGGCGTATCTTTGAATCGCGTTTAGCTTCCTCTGAGTGTGTACTTTATTTACGTACCGTCCCCATTTCTCGGACCCTTATAATATGGCTGGCTTTACGACTCTCTCGTATACATTTTTAATTATGTCCCTTACCTTAATTCCGTACTTCCTGCTTATGGGTCCCGCCGTTTTGGCGACGACGGTTTCGACCTTTTCTTTAATCGCATTCAGATGGTTAATGTATATTTTTGTGTTATCCAATATTACTCCCAATTACCTCATCTGGTCTTTAGGAGTTATGATTTCTTCGTTTAATTTAATTCCTATCTTCGGAAATCTGGTCCTTCTGGGTACTACTGGGATTTATCTATTGCGGTCATTTCTTCTTTTCTTCAATTCTTCCATCGTAAAGGGGATCTCCTTTGGATATATCATAGCTTCCGATTTTTCTATATTGCAATGTGCTCTTGAATATTCTTTCCATTCTAAGCATTTGCGCCAGCATTTGTTCCATTCTTCTTTAATTTCAGTAGGTGTTCGATGGCTGATTGCGATGATTTGGTCGTCGGCGAACGTTTGTGCTCTCACATGTGTCTGTTGTGTGTCAATATCAGCTATCTTATCGAACCAGGAGTTGATATTAATCAACCATAGAGTCGGGCCTATGCTCGACCCTTGTGGGCACCCCTTCTCTATTCCGAACTCGATTTTGTTGCTGATTACCTGTTGTTTTTTAAGTTCATTATGACCCAGTCTAGTTCAGCTTCTTGTATTTCTTCTTCGTCTTCTTCTTGTTTTCTCCATTCTCCATTGGTGACCCTTGTCATGATCCTTACAAGTTGTTCTTTTTCTTCCTCCTCTTGTTTTGGATGATATTTTTCTACCTTTTCTTTCTCCAGGTTATACATATTGCCCGGTTCGGCATCTTCCATTATTTCAACTATTTTCCCCCTGCTGACTCCTAGAGTCTTTATTATTTTCCAGACTCTATGCTATGGTTCAATGTCGAATGTGTTTTCTATTTATAATTATTTCTTCTACATGCTTCTTCTTCTTTTCTTTGACAAGCTTCTTGAATGCTCGCTTCATTACTCCATAGGGAGTGAGGGAATCACGAGGTCGGTCTTATCCCCGTCTTCTCGTCTGATCGAATCGGCTTTTCTTCTAAGTTCCAATTTCTTCTGTTGGCGTTCTCCATCCCATCATTCGTTGTCTTGTTTTATTATGATGGTGGTTGTCTTTAACAGTTTAGTAGATTTCTTGAAAGCTGCTTGCATTTGCTCCGCTTGTTTTTCAATTTCGTCTATTTGCATCGTCGCCCTTATTTCTATGCTCGCAACTAGCAACCCGTCAGTGACTCTTTGCCAGCTGGTCCCGTGATAATCAAACTTTTTCTTCGATGTCTTATTTCTCTGGGGTTTACCCTCTATTTCGAAGAGGATGTGTTTGTGGTCGCTTAGTGTCTCTTCAGTTTCTTGTACCGTCCAGTTGATCACGTTCACTTCTCGTCACTCACCAATGTTGCTGTTTCCCCTACTACTGATAAAGGTGGGAGCTGCTTGTTCATTCTGCACTAATTCCAGTCGGTATAATATGGTCTAGATTATCAGATTTGAACCTTTGTTGTTATACAATAAACATAGTGTCGTTGGCATTAAAATCACCAGCTACTATCCATTTCTTCTAGTATTTCTGCCATTGTTCTTCTTTTTCTTCTAAGCAATTTATGTTGTCTCCTGTCTGATGCGCGTATACGTTAGTGATTAGTAAATCGCAGTCTAATAGTTTGACTATGACTTTGTCCGGTCCCGACATTTCTTAGTTCTTGTTGCTGGTTCTCGCACCAAGATTATGTCGTATTTTTCTTTGTCGGCTTTCGCTCTCATGAGCGTGCTGGCCTGGATGCCTTTTTCGATGTTTATCTGTAGGATTTTTAGAGCCATTTCTGTTTCATTTCTTCGATGGCTTCTTCTTTTCTTTCTTGTATATTGGACAGGTTCTATCATTTACTCTATTGTTGGAGTTTACCTCCGGTGCTCCTGCTCATTTGCAGTTCGCACAATTCGTGGTGCTACTCTTGCAGTCCTTTCCCCCGTGCGGTCCTGCACATATATAACAACACTGTGCGCTTCTACAATGTATCTGCTTGTGCCCGAATCTGCTGCATTTATAGCATAGTAGAATTGCGTTGAAATCATCAACGAATTGTCTCAAGTACCCTACAAAGACTTTGCCCTTTTTTAACACTGCTCTGTATATGCTGGGAATTGTTTCGATTATAACGTTGTTTCTTTCTGGGTTTTTGCATATATATTTCTTTACTACCTTGATGATTTCTTCTGGTTCTTCGTTGTCAGTCTTTTTTCTTTCTTCTTGGATGATGTTCATATTCTCTTCGTTTTGATCAGCCAGATCTTCTATTATTTGTTCGTCTGTGATCTCCCTAGATACCCCTGTGATTCTGAATTTGGGACGTTTTTCACTATTATCGATTTTGATAGCATGTACAGAGCTTATTTTTTCTATCAGGTCTTTCTTTTGTTTCTGGTCTTTACAGATCAGTGATACCAGTCCATGTCTGTGTACTCGTACGTGTTTGAGGCCATCTCCTGCTAACTCTTTACGGGTTAGCTTGCCTCTGATGGCGGCTAATGTCTCCTCGCCACTTGCTTTTTCCTTTCTGATTTTAATTTCGTATATAATATTAATCTGTTTCGGATTTTGCCATTCTAGATTAGGTGTGGTGGATTTCGATGCCTTTGACTGGGCTTTTTGTGGCTTCGACAGTGTTTTATTTTCATTATTCTATTTTGTCGCCGCGACCTCATTGTACGTACAGATCGTATTGGATGTACTTTCGGTCTTTAACTCCACGGTAGTCATCTCGATTCTTCTGCTGATGTCGGTCTGCGTGCTTACATCCATCATCACTGACCTGGCAAGGACTGCTGGAGAATACTCTCTTGCAATAGGGATTCAATTTTTTGTATTCTCTTATCTGTTTCGTGCTGTATTTGTCCCAATTTTCTGTTTATCATCTCCTCCACCATTGCTTCCGCATTCGTGATGCTCTGGACTTATATAGTATTTGGTATCACGACTGCGGATTTGGCTTTCAGCACCTTTTCTGTTACTATGTCCATTTTCATTAAAATATTCGCGACGCGGTTTCTGTCTGTGGAGATGAATCGATATGTCTTATATTTTAGACAATATCTGTTGGTTACGAGCCTAACTTGCTCAGTCAGATGTCTTGTTCAAAGTCTATCATTTAATTTATATTAAAATTCAGTTCGGTCCCGACCTTCATAGAGTCAAGACGTGTTTTTTCTTTCCCGAAAGCGAGTCTCCGTAAATATCAAATAAAAATATATCTATATATTCTTTACGGTCAATTTCTGTTAACGGTTTCAAAGAACTCCCAGGTACAGTATACGGTGAAACGGCCAACCCAACCTGAAGGAAATAAAAGACTCAAACTCTCAAACAAAAGACGTTCTACGTTTTCCAGAAAAGGGAAAAAGTGGAAGTTAGTGAAAAAAACATTTAATTATAACATCATGGACAACAACATGGATTTGAATATATTATTGAAAGAAAACAAGGAATTAAGAATGAATAATGAGCGTCTGAACCAACAACTGTTGCAATTATCTAGGGATATGGCTGATATCCGTTTGCAACTGCAAGGTCACACGCAAGATACACCAAAAAGGTATACTAATTATGCAGAAGACTACTACACGGATGAAGACGAACTAGCATTAGAGGTAGGGGAACAGTCTGACTGGACCGAAGTAACAAACAAGAAGGATAAAAAGAGGAAGAAGTCTCAGATGACGCCATCGCCAATCGCAAAAAGTGGTATAAATATTAAAAAAAAGAAGCAAGAAAACAAAATCCCTCTGCCCCCTCCGATCAAGGTAAGCAATGTTGGCAATTTTAATTTATTTAGATCAGAAATAAAAGGAGTAGCCTCTGACCGAGTGCAGTTTAAAGCTTTGTCTAACAATGATATTAACGTAACCCTTAACAATGAAACAGACTATAGGAATGTAAAAAAGCATCTCATTGAGATGAAGAAAAACAATTCATTCAATAAACTCGAATATCACACTTATCAGTTAAAAAGTGATAAGTGGTATAGAGTAGTCATTAGAGGATTACCGTCCACAACAGATCAGGACGACATTAAATCGGAATTGCGGGCTTGCGGGCACGAAGTAGTGACCGTCACGCCTATAGCGAAAAAGACAACAAATGTAAATGGCGAAAAACAAATTAAAACTTTTCCGTTGTTCTATGTAGACATGACACAAAAGGAAAATAATAAAAATATATACGACATAAATTATTTATTAGACTGTAGGATAAAAGTGGAACCTCCGAAGAAAAATAATAATATACCACAATGCACAAACTGTCAAAATCTTGGACTCACTAAAAATTTTTGCAGTAGGGAACCAAGATGTGTGAAATGTGCCGGTAAACATCACACAACTCAGTGCAGAAAACAACGCAATAGTGTAGCGACATGCGTGTTGTGCAATGAAAAAGGTCACCCTGCCAATTATAAAGGATGTGCAGTATATCAAAAAAAAAAGAACTCCAGCCAAAGAAAATTACAGCAGAACAACGCTTAAGATAAATTGACAAAGTCAAAAACTCTGAATCAACATCTACCGTTGAAAATAAAAAAACCCATGAAACCGTAAGACCATCGGTCAAAATATAAACGTCAAAATATCAAATGATAAACAAATTGATACGAAACCGCAGAACGCTGCGGCCAACGAGCCAACTATCGTCGACATGATGAAATTGCTCAAAGAATTCCAGACCGAAATGAGACAAAAATTCAGTCAGTTAGCAGACAGGGTGGAAAATAGATATAGCTCTCATATCGGAAACAAATTTTTCTAAAAAAAACTACATTAAAATACGGGGTTATGATGCTTACTGGACACTACACCCCAGTGAACGAGCTCGAGGCGGAACAGCTTTAATAATTAAACAAAATATACAACACTTCTAACAAGAAGAGATAAAAAATGAAGAAATACAAGCTACGATAATTAGTATCGAAAAAAACGGGGCTGAAATAAATATTGGCGCTATATATTGTCCACCGAGACATAAAATGACACAACAACAATATAAAGATATCTTTTCAAAATTAGGCCCACGGTTTATTATTGGTGGAGACTTTAATGTTAAACATACAGCTTGGGGTTCACGAATAATAATACCTGGAAAAGGAAACGAATTACTCGAAGTCATTAACCTTACAAATTGTAATTATCATTCATGGCGCGAACCCACTTACTGGCCCACAGACAGTAATAAAGTCCCAGACCTGCTGGATTTCCACATTACAAAAGGCATCTCATTAAATCAAATTAGTACAGAAAGCTTGTGCGATCTAACATCTGATCACACTCCAGTATTGTTAACACTGGGCGCGACAATCCTAAGAAAAGCAAAAAAGCCTAATCTTACCAACAAATATACTGACTGGGACAAATTCAGATTAATAATGCAGGAACAAATCAGTTTAAAAGTAAGACTTAAAACTATAGATGATCTTGAGCAACAAACCAAACATATAACTGAACAAATTCGGTTAGCTGCAAAAGATGCTACCCCAATTGCAAGAGAGAAATCAGAATATGAAGTACTTTACCCCCTCGAAATTAGAGAAATGATAAAAGAAAGACGAAAAGCTAGAAGAGTATGGCACAGGACCAGAAATGCTGCTGACAAAACCACGTTTAATAGAATTAGTAATCAGACCAATCAAAAGATCAAAAATATAAACAGAATTGCTTTCAAAAGTATTTAAGTGAATTAAGCCCACAAGCAGACAAAGATTATTCGCTATGGAAAGCAACTCGAAGATTTAAAAGACCAATTATTCGAGTACCGCCTATTAAAAATGATCGAAATGAATGGGTTCGACGCGACAATGAAAAAGCTGAATTGTTCGCAGAATATTTAGCTAACATTTTTCGGCCTAATGATATATAATCTACCATGGATACATCTCCTATTTATCAACCCGATTTAGATCTAAATCTAATTTCTCCACTGGAAGTTGCCACTGAAATTGATAACCTCAATCCTAAAAAGGCACCTGGTATTGATGACATTTCACCTGGATTATTGAAAGAACTGCCACGAAAAGCAATCATCATGTTGACATATATATTTAATGCCTGTTTAAGGCTGAAGCATGTCCCGGAATGCTTTAAAGTTGCACAAATAATTATGCTCAAAAAACCTGACAAACCTGCAGAACAAGTCGAATCTTACAGGCCTGTTTCGCTACTACCTGCAATATCAAAGCTATTTGAGAAGCTGATATATAAACGTGTTAAACACTTGGTAACAATACCAGATTTCCAGTTTGGTTTTCGAAATCACCATTCAACTATCGATCAAGTGCACAGAGTAACTGCGTCTATTGAAAGAGCGTTTGAAGAAAAGAAATACTGCCCTGCAATATTCCTGGATGTCTCACAAGCTTTTGATCGGGTTTGGCATTTGGGATTAATCTGTAAGATGAGCAAATTGTTACCGCGTAACTATTGTCAATTGCTGGAGTCATATTTATTCGGAAGAAAATTTAGAGTATCGCACGAAATGGCGTTCTCGACATTTAAAAATATCTCGGCTGGAGTTCCACAAGGTAGCGTCTTAGGCCCTCTCCTGTATCTGCTCTACACTGCTGACATTCCAACAACAAAAGAAACACTTCTTGGAACCTTTGCTGATGACACAGTTATTATGGCAAAAGATATATCTCTGCCTAGGGCAATAGAAAAAGTGCAAGTGGCAGTCAACAAAATCTACAAATGGACAAAAGATTGGAAAATTCAACTTAATAGCTCCAAATCTGTCCACGTTAATTTTGCATTAAGGCGAAATCATCTTGACGGTAGATTAAATTGGAAGCATCACGTTAGACAAAAAGCAAAACACATTAGAACCAAAATAAAACAACTATACTGGTTAGTCGGAAGATACTCTCAACTTGATCTAAAATCAAAGAGGTTGATCTATAATACAATTATAAAGCCAATTTGGACCTATGGGGTGCAAATATGGGGTTGCACTAAAAATTCAAATCAGTTAGTCATACAGCGCTGTCAAAACAAGATTCTTCGATTGATTACCAATGCCTATCGCTATGTAACCAATGAAGAACTGCACGATGACCTGGAAATCAAATGGATTTGCGAAGTTGTGCAGGATTTCGCCTTGAAACACGAAGGAAGATTACTAAATCATTCTAACGTGGAAGCAATACAACTGCTGGACAGCGCACAGGATGTCAAGAGATTGAAACGAACAAAACCATACGAACTTGTGTGAACATTTAGTGTGTATTATTAGTGTAAACTGTAGCTATAAGTTAATAATTAATAAATAATTGTAATTTTATAATTGATGAATATTTAGGGTAAAATGATGTGGCTCAGTGAATGGAGGTAAATCGAAATGAAACAGTGGTGTTTACATTATGTGACCGTTATTTATTGACAATATAAAAGCAATATAAAAAATACAAATAATGAAACGGATGGCAGCGGAGTTACCTGTTGACGAGGCTTGGGCAGTCGATGGTGGCACGTCTAAACCAAACGAGGGTTGAGCACTGAATGACCGAAATACCCTTCAATAATATCCCAGATAAACGTCTCGGGGTTGCCGCCAGCTATTCGGTGTCGGGTTCCAATTGGCACCCCGCCCGTGTTCAACATCTGGGATTATATTTCTGGGTATTTTGTAGACCGTTATTCCACGATGTAAAATTCGACATGCCTCAATTCGCTACAATACTCCCCTGCCAGAATTTTACATAAAATTACTTCAACAAAAATACAAAAATATTTGCAAAAAAAATATCAAATACAAAAAAAAAAAATATGCCAAACAAAAAGGGCTGTGTAAAAAATATGATAGTTCGAAACGGTTGTGATCTGGTACGGCTGTTGATATCTTCCGGTCCTACAGATACCGTTGCATCATCGTCGCTTTGGCACTTGAATGTGGTCCATCGACGACGTTGAAAACAAGCTATTCTTCAGACAGGGCTCCCGTAATCGACGCTGTGGGAGGATCGACTGTTCGACGACGTGGTAGCTTATTTTCTTCGACGACGAGACGTTAGCAATTCTGGTACTTCGGCGAAGACATGACGAGTCTACGGTGAGTGCAATCGGTACCTAGCTTCTGGAGCTGCTCTGTGACTAATCCGTAGTCACATACGTTAGGTTAATTCATAAAAAACAAATAACGACGGTATCCGACCGAAGCTGCCCAAAGCCTTTTAAATCAAAATATCTGCCATTATGACGGAGACGGCGAGCGAAGGAAGACATTATGATTTAAACATAGCGCCGAAAGAAATGTTTAGCCGAGACGCTGATGATTAAGCAGTGACGTAAAAATATTCCAAAAGATTGTGAAATAAAATTTTGAGAAAAAAAAATTTAAAAAAATGAATTGGAAATAATGAAATTAATCGGAATAAAATGAAAATGAATCTAGAAGGTAAAATTGAAAAGGAATCGAATTAAATATATTTAAAATTTTGAAACAAAAAAAAATATAACGGCCACGTAAAATACATACCAAACACCATGTTCCACGTACCCTCCATTCACGAGTCCAAATTCAATTTTCCGAAAGATCACGTCGGGGTCACCACTTTAGGGTAAAAATGATGTGGCTCGGTGAATGGAGGTAAATCGAAATGAAACAGTGGTGTTTACATTATGTGACCGTTATTTATTGACAATATAAAAGCAATATAAAAAATACAAATAATGAAACGGATGGCAGCGGAGTTACCTGTTGACGAGGCTTGGGCAGTCGATGGTGGCACGTCTAAACCAAACGAGGGTTGAGCACTGAATGACCGAAATACCCTTCAATAATATCCCAGATAAACGTCTCGGGGTTGCCGCCAGCTATTCGGTGTCGGGTTCCAATTGGCACCCCGCCCGTGTTCAACATCTGGGATTATATTTCTGGGTATTTTGTAGACCGTTATTCCACGATGTAAAATTCGACATGCCTCAATTCGCTACAAATACATACTGATGTATTTTCTCGCACTCGTCTTGCTTGCTAATTAATCCAAGCACATAGGAAAAGTAGTAATAAATTAATTGTAATAATAATAATAATTAAGATTATACTAAGCGTATCTAATAAAGATGTTATAAAAAAGAACATTAATTTATTTCATTAATTTAGAGTAGAATATAGTAGAATATAATATAATTTTTAAAATATTTTTTTAAAGATATTGATGACAATTTTACGGTTTTCCACTTTTGAAATTCCTATCCTTTGATTGCTTAAGTTCATGCTAGATGTCGCGCGCCGCTTGTTCTCTTTCTCTAGTTAATATTTTCGCAATTAATTTGTAGATTTTGTAGATTATTTCTTATATTCCCGTTTTGATTACTATCTTTTCCTTTTATTAATTAAATTAGAATTACCCGTAATTTATGTTGTTGGATATTGTTTTCGTCTCTCATTCTTTATTTTATTATTGTTGTGTTTTTAGGTTTTCTTATGGATTAGACCGATCTTGTGTGATTTGGCGACCTACGACTTGTTTGTTTTACCCCCTCACACCACTTGGAGATTTTGTCGGACACCATCTGTGTCACTAGGAAATTTGCTTGTGCTTGACGATTGAATACCACCAGACTAGGATTGTACTTTTGTATGAATATTTGGTATTATTTCAGGGTGAGTTTAGATATCATCTTTATCCGCCTTTTCTTATTCGGAATTGATTAATTAGATGACCCTTGTGTTTTGATTTTGTAAGGCATGAAGTCCACTGAGATTACCACTCCGTGGGACGGTGAAGTGACGCCGTCAATATGTTTTGATGTTGTTTAACTACCTTTGTTTTATTTTATTTTCTTGTTAGTTATTTTCCCACCAGGATATCAGCAGTGTATTTATGTTTTTTCTATTTTTTAGGTTATCTGCGTCCAGATTCTTTGGCAGAATTGACCGTGATTTATTTGGAGATGATATATCCGAAGCTATCCGTGGCACCATGCAGCCCTTCTGTACTCGATGATTAAACGCTATCAGATTAGGATTTTACTTTTGCTTGGGTACTTTCGGGTATGTTGAATATTATATTTGTTTTTATTAGACTTATCTGTTCGAAAATGTATTAATTAGATGACTTATGTGTTTTGATTTGCAAGGTATGAGGTCTATTGAGATTACAACCCCGTGGGTCGGTGCAGTAACTTCGTGAATGTGTTTCATATTGTTCAACTACTTTTATTGCCAATCATCCTCTCATAGGGATATCAACAGTTTATTTATGATTTTTTATGTTTTAGGTTAGGGATTCTTTGGCAGAGTTGATGGAATTGATTGTGTCCTAGTGGTGGAAAGCATTTTGGGACTATTGATACTATGAATTTGCTAGTTTTCTACACCATAAGATGAGTATTATTTGTCTTGTTTTATGAGGTGTGTCTCTGTCCTTTGAATGATTGTTTTAAATGATTGTGTTTTATGCAAAGGTTGTTAGGAGGTTATTTTGCGAAGATAGATACGACCTTGACGATATGAGATGATATGAATTTATGCCATCTCATTTGGTAAATTAGAAAATTTGTATTTCTTCATGGATTTTGATATTATTTGTCTATTTGAGCAGTCCTTAACCCCATTTACTTATTCTCTTTATTTTTAGGTAGGTTGGGCGACAAAACGAGACTCCTATGATTGTGTATGTGATGAAGGTGCGGATCTGTAGTGCTATTGCTCACACTAAAGCAAACCATCAGCACCTCTCGATCTTCTCCATGCCGTTTTACATGATTGAAGCATATTCTCCCATGCTCGTCGTTCCGGATGGTCAGCTTATTTTAATTGTTTAATGGTTCCTATAATTTGGCTTTTTTTTCTTGCTTATTATTATTATATTAATTACTTAATGATGCTTTTATTATAGCAACCATTATTTTGACTTAAAAAACTATGTAATAGTTGCATGCAGTAGCGCTAACATCTAATAATAGTATGCCTAATATTAATCATTTTGAATGTCTATTTGTGGGATTGTGGAATTGTCTGTGCCTATCTCTATGTTTCTCAAGGGGCATCTCTTATATGTATAGAGAGTTATCTTGACATAGCTATTATTCGTATTGTGCTTTATTGGTTTAATTAATAATGAGGGTTTATATTACTGATTTCTTCTTGTTGTTTTTGTTATTATCAGTTGTCAGTTCTGGGATTGCTGGACTTCAGCGATATTTTCTTCATTAATAACTTTGTTTGCCCAATCATTCAATATTTCAATTTTCTTCTTGTTTGTTTTGTTGAGTGCATTTCTCATTTCCATCTGATCATTCGGAATTTTATAAAGATCTCTGGCGCTCAACCTTTCGGCGTTTGTGCATTAATTTATGATGACTATCTTCTTGATCTTGGCTGCATCCGCATACTCCTTACGTGATTTCCAGTATGAATCTCTTGATGTATGCTTCCATGTTTCCATGGTTTGTTATCAGTTGCACTGCTTTTCGGTTTAGCTCTAAACTTTCAAACCCTACTGTTTTGCAGTGCTTGTAAGTGTTGACGGCATGCATATCGCCATGTTTTTCTTCTAGTATTCTTATGGCTTATTGTATGGCTAGAAATTCAGCTAATCTCTGTTAATTCCATTTTCTTCTAGCCTGATGCATGCCTCTTCCTCCGTCCCGTCGCTCCTGCTTTTTCCTGCTTCACATTAGCATCCATCCATACCTTCGCTATGTGTCTTCCTATCTCGTACTGCTCGGTCCCCAACGAATCCACGGTTTTTCCCATGGCCAGCACATGTATTTTTACTCCGCCCTTGGCGGGCCTTGTCTATAACCGCATTTTTCTGCCGCTCATGCTCTTGGTTCGGCTTCTATTGGTAGAGGAACTACTCCTGCGATTACTTGTAGCGCGCTCGTCGGTGCTGTTTTAAACGCGCCGGTGATTAGTATTGGGGCGTATCTTTGAATCGCGTTTAGCTTCCTCTGAGTGTGTACTTTATTTACGTACCGTCCCCATTTCTCGGACCCTTATAATATGGCTGGCTTTACGACTCTCTCGTATACATTTTTAATTATGTCCCTTACCTTATTTCCGTACTTCCTGCTTATGGATCCCGCCGTTTTGGCGACGACGGTTTCGACCTTTTCTTTAATCGCATTCAGATTGTTAATGTATATTTTTGTCTTATCCAATATTACTCCCAATTACCTCATCTGGTCTTTAGGAGTTATGATTTCTTCGTTTAATTTAATTCCTATCTTCAGAAATCTGGTCCTCCTGGTTACTACTGGGATTTATCTCTTGCGGTCATTTCTTCTTTTCTTCAATTCTTCCATCGTAAAGGGGATCTCCTTTGGATATATCATAGTTTCCGATTTTTCTATATTGTAATGTGCTCTTGAATATTCTTTCCATTCTAAGCATTTGCGCCAGCATTTGTTCCATTCTTCTTTAATTTCAGTAGGTGTTCGATGGCTGATTGCGATGATTTCGTCGTCGGCGAACGTTTGTGCTCTCACATGTGTCTGTTGTGTGTCAATATCAGCTATCTTATCGAACCAGGAGTTGATATTAATCAACCATAGAGTCGGGCCTATGCTCGACCCTTATGGGCACCCCTTCTCTATTCCGAACTCGATTTTGTTGCTGATTACCTGTTGTTTTTTAAGTTCATTATGACCCAGTCTAGTTCAGCTTCTTGTATTTCTTCTTCGTCTTCTTCTTGTTTGCTCCATTCTCCATTGGTGACCCTTGTCATGATCCTTACAAGTTGTTCTTTTTCTTCCTCCTCTTGTTTTGGATGATATTTTTCTACCTTTTCTTTCTCCAGGTTATACATATTGCCCGGTTCGGCATCTTCCATTATTTCAACTATTTTCCCCCTGCTGACTCCTAGAGTCTTTATTATTTTCCAGACTCTATGCCATGGTTCAATGTCGAATGTGTTTTCTATTTATAATTATTTCTTCTACATGCTTCTTCTTCTTTTCTTTGACAAGCTTCTTGAATGCTCGCTTCATTACTCCATAGGGAGTGAGGGAATCACGAGGTCGGTCTTATCCCCGTCTTCTCGTCTGATCGAATCGGATTTTCTTCTAAGTTCCAATTTCTTCTGTTGGCGTTCTCCATCCCATCATTCGTTGTCTTGTTTTATTATTATGGTGGTTGTTTTTAACAGTTTAGTAGATTTCTTGAAAGCTGCTTGCATTTGCTCCGCTTGTTTTTCAATTTCGTCTATTTGCATCGTCGCCCTTATTTCTGTACTCGCGACTAGCAACCCGTCAGTGACTCTTTGCCAGCTGGTCCCGTGGTAATCAAACTTTTTCTTCGATGTCTTATTTCTCTGGGGTTTACCCTCTATTTCGAAGAGGATGTGTTTGTGGTCGCTTAGTGTCTCTTCAGTTTCTTGTACCGTCCAGTTGATCACGTTCACTTCTCGTCACTCATCAATGTTGCTGTTTCCACTACTACTGATAAAGGTGGGAGCTGTTTGTTCATTCTGCACTAATTCCAGTCGGTATGATATGGTCTAGATTATCAGATTTGAACCTTTGTTGTTATACAATAAACATAAAGTGTGCTTGGCATTAAAATCACCAGCTACTATCCATTTCTTCTGGTATTTCTGCCATTGTTCTTCTTTTTCTTCTAAGCAATTTATGTTGTCTCCTGTCTGATGCGCGTATACGTTGGTGATTAGTAAATCGCAGTCTAATAGTTTGACTCTGACTTTGTCCGGTCCCGACATTTCTTAGTTCTTGTTGCTGGTTCTCGCACCAAGATTATGTCGTATTTTTCTTTGTCGGCTTTCGCTCTCATGAGCGTGCTGGCCTGGATGCCTTTTTCGATGTTTATCTGTAGGATTTTTAGAGCCATTTCTGTTTCATTTCTTCGATGGCTTCTTCTTTTCTTTTCTTGTATATTGGACAGGTTCTATCATTTACTCTATTGTTGGAGTTTACCTCCGGTGCTCCTGCTCATTTGCAGTTCGCACAATTCGTGGTGCTACTCTTGCAGTCCCTTCCCCCGTGCGGTCCAGCACATATATAACAACACTGTGCGCTTCTACAATGTATCTGCTTGTGCCCGAATCTGCTGCATTTATAGCATAGTAAAATTGCGTTGAAATCATCAACGAATTGTCTCAAGTACCCTACAAAGACTTTGCCCTTTTTTAACACTGCTCTGTATATGCTGGGAATTGTTTCGATTATAACGTTGTTTCTTTCTGGGTTTTTGCATATATATTTCTTTACTACCTTGATGATTTCTTCTGGTTCTTCGTTGTTGTCAGTCTTTTTTCTTTCTTCTTGGATGATGTTCATATTCTCTTCGTTTTGATCAGCCAGATCTTCTATTATTTGTTGGTCTGTGATCTCCCTGGATACCCCTGGGATTCTTAATTTGGGACGTTTTTCACTATTATCGATTTTGATACCATGTACAGAGCTTATTTTTTCTATCAGGTCTTTCTTTTGTTTCTGATCTTTACAGATCAGTGATACCAGTCCATGTCTGTGTACTCTTACGTGTTTGAGGCCATCTCCTGCTAACTCTTTACGGGTTAGCTTGCCTCTGATGGCGGCTAATGTCTCAGCGTCACTTGCTTTTTCCTTTCTGATTTTAAGTTCGTGTATATTATTAATCTGTTTCGGATTTTGCCATTCTAGATTATGTCTGGTGGATTTCGATGCCTTTGACTGGGCTTTTTGTGGCTTCGACAGTGTTTTATTTTCATTATTCTTTTTTGTCGCCGCGACCTCATTGTACGTACAGATCGTATTGGATGTACTTTCGGTCTGTAACTCCACGGTAGTCATCTCGATTCTTCTGCTGATGTCGGTCTGCGTGCTTACATCCATCATCACTGGCCTGGCGAGGACTGCTGGAGAATACTCTCTTGCAATAGGGATTCTATTTTTTGTATTCTCTATCTGTTTCGTGCTATATTTATCCCAATTTTCTGTTTCTGTTTCTGTATTCGTTTGCAACTGCAAGGTCACACGCAAGATACACCAAAAAGATATACTAATTATGCAGAAGACTATTACACGGATGAAGACGAACTAGCATTAGAGGTAGGGGAACAGTCTGACTGGACCGAAGTAACAAACAAGAAGGATAAAAGGAGGAAGAAGTCTCAGATGACGCCATCGCCAATCGCAAAAAGTGGTATAAATATTAAAAAAAAGAAGCAAGAAAACAAAATCCCTCTGCCCCCTCCGATCAAGGTAAGCAGTGTTGGCAATTTTAATTTATTTAGATCAGAAATAAAGGGAGTAGCCTCTGACCGAGTGCAGTTTAAAGCTTTGTCTAACAATGATATTAACGTAACCCTTAACAATGAAACAGACTATAGGAATGTAAAAAAGCATCTCATTGAGTTGAAGAAAAACAATTCATTCAATAAACTTGAATATCACACTTATCAGTTAAAAAGTGATAAGTGGTATAGAGTAGTCATTAGAGGATTACCGTCCACAACAGATCAGGACGATATTAAATCGGAATTACGAGCTTGCGGGCACGAAGTAGTGACCGTCACGCCTATAGCGAAAAAGACAACAAATGTAAATGGCGAAAAACAAATTAAAACTTTTCCGTTGTTCTATGTAGACATGACACAAAAGGAAAATAATAAAAATATATACGACATAAATTATTTACTAGACTGTAGGATAAAAGTGGAACCTCCGAAGAAAAATAATAATATACCACAATGAACAAACTGTCAAAATCTTGGACACACTAAAAATTTTTGCAGTAGGGAACCAAGATGTGTGAAATGTGCCGGTAAACATCACACAACTCAGTGCAGAAAACAACGCAATAGTGTAGCGACATGCGTGTTGTGCAATGAAAAAGGTCACCCTGCCAATTATAAAGGATGTGCAGTATATCAAAAAAAAAAGAACTCGAGCCAAAGAAAATTACAGCAGAACAACGCTTAAGACAAATTGACAAAGTTAAAAACTCTGAAACAACATCTACCGTTGAAAATAAAAAAAAACCATGAAACCGTAAGACCATCGGTCAAAAATATAAACGTCAAAATATCAAATGATAAACAAATTGATACGAAACCGCAGAAAGCTGCGGCCAACGAGCCAACTATCGTCGACATGATGAAATTGCTCAAAGAATTCCAGACCGAAATGAGACAGAAATTCAGTCAGTTAGCAGACAGGGTGGAAAAATTGAAGAAATCCGGATTGGGGAAATCTACCCAAAACAAGCTAAAGAGAAATCAAAATGAGTAATTCTTTTTTAAGAATTATAACTTGGAACGCAAACGGACTAAATCAAAGAGTCCGGGAACTAGAATTATTCTTAAAAACAAATAACATAGATATAGCTCTCATATCGGAAACACATTTTTCTAAAAAAAACTACATTAAAATACGGAGTTATGATGCTTACTGGACACTACACCCCAGTGAACGAGCTCGAGGCAGAACAACTTTAATAATTAAACAAAATATACAACATTTCTAACAAGAAGAGATAAAAAATGAAGAAATACAAGCTACGATAATTAGTATCGAAAAAAACGGGGCTGAAATAAATATTGGCGCTATATATTGTCCACCGAGACATAAAATGACACAACAACAATATAAAGATATCTTTTCAAAATTAGGCCCACGGTTTATTATTGGTGGAGACTTTAATGTTAAACATACAGCTTGGGGTTCACGAATAATAACACCTGGAAAAGGAAACGAATTACTCGAAGCCATTAACCTTACAAATTGTAATTATCATTCAGGGCGCGAACCCACTTACTGGCCCACAGATAGTAATAAAGTCCCAGACCTGCTGGATTTCTACATTACAAAAGGCATTTCATTAAATCAAATTAGTACAGAAATCTTGTGCGATCTAACATCTGATCACACTCCAGTATTGTTAACACTGGGCGCGACAATCCTAAGAAAAGCAAAAAAGCCTAATCTTACCAACAAATATACTGACTGGGACAAATTCAGATTAATACTGCAGGAACAAATCAGTTCAAAAGTAAGACTTAAAACTATAGATGATCTTGAGCAACAAACCAAACATATAGCTGAACAAATTCGGTCAGCTGCAAAAGATGCTACTCCAATTGCAAGAGAGAAATCAGAATATGAAGTACTTTACCCCCTCGAAATTAGAGAAATGATAAAAGAAAGACGAAAAGCTAGAAGAGTATGGCACAGGACCAGAAATGCTGCTGACAAAACCACGTTTAATAGAATTAGTAATATAAACAGAATTGCTTTCAAAAGTATTTAAGTGAATTAAGCCCACAAGCAGACAAAGATTATTCGCTATGGAAAGCAACTCGAAGATTTAAAAGACCAATTATTCGAGTACCGCCTATTAAAAATGATCGAAATGAATGGGTTCGACGCGACAATGAAAAAGCTGAATTGTTCGCAGAATATTTAGCTAACATTTTTCGGCCAAATGATATATAATCTACCATGGATACATCTCCTATTTATCAACCCGATGTAGATCTAAATCTAATTTCTCCACTGGAAGTTGCCACTGAAATTGATAACCTCAATCCTAAAAAGCACCTGGTATAGATGACATTTCACCTGGATTATTGAAAGAACTGCCACGAAAAGCAATCATCATGTTGATATATATATTTAATGCCTGTTTAAAGCTGAAGCATGTCCCGGAATGCTTTAAAGTTGCACAAATAATTATGCTCAAAAAACCTGACAAACCTGCAGAACAAGTCGAATCTTACAGGCCTATTTCGCTACTACCTGCTATATCAAAGCTATTTGAGAAGCTGATATATAAACGTGTTAAACACTTGGTAACAATACCAGATTTCCAGTTTGGTTTTCGAAATCACCATTCAACTATCGATCAGTGCACAGAGTAACTGCGGCTATTGAAAGAGCGTTTGAAGAAAAGAAATACTGCCCTGCAATATTCCTGGATGTCTCACAAGCTTTTGATCGGGTTTGGCATTTTGGATTAATCTGTAAGATGAGCAAATTGTTACCGCGTAACTATTGTCAATTGCTGGAGTCATATTTATTCGAAAGAAAATTTAGAGTATCGCACGAAATGGCGTTCTCGACATTTAAAAATATCTCGGCTGGAATTCCACAAGGTAGCGTCTTAGGACCTCTCCTGTATCTGCTCTACACTGCTGACATTCCAACAACAAAAGAAATACTTCTTGGAACCTTTGCTGATGACACAGTTATTATGGCAAAGATATATCTCTGCCTAGGGCAATAGAAAAAGTGCAAGTGGCAGTCAACAAAATCTACAAATGGACAAAAGATTGGAAAATTCAACTTAATAGCTCCAAATCTATCCACGTTAATTTTGCATTAAGGCGAAATCATCTTGACGGTAGATTAAATTGGAAGCATCACGTTAGACAAAAAGCAAAACACATTAGAACCAAAATAAAACAACTGTACTGGTTAGTCGGAAGATACTCTCAACTTGATCTAAAATCAAAGAGGTTGATCTATAATACAATTATAAAGCCAATTTGGACCTATGGGGTGCAAATATGGGGTTGCACTAAAAATTCAAATCAGTTAGTCATACAGCGCTGTCAAAACAAGATTCTTCGATTGATTACCAATGCCTATCGCTATGTAACCAATGAAGAACTGCACGATGACCTGGAAATCAAATGGATTTGCGAAGTTGTGCAGGATTTCGCCTTGAAACACGAAAGAAGATTACTAAATCATTCTAACGTGGAAGCAATACAAGTGCTGGACAGCGCACAGGATGTCAAGAGATTGAAACGAACAAAACCATACGAACTTGTGTGAATATTTAGTATGTATTATTAGTGTAAACTATAGCTATAAGTTAATAATTAATAAATAATTGTAATTTTATAATTGAGGAATACATACTGATGTATTTTCTCGCACTCGTCTTGCTTGCTAATTAATCCAAGCACATAGGAAAAGTAGTAATAAATTAATTGTAATAAGAATAACAATTAAGATTGTACTAAGCGTATCTAATAAAGATGTTATAAAAAAGAAATTTAATTTATTTCATTAATTTAGAGTAGAATATAGTAGAATATATTATAGTTTTTAAAATATTTTTTTAAAGATATTGATGACAATTTTACGGTTTTTCACTTTTGAAATTCCTATCCTTTGATTGCTTAAGTTCATGCTAGATGTCGCGCGCCGCTTGTTCTCTTTCTCTAGTTAATATTTTCGCAATTAATTTGTAGATTTTGTAGATTATTTCTTATATTCCCGTTTTGATTATCTTTTCCTTTTATTAATTAAATTAGAATTACCTGTAATTTATGTTGTTGGATATTGTTTTCGTCTCTCATTCTGGAGAATTGACGTACCCGCATGGGAGGTTATGTCTTCGTTCTGTTTATATGTTTTGTTTATTTTATTTTATTATTGTTGTGTTTTTAGGTTTTCTTATGGATTAGGCCGATCTTGTGTGATTTGGCGACCTACGACTTGTTTGTTTTACCCCCTCACACCACTTGGAGATTTTGTCGGACACCATCTGTGTCACTAGGAAATTTGCTTGTGCTTGACGATTGAATACCACCAGACTAGGATTGTACTTTTTTATGAATATTTGGTATTATTTCAGGGTGAGTTTAGATATCATCTTTATCCGCCTTTTCTTATTCGGAATTGATTAATTAGATGACCCTTGTGTTTTGATTTTGTAAGGCATGAAGTCCACTGAGATTACCACTCCGTGGGACGGTGAAGTGACGCCATAAATATGTTTTGATGTTGTTTAACTACCTTTGTTTTATTTTATTTTCTTGTTAGTTATTTTCCCACCAGGATATCAGCAGTGTATTTATGTTTTTTCTATTTTTTAGGTTATCTGCGTCCAGATTCTTTGGCAGAATTGACCGTGATTTATTTGGAGATGATATATCCGAAGCTATCTGTGGCACCATGCAGCCCTTCTGTACTCGATGATTAAACGCTATCAGATTAGGATTTTACTTTTGCTTGGGTACTTTCGGGTATGTTGAATATTATATTTGTTTTTATTAGACTTATCTGTTCAAAAATGTATTAATTAGATGACTTATGTGTTTTGATTTGCAAGGTATGAGGTCTATTCAGATTACAACCCCGTGGGTCGGTGCAGTAACTTCGTGAATGTGTTTCATATTGTTCAACTACTTTTATTGCCAATCATCCTCCCATAGGGATATCAACAGTTTATTTATGATTTTTTATGTTTTAGGTTAGGAATTCTTTGGCAGAGTTGATGGAATTGATTGTGTCCTAGTGGTGGAAAGCATTTTGGGACTATTGATACTATGAATTTGCTAGTTTTCTACACCATAAGATGAGTATTATTTGTCTTGTTTTATGAGGTGTGTCTCTGTCCTTTGAATGATTGTTTTAGATGATTGTGTTTTATGCAAAGGTTGTTAGGAGGTTATTTTGCGAAGATAGATACGACCTTGACGATATGAGATGATATGAATTTATGCCATCTTATTTGGTAAATTAGAAAATTTGTAATTCTTCATGGATTTTGATATTATTTGTCTATTTGAGCAGTCCTTAACCCCATTTACTTATTCTCTTTATTTTTAGGTAGGTTGGGCGACAAAACGAGACTCCTATGATTGTGTATATGATGAAGGTGCGGATCTGTAGTGCTATTGCTCAAACTAAAGCAAACCATCAGCACCTCTCGATCTTCTCCATGCCATTTTACATGATTGAAGCATATTCTCCCATGCTCGTCGTTTCGAATGGTCAGCTTATTTTAATTGTTTAATGGTTCCTATAATTTGGCTTTTTTTTCTTGCTTATTATTATTATATTAATTACTTAATGATGCTTTTATTATAGCAACCATTATTTTGACTTAAAAAACTATGTAATAGTTGCATGCAGTAGCGCTAACATCTAATAATAGTATGCCTAATATTAATCATTTTGAATGTCTATTTGTGGGATTGTGGAATTGTCTGTGTCTATCTCTATGTTTCTCAAGGGGCATCTCTTATATGTATAGAGAGTTATCTTGACATAGCTATTATTCGTATTGTGCTTTATTGGTTTAATTAATAATGAGGGTTTATATTACTGATTTCTTCTTGTTGTTTTTGTTATTATCAGTTGTCAGTTCTGGGATTGCTGGACTTCAGCGATATTTTCTTCTTCATTAATAACTTTGTTTGTCCAATCATTCAATATTTCAATTTTCTTCTTGTTTGTTTTGTTGAGTGCATTTCTCATTTCCATCTGATCATTCGGAATTTTATAAAGATCTCTGGCGCTCAACCTTTCGGCGTTTGTGCATTCATTTATGATGACTATCTTCTTGATCTTGGCTGCATCCGCATACTCCTTCCGTGATTTCCAGTCTGAATCTCTTGATGTATGCTTCCATGTTTCCATGGTTTGTTATCAGTTGCACTGCTTTTCGGTTTAGCTCTAAACTTTCAAACCCTACTGTTTTGCAGTGCTTGTAAGTGTTGACGGCATGCATATCGCCATGTTTCTCTTCTAGTATTCTTATGGCTTCTTGTACGGCTGGAAATTCAGCTACTCTCTGTTAATTCCATTTTCTTCTAGCCTGATGCATGCCTCTTCCTCCGTCCCGTCGCTCCTGCTTTTTCCTGCTTCACATTAACATCCATCCATACCTTCGCTATGTGTCTTCCTATCTCGTACTGCTCGGTCCCCAACGAATCGACGGTTTTTCTCATGGCCAGCACATGTATTTTTACTCCGCCCTTGGGCCCTGGGCGTATCTTTGAATCGCGTTTAGCTTTCTCTGAGTGTGTACTTTATCTACGTACCGTCCCCATTTCTCGGACCCTTATAATATGGCTGGCTTTACGACTCTCTCGTATACATTTTTCATTATGTCCCTTACCTTATTTCCGTACTTCCTGCTTATTGGTCCCGCCGTTTTGGCGACGACGGTTTCGACCTTTTCTTTAATCGCATTCAGATGGTTAATGTATATTTTTGTCTTATCCAATATTACTCCCAATTACCTCATCTGGTCTTTAGGAGTTATGATTTCTTCGTTTAATTTATTTCCTATCTTCGGAAATCTGGTCCTCCTGGGTACTACTGGGATTTATCTCTTGCGGTCATTTCTTCTTTTCTTCAATTCTTCCATCGTAAAGGGGATCTCCTTTGGATATATCATAGCTTCCGATTTTTCTATATTGTAATGTGCTCTTGAATATTCTTTCCATTCTAAGCATTTGCGCCAGCATTTGTTCCATTCTTCTTTAATTTCAGTAGGTGTTCAATGGCTGATTGCGATGATTTGGTCGTCGGCGAACGTTTGTGCTCTCACATGTGTCTGTTGTGTGTCAATATCAGCTATCTTATCGAACCAGGAGTTGATATTAATCAACCATAGAGTCGGGCCTATGCTCGACCCTTGTGGGCACCCCTTCTCTATTCCGAACTCGATTTTGTTGCTGATTACTTGTTGTTTTTTAAGTTCATTATGACCCAGTCTAGTTCAGCTTCTTGTATTTCTTCTTCGTCTTCTTCTTGTTTGCTCCATTCTCCATTGGTGACCCTTGTCATGATCCTTACAAGTTGTTCTTTTTCTTCCTCCTCTTGTTTTGGATGATATTTTTTTACCTTTTCTTTCTCCAGGTTATACATATTGCCCGGTTCTACATCTTCCATTATTTCAACTATTTTCCCCCTGCTGACTCCTAGAGTCTTTATTATTTTGCAGACTCTATGCCATGGTTCAATGTCGAATGTGTTTTCTATTTATAATTATTTCTTTTACATGCTTCTTCTTCTTTTCTTTGACAAGCTTCTTGAATGCTCGCTTCATTACTACATATTCCCTCACGAGGTCGGTCTTATCCCCGTCTTCTCGTCTGATCGAATCGGCTTTTCTTCTAAGTTCCAATTTCTTCTGTTGGCGTTCTCCATCCCATCATTCGTTGTCTTGTTTTATTATGATGGTGGTTGTTTTTAACAGTTTAGTAAATTTCTTGAAAGCTGCTTGCATTTGCTCCGCTTGTTTTTCAATTTCGTCTATTTGCATCGTCGCCCTTATTTCTGTGCTCGCGACTAGCAACCCGTCAGTGACTCTTTGCCAGCTGGTGCCGTGATAATCAAATTTTTTCTTCGATGTCTTACTTCTCTGGGGTTTACCCTCTATTTCTAAGGTTTGTGGTCGCTTAGTGTCTCTTCAGTTTCTTGTACCGTCCAGTTAATCACGTTCACTTCTGGTCACTCATCAATGTTGCTGTTTCCCCTACTACTGATAAAGGTGGGAGCTGTTTGTTCATTCTGCACTAATTCCAGTCGGTATGATATGGTCCAGATTATCAGATTTGAACCTTTGTTGTTATACAATAAACATAAAGTGTGCTTGGCATTAAAATCATCAGCGACTATCCATTTCTTCTTGTATTTCTGCCATTGTTCTTCTTTTTCTTCTAAGCAATTTATGTTGTCTCCTGTCGGATGCGCGTATACGTTGGTTATTAGTAAATCGTAGTCTAATAGTTTGACTATGACTTTGACCGGTCCCGACATTTCTTAGTTCTTGTTGCTGGTTCTCGCACCAAGATTATGTCATATTTTTCTTTGTCGGCTTTCGCTCTCATGAGCTTGCTGGCCTGGATGCCTTTTTCGATGTTTATCTGTAGGATTTTTAGAGCCATTTCTGTTTCATTTCTTCGATGGCTTCTTCTGTTCTTTTCTTGTATATTGGACAGGTCCTATCATTTACTCTATTGTTTGAGTTTACCTCCGGTGCTCCTGCTCTTTTGCAGTTCGCACAATTCGTGGTGCTACTCTTGCAGTCCCTTCCCCCGTGCGGTCCTGCATATATTTAACAACACTGTGCGCTTCTACAATTTATCTGCTTGTGCCCGAATCTGCTGCATTTATAGCATAGTAGAATTGCGTTGAAATCATCAACGAATTGTCTCAAGTACCCTACAGAGACTTTGCCCTTTTTTAACACTGCTCTGTATATGCTGGGAATTGTTTCGATTATAACGTTGTTTCTTTCTGGGTTTTTGCATATATATTTCTTTACTACCTTGATGATTTCTTCTGGTTCTTCGTTGTTGTCAGTCTTTTTTCTTTCTTCTTGGATGATGTTCATATTTTCTTCGTTTTGATCAGCCAGATCCTTTATTATTTGTTCGTCTGTGATCTCCCTGGATACCCCTGTGATTCTGAATTTGGGACGTTTTTCACTATTATCGATTTTGATACCATGTACATAGCTTATTTCCAGTCCACAGTCCATGTCTGTGTACTCTTACGTGTTTGAGGCCATCTCCTGCTAACTCTTTACGGGTTAGCTTGCCTCTGATGGCGGCTAATGTCTCCGCGCCACTTGCTTTTTCCTTTCTGATTTTAATTTCGTATATATTATTAATCTGTTTCGGATTTTGCCATTCTAGATTAGGTCTGGTGGATTTCGATGCCTTTGACTGGGCTTTTTGTGGGTTTGGCAGTGTTTTATTTTCATTATTCTTTTTTGTCGCCGCGACCTCATTGTACGTACAGATCGTATTGGATGTATTTTCGGTCTGTAACTCCACGGTAGTCATCTCGATTCTTCTGCTGATGTCGGTCTGCGTGCTCACATCCATCATCACTGGCCTGGCGAGGACTGCTGGAGAATACTCTCTTGCAATAAGGATTCTATTTTTTGTATTCTCTTGTCTGTTTCGTGCTGTATTTGTCCCAATTTTCTGTTTATCATCTCCTCCACCATTGCTTCCGCATTCGTAATGCTCTGAATATTCGCGACGCGGGTTCTGGCTGTGGAGATGAATCGATATGTCTTATATTTTAGACAATATCTGCTGGTTACGAGCCTAACTTGCTCAGTCAGATCTTTCATGACGTCAGCCAGTTCAGTTGCACTCAATCCGCGCAGTCCTCGTCTGTAGAATTCGAAGTCAATGGTACTGTCTGTCTCTACTATCTTAGTATTCTCCATTATAGTGTCTAGAACGCTGTCTCTAGATTCCACTGAGCTTCTTGCGCTCCCTCTCCTGCTCCTGCCCCCGTTCACTTTAGCAGGAGCGGTCACAATGTTCCCCAACCCGCTCTCGCTACTAACGGATATGCTCCTTGATCTGAGCTGTCTAGTAGTTGTGACCCTATTGTCGATATTTCTTTCGATGACGATTTTGATAGTTTTATCCATTATATATAAATTTATTAAATATTAATAATAAAGGTTAATAATAGTTATAAGTATTAGAAGATGCCTATTAGTCGATATACCGATTTGGACAATTTATAAGCTGTTTCGATGAAATACGTTTCGAGATAATAATTAATTCAATATATTCCTGGAAATTACTCTAACAATTACTAATAAAGAGATTATAAATACCGAAAATTCACTAAGAAATAATATAACAAGATCTGTTCTAAAGCTCTAAATATTCAATATTTCTTGGTATATTCAATGTGAATCTATGATCACTCGTAATGCACCACACCTACAGTTCTAAGGATATGTTACTGCTAGTATTGGGAATAATCGACTATCGACTGTTCAGTAAATGACTATTTTTTACTATCGACATTTTAGTCCGCTATTTTTGGTTCGACTGTTTTCAGTCATTATTTTCGGTCCGACTGATTTTATTACTATTTACTATCGGCTGTTTCAGTCATTTATGTTTAGTTACTATTTTCAAATGCATGAAAGTAATGCGCCGAATTTATGTTTATATAGATTTATATGTAATATATGTGGTTTTATGTTTTTTTTTAATTTGCTTGTGAATAACTATATATTGTAAATTAATGTAGCAGCATTTTGGAACGCTAGGTTTCGGGGGCAATAAATTTAAATTGTAAATGATAAATAGTAAGATACTTTTGACTAGTATAATAGGTAATACTTTGTTTGGACTGGTATAATAGGTAATACTTTTTTCACGATTTTTGTCCAAGTGTCTTGTTTGTCGAAACTTTTTTCCTAAAATCTTCAAAACTAAAATTAGGTTCCAAAGGTTTCAGAAATTGTATAGATCCAAAAGATTTGAAGAATTTTTTACAGTAGCAGATGTTAAATTTCCTTTAAAAATATTAACTGTAAAGAGGTGAATAAAGTATATTAAATATTTGTAATAAATACATTTTCTGATAGGAAAACTCTACTTTAATATTCAACAGATTTTATTTTGTTGGCTATTAAGAAGAACACCACGGTTTTTATTTGTTAACGAATGGACTATCTTAACAGAATGTGTTCAACTTTTAGAGCCCATTGAAATAATTGCCACCGGGTTATCTGGTGAAAGATATCCCAACGATGTCTTTAATTATACGGTTAATAAAAGGACTGCAACATTCCATCAAATCCAGGATTTTAACAAGTGAATGGGGAAAAAATGGTAAAATTGTCTATTAGATGTCATCAATAAAAGACTGGCTATTTGAGAAATAAATACGATATGCGCGAAATCCACATTTTTAGGTCCTAGATATAAAAAAGCAGGATTTGGTATTGCAAATAATGCTGAGGCGATACAAAAAGTTATCACAAAATAGATTTGTTCTGTTCTAACTTCAAAAAATACAAATATAGTTCCATAACTCGAAATTCAAGACAAAGCTACTGACCAAGAATGTATTGACATCTGGAGATATTTTTGATAAAAAAATGGCTAGAATGAAAGAAATAATTACTCCAAGTACTGCAGCAACTTTACAGATTTAGCAATATTTGGAAAAATTCCATTTATTGGCCGTTTAGAAAATCCATTGAATTTTGGCAAACCCATAAAATGGAACTACCTGAATTATGTCAGTTACACGTAAAATATTCCTCTATACCCGCAGTGTCTGTCCCCTGGGAACGAGTTGTTTCAAAATCCGGGCAAATAATTAACGTTGAAGTTAATAATTAACGAAAAGTTGCACGTGATAATATTCATAGTAATTTAAAAATATTTCCGTTCAAAAATAAAAAAAAATTTATTTCAAAAGGGTTTGGTAGTTATTGTACGATCATTTTTAGGTTCATCATGGTTTAGATTTTTCAATGATTAGGTATATGTTTACATTTTATATAGTAGTTATGGTTATTGAAAATCTTTAGTTATTAGGTTTTATTTAAGTTGTATTGTACTATTTATATTTATTATGCTATGTTATTTAAAAATAGCAATTAATATATTAAAAAACGATAAAACATTTGTAGTGTTCTTATTCCATTCCTTTTTACACATCCACAGATCCATTCATATAAAAGTAATCCTACTTCTTCTTTTTTAAAGTTATCTAGGGAATGAATATTTATACACGTCTGTCTCGCTTATACCACCATTAGAGAATATAAAGACATTTAAAATTAACTGCTCCAAGCATTTATCTCCGTCCGTTCCTATCTCACATTTTATACAGACTAGAATTCGTACATCTTCGTCTGACATCACCAATGGAAAAAAAGTCGAACCGTGCATTTAATTGAAAATAGTAATTACTATTTCGTATAGTATATATAGTATTACAATTTTTTTGACCATCTGTTTTGCGACTATCGACTGTTTTCAGTCGATAGTTCCCAACGCTAGTAAAAATTATGTTAAGTTCAATTCAAGTACTATTTTGTTACTGTTTAGTTACTACTTTGATTTTGAGGCATTCTTGTTTGCATTATTGAATATATTGTATCCATAATCTACAAAATGAATATATATATAATCTAGGAATATATAGCAAATATATTTTCTTATGTCATTTTGTAATTGGTAGTACTGAGCTTCATAATTTGAAAGGTTGCTTTCTTGGCGGGACACCTGAGGCCTCAAAATTTTTATATCGGTATTGTGTACCTTCTTATATCATTTTTGCGGAACTACTTTATACATGCTTTATACCCTGTCTGTTTAACATGGCAACTGCAGGAAATAAATGTGAGGCCGGTTAGTATAATTCTTTATCGTAATTTGTAGTTAACGATATCGATTTATACCGGTCCATACACTAACTACGTGTTATAGAAACTTTTGATGATGCCCTTGAAGAGGGAATTATCAAGGAAGAATACAAAATATGGAATAGCAATACCATATTACTTTACGACTTGGTACTGGCTCATATGTTAGAGTGGCCTTCTCTAACAGCACAATGGTTACCAGATGTCACACGTCCTGAGGGAAAGGATCATTCGTTACATAGATTGATTTTAGGCACTCACACTAGTGAGGAACAAAACCACCTTTTAATTGCTAGGTAATTCATTGATTTAATATCGTTCTTAGTTTATTAGTTTTGTGTTTTCAGAGTTTTAGTACCGAATAAGGATGCCCAATTTGATCCATCTCATTATGAAATTGAAAAGGGGGAATTTTGTGATTTCGGTTCTGTTTCTTTGAAAATCGAAATTAAGATAAATCATGAAGGTGAAGTCAATCGAGCCAGATACATGCCTCAAAATCCTTCTGTTATTGCAACCAAAACTCCGTCAAGTGATGTGTTAGGTATGTACACTTTAATGAGCATTTGATAGTTGTCAAATCGTCGAGTACTTAAATGAAAATAAAAATTACTATTATATTTGTTGGCAGTTGTATAGACCATGATTTCAAAATGGAGGTGTTTCAACAAATTTTGACTTTTTTTTGAGAATTTTTGAAAATGAAAAAACAGAAATTGGTTTTTTCCAACCCAAAATTCTCCATACAAGACCACTGGTGAATACCAAAAATTAGTAATTACAAAACTGATAAAAAATGAAGACTAGAATGAGTTTATTCCATATTTCCCAATGCTAGCTAATATAATTGGCCTATTTATAATTGATGCTGTTATCTATTTCCAGTATTTGACTATACCAAACATACTTCCAAACCCGATCCCAGTGGGGAATGCAACCCCGATTTACGCCTTCGAGGACACCAGAAGGAAGGCTATGGTTTATCCTGGAATCCAAACCGTAATGGGTACTTGCTATCTGCCAGTCATGATCACACGATTTGCTTATGGGATATTAATGCCACACCAAAAGAAAATAGGGTTATTGACGCCAAAACAATCTTCACAGGTACTGGTATTGCAGGTATTTTATTTCTCTCTGATAGGATGTACTAACTGAAATTATTTTGAAGGTCATACTGCCGTGGTAGAGGATGTTGCATGGCATCTATTATATGAGAGTTTATTCGGATCTGTTGCGGATGACCAAAAATTTATGTTTTGGGATACCAGATGTAATAATACCAGCAAACCTTCTCTTACTGTAGATGCTCATACAGCAGAAGTTAACTGTTTAAGTTTTAGTCCATATTCGGAGTACATTTTGGCTACAGGTCAGTGCAGTTTTTCGGTTTTTGTGCTTACTAATAGCAAATAACGGTTAACTATTAGGATCTTGTGGGATCTGCGCAAGCTCAAGTTGAAATTGCATAGTTTGGAGTCGCACAAGGACGAAATTTTCCAAGTTCAATGGTCACCCCATAACAAAACAATCTTGGCTTCTTCAGGAACTGATAGAAGGCTTCATGTATGGGATTTGCGTAAAATTGGTAAGTTAATATTATAATCTAGCTAAATCTAGGCAGCTCGATAATTTTTAAGGAGTAGATAAAACTATTCCAGCGAATATTTAATACATCAAAACGCAAAAAATCTAATAACAGATCAACATTTAACCTTTATGTCTATAATTATTGTTTTTTTTTATTTTTCTGTCTGTCCTATTGTCTAACTGTCTTATTGTCTGGCTGTCTTCTATGTGCCCAATGAAAAAATTCTTCAGCTCTTACGTTTATTACTAAGAGATTGTTATTCTATTTTTAAAATATATTGATTATAAGGGTTTGCTGAATTTTGATACTTAATTTCAAAGGTCCACAAAAATATCACTATTTTTTAAAATATTTAGAAAAAATATACATCTTTTTAACCTAATATTTTACTATTTTTATTTTCTCTTAAAAATATCGATATATATTTTGTAAAATGTCGTTTTTTGTTTATACCGCTTTCGCGATAAATAATGATGTTATACAACTTAACATAAGGGAAATACTGGAAAAAAATCGTATTGTCGTTCTTTATTATCGAAGTTTATTGAATAACCCGGTATTGATATAAATCACTTGATTTTGTGTAGAATATAAAATCTTGTCATGTCTTGTGTTAAATTAGGGAAAGAACAAAGTGCCGAGGATGCTGAAGATGGGCCACCAGAATTGTTGTTCAGTCATAGAGGTCACACAGCCAATATTTCTGGTAAAACCAAAGCGACTAACATTCAAACAATTATTTCAATATTCGTTTTTATCTAGACTTCAGTTGGAATCCAAATGAACCTGGGGTGATCTGCTCTGTATCAGAGGATAATATAATGCAAGTGTGGCAAATGACTGAGTGTATCTATAATGATTAAGGACCCGAACAGCACACTTCGGATCCAGAAACACCCGCTTCTTAGATTAGCCGTCATTTTTTTATTGATTTGTTCGTGTAAAATACCTTCCAAGTTTTTGTCGGTATTAAATTTGTTTTTTTTGTCGTTTTTATATGAAAAATTAGGTTTAATAAATTTTTTCATATTACCAGCCAAGTTATTGAATGTTGTTATGTATAGTTAACTAACGTTAAACTAAAAGAAAATTATTGACTTTATTTACTCAAAAAATGAAACCATTTGCTGAATAATACCAGTTAGAAATTTATAATGTCTCCATATAAGGAATATATATGAAAAACCTGCTAGTGGTTTTGTTTTCATCAGAAACATACCAAAAGTAATGACTATTTGTACAATGTAATTCACAACATATTTGACTGCGACTTCTCCCAGAAATTTAACAACGGCGGGTATTTCATATTTGTAGGTGGCCATGATTGTTTTGTCGGTCGAAGATTGCGATGAGTTCTCTATAAGAGAAAAAAATCTATTAGAAAATCATTATAAAATATTTGATACTACTGTGATCAAAAAAGGTGTAAAGTAGTTTCAATAATGCTCTTCTGCTCTATGGGCTGTTTGATATGGACTAGACAGTGGTGACAGAACCTCTAAATTATTTTAACTGTTGTAGATCTTTTAATTCAAAATTTACTGTCAAATATATTGTTATAATAGTCACTAGAGAATTAAACGAAAACGTATGGCGATGTTATAAATTATGCAAAAAAAAATGTTTATATTTCTTCACTGTTTTCTGAATACTTAAGGTATATTGTGACAAAATTACTGAGTGTGAACTCGCTTTCATATGTTCCATTTAACTTCCAGATAATTATTAACAAAACTGTTAGTTATTTATTTAAGTTATTATTATGGGACATTGTAGGAGATACTTTGAATTATATAGGAGAATCATTAGCAATTTTAGTAACAAATGCCATGACAGCATCAGAGGCTGAACAATGTTTTTCAACACTGAAGCGGTTCTTAAAAATTCAAAAACTGAAGATGGTTTAACAGTTAATAGGTAATTTCAATGAAAATTAAAAGAAAGCTGTTTTTTTGCAAAAATTGCAGAAATTATTGCAAGTGTCGTCACTGAAGCTGGATAATGGACTCGCATTAAATACCGATCAACAGATGTTATTTCTAATAAACCAAATATGTACTGCAGTAGCAGGTGTTGTTCGAGAGCTAGAATACCGAATAACATATCTCCCTATATCGTCGAATTTGTCGTGTTTAAGTAATTTGAACAAATATAAACTTTCAGCCAATAGCCACTATAACGCTATGAAGGGGCAGTATCTAGGGGATTGTTACTTGAAATAGTGAAATTTGCAAAAAGCACTGGTACAAACTAAATTTACCCCTTCGTACCACTTGGAGGTTTTGTCGGACACCATCTGTGTCACTAGGAAATTTGCTTGTGCTTGACGATTGAATACCACCAGACTAGGATTGTACTTTTTTATGAATATTTGGTATTATTTCAGGGTGAGTTTAGATATCATCTTTATCCGCCTTTTCTTATTCGGAATTGATTAATTAGATGACTCTTGTGTTTTGATTTTGTAAGGCATGAAGTCCACTGAGATTACCACTCCGTGGAACGGTAAAGTGACGCCGTAAATATGTTTTGATGTTGTTTAACTACCTTTGTTTTATTTTATTTTCTTGCTAATTATTTTCCCACCAAGATATCAGCAGTATATTTATGTTTTTTCTATTTTTTATGTTATCTGCGTCCAGATTCTTTGCCAGAATTGACCGTGATTTATTTGGAGATGATATATCCGAAGTTATCCGTGGCACCATGCAGCCCTTCTGTACTCGATGATTAAACGCTATCAGATTAGGATTTTACTTTTGCTTGGGTACTTTCGGGTATGTTGAATACTATATTTGTTTTTATTAGACTTATCTGTTCGAAAATTTATTAGTTAGATGACTTATGTGTTTTGATTTGCAAGGTATGAAGTCTATTGAGATTACAACCCCGTGGGTCGGTGCAGTAACTTCGTGAATGTGTTTCATATTGTTCAACTACTTTTATTGCCAATCATCCTCCCATAGGGATATCAACAGTTTATTTATGATTTTTTATGTTTTAGGTTAGGAATTCTTTGGCAGAGTTGATGGAATTTATTGTGTCCTAGTGGTGGAAAGCATTTTGGGACTATTGATACTATGAATTTGCTAGTTTTCTACACCATAAGATGAGTATTATTTGTCTTGTTTTATGAGGGGTGTCCCTGTTGTTTGAAAGATTGTTTTAGATGATTGTGTTTTATGCAAAGGTTGTTAGGAGGTTATTTTGGGAAGATAGATACGATCTTGACGATATGAGATGATATGAATTTATGCCATCTCATTTGGTAAATTAGAAAATTTGTATTTCTTCATGGATTTTGATATTATTTGTCTATTTGAGCAGTCCTTAACCCCATTTACTTATTCTCTTTATTTTTAGGTAGGTTGGGCGAAAAAACGAGACTCCTATGATTGTGTATGTGATGAAGGTGCGGATCTGTAGTGCTATTGCTCAAACTAAAGCAAACCATCAGCACCTCTCGATCTTCTTCATGCCATTTTACATGATTGAAGCATATTCTCCCATGCTCGTCGTTCCGGATCGTCAGCTTATTTTAATTGTTTAATGGTTCCTATAATTTGGCTTTTTTTTCTTGCTTATTATTATTATATTAATTACTTAATGATGCTCTTATTATAGCAACCATTATTTTGACTTAAAAAACTATGTAATAGTTGCATGCAGTAGCGCTAACATCTAATAATAGTATGCCTAATATTAATCATTTTGAATGTCTATTTGTGGGATTGTGGAATTGTCTGTGCCTATCTCTATGTTTCTCAAGGGGCATCTCTTATATGTATAGAGAGTTATCTTGACATAGCTATTATTCGTATTGTGCTTTATTGGTTTAATTAATAACGAGGGTTTATATTACTGATTTCTTCTTGTTGTTTTTGTTATTATCAGTTGTCAGTTCTGGGATTGCTGGACTTCAGCGATATTTTCTTCTTCATTAATAACTTTGTTTGCCCAATCATTCAATATTTCAATTTTCTTCTTGTTTGTTTTGTTGAGTGCATTTCTCATTTCCATCTGATCATTCGGAATTTTATAAAGATCTCTGGCGCTCAACCTTTCGGCGTTTGTGCATTCATTTATGATGACTATCTTTTTGATCTTGGCTGCATCCGCATACTCCTTCCGTGATTTCCAGTCTGAATCTCTTGATGTATGCTTCCATGTTTCCATGGTTTGTTATCAGTTGCACTGCTTTTCGGTTTAGCTCTAAACTTTAAAACCCTACTGTTTTGCAGTGCTTGTAAGTGTTGACGGCATGCATATCGCCATGTTTTTCTTCTAGTATTCTTATGGCTTCTTGTACGGCTAGAAATTCAGCTACTCTCTGTTAATTCCATTTTCTTCTAGCCCGATGCATGCCTCTTCCTCCGTCCCGTCGCTCCTGCTTTTTCCTGCTTCACATTAGCATCCATCCATACCTTCGCTATGTGTCTTCCTATCTCGTACTGCTCGGTCCCCAACGAATCCACGGTTTTTCTCATGGCCAGCACATGTATTTTTACTCCGGCCTTGGCGGGCCTGGTGTATAACCGCATTTTTCTGCCGCTCATGCTCTTGCTTCGGCTTCTATTGGTAGAGGAACTACTCCTGCGATTACTTGTAGCGCCCTCGTCGGTGCTGTTTTAAACGCGCCGGTGATTAGTATTGGGGCGTATCTTTGAATCGCGTTTAGCTTCCTCTGAGTGTGTACTTTATTTACGTACCGTCCCCATTTCTCGGACCCTTATAATATGGCTGGCTTTACGACTCTCTCGTATACATTTTTAATTATGTCCCTTACCTTATTTCCGTACTTCCTGCTTATGGATCCCGCCGTTTTGGCGACGACGGTTTCGACCTTTTCTTTAATCGCATTCAGATGGTTAATGTATATTTTTGTCTTATCCAATATTACTCCCAATTACCTCATCTGGTCTTTAGGAGTTATGATTTCTTCGTTTAATTTAATTCCTATCTTCAGAAATCTGGTCCTCCTTGGTACTACTGGGATTTATCTCTTGCGGTCATTTCTTCTTTTCTTCAATTCTTCCATCGTAAAGGGGATCTCCTTTGGATATATCATAGCTTCCGATTTTTCTATATTGTAATGTGCTCTTGAATATTCTTTCCATTCTAAGCATTTGCGCCAGCATTTGGTCCATTCTTCTTTAATTTCAGTAGGTGTTCGATGGCTGATTGCGATGATTTGGTCGTCGGCGAACGTTTGTGCTCTCACATGTGTCTGTTGTGTGTCAATATCTGCTATCTTATCGAACCAGGAGTTGATATTAATCAACCATAGTGTCGGGCCTATGCTCGACCCTTGTGGGCACCCCTTCTCTATTCCGAACTCGATTTTGTTGCTGATTACCTGTTGTTTTTTAAGTTCATTATGACCCAGTCTAGTTCAGCTTCTTGTATTTCTTCTTCGTCTTCTTCTTGTTTGCTCCATTCTCCATTGGTGACCCTTGTCATGATCCTTACAAGTTGTTCTTTTTCTTCCTCCTCTTGTTTTGGATGATATTTTTCTACCTTTTCTTTCTCCAGGTTATACATATTGCCCGGTTCGGCATCTTCCATTATTTCAACTATTTTCCCCCTGCTGACTCCTAGAGTCTTTATTATTTTCCAGACTCTATGCCATGGTTCAATGTCGAATGTGTTTTCTATTTATAATTATTTCTTCTACATGCTTCTTCTTCTTTTCTTTGACAAGCTTCTTGAATGCTCGCTTCATTACTCCATAGGGAGTGAGGGAATCACGAGGTCGGTCTTATCCCCGTCTTCTCGTCTGATCGAATCGGCTTTTCTTCTAAGTTCCAATTTCTTCTGTTGGCGTTCTCCATCCCATCATTCGTTGTCTTGTTTTATTATTATGGTGGTTGTTTTTAACAGTTTAGTAGATTTCTTGAAAGCTGCTTGCATTTGCTCCGCTTGTTTTTCAATTTCGTCTATTTGCATCGTCGCCCTTATTTCTGTACTCGCGACTAGCAACCCGTCAGTGACTCTTTGCCAGCTGGTCCCGTGGTAATCAAACTTTTTCTTCGATGTCTTATTTCTCTGGGGTTTACCCTCTATTTCGAAGAGGATGTGTTTGTGGTCGCTTAGTGTCTCTTCAGTTTCTTGTACCGTCCAGTTGATCACGTTCACTTCTCGTCACTCATCAATGTTGCTGTTTCCCCTACTACTGATAAAGGTGGGAGCTGTTTGTTCATTCTGCACTAATTCCAGTCCGTATGATATGGTCTAGATTATCAGATTTGAACCTTTGTTGTTATACAATAAACATAGTGTCGTTGGCATTAAAATCACCAGCTACTATCCATTTCTTCTGGTATTTCTGCCATTGTTCTTCTTTTTCTTCTAAGCAATTTATGTTGTCTCCTGTCTGATGCGCGTATACGTTGGTGATTAGTAAATCGCAGTCTAATAGTTTGACTATGACTTTGTCCGGTCCCGACATTTCTTAGTTCTTGTTGCTGGTTCTCGCACCAAGATTATGTCGTATTTTTCTTTGTCGGCTTTCGCTCTCATGAGCGTGCTGGCCTGGATGCCTTTTTCGATGTTTATCTGTAGGATTTTTAGAGCCATTTCTGTTTCATTTCTTCGATGGCTTCTTCTTTTCTTTTCTTGTATATTGGACAGGTTCTATCATTTACTCTATTGTTGGATTTTACCTCCGGTGCTTCTGCTCATTTGCAGTTCGCACAATTCGTGGTGCTACTCTTGCAGTCCCTTCCCCCGTGCGGTCCTGCACATATATAACAACACTGTGCGCTTCTACAATGTATCTGCTTGTGCCCGAATCTGCTGCATTTATAGCATAGTAGAATTGCGTTGAAATCATCAACGAATTGTCTCAAGTACCCTACAAAGACTTTGCCCTTTTTTAACACTGCTCTGTATATGCTGGGAATTGTTTCGATTTTAACGTTGTTTCTTTCTGGGTTTTTGCATATATATTTCTTTACTACCTTGATGATTTCTTCTGGTTCTTCGTTGTTGTCAGTCTTTTTCTTTCTTCTTGGATGATGTTCATATTCTCTTCGTTTTGATCAGCCAGATCTTCTATTATTTGTTGGTCTGTGATCTCCCTGGATACCCCTGGGATTCTTAATTTGGGACGTTTTTCACTATTATCGATTTTGATACCATGTACAGAGCTTATTTTTTCTATCAGGTCTTTCTTTTGTTTCTGATCTTTACAGATCAGTGATACCAGTCCATGTCTGTGTACTCTTACGTGTTTGAGGCCATCTCCTGCTAACTCTTTACGGGTTAGCTTGCCTCTGATGGCGGCTAATGTCTCAGCGTCACTTGCTTTTTCCTTTCTGATTTTAATTTCGTGTATATTATTAATCTGTTTCGGATTTTGCCATCCTAGATTAGGTCTGGTGGATTTCGATGCCTTTGACTGGGCTTTTTGTGGCTTCGACAGTGTTTTATTTTCATTATTCTTTTTTGTCGCCGCGACCTCATTGTACGTACAGATCGTATTGGATGTACTTTCGGTCTGTAACTCCACGGTAGTCATCTCGATTCTTCTGCTGATGTCGGTCTGCGTGCTTACATCCATCATCACTGGCCTGGCGAGGACTGCTGGAGAATACTCTCTTGCAATAGGGATTCTATTTTTTGTATTCTCTTATCTGTTTCGTGCTGTATTTATCCCAATTTTCTGTTTCTGTTTCTGTATTCGTTTGCAACTACAAGGTCACACGCAAGATACACCAAAAAGGTATACTAATTATGCAGAAAACTACTATACGGATGAAGACGAACTAGCATTAGAGGTAGGGGAACAGTCTGACTGGACCGAAGTAACAAACAAGAAGGATAAAAAGAGGAAGAAGTCTCAGATGACGCCATCGCCAATCGCAAAAAGTGGTATAAATATTAAAAAAAAGAAGCAAGAAAACAAAATCCCTCTGCCCCCTCCGATCAAGGTAAGCAGTGTTGGCAATTTTAATTTATTTAGATCAGAAATAAAGGGAGTAGCCTCTGACCGAGTGCAGTTTAAAGCTTTGTCTAACAATGATATTAACGTAACCCTTAACAATGAAACAGACTATAGGAATGTAAAAAAGCATCTCATTGAGATGAAGAAAAACAATTCATTCAATAAACTCGAATATCACACTTATCAGTTAAAAAGTGATAAGTGGTATAGAGTAGTCATTAGAGGATTACCGTCCACAACAGATCAGGACGATATTAAATCGGAATTACGGGCTTGCGGGCACGAAGTAGTGACCGTCACGCCTATAGCGAAAAAGACGACAAATGTAAATGGCGAAAAACAAATTAAAACTTTTCCGTTGTTCTATGTAGACATGACACAAAAGGAAAATAATAAAAATATATACGACATAAATTATTTACTAGACTGTAGGATAAAAGTGGAACCTCCGAAGAAAAATAATAATATACCACAATGCACAAACTGTCAAAATCTTGGACTCACTAAAAATTTTTGCAGTAGGGAACCAAGATGTGTGAATTGTGCCGGTAAACATCACACAACTCAGTTCAGAAAACAACGCAATAGTGTAGCGACATGCGTGTTGTGCAATGAAAAAGGTCACCCTGCCAATTATAAAGGATGTGCAGTATATCAAAAAAAAAAACTCCAGTCAAAGAAAATTACAGCAGAACAACGCTTAAGACAAATTGACAAAGTCAAAAACTCTGATAGTAGTTACCGTTGAAAATAAAAAAACCCATGAAACCGTAAGACCATCGGTCAAATATATAAACGTCAAAATATCAAATGATAAACAAATTGATACGAAACCGCAGAAAGCTGCGACCAACGAGCCAACTATCGTCGACATGATGAAATTGCTCAAAGAATTCCAGACCGAAATGAGACAGAAATTCAGTCAGTTAGCAGACAGGGTGGAAAAATTGGAGAAATCCGGATTGGGGAAATCTACCCAAAACAAGCTAAAGAGAAATCAAAATGAGTAATTCTTTTTTAAGAATTATAACTTGGAACGCAAACGGACTAAATCAAAGAGTCCGGGAACTAGAATTATTCTTAAAAACAAATAACATAGATATAGCTCTCATATCGGAAACACATTTTTCTAAAAAAAACTACATTAAAATACGGAGTTATGATGCTTACTGGACACTACACCCCAGTGAACGAGCTCGAGGCAGAACAACTTTAATAATTAAACAAAATATACAACATTTCTAACAAGAAGAGATAAAAAATGAAGAAATACAAGCTACGATAATTAGTATCGAAAAAAACGGGGCTGAAATAAATATTGGCGCTATATATTGTCCACCGAGACATAAAATGACACAACAACAATATAAAGATATCTTTTCAAAATTAGGCCCACGGTTTATTATTGGTGGAGACTTTAATGTTAAACATACAGCTTGGGGTTCACGAATAATAACACCTGGAAAAGGAAACGAATTACGCGAAGCCATTAACCTTACAAATTGTAATTATCATTCAGGGCGCGAACCCACTTACTGGCCCACAGATAGTAATAAAGTCCCAGACCTGTTGGATTTCTACATTACAAAAGGCATCTCATTAAATCAAATTAGTACAGAAATCTTGTGCGATCTAACATCTGATCACACTCCAGTATTGTTAACACTGGGCGCGACAATCCTAAGAAAAGCAAAAAAGCCTAATCTTACCAACAAATATACTGACTGGGACAAATTCAGATTAATACTGCAGGAACAAATCAGTTCAAAAGTAAGACTTAAAACTATAAATGATCTTGAGCAACAAACCAAACATATAACTGAACAAATTCGGTCAGCTGCAAAAGATGCTACCCCAATTGCAAGAGAGAAATCAGAATATGAAGTACTTTACCCCCTCGAAATTAGAGAAATGATAAAAGAAAGACGAAAAGCTAGAAGAGTATGGCACAGGACCAGAAATGCTGCTGACAAAACCACGTTTAATAGAATTAGTAATATAAACAGAATTGCTTTCAAAAGTATTTAAGTGAATTAAGCCCACAAGCAGACAAAGATTATTCGCTATGGAAAGCAACTCGAAGATTTAAAAGACCAATTATTCGAGTACCGCCTATTAAAAATAATCGAAATGAATGGGTTCGACGCGACAATGAAAAAGCTGAATTGTTCGCAGAATATTTAGCTAACATTTTTCGGCCTAATGATATATAATCTACCATGGATACATCTCCTATTTATCAACCCGATGTAGATCTAAATCTAATTTCTCCACTGGAAGCTGCCACTGAAATTGATAACCTCAATCCTAAAAAGCACCTGGTATAGATGACATTTCACCTGGATTATTGAAAGAACTGCCACGAAAAGCAATCATCATGTTGATATATATATTTAATGCCTGTTTAAAGCTGAAGCATGTCCCGGAATGCTTTAAAGTTGCACAAATAATTATGCTCAAAAAACCTGACAAACCTGCAGAACAAGTCGAATCTTACAGGCCTATTTCGCTACTACCTGCTACATCAAAGCTATTTGAGAAGCTGATATATAAACGTGTTAAACACTTGGTAACAATACCAGATTTCCAGTTTGGTTTTCGAAATCACCATTCAACATCGGATCAGTGCACAGAGTAACTGCGGCTATTGAAAGAGCGTTTGAAGAAAAGAAATACTGCCCTGCAATATTCCTGGATGTCTCACAAGCTTTTGATCGGGTTTGGCATTTTGGATTAATCTGTAAGATGAGCAAATTGTTACCGCGTAACTATTGTCAATTGCTGGAGTCATATTTATTCGACAGAAAATTTAGAGTATCGCACGAAATGGCTTTCTCGACATTTAAAAATATCTCGGCTGGAGTTCCACAAGGTAGCGTCTTAGGACCTCTCCTGTATCTGCTCTACACTGCTGACATTCCAACAACAAAAGAAATACTTCTTGGAACCTTTGCTGATGACACAGTTATTATGGCAAAGATATATCTCTGCCTAGGGCAATAGAAAAAGTGCAAGTGGCAGTCAACAAAATCTACAAATGGACAAAAGATTGGAAAATTCAACTTAATAGCTCCAAATCTGTCCACGTTAATTTTGCATGAAGGCGAAATAATAAAAACTTAATTATATCACTCAATGGATGCCCGATTCCTCAAACAGAATCAGCAAAATACCTTGGAATCCATCTTGACGGTAGATTAAATTGGAAGCATCACGTTAGTCAAAAAGCAAATCACATTAGAACCAAAATAAAACAACTATACTGGTTAGTCGGAAGATACTCTCAACTTGATCTAAAATCAAAGAGGTTGATCTATAATACAATTATAAAGCCAATTTGGACCTATGGGGTGCAAATATGGGGTTGCACTAAAAATTCAAATCAGTTAGTCATACAGCGCTGTCAAAACAAGATTCTTCGATTGATTACCAATGCCTATCGCTATGTAACCAATGAAGAACTGCACGATGACCTGGAAATCAAATGGATTTGCGAAGTTGTGCAGGATTTCGCCTTGAAACACGAAAGAAGATTACTAAATCATTCTAACGTGGAAGCAATACAAGTGCTGGACAGCGCACAGGATGTCAAGAGATTGAAACGAACAAAACCATACGAACTTGTGTGAATATTTAGTATGTATTATTAGTGTAAACTATAGCTATAAGTTAATAATTAATAAATAATTGTAATTTTATAATTGAGGAATACATACTGATGTATTTTCTCGCACTCGTTTTGCTTGCTAATTAATCCAAGCACATAGGAAAAGTAGTAATAAATTAATTGTAATAATAATAACAATTAAGATTGTACTAAGCGTATCTAATGAAGATGTTATAAAAAAAAATAAATTTATTTCATTAATTTAGAGTAGAATATAATATAATTTTTAAAATATTTTTTTAAAGATATTGTTGACAATTTTACGGTTTTCCCCTTTTGAAATTCCTATCCTTTGATTGCTTAAGTTCATGCTAGATGTCGCGCGCCGCTTGTTGTTCTCTTTCTCTAGTTAATATTTTCGCAATTAATTTGTAGATTTTGTAGATTATTTCTTATATTCCCGTTTTGATTACTATCTTTTCCTTTTATTAATTAAATTAGAATTACCCGTAATTTATGTTGTTGGATATTGTTTTCGTCTCCCATTCAGGAGAATTGACGTACCCGCATGGGAGGTTATGTCTTCGTTCTGTTTATACGTTTTGTTTATTTTATTTTATTATTGTTGTGTTTTTAGGTTTTCTTATGGATTAGGCCGATCTTGTGTGATTTGGCGACCTACGACTTGTTTGTTTTACCTCCTCACACCACTTGGAGATTTTGTCGGACACCATCTGTGTCACTAGGAAATTTGCTTGTGCTTGACGATTGAATACCACCAGACTAGGATTGTACTTTTGTATGAATATTTGGTATTATTTCAGGGTGAGTTTAGATATCATCTTTATCCGCCTTTTCTTATTCGGAATTGATTAATTAGATGACCCTTGTGTTTTGATTTTGTAAGGCATGAAGTCCACTGAGATTACCACTCCGTGGGACGGTGAAGTGACGCCGTAAATATGTTTTGATGTTGTTTAACTACCTTTGTTTTATTTTATTTTCTTGCTAGTTATTTTCCCACCAGGATATCAGCAGTGTATTTATGTTTTTTCTATTTTTTAGATTATCTGCGTCCAGATTCTTTGGCAGAACTGACCGTGATTTATTTGGAGATGATATATCCGAAGCTATCCGTGGCACCATGCAGCCCTTCTGTACTCGATGATTAAACGCTATCAGATTAGGATTTTACTTTTGCTTGGGTACTTTCGGGTATGTTGAATATTATATTTGTTTTTATTAGACTTATCTGTTCGAAAATTTATTAATTAGATGACTTTGATTTGCATGTTTTGATTTGCAAGGTATGAGGTCTATTGAGATTACAACCCCGTGGGTCGGTGCAGTAACTTCGTGAATGTGTTTCATATTGTTCAACTACTTTTATTGCCAATCATCCTCCCATAGGGATATCAACAGTTTATTTATGATTTTTTATATTTTAGGTTAGGGATTCTTTGGCAGAGTTGATGGAATTGATTGTGTCCTAGTGGTGGAAAGCATTTTGGGACTATTGATACTATGAATTTGCTAGTTTTCTACACCATAAGATGAGTATTATTTGTCTTGTTTTATGAGGTGTGTCTCTGTCCTTTGAATGATTGTTTTAGATGATTGTGTTTTATGCAAAGGTTGTTAGGAGGTTATTTTGCGAAGATAGATACGACCTTGACGATATGAGATGATATGAATTTATGCCATCTCATTTGGTAAATTAGAAAATTTGTATTTCTTCATGGATTTTGATATTATTTGTCTATTTGAGCAGTCCTTAACCCCATTTACTTATTCTCTTTATTTATAGGTAGGTTGGGCGACAAAACGAGACTCCTATGATTGTGTATGTGATGAAGGTGCGGATCTGTAGTGCTATTGCTCAAACTAAAGCAAACCATCAGCACCTCTCGATCTTCTCCATGCCATTTTACATTGAAGCATATTCTCCCATGCTCGTCGTTCCGGATGGTCAGCTTATTTTAATTGTTTAATGGTTCCTATAATTTGGCTTTTTTTTTCTTGCTTATTATTATTATATTAATTACTTAATGATGCTTTTATTATAGCAACCATTATTTTGACATAAAAAACTATGTAATAGTTGCATGCAGTAGCGCTAACATATAATAATAGTATGCCTAATATTAATCATTTTGAATGTCTATTTGTGGGATTGTGGAATTGTCTGTGCCTATCTCTATGTTTCTCAAGGGGCATCTCTTATATGTATAGAGAGTTATCTTGACATAGCTATTATTCGTATTGTGCTTTATTGGTTTAATTAATAATGAGGGTTTATATTACTGATTTCCTCTTGTTGTTTTTGTTATTATCAGTTGTCAGTTCTGGGATTGCTGGACTTCAGCGATATTTTCTTCTTCATTAATAACTTTGTTTGCCCAATCATTCAATATTTCAATTTTCTTCTTGTTTGTTTTGTTGAGTGCATTTCTCATTTCCATCTGATCATTCGGAATTTTATAAAGATCTCTGGCGCTCAACCTTTCGGCGTTTGTGCATTCATTTATGATGACTATCTTCTTGATCTTGGCTGCATCCGCATACACCTTCCGTGATTTCCAGTCTGAATCTCTTGATGTATGCTTCCATGTTTCCATGGTTTGTTATCAGTTGCACTGCTTTTCGGTTTAGCTCTAAACTTTCAAACCCTACTGTTTTGCAGTGCTTGTAAGTGTTGACGGCATGCATATCGCCATGTTTTTCTTCTAGTATTCTTATGGCTTCTTGTACGGCTAGAAATTCAGCTACTCTCTGTTAATTCCATTTTCTTCTAGCCTGATGCATGCCTCTTCCTCCATCCCGTCGCTCCTGCTTTTTCCTGCTTCACATTAGCATCCATCCATACCTTCGCTACGTGTCTTCCTATCTCGTACTGCTCGGTCCCCAACGAATCCACGGTTTTTCTCATGGCCAGCACATGTATTTTTACTCCGGCCTTGGCGGGCCTGGTGTATAACCGCATTTTTCTGCCGCTCATGCTCTTGCTTAGGCTTCTATTGGTAGAGGAACTACTCCTGCGATTACTTGTAGCGCGCTCGTCGGTGCTGTTTTAAACGCGCCGGTGATTAGTATTGGGGCGTATCTTTGAATCGCGTTTAGCTTCCTCTGAGTGTGTACTTTATTTACGTACCTTCCTCATTTCTCGGACCCTTATAATATGGCTGGCTTTACGACTCTCTCGTATACGTTTTTAATTATGTCCCTTACCTTATTTCCGTACTTCCTGCTTATGGGTCCGTTTTGGCGACGACGGTTTCGACCTTTTCTTTAATCGCATTCAGATGGTTAATGTATATTTTTGTCTTTTCCAATATTACTCCCAATTACCTCATCTGGTCTTTAGGAGTTATGATTTCTTCGTTTAATTTAATTCCTATCTTCGGAAATCTGGTCCTCCTGGGTACTACTGGGATTTATCTCTTGCGGTCATTTCTTCTTTTCTTCAGTTTTTCCATCGTAAAGGGGATCTCCTTTGGATATATCATAGCTTCCGATTTTTCTATATTGTAATGTGCTCTTGAATATTCTTTTCATTCTAAGCATTTGCGCCAGCATTTGTTCCATTCTTCTTTAATTTCAGTAGGTGTTCGATGGCTGATTGCGATGATTTGGTCGTCGGCGAACGTTTGTGCTCTCACATGTGTCTGTTGTGTGTCAATATCAGCTATCTTACCGAACCAGGAGTTGATATTAATCAACCATAGAGTCGGGCCTATGCTCGACCCTTGTGGGCACCCCTTCTCTATTCCGAACTCGATTTTGTTGCTGATTACCTGTTGTTTTTTAAGTTCATTATGACCCAGTCTAGTTCAGCTTCTTGTATTTCTTCTTCGTCTTCTTCTTGTTTGCTCCATTCTCCATTGGTGACCCTTGTCATGATCCCTACAAGTTGTTCTTTTTCTTCCTCCTCTTGTTTTGGATGATATTTTTCTACCTTTTCTTTCTCCAGGTTATACATATTGCCCGGTTCTACATCTTCCATTATTTCAACTATTTTCCCCCTGCTGACTCCTAGAGTCTTTATTATTTTCCAGACTCTATGCCATGGTTCAATGTCGAATGTGTTTTCTATTTATAATTATTTCTTTTACATGCTTCTTCTTCTTTTCTTTGACAAGCTTCTTGAATGCTCGCTTCATTACTCCATAGGGAGTGAGGGAATCACGAGGTCGGTCTTATCCCCATCTTCTCGTCTGATCGAATCGGCTTTTCCAAGTTCCAATTTCTTCTGTTGGCGTTCTCCATCCCATCATTCGTTGTCTTGTTTTATTATGATGGTGGTTGTCTTTAACAGTTTAGTAGATTTCTTGAAAGCTGCTTGCATTTGCTCCGCTTGTTTTTCAATTTCGTCTATTTGCATCGTCGCCCTTATTTCTGTGCTCGCGACTAGCAACCCGTCAGTGACTCTTTGCCAGCTGGTCCCGTGATAATCAAACTTTTTCTTCGATGTCTTATTTCTCTGGGGTTTACCCTCTATTTCGAAGAGGATGTGTTTGTGGTCGCTTAGTGTCTCTTCAGTTTCTTGTACCGTCCAGTTGATCACGTTCACTTCTCGTCACTCATCAATGTTGCTGTTTCCCCTACTACTGATAAAGGTGGGAGCTGTTTGTTCATTCTGCACTAATTCCAGTCCGTATGATATGGTCTAGATTATCAGATTTGAACCTTTGTTGTTATACAATAAACATAGTGTCGTTGGCATTAAAATCACCAGCTACTATCCATTTCTTCTGGTATTTCTGCCATTGTTCTTCTTTTTCTTCTAAGCAATTTATGTTGTCTCCTGTCTGATGCGCGTATACGTTGGTGATTAGTAAATCGCAGTCTAATAGTTTGACTATGACTTTGTCCGGTCCCGACATTTCTTAGTTCTTGTTGCTGGTTCTCGCACCAAGATTATGTCGTATTTTTCTTTGTCGGCTTTCGCTCTCATGAGCGTGCTGGCCTGGATGCCTTTTTCGATGTTTATCTGTAGGATTTTTAGAGCCATTTCTGTTTCATTTCTTCGATGGCTTCTTCTTTTCTTTTCTTGTATATTGGACAGGTTCTATCATTTACTCTATTGTTGGATTTTACCTCCGGTGCTTCTGCTCATTTGCAGTTCGCACAATTCGTGGTGCTACTCTTGCAGTCCCTTCCCCCGTGCGGTCCTGCACATATATAACAACACTGTGCGCTTCTACAATGTATCTGCTTGTGCCCGAATCTGCTGCATTTATAGCATAGTAGAATTGCGTTGAAATCATCAACGAATTGTCTCAAGTACCCTACAAAGACTTTGCCCTTTTTTAACACTGCTCTGTATATGCTGGGAATTGTTTCGATTTTAACGTTGTTTCTTTCTGGGTTTTTGCATATATATTTCTTTACTACCTTGATGATTTCTTCTGGTTCTTCGTTGTTGTCAGTCTTTTTTCTTTCTTCTTGGATGATGTTCATATTCTCTTCGTTTTGATCAGCCAGATCTTCTATTATTTGTTCGTCTGTGATCTCCCTGGATACCCCTGTGATTCTGAATTTGGGACGTTTTTCACTATTATCGATTTTGATACCATGTACAGAGCTTATTTTTTCTATCAGGTCTTTCTTTTGTTTCTGGTCTTTACAGATCAGTGATACCAGTCCATGTCTGTGTATTCTTACGTGTTTGAGGCCATCTCCTACTAACTCTTTACGGGTTAGCTTGCCTCTGATGGCGGCTAATGTCTCCGCGCCACTTGCTTTTTCCTTTCTGATTTTAATTTCGTATATATTATTAATCTGTTTCGGATTTTGCCATTCTAGATTAGGTCTGGTGGATTTCGATGCCTTTGACTGGGCTTTTTGTGGCTTCGACAGTGTTTTATTTTCATTATTCTTTTTTGTCGCCGCGACCTCATTGTATGTACAGATCGTATTGGATGTACTTTCGGTCTGTAACTCCACGGTAGTCATCTCGATTCTTCTGCTGATGTCGGTCTGCGTGCTTACATCCATCATCACTGGCCTGGCAAGGACTGCTGGAGAATACTCTCTTGCAATAGGGATTCTATTTTTTGTATTCTCTTGTCTGCTTCGTGCTGTATTTGTCCCAATTTTCTGTTTATCATCTCCTCCACCATTGCTTGTATAGTATTTGGCATCACGACTGCGGATTTGGCTTTCAGCACCTTTTCTGTTACTATGTCCAATTTCATTAGAATATTCGCGACGCGGGTTCTGTCTGTGGAGATGAATCGATATGTCTTATATTTTAGACAATATCTGTTGGTTACGAGCCTAACTTGCTCAGTCAGATGTCTTGTTCAAAGTCTATCATTTAATTTATTTCATTAATTTAGAGTAGAATATAGTAGAATAAAATATAATTTTTTAAATATTTTTTTAAAGATATTGATGACAATTTTACGGTTTTTCACTTTTGAAATTCCTATCCTTTGATTGCTTAAGTTCATGCTAGATGTCGCGAGCCGCTTGTTGTTCTCTTTCTCTAGTTAATATTTTCGCAATTAATATGTAGATTTTGTAGATTATTTCTTATATTCCCGTTTTGATTACTATCTTTTCCTTTTATTAATTAAATTAGAATTACCCGTAATTTATGTTGTTGGATATTGTTTTCGTCTCTCATTCAGGAGAATTGACGTACCCGCATGGGAGGTTATGTCTTCGTTCTGTTTATACGTTTTGTTTATTTTATTTTATTATTGTTGTGTTTTTAGGTTTTCTTATGGATTAGGCCGATCTTGTGTGATTTGGCGACCTACGACTTGTTTGTTTTACCCCCTCACACCACTTGGAGATTTTGTCGGACACCATCTGTGTCACTAGGAAATTTGCTTGTGCTTGACGATTGAATACCACCAGACTAGGATTGTACTTTTGTATGAATATTTGGTATTATTTCAGGGTGAATTTAGATATCATCTTTATCCGCCTTTTCTTATTCGGAATTGATTAATTAGATGACCCTTGTGTTTTGATTTTGTAAGGCATGAAGTCCACTGAGATTACCACTCCGTGGGACGGTGAAGTGACGCCGTAAATAGGTTTTGATGTTGTTTAACTACCTTTGTTTTATTTTATTTTCTTGCTAGTTATTTTCCCACCAGGATATTGACCGTGAATTATTTGGAGATGATATATCCGAAGCTATCCGTGGCACCATGCAGCCCTTCTGTACTCGATGATTAAACGCTATCAGATTAGGATTTTACTTTTGCTTGAGTACTTTCGGGTATGTTGAATATTATATTTGTTTTTATTAGACTTATCTGTTTGAAAATTCATTAATTAGATGACTTATGTGTTTTGATTTGCAAGGTATGAGGTTACAACCCCGTGGGTCGGTGCAGTAACTTCGTGAATGTGTTTCATATTATTCAACTACTTTTATTGCCAATCATCCTCCCATAGGGATATCAACAGTTTATTTATGATTTTTTATGTTTTAGGTTAGGAATTCTTTGGCAGAGTTGATGGAATTTATTGTGTCCTAGTGGTGGAAAGCATTTTGGGACTATTGATACTATGAATTTGCTAGTTTTCTACACCATAAGATGAGTATTATTTGTCTTGTTTTATGAGGTGTGTCTCTGTCCTTTGAATGATTGTTTTAGATGATTGTGTTTTATGCAAAGGTTTATTATTATTTATGCAAATTATAAAATTTGTATTTCTTCATGGATTTTGATATTATTTGTCTATTTGAGCAGTCCTTAACCCCATTTACTTATTCTCTTTATTTTTAGGTAGGTTGGGCGACAAAACGAGACTCCTATGATTGTATATGTGATGAAGGTGCGGATCTGTAGTGCTATTGCTCAAACTAAAGCAAACCATCAGCACCTCTCGATCATCTCCATGCCATTTTACATTGAAGCATATTCTCCCATGCTCGTCGTTCCGGATGGTCAGCTTATTTTAATTGTTTAATGGTTCCTATAATTTGGCTTTTTTTTCTTGCTTATTATTATTATATTAATTACTTAATGATGCTTTTATTATAGCAACCATTATTTTGACTTAAAAAACTATGTAATAGTTGCATGCAGTAGCGCTAACATCTAATAATAGTATGCCTAATATTAATCATTTTGAATGTCTATTTGTGGGATTGTGGAATTGTCTGTGCCTATCTCTATGTTTCTCAAGGGGCGTCTCTTATATGTATAGAGAGTTATCTTGACATAGCTATTATTCGTATAGTGCTTTATTGGTTTAATTAATAATGAGGGTTTATATTACTGATTTCTTCTTGTTGTTTTTGTTATTATCAGTTGTTAGTTCTGGGATTGCTGGACTTCAGCGATATTTTCTTCTTCATTAATAACTTTGTTTGCCCAATCATTCAATATTTCAATTTTCTTCTTGTTTGTTTTGTTGAGTGCATTTCTCATTTCCATCTGATCATTCGGAATTTTATAAAGATCTCTGGCGATCAACCTTTCGGCGTTTGTGCATTCATTTATGATGACTATCTTCTTGATCTTGGCTGCATCCGCATACTCCTTCCGTGATTTCCAGTCTGAATCTCTTGATGTATGCTTCCATGTTTCCATGGTTTGTTATCAGTTGCACTGCTTTTCGGTTTAGCTCTAAACTTTCAAACCCTACTGTTTTGCAGTGTTTGTAAGTGTTGCGGCCGTTGGAGCATTGGTCTCAGTATCTTTGCCATTTTCGTAGAGTCCATTTCTTGTTTTCGTTTCTTGTCTGTTTGATTCTTCTCAGTGGCAGCCTTGGCTGTTTGGTCGGCTTTTGTTGATTCCGTTGAGGTAAGCCTTTTTTCCCATGATATTTCCTTTTGATACCCCTGGCTGCTCGCTCTCGCAGTACCTTCTGTACTTCGGCTACCGGTCTGATCTTTGTCTCGTCGTTCTCCAGCTGCCAGATAGTCGCTCTGCTATCTGTTTTGATGACGGCATGCATATCGCCATGTTTTTCTTCTAGTATTCTTATGGCTTCTTGTACGGCTAGAAATTCAGCTACTCTCTGTTAATTCCATTTTCTTCTAGCCTGATGCATGCTTCTTCCTCCGTCCCGTCGCTCCTGCTTTTTCCTGCTTCACATTAGCATCCATCCATACCTTCGCTATGTGTCTTCCTATCTCGTACTGCTCGGTCCCCAACGAATCCACGGTTTTTCTCATGGCCAGCACATGTATTTTTACTCCAGCCTTGGCGGGCCTGGTGGATCACCGCATTTTTCTGCTGCTCATGCTCTTGCTTCGGCTTCTATTGGTAGAGGAACTACTCCTGCGATTACTTGTAGCGCGCTCGTCGGTGCTGTTTTAAACGCGCCGGTGATTAATATTAGGGCGTATCTTTGAATCGCGTTTAGCTTCCTCTGAGTGTGTACTTTATTTACTTACTGTCCCCATTTCTCGGACCCTTATAATATGGCTGGCTTTACGACTCTCTCGTATACATTTTTCATTATGTCCCTTAACTTATTTCCGTACTTCCTGCTTATGGGTACCGCCGTTTTGGCGACGACGGTTTCGACCTTTTCTTTAATCGCATTCAGATGGTTAATGTATATTTTTGTCATATCCAATATTACTCCCAATTACCTCATTTGGTCTTTAGGAGTTATTCCTATCTTCGGAAATCTGGTCCTCCTGGGTACTACTGGGATTTATCTCTTGCGGTCATTTCTTCTTTTCTTCAATTCTTCCATCGTAAAGGGGATCTCCTTTGGATATATCATAGCTTCCGATTTTTCTATATTGTAATGTGCTCTTGAATATTCTTTCCATTCTAAGCATTTGCGCCAGAATTTGTTCCATTCTTCTTTAATTTCAGTAGGTATTCGATGGCTGATTGCGATGATTTGGTCGTCGGCGAACGTTTGTGCTCTCACATGTGTCTGTTGTGTGACAATATCAGCTATCTTATCGAACCAGGAGTTGATATTAATCAACCATAGAGTCGGGCCTATGCTCGACCCTTGTGGGCACCCCTTCTCCATTCCGAACTCGATTTTGTTGCTGATTACCTGTTGTTTTTTAAGTTCATTATGACCCAGTCTAGTTCACCTTCTTGTATTTCTTCTTCGTCTTCTTCTTGTTTGCTCCATTCTCCATTGGTGACCCTTGTCATGATCCTTACAAGTTGTTCTTTTTCTTCCTCCTCTTGTTTTGGATGATATTGTTCTACCTTTTCTTTCTCCAGGTTATACATATTGCCCGGTTCGGCATCTTCCATTATTTCAACTATTTTCCCCCTGCTAACTCCTAGAGTCTTTATTATTTTCCAGACTCTATGCCATGGTTCAATGTCGAATGTGTTTTCTATTTATAATTATTTCTTCTACATGCTTCTTCTTTTCTTTGACAATCTTCTTGAATGCTCGCTTCATACTCCATAGGGAGTGAGGGAATCACGAGGTCGGTCTTATCCCCGTCTTCTCGTCTGATCGAATCGGCTTTTGTTCTAAGTTCCAATTTCTTCTGTTGGCGTTCTCCATCCCATCATTTGTTGTCTTGTTTGATTATGAAGGTGGTTGTTTTTAACAGTTTAGTAGATTTCTTGAAAGCTGTTTGCATTTGCTCCGCTTGTTTTTCAATTTCGTCTATTTGCATCGTCGCCCTCATTTCTGTGCTCGCGACTAGCAACCCGTCAGTGACTCTTTGCCAGCTGGACCCGTGATAATCAAACTTTTTCTTCGATGTCTTATTTCTCTGGTGTTTACCCTCTATTTCGAAGAGGATGTGTTTGTGGTCGCTTAGTGTCTCTTCACTTTCTTGTACCGTCGAATTGATCACGTTCACTTCTCGTCACTCATCAATGTTGCTGTTTCCCCTACTACTGATAAAGGTGGGAGCTGTTTGTTCATTCTGCACTAATTCCAGTCGGTATGATATGGTCTAGATTATCAGATTTGAACCTTTGTTGTTATACAATAAACATAAAGTGTGCTTGGCATTAAAATCACCAGCTACTATCCATTTCTTCTGGTATTTCTGCCATTGTTCTTCTTTTTCTTCTAAGCAATTTATGTTGTCTCCTGTCTGATGCGCGTATACGTTGGTGATTAATAAATCGTAGTCTAATAGTTTGACTATGACTTTGTCCGGTCCCGACATTTCTTAGTTCTTGTTGCTGGTTCTCGCACCAAGATTATGTCGTATTTTTCTTTGTCGGCTTTCGCTCTCATGAGCGTGCTGGCGTGGATGCCTTTTTCGATGTTTATCTGTAGGATTTTTAGAGCCATTTCTGTTTCATTTCTTCGATGGCTTCTTCTTTTCTTTTCTTGTATATTGGACAGGTTCTATGATTTACTCTATTGTTGGAGTTTACCTCCGGTGCTCCAGCTCATTTGCAGTTCGCACAATTCGTGGTGCTACTCTTGCAGTCCCTTCCCCCGTGCGGTTCTGCACATATATAACAACACTGTGCGCTTCTACAATGTATCTGCTTGTGCCCGAATCTGCTGCATTTATAGCATAGTAGAATTGCGTTGAAATCATCAACGAATTGTCTCAAGCACCCTACAAAGACTTTGCCCTTTTTTAACACTGTTCTGTATATGCTGGGAATTGTTTCTATTATAACATTGTTTCTTTCTGGGGTTTTGCGTATATATTTCTTTACTAGCTTGATGATTTCTTCTGGTTTTTCGTTGTTGTCAGTCTTTTTTCTTTCTTCTTGGATGATGTTCATATTCTCTTCGTTTTGATCAGCCAGATCTTCTATTATTTGTTCGTCTGTGATCTCCCTGGATACCCCTGTGATTCTGAATTTGGGACGTTTTTCACTATTATCGATTTTGATACCATGTACAGAGCTTATTTTTTGTATCAGGTCTTTCTTTTGTTTCTGGTCTTTACAGATCAGTGATACCAGTCCATGTCTGTGTACTCTTACGTGTTTAAGGCCATCTCCTGCTAACTCTTTACGGGTTAGCTTGCCTCTGATGGCGGCTAATGTCTCCGCGCCACTTGCTTTTTCCTTTCTGATTTTAATTTCGTATATATTATTAATCTGTTTCGGATTTTGCCATTCTAGATTAGGTCTGGTGGATTTCGATGCCTTTGACTGGGCTTTTTGTGGCTTCGACAGTGTTTTATTTTCATTATTCTTTTTTGTCGCCGCAACCTGATTGTACGTACAGATCGTATTGGATGTACTTTCGGTCTGTAACTCCACGGTAGACATCTCGATTCTTCTGCTGATGTCGGTCTGCGTGCTTACATCCATCATCACTGGCCTGGCGAGGACTGCTGGAGAATACTCTCTTGCAATAGGGATTCTATTTTTTGTATTCTCTTATCTGTTTCATGCTGTATTTGTCCCAATTTTCTGTTTATCATCTCCTCCACCATTGCTTCCGCATTCGTGATGCTCTGGACTTATATAGTATTTGGCATCACGACTGCGGATTTGGCTTTCAGCAGCTTTTCTGTTACTATGTCCATTTTCATTAAAATATTCGCGACCCGGTTTCTGTCTGTGGAGATGAATCGATATGTCTTATATTTTAGACAATATCTGTTGGTTACGAGCCTAACTTGCTCAGTCAGATGTCTTGTTCAAAGTCTATCATTTAATTTATATTAAAATTCAGTTCGGTCCCGACCTTCATAGAGTCAAGACGTGTTTTTTCTTTCCCGAAAACGAGTCTCCGTAAATATCAAATAAAAACATATCTATATATTTTTTACGTTCAATTTCTGTTAACGGTTTGAAAGAACTCCCAGGTACGGGATACGGTGAAACGGCCAACCCAAAGTGAAGGAAATAAAAGACTCAAACTCTCAAACAAAAGACGTTCTACGTTTTTCAGAAAAGGGAAAAAGTGAAAGTTACTGAAAAAAACATTTAATTATAACATCATGGACAACAACATGGATTTGAATATATTATTGAAAGAAAACAAGGAATTAAGAATGAATAATGAGCGTCTGAACCATCAACTGTTGCAATTATCTAAGGATATGGCTGCTATCCGTTTGCAACTGCAAGGTCACACGCAAGATACACCAAAAAGGCATACTAATTATGCAGAAGACTACTACACGGATGAAGACGAACTAGCATTAGAGGTAGGGGAACAGTCTGACTGGACCGAAGTAACAAACAAGAAGGATAAAGAGAGGAAGAAGTCTCAGATGACGCCATCGCCAATCGCAAAAACTGGTATAAATATTAAAAAAAAGAAGCAAGAAAACAAAATCCCTCTGACCCCTCCGATCAAGGTAAGCAATGTTGGCAATTTTAATTTATTTAGATCAGAAATAAAGGGAGTAGTCTCTGACCGAGTGCAGTTTAAAGCTTTGTCTAACAATGATATTAACGTAACCCTTAACAATGAAACAGACTATAGGAATGTAAAAAAGCATCTCATTGAGATGAAGAAAAACAATTCATTCAACAAACTCGAATATCACACTTATCAGTTAAAAAGTGATAAGTGGTATAGAGTAGTCATTAGAGGATTACCGTCCACAACAGATCAGGACAATATTAAATCGGAATTACGGGCTTGCGGGCACGAAGTAGAAAAACAAATTAAAACTTTTCCGTTGTTCTATGTAGACATGACACAAAAGGAAAATAATAAAAATATATACGACATAAATTATTTACTAGACTGTAGGATAAAAATATACCACAATGCACAAACTGTCAAAATCTTGGACACACTAAAATTTTTGCAGTAGGGAACCAAGATGTGTGAAATGTGCCGGTAAACATCACACAACTCAGTACAGAAAACAACGCAATAGTGTAGCGACATGCGTGTTGTGCAATGAAAAAGGTCACCCTGCCAATTATAAAGGATGTGCAGTATATCAAAAAAAAAGGACTCCAGCCAAAGAAAATTACAGCAGAACAACGCTTAAGACAAATTGACAAAGTCAAAAACTCTGAAACAACATCTACCGTTGAAAATAAAAAAACCTATGAAACCGTAAGACCATCGGTCAAAAATATAAACGTCAAAATATCAAATGATAAACAAATTGATACGAAACCGCAGAACGCTGCGGCCAACGAGCCAACTATCGTCGACATGATGAAATTGCTCAAAGAATTCCAGACCGAAATGAGACAGAAATTCAGTCAGTTAGCAGACAGGGTGGAAAAATTGGAGAAATCCGAATTGGGGAAATCTACCCAAAACAAGCTAAAGAGAAATCAAAATGAGTAATTCTTTTTTAAGAATTATAACTTGGAACGCAAACGGACTAAATCAAAGAGTCCGGGAACTAGAATTATTCTTAAAAACATATAACATAGATATAGCTCTCATATCGGAAACACATTTTTCTAAAAAAAACTACATTAAAATACGGGGTTATGATGCTTACTGGACACTACACCCCAGTGAACGAGCTCGAGGCGGAACAGCTTTAATAATTAAACAAAATATACAACATTTCGAACAAGAAGAGATAAAAAATGAAGAAATACAAGCTACGATAATTAGTATCGAAAAAAACGGGGCTGAAATAAATATTGGCGCTATATATCGTCCACCGAGACATAAAATGACACAACAACAATATAAAGATATCTTTTCAAAATTAGGCCCACGGTTTATTATTGGTGGAGACTTTAATGTTAAACATACAGCTTGGGGTTCACGAATAATAACACCTGGAAAAGGAAACGAATTACTCGAAGCCATTAACCTTACAAATTGTAATTATCATTCAGGGCGCGAACCCACTTACTGGCCCACAGACAGTAATAAAGTCCCAGACCTGCTGGATTTCTACATTACAAAAGGCATCTCATTAAATCATATTAGTACAGAAAGCTTGTGCGATCTAACATCTGATCACACTCCAGTATTGTTAACACTGGGCGCGACAATCCTAAGAAAAGCAAAAAAGCCTAATCTTACCAACAAATATACTGACTGGGACAAATTCAGATTAATAATGCAGGAACAAATCAGTTCAAAAGTAAGACTTAAAACTATAGATGATCTTGAGCAACAAACCAAACATATAACCGAAACAAATTCGGTCAGCTGCAAAAGATGCTACCCCAATTGCAAGAGAGAAATCAGAATATGAAGTACTTTACCCCCTCGAAATTAGAGAAATGATAAAAGAAAGACGAAAAGCTAGAAGAGTATGGCACAGGACCAGAAATGCTGCTGACAAAACCACGTTTAATAGAATTAGTAATCAGACAAATCAAAAGATCAAAGAATATAAACAGAATTGCTTTCAAAAGTATTTAAGTGAATTAAGCCCACAAGCAGACAAAGATTATTCGCTATGGAAAGCAACTCGAAGATTTAAAAGACCAATTATTCGAGTACCGCCTATTAAAAATAATCGAAATGAATGGGTTCGACGCGACAATGAAAAAGCTGAATTGTTCGCAGAATATTTAGCTAACATTTTTCGGCCAAATGATATATAATATACCATGGATACATCTCCTATTTATCAACCCGATATAGATCTAAATCTAATTTCTCCACTGGAAGTTGCCACTGAAATTGATAACCTCAATCCTAAAAAGGCACCTGGTATTGATGACATTTCACCTGGATTATTGAAAGAACTGCCACGAAAAGCAATCATCATGTTGACATATATATTTAATGCCTGTTTAAGGCTGAAGCATGTCCCGGAATGCTTTAAAGTTACACAAATAATTATGCTCAAAAAACCTGACAAACCTGCAAGTCGACAAGTCGAATCTTACAGGCCTGTTTCGCTACTACCTGCAATATCAAAGCTATTTGAGAAGCTGATATATAAACGTGTTAAACACTTGGTAACAATACCAGATTTCCAGTTTGGTTTTCGACATCACCATTCAACTATCGATCAAGTGCACAGAGTAACTGCGGCTATTGAAAGAGCGTTTGAAGAAAAGAAATACTGCCCTGCAATATTCCTGGATGTCTCACAAGCTTTTGATCGGGTTTGGCATTTTGGTTAATCTGTAAGATGAGCAAATTGTTACCGCGTAACTATTGTCAATTGCTGGAGTCATATTTATTCGGAAGAAAATTTAGAGTATCGCACGAAATGGCGTTCTCGACATTTAAAAATATCTCGGCTGGAGTTCCACAAGGTAGCGTCTTAGGACCTCTCCTGTATCTGCTTTACACTGCTGACATTCCAACAACAAAAGAAACACTTCTTGGAACCTTTGCTGATGACACAGTTATTATGGCAAAAGATATATCTCTGCCTAGGGCAATAGAAAAAGTGCAAGTGGCAGTCAACAAAATCTACAAATGGACAAAAGATTGGAAAATTCAACTTAATAGCTCCAAATCTGTCCACGTTAAAATTGCATGAAGGCGAAATAATAAAAACTTAATTATATCACTCAATGGATGCCCGATTCCTCAAGCAGAATCAGCAAAATACCTTGGAATCCATCTTGACGGTAGATTAAATTGGAAGCATACGTTAGACAAAAAGCAAAACACATTAGAACCAAAATAAAACAACTGTACTGGTTAGTCGGAAGATACTCTCAACTTGATCTAAAATCAAAGAGGTTGATCTATAATACAATTATAAAGCCAATTTGGACCTATGGGGTGCAAATATGGGGTTGCACTAAAAATTCAAATCAGTTAGTCATACAGCGCTGTCAAAACAAGATTCTTCGATTGATTACCAATGCCTATCGCTATGTAACCAATGAAGAACTGCACGATGACCTGGAAATCAAATGGATTTGCGAAGTTGTGCAGGATTTCGCCTTGAAACACGAAAGAAGATTACTAAATCATTCTAACGTGGAAGCAATACAAGTGCTGGACAGCGCACAGGATGTCAAGAGATTGAAACGAACAAAACCATACGAACTTGTGTGAATATTTAGTGTGTATTATTAGTGTAAACTATAGCTATAAGTTAATAATTAATAAATAATTGTAATTTTATAATTGAGGAATACATACTGATATATTTTCTCGCACTCGTCTTGCTTGCTAATTAATCCAAGCACATAGGAAAAGTAGTAATAAATTAATTGTAATAATAATAACAATTAAGATTGTACTAAGCGTATCTAATAAAGATGTTATAAAAAAAATTAAATTTATTTCATTAATTTAGAGTAGAATATAATATAATTTTTAAAATATTTTTTTAAAGATATTGTTGACAATTTTACGGTTTTCCACTTTTGAAATTCCTATCCTTTGATTGCTTAAGTTCATGCTAGATGTCGCGCGCCACTTGTTGTTCTCTTTCTCTAGTTAATATTTTCGCAATTAATTTGTAGATTTTGTAGATTATTTCTTATATTCCCGTTTTGATTACTATCTTTTCCTTTTATTAATTAAATTAGAATTACCCGTAATTTATGTTGTTGGATATTGTTTTCGTCTCCCATTCAGGAGAATTGACGTACCCGCATGGGAGGTTATGTCTTCGTTCTGTTTATACGTTTTGTTTATTTTATTTTATTATTGTTGTGTTTTTAGGTTTTCTTATGGATTAGGCCGATCTTGTGTGATTTGGCGACCTACGACTTGTTTGTTTTACCCCCTCACACCACTTGGAGATTTTGTCGGACACCATCTGTGTCACTAGGAAATTTGCTTGTGCTTGACGATTGAATACCACCAGACTAGGATTGCACTTTTGTATGAATATTTGGTATTATTTCAGGGTGAATTTAGATATCATCTTTATCCGCCTTTTCTTATTCGGAATTGATTAATTAGATGACCCTTGTGTTTTGATTTTGTAAGGCATGAAGTCCACTGAGATTACCACTCCGTGGGACGGTGAAGTGACGCCGTAAATAGGTTTTGATGTTGTTTAACTACCTTTGTTTTATTTTATTTTCTTGCTAGTTATTTTCCCACCAGGATATTGACCGTGAATTATTTGGAGATGATATATCCGAAGCTATCTGTGGCACCATGCAGCCCTTCTGTACTCGATGATTAAACGCTATCAGATTAGGATTTTACTTTTGCTTGAGTACTTTCGGGTATGTTGAATATTATATTTGTTTTTATTAGACTTATCTGTTTGAAAATTCATTAATTAGATGACTTATGTGTTTTGATTTGCAAGGTATGAGGTTACAACCCCGTGGGTCGGTGCAGTAACTTCGTGAATGTGTTTCATATTGTTCAACTACTTTTATTGCCAATCATCCTCCCATAGGGATATCAACAGTTTATTTATGATTTTTTATGTTTTAGGTTAGGAATTCTTTGGCAGAGTTGATGGAATTTATTGTGTCCTAGTGGTGGAAAGCATTTTGGGACTATTGATACTATGAATTTGCTAGTTTTCTACACCATAAGATGAGTATTATTTGTCTTGTTTTATGAGGTGTGTCTCTGTCCTTTGAATGATTGTTTTAGATGATTGTGTTTTATGCAAAGGTTTATTATTATTTATGCAAATTATAAAATTTGTATTTCTTCATGGATTTTGATATTATTTGTCTATTTGAGCAGTCCTTAACCCCATTTACTTATTCTCTTTATTTTTAGGTAGGTTGGGCGACAAAACGAGACTCCTATGATTGTATATGTGATGAAGGTGCGGATCTGTAGTGCTATTGCTCAAACTAAAGCAAACCATCAGCACCTCTCGATCTTCTCCATGCCATTTTACATTGAAGCATATTCTCCCATGCTCGTCGTTCCGGATGGTCAGCTTATTTTAATTGTTTAATGGTTCCTATAATTTGGCTTTTTTTTCTTGCTTATTATTATTATATTAATTACTTAATGATGCTTTTATTATAGCAACCATTATTTTGACTTAAAAAACTATGTAATAGTTGCATGCAGTAGCGCTAACATCTAATAATAGTATGCCTAATATTAATCATTTTGAATGTCTATTTGTGGGATTGTGGAATTGTCTGTGCCTATCTCTATGTTTCTCAAGGGGCGTCTCTTATATGTATAGAGAGTTATCTTGACATAGCTATTATTCGTATAGTGCTTTATTGGTTTAATTAATAATGAGGGTTTATATTACTGATTTCTTCTGGTTGTTTTTGTTATTATCAGTTGTTAGTTCTGGGATTGCTGGACTTCAGCGATATTTTCTTCTTCATTAATAACTTTGTTTGCCCAATCATTCAATATTTCAATTTTCTTCTTGTTTGTTTTGTTGAGTGCATTTCTCATTTCCATCTGATCATTCGGAATTTTATAAAGATCTCTGGCGATCAACCTTTCGGCGTTTGTGCATTCATTTATGATGACTATCTTCTTGATCTTGGCTGCATCCGCATACTCCTTCCGTGATTTCCAGTCTGAATCTCTTGATGTATGCTTCCATGTTTCCATGGTTTGTTATCAGTTGCACTGCTTTTCGGTTTAGCTCTAAACTTTTCGGTTTAGCTTTGTGTTTTGCAGTGCTTGTAAGTGTTGCGGCCGTTGGAGCATTGGTCTCAGTATCTTTGCCATTTTCGTAGAGTCCATTTCTTGTTTTCGTTTCTTGTCTGTTTGATTCTTCTCAGTGGCAGCCTTGGCTGTTTGGTCGACTTTTGTTGATTCCGTTGAGGTAAGCCTTTTTTCCCATGATATTTCCTTTTGATACCCCTGGCTGCTCGCTCTCGCAGTACCTTCTGTACTTCGGCTACCGGTCTGATCTTTGTCTCGTCGTTCTCCAGCTGCCAGATAGTCGCTCTGCTATCTGTTTTGATGACGGCATGCATATCGCCATGTTTTTCTTCTAGTATTCTTATGGCTTCTTGTACGGCTAGAAATTCAGCTACTCTCTGTTAATTCCATTTTCTTCTAGCCTGATGCATGCTTCTTCCTCCGTCCCGTCGCTCCTGCTTTTTCCTGCTTCACATTAGCATCCATCCATACCTTCGCTATGTGTCTTCCTATCTCGTACTGCTCGGTCCCCAACGAATCCACGGTTTTTCTCATGGCCAGCACATGTATTTTTACTCCAGCCTTGGCGGGCCTGGTGGATCACCGCATTTTTCTGCGGCTCATGCTCTTGCTTCGGCTTCTATTGGTAGAGGAACTACTCCTGCGATTACTTGTAGCGCGCTCGTCGGTGCTGTTTTAAACGCGCCGGTGATTAATATTATGGCGTATCTTTGAATCGCGTTTAGCTTCCTCTGAGTGTGTACTTTATTTACTTACTGTCCCCATTTCTCGGACCCTTATAATATGGCTGGCTTTACGACTCTCTCGTATACATTTTTCATTATGTCCCTTAACTTATTTCCGTACTTCCTGCTTATGGGTACCGCCGTTTTGGCGACGACGGTTTCGACCTTTTCTTTAATCGCATTCAGATGGTTAATGTATATTTTTGTCATATCCAATATTACTCCCAATTACCTCATTTGGTCTTTAGGAGTTATTCCTATCTTCGGAAATCTGGTCCTCCTGGGTACTACTGGGATTTATCTCTTGCGGTCATTTCTTCTTTTCTTCAATTCTTCCATCGTAAAGGGGATCTCCTTTGGATATATCATAGCTTCCGATTTTTCTATATTGTAATGTGCTCTTGAATATTCTTTCCATTCTAAGCATTTGCGCCAGAATTTGTTCCATTCTTCTTTAATTTCAGTAGGTATTCGATGGCTGATTGCGATGATTTGGTCGTCGGCGAACGTTTGTGCTCTCACATGTGTCTGTTGTGTGACAATATCAGCTATCTTATCGAACCAGGAGTTGATATTAATCAACCATAGAGTCGGGCCTATGCTCGACCCTTGTGGGCACCCCTTCTCCATTCCGAACTCGATTTTGTTGCTGATTACCTGTTGTTTTTTAAGTTCATTATGGCCCAGTCTAGTTCAGCTTCTTGTATTTCTTCTTCGTCTTCTTCTTGTTTGCTCCATTCTCCATTGGTGACCCTTGTCATGATCCTTACAAGTTGTTCTTTTTCTTCCTCCTCTTGTTTTGGATGATATTGTTCTACCTTTTCTTTCTCCAGGTTATACATATTGCCCGGTTCGGCATCTTCCATTATTTCAACTATTTTCCCCCTGCTAACTCCTAGAGTCTTTATTATTTTCCAGACTCTATGCCATGGTTCAATGTCGAATGTGTTTTCTATTTATAATTATTTCTTCTACATGCTTCTTCTTCTTTTCTTTGACAATCTTCTTGAATGCTCGCTTCATACTCCATAGGGAGTGAGGGAATCACGAGGTCGGTCTTATCCCCGTCTTCTCGTCTGATCGAATCGGCTTTTGTTCTAAGTTCCAATTTCTTCTGTTGGCGTTCTCCATCCCATCATTTGTTGTCTTGTTTGATTATGAAGGTGGTTGTTTTTAACAGTTTAGTAGATTTCTTGAAAGCTGTTTGCATTTGCTCCGCTTGTTTTTCAATTTCGTCTATTTGCATCGTCGCCCTCATTTCTGTGCTCGCGACTAGCAACCCGTCAGTGACTCTTTGCCAGCTGGACCCGTGATAATCAAACTTTTTCTTCGATGTCTTATTTCTCTGGGGTTTACCCTCTATTTCGAAGAGGATGTGTTTGTGGTCGCTTAGTGTCTCTTCACTTTCTTGTACCGTCGAATTGATCACGTTCACTTCTCGTCACTCATCAATGTTGCTGTTTCCCCTACTACTGATAAAGGTGGGAGCTGTTTGTTCATTCTGCACTAATTCCAGTCGGTATGATATGGTCTAGATTATCAGATTTGAACCTTTGTTGTTATACAATAAACATAAAGTGTGCTTGGCATTAAAATCACCAGCTACTATCCATTTCTTCTGGTATTTCTGCCATTGTTCTTCTTTTTCTTCTAAGCAATTTATGTTGTCTCCTGTCTGATGCGCGTATACGTTGGTGATTAATAAATCGTAGTCTAATAGTTTGACTATGACTTTGTCCGGTCCCGACATTTCTTAGTTCTTGTTGCTGGTTCTCGCACCAAGATTATGTCGTATTTTTCTTTGTCGGCTTTCGCTCTCATGAGCGTGCTGGCGTGGATGCCTTTTTCGATGTTTATCTGTAGGATTTTTAGAGCCATTTCTGTTTCATTTCTTCGATGGCTTCTTCTTTTCTTTTCTTGTATATTGGACAGGTTCTATGATTTACTCTATTGTTGGAGTTTACCTCCGGTGCTCTAGCTCATTTGCAGTTCGCACAATTCGTGGTGCTACTCTTGCAGTCCCTTCCCCCGTGCGGTTCTGCACATATATAACAACACTGTGCGCTTCTACAATGTATCTGCTTGTGCCCGAATCTGCTGCATTTATAGCATAGTAGAATTGCGTTGAAATCATCAACGAATTGTCTCAAGCACCCTACAAAGACTTTGCCCTTTTTTAACACTGTTCTGTATATGCTGGGAATTGTTTCTATTATAACATTGTTTCTTTCTGGGGTTTTGCGTATATATTTCTTTACTAGCTTGATGATTTCTTCTGGTTTTTCGTTGTTGTCAGTCTTTTTTCTTTCTTCTTGGATGATGTTCATATTCTCTTCGTTTTGATCAGCCAGATCTTCTATTATTTGTTCGTCTGTGATCTCCCTGGATACCCCTGTGATTCTGAATTTGGGACGTTTTTCACTATTATCGATTTTGATACCATGTACAGAGCTTATTTTTTGTATCAGGTCTTTCTTTTGTTTCTGGTCTTTACAGATCAGTGATACCAGTCCATGTCTGTGTACTCTTACGTGTTTAAGGCCATCTCCTGCTAACTCTTTACGGGTTAGCTTGCCTCTGATGGCGGCTAATGTCTCCGCGCCACTTGCTTTTTCCTTTCTGATTTTAATTTCGTATATATTATTAATCTGTTTCGGATTTTGCCATTCTAGATTAGGTCTGGTGGATTTCGATGCCTTTGACTGGGCTTTTTGTGGCTTCGACAGTGTTTTATTTTCATTATTCTTTTTTGTCGCCGCAACCTGATTGTACGTACAGATCGTATTGGATGTACTTTCGGTCTGTAACTCCACGGTAGACATCTCGATTCTTCTGCTGATGTCGGTCTGCGTGCTTACATCCATCATCACTGGCCTGGCGAGGACTGCTGGAGAATACTCTCTTGCAATAGGGATTCTATTTTTTGTATTCTCTTATCTGTTTCATGCTGTATTTGTCCCAATTTTCTGTTTATCATCTCCTCCACCATTGCTTCCGCATTCGTGATGCTCTGGACTTATATAGTATTTGGCATCACGACTGCGGATTTGGCTTTCAGCAGCTTTTCTGTTACTATGTCCATTTTCATTAAAATATTCGCGACCCGGTTTCTGTCTGTGGAGATGAATCGATATGTCTTATATTTTAGACAATATCTGTTGGTTACGAGCCTAACTTGCTCAGTCAGATGTCTTGTTCAAAGTCTATCATTTAATTTATATTAAAATTCAGTTCGGTCCCGACCTTCATAGAGTCAAGACGTGTTTTTTCTTTCCCGAAAACGAGTCTCCGTAAATATCAAATAAAAACATATCTATATATTTTTTACGTTCAATTTCTGTTAACGGTTTGAAAGAACTCCCAGGTACGGGATACGGTGAAACGGCCAACCCAAAGTGAAGGAAATAAAAGACTCAAACTCTCAAACAAAAGACGTTCTACGTTTTTCAGAAAAGGGAAAAAGTGAAAGTTACTGAAAAAAACATTTAATTATAACATCATGGACAACAACATGGATTTGAATATATTATTGAAAGAAAACAAGGAATTAAGAATGAATAATGAGCGTCTGAACCATCAACTGTTGCAATTATCTAAGGATATGGCTGCTATCCGTTTGCAACTGCAAGGTCACACGCAAGATACACCAAAAAGGCATACTAATTATGCAGAAGACTACTACACGGATGAAGACGAACTAGCATTAGAGGTAGGGGAACAGTCTGACTGGACCGAAGTAACAAACAAGAAGGATAAAGAGAGGAAGAAGTCTCAGATGACGCCATCGCCAATCGCAAAAACTGGTATAAATATTAAAAAAAAGAAGCAAGAAAACAAAATCCCTCTGACCCCTCCGATCAAGGTAAGCAATGTTGGCAATTTTAATTTATTTAGATCAGAAATAAAGGGAGTAGTCTCTGACCGAGTGCAGTTTAAAGCTTTGTCTAACAATGATATTAACGTAACCCTTAACAATGAAACAGACTATAGGAATGTAAAAAAGCATCTCATTGAGATGAAGAAAAACAATTCATTCAACAAACTCGAATATCACACTTATCAGTTAAAAAGTGATAAGTGGTATAGAGTAGTCATTAGAGGATTACCGTCCACAACAGATCAGGACGATATTAAATCGGAATTACGGGCTTGCGGGCACGAAGTAGAAAAACAAATTAAAACTTTTCCGTTGTTCTATGTAGACATGACACAAAAGGAAAATAATAAAAATATATACGACATAAATTATTTACTAGACTGTAGGATAAAAATATACCACAATGCACAAACTGTCAAAATCTTGGACACACTAAAATTTTTGCAGTAGGGAACCAAGATGTGTGAAATGTGCCGGTAAACATCACACAACTCAGTACAGAAAACAACGCAATAGTGTAGCGACATGCGTGTTGTGCAATGAAAAAGGTCACCCTGCCAATTATAAAGGATGTGCAGTATATCAAAAAAAAAGGACTCCAGCCAAAGAAAATTACAGCAGAACAACGCTTAAGACAAATTGACAAAGTCAAAAACTCTGAAACAACATCTACCGTTGAAAATAAAAAAACCTATGAAACCGTAAGACCATCGGTCAAAAATATAAACGTCAAAATATCAAATGATAAACAAATTGATACGAAACCGCAGAACGCTGCGGCCAACGAGCCAACTATCGTCGACATGATGAAATTGCTCAAAGAATTCCAGACCGAAATGAGACAGAAATTCAGTCAGTTAGCAGACAGGGTGGAAAAATTGGAGAAATCCGAATTGGGGAAATCTACCCAAAACAAGCTAAAGAGAAATCAAAATGAGTAATTCTTTTTTAAGAATTATAACTTGGAACGCAAACGGACTAAATCAAAGAGTCCGGGAACTAGAATTATTCTTAAAAACATATAACATAGATATAGCTCTCATATCGGAAACACATTTTTCTAAAAAAAACTACATTAAAATACGGGGTTATGATGCTTACTGGACACTACACCCCAGTGAACGAGCTCGAGGCGGAACAGCTTTAATAATTAAACAAAATATACAACATTTCGAACAAGAAGAGATAAAAAATGAAGAAATACAAGCTACGATAATTAGTATCGAAAAAAACGGGGCTGAAATAAATATTGGCGCTATATATCGTCCACCGAGACATAAAATGACACAACAACAATATAAAGATATCTTTTCAAAATTAGGCCCACGGTTTATTATTGGTGGAGACTTTAATGTTAAACATACAGCTTGGGGTTCACGAATAATAACACCTGGAAAAGGAAACGAATTACTCGAAGCCATTAACCTTACAAATTGTAATTATCATTCAGGGCGCGAACCCACTTACTGGCCCACAGACAGTAATAAAGTCCCAGACCTGCTGGATTTCTACATTACAAAAGGCATCTCATTAAATCATATTAGTACAGAAAGCTTGTGCGATCTAACATCTGATCACACTCCAGTATTGTTAACACTGGGCGCGACAATCCTAAGAAAAGCAAAAAAGCCTAATCTTACCAACAAATATACTGACTGGGACAAATTCAGATTAATAATGCAGGAACAAATCAGTTCAAAAGTAAGACTTAAAACTATAGATGATCTTGAGCAACAAACCAAACATATAACCGAAACAAATTCGGTCAGCTGCAAAAGATGCTACCCCAATTGCAAGAGAGAAATCAGAATATGAAGTACTTTACCCCCTCGAAATTAGAGAAATGATAAAAGAAAGACGAAAAGCTAGAAGAGTATGGCACAGGACCAGAAATGCTGCTGACAAAACCACGTTTAATAGAATTAGTAATCAGACAAATCAAAAGATCAAAGAATATAAACAGAATTGCTTTCAAAAGTATTTAAGTGAATTAAGCCCACAAGCAGACAAAGATTATTCGCTATGGAAAGCAACTCGAAGATTTAAAAGACCAATTATTCGAGTACCGCCTATTAAAAATAATCGAAATGAATGGGTTCGACGCGACAATGAAAAAGCTGAATTGTTCGCAGAATATTTAGCTAACATTTTTCGGCCAAATGATATATAATATACCATGGATACATCTCCTATTTATCAACCCGATATAAATCTAAATCTAATTTCTCCACTGGAAGTTGCCACTGAAATTGATAACCTCAATCCTAAAAAGGCACCTGGTATTGATGACATTTCACCTGGATTATTGAAAGAACTGCCACGAAAAGCAATCATCATGTTGACATATATATTTAATGCCTGTTTAAGGCTGAAGCATGTCCCGGAATGCTTTAAAGTTACACAAATAATTATGCTCAAAAAACCTGACAAACCTGCAAGTCGACAAGTCGAATCTTACAGGCCTGTTTCGCTACTACCTGCAATATCAAAGCTATTTGAGAAGCTGATATATAAACGTGTTAAACACTTGGTAACAATACCAGATTTCCAGTTTGGTTTTCGACATCACCATTCAACTATCGATCAAGTGAATGAAGAACTGCACGATGACCTGGAAATCAAATGGATTTGCGAAGTTGTGCAGGATTTCGCCTTGAAACACGAAAGAAGATTACTAAATCATTCTAACGTGGAAGCAATACAAGTGCTGGACAGCGCACAGGATGTCAAGAGATTGAAACGAACAAAACCATACGAACTTGTGTGAATATTTAGTGTGTATTATTAGTGTAAACTATAGCTATAAGTTAATAATTAATAAATAATTGTAATTTTATAATTGAGGAATACATACTGATATATTTTCTCGCACTCGTCTTGCTTGCTAATTAATCCAAGCACATAGGAAAAGTAGTAATAAATTAATTGTAATAATAATAACAATTAAGATTGTACTAAGCGTATCTAATAAAGATGTTATAAAAAAAATTAAATTTATTTCATTAATTTAGAGTAGAATATAATATAATTTTTAAAATATTTTTTTAAAGATATTGTTGACAATTTTACGGTTTTCCACTTTTGAAATTCCTATCCTTTGATTGCTTAAGTTCATGCTAGATGTCGCGCGCCACTTGTTGTTCTCTTTCTCTAGTTAATATTTTCGCAATTAATTTGTAGATTTTGTAGATTATTTCTTATATTCCCGTTTTGATTACTATCTTTTCCTTTTATTAATTAAATTAGAATTACCCGTAATTTATGTTGTTGGATATTGTTTTCGTCTCCCATTCAGGAGGATTGACATACCCTCATGGGAGGTTATGTCTTCGTTCTGTTTATACGTTTTGTTTATTTTATTTTATTATTGTTGTGTTTTTAGGTTTTCTTATGGATTAGGCCGATCTTGTGTGATTTGGCGACCTACGACTTGTTTGTTTTACCTCCTCACACCACTTGGAGATTTTGTCGGACACCATCTGTGTCACTAGGAAATTTGCTTGTGCTTGACGATTGAATACCACCAGACTAGGATTGTACTTTTTTATGAATATTTGGTATTATTTCAGGGTGAGTTTAGATATCATCTTTATCCGCCTTTTCTTATTCGGAATTGATTAATTAGATGACCCTTGTGTTTTGATTTTGTAAGGCATGAAGTCCACTGAGATTACCACTCCGTGGGACGGTGAAGTGACGCCGTAAATATGTTTTGATGTTGTTTAACTACCTTTGTTTTATTTTATTTTCTTGCTAGTTATTTTCCCACCAGGATATCAGCAGTGTATTTATGTTTTTTCTATTTTTTAGATTATCTGCGTCCAGATTCTTTGCCAGAACTGACCGTGATTTATTTGGAGATGATATATCCGAAGCTATCCGTGGCACCATGCAGCCCTTCTGTACTCGATGATTAAACGCTATCAGATTAGGATTTTACTTTTGCTTGGGTACTTTCGGGTATGTTGAATATTATATTTGTTTTTATTAGACTTATCTGTTCGAAAATTTATTAATTAGATGACTTTGATTTGCATGTTTTGATTTGCAAGGTATGAGGTCTATTGAGATTACAACCCCGTGGGTCGGTGCAGTAACTTCGTGAATGTGTTTCATATTGTTCAACTACTTTTATTGCCAATCATCCTCCCATAGGGATATCAACAGTTTATTTATGATTTTTTATGTTTTAGGTTAGGGATTCTTTGGTAGAGTTGATGGAATTGATTGTGTCCTAGTGGTGGAAAGCATTTTGGGACTATTGATACTATGAATTTGCTAGTTTTCTACACCATAAGATGAGTATTATTTGTCTTGTTTTATGAGGTGTGTCTCTGTCCTTTGAATGATTGTTTTAAATGATTGTGTTTTATGCAAAGGTTGTTAGGAGGTTATTTTGCGAAGATAGATACGACCTTGACGATATGAGATGATATGAATTTATGCCATCTCATTTGGTAAATTAGAAAATTTGTATTTCTTCATGGATTTTGATATTATTTGTCTATTTGAGCAGTCCTTAACCCCATTTACTTATTCTCTTTATTTTTAGGTAGGTTGGGCGACAAAACGAGACTCCTATGATTGTGTATGTGATGAAGGTGCGGATCTGTAGTGCTATTGCTCAAACTAAAGCAAACCATCAGCACCTCTCGATCTTCTCCATGCCATTTTACATGATTGAAGCATATTCTCCCATGCTCGTCGTTCCGGATGGTCAGCTTATTTTAATTGTTCAATGGTTCCTATAATTTGGCTTTTTTTTCTTGCTTATTATTATTATATTAATTACTTAATGATGCTTTTATTATAGTAACCATTATTTTGACTTAAAAAACTATGTAATAGTTGCATGCAGTAGCGCTAACATCTAATAATAGTATGCCTAATATTAATCATTTTGAATGTCTATTTGTGGGATTGTGGAATTGTCTGTGCCTATCTCTATGTTTCTCAATGGGCATCTCTTATATGTATAGAGAGTTATCTTGACATAGCTATTATTCGTATTGTGCTTTATTGGTTTAATTAATAATGAGGGTTTATATTACTGATTTCTTCTTGTTGTTTTTGTTATTATCAGTTGTCAGTTCTGGGATTGCTGGACTTCAGCGATATTTTCTTCTTCATTAATAACTTTGTTTGCCCAATCATTCAATATTTCAATTTTCTTCTTGTTTGTTTTGTTGAGTGCATTTCTCATTTCCATCTGATCATTCGGAATTTTATAAAGATCTCTGGCGCTCAACCTTTCGGCGTTTGTGCATTCATTTATGATGACTATCTTTTTGATCTTGGCTGCATCCGCATACTTCTTCCGTGATTTCCAGTCTGAATCTCTTGATGTATGCTTCCATGTTTCCATGGTTTGTTATCAATTGCACTACTTTTCGGTTTAGCTCTAAACTTTCAAACCCTACTGTTTTGCAGTGCTTGTAAGTGTTGACGGCATGCATATCGCCATGTTTTTCTTCTAGTATTCTTATGGCTTCTTGTACGGCTAGAAATTCAGCTACTCTCTGTTAATTCCATTTTCTTCTAGCCCGATGCATGCCTCTTCCTCCGTCCCGTCGCTCCTGCTTTTTCCTGCTTCACATTAGCATCCATCCATACCTTCGCTATGTGTCTTCCTATCTCGTACTGCTCGGTCCCCAACGAATCCACAGTTTTTCTCATGGCCAGCACATGTATTTTTACTCCGGCCTTGGCGGGCCTGGTGTATAACCGCATTTTTCTGCCGCTCATGCTCTTGCTTCGGCTTCTATTGGTAGAGGAACTACTCCTGCGATTACTTGTAGCGCGCTCGTCGGTGCTGTTTTAAACGCGCCGGTGATTAGTATTGGGGCGTATCTTTGAATCGCGTTTAGCTTCCTCTGAGTGTGTACTTTATTTACGTACCGTCCCCATTTCTCGGACCCTTATAATATGGCTGGCTTTACGACTCTCTCGTATACATTTTTAATTATGTCCCTTACCTTAATTCCGTACTTCCTGCTTATGGGTCCCGCCGTTTTGGCGACGACGGTTTCGACCTTTTCTTTAATCGCATTCGGATGGTTAATGTATATTTTTGTTTTATCCAATATTACTCCCAATTACCTCATCTGGTCTTTAGGAGTTATGATTTCTTCGTTTAATTTAATTCCTATCTTCGGAAATCTGGTCCTTCTGAGTACTATTGGGATTTATCTCTTGCGGTCATTTCTTCTTTTCTTCAATTCTTCCATCGTAAAGGGGATCTCCTTTGGATATATCATAGCTTCCGATTTTTCTATATTGCAATGTGCTCTTGAATATTCTTTCCATTCTAAGCATTTGCGCCAGCATTTGTTCCATTCTTCTTTAATTTCAGTAGGTGTTCGATGGCTGATTGCGATGATTTGGTCGTCGGCGAACGTTTGTGCTCTCACATGTGTCTGTTGTGTGTCAATATCAGCTATCTTATCGGACCAGGAGTTGATATTAATCAACCATAGGGTCGGGCCTATGCTCGACCCTTGTGGGCACCCCTTCTCTATTCCGAACTCGATTTTGTTGCTGATTACCTGTTGTTTTTTAAGTTCATTATGACCCAGTCTAGTTCAGCTTCTTGTATTTCTTCTTCGTCTTCTTCTTGTTTGCTCCATTCTCCATTGGTGACCCTTGTCGTGATCCTTACAAGTTGTTCTTTTTCTTCCTCCTCTTGTTTTGGATGATATTTTTCTACCTTTTCTTTCTCCAGGTTATACATATTGCCCGGTTCGGCATCTTCCATTATTTCAACTATTTTCCCCCTGCTGACTCCTAGAGTCTTTATTTATTTTCCAGACTCTGCCATGGTTCAATGTCGAATGTGTTTTCTATTTATAATTATTTCTTCTACATGCTTCTTCTTCTTTTCTTTGACAAGCTTCTTGAATGCTCGCTTCATTACTCCATAGGGAGTGAGGGAATCACGAGGTCGGTCTTATCCCCGTCTTCTCGTCTGATCGAATCAGCTTTTCTTCTAAGTTCCAATTTCTTCTGTTGGCGTTCTCCATCCCATCATTCGTTGTCTTGGTTGTTTTTAACAGTTTAGTAGATTTCTTGAAAGCTGCTTGCATTTGCTCCGCTTGTTTTTCAATTTCGTCTATTTGCATCGTCGCCCATATTTCTGTGCTCGCGACTAGCAACCCGTCAGTGACTCTTTGCCAGCTGGTCCCGTGATAATCAAACTCTTTCTTCGATGTCTTATTTCTCTGGGGTTTACCCTCTATTTCGAAGAGGATGTGTTTGTGGTCGCTTAGTGTCTCTTCAGTTTCTTGTACCGTCCAGTTGATCACGTTCACTTCTCGTCACTCATCAATGTTGCTGTTTCCACTACTACTGATAAAGGTGGGAGCTGTTTGTTCATTCTGCACTAATTCCAGTCGGTATGATATGGTCTAGATTATCAGATTTGAACCTTTGTTGTTATACAATAAACATAAAGTGTGCTTGGCATTAAAATCACCAGCTAATATCCATTTCTTCTGGTATTTCTGCCATTGTTCTTCTTTTTCTTCTAAGCAATTTATGTTGTCTCCTGTCTGATGCGCGTATACGTTGATGATTAGTAAATCGCAGTCTAATAGTTTGACTATGACTTTGTCCGGTCCCGACATTTCTTAGTTCTTGTTGCTGGTTCTCGCACCAAGATTATGTCGTATTTTTCTTTGTCGGCTTTCGCTCTCATGAGCGTGCTGGCCTGGATGCCTTTTTCGATGTTTATCTGTAGGATTTTTAGAGCCATTTCTGTTTCATTTCTTCGATGGCTTCTTCTTTTCTTTTCTTGTATATTGGACAGGTTCTATCATTTACTCTATTGTCGGAGTTTACCTCCGGTGCTCCTGCTCATTTGCAGTTCGCACAATTCGTGGTGCTACTCTTGCAGTCCCTTCCCCCGTGCGGTCCTGCACATATAAAACAACACTGTGCGCTTCTACAATGTATCTGCTTGTGCCCGAATCTGCTGCATTTATAGCATAGTAGAATTGCGTTGAAATCATCAACGAATTGTCTCAAGTACCCTACAAAGACTTTGCCCTTTTTTAACACTGCTCTGTATATGCTGGGAATTGTTTCGATTATAACGTTGTTTCTTTCTGGGTTTTTGCATATATATTTCTTTACTACCTTGATGATTTCTTCTGGTTCTTCGTTGTTGTCAGTCTTTTTTCTTTCTTCTTGGATGATGTTCATATTCTCTTCGTTTTGATCAGCCAGATCTTCTATTATTTGTTCGTCTGTGATATCTCTGGATACCCCTGGGATTCTGAATTTGGGACGTTTTTCACTATTATCGATTTTGATACCATGTACAGAGCTTATTTTTTCTATCAGGTCTTTCTTTTGTTTCTGGTCTTTACAGATCAGTGATACCAGTCCATGTCTGTGTACTCTTACGTGTTTGAGGCCATCTCCTGCTAACTCTTTACGGGTTAGCTTGCCTCTGATGGCGGCTAATGTCTCCGCGCCACTTGCTTTTTCCTTTCTGATTTTAATTTCGTATATATTATTAATCTGTTTCGGATTTTGCCATTCTAGATTAGGTCTGGTGGATTTCGATGCCTTTGACTGGGCTTTTTGTGGCTTCGACAGTGTTTTATTTTCATTATTCTTTTTTGTCGCCGCGACCTCATTGTACGTACAGATCGTATTGGATGTACTTTCGGTCTGTAACTCCACGGTAGTCATCTCGATTCTTCTGCTGATGTCGGTCTGCGTGCTTACATCCATCATCACTGGCCTGGCGAGGACTGCTGGAGAATACTCTCTTGCAATAGGGATTCTATTTTTTGTATTCTCTTGTCTGTTTCGTGCTGTATTTGTCCCAATTTTCTGTTTATCATCTCCTCCACCATTGCTTCCGCATTCGTGATGCTCTGGACTTATATAGTATTTGGCATCACGACTGCGGATTTGGCTTTCAGCACCTTTTCTGTTACTATGTCCATTTTCATTAAAATATTCGCGACGCGGTTTCTGTCTGTGGAGATGAATCGATATGTCTTATATTTTAGACAATATCTGTTGGTTACGAGCCTAACTTGCTCAGTCAGATGTCTTGTTCAAAGTCTATCATTTAATTTATATTAAAATTCAGTTCGGTCCCGACCTTCATAGAGTCAAGACGTGTTTTTTCTTTCCCGAAAACGAGTCTCCGTAAATATCAAATAAAAATATATCTATATATTTTCTACGGTCAATTTCTGTTAACGGTTTCAAAGAACTCCCAGGTTCGGGATACGGTGAAACGGCCAACCCAACGTGAAGGAAATAAAAGACTCAAACTCTCAAACTAAAGACGTTCTACGTTTTCCAGAAAAGGGAAAAAGTGAAAGTTAGTGAGAAAAACATTTAATTATAACATCATGGACAACAACATGGATTTGAATATATTATTGAAAGAAAACAAGGAATTAAGAATGAATAATGAGCGTCTGAACCAACAACTGTTGCAATTATCTAAGGATATGGCTGCTATCCGTTTGCAACTGCAAGGTCACACGCAAGATACACCAAAAAGGCATACTAATTATGCAGAAGACTACTACACGGATGAAGACGAACTAGCATTAGAGGTAGGGGAACAGTCTGACTGGACCGAAGTAACAAACAAGAAGGATAAAAAGAGGAAGAAGTCTCAGATGATGCCATCGCCAATCGCAAAAACTGGTATAAATATTAAAAAAAAGAAGCAAGAAAACAAAATCCCTCTGACCCCTCCGATCAAGGTAAGCAATGTTGGCAATTTTAATTTATTTAGATCAGAAATAAAGGGAGTAGCCTCTGACCGAGTGCAGTTTAAAGCTTTGTCTAACAATGATATTAACGTAACCCTTAACAATGAAACAGACTATAGGAATATAAAAAAGCATCTCATTGAGATGAAGAAAAACAATTCATTCAATAAACTCGAATATCACACTTATCAGTTAAAAAGTGATAAGTGGTATAAAGTAGTCATTAGAGGATTACCGTCCACAACAGATCAGGACGATATTAAATCGGAATTACGGGTTTGCGGGCACGTCACGCCTATAGCGAAAAAGACTATAAAGAAAAAGACAACAAATGTAAATGGCGAAAAACAAATTAAAACTTTTCCGTTGTTCTATGTAGACATGACACAAAAGGAAAATAATAAAAATATATACGACATAAATTATTTACTAGACTGTAGGATAAAAATATACCACAATGCACAAACTGTCAAAATCTTGGACACACTAAAATTTTTGCAGTAGGGAACCAAGATGTGTGAAATGTGCCGGTAAACATCACACAACTCAGTGCAGAAAACAACGCAATAGTGTAGCGACATGCGTGTTGTGCAATGAAAAAGGTCACCCTGCCAATTATAAAGGATGTGCAGTATATCAAAAAAAAAGGACTCCAGCCAAAGAAAATTACAGCAGAACAACGCTTAAGACAAATTGACAAAGTCAAAAACTCTGAAACAACATCTACCGTTGAAAATAAAAAAACCTATGTAACCGTAAGACCATCGGTCAAAAATATAAACGTCAAAATATCAAATTATAAACAAATTGATACGAAACCGCAGAACGCTGCGGCCAACGAGCCAACTATCGTCGACATGATGAAATTGCTCAAAGAATTCCAGACCGAAATGAGACAGAAATTCAGTCAGTTAGCAGACAGGGTGGAAAAATTGGAGAAATCCGAATTGGGGAAATCTACCCAAAACAAGCTAAAGAGAAATCAAAATGAGTAATTCTTTTTTAAGAATTATAACTTGGAACGCAAACGGACTAAATCAAAGAGTCCGGGAACCAGAATTATTCTTAAAAACATATAACATAGATATAGCTCTCATATCGGAAACACATTTTTCTAAAAAAAACTACATTAAAATACGGGGTTATGATGCTTACTGGACACTACACCCCAGTGAACGAGCTCGAGGCGGAACAGCTTTAATAATTAAACAAAATATACAACATTTCGAACAAGAAGAGATAAAAAATGAAGAAATACAAGCTACGATAATTAGTATCGAAAAAAACGGGGCTGAAATAAATATTGGCGCTATATATTGTCCACCGAGACATAAAATGACACAACAACAATATAAAGATATCTTTTCAAAATTAGGCCCACGGTTTATTATTGGTGGAGACTTTAATGTTAAACATACAGCTTGGGGTTCACGAATAATAACACCTGGAAAAGGAAACGAATTACTCGAAGCCATTAACCTTACAAATTGTAATTATCATTCAGGGCGCGAACCCACTTACTGGCCCACAGACAGTAATAAAGTCCCAGACCTGCTGGATTTCTACATTACAAAAGGCATCTCATTAAATCAAATTAGTACAGAAAGCTTGTGCGATCTAACATCTGATCACACTCCAGTATTGTTAACACTGGGCGCGACAATCCTAAGAAAAGCAAAAAAGCCTAATCTTACCAACAAATATACTGACTGGGACAAATTCAGATTAATACTGCAGGAACAAATCAGTTCAAAAGTAAGACTTAAAACTATAGATGATCTTGAGCAACAAACCAAACATATAACCGAAACAAATTCGGTCAGCTGCAAAAGATGCTACCCCAATTGCAAGAGAGAAATCAGAATATGAAGTACTTTACCCCCTCGAAATTAGAGAAATGATAAAAGAAAGACGAAAAGCTAGAAGAGTATGGCACAGGACCAGAAATGCTGCTGACAAAACCACGTTTAATAGAATTAGTAATCAGACAAATCAAAAGATCAAAGAATATAAACAGAATTGCTTTCAAAAGTATTTAAGTGAATTAAGCCCACAAGCAGACAAAGATTATTCGCTATGGAAAGCAACTCGAAGATTTAAAAGACCAATTATTCGAGTACCGCCTATTAAAAATAATCGAAATGAATGGGTTCGACGCGACAATGAAAAAGCTGAATTGTTCGCAGAATATTTAGCTAACATTTTTCGGCCAAATGATATATAATATACCATGGATACATCTCCTATTTATCAACCCGATATAGATCTAAATCTAATTTCTCCACTGGAAGTTGCCACTGAAATTGATAACCTCAATCCTAAAAAGGCACCTGGTATTGATGACATTTCACCTGGATTATTGAAAGAACTGCCACGAAAAGCAATCATCATGTTGACATATATATTTAATGCCTGTTTAAGGCTGAAGCATGTCCCGGAATGCTTTAAAGTTGCACAAATAATTATGCTCAAAAAACCTGACAAACCTGCAAGTCGACAAGTCGAATCTTACAGGCCTGTTTCGCTACTACCTGCAATATCAAAGCTATTTGAGAAGCTGATATATAAACGTGTTAAACACTTGGTAACAATACCAGATTTCCAGTTTGGTTTTCGACATCACCATTCAACTATCGATCAAGTGCACAGAGTAACTGCGGCTATTGAAAGAGCGTTTGAAGAAAAGAAATACTGCCCTGCAATATTCCTGGATGTCTCACAAGCTTTTGATCGGGTTTGGCATTTTGGTTAATCTGTAAGATGAGCAAATTGTTACCGCGTAACTATTGTCAATTGCTGGAGTCATATTTATTCGGAAGAAAATTTAGAGTATCGCACGAAATGGCGTTCTCGACATTTAAAAATATCTCGGCTGGAGTTCCACAAGGTAGCGTCTTAGGACCTCTCCTGTATCTGCTTTACACTGCTGACATTCCAACAACAAAAGAAACACTTCTTGGAACCTTTGCTGATGACACAGTTATTATGGCAAAAGATATATCTCTGCCTAGGGCTATAGAAAAAGTGCAAGTGGCAGTCAACAAAATCTACAAATGGACAAAAGATTGGAAAATTCAACTTAATAGCTCCAAATCTGTCCACGTTAAAATTGCATGAAGGCGAAATAATAAAAACTTAATTATATCACTCAATGGATGCCCGATTCCTCAAGCAGAATCAGCAAAATACCTTGGAATCCATCTTGACGGTAGATTAAATTGGAAGCATTACGTTAGACAAAAAGCAAAACACATTAGAACCAAAATAAAACAACTGTACTGGTTAGTCGGAAGATACTCTCAACTTGATCTAAAATCAAAGAGGTTGATCTATAATACAATTATAAAGCCAATTTGGACCTATGGGGTGCAAATATGGGGTTGCACTAAAAATTCAAATCAGTTAGTCATACAGCGCTGTCAAAACAAGATTCTTCGATTGATTACCAATGCCTATCGCTATGTAACCAATGAAGAACTGCACGATGACCTGGAAATCAAATGGATTTGCGAAGTTGTGCAGGATTTCGCCTTGAAACACGAAAGAAGATTACTAAATCATTCTAACGTGGAAGCAATACAAGTGCTGGACAGCGCACAGGATGTCATGAGATTGAAACGAACAAAACCATACGAACTTGTGTGAATATTTAGTGTGTATTATTAGTGTAAACTATAGCTATAAGTTAATAATTAATAAATAATTGTAATTTTATAATTGAGGAATACATACTGATATATTTTCTCGCACTCGTCTTGCTTGCTAATTAATCCAAGCACATAGGAAAAGTAGTAATAAATTAATTGTAATAATAATAACAATTAAGATTGTACTAAGCGTATCTAATAAAGATGTTATAAAAAAAATTAAATTTATTTCATTAATTTAGAGTAGAATATAATATAATTTTTAAAATATTTTTTTAAAGATATTGTTGACAATTTTACGGTTTTCCACTTTTGAAATTCCTATCCTTTGATTGCTTAAGTTCATGCTAGATGTCGCGCGCCACTTGTTCTCTTTCTCTAGTTAATATTTTCGCAATTAATTTGTAGATTTTGTAGATTATTTCTTATATTCCCGTTTTGATTACTATCTTTTCCTTTTATTAATTAAATTAGATTACCCGTAATTTATGTTGTTGGATATTGTTTTCGTCTCCCATTCAGGAGGATTGACATACCCGCATGGGAGGTTATGTCTTCGTTCTGTTTATACGTTTTGTTTATTTTATTTTATTATTGTTGTGTTTTTAGGTTTTCTTATGGATTAGGCCGATCTTGTGTGATTTGGCGACCTACGACTTGTTTGTTTTACCTCCTCACACCACTTGGAGATTTTGTCGGACACTATCTGTGTCACTAGGAAATTTGCTTGTGCTTGACGATTGAATACCACCAGACTAGGATTGTACTTTTTTTATGAATATTTGGTATTATTTCAGGGTGAGTTTAGATATCATCTTTATCCGCCTTTTCTTATTCGGAATTGATTAATTAGATGACCCTTGTGTTTTGATTTTGTAAGGCATGAAGTCCACTGAGATTACCACTCCGTGGGACGGTGAAGTGACGCCGTAAATATGTTTTGATGTTGTTTAACTACCTTTGTTTTATTTTATTTTCTTGCTAGTTATTTTCCCACCAGGATATCAGCAGTGTATTTATGTTTTTTCTATTTTTTAGATTATCTGCGTCCAGATTCTTTGCCAGAACTGACCGTGATTTATTTGGAGATGATATATCCGAAGCTATCCGTGGCACCATGCAGCCTTTCTGTACTCGATGATTAAACGCTATCAGATTAGGATTTTACTTTTGCTTGGGTACTTTCGGGTATGTTGAATATTATATTTGTTTTTATTAGACTTATCTGTTCGAAAATGTATTAATTAGATGACTTATGTGTTTTGATTTGCAAGGTATGAGGTCTATTGAGATTACAACCCCGTGGGTCGGTGCAGTAACTTCGTGAATGTGTTTCATATTGTTCAACTACTTTTATTGCCAATCATCCTCCCATAGGGATATCAACAATTTATTTATGATTTTTTATGTTTTAGGTTAGGAATTCTTTGGCAGAGTTGATGGAATTGATTGTGTCCTAGTGGTGGAAAGCATTTTGGGACTATTGATACTATGAATTTGCTAGTTTTCTACACCATAAGATGAGTATTATTTGTCTTGTTTTATGAGGTGTGTCTCTGTCCTTTGAATGATTGTTTTAGATGATTGTGTTTTATGCAAAGGTTGTTAGGAGGTTATTTTGCGAAGATAGATACGACCTTGACGATATGAGATGATATGAATTTATGCCATCTCATTTGGTAAATTAGAAAATTTGTATTTCTTCATGGATTTTGATATTATTTGTCTATTTGAGCAGTCCTTAACCCCATTTACTTATTCTCTTTATTTTTAGGTAGGTTGGGCGACAAAACGAGACTACTATGATTGTGTATGTGATGAAGGTGCGGATCTGTAGTGCTATTGCTCACACTAAAGCAAACCATCAGCACCTCTCGATCTTCTCCATGCCATTTTACATGATTGAAGCATATTCTCCCATGCTCGTCGTTCCAGATGGTCAGCTTATTTTAATTGTTTAATGGTTCCTATAATTTGGCTTTTTTTTCTTGCTTATTATTATTATATTAATTACTTAATGATGCTTTTATTATAGCAACCATTATTTTGACTTAAAAAACTATGTAATAGTTGCATGCAGTAGCGCTAACATCTAATAATAGTATGCCTAATATTAATCATTTTGAATGTCTATTTGTTGGATTGTGGAATTGTCTGTGCCTATCTCTATGTTTCTCAAGGGGCATCTCTTATATGTATAGAGAGTTATCTTGACATAGCTATTATTCGTATTGTGCTTTATTGGTTTAATTAATAATGAGGGTTTATATTACTGATTTCTTCTTGTTGTTTTTGTTATTATCAGTTGTCAGTTCTGGGATTGCTGGACTTCAGCGATATTTTCTTCTTCATTAATAACTTTGTTTGCCCAATCATTCAATATTTCAATTTTCTTCTTGTTTGTTTTGTTGAGTGCATTTCTCATTTCCATCTGATCATTCGGAATTTTATAAAGATCTCTGGCGCTCAACCTTTCGGCGTTTGTGTATTCATTTATGATGACTATCTTTTTGATCTTGGCTGCATCCGCATACTTCTTCCGTGATTTCCAGTCTGAATCTCTTGATGTATGCTTCCATGTTTCCATTTTTCGTTATCAATTGCACTACTTTTCGGTTTAGCTCTAAACTTTCAAACCCTACTGTTTTGCAGTGCTTGTAAGTGTTGACGGCATGCATATCGCCATGTTTTTCTTCTAGTATTCTTATGGCTTCTTGTACGGCTAGAAATTCAGCTACTCTCTGTTAATTCCATTTTCTTCTAGCCCGATGCATGCCTCTTCCTCCGTCCCGTCGCTCCTGCTTTTTCCTGCTTCACATTAGCATCCATCCATACCTTCGCTATGTGTCTTCCTATCTCGTACTGCTCGGTCCCCAACGAATCCACAGTTTTTCTCTTGCTTCGGCTTATATTGGTAGAGGAACTACTCCTGCGATTACTTGTAGCGCGCTCGTCGGTGCTGTTTTAAACGCGCCGGTGATTAGTATTGGGGCGTATCTTTGAATCGCGTTTAGCTTCCTCTGAGTGTGTACTTTATTTACGTACCGTCCCCATTTCTCGGACTCTTATAATATGGCTGGCTTTACGACTCTCTCGTATACATTTTTAATTATGTCCCTTACCTTAATTCCGTACTTCCTGCTTATGGGTCCCGCCGTTTTGGCGACGACGGTTTCGACCTTTTCTTTAATCGCATTCAGATGGTTAATGTATATTTTTGTTTTATCCAATACTACTCCCAATTACCTCATCTGGTCTTTAGGAGTTATGATTTCTTCGTTTAATTTAATTCCTATCTTCGGAAATCTGGTCCTTCTGAGTACTATTGGGATTTATCTCTTGCGGTCATTTCTTCTTTTCTTCAATTCTTCCATCGTAAAGGGGATCTCCTTTGGATATATCATAGCTTCCGATTTTTCTATATTGCAATGTGCTCTTGAATATTCTTTCCATTCTAAGCATTTGCGCCAGCATTTGTTCCATTCTTCTTTAATTTCAGTAGGTGTTCGATGGCTGATTGCGATGATTTGGTCGTCGGCGAACGTTTGTGCTCTCACATGTGTCTGTTGTGTGTCAATATCAGCTATCTTATCGGACCAGGAGTTGATATTAATCAACCATAGAGTCGGGCCTATGCTCGACCCTTGTGGGCACCCCTTCTCTATTCCGAACTCGATTTTGTTGCTGATTACCTGTTGTTTTTTAAGTTCATTATGACCCAGTCTAGTTCAGCTTCTTGTATTTCTTCTTCGTCTTCTTCTTGTTTGCTCCATTCTCCATTGGTGACCCTTGTCGTGATCCTTACAAGTTGTTCTTTTTCTTCCTCCTCTTGTTTTGGATAATATTTTTCTACCTTTTCTTTCTCCAGGTTATACATATTGCCCGGTTCGGTATCTTCCATTATTTCAACTATTTTCCCCCTGCTGACTCCTAGAGTCTTTATTATTTTCCAGACTCTATGCCATGGTTCAATGTCGAATGTGTTTTCTATTTATAATTATTTCTTCTACATGCTTCTTCTTCTTTTCTTTGACAAGCTTCTTGAATGCTCGCTTCATTACTCCATAGGGAGTGAGGGAATCACGAGGTCGGTCTTATCCCCGTCTTCTCGTCTGATCGAATCGGCTTTTCTTCTAAGTTCCAATTTCTTCTGTTGGCGTTCTCCATCCCATCATTCGTTGTCTTGTTTTATTATGATGGTGGTTGTCTTTAACAGTTTAGTAGATTTCTTGAAAGCTGCTTGCATTTGCTCCGCTTGTTTTTCAATTTCGTCTATTTGCATCGTCGCCCTTATTTCTATGCTCGCGACTAGCAACCCGTCAGTGACTCTTTGCCAGCTGCTTCCGTGATAATCAAACTTTTTCTTCGATGTCTTATTTCTCTGGGGTTTACCCTCTATTTCGAAGAGGATGTGTTTGTGGTCGCTTAGTGTCTCTTCAGTTTTTTGTACCGTCCAGTTGATCACGTTCACTTCTCGTCACTCATCAATGTTGCTGTTTCCCCTACTACTGATAAAGGTGGGAGCTGTTTGTTCATTCTGCACTAATTCCAGTCGGTATGATATGGTCTAGATTATCAGATTTGAACCTTTGTTGTTATACAATAAACATAGTGTCGTTGGCATTAAAATCACCAGCTACTATCCATTTCTTCTAGTATTTCTGCCATCGTTCTTCTTTTTCTTCTAAGCAATTTATGTTGTCTCCTGTCTGATGCGCGTATACGTTGGTGATTAGTAAATCGCAGTCTAATAGTTTGACTATGACTTTGTCCGGTCCCGACATTTCTTAGTTCTTGTTGCTGGTTCTCGCACCAAGATTATGTTGTATTTTTCATTGTCGGCTTTCGCTCTCATGAGCGTGCTGGCCTGGATGCCTTTTTCGATGTTTATCTGTAGGATTTTTAGAGCCATTTCTGTTTCATTTCTTCGATGGCTTCTTCTTTTCTTTCTTGTATATTGGACAGGTTCTATCATTTACTCTATTGTTGGAGTTGACCTCCGGTGCTCCTGCTCATTTGCAGTTCGCACAATTCGTGGTGCTACTCTTGCAGTCCCTTCCCCCGTGCGGTCCTGCACATATATAACAACACTGTGCGCTTCTACAATGTATCTGCTTGTGCCCGAATCTGCTGCATTTATAGCATAGTAGAAATGCGTTGAAATCATCAACGAATTGTCTCAAGTACCCTACAAAGACTTTGCCCTTTTTTAACACTGCTCTGTATATGCTGGGAATTGTTTCGATTATAACGTTGTTTCTTTCTGAATTTTTGCATATATATTTCTTTACTACCTTGATGATTTCTTCTGGTTCTTCGTTGTTGTCAGTCTTTTTTCTTTCTTCTTGGATGATGTTCATATTCTCTTCGTTTTGATCAGCCAGATCTTCTATTATTTGTTCGTCTGTGATCTCCCTGGATACCCCTGTGATTCTGAATTTGGGACGTTTTTCACTATTATCGATTTTGATACCATGTACAGAGCTTATTTTTTCTATCAGGTCTTTCTTTTGTTTCTGGTCTTTACAGATCAGTGATACCAGTCCATGTCTGTGTACTCTTACGTGTTTCAGGCCATCTCCTGCTAACTCTTTACGGGTTAGCTTGCCTCTGATGGCGGCTAATGTCTCCGCGCCACTTGCTTTTCCCTTTCTGATTTTAATTTCGTATATATTATTAATCTGTTTCCGATTTTGCCATTCTAGATTAGGTGTGGTGGATTTCGATGCCTTTGACTGGGCTTTTTGTGGCTTCGACAGTGTTTTATTTTCATTATTCTTTTTTGTCGCCGCGACCTCATTGTACGTACATATCGTATTGGATGTACTTTCGGTCTGTAACTCCACGGTAGTCATCTCGATTCTTCTGCTGATGTCGGTCTGCGTGCTTACATCCATCATCACTGGCCTGACAAGGACTGCTGGAGAATACTCTCTTGCAATAGGGATACAATTTTTTGTATTCTCTTATCTGTTTCGTGCTGTATTTGTCCCAATTTTCTGTTTATCATCTCCTCCACCATTGCTTCCGCATTCGTGATGCTCTGGACTTATATAGTATTTGGTATCACGACTGCGGATTTGGCTTTCAGCACCTTTTCTGTTACTATGTCCATTTTCATTAAAATATTCGCGACGCGGTTTCTGTCTGTGGAGATGAATCGATATGTCTTATATTTTAGACAATATCTGTTGGTTACGAGCCTAACTTGCTCAGTCAGATGTCTTGTTCAAAGTCTATCATTTAATTTATATTAAAATTCAGTTCGGTCCCGACCTTCATAGAGTCAAGACGTGTTTTTTCTTTCCCGAAAACGAGTCTCCTTAAATATCAAATAAAAATATATCTATATATTCTTTACGGTCAATTTCTGTTAACGGTTTCAAAGAACTCCCAGGTACAGTATAGGGTGAAACGGCCAACCCAACGTGAAGGAAATAAAAGACTCAAACTCTCAAACAAAAGACGTTCTACGTTTTCCAGAAAAGGGAAAAAGTGGAAGTTAGTGAAAAAAACATTTAATTATAACATCATGGACAACAACATGGATTTGAATATATTATTGAAAGAAAACAAGGAATTAAGAATGAATAATGAGCGTCTGAACCAACAACTGTTGCAATTATCTAAGGATATGGCTGATATCCGTTTGCAACTGCAAGGTCACACGCAAGATACACCAAAAAGGTATACTAATTATGCAGAAGACTACTACACGGATGAAGACGAACTAGTATTAGAGGTAGGGGAACAGTCTGACTGGACCGAAGTAACAAACAAGAAGGATAAAAAGAGGAAGAAGTCTCAGATGACGCCATCGCCAATCGCAAAAAGTGGTATAAATATTAAAAAAAAGAAGCAAGAAAACAAAATCCCTCTGCCCCCTCCGAACAAGGTAAGCAATGTTGGCAATTTTAATTTATTTAGATCAGAAATAAAAGGAGTAGCCTCTGACCGAGTGCAGTTTAAAGCTTTGTCTAACAATGATATTAACGTAACCCTTAACAATGAAACAGACTATAGGAATGTAAAAAAGCATCTCATTGAGATGAAGAAAAACAATTCATTCAATAAACTCGAATATCACACTTATCAGTTAAAAAGTGATAAGTGGTATAGAGTAGTCATTAGAGGATTACCGTCCACAACAGATCAGGACGATATTAAATCGGAATTGCGGGCTTGCGGGCACGAAGTAGTGACCGTCACGCCTATAGCGAAAAAGACAACAAATGTAAATGGCGAAAAACAAATTAAAACTTTTCCGTTGTTCTATGTAGACATGACACAAAAGGAAAATAATAAAAATATATACGACATAAATTATTTACTAGACTGTAGGATAAAAGTGGAACCTCCGAAGAAAAGTAATAATATACCACAATGCACAAACTGTCAAAATCTTGGACACACTAAAAATGTTTGCAGTAGGGAACCAAGATGTGTGAAATGTGCCGGTAAACATCACACAACTCAGTGCAGAAAACAACGCAATGGTGTAGCGACATGCGTGTTGTGCAATGAAAAAGGTCACCCTGCCAATTATAAAGGATGTGCAGTATATCAAAAAAAAAAGAACTCCAGCCAAAGAAAATTACAGCAGAACAACGCTTAAGATAAATTGACAAAGTCAAAAACTCTGCTGCGGCCAACGAGCCAACTATCGTCGACATGATGAAATTGCTCAAAGAATTCCAGACCGAAATGAGACAGAAATTCAGTCAGTTAGCAGACAGGGTGGAAAATAGATATAGCTCTCATATCGGAAACACATTTTTCTAAAAAAAACTACATTAAAATACGGGGTTATGATGCTTACTGGACACTACACCCCAGTGAACGAGCTCGGGGCGGAACAGCTTTAATAATTAAACAAAATATACAACATTTCGAACAAGAAGAGATAAAAAATGAAGAAATACAAGCTACGATAATTAGTATCGAAAAAAACGGGGCTGAAATAAATATTGGCGCTATATATTGTCCACCGAGACATAAAATGACACAACAACAATATAAAGATATCTTTTCAAAATTAGGCCCACGGTTTATTATTGGTGGAGACTTTAATGTTAAACATACAGCTTGGGGTTCACGAATAATAACACCTGGAAAAGGAAACGAATTACTCGAAGCCATTAACCTTACAAATTGTAATTATCATTCAGGGCGCGAACCCACTTACTGGCCCACAGACAGTAATAAAGTCCCAGACCTGCTGGATTTCTACATTACAAAAGGCATCTCATTAAATCAAATTAGTACAGAAAGCTTGTGCGATCTAACATCTGATCACACTCCAGTATTGTTAACACTGGGCGCGACAATCCTAAGAAAAGCAAAAAAGCCTAATCTTACCAACAAATATACTGACTGGGACAAATTCAGATTAATACTGCAGGAACAAATCAGTTCAAAAGTAAGACTTAAAACTATAGATGATCTTGAGCAACAAACCAAACATATAACCGAAACAAATTCGGTCAGCTGCAAAAGATGCTACCCCAATTGCAAGAGAGAAATCAGAATATGAAGTACTTTACCCCCTCGAAATTAGAGAAATGATAAAAGAAAGACGAAAAGCTAGAAGAGTATGGCACAGGACCAGAAATGCTGCTGACAAAACCACGTTTAATAGAATTAGTAATCAGACAAATCAAAAGATCAAAGAATATAAACAGAATTGCTTTCAAAACTATTTAAGTGAATTAAGCCCACAAGCAGACAAAGATTATTCGCTATGGAAAGCAACTCGAAGATTTAAAAGACCAATTATTCGAGTACCGCCTATTAAAAATGATCGAAATGAATGGGTTCGACGCGACAATGAAAAAGCAGAATTGTTCGCAGAATATTTAGCTAACATTTTTCGGCCTAATGATATATAATCTACCATGGATACATCTCCTATTTATCAACCCGATGTAGATCTAAATCTAATTTCTCCACTGGAAGTTGCCACTGAAATTGATAACCTCAATCCTAAAAAGCACCTGGTATAGATGACATTTCACCTGGATTATTGAAAGAACTGCCACGAAAAGCAATCATCATGTTGATATATATATTTAATGCCTGTTTAAAGCTGAAGCATGTCCCGGAATGCTTTAAAGTTGCACAAATAATTATGCTCAAAAAACCTGACAAACCTGCAGAACAAGTCGAATCTTACAGGCCTATTTCGCTACTACATGCTATATCAAAGCTATTTGAGAAGCTGATATATAAACGTGTTAAACACTTGGTAACAATACCAGATTTCCAGTTTGGTTTTCGAAATCACCATTCAACTATCGATCAAGTGCACAGAGTAACTGCGTCTATTGAAAGAGCGTTTGAAGAAAAGAAATACTGCCCTGCAATATTCCTGGATGTCTCACAAGCTTTTGATCGGGTTTGGCATTTGGGATTAATCTGTAAGATGAGCAAATTGTTACCGCGTAACTATTGTCAATTGCTGGAGTCATATTTATTCGGAAGAAAATTTAGAGTATCGCACGAAATGGCGTTCTCGACATTTAAAAATATCTCGGCTGGAGTTCCACAAGGTAGCGTCTTAGGCCCTCTCCTGTATCTGCTCTACACTGCTGACATTCCAACAACAAAAGAAACACTTCTTGGAACCTTTGCTGATGACACAGTTATTATGGCAAAAGATATATCTCTGCCTAGGGCAATAGAAAAAGTGCAAGTGGCAGTCAACAAAATCTACAAATGGACAAAAGATTGGAAAATTCAACTTAATAGCTCCAAATCTATCCACGTTAATTTTGCATTAAGGCGAAATCATCTTGACGGTAGTTTAAATTGGAAGCATCACGTTAGACAAAAAGCAAAACACATTAGAACCAAAATAAAACAACTATACTGGTTAGTCGGAAGATACTCTCAACTTGATCTAAAATCAAAGAGGTTGATCTATAATACAATTATAAAGCCAATTTGGACCTATGGGGTGCAAATATGGGGTTGCACTAAAAATTCAAATCAGTTAGTCATACAGCGCTGTCAAAACAAGATTCTTCGATTGATTACCAATGCCTATCGCTATGTAACCAATGAAGAACTGCACGATGACCTGGAAATCAAATGGATTTGCGAAGTTGTGCAGGATTTCGCCTTGAAACACGAAGGAAGATTACTAAATCATTCTAACGTGGAAGCAATACAACTGCTGGACAGCGCACAGGATGTCAAGAGATTGAAACGAACAAAACCATACGAACTTGTGTGAACATTTAGTGTGTATTATTAGTGTAAACTATAGCTATAAGTTAATAATTAATAAATAATTGTAATTTTATAATTGATGAATACATACTGATGTATTTTCTCGCACTCGTCTTGCTTGCTAATTAATCCAAGCACATAGGAAAAGTAGTAATAAATTAATTGTAATAATAATAATAATTAAGATTGTACTAAGCGTATCTAATAAAGATGTTATAAAAAAGAACATTAATTTATTTCATTAATTTAGAGTAGAATATAGTAGAATATAATATAATTTTTAAAATATTTTTTTAAAGATATTGATGACAATTTTACGGTTTTCCACTTTTGAAATTCCTATCCTTTGATTGCTTAAGTTCATGCTAGATGTCGCGCGCCGCTTGTTCTCTTTCTCTAGTTAATATTTTCGCAATTAATTTGTAGATTTTGTAGATTATTTCTTATATTCCCGTTTTGATTACTATCTTTTCCTTTTATTAATTAAATTAGAATTACCCGTAATTTATGTTGTTGGATATTGTTTTCGTCTCTCATTCAGGAGAATTGACGTACCCGCATGGGAGGTTATGTCTTCGTTCTGTTTATACGTTTTGTTTATTTTATTTTATTATTGTTGTGTTTTTAGGTTTTCTTATGGATTAGACCGATCTTGTGTGATTTGGCGACCTACGACTTGTTTGTTTTACCCCCTCACACCACTTGGAGATTTTGTCGGACACCATCTGTGTCACTAGGAAATTTGCTTGTGCTTGACGATTGAATACCACCAGACTAGGATTGTACTTTTGTATGAATATTTGGTATTATTTCAGGGTGAGTTTAGATATCATTTTTATCCGCCTTTTCTTATTCGGAATTGATTAATTAGATGACCCTTGTGTTTTGATTTTGTAAGGCATGAAGTCCACTGAGATTACCACTCCGTGGGACGGTGAAGTGACGCCGTCAATATGTTTTGATGTTGTTTAACTACCTTTGTTTTATTTTATTTTCTTGCTAGTTATTTTCCCACCAGGATATCAGCAGTGTATTTATGTTTTTTCTATTTTTTAGGTTATCTGCGTCCAGATTCTTTGGCAGAATTGACCGTGATTTATTTGGAGATGATATATCCGAAGCTATCCGTGGCACCATGCAGCCCTTCTGTACTCGATGATTAAACGCTATCAGATTAGGATTTTACTTTTGCTTGGGTACTTTCGGGTATGTTGAATATTATATTTGTTTTTATTAGACTTATCTGTTCGAAAATGTATTAATTAGATGACTTATGTGTTTTGATTTGCAAGGTATGAGGTCTATTGAGATTACAACCCCGTGGGTCGGTGCAGTAACTTCGTGAATGTGTTTCATATTGTTCAACTACTTTTATTGCCAATCATCCTCCCATAGGGATATCAACAATTTATTTATGATTTTTTATGTTTTAGGTTAGGAATTCTTTGGCAGAGTTGATGGAATTGATTGTGTCCTAGTGGTGGAAAGCATTTTGGGACTATTGATACTATGAATTTGCTAGTTTTCTACACCATAAGATGAGTATTATTTGTCTTGTTTTATGAGGTGTGTCTCTGTCCTTTGAATGATTGTTTTAGATGATTGTGTTTTATGCAAAGGTTGTTAGGAGGTTATTTTGCGAAGATAGATACGACCTTGACGATATGAGATGATATGAATTTATGCCATCTCATTTGGTAAATTAGAAAATTTGTATTTCTTCATGGATTTTGATATTATTTGTCTATTTGAGCAGTCCTTAACCCCATTTACTTATTCTCTTTATTTTTAGGTAGGTTGGGCGACAAAACGAGACTACTATGATTGTGTATGTGATGAAGGTGCGGATCTGTAGTGCTATTGCTCACACTAAAGCAAACCATCAGCACCTCTCGATCTTCTCCATGCCATTTTACATGATTGAAGCATATTCTCCCATGCTCGTCGTTCCGGATGGTCAGCTTATTTTAATTGTTTAATGGTTCCTATAATTTGGCTTTTTTTTCTTGCTTATTATTATTATATTAATTACTTAATGATGCTTTTATTATAGCAACCATTATTTTGACTTAAAAAACTATGTAATAGTTGCATGCAGTAGCACTAACATCTAATAATAGTATGCCTAATATTAATCATTTTGAATGTCTATTTGTGGGATTGTGGAATTGTCTGTGCCTATCTCTATGTTTCTCAAGGGGCATCTCTTATATGTATAGAGAGTTATCTTGACATAGCTATTATTCGTATTGTGCTTTATTGGTTTAATTAATAATGAGGGTTTATATTACTGATTTCTTCTTGTTGTTTTTGTTATTATCAGTTGTCAGTTCTGGGATTGCTGGACTTCAGCGATATTTTCTTCATTAATAACTTTGTTTGCCCAATCATTCAATATTTCAATTTTCTTCTTGTTTGTTTTGTTGAGTGCATTTCTCATTTCCATCTGATCATTCGGAATTTTATAAAGATCTCTGGCGCTCAACCTTTCGGCGTTTGTGCATTAATTTATGATGACTATCTTCTTGATCTTGGCTGCATCCGCATACTCCTTCCGTGATTTCCAGTCTGAATCTCTTGATGTATGCTTCCATGTTTCCATGGTTTGTTATCAGTTGCACTGCTTTTCGGTTTAGCTCTAAACTTTCAAACCCTACTGTTTTGCAGTGCTTGTAAGTGTTGACGGCATGCATATCGCCATGTTTTTCTTCTAGTATTCTTATGGCTTCTTGTACGGCTAGAAGTTCAGCTACTCTCTGTTAATTCCATTTTCTTCTAGCCTGATGCATGCCTCTTCCTCCGTCCCGTCGCTCCTGCCTTTTCCTGCTTCACATTAGCATCCATCCATACCTTCGCTATGTGTCTTCCTATCTCGTACTGCTCGGTCCCCAACGAATCCACGGTTTTTCTCATGGCCAGCACATGTATTTTTACTCCGCCCTTGGCGGGCCTTGTCTATAACCGCATTTTTCTGCCGCTCATGCTCTTGGTTCGGCTTCTATTGGTAGAGGAACTACTCCTGCGATTACTTGTAGCGCGCTCGTCGGTGCTGTTTTAAACGCGCCGGTGATTAGTATTGGGGCGTATCTTTGAATCGCGTTTAGCTTTCTCTGAGTGTGTACTTTATTTACGTACCGTCCCCATTTCTCGGACCCTTATAATATGGCTGGCTTTACGACTCTCTCGTATACATTTTTAATTATGTCCCTTACCTTATTTCCGTACTTCCTGCTTATGGATCCCGCCGTTTTGGCGACGACGGTTTCGACCTTTTCTTTAATCGCATTCAGATGGTTAATGTATATTTTTGTCTTATCCAATATTACTCCCAATTACCTCATCTGGTCTTTAGGAGTTATGATTTCTTCGTTTAATTTAATTCCTATCTTCAGAAATCTGGTCCTCCTGGGTACTACTGGGATTTATCTCTTGCGGTCATTTCTTCTTTTCTTCAATTCTTCCATCGTAAAGGGGATCTCCTTTGGATATATCATAGCTTCCGATTTTTCTATATTGTAATGTGCTCTTGAATATTCTTTCCATTCTAAGCATTTGCGCCAGCATTTGTTCCATTCTTCTTTAATTTCAGTAGGTGTTCGATGGCTGATTGCGATGATTTGGTCGTCGGCGAACGTTTGTGCTCTCACATGTGTCTGCTGTGTGTCAATATCAGCTATCTTATCGAACCAGGAGTTGATATTAATCAACCATAGAGTCGGGCCTATGCTCGACCCTTGTGGGCACCCCTTCTCTATTCCGAACTCGATTTTGTTGCTGATTACTTGTTGTTTTTTAAGTTCATTATGACTCAGTCTAGTTCAGCTTCTTGTATTTCTTCTTCGTCTTCTTCTTGTTTGCTCCATTCTCCATTGGTGACCCTTGTCATGATCCTTACAAGTTGTTCTTTTTCTTCCTCCTCTTGTTTTGGATGATATTTTTCTACCTTTTCTTTCTCCAGGTTATACATATTGCCCGGTTCTACATCTTCCATTATTTCAACTATTTTCCCCCTGCTGACTCCTAGAGTCTTTATTATTTTGCAGACTCTATGCCATGGTTCAATGTCGAATGTGTTTTCTATTTATAATTATTTCTTCTACATGCTTCTTCTTCTTTTCTTTGACAAGCTTCTTGAATGCTCGCTTCATTACTCCATATTCCCTCACGAGGTCGGTCTTATCCCCGTCTTCTCGTCTGATCGAATCGGCTTTTCTTCTAAGTTCCAATTTCTTCTGTTGGCGTTCTCCATCCCATCATTCGTTGTCTTGTTTTATTATGATGGTGGTTGTTTTTAACAGTTTAGTAGATTTCTTGAAAGCTGCTTGCATTTGCTCCGCTTGTTTTTCAATTTCGTCTATTTGCATCGTCGCCCTTATTTCTGTGCTCGCGACTAGCAACCCGTCAGTGACTCTTTGCCAGCTGGTGCCGTGATAATCAAATTTTTTCTTCGATGTCTTATTTCTCTGGGGTTTACCCTCTATTTCTAAGGTTTGTGGTCGCTTAGTGTCTCTTCAGTTTCTTCGTACCGTCCAGTTAATCACGTTCACTTCTGGTCACTCATCAATGTTGCTGTTTCCCCTACTACTGATAAAGGTGGGAGCTGTTTGTTCATTCTGCACTAATTCCAGTCGGTATGATATGGTCCAGATTATCAGATTTGAACCTTTGTTGTTATACAATAAACATAAAGTGTGCTTGGCATTAAAATCACCAGCGACTATCCATTTCTTCTTGTATTTCTGCCATTGTTCTTCTTTTTCTTCTAAGCAATTTATGTTGTCTCCTGTCGGATGCGCGTATACGTTGGTTATTAGTAAATCGTAGTCTAATAGTTTGACTATGACTTTGACCGGTCCCGACATTTCTTAGTTCTTGTTGCTGGTTCTCGCACCAAGATTATGTCATATTTTTCTTTGTCGGCTTTCGCTCTCATGAGCTTGCTGGCCTGGATGCCTTTTTCGATGTTTATCTGTAGGATTTTTAGAGGCATTTCTGTTTCATTTCTTCGATGGCTTCTTCTTTTCTTTTCTTGTATATTGGACAGGTCCTATCATTTACTCTATTGTTTGAGTTTACCTCCGGTGCTCCTGCTCTTTTGCAGTTCGCACAATTCGTGGTGCTACTCTTGCAGTCCCTTCCCCCGTGCGGTCCTGCATATATTTAACAACACTGTGCGCTTCTACAATTTATCTGCTTGTGCCCGAAACTGCTGCATTTATAGCATAGTAGAATTGCGTTGAAATCATCAACGAATTGTCTCAAGTACCCTACAGAGACTTTGCCCTTTTTTAACACTGCTCTGTATATGCTGGGAATTGTTTCGATTATAACGTTGTTTCTTTCTGGGTTTTTGCATATATATTTCTTTACTACCTTGATGATTTCTTCTGGTTCTTCGTTGTTGTCAGTCTTTTTTCTTTCTTCTTGGATGATGTTCATATTTTCTTCGTTTTGATCAGCCAGATCTTTTATTATTTGTTCGTCTGTGATCTCCCTGGATACCCCTGTGATTCTGAATTTGGGACGTTTTTCACTATTATCGATTTTGATACCATGTACATAGCTTATTTCCAGTCCACAGTCCATGTCTGTGTACTCTTACGTGTTTGAGGCCATCTCCTGCTAACTCTTTACGGGTTAGCTTGCCTCTGGTGGCGGCTAATGTCTCCGCGCCACTTGCTTTTTCCTTTCTGATTTTAATTTCGTATATATTATTAATCTGTTTCGGATTTTGCCATTCTAGATTAGGTCTGGTGGATTTCGATGCCTTTGACTGGGCTTTTTGTGGGTTTGGCAGTGTTTTATTTTCATTATTCTTTTTGTCGCCGCGACCTCATTGTACGTACAGATCGTATTCGATGTATTTTCGGTCTGTAACTCCACGGTAGTCATCTCGATTCTTCTGCTGATGTCGGTCTGCGTGCTCACATCCATCATCACTGGCCTGGCGAGGACTGCTGGAGAATACTCTCTTGCAATAAGGATTCTATTTTTTGTATTCTCTTGTCTGTTTCGTGCTGTATTTGTCCCAATTTTCTGTTTATCATCTCCTCCACCATTGCTTGTATAGTATTTGGCATCACGACTGCGGATTTGGCTTTCAGCACCTTTTCTGTTACTATGTCCAATTTCATTAGAATATTCGCGACGCGGGTTCTGTCTGTGGAGATGAATCGATATGTCTTATATTTTAGACAATATCTGTTGGTTACGAGCCTAACTTGCTCAGTCAGATGTCTTGTTCAAAGTCTATCATTTAATTTATTTCATTAATTTAGAGTAGAATATAGTAGAATAAAATATAATTTTTTAAATATTTTTTTAAAGATATTGATGACAATTTTACGGTTTTTCACTTTTGAAATTCCTATCCTTTGATTGCTTAAGTTCATGCTAGATGTCGCGAGCCGCTTGTTGTTCTCTTTCTCTAGTTAATATTTTCGCAATTAATATGTAGATTTTGTAGATTATTTCTTATATTCCCGTTTTGATTACTATCTTTTCCTTTTATTAATTAAATTAGAATTACCCGTAATTTATGTTGTTGGATATTGTTTTCGTCTCTCATTCAGGAGAATTGACGTACCCGCATGGGAGGTTATGTCTTCGTTCTGTTTATACGTTTTGTTTATTTTATTTTATTATTGTTGTGTTTTTAGGTTTTCTTATGGATTAGGCCGATCTTGTGTGATTTGGCGACCTACGACTTGTTTGTTTTACCCCCTCACACCACTTGGAGATTTTGTCGGACACCATCTGTGTCACTAGGAAATTTGCTTGTGCTTGACGATTGAATACCACCAGACTAGGATTGTACTTTTGTATGAATATTTGGTATTATTTCAGGGTGAGTTTAGATATCATCTTTATCCGCCTTTTCTTATTCGGAATTGATTAATTAGATGACCCTTGTGTTTTGATTTTGTAAGGCATGAAGTCCACTGAGATTACCACTCCGTGGGACGGTGAAGTGACGCCGTAAATAGGTTTTGATGTTGTTTAACTACCTTTGTTTTATTTTATTTTCTTGCTAGTTATTTTCCCACCAGGATATTGACCGTGAATTATTTGGAGATGATATATCCGAAGCTATCCGTGGCACCATGCAGCCCTTCTGTACTCGATGATTAAACGCTATCAGATTAGGATTTTACTTTTGCTTGAGTACTTTCGGGTATGTTGAATATTATATTTGTTTTTATTAGACTTATCTGTTTGAAAATTCATTAATTAGATGACTTATGTGTTTTGATTTGCAAGGTATGAGGTTACAACCCCGTGGGTCGGTGCAGTAACTTCGTGAATGTGTTTCATATTGTTCAACTACTTTTATTGCCAATCATCCTCCCATAGGGATATCAACAGTTTATTTATGATTTTTTATGTTTTAGGTTAGGAATTCTTTGGCAGAGTTGATGGAATTTATTGTGTCCTAGTGGTGGAAAGCATTTTGGGACTATTGATACTATGAATTTGCTAGTTTTCTACACCATAAGATGAGTATTATTTGTCTTGTTTTATGAGGTGTGTCTCTGTCCTTTGAATGATTGTTTTAGATGATTGTGTTTTATACAAAGGTTTTTAGGAGGTTATTTTGCGAAGATAGATACGACCTTGACGATATGAGATGATATGAATTTATGCCATCTCATTTGGTAAATTAGAAAATTTGTATTTCTTCATGGATTTTGATATTATTTGTCAATTTGAGCAGTCCTTAACCCCATTTACTTATTCTCTTTATTTTTAGGTAGGTTGGGCGACAAAACGAGACTCCTATGATTGTGTATGTGATGAAGGTGCGGATCTGTAGTGCTATTGCTCAAACTAAAGCAAACCATCAGCACCTCTCGATCTTCTCCATACCATTTTACATTGAAGCATATTCTCCCATGCTCGTCGTTCCGGATGGTCAGCTTATTTTAATTGTTTAATGGATGCCCGATTCCTCAAGCAGAATCAGCAAAATACCTTGGAATCCATCTTGACGGTAGATTAAATTGGAAGCATTACGTTAGACAAAAAGCAAAACACATTAGAACCAAAATAAAACAACTGTACTGGTTAGTCGGAAGATACTCTCAACTTGATCTAAAATCAAAGAGGTTGATCTATAATACAATTATAAAGCCAATTTGGACCTATGGGGTGCAAATATGGGGTTGCACTAAAAATTCAAATCAGTTAGTCATACAGCGCTGTCAAAACAAGATTCTTCGATTGATTACCAATGCCTATCGCTATGTAACCAATGAAGAACTGCACGATGACCTGGAAATCAAATGGATTTGCGAAGTTGTGCAGGATTTCGCCTTGAAACACGAAAGAAGATTACTAAATCATTCTAACGTGGAAGCAATACAAGTGCTGGACAGCGCACAGGATGTCAAGAGATTGAAACGAACAAAACCATACGAACTTGTGTGAATATTTAGTGTGTATTATTAGTGTAAACTATAGCTATAAGTTAATAATTAATAAATAATTGTAATTTTATAATTGAGGAATACATACTGATATATTTTCTCGCACTCGTCTTGCTTGCTAATTAATCCAAGCACATAGGAAAAGTAGTAATAAATTAATTGTAATAATAATAACAATTAAGATTGTACTAAGCGTAGCTAATAAAGATGTTATAAAAAAAATTAAATTTATTTCATTAATTTAGAGTAGAATATAATATAATTTTTAAAATATTTTTTTAAAGATATTGTTGACAATTTTACGGTTTTCCACTTTTGAAATTCCTATCCTTTGATTGCTTAAGTTCATGCTAGATGTCGCGCGCCGCTTGTTGTTCTCTTTCTCTAGTTAATATTTTCGCAATTAATTTGTAGATTTTGTAGATTATTTCTTATATTCCCGTTTTGATTACTATCTTTTCCTTTTATTAATTAAATAAGAATTACCCGTAATTTATGTTGTTGGATATTGTTTTCGTCTCTCATTCAGGAGAATTGACGTACCCGCATGGGAGGTTATGTCTTCGTTCTGTTTATACGTTTTGTTTATTTTATTTTATTATTGTTGTGTTTTTAGGTTTTCTTATGGATTAGGCCGATCTTGTGTGATTTGGCGACCTACGACTTGTTTGTTTTACCTCCTCACACCACTTGGAGATTTTGTCGGACACCATCTGTGTCACTAGGAAATTTGCTTGTGCTTGACGATTGAATACCACCAGACTAGGATTGTACTTTTGTATGAATATTTGGTATTATTTCAGGGTGAGTTTAGATATCATTTTTATCCGCCTTTTCTTATTCGGAATTGATTAATTAGATGACCCTTGTGTTTTGATTTTGTAAGGCATGAAGTCCACTGAGATTACCACTCCGTGGGACGGTGAAGTGACGCCGTAAATATGTTTTGATGTTGTTTAACTACCTTTGTTTTATTTTATTTTCTTGCTAGTTATTTTCCCACCAGGATATCAGCAGTGTATTTATGTTTTTTCTATTTTTTAGGTTATCTGCGTCCAGATTCTTTGGCAGAATTGACCGTGATTTATTTGGAGATGATATATCCGAAGCTATCCGTGGCACCATGCAGCCCTTCTGTACTCGATGATTAAACGCTATCAGATTAGGATTTTACTTTTGCTTGAGTACTTTCGGGTATGTTGAATATTATATTTGTTTTTATTAGACTTATCTGTTCGAAAATTTATTAATTAGATGACTTTGATTTGCATGTTTTGATTTGCAAGGTATGAGGTCTATTGAGATTACAACCCCGTGGGTCGGTGCAGTAACTTCGTGAATGTGTTTCATATTGTTCAACTACTTTTATTGCCAATCATCCTCCCATAGGGATATCAACAGTTTATTTATGATTTTTTATGTTTTAGGTTAGGGATTCTTTGGTAGAGTTGATGGAATTGATTGTGTCCTAGTGGTGGAAAGCATTTTGGGACTATTGATACTATGAATTTGCTAGTTTTCTACACCATAAGATGAGTGTTATTTGTCTTGTTTTATGAGGTGTGTCTCTGTCCTTTGAATGATTGTTTTAGATGATTGTGTTTTATACAAAGGTTTTTAGGAGGTTATTTTGCGAAGATAGATACGACCTTGACGATATGAGATGATATGAATTTATGCCATCTCATTTGGTAAATTAGAAAATTTGTATTTCTTCATGGATTTTGATATTATTTGTCTATTTGAGCAGTCCTTAACCCCATTTACTTATTCTCTTTATTTTTAGGTAGGTTGGGCGACAAAACGAGACTCCTATTATTGTGTATGTGATGAAGGTGCGGACCTGTAGTGCTATTGCTCACACTAAAGCAAACCATCAGCACCTCTCGATCTTCTCCATGCCATTTTACATGATTGAAGCATATTCTCCCATGCTCGTCGTTCCGGATGGTCAGCTTATTTTAATTGTTTAATGGTTCCTATAATTTGGCTTTTTTTTCTTGCTTATTATTATTATATTAATTACTTAATGATGCTTTTATTATAGCAACCATTATTTTGACTTAAAAAACTATGTAATAGTTGCATGCAGTAGCGCTAACATCTAATAATAGTATGCCTAATATTAATCATTTTGAATGTCTATTTGTGGGATTGTGGAATTGTCTGTGCCTATATCTATGTTTCTCAAGGGGCGTCTCTTATATGTATAGAGAGTTATCTTGACATAGCTATTATTCATATAGTGCTTTATTGGTTTAATTAATAATGAGGGTTTATATTACTGATTTCTTCTTGTTGTTTTTGTTATTATCAGTTGTTAGTTCTGGGATTGCTGGACTTCAGCGATATTTTCTTCTTCATTAATAACTTTGTTTGCCCAATCATTCAATATTTCAATTTTCTTCTTGTTTGTTTTGTTGAGTGCATTTCTCATTTCCATCTGATCATTCGGAATTTTATAAAGATCTCTGGCGATCAACCTTTCGGCGTTTGTGCATTCATTTATGATGACTATCTTCTTGATCTTGGCTGCATCCGCATACTCCTTCCGTGATTTCCAGTCTGAATCTCTTGATGTATGCTTCCATGTTTCCATGGTTTGTTATCAGTTGCACTGCTTTTCGGTTTAGCTCTAAACTTTCAAACCCTACTGTTTTGCAGTGCTTGTAAGTGTTGCGGCCGTTGGAGCATTGGTCTCAGTATCTTTGCCATTTTCGTAGAGTCCATTTCTTGTTTTCGTTTCTTGTCTGTTTGATTCTTCTCAGTGGCAGCCTTGGCTGTTTGGTCGACTTTTGTTGATTCCGTTGAGGTAAGCCTTTTTTCCCATGATATTTCCTTTTGATACCCCTGGCTGCTCGCTCTCGCAGTACCTTCTGTACTTCGGCTACCGGTCTGATCTTTGTCTCGTCGTTCTCCAGCTGCCAGATAGTCGCTCTGCTATCTGTTTTGATGACGGCATGCATATCGCCATGTTTTTCTTCTAGTATTCTTATGGCTTCTTGTACGGCTAGAAATTCAGCTACTCTCTGTTAATTCCATTTTCTTCTAGCCTGATGCATGCTTCTTCCTCCGTCCCGTCGCTCCTGCTTTTTCCTGCTTCACATTAGCATCCATCCATACCTTCGCTATGTGTCTTCCTATCTCGTACTGCTCGGTCCCCAACGAATCCACGGTTTTTCTCATGGCCAGCACATGTATTTTTACTCCAGCCTTGGCGGGCCTGGTGGATCACCGCATTTTTCTGCTGCTCATGCTCTTGCTTCGGCTTCTATTGGTAGAGGAACTACTCCTGCGATTACTTGTAGCGCGCTCGTCGGTGCTGTTTTAAACGCGCCGGTGATTAATATTAGGGCGTATCTTTGAATCGCGTTTAGCTTCCTCTGAGTGTGTACTTTATTTACTTACTGTCCCCATTTCTCGGACCCTTATAATATGGCTGGCTTTACGACTCTCTCGTATACATTCTTCATTATGTCCCTTAACTTATTTCCGTACTTCCTGCTTATGGGTACCGCCGTTTTGGCGACGACGGTTTCGACCTTTTCTTTAATCGCATTCAGATGGTTAATGTATATTTTTGTCATATCCAATATTACTCCCAATTACCTCATTTGGTCTTTAGGAGTTATTCCTATCTTCGGAAATCTGGTCCTCCTGGGTACTACTGGGATTTATCTCTTGCGGTCATTTCTTCTTTTCTTCAATTCTTCCATCGTAAAGGGGATCTCCTTTGGATATATCATAGCTTCCGATTTTTCTATATTGTAATGTGCTCTTGAATATTCTTTCCATTCTAAGCATTTGCGCCAGAATTTGTTCCATTCTTCTTTAATTTCAGTAGGTATTCGATGGCTGATTGCGATGATTTGGTCGTCGGCGAACGTTTGTGCTCTCACATGTGTCTGTTGTGTGACAATATCAGCTATCTTATCGAACCAGGAGTTGATATTAATCAACCATAGAGTCGGGCCTATGCTCGACCCTTGTGGGCACCCCTTCTCCATTCCGAACTCGATTTTGTTGCTGATTACCTGTTGTTTTTTAAGTTCATTATGACCCAGTCTAGTTCACCTTCTTGTATTTCTTCTTCGTCTTCTTCTTGTTTGCTCCATTCTCCATTGGTGACCCTTGTCATGATCCTTACAAGTTGTTCTTTTTCTTCCTCCTCTTGTTTTGGATGATATTGTTCTACCTTTTCTTTCTCCAGGTTATACATATTGCCCGGTTCGGCATCTTCCATTATTTCAACTATTTTCCCCCTGCTAACTCCTAGAGTCTTTATTATTTTCCAGACTCTATGCCATGGTTCAATGTCGAATGTGTTTTCTATTTATAATTATTTCTTCTACATGCTTCTTCTTTTCTTTGACAAGCTTCTTGAATGCTCGCTTCATACTCCATAGGGAGTGAGGGAATCACGAGGTCGGTCTTATCCCCGTCTTCTCGTCTGATCGAATCGGCTTTTGTTCTAAGTTCCAATTTCTTCTGTTGGCGTTCTCCATCCCATCATTTGTTGTCTTGTTTGATTATGAAGGTGGTTGTTTTTAACAGTTTAGTAGATTTCTTGAAAGCTGTTTGCATTTGCTCCGCTTGTTTTTCAATTTCGTCTATTTGCATCGTCGCCCTCATTTCTGTGCTCGCGACTAGCAACCCGTCAGTGACTCTTTGCCAGCTGGTCCCGTGATAATCAAACTTTTTCTTCGATGTCTTATTTCTCTGGTGTTTACCCTCTATTTCGAAGAGGATGTGTTTGTGGTCGCTTAGTGTCTCTTCACTTTCTTGTACCGTCGAATTGATCACGTTCACTTCTCGTCACTCATCAATGTTGCTGTTTCCCCTACTACTGATAAAGGTGGGAGCTGTTTGTTCATTCTGCACTAATTCCAGTCGGTATGATATGGTCTAGATTATCAGATTTGAACCTTTGTTGTTATACAATAAACATAAAGTGTGCTTGGCATTAAAATCACCAGCTACTATCCATTTCTTCTGGTATTTCTGCCATTGTTCTTCTTTTTCTTCTAAGCAATTTATGTTGTCTCCTGTCTGATGCGCGTATACGTTGGTGATTAATAAATCGTAGTCTAATAGTTTGACTATGACTTTGTCCGGTCCCGACATTTCTTAGTTCTTGTTGCTGGTTCTCGCACCAAGATTATGTCGTATTTTTCTTTGTCGGCTTTCGCTCTCATGAGCGTGCTGGCGTGGATGCCTTTTTCGATGTTTATCTGTAGGATTTTTAGAGCCATTTCTGTTTCATTTCTTCGATGGCTTCTTCTTTTCTTTTCTTGTATATTGGACAGGTTCTATGATTTACTCTATTGTTGGAGTTTACCTCCGGTGCTCCAGCTCATTTGCAGTTCGCACATTTCGTGGTGCTACTCTTGCAGTCCCTTCCCCCGTGCGGTTCTGCACATATATAACAACACTGTGCGCTTCTACAATGTATCTGCTTGTGCCCGAATCTGCTGCATTTATAGCATAGTAGAATTGCGTTGAAATCATCAACGAATTGTCTCAAGCACCCTACAAAGACTTTGCCCTTTTTAACACTGCTCTGTATATGCTGGGAATTGTTTCTATTATAACATTGTTTCTTTCTGGGTTTTTGCGTATATATTTCTTTACTAGCTTGATGATTTCTTCTGGTTTTTCGTTGTTGTCAGTCTTTTTTCTTTCTTCTTGGATGATGTTCATATTCTCTTCGTTTTGATCAGCCAGATCTTCTATTATTTGTTCGTCTGTGATCTCCCTGGATACCCCTGTGATTCTGAATTTGGGACGTTTTTCACTATTATCGATTTTGATACCATGTACAGAGCTTATTTTTTGTATCAGGTCTTTCTTTTGTTTCTGGTCTTTACAGATCAGTGATACCAGTCCATGTCTGTGTACTCTTACGTGTTTAAGGCCATCTCCTGCTAACTCTTTACGGGTTAGCTTGCCTCTGATGGCGGCTAATGTCTCCGCTCCACTTGCTTTTTCCTCTCTGATTTTAATTTCGTATATATTATTAATCTGTTTCGGATTTTGCCATTCTAGATTAGGTCTGGTGGATTTCGATGCCTTTGACTGGGCTTTTTGTGGCTTCGACAGTGTTTTATTTTCATTATTCTTTTTTGTCGCCGCAACCTGATTGTACGTACAGATCGTATTGGATGTACTTTCGGTCTGTAACTCCACGGTAGACATCTCGATTCTTCTGCTGATGTCGGTCTGCGTGCTTACATCCATCATCACTGGCCTGGCGAGGACTGCTGGAGAATACTCTCTTGCAATAGGGATTCTATTTTTTGTATTCTCTTATCTGTTTCATGCTGTATTTGTCCCAATTTTCTGTTTATCATCTCCTCCACCATTGCTTCCGCATTCGTGATGCTCTGGACTTATATAGTATTTGGCATCACGACTGCGGATTTGGCTTTCAGCACCTTTTCTGTTACTATGTCCATTTTCATTAAAATATTCGCGACCCGGTTTCTGTCTGTGGAGATGAATCGATATGTCTTATATTTTAGACAATATCTGTTGGTTACGAGCCTAACTTGCTCAGTCAGATGTCTTGTTCAAAGTCTATCATTTAATTTATATTAAAATTCAGTTCGGTCCCGACCTTCATAGAGTCAAGACGTGTTTTTTCTTTCCCGAAAACGAGTCTCCGTAAATATCAAATAAAAATATATCTATATATTTTTTACGTTCAATTTCTGTTAACGGTTTGAAAGAACTCCCAGGTACGGGATACGGTGAAACGGCCAACCCAAAGTGAAGGAAATAAAAGACTCAAACTCTCAAACAAAAGACGTTCTACGTTTTTCAGAAAAGGGAAAAAGTGAAAGTTACTGAAAAAAACATTTAATTATAACATCATGGACAACAACATGTATTTGAATATATTATTGAAAGAAAACAAGGAATTAAGAATGAATAATGAGCGTCTGAACCATCAACTGTTGCAATTATCTAAGGATATGGCTGCTATCCGTTTGCAACTGCAAGGTCACACGCAAGATACACCAAAAAGGCATACTAATTATGCAGAAGACTACTACACGGATGAAGACGAACTAGCATTAGAGGTAGGGGAACAGTCTGACTGGACCGAAGTAACAAACAAGAAGGATAAAGAGAGGAAGAAGTCTCAGATGACGCCATCGCCAATCGCAAAAACTGGTATAAATATTAAAAAAAAGAAGCAAGAAAACAAAATCCCTCTGACCCCTCCGATCAAGGTAAGCAATGTTGGCAATTTTAATTTATTTAGATCAGAAATAAAGGGAGTAGTCTCTGACCGAGTGCAGTTTAAAGCTTTGTCTAACAATGATATTAACGTAACCCTTAACAATGAAACAGACTATAGGAATGTAAAAAAGCATCTCATTGAGATGAAGAAAAACAATTCATTCAATAAACTCGAATATCACACTTATCAGTTAAAAAGTGATAAGTGGTATAGAGTAGTCATTAGAGGATTACCGTCCACAACAGATCAGGACGATATTAAATCGGAATTACGGGCTTGCGGGCACGAAGTAGAAAAACAAATTAAAACTTTTCCGTTGTTCTATGTAGACATGACACAAAAGGAAAATAATAAAAATATATACGACATAAATTATTTACTAGACTGTAGGATAAAAATATACCACAATGCACAAACTGTCAAAATCTTGGACACACTAAAATTTTTGCAGTAGGGAACCAAGATGTGTGAAATGTGCCGGTAAACATCACACAACTCAGTACAGAAAACAACGCAATAGTGTAGCGACATGCGTGTTGTGCAATGAAAAAGGTCACCCTGCCAATTATAAAGGATGTGCAGTATATAAAAAAAAAAGGACTCCAGCCAAAGAAAATTACAGCAGAACAACGCTTAAGACAAATTGACAAAGTCAAAAACTCTGAAACAACATCTACCGTTGAAAATAAAAAAACCTATGTAACCGTAAGACCATCGGTCAAAAATATAAACGTCAAAATATCAAATGATAAACAAATTGATACGAAACCGCAGAACGCTGCGGCCAACGAGCCAACTATCGTCGACATGATGAAATTGCTCAAAGAATTCCAGACCGAAATGAGACAGAAATTCAGTCAGTTAGCAGACAGGGTGGAAAAATTGGAGAAATCCGAATTGGGGAAATCTACCCAAAACAAGCTGAAGAGAAATCAAAATGAGTAATTCTTTTTTAAGAATTATAACTTGGAACGCAAACGGACTAAATCAAAGAGTCCGGGAACTAGAATTATTCTTAAAAACATATAACATAGATATAGCTCTCATATCGGAAACACATTTTTCTAAAAAAAACTAAATTAAAATACGGGGTTATGATGCTTACTGGACACTACACCCCAGTGAACGAGCTCGAGGCGGAACAGCTTTAATAATTAAACAAAATATACAACATTTCGAACAAGAAGAGATAAAAAATGAAGAAATACAAGCTACGATAATTAGTATCGAAAAAAACGGGGCTGAAATAAATATTGGCGCTATATATCGTCCACCGAGACATAAAATGACACAACAACAATATAAAGATATCTTTTCAAAATTAGGCCCACGGTTTATTATTGGTGGAGACTTTAATGTTAAACATACTGCTTGGGGTTCACGAATAATAACACCTGGAAAAGGAAACGAATTACTCGAAGCCATTAACCTTACAAATTGTAATTATCATTCAGGGCGCGAACCCACTTACTGGCCCACAGACAGTAATAAAGTCCCAGACCTGCTGGATTTCTACATTACAAAAGGCATCTCATTAAATCATATTAGTACAGAAAGCTTGTGCGATCTAACATCTGATCACACTCCAGTATTGTTAACACTGGGCGCGACAATCCTAAGAAAAGCAAAAAAGCCTAATCTTACCAACAAATATACTGACTGGGACAAATTCAGATTAATAATGCAGGAACAAATCAGTTCAAAAGTAAGACTTAAAACTATAGATGATCTTGAGCAACAAACCAAACATATAACCGAAACAAATTCGGTCAGCTGCAAAAGATGCTACCCCAATTGCAAGAGAGAAATCAGAATATGAAGTACTTTACCCCCTCGAAATTAGAGAAATGATAAAAGAAAGACGAAAAGCTAGAAGAGTATGGCACAGGACCAGAAATGCTGCTGACAAAACCACGTTTAATAGAATTAGTAATCAGACAAATCAAAAGATCAAAGAATATAAACAGAATTGCTTTCAAAAGTATTTAAGTGAATTAAGCCCACAAGCAGACAAAGATTATTCGCTATGGAAAGCAACTCGAAGATTTAAAAGACCAATTATTCGAGTACCGCCTATTAAAAATAATCGAAATGAATGGGTTCGACGCGACAATGAAAAAGCTGAATTGTTCGCAGAATATTTAGCTAACATTTTTCGGCCAAATGATATATAATCTACCATGGATACATCTCCTATTTATCAACCCGATGTAGATCTAAATCTAATTTCTCCACTGGAAGTTGCCACTGAAATTGATAACCTCAATCCTAAAAAGGCACCTGGTATTGATGACATTTCACCTGGATTATTGAAAGAACTGCCACGAAAAGCAATCATCATGTTGACATATATATTTAATGCCTGTTTAAGGCTGAAGCATGTCCCGGAATGCTTTAAAGTTGCACAAATAATTATGCTCAAAAAACCTGACAAACCTGCAAGTCGACAAGTCGAATCTTACAGGCCTGTTTCGCTACTACCTGCAATATCAAAGCTATTTGAGAAGCTGATATATAAACGTGTTAAACACTTGGTAACAATACCAGATTTCCAGTTTGGTTTTCGACATCACCATTCAACTATCGATCAAGTGCACAGAGTAACTGCGGCTATTGAAAGAGCGTTTGAAGAAAAGAAATACTGCCCTGCAATATTCCTGGATGCCTCACAAGCTTTTGATCGGGTTTGGCATTTTGGTTAATCTGTAAGATGAGCAAATTGTTACCGCGTAACTATTGTCAATTGCTGGAGTCATATTTATTCGGAAGAAAATTTAGAGTATCGCACGAAATGGCGTTCTCGACATTTAAAAATATCTCGGCTGGAGTTCCACAAGGTAGCGTCTTAGGACCTCTCCTGTATCTGCTTTACACTGCTGACATTCCAACAACAAAAGAAACACTTCTTGGAACCTTTGCTGATGACACAGTTATTATGGCAAAAGATATATCTCTGCCTAGGGCAATAGAAAAAGTGCAAGTGGCAGTCAACAAAATCTACAAATGGACAAAAGATTGGAAAATTCAACTTAATAGCTCCAAATCTATCCACGTTAATTTTGCATTAAGGCGAAATCATCTTGACGGTAGATTAAATTGGAAGCATCACGTTAGACAAAAAGCAAAACACATTAGAACCAAAATAAAACAACTATACTGGTTAGTCGGAAGATACTCTCAACTTGATCTAAAATCAAAGAGGTTGATCTATAATACAATTATAAAGCCAATTTGGACCTATGGGGTGCAAATATGGGGTTGCACTAAAAATTCAAATCAGTTAGTCATACAGCGCTGTCAAAACAAGATTCTTCGATTGATTACCAATGCCTATCGCTATGTAACCAATGAAGAACTGCACGATGACCTGGAAATCAAATGGATTTGCGAAGTTGTGCAGGATTTCGCCTTGAAACGCGAAGGAAGATTACTAAATCATTCTAACGTGGAAGCAATACAACTGCTGGACAGCGCACAGGATGTCAAGAGATTGAAACGAACAAAACCATACGAACTTGTGTGAACATTTAGTGTGTATTATTAGTGTAAACTATAGCTATAAGTTAATAATTAATAAATAATTGTAATTTTATAATTGAGGAATACATACTGATATATTTTCTCGCACTCGTCTTGCTTGCTAATTAATCCAAGCACATAGGAAAAGTAGTAATAAATTAATTGTAATAATAATAACAATTAAGATTGTACTAAGCGTAGCTAATAAAGATGTTATAAAAAAAATTAAATTTATTTCATTAATTTAGAGTAGAATATAATATAATTTTTAAAATATTTTTTTAAAGATATTGTTGACAATTTTACGGTTTTCCACTTTTGAAATTCCTATCCTTTGATTGCTTAAGTTCATGCTAGATGTCGCGCGCCGCTTGTTGTTCTCTTTCTCTAGTTAATATTTTCGCAATTAATTTGTAGATTTTGTAGATTATTTCTTATATTCCCGTTTTGATTACTATCTTTTCCTTTTATTAATTAAATTAGAATTACCCGTAATTTATGTTGTTGGATATTGTTTTCGTCTCCCATTCAGGAGGATTGACATACCCGCATGGGAGGTTATGTCTTCGTTCTGTTTATACGTTTTGTTTATTTTATTTTATTATTGTTGTGTTTTTAGGTTTTCTTATGGATTAGGCCGATCTTGTGTGATTTGGCGACCTACGACTTGTTTGTTTTACCTCCTCACACCACTTGGAGATTTTGTCGGACACCATCTGTGTCACTAGGAAATTTGCTTGTGCTTGACGATTGAATACCACCAGACTAGGATTGTACTTTTTTTATGAATATTTGGTATTATTTCAGGGTGAGTTTAGATATCATCTTTATCCGCCTTTTCTTATTCGGAATTGATTAATTAGATGACCCTTGTGTTTTGATTTTGTAAGGCATGAAGTCCACTGAGATTACCACTCCGTGGGACGGTGAAGTGACGCCGTAAATATGTTTTGATGTTGTTTAACTACCTTTGTTTTATTTTATTTTCTTGCTAGTTATTTTCCCACCAGGATATCAGCAGTGTATTTATGTTTTTTCTATTTTTTAGATTATCTGCGTCCAGATTCTTTGCCAGAACTGACCGTGATTTATTTGGAGATGATATATCCGAAGCTATCCGTGGCACCATGCAGCCCTTCTGTACTCGATGATTAAACGCTATCAGATTAGGATTTTACTTTTGCTTGGGTACTTTCGGGTATGTTGAATATTATATTTGTTTTTATTAGACTTATCTGTTCGAAAATTTATTAATTAGATGACTTTGATTTGCATGTTTTGATTTGCAAGGTATGAGGTCTATTGAGATTACAACCCCGTGGGTCGGTGCAGTAACTTCGTGAATGTGTTTCATATTGTTCAACTACTTTTATTGCCAATCATCCTCCCATAGGGATATCAACAGTTTATTTATGATTTTTTATGTTTTAGGTTAGGGATTCTTTGGTAGAGTTGATGGAATTGATTGTGTCCTAGTGGTGGAAAGCATTTTGGGACTATTGATACTATGAATTTGCTAGTTTTCTACACCATAAGATGAGTGTTATTTGTCTTGTTTTATGAGGTGTGTCTCTGTCCTTTGAATGATTGTTTTAGATGATTGTGTTTTATACAAAGGTTTTTAGGAGGTTATTTTGCGAAGATAGATACGACCTTGACGATATGAGATGATATGAATTTATGCCATCTCATTTGGTAAATTAGAAAATTTGTATTTCTTCATGGATTTTGATATTATTTGTCAATTTGAGCAGTCCTTAACCCCATTTACTTATTCTCTTTATTTTTAGGTAGGTTGGGCGACAAAACGAGACTCCTATGATTGTGTATGTGATGAAGGTGCGGATCTGTAGTGCTATTGCTCAAACTAAAGCAAACCATCAGCACCTCTCGATCTTCTCCATGCCATTTTACATGATTGAAGCATATTCTCCCATGCTCGTCGTTCCGGATGGTCAGCTTATTTTAATTGTTTAATGGTTCCTATAATTTGGCTTTTTTTTCTTGCTTATTATTATTATATTAATTACTTAATGATGCTTTTATTATAGTAACCATTATTTTGACTTAAAAAACTATGTAATAGTTGCATGCAGTAGCGCTAACATCTAATAATAGTATGCCTAATATTAATCATTTTGAATGTCTATTTGTGGGATTGTGGAATTGTCTGTGCCTATCTCTATGTTTCTCAAGGGGCATCTCTTATATGTATAGAGAGTTATCTTGACATAGCTATTATTCGTATTGTGCTTTATTGGTTTAATTAATAATGAGGGTTTATATTAGTGATTTCTTCTTGTTGTTTTTGTTATTATCAGTTGTCAGTTCTGGGATTGCTGGACTTCAGCGATATTTTCTTCTTCATTAATAACTTTGTTTGCCCAATCATTCAATATTTCAATTTTCTTCTTGTTTGTTTTGTTGAGTGCATTTCTCATTTCCATCTGATCATTCGGAATTTTATAAAGATCTCTGGCGCTCAACCTTTCGGCGTTTGTGCATTCATTTATGATGACTATCTTTTTGATCTTGGCTGCATCCGCATACTTCCTCCGTGATTTCCAGTCTGAATCTCTTGATGTATGCTTCCATGTTTCCATGGTTTGTTATCAATTGCAATACTTTTCGGTTTAGCTCTAAACTTTCAAACCCTACTGTTTTGCAGTGCTTGTAAGTGTTGACGGCATGCATATCGCCATGTTTTTCTTCTAGTATTCTTATGGCTTCTTGTACGGCTAGAAATTCAGCTACTCTCTGTTAATTCCATTTTCTTCTAGCCCGATGCATGCCTCTTCCTCCGTCCCGTCGCTCCTGCTTTTTCCTGCTTCACATTAGCATCCATCCATACCTTCGCTATGTGTCTTCCTATCTCGTACTGCTCGGTCCCCAACGAATCCACAGTATTTCTCATGGCCAGCACATGTATTTTTACTCCGGCCTTGGCGGGCCTGGTGTATAACCGCATTTTTCTGCCGCTCATGCTCTTGCTTCGGCTTCTATTGGTAGAGGAACTACTCCTGCGATTACTTGTAGCGCGCTCGTCGGTGCTGTTTTAAACGCGCCGGTGATTAGTATTGGGGCGTATCTTTGAATCGCGTTTAGCTTCCTCTGAGTGTGTACTTTATTTACGTACCGTCCCCATTTCTCGGACCCTTATAATATGGCTGGCTTTACGACTCTCTCGTATACATTTTTAATTATGTCCCTTACCTTAATTCCGTACTTCCTGCTTATGGGTCCCGCCGTTTTGGCGGCGACGGTTTCGACCTTTTCTTTAATCGCATTCAGATGGTTAATGTATATTTTTGTTTTATCCAATATTACTCCCAATTACCTTCGGAAATCTGGTCCTTCTGGGTACTATTGGGATTTATCTCTTGCGGTCATTTCTTCTTTTCTTCAATTCTTCCATCGTAAAGGGGATCTCCTTTGGATATATCATAGCTTCCGATTTTTCTATATTGCAATGTGCTCTTGAATATTCTTTCCATTCTAAGCATTTGCGCCAGCATTTGTTCCATTCTTCTTTAATTTCAGTAGGTGTTCGATGGCTGATTGCGATGATTTAGTCGTCGGCGAACGTTTGTGCTCTCACATGTGTCTGTTGTGTGTCAATATCAGCTATCTTATCGAACCAGGAGTTGATATTAATCAACCATAGATTCGGGTCTATGCTCGACCCTTGTGGGCACCCCTTCTCTATTCCGAACTCGATTTTGTTGCTGATTACCTGTTGTTTTTTAAGTTCATTATGACCCAGTCTAGTTCAGCTTCTTGTATTTCTTCTTCGTCTTCTTCTTGTTTGCTCCATTCTCCATTGGTGACCCTTGTCATGATCGTTACAAGTTGTTCTTTTTCTTCCTCCTCTTGTTTTGGATGATATTTTTCTACCTTTCCTTTCTCCAGGTTATACATTTTGCCCGGTTGGGCATCTTCCATTATTTCAACTATTTTCCCCCTGCTGACTCCTAGAGTCTTTATTATTTTCCAGACTCTATGCCATGGTTCAATGTCGAATGTGTTTTCTATTTATAATTATTTCTTCTACATGCTTCTTCTTCTTTTCTTTGACAAGCTTCTTGAATGCTCGCTTCATTACTCCATAGGGAGTGAGTGAATCACGAGGTCGGTCTTATCCCCGTCTTCTCGTCTGATCGAATCGGCTTTTCTTCTAAGTTCCAATTTCTTCTGTTGGCGTTCTCCATCCCATCATTCGTTGTCTTGTTTTATTGGTGGTTGGTGGTTGTCTTTAACAGTTTAGTAGATTTCTTGAAAGCTGCTTGCATTTGCTCCGCTTGTTTTTCAATTTCGTCTATTTGCATCGTCGCCCTTATTTCTATGCTCGCGACTAGCAACCCGTCAGTGACTCTTTGCCAGCTGGTCCCGTGATAATCAAACTTTTTCTTCGATGTCTTATTTCTCTGGGGTTTACCCTCTATTTCGAAGAGGATGTGTTTGTGGTCGCTTAGTGTCTCTTCAGGTTTTTGTACCGTCCAGTTGATCACGTTCACTTCTCGTCACTCATCAATGTTGCTGTTTCCCCTACTACTGATAAAGGTGGGAGCTATTTGTTCATTCTGCACTAATTCCAGTCGGTATGATATGGTCTAGATTATCAGATTTGAACCTTTGTTGTTATACAATAAACATAAAGCGTGCTTGGCATTAAAATCACCAGCTACTATCCATTTCTTCTGGTATTTCTGCCATTGTTCTTCTTTTTCTTCTAAGCAATTTATGTTGTCTCCTGTCTGATGCGCGTATGCGTTGGTGATTACTAAATCGCAGTCTAATAGTTTGTCTATGACTTTGTCCGGTCCCGACATTTCTTAGTTCTTGTTGCTGGTTCTCGCACCAAGATTATGTCGTATTTTTCTTTGTCGGCTTTCGCTCTCATGAGCGTGCTGGCCTGGATGCATTTTTCGATGTTTCTCTATAGGATTTTTAGAGCCATTTCTGTTTCATTTCTTCGATGGCTTCTTCTTTTCTTTTCTTGTATATTGGACAGGTTCTATCATTTACTCTATTGTTGGAGTTTACCTCCGGTGCTCCTGCTCTTTTGCAGTTCGCACAATTCGTGGTGCTACTCTTGCAGTCCCTTCCCCCGTGCGGTTCTGCACATATATAACAACACTGTGCGCTTCTACAATGTATCTGCTTGTGCCCGAATCTGCTGCATTTATAGCATAGTAGAATTGCGTTGAAATCATCAACGAATTGTCTCAAGTACCCTACAAAGACTTTGCCCTTTTTAACACTGCTCTGTATATGCTGGGAATTGTTTCGATTATAACGTTGTTTCTTTCTGGGTTTTTGCATATATATTTCTTTACTACCTTGATGATTTCTTCTGGTTCTTCGTTGTTGTCAGTCTTTTTTCTTTCTTCTTGGATGATGTTCATATTCTCTTCGTTTTGATCAGCCAGATCTTCTATTATTTGTTCGTCTGTGATCTCCCTGGATACCCCTGGGATTCTGAATTTGGGACGTTTTTCACTATTATCGATTTTGATACCATGTACAGAGCTTATTTTTTGTATCAGGTCTTTCTTTTGTTTCTGGTCTTTACAGATCAGTGATACCAGTCCATGTCTGTGTACTCTTACGTGTTTCAGGCCATCTCCTGCTAACTCTTTACGGGTTAGCTTGCCTCTGATGGCGGCTAATGTCTCCGCGCCACTTGCTTTTCCCTTTCTGATTTTAATTTCGTATATATTATTAATCTGTTTCCGATTTTGGCATTCTAGATTAGGTGTGGTGGATTTCGATGCCTTTGACTGGGCTTTTTGTGGCTTCGACAGTGTTTTATTTTCATTATTCTTTTTTGTCGCCGCGACCTCATTGTACGTACATATCGTATTGGATGTACTTTCGGTCTGTAACTCCACGGTAGTCATCTCGATTCTTCTGCTGATGTCGGTCTGCGTGCTTACATCCATCATCACTGGCCTGGCGAGGACTGCTGGAGAATACTCTCTTGCAATAGGGATTCTATTTTTTGTATTCTCTTATCTGTTTCGTGCTGTATTTGTCCCAATTTTCTGTTTATCATCTCCTCCACCATTGCTTCCGCATTCGTGATGCTCTGGACTTATATAGTATTTGGCATCACGACTGCGGATTTGGCTTTCAGCACCTTTTCTGTTACTATGTCCATTTTCATTAAAATATTCGCGACGCGGTTTCTGTCTGTGGAGATGAATCGATATGTCTTATATTTTAGACAATATCTGTTGGTTACGAGCCTAACTTGCTCAGTCAGATGTCTTGTTCAAAGTCTATCATTTAATTTATATTAAAATTCAGTTCGGTCCCGACCTTCATAGAGTCAAGACGTGTTTTTTCTTTCCCGAAAACGAGTCTCCGTAAATATCAAATAAAAATATATCTATATATTCTTTACGGTCAATTTCTGTTAACGGTTTCAAAGAACTCCCAGGTACAGTATAGGGTGAAACGGCCAACCCAACGTGAAGGAAATAAAAGACTCAAACTCTCAAACAAAAGACGTTCTACGTTTTCCAGAAAAGGGAAAAAGTGGAAGTTAGTGAAAAAAACATTTAATTATAACATCATGGACAACAACATGGATTTGAATATATTATTGAAAGAAAACAAGGAATTAAGAATGAATAATGAGCGTCTGAACCAACAACTGTTGCAATTATCTAAGGATATGGCTGATATCCGTTTGCAACTGCAAGGTCACACGCAAGATACACCAAAAGGGTATACTAATTATGCAGAAGACTACTACACGGATGAAGACGAACTAGTATTAGAGGTAGGGGAACAGTCTGACTGGACCGAAGTAACAAACAAGAAGGATAAAAAGAGGAAGAAGTCTCAGATGACGCCATCGCCAATCGCAAAAAGTGGTATAAATATTAAAAAAAAGAAGCAAGAAAACAAAATCCCTCTGCCCCCTCCGATCAAGGTAAGCAATGTTGGCAATTTTAATTTATTTAGATCAGAAATAAAAGGAGTAGCCTCTGACCGAGTGCAGTTTAAAGCTTTGTCTAACAATGATATTAACGTAACCCTTAACAATGAAACAGACTATAGGAATGTAAAAAAGCATCTCATTGAGATGAAGAAAAACAATTCATTCAATAAACTCGAATATCACACTTATCAGTTAAAAAGTGATAAGTGGTATAGAGTAGTCATTAGAGGATTACCGTCCACAACAGATCAGGACGATATTAAATCGGAATTGCGGGCTTGCGGGCACGAAGTAGTGACCGTCACGCCTATAGCGAAAAAGACAACAAATGTAAATGGCGAAAAACAAATTAAAACTTTTCCGTTGTTCTATGTAGACATGACACAAAAGGAAAATAATAAAAATATATACGACATAAATTATTTACTAGACTGTAGGATAAAAGTGGAACCTCCGAAGAAAAGTAATAATATACCACAATGCACAAACTGTCAAAATCTTGGACACACTAAAAATGTTTGCAGTAGGGAACCAAGATGTGTGAAATGTGCCGGTAAACATCACACAACTCAGTGCAGAAAACAACGCAATAGTGTAGCGACATGCGTGTTGTGCAATGAAAAAGGTCACCCTGCCAATTATAAAGGATGTGCAGTATATCAAAAAAAAAAGAACTCCAGCCAAAGAAAATTACAGCAGAACAACGCTTAAGATAAATTGACAAAGTCAAAAACTCTGCTGCGGCCAACGAGCCAACTATCGTCGACATGATGAAATTGCTCAAAGAATTCCAGACCGAAATGAGACAGAAATTCAGTCAGTTAGCAGACAGGGTGGAAAATAGATATAGCTCTCATATCGGAAACACATTTTTCTAAAAAAAACTACATTAAAATACGGGGTTATGATGCTTACTGGACACTACACCCCAGTGAACGAGCTCGAGGCGGAACAGCTTTAATAATTAAACAAAATATACAACATTTCTAACAAGAAGAGATAAAAAATGAAGAAATACAAGCTACGATAATTAGTATCGAAAAAAACGGGGCTGAAATAAATATTGGCGCTATATATTGTCCACCGAGACATAAAATGACACAACAACAATATAAAGATATCTTTTCAAAATTAGGCCCACGGTTTATTATTGGTGGAGACTTTAATGTTAAACATACAGCTTGGGGTTCACGAATAATAATACCTGGAAAAGGAAACGAATTACTCGAAGTCATTAACCTTACAAATTGTAATTATCATTCAGGGCGCGAACCCACTTACTGGCCCACAGACAGTAATAAAGTCCCAGACCTGCTGGATTTCTACATTACAAAAGGCATCTCATTAAATCAAATTAGTACAGAAAGCTTGTGCGATCTAACATCTGATCACACTCCAGTATTGTTAACACTGGGCGCGACAATACTAAGAAAAGCAAAAAAGCCTAATCTTACCAACAAATATACTGACTGGGACAAATTCAGATTAATACTGCAGGAACAAATCAGTTTAAAAGTAAGACTTAAAACTATAGATGATCTTGAGCAACAAACCAAACATATAACTGAACAAATTCGGTTAGCTGCAAAAGATGCTACCCCAATTGCAAGAGAGAAATCAGAATATGAAGTACTTTACCCCCTCGAAATTAGAGAAATGATAAAAGAAATACGAAAAGCTAGAAGAGTATGGCACAGGACCAGAAATGCTGCTGACAAAACCACGTTTAATAGAATTAGTAATCAGACAAATCAAAAGATCAAAGAATATAAACAGAATTGCTTTCAAAACTATTTAAGTGAATTAAGCCCACAAGCAGACAAAGATTATTCGCTATGGAAAGCAACTCGAAGATTTAAAAGACCAATTATTCGAGTACCGCCTATTAAAAATGATCGAAATGAATGGGTTCGACGCGACAATGAAAAAGCAGAATTGTTCGCAGAATATTTAGCTAACATTTTTCGGCCTAATGATATATAATCTACCATGGATACATCTCCTATTTATCAACCCGATGTAGATCTAAATCTAATTTCTCCACTGGAAGTTGCCACTGAAATTGATAACCTCAATCCTAAAAAGCACCTGGTATAGATGACATTTCACCTGGATTATTGAAAGAACTGCCACGAAAAGCAATCATCATGTTGATATATATATTTAATGCCTGTTTAAAGCTGAAGCATGTCCCGGAATGCTTTAAAGTTGCACAAATAATTATGCTCAAAAAACCTGACAAACCTGCAGAACAAGTCGAATCTTACAGGCCTATTTCGCTACTACATGCTATATCAAAGCTATTTGAGAAGCTGATATATAAACGTGTTAAACACTTGGTAACAATACCAGATTTCCAGTTTGGTTTTCGAAATCACCATTCAACTATCGATCAAGTGCACAGAGTAACTGCGTCTATTGAAAGAGCGTTTGAAGAAAAGAAATACTGCCCTGCAATATTCCTGGATGTCTCACAAGCTTTTGATCGGGTTTGGCATTTGGGATTAATCTGTAAGATGAGCAAATTGTTACCGCGTAACTATTGTCAATTGCTGGAGTCATATTTATTCGGAAGAAAATTTAGAGTATCGCACGAAATGGTGTTCTCGACATTTAAAAATATCTCGGCTGGAGTTCCACAAGGTAGCGTCTTAGGCCCTCTCCTGTATCTGCTCTGCACTGCTGACATTCCAACAACAAAAGAAACACTTATTGGAACCTTTGCTGATGACACAGTTATTATGGCAAAAGATATATCTCTGCCTAGGGCAATAGAAAAAGTGCAAGTGGCAGTCAACAAAATCTACAAATGGACAAAAGATTGGAAAATTCAACTTAATAGCTCCAAATCTATCCACGTTAATTTTGCATTAAGGCGAAATCATCTTGACGGTAGATTAAATTGGAAGCATCACGTTAGAAAAAAAGCAAAACACATTAGAACCAAAATAAAACAACTATACTGGTTAGTCGGAAGATACTCTCAACTTGATCTAAAATCAAAGAGGTTGATCTATAATACAATTATAAAGCCAATTTGGACCTATGGGGTGCAAATATGGGGTTGCACTAAAAATTCAAATCAGTTAGTCATACAGCGCTGTCAAAACAAGATTCTTCGATTGATTACCAATGCCTATCGCTATGTAACCAATGAAGAACTGCACGATGACCTGGAAATCAAATGGATTTGCGAAGTTGTGCAGGATTTCGCCTTGAAACGCGAAGGAAGATTACTAAATCATTCTAACGTGGAAGCAATACAACTGCTGGACAGCGCACAGGATGTCAAGAGATTGAAACGAACAAAACCATACGAACTTGTGTGAACATTTAGTGTGTATTATTAGTGTAAACTATAGCTATAAGTTAATAATTAATAAATAATTGTAATTTTATAATTGAGGAATACATACTGATATATTTTCTCGCACTCGTCTTGCTTGCTAATTAATCCAAGCACATAGGAAAAGTAGTAATAAATTAATTGTAATAATAATAACAATTAAGATTGTACTAAGCGTAGCTAATAAAGATGTTATAAAAAAAATTAAATTTATTTCATTAATTTAGAGTAGAATATAATATAATTTTTAAAATATTTTTTTAAAGATATTGTTGACAATTTTACGGTTTTCCACTTTTGAAATTCCTATCCTTTGATTGCTTAAGTTCATGCTAGATGTCGCGCGCCGCTTGTTGTTCTCTTTCTCTAGTTAATATTTTCGCAATTAATTTGTAGATTTTGTAGATTATTTCTTATATTCCCGTTTTGATTACTATCTTTTCCTTTTATTAATTAAATTAGAATTACCCGTAATTTATGTTGTTGGATATTGTTTTCGTCTCTCATTCAGGAGAATTGACGTACCCGCATGGGAGGTTATGTCTTCGTTCTGTTTATACGTTTTGTTTATTTTATTTTATTATTGTTGTGTTTTTAGGTTTTCTTATGGATTAGACCGATCTTGTGTGATTTGGCGACCTACGACTTGTTTGTTTTACCCCCTCACACCACTTGGAGATTTTGTCGGACACCATCTGTGTCACTAGGAAATTTGCTTGTGCTTGACGATTGAATACCACCAGACTAGGATTGTACTTTTGTATGAATATTTGGTATTATTTCAGGGTGAGTTTAGATATCATCTTTATCCGCCTTTTCTTATTCGGAATTGATTAATTAGATGACCCTTGTGTTTTGATTTTGTAAGGCATGAAGTCCACTGAGATTACCACTCCGTGGGACGGTGAAGTGACGCCGTCAATATGTTTTGATGTTGTTTAACTACCTTTGTTTTATTTTATTTTCTTGCTAGTTATTTTCCCACCAGGATATCAGCAGTGTATTTATGTTTTTTCTATTTTTTAGGTTATCTGCGTCCAGATTCTTTGGCAGAATTGACCGTGATTTATTTGGAGATGATATATCCGAAGCTATCCGTGGCACCATGCAGCCCTTCTGTACTCGATGATTAAACGCTATCAGATTAGGATTTTACTTTTGCTTGGGTACTTTCGGGTATGTTGAATATTATATTTGTTTTTATTAGACTTATCTGTTCGAAAATGTATTAATTAGATGACTTATGTGTTTTGATTTGCAAGGTATGAGGTCTATTGAGATTACAACCCCGTGGGTCGGTGCAGTAACTTCGTGAATGTGTTTCATATTGTTCAACTACTTTTATTGCCAATCATCCTCCCATAGGGATATCAACAGTTTATTTATGATTTTTTATGTTTTAGGTTAGGAATTCTTTGGCAGAGTTGATGGAATTGATTGTGTCCTAGTGGTGGAAAGCATTTTGGGACTATTGATACTATGAATTTGCTAGTTTTCTACACCATAAGATGAGTATTATTTGTCTTGTTTTATGAGGTGTGTCTCTGTCCTTTGAATGATTGTTTTAGATGATTGTGTTTTATGCAAAGGTTGTTAGGAGGTTATTTTGCGAAGATAGATACGACCTTGACGATATGAGATGATATGAATTTATGCCATCTCATTTGGTAAATTAGAAAATTTGTATTTCTTCATGGATTTTGATATTATTTGTCTATTTGAGCAGTCCTTAACCCCATTTACTTATTCTCTTTATTTTTAGGTAGGTTGGGCGACAAAACGAGACTACTATGATTGTGTATGTGATGAAGGTGCGGATCTGTAGTGCTATTGCTCACACTAAAGCAAACCATCAGCACCTCTCGATCTTCTCCATGCCATTTTACATGATTGAAGCATATTCTCCCATGCTCGTCGTTCCGGATGGTCAGCTTATTTTAATTGTTTAATGGTTCCTATAATTTGGCTTTTTTTTCTTGCTTATTATTATTATATTAATTACTTAATGATGCTTTTATTATAGCAACCATTATTTTGACTTAAAAAACTATGTAATAGTTGCATGCAGTAGCACTAACATCTAATAATAGTATGCCTAATATTAATCATTTTGAATGTCTATTTGTGGGATTGTGGAATTGTCTGTGCCTATCTCTATGTTTCTCAAGGGGCATCTCTTATATGTATAGAGAGTTATCTTGACATAGCTATTATTCGTATTGTGCTTTATTGGTTTAATTAATAATGAGGGTTTATATTACTGATTTCTTCTTGTTGTTTTTGTTATTATCAGTTGTCAGTTCTGGGATTGCTGGACTTCAGCGATATTTTCTTCATTAATAACTTTGTTTGCCCAATCATTCAATATTTCAATTTTCTTCTTGTTTGTTTTGTTGAGTGCATTTCTCATTTCCATCTGATCATTCGGAATTTTATAAAGATCTCTGGCGCTCAACTTTTCGGCGTTTGTGCATTAATTTATGATGACTATCTTCTTGATCTTGGCTGCATCCGCATACTCCTTCCGTGATTTCCAGTCTGAATCTCTTGATGTATGCTTCCATGTTTCCATGGTTTGTTATCAGTTGCACTGCTTTTCGGTTTAGCTCTAAACTTTCAAACCCTACTGTTTTGCAGTGCTTGTAAGTGTTGACGGCATGCATATCGCCATGTTTTTCTTCTAGTATTCTTATGGCTTCTTGTACGGCTAGAAATTCAGCTACTCTCTGTTAATTCCATTTTCTTCTAGCCTGATGCATGCCTCTTCCTCCGTCCCGTCGCTCCTGCTTTTTCCTGCTTCACATTAGCATCCATCCATACCTTCGCTATGTGTCTTCCTATCTCGTACTGCTCGGTCCCCAACGAATCCACAGTTTTTCTCATGGCCAGCACATGTATTTTTACTCCGCCCTTGGCGGGCCTTGTCTATAACCGCATTTTTCTGCCGCTCATGCTCTTGGTTCGGCTTCTATTGGTAGAGGAACTACTCCTGCGATTACTTGTAGCGCGCTCGTCGGTGCTGTTTTAAACGCGCCGGTGATTAGTATTGGGGCGTATCTTTGAATCGCGTTTAGCTTCCTCTGAGTGTGTACTTTATTTACGTACCGTCCCCATTTCTCGGACCCTTATAATATGGCTGGCTTTACGACTCTCTCGTATACATTTTTAATTATGTCCCTTACCTTACTTCCGTACTTCCTGCTTATGGATCCCGCCGTTTTGGCGACGACGGTTTCGACCTTTTCTTTAATCGCATTCAGATGGTTAATGTATATTTTTGTCTTATCCAATATTACTCCCAATTACCTCATCTGGTCTTTAGGAGTTATGATTTCTTCGTTTAATTTAATTCCTATCTTCAGAAATCTGGTCCTCCTGGGTACTACTGGGATTTATCTCTTGCGGTCATTTCTTCTTTTCTTCAATTCTTCCATCGTAAAGGGGATCTCCTTTGGATATATCATAGCTTCCGATTTTTCTATATTGTAATGTGCTCTTGAATATTCTTTCCATTCTAAGCATTTGCGCCAGCATTTGTTCCATTCTTCTTTAATTTCAGTAGGTGTTCGATGGCTGATTGCGATGATTTGGTCGTCGGCGAACGTTTGTGCTCTCACATGTGTCTGTTGTGTGTCAATAACAGCTATCTTATCGAACCAGGAGTTGATATTAATCAACCATAGAGTCGGGCCTATGCTCGACCCTTGTGGGCTCCCCTTCTCTATTCCGAACTCGATTTTGTTGCTGATTACTTGTTGTTTTTTAAGTTCATTATGACTCAGTCTAGTTCAGCTTCTTGTATTTCTTCTTCGTCTTCTTCTTGTTTGCTCCATTCTCCATTGGTGACCCTTGTCATGATCCTTACAAGTTGTTCTTTTTCTTCCTCCTCTTGTTTTGGATGATATTTTTCTACCTTTTCTTTCTCCAGACTTTAGCTTCCTCTGAGTGTGTACTTTATTTACGTACCGTCCCCATTTCTCGGACCCTTATAATATGGCTGGCTTTACGACTCTCTCGTATACATTTTTAATTATGTCCCTTACCTTAATTCCGTACTTCCTGCTTATGGGTCCCGCCGTTTTGGCGACGACGGTTTCGACCTTTTCTTTAATCGCATTCAGATGGTTAATGTATATTTTTGTTTTATCCAATATTACTCCCAATTACCTTCGGAAATCTGGTCCTTCTGGGTACTATTGGGATTTATCTCTTGCGGTCATTTCTTCTTTTCTTCAATTCTTCCATCGTAAAGGGGATCTCCTTTGGATATATCATAGCTTCCGATTTTTCTATATTGCAATGTGCTCTTGAATATTCTTTCCATTCTAAGCATTTGCGCCAGCATTTGTTCCATTCTTCTTTAATTTCAGTAGGTGTTCGATGGCTGATTGCGATGATTTAGTCGTCGGCGAACGTTTGTGCTCTCACATGTGTCTGTTGTGTGTCAATATCAGCTATCTTATCGAACCAGGAGTTGATATTAATCAACCATAGAGTCGGGTCTATGCTCGACCCTTGTGGGCACCCCTTCTCTATTCCGAACTCGATTTTGTTGCTGATTACCTGTTGTTTTTTAAGTTCATTATGACCCAGTCTAGTTCAGCTTCTTGTATTTCTTCTTCGTCTTCTTCTTGTTTGCTCCATTCTCCATTGGTGACCCTTGTCATGATCCTTACAAGTTGTTCTTTTTCTTCCTCCTCTTGTTTTGGATGATATTTTTCTACCTTTCCTTTCTCCAGGTTATACATATTGCCCGGTTGGGCATCTTCCATTATTTCAACTATTTTCCCCATGCTGACTCCTAGAGTCTTTATTATTTTCCAGACTCTATGCCATGGTTCAATGTCGAATGTGTTTTCTATTTATAATTATTTCTTCTACATGCTTCTTCTTCTTTTCTTTGACAAGCTTCTTGAATGCTCGCTTCATTACTCCATAGGGAGTGAGGGAATCACGAGGTCGGTCTTATCCCCGTCTTCTCGTCTGATCGAATCGGCTTTTCTTCTAAGTTCCAATTTCTTCTGTTGGCGTTCTCCATCCCATCATTCGTTGTCTTGTTTTATTATGATGGTGGTTGTCTTTAACAGTTTAGTAGATTTCTTGAAAGCTGCTTGCATTTGCTCCGCTTGTTTTTCAATTTCATCTATTTGCATCGTCGCCCTTATTTCTATGCTCGCGACTAGCAACCCGTCAGTGACTCTTTGCCAGCTGGTCCCGTGATAATCAAACTTTTTCTTCGATGTCTTATTTCTCTGGGGTTTACCCTCTATTTCGAAGAGGATGTATTTGTGGTCGCTTAGTGTCTCTTCAGGTTTTTGTACCGTCCAGTTGATCACGTTCACTTCTCGTCACTCATCAATGTTGCTGTTTCCCCTACTACTGATAAAGGTGGGAGCTGTTTGTTCATTCTGCACTAATTCCAGTCGGTATGATATGGTCTAGATTATCAGATTTGAACCTTTGTTGTTATACAATAAACATAAAGCGTGCTTGGCATTAAAATCACCAGCTACTATCCATTTCTTCTGGTATTTCTGCCATTGTTCTTCTTTTTCTTCTAAGCAATTTATGTTGTCTCCTGTCTGATGCGCGTATGCGTTGGTGATTACTAAATCGCAGTCTAATAGTTTGTCTATGACTTTGTCCGGTCCCGACATTTCTTAGTTCTTGTTGCTGGTTCTCGCACCAAGATTATGTCGTATTTTTCTTTGTCGGCTTTCGCTCTCATGAGCGTGCTGGCCTGGATGCATTTTTCGATGTTTATCTGTAGGATTTTTAGAGCCATTTCTGTTTCATTTCTTCGATGGCTTCTTCTTTTCTTTTCTTGTATATTGGACAGGTTCTATCATTTACTCTATTGTTGGAGTTTACCTCCGGTGCTCCTGCTCTTTTGCAGTTCGCACAATTCGTGGTGCTACTCTTGCAGTCCCTTCCCCCGTGCGGTTCTGCACATATATAACAACACTGTGCGCTTCTACAATGTATCTGCTTGTGCCCGAATCTGCTGCATTTATAGCATAGTAGAATTGCGTTGAAATCATCAACGAATTGTCTCAAGTACCCTACAAAGACTTTGCCCTTTTTAACACTGCTCTGTATATGCTGGGAATTGTTTCGATTATAACGTTGTTTCTTTCTGGGTTTTTGCATATATATTTCTTTACTACCTTGATGATTTCTTCTGGTTCTTCGTTGTTGTCAGTCTTTTTTCTTTCTTCTTGGATGATGTTCATATTCTCTTCATTTTGATCAGCCAGATCTTCTATTATTTGTTCGTCTGTGATCTCCCTGGATACCCCTGTGATTCTGAATTTGGGACGTTTTTCACTATTATCGATTTTGATACCATGTACAGAGCTTATTTTTTCTATCAGGTCTTTCTTTTGTTTCTGGTCTTTACAGATCAGTGATACCAGTCCATGTCTGTGTACTCTTACGTGTTTCAGGCCATCTCCTGCTAACTCTTTACGGGTTAGCTTGCCTCTGATGGCGGCTAATGTCTCCGCGCCACTTGCTTTTCCCTTTCTGATTTTAATTTCGTATATATTATTAATCTGTTTCCGATTTTGGCATTCTAGATTAGGTGTGGTGGATTTCGATGCCTTTGACTGGGCTTTTTGTGGCTTCGACAGTGTTTTATTTTCATTATTCTTTTTTGTCGCCGCGACCTCATTGTACGTACATATCGTATTGGATGTACTTTCGGTCTGTAACTCCACGGTAGTCATCTCGATTCTTCTGCTGATGTCGGTCTGCGTGCTTACATCCATCATCACTGGCCTGGCGAGGACTGCTGGAGAATACTCTCTTGCAATAGGGATTCTATTTTTTGTATTCTCTTATCTGTTTCGTGCTGTATTTGTCCCAATTTTCTGTTTATCATCTCCTCCACCATTGCTTCCGCATTCGTGATGCTCTGGACTTATATAGTATTTGGCATCACGACTGCGGATTTGGCTTTCAGCACCTTTTCTGTTACTATGTCCATTTTCATTAAAATATTCGCGACGCGGTTTCTGTCTGTGGAGATGAATCGATATGTCTTATATTTTAGACAATATCTGTTGGTTACGAGCCTAACTTGCTCAGTCAGATGTCTTGTTCAAAGTCTATCATTTAATTTATATTAAAATTCAGTTCGGTCCCGACCTTCATAGAGTCAAGACGTGTTTTTTCTTTCCCGAAAACGAGTCTCCGTAAATATCAAATAAAAATATATCTATATATTTTTTACAGTCAATTTCTGTTAACGTTTTCAAAGAACTCCCAGGTACGGGATACGGTGAAACGGCCAACCCAAAGTGAAGGAAATAAAAGACTCAAACAAAAGACCTTCTACGTTTTCCAGAAAAGGGAAAAAGTGAAAGTTAGTGAAAAAAACATTTAATTATAACATCATGGACAACAACATGGATTTGAATATATTATTGAAAGAAAACAAGGAATTAAGAATGAATAATGAGCGTCTGAACCAACAACTGTTGCAATTATCTAAGGATATGGCTGCTATCCGTTTGCAACTGCAAGGTCACACGCAAGATACACCAAAAAGGCATACTAATTATGCAGAAGACTACTACACGGATGAAGACGAACTAGCATTAGAGGTAGGGTAACAGTCTGACTGGACCGAAGTAACAAACAAGAAGGATAAAAAGAGGAAGAAGTCTCAGATGACGCCATCGCCAATCGCAAAAAGTGGTATAAATATTAAAAAAAAGAAGCAAGAAAACAAAATCCCTCTGCCCCCTCCGATCAAGGTAAGCAATGTTGGCAATTTTAATTTATTTAGATCAGAAATACAGGGAGTAGCCTCTGACCGAGTGCAGTTTAAAGCTTTGTCTAACAATGATATTAACGTAACCCTTAACAATGAAACAGACTATAGGAATGTAAAAAAGCATCTCATTGAGATGAAGAAAAACAATTCATTCAATAAACTCGAATATCACACTTATCAGTTAAAAAGTGATAAGTGGTATAGAGTAGTCATTAGAGGATTACCGTCCACAACAGATCAGGACGATATTAAATCGGAATTGCGGGCTTGCGGGCACGAAGTAGTGACCGTCACGCCTATAGCGAAAAAGACAACAAATGTAAATGGCGAAAAACAAATTAAAACTTTTCCGTTGTTCTATGTAGACATGACACAAAAGGAAAATAATAAAAATATATACGACATAAATTATTTACTAGACTGTAGGATAAAAGTGGAACCTCCGAAGAAAAATAATAATATACCACAATGCACAAACTGTCAAAATCTTGGACACACTAAAAATTTTTGCAGTAGGGAACCAAGATGTGTGAAATGTGCCGGTAAACATCACACAACTCAGTGCAGAAAACAACGCAATAGTGTAGCGACATGCGTGTTGTGCAATGAAAAAGGTCACCCTGCCAATTATAAAGGATGTGCAGTATATCAAAAAAAAAAAAGAACTCCAGCCAAAGAAAATTACAGCAGAACAACGCTTAAGACAAATTGACAAACTCAAAAACTCAAACAACATCTACCGTTGAAAATAAAAAAACTCATGAAACCGTAAGACCATCGGTCAAAAATATAAACGTCAAAATATCAAATGATAAACAAATTGATACGAAACCGCAGAAAGCTGCGGCCAACGAGCCAACTATCGTCGACATGATGAAATTGCTCAAAGAATTCCAGACCGAAATGAGACAGAAATTCAGTCAGTTAGCAGACAGGGTGGAAAAATTGGAGAAATCCGGATTGGGGAAATCTACCCAAAACAAGCTAAAGAGAAATCAAAATGAGTAATTCTTTTTTAAGAATTATAACTTGGAACGCAAACGGACTAAATCAAAGAGTCCGGGAACTAGAATTATTCTTAAAAACAAATAACATAGATTTAGCTCTCATATCGGAAACACATTTTTCTAAAAAAAACTACATTAAAATACGGGGTTATGATGCTTACTGGACACTACACCCCAGTGAACGAGCTCGAGGCGGAACAGCTTTAATAATTAAACAAAATATACAACATTTCGAACAAGAAGAGATAAAAAATGAAGAAATACAAGCTACGATAATTAGTATCGAAAAAAACGGGGCTGAAATAAATATTGGCGCTATATATTGTCCACCGAGACATAAAATGACACAACAACAATATAAAGATATCTTTTCAAAATTAGGCCCACGGTTTATTATTGGTGGAGACTTTAATGTTAAACATACAGCTTGGGGTTCACGAATAATAACACCTGCAAAAGGAAACGAATTACTCGAAGCCATTAACCTTACAAATTGTAATTATCATTCAGGGCGCGAACCCACTTACTGGCCCACAGACAGTAATAAAGTCCCAGACCTGCTGGATTTCTACATTACAAAAGGCATCTCATTAAATCATATTAGTACAGAAAGCTTGTGCGATCTAACGTCTGATCACACTCCAGTATTGTTAACACTGGGCGCGACAATCCTAAGAAAAGCAAAAAAGCCTAATCTTACCAACAAATATACTGACTGGGACAAATTCAGATTAATACTGCAGGAACAAATCAGTTCAAAAGTAAGACTTAAAACTATAGATGATCTTGAGCAACAAACCAAACATATAACCGAAACAAATTCGGTCAGCTGCAAAAGATGCTACCCCAATTGCAAGAGAGAAATCAGAATATGAAGTACTTTACCCCCTCGAAATTAGAGAAATGATAAAAGAAAGACGAAAAGCTAGAAGAGTATGGCACAGGACCAGAAATGCTGCTGACAAAACCACGTTTAATAGAATTAGTAATCAGACAAATCAAAAGATCAAAGAATATAAACAGAATTGCTTTCAAAAGTATTTAAGTGAATTAAGCCCACAAGCAGACAAAGATTATTCGCTATGGAAAGCAACTCGAAGATTTAAAAGACCAATTATTCGAGTACCGCCTATTAAAAATAATCGAAATGAATGGGTTCGACGCGACAATGAAAAAGCTGAATTGTTCGCAGAATATTTAGCTAACATTTTTCGGCCAAATGATATATAATATACCATGGATACATCTCCTATTTATCAACCCGATATAGATCTAAATCTAATTTCTCCACTGGAAGTTGCCACTGAAATTGATAACCTCAATCCTAAAAAGGCACCTGGTATTGATGACATTTCACCTGGATTATTGAAAGAACTGCCACGAAAAGCAATCATCATGTTGACATATATATTTAATGCCTGTTTAAGGCTGAAGCATGTCCCGGAATGCTTTAAAGTTGCACAAATAATTATGCTCAAAAAACCTGACAAACCTGCAAGTCGACAAGTCGAATCTTACAGGCCTGTTTCGCTACTACCTGCAATATCAAAGCTATTTGAGAAGCTGATATATAAACGTGTTAAACACTTGGTAACAATACCAGATTTCCAGTTTGGTTTTCGACATCACCATTCAACTATCGATCAAGTGCACAGAGTAACTGCGGCTATTGAAAGAGCGTTTGAAGAAAAGAAATACTGCCCGGCAATATTCCTGGATGTCTCACAAGCTTTTGATCGGGTTTGGCATTTTGGTTAATCTGTAAGATGAGCAAATTGTTACCGCGTAACTATTGTCAATTGCTGGAGTCATATTTATTCGGAAGAAAATTTAGAGTATCGCACGAAATGGCGTTCTCGACATTTAAAAATATCTCGGCTGGAGTTCCACAAGGTAGCGTCTTAGGACCTCTCCTGTATCTGCTTTACACTGCTGACATTCCAACAACAAAAGAAACACTTCTTGGAACCTTTGCTGATGACACAGTTATTATGGCAAAAGATATATCTCTGCCTAGGGCAATAGAAAAAGTGCAAGTGGCAGTCAACAAAATCTACAAATGGACAAAAGATTGGAAAATTCAACTTAATAGCTCCAAATCTGTCCACGTTAAAATTGCATGAAGGCGAAATAATAAAAACTTAATTATATCACTCAATGGATGCCCGATTCCTCAAGCAGAATCAGCAAAATACCTTGGAATCCATCTTGACGGTAGATTAAATTGGAAGCATTACGTTAGACAAAAAGCAAAACACATTAGAACCAAAATAAAACAACTGTACTGGTTAGTCGGAAGATACTCTCAACTTGATCTAAAATCAAAGAGGTTGATCTATAATACAATTATAAAGCCAATTTGGACCTATGGGGTTGCACTAAAAATTCAAATCAGTTAGTCATACAGCACTGTCAAAACAAGATTCTTCGATTGATTACCAATGCCTATCGCTATGTAACCAATGAAGAACTGCACGATGACCTGGAAATCAAATGGATTTGCGAAGTTGTGCAGGATTTCGCCTTGAAACACGAAAGAAGATTACTAAATCATTCTAACGTGGAAGCAATACAAGTGCTGGACAGCGCACAGGATGTCAAGAGATTGAAACGAACAAAACCATACGAACTTGTGTGAATATTTAGTGTGTATTATTAGTGTAAACTATAGCTATAAGTTAATAATTAATAAATAATTGTACACTCGTCTTGCTTGCTAATTAATCCAAGCACATAGGAAAAGTAGTAATAAATTAATTGTAATAATAATAACAATTAAGATTGTACTAAGCGTATCTAATAAAGATGTTATAAAAAAAATTAAATTTATTTCATTAATTTAGAGTAGAATATAATATAATTTTTAAAATATTTTTTTAAAGATATTGATGACAATTTTACGGTTTTCCACTTTTGAAATTCCTATCCTTTGATTGCTTAAGTTCATGCTAGATGTCGCGCGCCACTTGTTCTCTTTCTCTAGTTAATATTTTCGCAATTAATTTGTAGATTTTGTAGATTATTTCTTATATTCCCGTTTTGATTACTATCTTTTCCTTTTATTAATTAAATTAGAATTACCCGTAATTTATGTTGTTGGATATTGTTTTCGTCTCCCATTCAGGAGGATTGACATACCCTCATGGGAGGTTATGTCTTCGTTCTGTTTATACGTTTTGTTTATTTTATTTTATTATTGTTGTGTTTTTAGGTTTTCTTATGGATTAGGCCGATCTTGTGTGATTTGGCGACCTACGACTTGTTTGTTTTACCTCCTCACACCACTTGGAGATTTTGTCGGACACCATCTGTGTCACTAGGAAATTTGCTTGTGCTTGACGATTGAATACCACCAGACTAGGATTGTACTTTTTTATGAATATTTGGTATTATTTCAGGGTGAGTTTAGATATCATCTTTATCCGCCTTTTCTTATTCGGAATTGATTAATTAGATGACCCTTGTGTTTTGATTTTGTAAGGCATGAAGTCCACTGAGATTACCACTCCGTGGGACGGTGAAGTGACGCCGTAAATATGTTTTGATGTTGTTTAACTACCTTTGTTTTATTTTATTTTCTTGCTAGTTATTTTCCCACCAGGATATCAGCAGTGTATTTATGTTTTTTCTATTTTTTAGATTATCTGCGTCCAGATTCTTTGCCAGAACTGACCGTGATTTATTTGGAGATGATATATCCGAAGCTATCCGTGGCACCATGCAGCCCTTCTGTACTCGATGATTAAACGCTATCAGATTAGGATTTTACTTTTGCTTGGGTACTTTCGGGTATGTTGAATATTATATTTGTTTTTATTAGACTTATCTGTTCGAAAATTTATTAATTAGATGACTTTGATTTGCATGTTTTGATTTGCAAGGTATGAGGTCTATTGAGATTACAACCCCGTGGGTCGGTGCAGTAACTTCGTGAATGTGTTTCATATTGTTCAACTACTTTTATTGCCAATCATCCTCCCATAGGGATATCAACAGTTTATTTATGATTTTTTATGTTTTAGGTTAGGGATTCTTTGGTAGAGTTGATGGAATTGATTGTGTCCTAGTGGTGGAAAGCATTTTGGGACTATTGATACTATGAATTTGCTAGTTTTCTACACCATAAGATGAGTATTATTTGTCTTGTTTTATGAGGTGTGTCTCTGTCCTTTGAATGATTGTTTTAAATGATTGTGTTTTATGCAAAGGTTGTTAGGAGGTTATTTTGCGAAGATAGATACGACCTTGACGATATGAGATGATATGAATTTATGCCATCTCATTTGGTAAATTAGAAAATTTGTATTTCTTCATGGATTTTGATATTATTTGTCTATTTGAGCAGTCCTTAACCCCATTTACTTATTCTCTTTATTTTTAGGTAGGTTGGGCGACAAAACGAGACTCCTATGATTGTGTATGTGATGAAGGTGCGGATCTGTAGTGCTATTGCTCAAACTAAAGCAAACCATCAGCACCTCTCGATCTTCTCCATGCCATTTTACATGATTGAAGCATATTCTCCCATGCTCGTCGTTCCGGATGGTCAGCTTATTTTAATTGTTCAATGGTTCCTATAATTTGGCTTTTTTTTCTTGCTTATTATTATTATATTAATTACTTAATGATGCTTTTATTATAGTAACCATTATTTTGACTTAAAAAACTATGTAATAGTTGCATGCAGTAGCGCTAACATCTAATAATAGTATGCCTAATATTAATCATTTTGAATGTCTATTTGTGGGATTGTGGAATTGTCTGTGCCTATCTCTATGTTTCTCAATGGGCATCTCTTATATGTATAGAGAGTTATCTTGACATAGCTATTATTCGTATTGTGCTTTATTGGTTTAATTAATAATGAGGGTTTATATTACTGATTTCTTCTTGTTGTTTTTGTTATTATCAGTTGTCAGTTCTGGGATTGCTGGACTTCAGCGATATTTTCTTCTTCATTAATAACTTTGTTTGCCCAATCATTCAATATTTCAATTTTCTTCTTGTTTGTTTTGTTGAGTGCATTTCTCATTTCCATCTGATCATTCGGAATTTTATAAAGATCTCTGGCGCTCAACCTTTCGGCGTTTGTGCATTCATTTATGATGACTATCTTTTTGATCTTGGCTGCATCCGCATACTTCTTCCGTGATTTCCAGTCTGAATCTCTTGATGTATGCTTCCATGTTTCCATGGTTTGTTATCAATTGCAATACTTTTCGGTTTAGCTCTAAACTTTCAAACCCTACTGTTTTGCAGTGCTTGTAAGTGTTGACGGCATGCATATCGCCATGTTTTTCTTCTAGTATTCTTATGGCTTCTTGTACGGCTAGAAATTCAGCTACTCTCTGTTAATTCCATTTTCTTCTAGCCCGATGCATGCCTCTTCCTCCGTCCCGTCGCTCCTGCTTTTTCCTGCTTCACATTAGCATCCATCCATACCTTCGCTATGTGTCTTCCTATCTCGTACTGCTCGGTCCCCAACGAATCCACAGTTTTTCTCATGGCCAGCACATGTATTTTTACTCCGGCCTTGGCGGGCCTGGTGTATAACCGCATTTTTCTGCCGCTCATGCTCTTGCTTCGGCTTCTATTGGTAGAGGAACTACTCCTGCGATTACTTGTAGCGCGCTCGTCGGTGCTGTTTTAAACGCGCCGGTGATTAGTATTGGGGCGTATCTTTGAATCGCGTTTAGCTTCCTCTGAGTGTGTACTTTATTTACGTACCGTCCCCATTTCTCGGACCCTTATAATATGGCTGGCTTTACGACTCTCTCGTATACATTTTTAATTATGTCCCTTACCTTAATTCCGTACTTCCTGCTTATGGGTCCCGCCGTTTTGGCGACGACGGTTTCGACCTTTTCTTTAATCGCATTCAGATGGTTAATGTATATTTTTGTTTTATCCAATATTACTCCCCATTACCTTCGGAAATCTGGTCCTTCTGGGTACTATTGGGATTTATCTCTTGCGGTCATTTCTTCTTTTCTTCAATTCTTCCATCGTAAAGGGGATCTCCTTTGGATATATCATAGCTTCCGATTTTTCTATATTGCAATGTGCTCTTGAATATTCTTTCCATTCTAAGCATTTGCGCCAGCATTTGTTCCATTCTTCTTTAATTTCAGTAGGTGTTCGATGGCTGATTGCGATGATTTAGTCGTCGGCGAACGTTTGTGCTCTCACATGTGTCTGTTGTGTGTCAATATCAGCTATCTTATCGAACCAGGAGTTGATATTAATCAACCATAGAGTCGGGTCTATGCTCGACCCTTGTGGGCACCCCTTCTCTATTCCGAACTCGATTTTGTTGCTGATTACCTGTTGTTTTTTAAGTTCATTATGACCCAGTCTAGTTCAGCTTCTTGTATTTCTTCTTCGTCTTCTTCTTGTTTGCTCCATTCTCCATTGGTGACCCTTGTCGTGATCCTTACAAGTTGTTCTTTTTCTTCCTCCTCTTGTTTTGGATGATATTTTTCTACCTTTCCTTTCTCCAGGTTATACATATTGCCCGGTTGGGCATCTTCCATTATTTCAACTATTTTCCCCATGCTGACTCCTAGAGTCTTTATTATTTTCCAGACTCTATGCCATGGTTCAATGTCGAATGTGTTTTCTATTTATAATTATTTCTTCTACATGCTTCTTCTTCTTTTCTTTGACAAGCTTCTTGAATGCTCGCTTCATTACTCCATAGGGAGTGAGGGAATCACGAGGTCGGTCTTATCCCCGTCTTCTCGTCTGATCGAATCGGCTTTTCTTCTAAGTTCCAATTTCTTCTGTTGGCGTTCTCCATCCCATCATTCGTTGTCTTGTTTTATTATGATGGTGGTTGTCTTTAACAGTTTAGTAGATTTCTTGAAAGCTGCTTGCATTTGCTCCGCTTGTTTTTCAATTTCGTCTATTTGCATCGTCGCCCTTATTTCTATGCTCGCGACTAGCAACCCGTCAGTGACTCTTTGCCAGCTGGTCCCGTGATAATCAAACTTTTTCTTCGATGTCTTATTTCTCTGGGGTTTTCCCTCTATTTCGAAGAGGATGTATTTGTGGTCGCTTAGTGTCTCTTCAGGTTTTTGTACCGTCCAGTTGATCACGTTCACTTCTCGTCACTCATCAATGTTGCTGTTTCCCCTACTACTGATAAAGGTGGGAGCTGTTTGTTCATTCTGCACTAATTCCAGTCGGTATGATATGGTCTAGATTATCAGATTTGAACCTTTGTTGTTATACAATAAACATAAAGCGTGCTTGGCATTAAAATCACCAGCTACTATCCATTTCTTCTGGTATTTCTGCCATTGTTCTTCTTTTTCTTCTAAGCAATTTATGTTGTCTCCTGTCTGATGCGCGTATGCGTTGGTGATTACTAAATCGCAGTCTAATAGTTTGTCTATGACTTTGTCCGGTCCCGACATTTCTTAGTTCTTGTTGCTGGTTCTCGCACCAAGATTATGTCGTATTTTTCTTTGTCGGCTTTCGCTCTCATGAGCGTGCTGGCCTGGATGCATTTTTCGATGTTTATCTGTAGGATTTTTAGAGCCATTTCTGTTTCATTTCTTCGATGGCTTCTTCTTTTCTTTTCTTGTATATTGGACAGGTTCTATCATTTACTCTATTGTTGGAGTTTACCTCCGGTGCTCCTGCTCTTTTGCAGTTCGCACAATTCGTGGTGCTACTCTTGCAGTCCCTTCCCCCGTGCGGTTCTGCACATATATAACAACACTGTGCGCTTCTACAATGTATCTGCTTGTGCCCGAATCTGCTGCATTTATAGCATAGTAGAATTGCGTTGAAATCATCAACGAATTGTCTCAAGTACCCTACAAAGACTTTGCCCTTTTTAACACTGCTCTGTATATGCTGGGAATTGTTTCGATTATAACGTTGTTTCTTTCTGGGTTTTTGCATATATATTTCTTTACTACCTTGATGATTTCTTCTGGTTCTTCGTTGTTGTCAGTCTTTTTTCTTTCTTCTTGGATGATGTTCATATTCTCTTCATTTTGATCAGCCAGATCTTCTATTATTTGTTCGTCTGTGATCTCCCTGGATACCCCTGTGATTCTGAATTTGGGACGTTTTTCACTATTATCGATTTTGATACCATGTACAGAGCTTATTTTTTCTATCAGGTCTTTCTTTTGTTTCTGGTCTTTACAGATCAGTGATACCAGTCCATGTCTGTGTACTCTTACGTGTTTCAGGCCATCTCCTGCTAACTCTTTACGGGTTAGCTTGCCTCTGATGGCGGCTAATGTCTCCGCGCCACTTGCTTTTCCCTTTCTGATTTTAATTTCGTATATATTATTAATCTGTTTCCGATTTTGGCATTCTAGATTAGGTGTGGTGGATTTCGATGCCTTTGACTGGGCTTTTTGTGGCTTCGACAGTGTTTTATTTTCATTATTCTTTTTTGTCGCCGCGACCTCATTGTACGTACATATCGTATTGGATGTACTTTCGGTCTGTAACTCCACGGTAGTCATCTCGATTCTTCTGCTGATGTCGGTCTGCGTGCTTACATCCATCATCACTGGCCTGGCGAGGACTGCTGGAGAATACTCTCTTGCAATAGGGATTCTATTTTTTGTATTCTCTTATCTGTTTCGTGCTGTATTTGTCCCAATTTTCTGTTTATCATCTCCTCCACCATTGCTTCCGCATTCGTGATGCTCTGGACTTATATAGTATTTGGTATCACGACTGCGGATTTGGCTTTCAGCACCTTTTCTGTTACTATGTCCATTTTCATTAAAATATTCGCGACGCGGTTTCTGTCTGTGGAGATGAATCGATATGTCTTATATTTTAGACAATATCTGTTGGTTACGAGCCTAACTTGCTCAGTCAGATGTCTTGTTCAAAGTCTATCATTTAATTTATATTAAAATTCAGTTCGGTCCCGACCTTCATAGAGTCAAGACGTGTTTTTTCTTTCCCGAAAACGAGTCTCCGTAAATATCAAATAAAAATATATCTATATATTTTTTACAGTCAATTTCTGTTAACGTTTTCAAAGAACTCCTAGGTACGGGATACGGTGAAACGGCCAACCCAAAGTGAAGGAAATAAAAGACTCAAACAAAAGACCTTCTACGTTTTCCAGAAAAGGGAAAAAGTGAAAGTTAGTGAAAAAAACATTTAATTATAACATCATGGACAACAACATGGATTTGAATATATTATTGAAAGAAAACAAGGAATTAAGAATGAATAATGAGCGTCTGAACCAACAACTGTTGCAATTATCTAAGGATATGGCTGCTATCCGTTTGCAACTGCAAGGTCACACGCAAGATACACCAAAAAGGCATACTAATTATGCAGAAGACTACTACACGGATGAAGACGAACTAGCATTAGAGGTAGGGTAACAGTCTGACTGGACCGAAGTAACAAACAAGAAGGATAAAAAGAGGAAGAAGTCTCAGATGACGCCATCGCCAATCGCAAAAAGTGGTATAAATATTAAAAAAAAGAAGCAAGAAAACAAAATCCCTCTGCCCCCTCCGATCAAGGTAAGCAATGTTGGCAATTTTAATTTATTTAGATCAGAAATACAGGGAGTAGCCTCTGACCGAGTGCAGTTTAAAGCTTTGTCTAACAATGATATTAACGTAACCCTTAACAATGAAACAGACTATAGGAATGTAAAAAAGCATCTCATTGAGATGAAGAAAAACAATTCATTCAATAAACTCGAATATCACACTTATCAGTTAAAAAGTGATAAGTGGTATAGAGTAGTCATTAGAGGATTACCGTCCACAACAGATCAGGACGATATTAAATCGGAATTACGGGCTTGCGGGCACGAAGTAGTGACCGTCACGCCTATAGCGAAAAAGACAACAAATGTAAATGGCGAAAAACAAATTAAAACTTTTCCGTTGTTCTATGTAGACATGACACAAAAGGAAAATAATAAAAATATATACGACATAAATTATTTACTAGACTGTAGGATAAAAGTGGAACCTCCGAAGAAAAATAATAATATACCACAATGCACAAACTGTCAAAATCTTGGACACACTAAAAATGTTTGCAGTAGGGAACCAAGATATGTGAAATGTGCCGGTAAACATCACACAACTCAGTGCAGAAAACAACGCAATAGTGTAGCGACATGCGTGTTGTGCAATGAAAAAGGTCACCCTGCCAATTATAAAGGATGTGCAGTATATCAAAAAAAAAAAGAACTCCAGCCAAAGAAAATTACAGCAGAACAACGCTTAAGACAAATTGACAAACTCAAAAACTCAAACAACATCTACCGTTGAAAATAAAAAAACTCATGAAACCGTAAGACCATCGGTCAAAAATATAAACGTCAAAATATCAAATGATAAACAAATTGATACGAAACCGCAGAAAGCTGCGGCCAACGAGCCAACTATCGTCGACATGATGAAATTGCTCAAAGAATTCCAGACCGAAATGAGACAGAAATTCAGTCAGTTAGCAGACAGGGTGGAAAAATTGGAGAAATCCGGATTGGGGAAATCTACCCAAAACAAGCTAAAGAGAAATCAAAATGAGTAATTCTTTTTTAAGAATTATAACTTGGAACGCAAACGGACTAAATCAAAGAGTCCGGGAACTAGAATTATTCTTAAAAACAAATAACATAGATTTAGCTCTCATATCGGAAACACATTTTTCTAAAAAAAACTACATTAAAATACGGGGTTATGATGCTTACTGGACACTACACCCCAGTGAACGAGCTCGAGGCGGAACAGCTTTAGTAATTAAACAAAATATACAACATTTCGAACAAGAAGAGATAAAAAATGAAGAAATACAAGCTACGATAATTAGTATCGAAAAAAACGGGGCTGAAATAAATATTGGCGCTATATATTGTCCACCGAGACATAAAATGACACAACAACAATATAAAGATATCTTTTCAAAATTAGGCCCACGGTTTATTATTGGTGGAGACTTTAATGTTAAACATACTGCTTGGGGTTCACGAATAATAACACCTGGAAAAGGAAACGAATTACTCGAAGCCATTAACCTTACAAATTGTAATTATCATTCAGGGCGCGAACCCACTTACTGGCCCACAGACAGTAATAAAGTCCCAGACCTGCTGGATTTCTACATTACAAAAGGCATCTCATTAAATCATATTAGTACAGAAAGCTTGTGCGATCTAACGTCTGATCACACTCCAGTATTGTTAACACTGGGCGCGACAATCCTAAGAAAAGCAAAAAAGCCTAATCTTACCAACAAATATACTGACTGGGACAAATTCAGATTAATACTGCAGGAACAAATCAGTTCAAAAGTAAGACTTAAAACTATAGATGATCTTGAGCAACAAACCAAACATATAACCGAAACAAATTCGGTCAGCTGCAAAAGATGCTACCCCAATTGCAAGAGAGAAATCAGAATATGAAGTACTTTACCCCCTCGAAATTAGAGAAATGATAAAAGAAAGACGAAAAGCTAGAAGAGTATGGCACAGGACCAGAAATGCTGCTGACAAAACCACGTTTAATAGAATTAGTAATCAGACAAATCAAAAGATCAAAGAATATAAACAGAATTGCTTTCAAAAGTATTTAAGTGAATTAAGCCCACAAGCAGACAAAGATTATTCGCTATGGAAAGCAACTCGAAGATTTAAAAGACCAATTATTCGAGTACCGCCTATTAAAAATGATCGAAATGAATGGGTTCGACGCGACAATGAAAAAGCTGAATTGTTCGCAGAATATTTAGGTAACATTTTTCGGCCTAATGATATATAATCTACCATGGATACATCTCCTATTTATCAACCCGATGTAGATCTAAATCTAATTTCTCCACTGGAAGTTGCCACTGAAATTGATAACCTCAATCCTAAAAAGCACCTGGTATAGATGACATTTCACCTGGATTATTGAAAGAACTGCCACGAAAAGCAATCATCATGTTGACATATATATTTAATGCCTGTTTAAAGCTGAAGCATGTCCCGGAATGCTTTAAAGTTGCACAAATAATTATGCTCAAAAAACCTGACAAACCTGCAGAACAAGTCGAATCTTACAGGCCTATTTCGCTACTACCTGCTATATCAAAGCTATTTGAGAAGCTGATATATAAACGTGTTAAACACTTGGTAACAATACCAGATTTCCAATTTGGTTTTCGAAATCACCATTCAACTATCGATCAAGTGCACAGAGTAACTGCGGCTATTGAAAGAGCGTTTGAAGAAAAGAAATACTGCCCGGCAATATTCCTGGATGTCTCACAAGCTTTTGATCGGGTTTGGCATTTTGGATTAATCTGTAAGATGAGCAAATTGTTACCGCGTAACTATTGTCAATTGCTGGAGTCATATTTATTCGAAAGAAAATTTAGAGTATCGCACGAAATGGCGTTCTCGACATTTAAAAATATCTCGGCTGGAGTTCCACAAGGTAGCGTCTTAGGACCTCTCCTGTATCTGCTCTACACTGCTGACATTCCAACAACAAAAGAAACACTTCTTGGAACCTTTGCTGATGACACAGTTATTATGGCAAAAGATATATCTCTGCCTAGGGCAATAGAAAAAGTGCAAGTGGCAGTCAACAAAATCTACAAATGGACAAAAGATTCCAATCTTTTCAACTTAATAGCTCCAAATCTGTCCACGTTAATTTTGCATGAAGGCGAAATAATAAAAACTTAATTATATCACTCAATGGATGCCCGATTCCTCAAGCAGAATCAGCAAAATACCTTGGAATCCATCTTGACGGTAGATTAAATTGGAAGCATCACGTTAGACAAAAAGCAAAACACATTAGAACCAAAATAAAACAACCATACTGGTTAGTCGGAAGATACTCTCAACTTGATCTAAAATCAAAGAGGTTGATCTATAATACAATTCTAAAGCCAATTTGGACCTATGGGGTGCAAATATGGGGTTGCACTAAAAATTCAAATCAGTTAGTCATACAGCGCTGTCAAAACAAGATTCTTCGATTGATTACCAATGCCTATCGCTATGTAACCAATGAAGAACTGCACGATGACCTGGAAATCAAATGGATTTGCGAAGTTGTGCAGGATTTCGCCTTGAAACACGAAAGAAGATTACTAAATCATTCTAACGTGGAAGCAATACAAGTGCTGGACAGCGCACAGGATGTCAAGAGATTGAAACGAACAAAACCATACGAACTTGTATGAATATTTAGTGTGTATTATTAGTGTAAACTATAGCTATAAGTTAATAATTAATAAATAATTGTAATTTTATAATTGAGTAATACATACTGATATATTTTCTCGCACTCGTCTTGCTTGCTAATTAATCCAAGCACATAGGAAAAGTAGTAATAAATTAATTGTAATAATAATAACAACAATTAAGATTGTACTAAGCGTATCTAATAAAGATGTTATAAAAAAAATTAAATTTATTTCATTAATTTAGAGTAGAATATAATATAATTTTTAAAATATTTTTTTAAAGATATTGTTAACAATTTTACGGTTTTACACTTTTGAAATTCCTATTCTTTGATTGCTTAAGTTCATGCTAGATGTCGCGCGCCGCTTGTTCTCTTTCTCTAGTTAATATTTTCGCAATTAATTTGTAGATTTTGTAGATTATTTCTTATATTCCCGTTTTGATTACTATCTTTTCCTTTTATTAATTAAATTAGAATTACCCGTAATTTATGTTGTTGGATATTGTTTTCGTCTCCCATTCAGGAGAATTGACGTACCCGCATGGGAGGTTATGTCTTCGTTCTGTTTATAGGTTTTGTTTATTTTATTTTATTATTGTTGTGTTTTTAGGTTTTCTTATGGATTAGGTCGATCTTGTGTGATTTGGCGACCTACGACTTGTTTGTTTTACCCCCTCACACCACTTGGAGATTTTATCGGACACCATTTGTGTCACTAGGAAATTTGCTTGTGCTTGACGATTGAATAGCACCAGACTAGGATTGTACTTTTTTATGAATATTTGGTATTATTTCAGGGTGAGTTTAGATATCATCTTTATCCGCCTTTTCTTATTCGGAATTGATTAACTAGATGACCCTTGTGTTTTGATTTTGTAAGGCATGAAGTCCACTGAGATTACCACTCCGTGGGACGGTGAAGTGACGCCGTAAATATGTTTTGATGTTGTTTAACTACCTTTGTTTTATTTTATTTTCTTGCTAGTTATTTTCCCACCAGGATATCAGCAGTGTATTTATGTTTTTTCTATTTTTTAGATTATCTGCGTCCAGATTCTTTGGCAGACCGTGATTTATTTGGAGATGATATATCCGAAGCTATCCGTGGCACCATGCAGCCCTTCTGTACTCGATGATTAAACGCTATCAGATTAGGATTTTACTTTTGCTTGGGTACTTTCGGGTATGTTGAATATTATATTTGTTTTTATTAGACTTATCTGTTCGAAAATGTATTAATTAGATGACTTATGTGTTTTGATTTGCAAGGTATGAGGTCTATTGAGATTACAACCCCGTGGGTCGGTGCAGTAACTTCGTGAATGTGTTTCATATTGTTCAACTACTTTTATTGCCAATCATCCTCCCATAGGGATATCAACAGTTTATTTATGATTTTTTTTGTTTTAGGTTAGGGATTCTTTGGCAGAGTTGATGGAATTGATTGTGTCCTAGTGGTGGAAAGCATTTTGGGACTATTGATACTATGAATTTGATAGTTTTCTACACCATAAGATGAGTATTATTTGTCTTGTTTTATGAGGTGTGTCTCTGTCCTTTGAATGATTGTTTTAAATGATTGTGTTTTATGCAAAGGTTGTTAGGAGGTTATTTTGCGAAGATAGATACGACCTTGACGATATGAGATGATATGAATTTATGCCATCTCATTTGGTAAATTAGAAAATTTGTATTTCTTCATGGATTTTGATATTATTTGTCTATTTGAGCAGTCCTTAACCCCATTTACTTATTCTCTTTATTTTTAGGTAGGTTGGGCGACAAAACGAGACTCCTATGATTGTGTATGTGATGAAGGTGCGGATCTGTAGTGCTATTGCTCACACTAAAGCAAACCATCAGCACCTCTCGATCTTCTCCATGCCATTTTACATGATTGAAGCATATTCTCCCATGCTCGTCGTTCCGGATGGTCAGCTTATTTTAATTGTTTAATGGTTCCTATAATTTGGCTTTTTTTTCTTGCTTATTATTATTATATTAATTACTTAATGATGCTTTTATTATAGCAACCATTATTTTGACTTAAAAAACTATGTAATAGTTGCATGCAGTAGCGCTAACATCTAATAATAGTATGCCTAATATTAATCATTTTGAATGTCTATTTGTGGGATTGTGGAATTGTCTGTGCCTATCTCTATGTTTCTCAAGGGGCATCTCTTATATGTATAGAGAGTTATCTTGACATAGCTATTATTCGTATTGTGCTTTATTGGTTTAATTAATAATGAGGGTTTATATTACTGATTTCTTCTTGTTGTTTTTGTTATTATCACTTGTCAGTTCTGGGATTGCTGGACTTCAGCGATATTTTCTTCATTAATAACTTTGTTTGCCCAATCATTCAATATTTCAATTTTCTTCTTGTTTGTTTTGTTGAGTTCATTTCTCATTTCCATCTGATCATTCGGAATTTTATAAAGATCTCTGGCGCTCAACCTTTCGGCGTTTGTGCATTAATTTATGATGACTATCTTCTTGATCTTGGCTGCATCCGCATACTCCTTACGTGATTTCCAGTATGAATCTCTTGATGTATGCTTCCATGTTTCCATGGTTTGTTATCAGTTGCACTGCTTTTCGGTTTACCTCTAAACTTTCAAACCCTACTGTTTTGCAGTGCTTGTAAGTGTTGACGGCATGCATATCGCCATGTTTTTCTTCTAGTATTCTTATGGCTTCTTGTACGGCTAGAAATTCAGCTACTCTCTGTTAATTCCATTTTCTTCTAGCCTGATGCATGCCTCTTCCTCCGTCCCGTCGCTCCTGCTTTTTCTTGCTTCACATTAGCATCCATCCATACCTTCGCTATGTGTCTTCCTATCTCGTACTGCTCGGTCCCCAACGAATCCACGGTTTTTCTCATGGCCAGCACATGTATTTTTACTCCGCCCTTGGCGGGCCTTGTCTATAACCGCATTTTTCTGCCGCTCATGCTCTTGGTTCGGCTTCTATTGGTAGAGGAACTACTCCTGCGATTACTTGTAGCGCGCTCGTCGGTGCTGTTTTAAACGCGCCGGTGATTAGTATTGGGGCGTATCTTTGAATCGCGTTTAGCTTCCTCTGAGTGTGTACTTTATTTACGTACCGTCCCCATTTCTCGGACCCTTATAATATGGCTGGCTTTACGACTCTCTCGTATACATTTTTCATTATGTCCCTTACCTTATTTCCGTACTTCCTGCTTATAGGTCCCACCGTTTTGGCGACGACAGTTTCGACCTTTTCTTTAATCGCATTCAGGTGGTTAATGTATATTTTTGTCTTATCCAATATTACTCCCAATTACCCCATATGGTCTTTAGGAGTTATGATTTCTTCGTTTAATTTAATTCCTATCTTCGGAAATCTGGTCCTCCTGGGTACTACTGGGATTTATCTCTTGCGGTCATTTCTTCTTTTCTTCAATTCTTCCATCGTAAAGGGGATCTCCTTTGGATATATCATAGCTTCCGATTTTTCTATATTGTAATGTGCTCTTGAATATTCTTTCCATTCTAAGCATTTGCGCCAGCATTTGTTCCATTCTTCTTTAATTTTCAGTAGGTGTTCGATGGCTGATTGCGATGATTTGGTCGTCGGCGAACGTTTGTGCTCTCACATGTGTCTGTTGTGTGTCAATATCAGCTATCTTATCGAACCAGGAGTTGATATTAATCAACCATAGAGTCGGGCCTATGCTCGACCCTTGTGGGCACCCCTTCTCTATTCCGAACTCGATTTTGTTGCTGATTACCTGTTGTTTTTTAAGTTCATTATGGCCCAGTCTAGTTCAGCTTCTTGTATTTCTTCTTCGTCTTCTTCTTGTTTGTTCCATTCTCCATTGGTGACCCTTGTCATGATCCTTACAAGTTGTTCTTTTTCTTCCTCCTCTTTTCTACCTTTTCTTTCTCCAGGTTATACATATTGCCCGGTTCGGCATCTTCCATTATTTCAACTATTTTCCCCCTGCTGACTCCTAGAGTCTTTATTATTTTCCAGACTCTATGCCATGGTTCAATGTCGAATGTGTTTTCTATTTATAATTATTTCTTCTACATGCTTCTTCTTCTTTTCTTTGACAAGCTTCTTGAATGCTCGCTTCATTACTCCATAGGGAGTGAGGGAATCACGAGGTCGGTCTTATCACCGTCTTCTCGTCTGATCGAATCGGCTTTTCTTCTAAGTTCCAATTTCTTCTGTTGGCGTTCTCCATCCCATCATTCGTTGTCTTGGTTGTTTTTAACAGTTTAGTAGATTTCTTGAAAGTTGCTTGCATTTGCTCCGCTTGTTTTTCAATTTCGTCTATTTGCATCGTCGCCCATATTTCTGTGCTCGCGACTAGCAACCCGTCAGTGACTCTTTGCCAGCTGGTCCCGTGATAATCAAACTCTTTCTTCGATGTCTTATTTCTCTGGGGTTTACCCTCTATTTCTAAGGTTTGTGGTCGCTTAGTGTCTCTTCAGTTTCTTGTACCGTCCAGTTGATCACGTTCACTTCTCGTCACTCATCAATGTTGCTGTTTCCACTACTACTGATAAAGGTGGGAGCTGTTTGTTCATTCTGCACTAATTCCAGTCGGTATGATATGGTCTAGATTATCAGATTTGAACCTTTGTTGTTATACAATAAACATAAAGTGTGCTTGGCATTAAAATCACCAGCTAATATCCATTTCTTCTGGTATTTCTGCCATTGTTCTTCTTTTTCTTCTAAGCAATTTATGTTGTCTCCTGTCTGATGCGCGTATACGTTGGTGATTAGTAAATCGCAGTCTAATAGTTTGACTATGACTTTGTCCGGTCCCGACATTTCTTAGTTCTTGTTGCTGGTTCTCGCACCAAGATTATGTCGTATTTTTCTTTGTCGGCTTTCGCTCTCATGAGCGTGCTGGCCTGGATGCCTTTTTCGATGTTTATCTGTAGGATTTTTAGAGCCATTTCTGTTTCATTTCTTCGATGGCTTCTTCTTTTCTTTTCTTGTATATTGGACAGGTTCTATCATTTACTCTATTGTCGGAGTTTACCTCCGGTGCTCCTGCTCATTTGCAGTTCGCACAATTCGTGGTGCTACTCTTGCAGTCCCTTCCCCCGTGCGGTCCTGCACATATAAAACAACACTGTGCGCTTCTACAATGTATCTGCTTGTGCCCGAATCTGCTGCATTTATAGCATAGTAGAATTGCGTTGAAATCATCAACGAATTGTCTCAAGTACCCTACAAAGACTTTGCCCTTTTTTAACACTGCTCTGTATATGCTGGGAATTGTTTCGATTATAACGTTGTTTCTTTCTGGGTTTTTGCATATATATTTCTTTACTACCTTGATGATTTCTTCTGGTTCTTCGTTGTTGTCAGTCTTTTTTCTTTCTTCTTGGATGATGTTCATATTCTCTTCGTTTTGATCAGCCAGATCTTCTATTATTTGTTCGTCTGTGATATCCCTGGATACCCCTGGGATTCTGAATTTGGGACGTTTTTCACTATTATCGATTTTGATACCATGTACAGAGCTTATTTTTTCTATCAGGTCTTTCTTTTGTTTCTGGTCTTTACAGATCAGTGATACCAGTCCATGTCTGTGTACTCTTACGTGTTTGAGGCCATCTCCTGCTAACTCTTTACGGGTTAGCTTGCCTCTGATGGCGGCTAATGTCTCCGCGCCACTTGCTTTTTCCTTTCTGATTTTAATTTCGTATATATTATTAATCTGTTTCGGATTTTGCCATTCTAGATTAGGTCTGGTGGATTTCGATGCCTTTGACAGGGCTTTTTGTGGCTTCGACAGTGTTTTATTTTCATTATTCTTTTTTGTCGCCGCGACCTCATTGTACGTACAGATCGTATTGGATGTACTTTCGGTCTGTAACTCCACGGTAGTCATCTCGATTCTTCTGCTGATGTCGGTCTGCGTGCTTACATCCATCATCACTGGCCTGGCGAGGACTGCTGGAGAATACTCTCTTGCAATAGGGATTCTATTTTTTGTATTCTCTTATCTGTTTCATGCTGTATTTGTCCCAATTTTCTGTTTATCATCTCCTCCACCATTGCTTCCGCATTCGTGATGCTCTGGACTTATATAGTATTTGGCATCACGACTGCGGATTTGGCTTTCAGCACCTTTTCTGTTACTATGTCCATTTTCATTAAAATATTCGCGACGCGGTTTCTGTCTGTGGAGATGAATCGATATGTCTTATATTTTAGACAATATCTGTTGGTTACGAGCCTAACTTGCTCAGTCAGATGTCTTGTTCAAAGTCTATCATTTAATTTATATTAAAATTCAGTTCGGTCCCGACCTTCATAGAGTCAAGACGTGTTTTTTCTTTCCCGAAAACGAGTCTCCGTAAATATCAAATAAAAATATATCTATATATTTTCTACGGTCAATTTCTGTTAAGGGTTTCAAAGAACTCCCAGGTTCGGGATACGGTGAAACGGCCAACCCAACGTGAAGGAAATAAAAGACTCAAACTCTCAAACAAAAGACGTTCTACGTTTTCCAGAAAAGGGAAAAAGTGAAAGTTAGTGAAAAAAACATTTAATTATAACATCATGGACAACAACATGGATTTGAATATATTATTGAAAGAAAACAAGGAATTAAGAATGAATAATGAGCGTCTGAACCAACAACTGTTGCAATTATCTAAGGATATGGCTGCTATCCGTTTGCAACTGCAAGGTCACACGCAAGATACACCAAAAAGGCATACTAATTATGCAGAAGACTACTACACGGATGAAGACGAACTAGCATTAGAGGTAGGGGAACAGTCTGACTGGACCGAAGTAACAAACAAGAAGGATAAAAAGAGGAAGAAGTCTCAGATGATGCCATCGCCAATCGCAAAAACTGGTATAAATATTAAAAAAAAGAAGCAAGAAAACAAAATCCCTCTGACCCCTCCGATCAAGGTAAGCAATGTTGGCAATTTTAATTTATTTAGATCAGAAATAAAGGGAGTAGCCTCTGACCGAGTGCAGTTTAAAGCTTTGTCTAACAATGATATTAACGTAACCCTTAACAATGAAACAGACTATAGGAATATAAAAAAGCATCTCATTGAGATGAAGAAAAACAATTCATTCAATAAACTCGAATATCACACTTATCAGTTAAAAAGTGATAAGTGGTATAAAGTAGTCATTAGAGGATTACCGTCCACAACAGATCAGGACGATATTAAATCGGAATTACGGGTTTGCGGGCACGTCACGCCTATAGCGAAAAAGACTATAAAGAAAAAGACAACAAATGTAAATGGCGAAAAACAAATTAAAACTTTTCCGTTGTTCTATGTAGACATGACACAAAAGGAAAATAATAAAAATATATACGACATAAATTATTTACTAGACTGTAGGATAAAAGTGGAACCTCCGAAGAAAAATAATAATATACCACAATGCACAAACTGTCAAAATCTTGGACACACTAAAAATGTTTGCAGTAGGGAACCAAGATGTGTGAAATGTGCCGGTAAACATCACACAACTCAGTGCAGAAAACAACGCAATAGTGTAGCGACATGCGTGTTGTGCAATGAAAAAGGTCACCCTGCCAATTATAAAGGATGTGCAGTATATCAAAAAAAAAAAGAACTCCAGCCAAAGAAAATTACAGCAGAACAACGCTTAAGACAAATTGACAAACTCAAAAACTCAAACAACATCTACCGTTGAAAATAAAAAAACTCATGAAACCGTAAGACCATCGGTCAAAAATATAAACGTCAAAATATCAAATGATAAACAAATTGATACGAAACCGCAGAAAGCTGCGGCCAACGAGCCAACTATCGTCGACATGATGAAATTGCTCAAAGAATTCCAGACCGAAATGAGACAGAAATTCAGTCAGTTAGCAGACAGGGTGGAAAAATTGGAGAAATCCGGATTGGGGAAATCTACCCAAAACAAGCTAAAGAGAAATCAAAATGAGTAATTCTTTTTTAAGAATTATAACTTGGAACGCAAACGGACTAAATCAAAGAGTCCGAGAACTAGAATTATTCTTAAAAACATATAACATAGATATAGCTCTCATATCGGAAACACATTTTTCTAAAAAAAACTACATTAAAATACGGGGTTATGATGCTTACTGGACACTACACCCCAGTGAACGAGCTCGGGGCGGAACAGCTTTAATAATTAAACAAAATATACAACATTTCGAACAAGAAGAGATAAAAAATGAAGAAATACAAGCTACGATAATTAGTATCGAAAAAAACGGGGCTGAAATAAATATTGGCGCTATATATTGTCCACCGAGACATAAAATGACACAACAACAATATAAAGATATCTTTTCAAAATTAGGCCCACGGTTTATTATTGGTGGAGACTTTAATGTTAAACGTACAGCTTGGGGTTCACGAATAATAACACCTGGAAAAGGAAACGAATTACTCGAAGCCATTAACCTTACAAATTGTAATTATCATTCAGGGCGCGAACCCACTTACTGGCCCACAGACAGTAATAAAGTCCCAGACCTGCTGGATTTCTACATTACAAAAGGCATCTCATTAAATCATATTAGTACAGAAAGCTTGTGCGATCTAACATCTGATCACACTCCAGTATTGTTAACACTGGGCGCGACAATCCTAAGAAAAGCAAAAAAGCCTAATCTTACCAACAAATATACTGACTGGGACAAATTCAGATTAATACTGCAGGAACAAATCAGTTCAAAAGTAAGACTTAAAACTATAGATGATCTTGAGCAACAAACCAAACATATAACCGAAACAAATTCGGTCAGCTGCAAAAGATGCTACCCCAATTGCAAGAGAGAAATCAGAATATGAAGTACTTTACCCCCTCGAAATTAGAGAAATGATAAAAGAAAGACGAAAAGCTAGAAGAGTATAGCACAGTACCAGAAATGCTGCTGACAAAACCACGTTTAATAGAATTAGTAATCAGACAAATCAAAAGATCAAAGAATATAAACAGAATTGCTTTCAAAAGTATTTAAGTGAATTAAGCCCACAAGCAGACAAAGATTATTCGCTATGGAAAGCAACTCGAAGATTTAAAAGACCAATTATTCGAGTACCGCCTATTAAAAATAATCGAAATGAATGGGTTCGACGCGACAATGAAAAAGCTGAATTGTTCGCAGAATATTTAGCTAACATTTTTCGGCCAAATGATATATAATATACCATGGATACATCTCCTATTTATCAACCCGATATAGATCTAAATCTAATTTCTCCACTGGAAGTTGCCACTGAAATTGATAACCTCAATCCTAAAAAGGCACCTGGTATTGATGACATTTCACCTGGATTATTGAAAGAACTGCCACGAAAAGCAATCATCATGTTGACATATATATTTAATGCCTGTTTAAGGCTGAAGCATGTCCCGGAATGCTTTAAAGTTGCACAAATAATTATGCTCAAAAAACCTGACAAACCTGCAAGTCGACAAGTCGAATCTTACAGGCCTGTTTCGCTACTACCTGCAATATCAAAGCTATTTGAGAAGCTGATATATAAACGTGTTAAACACTTGGTAACAATACCAGATTTCCAGTTTGGTTTTCGACATCACCATTCAACTATCGATCAAGTGCACAGAGTAACTGCGGCTATTGAAAGAGCGTTTGAAGAAAAGAAATACTGCCCTGCAATATTCCTGGATGTCTCACAAGCTTTTGATCGGGTTTGGCATTTTGGTTAATCTGTAAGATGAGCAAATTGTTACCGCGTAACTATTGTCAATTGCTGGAGTCATATTTATTCGGAAGAAAATTTAGAGTATCGCACGAAATGGCGTTCTCGACATTTAAAAATATCTCGGCTGGAGTTCCACAAGGTAGCGTCTTAGGACCTCTCCTGTATCTGCTTTACACTGCTGACATTCCAACAACAAAAGAAACACTTCTTGGAACCTTGATGACACAGTTATTATGGCAAAAGATATATCTCTGCCTAGGGCAATAGAAAAAGTGCAAGTGGCAGTCAACAAAATCTACAAATGGACAAAAGATTGGAAAATTCAACTTAATAGCTCCAAATCTGTCCACGTTAAAATTGCATGAAGGCGAAATAATAAAAACTTAATTATATCACTCAATGGATGCCCGATTCCTCAAGCAGAATCAGCAAAATACCTTGGAATCCATCTTGACGGTAGATAAATTGGAAGCATTACGTTAGACAAAAAGCAAAACACATTAGAACCAAAATAAAACAACTGTACTGGTTAGTCGAAAGATACTCTCAACTTGATCTAAAATCAAAGAGGTTGATCTATAATACAATTATAAAGCCAATTTGGACCTATGGGGTTGCACTAAAAATTCAAATCAGTTAGTCATACAGCGCTGTCAAAACAAGATTCTTCGATTGATTACCAATGCCTATCGCTATGTAACCAATGAAGAACTGCACGATGACCTGGAAATCAAATGGATTTGCGAAGTTGTGCAGGATTTCGCCTTGAAACACGAAAGAAGATTACTAAATCATTCTAACGTGGAAGCAATACAAGTGCTGGACAGCGCACAGGATGTCAAGAGATTGAAACGAACAAAACCATACGAACTTGTGTGAATATTTAGTGTGTATTATTAGTGTAAACTATAGCTATAAGTTAATAATTAATAAATAATTGTAATTTTATAATTGAGGAATACATACTGATATATTTTCTCGCACTCGTCTTGCTTGCTAATTAATCCAAGCACATAGGAAAAGTAGTAATAAATTAATTGTAATAATAATAACAATTAAGATTGTACTAAGCGTATCTAATAAAGATGTTATAAAAAAAATTAAATTTATTTCATTAATTTAGAGTAGAATATAATATAATTTTTAAAATATTTTTTCAAAGATATTGTTAACAATTTTACGGTTTTCCACTTTTGAAATTCCTATCCTTTGATTGCTTAAGTTCATGCTAGATGTCGCGCGCCACTTGTTGTTCTCTTTCTCTAGTTAATATTTTCGCAATTAATTTGTAGATTTTGTAGATTATTTCTTATATTCCCGTTTTGATTACTATCTTTTCCTTTTATTAATTAAATTAGATTACCCGTAATTTATGTTGTTGGATATTGTTTTCGTCTCCCATTCAGGAGAATTGACATACCCGCATGGGAGGTTATGTCTTCGTTCTGTTTATACGTTTTGTTTATTTTATTTTATTATTGTTGTGTTTTTAGGTTTTCTTATGGATTAGGCCGATCTTGTGTGATTTGGCGACCTACGACTTGTTTGTTTTACCTCCTCACACCACTTGGAGATTTTGTCGGACACCATCTGTGTCACTAGGAAATTTGCTTGTGCTTGACGATTGAATACCACCAGACTAGGATTGTACTTTTTTTATGAATATTTGGTATTATTTCAGGGTGAGTTTAGATATCATCTTTATCCGCCTTTTCTTATTCGGAATTGATTAATTAGATGACCCTTGTGTTTTGATTTTGTAAGGCATGAAGTCCACTGAGATTACCACTCCGTGGGACGGTGAAGTGACGCCGTAAATATGTTTTGATGTTGTTTAACTACCTTTGTTTTATTTTATTTTCTTGCTTGTTATTTTCCCACCAGGATATCAGCAGTGTATTTATGTTTTTTCTATTTTTTAGATTATCTGCGTCCAGATTCTTTGCCAGAATTGACCGTGATTTATTTGGAGATGATATATCCGAAGCTATCCGTGGCACCATGCAGCCCTTCTGTACTCGATGATTAAACGCTATCAGATTAGGATTTTACTTTTGCTTGGGTACTTTCGGGTATGTTGAATATTATATTTGTTTTTATTAGACTTATCTGTTCGAAAATGTATTAATTAGATGACTTATGTGTTTTGATTTGCAAGGTATGAGGTCTATTGAGATTACAACCCCGTGGGTCGGTGCAGTAACTTCGTGAATGTGTTTCATATTGTTCAACTACTTTTATTGCCAATCATCCTCCCATAGGGATATCAACAGTTTATTTATGATTTTTTATGTTTTAGGTTAGGAATTCTTTGGCAGAGTTGATGGAATTGATTGTGTCCTAGTGGTGGAAAGCATTTTGGGACTATTGATACTATGAATTTGCTAGTTTTCTACACCATAAGATGAGTATTATTTGTCTTGTTTTATGAGGTGTGTCTCTGTCCTTTGAATGATTGTTTTAAATGATTGTGTTTTATGCAAAGGTTGTTAGGAGGTTATTTTGCGAAGATAGATACGACCTTGACGATATGAGATGATATGAATTTATGCCATCTCATTTGGTAAATTAGAAAATTTGTATTTCTTCATGGATTTTGATATTATTTGTCTATTTGAGCAATCCTTAACCCCATTTACTTATTCTCTTTATTTTTAGGTAGGTTGGGCGACAAAACGAGACTCCTATGATTGTGTATGTGATGAAGGTGCGGATCTGTAGTGCTATTGCTCACACTAAAGCAAACCATCAGCACCTCTCGATCTTCTCCATGCCATTTTACATGATTGAAGCATATTCTCCCATGCTCGTCGTTCCGGATGGTCAGCTTATTTTAATTGTTTAATGGTTCCTATAATTTGGCTTTTTTTTCTTGCTTATTATTATTATATTAATTACTTAATGATGCTTTTATTATAGCAACCATTATTTTGACTTAAAAAACTATGTAATAGTTGCATGCAGTAGCGCTAACATCTAATAATAGTATGCCTAATATTAATCATTTTGAATGTCTATTTGTTGGATTGTGGAATTGTCTGTGCCTATCTCTATGTTTCTCAAGGGGCATCTCTTATATGTATAGAGAGTTATCTTGACATAGCTATTATTCGTATTGTGCTTTATTGGTTTAATTAATAATGAGGGTTTATATTACTGATTTCTTCTTGTTGTTTTTGTTATTATCAGTTGTCAGTTCTGGGATTGCTGGACTTCAGCGATATTTTCTTCTTCATTAATAACTTTGTTTGCCCAATCATTCAATATTTCAATTTTCTTCTTGTTTGTTTTGTTGAGTGCATTTCTCATTTCCATCTGATCATTCGGAATTTTATAAAGATCTCTGGCGCTCAACCTTTCGGCGTTTGTGTATTCATTTATGATGACTATCTTTTTGATCTTGGCTGCATCCGCATACTTCTTCCGTGATTTCCAGTCTGAATCTCTTGATGTATGCTTCCATGTTTCCATGGTTTGTTATCAATTGCACTACTTTTCGGTTTAGCTCTAAACTTTCAAACCCTACTGTTTTGCAGTGCTTGTAAGTGTTGACGGCATGCATATCGCCATGTTTTTCTTCTAGTATTCTTATGGCTTCTTGTACGGCTAGAAATTCAGCTACTCTCTGTTAATTCCATTTTCTTCTAGCCCGATGCATGCCTCTTCCTCCGTCCCGTCGCTCCTGCTTTTTCCTGCTTCACATTAGCATCCATCTATACCTTCGCTATGTGTCTTCCTATCTCGTACTGCTCGGTCCCCAACGAATCCACAGTTTTTCTCATGGCCAGCACATGTATTTTTACTCCGGCCTTGGCGGGCCTGGTGTATAACCGCATTTTTCTGCCGCTCATGCTCTTGCTTCGGCTTCTATTGGTAGAGGAACTACTCCTGCGATTACTTGTAGCGCGCTCGTCATTTCTGTTTTAAACGCGCCGGTGATTAGTATTGGGGCGTATCTTTGAATCGCGTTTAGCTTCCTCTGAGTGTGTACTTTATTTACGTACCGTCCCCATTTCTCGGACTCTTATAATATGGCTGGCTTTACGACTCTCTCGTATACATTTTTAATTATGTCCCTTACCTTAATTCCGTACTTCCTGCTTATGGGTCCCGCCGTTTTGGCGACGACGGTTTCGACCTTTTCTTTAATCGCATTCAGATGGTTAATGTATATTTTTGTTTTATCCAATATTACTCCCAATTACCTCATCTGGTCTTTAGGAGTTATGATTTCTTCGTTTAATTTAATTCCTATCTTCGGAAATCTGGTCCTTCTGAGTACTATTGGGATTTATCTCTTGCGGTCATTTCTTCTTTTCTTCAATTCTTCCATCGTAAAGGGGATCTCCTTTGGATATATCATAGCTTCCGATTTTTCTATATTGCAATGTGCTCTTGAATATTCTTTCCATTCTAAGCATTTGCGCCAGCATTTGTTCCATTCTTCTTTAATTTCAGTAGGTGTTCGATGGCTGATTGCGATGATTTGGTCGTCGGCGAACGTTTGTGCTCTCACATGTGTCTGTTGTGTGTCAATATCAGCTATCTTATCGGACCAGGAGTTGATATTAATCAACCATAGGGTCGGGCCTATGCTCGACCCTTGTGGGCACCCCTTCTCTATTCCGAACTCGATTTTGTTGCTGATTACCTGTTGTTTTTTAAGTTCATTATGACCCAGTCTAGTTCAGCTTCTTGTATTTCTTCTTCGTCTTCTTCTTGTTTGCTCCATTCTCCATTGGTGACCCTTGTCGTGATCCTTACAAGTTGTTCTTTTTCTTCCTCCTCTTGTTTTGGATGATATTTTTCTACCTTTTCTTTCTCCAGGTTATACATATTGCCCGGTTCGGCATCTTCCATTATTTCAACTATTTTCCCCCTGCTGACTCCTAGAGTCTTTATTTATTTTCCAGACTCTATGCCATGGTTCAATGTCGAATGTGTTTTCTATTTATAATTATTTCTTCTACATGCTTCTTCTTCTTTTCTTTGACAAGCTTCTTGAATGCTCGCTTGATTACTCCATAGGGAGTGAGGGAATCACGAGGTCGGTCTTATCCCCGTCTTCTCGTCTGATCGAATCAGCTTTTCTTCTAAGTTCCAATTTCTTCTGTTGGCGTTCTCCATCCCATCATTCGTTGTCTTGTTTTATTATGATGGTGGTTGTCTTTAACAGTTTAGTAGATTTCTTGAAAGCTGCTTGCATTTGCTCCGCTTGTTTTTCAATTTCGTCTATTTGCATCGTCGCCCTTATTTCTATGCTCGCGACTAGCAACCCGTCAGTGACTCTTTGCCAGCTGCTCCCGTGATAATCAAACTTTTTCTTCGATGTCTTATTTCTCTGGGGTTTACCCTCTGTTTCGAAGAGGATGTGTTTGTGGTCGCTTAGTGTCTCTTCAGTTTTTTGTACCGTCCAGTTGATCACGTTCACTTCTCGTCACTCATCAATGTTGCTGTTTCCCCTACTACTGATAAAGGTGGGAGCTGTTTGTTCATTCTGCACTAATTCCAGTCGGTATGATATGGTCTAGATTATCAGATTTGAACCTTTGTTGTTATACAATAAACATAGTGTCGTTGGCATTAAAATCACCAGCTACTATCCATTTCTTCTAGTATTTCTGCCATCGTTCTTCTTTTTCTTCTAAGCAATTTATGTTGTCTCCTGTCTGCTGCGCGTATACGTTGGTGATTAGTAAATCGCAGTCTAATAGTTTGACTATGACTTTGTCCGGTCCCGACATTTCTTAGTTCTTGTTGCTGGTTCTCGCACCAAGATTATGTTGTATTTTTCTTTGTCGGCTTTCGCTCTCATGAGCGTGCTGGCCTGGATGCCTTTTTCGATGTTTATCTGTAGGATTTTTAGAGCCATTTCTGTTTCATTTCTTCGATGGCTTCTTCTTTTCTTTCTTGTATATTGGACAGGTTCTATCATTTACTCTATTGTTGGAGTTTACCTCCGGTGCTCCTGCTCATTTGCAGTTCGCACAATTCGTGGTGCTACTCTTGCAGTCCCTTCCCCCGTGCGGTCCTGCACATATATAACAACACTGTGCGCTTCTACAATGTATCTGCTTGTGCCCGAATCTGCTGCATTTATAGCATAGTAGAATTGCGTTGAAATCATCAACGAATTGTCTCAAGTACCCTACAAAGACTTTGCCCTTTTTTAACACTGCTCTGTATATGCTGGGAATTGTTTCGATTATAACGTTGTTTCTTTCTGAATTTTTGCATATATATTTCTTTACTACCTTGATGATTTCTTCTGGTTCTTCGTTGTTGTCAGTCTTTTTTCTTTCTTCTTGGATGATGTTCATATTCTCTTCGTTTTGATCAGCCAGATCTTCTATTATTTGTTCGTCTGTGATCTCCCTGGATACCTCTGTGATTCTGAATTTGGGACGTTTTTCACTATTATCGATTTTGATAGCATGTACAGAGCTTATTTTTTCTATCAGGTCTTTCTTTTGTTTCTGGTCTTTACAGATCAGTGATACCAGTCCATGTCTGTGTACTCTTACGTGTTTGAGGCCATCTCCTGCTAACTCTTTACGGGTTAGCTTGCCTCTGATGGCGGCTAATGTCTCCGCGCCACTTGCTTTTTCCTTTCTGATTTTAATTTCGTATATATTATTAATCTGTTTCGGATTTTGCCATTCTAGATTAGGTGTGGTGGATTTCGATGCCTTTGACTGGGCTTTTTGTGGCTTCGACAGTGTTTTATTTTCATTATTCTATTTTGTCGCCGCGACCTCATTGTACGTACAGATCGTATTGGATGTACTTTCGGTCTGTAACTCCACGGTAGTCATCTCGATTCTTCTGCTGATGTCGGTCTGCGTGCTTACATCCATCATCACTGGCCTGGCAAGGACTGCTGGAGAATACTCTCTTGCAATAGGGATTCAATTTTTTGTATTCTCTTATCTGTTTCGTGCTGTATTTGTCCCAATTTTCTGTTTATCATCTCCTCCACCATTGCTTCCGCATTCGTGATGCTCTGGACTTATATAGTATTTGGTATCACGACTGCGGATTTGGCTTTCAGCACCTTTTCTGTTACTATGTCCATTTTCATTAAAATATTCGCGATGCGGTTTCTGTCTGTGGAGATGAATCGATATGTCTTATATTTTAGACAATATCTGTTGGTTACGAGCCTAACTTGCTCAGTCAGATGTCTTGTTCAAAGTCTATCATTTAATTTATATTAAAATTCAGTTCGGTCCCGACCTTCATAGAGTCAAGACGTGTTTTTTCTTTCCCGAAAACGAGTCTCCGTAAATATCAAATAAAAATATATCTATATATTCTTTACGGTCAATTTCTGTTAACGGTTTCAAAGAACTCCCAGGTACAGTATAGGGTGAAACGGCCAACCCAACGTGAAGGAAATAAAAGACTCAAACTCTCAAACAAAAGACGTTCTACGTTTTCCAGAAAAGGGAAAAAGTGGAAGTTAGTGAAAAAAACATTTAATTATAACATCATGGACAACAACATGGATTTGAATATATTATTGAAAGAAAACAAGGAATTAAGAATGAATAATGAGCGTCTGAACCAACAACTGTTGCAATTATCTAAGGATATGGCTGATATCCGTTTGCAACTGCAAGGTCACACGCAAGATACACCAAAAAGGTATACTAATTATGCAGAAGACTACTACACGGATGAAGACGAACTAGTATTAGAGGTAGGGGAACAGTCTGACTGGACCGAAGTAACAAACAAGAAGGATAAAAAGAGGAAGAAGTCTCAGATGACGCCATCGCCAATCGCAAAAAGTGGTATAAATATTAAAAAAAAGAAGCAAGAAAACAAAATCCCTCTGCCCCCTCCGATCAAGGTAAGCAATGTTGGCAATTTTAATTTATTTAGATCAGAAATAAAAGGAGTAGCCTCTGACCGAGTGCAGTTTAAAGCTTTGTCTAACAATGATATTAACGTAACCCTTAACAATGAAACAGACTATAGGAATGTAAAAAAGCATCTCATTGAGATGAAGAAAAACAATTCATTCAATAAACTCGAATATCACACTTATCAGTTAAAAAGTGATAAGTGGTATAGAGTAGTCATTAGAGGATTACCGTCCACAACAGATCAGGACGATATTAAATCGGAATTACGGGCTTGCGGGCACGAAGTAGTGACCGTCACGCCTATAGCGAAAAAGACAACAAATGTAAATGGCGAAAAACAAATTAAAACTTTTCCGTTGTTCTATGTAGACATGACACAAAAGGAAAATAATAAAAATATATACGACATAAATTATTTACTAGACTGTAGGATAAAAGTGGAACCTCCGAAGAAAAGTAATAATATACCACAATGCACAAACTGTCAAAATCTTGGACACACTAAAAATGTTTGCAGTAGGGAACCAAGATGTGTGAAATGTGCCGGTAAACATCACACAACTCAGTGCAGAAAACAACGCAATAGTGTAGCGACATGCGTGTTGTGCAATGAAAAAGGTCACCCTGCCAATTATAAAGGATGTGCAGTATATCAAAAAAAAAAAGAACTCCAGCCAAAGAAAATTACAGCAGAACAACGCTTAAGATAAATTGACAAAGTCAAAAACTCTGCTGCGGCCAACGAGCCAACTATCGTCGACATGATGAAATTGCTCAAAGAATTCCAGACCGAAATGAGACAGAAATTCAGTCAGTTAGCAGACAGGGTGGAAAATAGATATAGCTCTCATATCGGAAACACATTTTTCTAAAAAAAACTACATTAAAATACGGGGTTATGATGCTTACTGGACACTACACCCCAGTGAACGAGCTCGAGGCGGAACAGCTTTAATAATTAAACAAAATATACAACATTTCTAACAAGAAGAGATAAAAAATGAAGAAATACAAGCTACGATAATTAGTATCGAAAAAAACGGGGCTGAAATAAATATTGGCGCTATATATTGTCCACCGAGACATAAAATGACACAACAACAATATAAAGATATCTTTTCAAAATTAGGCCCACGGTTTATTATTGGTGGAGACTTTAATGTTAAACATACAGCTTGGGGTTCACGAATAATAATACCTGGAAAAGGAAACGAATTACTCGAAGTCATTAACCTTACAAATTGTAATTATCATTCAGGGCGCGAACCCACTTACTGGCCCACAGACAGTAATAAAGTCCCAGACCTGCTGGATTTCTACATTACAAAAGGCATCTCATTAAATCAAATTAGTACAGAAAGCTTGTGCGATCTAACATCTGATCACACTCCAGTATTGTTAACACTGGGCGCGACAATCCTAAGAAAAGCAAAAAAGCCTAATCTTACCAACAAATATACTGACTGGGACAAATTCAGATTAATACTGCAGGAACAAATCAGTTTAAAAGTAAGACTTAAAACTATAGATGATCTTGAGCAACAAACCAAACATATAACTGAACAAATTCGGTTAGCTGCAAAAGATGCTACCCCAATTGCAAGAGAGAAATCAGAATATGAAGTACTTTACCCCCTCGAAATTAGAGAAATGATAAAAGAAATACGAAAAGCTAGAAGAGTATGGCACAGGACCAGAAATGCTGCTGACAAAACCACGTTTAATAGAATTAGTAATCAGACAAATCAAAAGATCAAAGAATATAAACAGAATTGCTTTCAAAACTATTTAAGTGAATTAAGCCCACAAGCAGACAAAGATTATTCGCTATGGAAAGCAACTCGAAGATTTAAAAGACCAATTATTCGAGTACCGCCTATTAAAAATGATCGAAATGAATGGGTTCGACGCGACAATGAAAAAGCAGAATTGTTCGCAGAATATTTAGCTAACATTTTTCGGCCTAATGATATATAATCTACCATGGATACATCTCCTATTTATCAACCCGATGTAGATCTAAATCTAATTTCTCCACTGGAAGTTGCCACTGAAATTGATAACCTCAATCCTAAAAAGCACCTGGTATAGATGACATTTCACCTGGATTATTGAAAGAACTGCCACGAAAAGCAATCATCATGTTGATATATATATTTAATGCCTGTTTAAAGCTGAAGCATGTCCCGGAATGCTTTAAAGTTGCACAAATAATTATGCTCAAAAAACCTGACAAACCTGCAGAACAAGTCGAATCTTACAGGCCTATTTCGCTACTACATGCTATATCAAAGCTATTTGAGAAGCTGATATATAAACGTGTTAAACACTTGGTAACAATACCAGATTTCCAGTTTGGTTTTCGAAATCACCATTCAACTATCGATCAAGTGCACAGAGTAACTGCGTCTATTGAAAGAGCGTTTGAAGAAAAGAAATACTGCCCTGCAATATTCCTGGATGTCTCACAAGCTTTTGATCGGGTTTGGCATTTGGGATTAATCTGTAAGATGAGCAAATTGTTACCGCGTAACTATTGTCAATTGCTGGAGTCATATTTATTCGGAAGAAAATTTAGAGTATCGCACGAAATGGCGTTCTCGACATTTAAAAATATCTCGGCTGGAGTTCCACAAGGTAGCGTCTTAGGCCCTCTCCTGTATCTGCTCTACACTGCTGACATTCCAACAACAAAAGAAACACTTCTTGGAACCTTTGCTGATGACACAGTTATTATGGCAAAAGATATATCTCTGCCTAGGGCAATAGAAAAAGTGCAAGTGGCAGTCAACAAAATCTACAAATGGACAAAAGATTGGAAAATTCAACTTAATAGCTCCAAATCTATCCACGTTAATTTTGCATTAAGGCGAAATCATCTTGACGGTAGATTAAATTGGAAGCATCACGTTAGACAAAAAGCAAAACACATTAGAACCAAAATAAAACAACTATACTGGTTAGTCGGAAGATACTCTCAACTTGATCTAAAATCAAAGAGGTTGATCTATAATACAATTATAAAGCCAATTTGGACCTATGAGGTGCAAATATGGGGTTGCACTAAAAATTCAAATCAGTTAGTCATACAGCGCTGTCAAAACAAGATTCTTCGATTGATTACCAATGCCTATCGCTATGTAACCAATGAAGAACTGCACGATGACCTGGAAATCAAATGGATTTGCGAAGTTGTGCAGGATTTCGCCTTGAAACACGAAGGAAGATTACTAAATCATTCTAACGTGGAAGCAATACAACTGCTGGACAGCGCACAGGATGTCAAGAGATTGAAACGAACAAAACCATACGAACTTGTGTGAACATTTAGTGTGTATTATTAGTGTAAACTATAGCTATAAGTTAATAATTAATAAATAATTGTAATTTTATAATTGATGAATACATACTGATGTATTTTCTCGCACTCGTCTTGCTTGCTAATTAATCCAAGCACATAGGAAAAGTAGTAATAAATTAATTGTAATAATAATAATAATTAAGATTGTACTAAGCGTATCTAATAAAGATGTTATAAAAAAGAACATTAATTTATTTCATTAATTTAGAGTAGAATATAGTAGAATATAATATAATTTTTAAAATATTTTTTTAAAGATATTGATGACAATTTTACGGTTTTCCACTTTTGAAATTCCTATCCTTTGATTGCTTAAGTTCATGCTAGATGTCGCGCGCCGCTTGTTCTTGTAGGAATGTTCGTCGGGTCGGTCGGTCGGTCGAAATGTGTGGCTGCCGCTGCGATCATTTATCAGAACACTCACTACTATCTTTGGAAGGAATTTGCACGGGAACTAAAAACACTGATTGAATCAAAGTTGTTTATTCTAACTTACGATTGATACATGTGGTCGATGGGAGAATGGACAGGATATTAGGTTAAGGTGAAGGAAGTACGGTAGCGCTGTGGAAGTAGTACTGTTACAGGGGGACGGTGATAAGAAAAGAGAGCGAGACGTCGTCGTGATGGCCTTTTATACTCCAGAACTGCATGGTACCAATCCACCGGCGTTGCCAACCTTTGTAGTTGTTGATGGTGAATTGGTGGTGGCCTAAAGGGTCGTGGCGGTCGCCACATAACTCCCCTCCTAGTGGAACAGCCGTGGAACGTACCTATATGTGGTGCAAGTTCCGGAATGCACCCGCAATCACGCAAACAAACGCCCGGGGACTGCTGATGAGATGGGGATCCCAACCTGAGCGAGGAGTTTTACGGGATCAGCTGCCATCGGAGCTGTAGCAGGACGTCGTTCGTCTTGAGGCGTTTAGCTTTGTTTGAGGGTACCTGTAAATGTCTTACATGTCCCGTTTCGTGATGCGAGGGTGCTCATGTGTTGCTGGTATACATGATGGGCTTCTGTGGTTTTCGTCCATCAGGCTAGTCTCGTGGGATGTCGTCGACCACGTGATGTTGATGAGTTCCGTTCCTCGTGCTATCCCTCCATGCACGTGTCAAGCACCTGTCGAGTGGCTTATGTTGAGTTGATTTACCTGTTAGGCACTTTGATCACGTCGGGGTCACCAATTGTAGGGATGTTCGTCGGGTCGGTCGGTCGGTCGAAATGTGTGGCTGCCGCTGCGATCATTTATCAGAACACTCACTACTATCTTTGGAAGGAATTTGCACGGGAACTAAAAACACTGATTGAATCAAAGTTGTTTATTCTAACTTACGATTGATACATGTGGTCGATGGGAGAATGGACAGGATATTAGGTTAAGGTGAAGGAAGTACGGTAGCGCTGTGGAAGTAGTACTGTTACAGGGGGACGGTGATAAGAAAAGAGAGCGAGACGTCGTCGTGATGGCCTTTTATACTCCAGAACTGCATGGTACCAATCCACCGGCGTTGCCAACCTTTGTAGTTGTTGATGGTGAATTGGTGGTGGCCTAAAGGGTCGTGGCGGTCGCCACATTCTCTTTCTCTAGTTAATATTTTCGCAATTAATTTGTAGATTTTGTAGATTATTTCTTATATTCCCGTTTTGATTACTATCTTTTCCTTTTATTAATTAAATAAGAATTACCCCTAATTTATGTTGTTGGATATTGTTTTCGTCTCTCATTCAGGAGAATTGACGTACCCGCATGGGAGGTTATGTCTTCGTTCTGTTTATACGTTTTGTTTATTTTATTTTATTATTGTTGTGTTTTTAGGTTTTCTTATGGATTAGACCGATCTTGTGTGATTTGGCGACCTACGACTTGTTTGTTTTACCCCCTCACACCACTTGGAGATTTTGTCGGACACCATCTGTGTCACTAGGAAATTTGCTTGTGCTTGACGATTGAATACCACCAGACTAGGATTGTACTTTTTTTATGAATATTTGGTATTATTTCAGGGTGAGTTTAGATATCATCTTTATCCGCCTTTTCTTATTCGGAATTGATTAATTAGATGACCCTTGTGTTTTGATTTTGTAAGGCATGAAGTCCACTGAGATTACCACTCCGTGGGACGGTGAAGTGACGCCGTCAATATGTTTTGATGTTGTTTAACTACCTTTGTTTTATTTTATTTTCTTGCTAGTTATTTTCCCACCAGGATATCAGCAGTGTATTTATGTTTTTTCTATTTTTTAGGTTATCTGCGTCCAGATTCTTTGGCAGAATTGACCGTGATTTATTTGGAGATGATATATCCGAAGCTATCCGTGGCACCATGCAGCCCTTCTGTACTCGATGATTAAACGCTATCAGATTAGGATTTTACTTTTGCTTGGGTACTTTCGGGTATGTTGAATATTATATTTGTTTTTATTAGACTTATCTGTTCGAAAATGTATTAATTAGATGACTTATGTGTTTTGATTTGCAAGGTATGAGGTCTATTGAGATTACAACCCCGTGGGTCGGTGCAGTAACTTCGTGAATGTGTTTCATATTGTTCAACTACTTTTATTGCCAATCATCCTCCCATAGGGATATCAACAGTTTATTTATGATTTTTTATGTTTTAGGTTAGGAATTCTTTGGCAGAGTTGATGGAATTGATTGTGTCCTAGTGGTGGAAAGCATTTTGGGACTATTGATACTATGAATTTGCTAGTTTTCTACACCATAAGATGAGTATTATTTGTCTTGTTTTATGAGGTGTGTCTCTGTCCTTTGAATGATTGTTTTAGATGATTGTGTTTTATGCAAAGGTTGTTAGGAGGTTATTTTGCGAAGATAGATACGACCTTGACGATATGAGATGATATGAATTTATGCCATCTCATTTGGTAAATTAGAAAATTTGTATATCTTCATGGATTTTGATATTATTTGTCTATTTGAGCAGTCCTTAACCCCATTTACTTATTCTCTTTATTTTTAGGTAGGTTGGGCGACAAAACGAGACTACTATGATTGTGTATGTGATGAAGGTGCGGATCTGTAGTGCTATTGCTCACACTAAAGCAAACCATCAGCACCTCTCGATCTTCTCCATGCCATTTTACATGATTGAAGCATATTCTCCCATGCTCGTCATTCCGGATGGTCAGCTTATTTTAATTGTTTAATGGTTCCTATAATTTGGCTTTTTTTTCTTGCTTATTATTATTATATTAATTACTTAATGATGCTTTTATTATAGCAACCATTATTTTGACTTAAAAAACTATGTAATAGTTGCATGCAGTAGCACTAACATCTAATAATAGTATGCCTAATATTAATCATTTTGAATGTCTATTTGTGGGATTGTGGAATTGTCTGTGCCTATCTCTATGTTTCTCAAGGGGCATCTCTTATATGTATAGAGAGTTATCTTGACATAGCTATTATTCGTATTGTGCTTTATTGGTTTAATTAATAATGAGGGTTTATATTACTGATTTCTTCTTGTTGTTTTTGTTATTATCAGTTGTCAGTTCTGGGATTGCTGGACTTCAGCGATATTTTCTTCATTAATAACTTTGTTTGCCCAATCATTCAATATTTCAATTTTCTTCTTGTTTGTTTTGTTGAGTGCATTTCTCATTTCCATCTGATCATTCGGAATTTTATAAAGATCTCTGGCGCTCAACCTTTCGGCGTTTGTGCATTAATTTATGATGACTATCTTCTTGATCTTGGCTGCATCCGCATACTCCTTCCGTGATTTCCAGTCTGAATCTCTTGATGTATGCTTCCATGTTTCCATGGTTTGTTATCAGTTGCACTGCTTTTCGGTTTAGCTCTAAACTTTCAAACCCTACTGTTTTGCAGTGCTTGTAAGTGTTGACGGCATGCATATCGCCATGTTTTTCTTCTAGTATTCTTATGGCTTCTTGTACGGCTAGAAATTCAGCTACTCTCTGTTAATTCCATTTTCTTCTAGCCTGATGCATGCCTCTTCCTCCGTCCCGTCGCTCCTGCTTTTTCCTGCTTCACATTAGCATCCATCCATACCTTCGCTATGTGTCTTCCTATCTCGTACTGCTCGGTCCCCAACGAATCCACGGTTTTTCTCATGGCCAGCACATGTATTTTTACTCCGCCCTTGGCGGGCCTTGTCTATAACCGCATTTTTCTGCCGCTCATGCTCTTGGTTCGGCTTCTATTGGTAGAGGAACTACTCCTGCGATTACTTGTAGCGCGCTCGTCGGTGCTGTTTTAAACGCGCCGGTGATTAGTATTGGGGCGTATCTTTGAATCGCGTTTAGCTTCCTCTGAGTGTGTACTTTATTTACGTACCGTCCCCATTTCTCGGAACCTTATAATATGGCTGGCTTTACGACTCTCTCGTATACATTTTTAATTATGTCCCTTACCTTATTTCCGTACTTCCTGCTTATGGATCCCGCCGTTTTGGCGACGACGGTTTCGACCTTTTCTTTAATCGCATTCAGATGGTTAATGTATATTTTTGTCTTATCCAATATTACTCCCAATTACCTCATCTGGTCTTTAGGAGTTATGATTTCTTCGTTTAATTTAATTCCTATCTTCAGAAATCTGGTCCTCCTGGGTACTACTGGGATTTATCTCTTGCGGTCATTTCTTCTTTTCTTCAATTCTTCCATCGTAAAGGGGATCTCCTTTGGATATATCATAGCTTCCGATTTTTCTATATTGTAATGTGCTCTTGAATATTCTTTCCATTCTAAGCATTTGCGCCAGCATTTGTTCCATTCTTCTTTAATTTCAGTAGGTGTTCGATGGCTGATTGCGATGATTTGGTCGTCGGCGAACGTTTGTGCTCTCACATGTGTCTGTTGTGTGTCAATATCAGCTATCTTATCGAACCAGGAGTTGATATTAATCAACCATAGAGTCGGGCCTATGCTCGACCCTTGTGGGCACCCCTTCTCTATTCCGAACTCGATTTTGTTGCTGATTACTTGTTGTTTTTTAAGTTCATTATGACTCAGTCTAGTTCAGCTTCTTGTATTTCTTCTTCGTCTTCTTCTTGTTTGCTCCATTCTCCATTGGTGACCCTTGTCATGATCCTTACAAGTTGTTCTTTTTCTTCCTCCTCTTGTTTTGGATGATATTTTTCTACCTTTTCTTTCTCCAGGTTATACATATTGCCCGGTTCTACATCTTCCATTATTTCAACTATTTTCCCCCTGCTGACTCCTAGAGTCTTTATTATTTTGCAGACTCTATGCCATGGTTCAATGTCGAATGTGTTTTCTATTTATAATTATTTCTTCTACATGCTTCTTCTTCTTTTCTTTGACAAGCTTCTTGAATGCTCGCTTCATTACTCCATATTCCCTCACGAGGTCGGTCTTATCCCCGTCTTCTCGTCTGATCGAATCGGCTTTTCTTCTAAGTTCCAATTTCTTCTGTTGGCGTTCTCCATCCCATCATTCGTTGTCTTGTTTTATTATGATGGTGGTTGTTTTTAACAGTTTAGTAGATTTCTTGAAAGCTGCTTGCATTTGCTCCGCTTGTTTTTCAATTTCGTCTATTTGCATCGTCGCCCTTATTTCTGTGCTCGCGACTAGCAACCCGTCAGTGACTCTTTGCCAGCTGGTGCCGTGATAATCAAATTTTTTCTTCGATGTCTTATTTCTCTGGGGTTTACCTTCTATTTCTAAGGTTTGTGGTCGCTTAGTGTCTCTTCAGTTTCTTCGTACCGTCCAGTTAATCACGTTCACTTCTGGTCACTCATCAATGTTGCTGTTTCCCCTACTACTGATAAAGGTGGGAGCTGTTTGTTCATTCTGCACTAATTCCAGTCGGTATGATATGGTCCAGATTATCAGATTTGAACCTTTGTTGTTATACAATAAACATAAAGTGTGCTTGGCATTAAAATCACCAGCGACTATCCATTTCTTCTTGTATTTCTGCCATTGTTCTTCTTTTTCTTCTAAGCAATTTATGTTGTCTCCTGTCGGATGCGCGTATACGTTGGTTATTAGTAAATCGTAGTCTAATAGTTTGACTATGACTTTGACCGGTCCCGACATTTCTTAGTTCTTGTTGCTGGTTCTCGCACCAAGATTATGTCATATTTTTCTTTGTCGGCTTTCGCTCTCATGAGCTTGCTGGCCTGGATGCCTTTTTCGATGTTTATCTGTAGGATTTTTAGAGCCATTTCTGTTTCATTTCTTCGATGGCTTCTTCTTTTCTTTTCTTGTATATTGGACAGGTCCTATCATTTACTCTATTGTTTGAGTTTACCTCCGGTGCTCCTGCTCTTTTGCAGTTCGCACAATTCGTGGTGCTACTCTTGCAGTCCCTTCCCCCGTGCGGTCCTGCATATATTTAACAACACTGTGCGCTTCTACAATTTATCTGCTTGTGCCCGAAACTGCTGCATTTATAGCATAGTAGAATTGCGTTGAAATCATCAACGAATTGTCTCAAGTACCCTACAGAGACTTTGCCCTTTTTTAACACTGCTCTGTATATGCTGGGAATTGTTTCGATTATAACGTTGTTTCTTTCTGGGTTTTTGCATATATATTTCTTTACTACCTTGATGATTTCTTCTGGTTCTTCGTTGTTGTCAGTCTTTTTTCTTTCTTCTTGGATGATGTTCATATTTTCTTCGTTTTGATCAGCCAGATCTTTTATTATTTGTTCGTCTGTGATCTCCCTGGATACCCCTGTGATTCTGAATTTGGGACGTTTTTCACTATTATCGATTTTGATACCATGTACATAGCTTATTTCCAGTCCACAGTCCATGTCTGTGTACTCTTACGTGTTTGAGGCCATCTCCTGCTAACTCTTTACGGGTTAGCTTGCCTCTGGTGGCGGCTAATGTCTCCGCGCCACTTGCTTTTTCCTTTCTGATTTTAATTTCGTATATATTATTAATCTGTTTCGGATTTTGCCATTCTAGATTAGGTCTGGTGGATTTCGATGCCTTTGACTGGGCTTTTTGTGGGTTTGGCAGTGTTTTATTTTCATTATTCTTTTTGTCGCCGCGACCTCATTGTACGTACAGATCGTATTGGATGTATTTTCGGTCTGTAACTCCACGGTAGTCATCTCGATTCTTCTGCTGATGTCGGTCTGCGTGCACATCCATCATCACTGGCCTGGCGAGGACTGCTGGAGAATACTCTCTTGCAATAAGGATCCTATTTTTTGTATTCTCTTGTCTGTTTCGTGCTGTATTTGTCCCAATTTTCTGTTTATCATCTCCTCCACCATTGCTTCCGCATTCGTAATGCTCTGGACTTGTATAGTGTTTGGCATCACGACTGCGGATTTGGCTTTCAGCACCTTTTCTGTTACTATGTACATTTTCATTAGAATATTCGCGACGCGGGTTCTGGCTGTGGAGATGAATCGATATGTCTTATATTTTAGACAATATCTGCTGGTTACGAGCCTAACTTGCTCAGTCACATCTTTCATGACGTCAGCCAGTTCAGTTGCACTCAATCCGCGCAGTCCTCGTCTGTAGAATTCGAAGTCAATGGTACTGTCTGTTTCTACTATCTTAGTATTCTCCATTATAGTGTCTAGAACGCTGTCTCTAGATTCCACTGAGCTTCTTGCGCTCCCTCTCCTGCTCCTGCCCCCGTTCACTTTAGCAGGAGCGGCCACAATGTTCCCCAACCCGCTCTCGCTACTAACGGATATGCTCCTTGATCTGAGCTGTCGAGTAGTTGTGACCCTATTGTCGATATTTCTTTCGATGACGATTTTGATAGTTTTATCCATTATATATAAATTTATTAAATATTAATAATAAAGGTTAATAATAGTTATAAGTATTAGAAGATGCCTATTAGTCGATATACCGATTTGGACAATTTATAAGCTGTTTCGATGAAATACGTTTCGAGATAATAATTAATTCAATATATTCCTGGAAATTACTCTAACAATTACTAATAAAGAGATTATAAATACCTAAAATTCACTAAGAAATAATATAACAAGATCTGTTCTAAAGCTCTAAATATTCAATATTTCTTGGTATATTCAATGTGAATCTATGATCACTCGTAATGCACCACACCTACAGTTCTAAGGATATGTTACTGCTAGTATTGGGAATAATCGACTATCGACTGTTCAGTAAATGACTACTTTTTACTATCGACATTTTAGTCCGCTATTTTTGGTTCGACTGTTTTCAGTCGTTATTTTCGGTCCGACTGATTTTATTACTATTTACTATCGGCTGTTTCAGTCATTTATGTCTAGTTACTATTTTCAAATGCATGAAAGTAATGCGCCGAATTTATGCTTATATAGATTTATATGTAATATATGTGGTTTTATGTTTTTTTTTAATTTGCTTGTGAATAACTATATATTGTAAATTAATGTAGCAGCATTTTGGAACGCTAGGTTTCGAGGGCAATAAATTTAAATTGTAAATGATAAATAGTAAGATACTTTTGACTAGTATAATAGGTAATACTTTGTTTGGACTGGTATAATAGGTAATACTTTTTTCACGATTTTTGTCCAAGTGTCTTGTTTGTCGAAACTTTTTTCCTAAAATCTTCAAAACTAAAATTAGGTTCCAAAGGTTTCAGAAATTGTATAGATCCAAAAGATTTGAAGAATTTTTTACAGTAGCAGATGTTAAATTTCCTTTAAAAATATTAACTGTAAAGAGGTGAATAAAGTATATTAAATATTTGTAATAAATACATTTTCTGATAGGAAAACTCTACTTTAATATTCAACAGATTTTATTTTGTTGGCTATTAAGAAGAACACCACGGTTTTTATTTGTTAACGAATGGACTATCTTAACAGAATGTGTTCAACTTTTAGAGCCCATTGAAATAATTGCCACCGGGTTATCTGGTGAAAGATATCCCAACGATGTCTTTAATTATACGGTTAATAAAAGGACTGCAACATTCCATCAAATCCAGGATTTTAACAAGTGAATGGGGAAAAAATGGTAAAATTGTCTATTAGATGTCATCAATAAAAGACTGGCTATTTGAGAAATAAATACGATATGCGCGAAGTCCACATTTTTAGGTCCTAGATATAAAAAAGCAGGATTTGGTATTGCAAATAATGCTGAGGCGATACAAAAAGTTATCACAAAATAGATTTCTTCTGTTCTAACTTCAAAAAATACAAATATAGTTTCATAACTCGAAATTCAAGACAAAGCTACTGACCAAGAATGTATTGACATCTGGAGATATTTTTGATAAAAAAATGGCTAGAATGAAAGAAATAATTACTCCAAGTACTGCAGCAACTTTACAGATTTAGCAATATTTGGAAATTCCATTTATTGGCCGTTTAGAAAATCCATTGAATTTTGGCAAACCCATAAAATGGAACTACCTGAATTATGTCAGTTACACGTAAAATATTCCTCTATACCCGCAATGTCTGTCCCCTGGGAACGAGTTGTTTCAAAATCCGGGCAAATAATTAACGTTGAAGTTAATAATTAACGAAAAGTTGCACGTGATAATATTCATAGTAATTTAAAAATATTTCCGTTCAAAAATAAAAAAAATTTTATTTCAAAAGGGTTTGGTAGTTATTGTACGATCATTTTTAGGTTCATCATGGTTTAGATTTTTCCATGATTAGGTATATGTTTACATTTTATATAGTAGTTATGGTTATTGAAAATCTTTAGTTATTAGGTTTTATTTAAGTTGTATTGTACTATTTATATTTATTATGCTATGTTATTTAAAAATAGCAATTAATATATTAAAAAACGATAAAACATTTGTAGTGTTCTTATTCCATTCCTTTTTACACATCCACAGATCCATTCATATAAAAGTAATCCTACTTCTTCTTTTTTAAAGTTATCTAGGGAATGAATATTTATACACGTCTGTTTCGCTTATACCACCATTAGAGAATATAAAGACATTTAAAATTAACTGCTCCAAGCATTTATCTCCGTCCGTTCCTATCTCACATTTTATACAGACTAGAATTCGTACATCTTCGTCTGACATCACCAATGGAAAAAAAGTCGAACCGTGCATTTAATTGAAAATAGTAATTACTATTTCGTATAGTATATATAGTATTACAATTTTTTTGACCATCTGTTTTGCGACTATCGACTGTTTTCAGTCGATAGTTCCCAACGCTAGTAAAAATTATGTTAAGTTCAATTCAAGTACTATTTTGTTACTGTTTAGTTACTACTTTGATTTTGAGGCATTCTTGTTTGCATTATTGAATATATTGTATCCATAATCTACGAAATGAATATATATATAATCTACGAATATATAGCAAATATATTTTCTTATGTCATTTTGTAATTGGTAGTACTGAGCTTCATAATTTGAAAGGTTGCTTTCTTGGCGGGACACCTGAGGCCTCAAAATTTTTATATCGGTATTGTGTACCTTCTTATATCATTTTTGCGGAACTACTTTATACATGCTTTATACCCTGTCTGTTTAACATGGCAACTGCAGGAAATAAATGTGAGGCCGGTTAGTATAATTCTTTATCGTAATTTGTACTTAACGATATCGATTTATACCGGTCCATACACTAACTACGTGTTATAGAAACTTTTGATGATGCCCTTGAAGAGGGAATTATCAAGGAAGAATACAAAATATGGAATAGCAATGCCATATTACTTTACGACTTGGTACTGGCTCATGTGTTAGAGTGGCCTTCTCTAACAGCACAATGGTTACCAGATGTCACACGTCCTGAGGGAAAGGATCATTCGTTACATAGATTGATTTTAGGCACTCACACTAGCGAGGGACAAAACCACCTTTTAATTGCTAGGTAATTCATTGATTTAATATTGTTCTTAGTTTATTAGTTTTGTGTTTTCAGAGTTTTAGTACCGAATAAGGATGCCCAATTTGATCCATCTCATTATGAAATTGAAAAGGGGGAATTTTGTGATTTCGGTTCTGTTTCTTTGAAAATCGAAATTAAGATAAATCATGAAGGTGAAGTCAATCGAGCCAGATACATGCCTCAAAATCCTTCTGTTATTGCAACCAAGACTCCGTCAAGTGATGTGTTAGGTATGTACACTTTAATGAGCATTTGATAGTTGTCAAATCGTCGAGTACTTAAATGAAAATAAAAATTACTATTATATTTGTTGGCAGTTGTATAGACCATGATTTCAAAATGGAGGTGTTTCAACAAATTTTGACTTTTTTTTGAGAATTTTTGAAAATGAAAAAACAGAAATTGGTTTTTTCCAACCCAAAATTCTCCATACAAGACCACTGGTGAATACCAAAAATTAGTAATTACAAAACTGATAAAAAATGAAGACTAGAATGAGTTTATTCCATATTTCCCAATGCTAGCTAATATAATTGGCCTATTTATAATTGGTGCTGTTATCTATTTCCAGTATTTGACTATACCAAACATACTTCCAAACCCGATCCCAGTGGGGAATGCAACCCCGATTTACGCCTTCGAGGACACCAGAAGGAAGGCTATGGTTTATCCTGGAATCCAAACCGTAATGGGTACTTGCTATCTGCCAGTCATGATCACACGATTTGCTTATGGGATATTAATGCCACACCAAAAGAAAATAGGGTTATTGACGCCAAAACAATCTTCACAGGTACTGGTATTGCAGGTATTTTATTTCTCTCTGATAGGATGTACTAACTGAAATTATTTTGAAGGTCATACTGCCGTGGTAGAGGATGTTGCATGGCATCTATTATATGAGAGTTTATTCGGATCTGTTGCGGATGACCAAAAATTTATGTTTTGGGATACCAGATGTAATAATACCAGCAAACCTTCTCTTACTGTAGATGCTCATACAGCAGAAGTTAACTGTTTAAGTTTTAGTCCATATTCGGAGTACATTTTGGCTACAGGTCAGTGCAGTTTTTCGGTTTTTGTGCTTACTAATAGCAAATAACGGTTAACTATTAGGATCTTCTGATAAAACGGTGGCATTGTGGGATCTGCGCAAGCTCAAGTTGAAATTGCATAGTTTGGAGTCGCACAAGGACGAAATTTTCCAAGTTCAATGGTCACCCCATAACAAAACAATCTTGGCTTCTTCAGGAACTGATAGAAGGCTTCATGTATGGGATTTGCGTAAAATTGGTAAGTTAATATTATAATCTAGCTAAATCTAGGCAGCTCGATAATTTTTAAGGAGTAGATAAAACTATTCCAGCGAATATTTAATACATCAAAACGCAAAAAATCTAATAACAGATCAACATTTAACCTTTATGTCTATAGTTATTGTTTTTTTTTATTTTTCTGTCTGTCCTATTGTCTAACTGTCTTATTGTCTGGCTGTCTTCTATGTGCCCAATGAAAAAATTCTTCAGCTCTTACGTTTATTACTAAGAGATTGTTATTCTATTTTTAAAATATATTGATTATAAGGGTTTGCTGAAATTTGATACTTAATTTCAAAGGTCCACAAAAATATCACTATTTTTTAAAATATTTAGAAAAAATATACATCTTTTTAACCTAATATTTTACTATTTTTATTTTCTCTTAAAAATATCGATATATATTTTGTAAAATGTCGTTTTTTGTTTATACCGCTTTCGCGATAAATAATGATGTTATACAACTTAACATAAGGGAAATACTGGAAAAAAATCGTATTGTCGTTCTTTATTAACGAAGTTTATTGAATAACCCGGTATTGATATAAATCACTTGATTTTGTGTAGAATATAAAATCTTGTCATGTCTTGTGTTAAATTAGGGAAAGAACAAAGTGCCGAGGATGCTGAAGATGGGCCACCAGAATTGTTGTTCAGTCATAGAGGTCACACAGCCAATATTTCTGGTAAAACCAAAGCGACTAACATTCAAACAATTATTTCAATATTCGTTTTTATCTAGACTTCAGTTGGAATCCAAATGAACCTCGGGTGATCTGCTCTGTATCAGAGGATAATATAATGCAAGTGTGGCAAATGACTGAGTGTATCTATAATGATTAAGGACCCGAACAGCACACTTCGGATCCAGAAACACCCGCTTCTTAGATTAGCCGTCATTTTTTTATTGATTTGTTCGTGTAAAATACCTTCCAAGTTTTTGTCGGTATTAAATTTGTTTTTTTTTGTCGTTTCTATATGAAAAACTAGGTTTAATAAATTTTTTCATATTACTAGCCAAGTTATTGAATGTTGTTATGTATAGTTAACTAACGTTAACTTCTGGGTAACTGATTTAATTAGGGTTATTTTAAACTAAAAGAAAACTATTGACTTTATTTACTCAAAAAATGAAACCATTTGCTGAATAATACCAGTTAGAAATTTATAATGTCTCCATATAAGGAATATATATGAAAAACCTGCTAGTGGTTTTGTTTTCATCAGAAACATACCAAAAGTAATGACTATTTGTACAATGTAATTCACAGCATATTTGACTGCGACTTCTCCCAGAAATTTAACAACGGCGGGTATTTCATATTTGTAGGTGGCCATGATTGTTTTGTCGGTCGAAGATTGCGATGAGTTCTCTATAAGAGAAAAAAATCTATTAGAAAATCATTATAAAATATTTGATACTACTGTGATCAAAAAAGGTGTAAAGTAGTTTCAATAATGCTCTTCTGCTCTATGGGCTGTTTGATATGGACTAGACAGTGGTGACAGAACCTCTAAATTATTTTAACTGTTGTAGATCTTTTAATTCAAAATTTACTGTCAAATATATTGTTATAATAGTCACTAGAGAATTAAACGAAAACGTATGGCGATGTTATAAATTATGCAAAAAAAATGTTTATATTTCTTCACTGTTTTCTGAATACTTAAGGTATATTGTGACAAAATTACTGAGTGTGAACTCGCTTCCATATGTTCCATTTAACTTCCAGATAATTATTAACAAAACTGTTAGTTATTTATTTAAGTTATTATTATGGGACATTGTAGGAGATACTTTGAATTATATAGGAGAATCATTAGCAATTTTAGTAACAAATGCCATGACAGCATCAGAGGCTGAACAATATTTTTCAACACTGAAGCGGTTCTTAAAAATTCAAAAACTGAAGATGGTTTAACAGTTAATAGGTAATTTCAATGAAAATTAAAAGAAAGCTGTTTTTTTGCAAAAATTGCAGAAATTATTGCAAGTGTCGTCACTGAAGCTGGATAATGGACTCGCATTAAATACCGATCAACAGATGTTATTTCTAATAAACCAAATATGTACTGCAGTAGCAGGTGTTGTTTGAGAGCTAGAATACCAAATAACATATCTCCCTATATCGTCGAATTTGTCGTGTTTAAGTAATTTGAACAAATATAAACTTTCAGTGAAATTTGCAAAAAGCACTGGTACAAACTAAAATAAAAGTTCATAATTGGTTGAATTCTTGGTTTTCAACATAATGCCTACTTAATTTTATGAGTAATGATCGTGTGTTTCATTTACAACAAATATGTTTTAAGCATATTTATTGATTAAATAAAATGATGTAATATTTATGTACAGTTAAATATCCATACAATGGAATGTGGCCCGAACGAATTCGAAATCATTTTAATTTATTCTTGCTATAAAAAATCTAATGAGAAAACAAAATTAGGAATATTATATATAAAATAATCAAATATATAAATATACAAACTTAATTCAATATATTATATTTGAAGCTTGTAACTTAAACCTTTAGGATTGGTGAAAATTGAATATATCTAGAAAATGGTGTATCAACATTGGTTCATTTTCTGATGTATGAGATTCTGCGCCCAACTTTTGTTTATTAAAGGCTTACTCTAACTATAGAACCAATGTGGACTGTAGCGAAAATAAATTACTGTTATTTTTTAAACTGAATCTTTGGAAACTACCTATTATTTATCTTTTAATAAATTAAAATAGATATATTATTTTTTGTGTTGGGTGACAAAACATAGGTAATGTTCTGAGAGTGACTGCAGAAGACAAGACTTAACTTTAGTTGTGTTCTGTGGTTTGGTGGGAGCATGAGAAACATAAAATGTGGCATGGCAATGAAGAAAAGGAAAAGTGCTCAATATCAGTATGTTCGGTCTCTTATTCTGTTTAATCTACATAATAGAAGAGCCCTGCAAGTCTACCAGGTTGGTCTGTTTTGGTTTTGGGACAGAATATTGCAAACCACATTGACTGAGTCGAGCGGGATTTAGATTGTGTTCCAGATTTAAGATTGTCGAAGTAGAAATCAAGATTACTCGGATGCGGCTTAACGACGACGTAATGAACTTACCCGTAATACATAAGGTTTTCATAAAGTTGACACATAATTTCTCTTAGGTTCGACAACCTGATATACGTTTATTATAATAATAAAATATTTAGAATGTGATGAGATATTTAGAATGAATGTGTTTATGTACGAATAACTTAAAATAGATTATATAATGCCTGATATGTATCATATAATTTACATAATAATTTTGGTTCATTTTAAAATAGAATATTTTGTTTTATCATATGAAGAAAACGTTCAAAAATAGTTATTTCATGTCTAACTAACTTAAATCTAAATTCATAGTACAATAATAATTTTTAAATTGTGCAAAACAAGATATTGACTCATTAATATTTTTATTGTACGTTTTATTTTTATATTAACATTTAATTAATATACAAGTAAACAGAAAAGAACTAATATGAATATCGTAAGAGTTAATTTGTTTACGATTTATTCTTGTTGGACTTTTTATATAAGAACCTTCTACATAATATAAACAACATATGTGTATAAAAACCAACGAGTTTATATTGTTTTTCAACAGTCGAGATTCTATCTAAAAAAATATGTTTATAATATATTGTCTTATTTATTATACATTATTTTAATAATCTATTCAAAATGATATTATTCTAATAGTAAATTCATTTATATTATTTCTATACATTATTATATTGTAGTATTTAAGTGGATTTGGATCAGAACAATCCACAAAAATGCCCTTACGGGCTTTACGCTCAGCAGTTATCTTGGAACAGCGCTCACTATGGCGAGGAATCAGAATTTGTGAGTAGTTTTTCGATTATTTTTACGGGAGCTCTCAATATGTGGCAACTAATTTCTAAGCGTAACTGGTTATATAAAATTAAACCATCTTTTGGACTTTACCTTTTACAACATTTGATGGCGCCAATATAACTCATAACTGGAATGATGAGAAACCTGATCCCAATCAGGTAACGTTATTAATATGCTGGTATACTAGGTGTATCGGTAATTGCTTCCCGTCTTTTTTTTCACCAAAGAAAACACGTTATTTAAAATGGACAGTTCATATCTGTAGAAAGATTCAGTTTTTGCCTCAAAATAGGTCTGTCACTAATGTTGGATCCATATTTCAACTATTGTCACATATCGACACAAAAATTCTGGTTTGTTGCGTTTAAACATGGTCATATAAATTAATACAATTTTCAGGCTAAAAAGGGTGGATTTGTACTAGGCGGTGCTACGTTACACTGTATTATGACACCCCATGGTCCGGATAAGAAATGTTTTGAAGAGGCGTCCAGTGAGGCACTCAAAGCTTACAAAGTGGCTGTAGGCACTCAGGTTTGTAGTTGCAATAAAATATGTTTGCAAATATTTATGTATTAAATTGATATTTTAGGCGTTTATGTTTGAAAGTTGTCTAGGATTAACAGTAACTAAATGGGGTTTGGAAATATCAGAAAAACTCTATTCTGAGTATTATAAATGCTGGGAAGGCTGAACAGCCATTTTACTGGCCCAAAATAAAAAAAACATAACTGTGGTACTTTACACTACTGAATACAACATCCTGTATGAAGTTATCTCAGATTAATTTTATTTTCAAGAACATGTATAGTTATTTGTCAAATATAACAAGATTTCATGGGTATTAAGCATAAAAAACAATTTTTAATCAATTTGTTTCTCCAAATTATGTATCCAAGCTAGCAAAACGTATAGATCACAAATTTCAACAACTATTTTTCGACATAAATATACAGAAGCTAAATTTGAGTATAAAAATATTAAGATTATAACTAAATTGGAGTTCTAATAATAACTTATTCCATAATGGTGGTTATATTCTGTTAGCATAGCAACTCAAATATGGTATATTATACAAATAACTAAAACGCTTAAAACTTTTCGTTTCTGTCGGAACTTCTAAATAGAAACTACATAAAAACTCTCTTCTGCCAAAATACATGTTTTTCTATGAATACAGTGTGCAAAAATGTTAGTTCAATGCATCTACTATTTTTTGAATTTTGCACACATAAATATATAAAGCGAAATTTCCAAATGCAAAGATTTAGATCTACTATTCTGTATATGAAATATAATTTACTGATATTAAGTATAAATCTATAATGAGATTTATTAAATATATAACACGAAAGATCACAACTGTCTAATAACTGAATGATTTGTTGCTCTCGTACTATTAAAATAATTCATCAAAATTTCACAAAACAAATCAAAATGAAAATTAAGACTGACGTAACTTAATAAACAAGCGTTTGTTTTATATGGTTAATAACATTTTTCCACTTAAAATTATACCTTGAAGATTATGTCGGATAAATTTTTAATTAAGCTAATGCGTTTTTTTTTTACTTCGAATTTTTATATATAACATTATGGCGAGTACAGACCTGAGCAATGGTTGCTAACATTTTATTATATTGCAAACTCTACTCTATGCTTGCTAAATATATTAAAATTTAAAGACCTTAAACTTAACCTATAAAATTAACGCTTCAAAATTTGTATGTTGAGTAGTGTTGGAAACAATCGACCGAAATTGACTATCTTTTGACTACTTTTTATTATCGACTATTTCAGTCGCTATTTTTGGTTCGACTGTTTTTACTAGTACCTGTTTTCAGTGGCTTAGTTTTAATTACTATTTTCGGTTCTACTAGTTCATTCGACTGATTTTTTAACGTTCTGGCCTTCCGTCCTAGCCGCGACCTTGAAAGTAATGCGCCGAATTTATGCTTATATAGCTCACTGTTTTATATATTTCATATTTTTGATCTTTGATACACAGAAAAACTTGAAAGATGGTCTGTTTTCGGTGAATTCAAGTTTTTATTTTTAATTTTTTGAGATTTTTGAAATGCTACAGGCCTATCGCGCTAACCAGTCACCTATGTAAATTACTTGAGCGCATGGTCTGTCATAGGTTGATATATGTGATTGAAAAGACTACTAAATAATCGTCAGAAAGGCTTCATTAGAAGATACCCTACACTTGATCACTTGATCGGGTTTCAGGAGGACCTTTGTGAGGCCTTTAATACGGGACAACATGTGACTGCAGTTTTTCTTGACTTAGAAAAGGCCTTTGACTCCATCAATATTGATAACATCCTGAACAACTATCTAACTGGGAAATAGGGGGCAAAGTGTTCGATTTCATTGCATCCTTCTTGACTAACAGAAGCTTTCGGGTCAGGGTTAATGGAGTAATATCAACAACATATCATCAAACCAACGGTGTACCTCAGGGCTCATGTATTAGTCCATTACTATTCATAATAGCCATGAACTCCATTAACGAAGTCATTCCCACTTATATCAACGCCAGAATCTATACGGATGACGTGGTTATGCACCACAAACTTACAAACCATAAGTATAGCCAATCCCTATTACAGAATTGCCTCGATGAACAACCTGTGTGGGCCGGACGAAATGTGTTGAAGTTCTCAACAGAGAAGACCGTCAGTGTTCATTTTTGTAGACGGATTAACTGCTCGCGAATAGCAACACTAATGATGGAGTGTAAGAAACTGATAAATGAACCAGAACACAAATTCCTTGGCTTGCTGTTTGATCACAAGCTCAACTGGCTTCCACACATAAATTATATCAAGGATAAATGCTTGGCAGACATAGGTCTACTGAAGACCCTTTCCAACATTAATTGGAGAGCACATAGAATCGTTGAGCAATATATATAAGGCGCTGATAAGAAGCAAATTAGACTATGGAAGCCAGTGCTATATTACCGCACTCCCATCATATGTGAACAAACTTAATCCCATCCAAAACGCCGCTATGAGAATCATACGGGAGCATTCTGCACTAGTCCAGTTGAAAGCTCGAGTAAGAAAGAAATCATTCGAGTCACGGCGAGAGCTCCTGCTTCTAAACTATGCAAGTTCCTTTAAATTTCATCCAGAATGGGACCAGTTCACTACCTTTTTCCCACCGAAGAGAGACTGGACCAATATAAGGAAGAGGCACTTAAGCCCTTCATTAGTTTTCCAGAGGATATGCAAACGAATAATGATTGTGATCCCAGATGCGAATTGTAGAATCACTACTATACCACCATGACAGTTCTCAAGAATATATATGTATGCTATGAAGGCTCTGCACAAGGAAACAAATAGTCCTTCTACAATAAAAACTTATTTTAAACAGATAATTGAAGAGAACTATCCGAATTATCTTGTTATCAATACAGATGGTTCAAAACGAGAACTTTGTGGGTGCCGCTTATACGTCTATTCTACTTGAGAGACACTTTTGTCTTCCATCATTGACTAGCGTTTTCACCGTGGAGCTGCTGGCTATCTATATGGCCCTATCTGCCTTGGAAGAATCACAGATTAGCGAATCGATACTAATCGTATCGGATTCTATGAGTTCTCTAGAGAGCCTAAGGTCGGTAAGAACAGTCCACCCTCTGGTCACATCCATCAGAGAGATACAGACAAAGCTACAATTTAGGGATGTACGAATAACATACCCTTGGGTCCCCTCCCATAAGGGAATATCTGTTAATGAAAGAGCCGGCAACCTGGTAAGTAGGGAAGAGGAATCAATCGGGTTAAATGAACTGTTCAGCAAAAAATATGCCAAAGTTTATAGAAAGGCCTAAATAGGCAGTTGACCCAATTAGAATGGGACCTTCTATTTTATAGTATATATATTCTATTATTTATAATTTGCTGTGCAATATTGTATGCTGTTGATGTTCTTATAGCGCCTAATGTGTCATTGTAACTTGCCTTAAATAGCCCAAGAGGCTGATGGGTTTATATATGAGTGGTTTTTTTAATGTATAATTTTGTAAATGTTTTTTTAATAGTATTTTCGCTTAGTGTTGACACAAGGGCCTAATGATCAGAAAATTCCTAAGAGTCATGATATTACTGATGACAAGTGCAAGATGTGGTCGTATTTAATGGTTAAAGGTAGCGCACTCTTATTGCATCATTATATGTACAGATTCTTTCTGGGTGTCCTTTATATTTTATGACCACTTGTTAATAATTTGCCTTTTATTTTATTTTTCTGCAAAGAATATTTTTATAATTATAAATATCAATACTGATTATGTCTTTTTAGTCGGTATATATATTAACTAACGATTCTTCCTAAGAACAATTATATTCAGTGTACATTAAACATTCTCCATTATGTGTATATAAAGTATCTGTTAGTTTTTATGCTCAGCTACTCCGCCTATGAGAGTTCTGGATGCTATTATTTTTAAGAGTTTATACCTTAATAGTCCATTTGCAAGGACGGAATTTGCAGATACGATGAGGTCTTGGGTGCTTTCTTCGTACTTGATCAATTTCATGAGGGCCAAATCGTTTGCATACTTAGAAATCTTTTATTCGTTTGCGCGATCCGGACCATATTTGTCACTGATTACTTGAACGTCGAGTTTGAAGGTCTTACTCTGCTTGGAAGCCTTGATTTCCAGCTTCCTTACGCCTCTACTAGTTTTATACTTTGGTTCTTCCGTGACAGGGTGGTTCTGATGTGGTAGAACCTTCGACACATAGTGTGTCACACTATCGTGCTTTCTAATTCTCGCGTCATATGTTCGACGACATCGCTGCATAATATGGTTTTATGACTCAACAGTGCCACATCCGGTTCGGCACAACCGGTATTCTGTGCTACCTCTGGCAGTTTTCGCCTTGGAAGGAAAAGCATTAATGCGTAATCTTAGAGAACTCACGTAAACCCTCCCCACCAAGAACCGCGTGCCATCACCCAATCAGTTATGTTGATATTTGGTCTGACTCGATGAAGAGAGAGTTTTGCCGTCTCAAGAATCAGTTAGCTTCTTAGTCCACATTTTCCTTACACCCTCCTTGTCAAGCAATTTGCCGTCCTCCTTTAGTCGTTCTTCACGCTCTTAAATCTCTTTTATTAGAATTCCCCAATGCTGCCTCACCGTAGATGAAAGGGGAGGATTTTAAGCGTTTTAATTTTACAACTCTCAGCAGTGGAGTTTGGTACCTGAGTGGAAATTCCCAGGCCACCATCGGAGATTTCAGTGTGGAAATATGCATTAGGGCAGTCCTTTGGCAGACGTAGCCAAGTTCTAACAGCGCTACGTATATAGTTTCTGGTTTTGATGTAATTAAATGATAGAATGGTGATATAAGGACATTTGCAGGATCCAGTGCCATTGTTGTGGCTTCAAAGGTAGGGCTGTTAATTTCCCCAGCTTCTCTCGGACTATTGATCGGCCGTTGTTGTTCAGGCCTCCTGCAGCCTTAAATGGTATACCTAGATACCTAAATTCGTCCGACCTTTTGAGAGCTGGTATTGCATAGCCTAGGAGTTTGAAACTACCGCTTGGATCAACTACGATTTTCTTTTGATGACCGAGAGCTTTTATCGTGATGGTTTGTGACTTCAGCGCATTCACAGAAAGTCCCACGCTCTGAAGGTAGTCTCTAATCCTGTCTAACTGAGTTTGCAGCCCAACACGAGAGTATGCCATCATGATCAAATCATCAGCGAAAGCCAAGACAGTCAAGGGCCAAATATCAACTTTAATCCCTATCTCTTCAGGAATTCCTCTGAATATGCCATTTATAACAAAACTAAATAGCATTGGGGATATAGGGACCCCTGCCTTACCCCACATGTTGAATGAATGGCGCCCGAAGTCCATCCATTATAATGAAATTGGTTGGTATTTTTTGCATATCCAGAAATGATATATTTGACCATAAAAGGCCCTAAAGCAGCTAAAGGACACCGAATCGTAGGCCTTCGCAATATCCGTCGATGCAACGTATACTGAACCAAGGGTCCTCCTTGCGTGCCACAGTGCCATGTCTAAAAGACTGATATCCTCACTGCAGTCGTCGGCGTTCGTGAAAGCTCTTTGTCTCTCGTCGATCCCAACTAATCGTAAACTAAACGTAAACGATTAGCGATGACCTTATGAAAGCATCTTGTTAAGACCGGCGTGATAGAAATTGGTCTTAGATCAGCGGGACTTGTGGGACCTTTCTTTTTGTCTATGAAAATTGTTCTCGATCTTAAGAGAAAACCTGGCAGACTAGCGCACACCATAAAAATGTTAAAGAAACGGTTGAGCACTGACACCGGAATTTGTTTAAGTTCTCTGACGGTGATACCGTCAGGTCCCGCGGCGGACTTATTAGGTGTAAAAGTCCTCCTCAATTCTATATCCAAAATCGGATCCCACAAATCATACCTCGTATTATTTTCACATTCATGGTCCTGGGCGATGGCGTTGCATCGGTTTCTCTCGTAAGAAGGGCTCGCCAACAGGGCTCCAGGATGTTAATAGGTATTAGTTTTTCGGATTTCTCGAGTTAGCCAACATCAATGGCTTTCCATGACCGAGTCAGATCTTTGGCCCATAGATGTTGTATGTGAACGTACTTGCTACGTCTCACATTCTTTCTCGAGAGTTTCGTACTTTTACATTCATTTTGGATAGTGTGTGATATCTTGGTGGTAGGATATCTCGAACGTAAATAACTATCATCTCACTCAAAGCTTGTTTATCTAGTGCGTGACGTTGTTGCACGTTTCATGCAAATATTTTTACTTTTATTCCGACGATGTCAATGTCGGGTAGTGAGTGGATATAAGTACGAATCTTGAGTTCTTGGTTTTCAGAACTCTTTTCCTCCCGTTCCGTTACTACATCGGATTGGGAGATCTCAAGAGAAAGAAGAGGTTCAGCTTTGTTATGTGCATTTTTAATGTCAGTAATGATATCGGAAAGCAATTCTTGATGTTCGGCCTTCTTCCTCAAGCTTTTGATAGCTTCAAGGGATCTTTCTGGAAAATAGGGCGCCAGAGCCTGATTCATTGCTAATATTTTACTAGTACTCGCTAGTGTAAGCGTGGCTTCACGGCGTGCTAGCAGACCTTTTTCTCTTCAGTCCATCTGAACTTTCTAGTTTTGGGACATGAATCTTCAAGGACTCTGTCCTTCCAGTCTTTATAAGCGCGATTTTGATGCACTCCCCTCCCTGATTTTGTTTTGAACACTCTGTTGCATTATGAGTGTTCGTATCTGTAATCCTGACTAGGGCCGGTCTCAACGTGTCCATCACGCCCCCAGTCCGACTTGCAGAGTCAGCGGAATTTGGAAAGCAGATCGCGGAGGGTAGAGGCGATAATTTTCATATCGGTTCCATATTCATCCATAATGCATAGCCCTGAGAGAGTTTTATGGATTATTTGCAGTCTGAGTTAAAAATATGGGGATGAGTTTTTTATGTAAGAAAGGGTAGGGATAGTATTTAATTTGTTAGTTTTGATAAAGCGGTCGAGATTGCCTTCAGCGTCATCCTCAATGAACCGGGTGAAACAACCGGAGGAAGATGCATAATGAGACTAGTCCGCCCTTGAAAATGTAAAAAGTCTCCGCGGCTTGTGGATCTGGAGGAATACGGATGATTACGGGTACCAGAGTTCAGGGTGCACATTAGGAAGGTCTCAAATATATTCTTAATTAGGACATCTGCCAGTACGTGCTTGGCGCTTGCCTGCTTCACTTCTGCCCAATTTGTGAGACTTGTGCTTTTCACCTCCTGATGCCATACTGCTTTAGATGATGGATAATCTCCATATACTTTTTTCATATCGCCTGTAAACGTCATTTTTCATACCGAGTGATGTGAAATCAAGTTTCTCAACAATTTTATTTCTACATATAATAATTTAATTGTTTGTGTACACGTGCGATACCATGACGATGTAATGATATTTGACCTGTCAACAAAAAGGTTTTCCTTCAACCCAGTTTATATTCCACATAAAGGAGATGAAGAGGTCTGATCGACCGTATTGAATGCATAATATATATGGAGCCCTGGTTCGCTTGATTAAACTTAACGTAACGTAATCGCTAGCTTTCTTAACAATTTTCGTGCACATGTTTATACAGTGTATTGGTGAACTAGCTGGAGTATAAGACATAATAAAAATAAAATAATATAATAAAAATAATATAATATATAGAGTCTGAAGCTGTAGTGTTTGACAACGTGAATTTTTCTTTGATAACATTGAGCTGCGATTTTAGAGGCCGATTTCAATCAGTCCGAGTTGTGTTTGAAGACTAACACGAGAGGAAACCCTTATGATTGGCATGGCTATTAATATTCGTTAGGGTTGCTGCCTAATTACAGATATTCGTCTTATAGACCTTGATATTAATACTCATTTTAATGGTGGCCTGATAGATTATATTTAGTCGCTATGGCCATATCTATTCCGTGTTAGTGGACCGGTTGAGGGTGCTCCTGCGATGATGGACTACCTGCAGACCTCTATCTGATTGCTTTCACTCATTCTTCTTATTAGTCTGATTACATGTATCCCCTGTGATGGAGTACTGACTATCGACATTTATATAGTTCTCGTGGCTGCTATTGTCGCCCGTAGTCGAAACCTGCTTGTAAGCATCTATCTAAAACTCTCTCGTGGTGGTAGCCGGTTGGTTGGCACTCTCTTGCTGGCAGCCTGATTGTAGATTGTAGTTGGGCTATTTGGGTGATTTTCTTTATATATATCGTGATTATTGGAAAAGTTATTCTCATTTGTTTATAAGTAGTTTTTTAGACCGGGCTTGTATATGTACTCTAGAATCTTACAGAAGAAACTGGTAAGGATAAAAAGAAGGGCTTGAAAAATTGATAAAGGACGAAAGGTGAGTAAATAAATATATGCGTAGGTTAATTATTCAATTTTTGTTAAACTACCAAAGATATTTTCTATAAATTAGAATTATTTTCAAGTGGTGCAAGTGGGTGGAGCTTGTACGCCTGATATAAATAACGGCTATTTGAGTGATTTCCTTCATATATATAGTGATCGTTTCCATTGAAAAGAACCGTTGTTTAATTGTTTTTTTCAATTAATTTTGATAAAATAATTGACGATCCAAATGTCGTTTAAATTATGTATCTGCAGCAAAGTTAAAGTAACAATAGTTGGTAAGTTATATTTCCATTTTCATAATTAAATTTACACTCGGCTAGTATATCATCTATTCAGTGATGCAATCTAATAATAAATACATACAAATCATAAATATTTTAACAAGATAGTTACTTTTAGTTATATTTATTTAGAACCAGATTTTTACAATTTTTTTTATTGTATTCTACCAACCCTAGGCCTTTTATGCGATATCTCAGTTGTGGGAAAATATAAACTGTATTTCTATTTTGGCTTATTCAATATATGTGTGGAGGGTGCTTTAAAAAATACGTGATTTTTGAAGGCATATTTTGGTTTTATCTTGAATATTCTTTAAAAAAACAGGGTCTTTTAGATTTTTTGTTTATTTTGATTATTACTCACTTTATAATGTTTTAGGAATCTATCCAAATCGTTTACTAGATATAAAAGTATAGATCTTGGGTTCTAACTAAACATTAATGTTAACAGAATTGTTTTTACTGGTTTTAGATACATTTCTGACTAATTGATATGTCTAGTGTTGTTTTTATTCCAATAAAAGTATATTGTGAAGATCTAAACTGGTTATTAGATAATATATTTGTCTTTGGTTTTTCAAAATGGCATACACCGTGCCAATCAAGTTTGTAGATATTACAGGTTAAATGAGGTAACATTGGTTTTGTTACGTTATATTGAATTCATGTATTTGGTCATCTTGAATAGAGCTTTCCATAAATAATCCATTCATAAATCAGCTTATCAGGTAGTACAATTTTCTTAATTATTAATTTCACCTTCATTCTCCATTTTCAGATCTTCTCCTACACAGTGAGCTAAAGAGTATATAAACAAGTTTTTATTTCTCTAATTTACAATTCAATTCATATGAAGATATTGGAAATGTGTTTTTATTCTCTTTTCTCATTCTGTGCTGTATGCTTCAATCCTTAAAGTTTTGAAATATTTTATTTTCAAGTGATAGTGTGAACTTTATTTTGAAATACGGGGGTGTGAAACATTTTGTTATCCATACTATTGCTTGAAGGTTTTCTGTTGCAGTACAATTGCATTTTATTTAAGTTAAGCTATGATAGGCCATTGCATGATGCGTCTATAGCATAATTAAATGCATAACAATCTCATGGTCAAAGAAGATTAAGCGATGAAGCTGTTGTACTCCTCTCAAAGCGTTATCTCTTCTTCGTTGAAATAATCCTGGGGCTTGTTAGGGCCAACTGGCATCCGTAATATAGGCAAATATCCATTTCGATCTGGTGGAAATCACTGAAAATGTGCAAAGTGGTGAAGTATTAACTTATCAATTTGTCAAATATATATCAGATATATTTAGGAGTGGATTTCTGCAATATAATTTTCCCGTTACGCTTTCGCACGAGTCGCCATTTCTGTTCAGGGTATCAGAGATAAATTAGTAAAATTGTTAATAATGCTAGCTTATTTAGAACAGGGCAAAACCCTTATCATTGGTTATTGGTTAGAAGGAAAGATAATTGGCAATTATAGTATGCTTTCTGAGTAGGCGTAACAAACATGCATTATTCACGTAACTGTAATTACAATTATAATATACGTAGCTAAGTCACAGTTTACTTTTATTTCAAGAAATATAGTGAATATCCTTGGAACTAATTTATAGTATGTTCAATAACACAATGAACTCACGTCATCTGATTTTATGACGTCAAAATGTTACAATATTGTCGCATCAACTCTGAGTAATTTTGATATCACTGTATTTCTTCTTATTTTGTTCTGTTACTACCTGTATACATCTTTCTTGATAAATCTAGATTTAATCATTGCGCTCTTCCTAATGCATTTGCCATATCTGTAAACTATTTAGTAGTCATTCTATCAGCGTACATTTTAACGAAATACTCATGTATATTATGAACAATTACACACATATCTGTGCACATATATCTTTCACATTTTTCAATAAGACTTCCTATAGTTCTAGTATATTAATTATACGTTTACCTTTAGTTGATTCCACTCTCATCACCCTGTCTTGGAAATTGTTAGTATTGAATCATAGTCCGATTTTCAGAAAGTTTCAAGTGAATAACTAAGCTGTTAATTTTCTGATGATTCCGTCATGTGTGAATTTCATTTTCAATGCGTCTGATCGAGTTTATACAGACCGAAGGGTTACTAACCTATTCCTGTTTCCAGCAGGAACAACTATAATATATCGAATAACTATAGAATATCTGCAAAGAATTATAAATAAATGCTATGTCTAATAAAATATAATCAATTCCTATGCCAACATTTAACCTTTTCCGTCAACGTTTGTTCTCTTAACGCTATTTTTATTGTCTAACCATGAGTGACCATTGGGTATATTGGTACCATTCCGAAATATTGAAATATAGTTCTGAATAAGTCTCATCTAGATACACATATTGTAATAATAAGTCTTCTGATTTTATTATATGCTTTTAAAAATTGTATCTTTTCAAAACGACGTTAGAAGTTCCATTAGACCTCTTCAGGGGTTGTCTTTACACCATTTAAATCCTAGATTAGCTCTAAGAGCTGCATATCTCTAAGCTTTCTAGGGATACTTTTCAGATTTACAGTTTCCTCTGAAATAATTGTATTAAATTGTGTTTTTACTGAAAGCACTACTCACTGTTTTTATATATTTCATATTTTTGATCTCTGATGTACAGAAAAACTTGAAAGATGGTCTCTTTTCGGTGAATTCAAGATTATATTTTTTATTTTTTGAGATTTTTCGGTGACCGTGCCTATACTAATATTCAGTGCATCTGCAACACGCTAAAAATTTTTTTAATAAAAACCGCAGCAACTTAATATTTAACACTAAAAATGCTTAACTCTCTAACGAATGCTTCCAATATCTCGTTCCTGTCCAAGTAGTTACTTGTCAGTTGATTGCCATTGTCAGTTGAATCAGTTGATTAGAGGCTTAATCTCTATTGTCTGGCCCTTCGGCATTTTCAATTAGAATCATAGTAATTAGCTAATTAAAAAGCATCAAAACAAGCAAAGCCTTGAAACATGCCAAAAAAGCCAAACAACATTTGATGGTTTATAATCTATAGTTACTATAATTAATATTTTGAAGAATTTTGCAGACGTTTGACAACCGAATGACATTTGCAGGCTGATTCGTTTATTTGTTGGAACCTATCAGACAACATTCTATCTCTTTTTAAATAGAACAAAATGATAAGGGAAATATCGTTTGACTCTAAGACGAATTTACAATTTGCGACAGCCAATACATTATACATATTGATGACGTGAGTTCACTGTTCAGTTTCAGTTTCGTGAATCACTGATGTCTTTCGATGTATTAATTAACCCTACTAAACGAGTGTCCGATTATTATTTTATAAATTACATAAAGTAATTCAACTTGGCCCTTTAAGATGTATAGAATTGACAAACAAAAGAGCCATTCATTAATGGAGCTAGATACGCGGGTTATGACTTATTTATTAACCTTATTAAACCAGCATTCTGAATATTATTTTATACATTACATCAGGTAGTTCAGCAATTTCTACTGGTTCGTTCTTATTAGATTGTCATTATTTCAATTAACTTTTATTCAATTTCAAAATAACGCAATTCATTTTCATTGATTAGACTAAGTTTCGGGGTGTTCGTTTTTTTTATTATATTTTAAAAACTCCTTTTTACGATCTAGGGTATATCTAGACTGGGCCCACTGCTTAAAGTGCGCTTCCATTGTCTTAATCTCTGTCACCGTGCTACCGACTGGCGAGTGACCTATTTTAAAAATCATCCCAGAAGACGGTTTTGCCACTTTTGCCTTTCGCATAATCGTATTTATAAACGATCAATAACATAAATCTACAACCATGGGTCACGGATTATCGCATCAGTAGGACAAGACCGTCCTGTCACCTTGATTAATAAAGGGGGTACTTCATTTGTGACGGTTTCTACATCGTTACGAAAATGGAATAAAATGGTCATGTATGCATTAGACAGTATTTGAATAATGTTCCTGTGGTTTTGAATTCCTAGGTATGATACTTGATACACTTGCATAGTATTTGCTTGTTAGTTTGGTTTTCTAGGTTTACTATTTTGTCTCCTTCGTCGAGATTTGGACAATAATTTTCGTCGTCGTATTCAAAATAATATTGATCTAATATTTGAAATTTTGAACATCGTAACGGAAGTTATGTAGTTTTTTCAGAGAACCGGGTATTCGAATCATTAAGGAGACCTTTTTCGATAAGTGTTAATTGTTTTACTAATTATGGTACCAAAAACAAATAAACAGTAAAGGCGCTCTAGAGACGAAGTGAACCAATCGGATCCTATCGCGGCTCATAGCATAGCGATTAAAACAAAAGTCCAAATTTCCTATAAGGTTAAATGTCTCTTTCTCTATGGATCTATCTTATATTTCCAGCTTTGTATAGATTATTACTGGTGTCCCAACACTTCCAATTAGATGATACTTAAAGGTACGCCCACACTTAATGTATGTGATACATTTGAAAGTGTGAATAAACCTTAAGACCTTAGACCTTTATAAGGATACGTTACTCCTCTGCGGATTTGGCGCGTATCCCGAGCTCTATTTAATTTTAAAACAGAATGATCCGAGTTTGTCGCATGCGTACATACAGCTTTATTTACCTACATAATTTATTTACCTACATATTATTAACATTGAATATTTTTTGAAATAACACATTTTATTTAAAAAATTATTGAATAAAGTGAAATAATAAAAACAATTTCGATATGCCTTTCTATTTTTACAAAAATACCATATTTAAATTAATATACATATTTGAACAATTAACAAGATCTCCGAAAATCATATAAATGAACATTACCATAATGCGTATGATCTGAACTCAAAATTTTCTTAGAATTTTATATAGTTGGATGTTATGTTTCTCACTATGAAGAAATCTTACTGGGGTCTGGGGATTTCTGTTAATCAGTCGGCCAATAAGTTGGTTTTCCAGTTGACATGTAACTACATCTTAGTTTAGCAGCTGCTTTATGCAGTTCACTGCTTTAGTTGTTGTCATTCTGGATCCCCATCTTGTATTTTTTGCATTGAAATCACCTCCAATTATAAATTTTTCACCCAGGTTGCTTAGGACATTCAAATAATTTTCCTTTTTATATTGTATCTTGGTGGACAATAAATTGCGGATATTTTAACCCTGTATCTGCTTGATTTAACAGTTACTGCTGTTACCTGATTTTCTACGGTACTGAGCCCAGGTTCTTGATGGTGGGAAACGTTCTTTTTTATTATTATTGCACTTCCTCCTCTTGCGGTGTTAGCTGGATGTATGGTATGATAAAATGTATATCTTCTAAATTCTATAAAGGATTCTTTTGTTAAATGTTTTTCTGATATTAGACAAATATCTATTTTTTGCCTATCTAGGAACATTTGTAGAGTAGCGTGATGTTGCTGAATTCCAAATTGCTATTCGGATATATTTATTTGCCATTTCGGGTTTTCGGGGGCAACAGGCCTAATACTTTTCAATTCAAGTTTTTCAATCCTTTCAGAAAAATATTCGATTATTTTTTCCTGTCTGTCCAGCTCCTGTCGGTGGTTGCTTCATCTTTCTTTGTATCTCTTTGGTTAGTTTGACTGATACTTTGGGCATAAGTCATTTCACCATTAACTTTGTTATATTTTGTCCGTTGTTTCTTTTCACTCATTGTTACTTGAGGTTTAATTTGAGCAACTCTATTTCTCCTCTCTTGTAGGGTTTTAGCAACTACACATCTTCTATAACTGCGCATTTCGGCTTAGCTTCTTTGGGTTTTCTACACTCTGTGGTGATATGTTTGCCTGAACATTTTACACATCTAGGTTCTCTTCTGCAGAATTTCTGAGTGTGTCCATGCGATTGGCATCTTTTGCATTGCGGTATTAAGTTGGATTTCGTTTCGGATTCGAGGTTCGATTTTGATTTCGGTGCCTTTGACTGGGCTTTTTGTGGCTTCGACAGTGTTTTATTTTCATTATTATTTTTTGTCGCTGCGACCTCATTGTACGTACAGATCGTATTGGATGTATTTTCGGTCTGTAACTCGACGGTAGTCATCTCGATTCTTCTGCTGATGTCGGTCCGCGTGCTTACATCCATCATCACTGGCCTGGCGAGGACTGCTGCAGAATACTCTCTTGCAATAGGGATTCTATTTTTTGTATTCTCTTGCCTGTTTCGTGCTGTATTTGTCCTAATTTTCTGTTTATCATCTCCTCCACCATTGCTTGTATAGTATTTGGCATCACGACTGCGGATTTGGCTTTCAGCACCTTTTCTGTTACTATGTCCATTTTCATTAGAATATTCGCGACGCGGGTTCTGTCTGTGGAGATGAATCGATATGTCTTATATTTTAGACAATATCTGTTATTTACGAGCTTAACTTGCTCAGTCAGATGTCTTGTTCAAAGTCTATCATTTAATTTATTTCATTAATTTAGAGTAGAATATAGTAGAATATAATATAATTTTCAAAATATCTTTTTATGATTTTGATAACAATTTTACGGTTTTCCACTTTTGAAATTCCTATACTTTGATTGCCTTAGTTCTTGCTAGATGTCGCGCGCCGCTTGTTCTCTTTCTCTAGTTAATATTTTCGCAATTAATTTGTAGATTTTGTACATTATTTCTTATATTTCCGTTTCCGCGCAAGGGAGGTTATGTCTTCGTTCTGTTTATACGTTTTGTTTATTTTATTTTATTATTGTTGTGTTTTTAGGTTTTCTTATGGATTAGACCGATCTTGTGTGATTTGGCGACCTACGACTTGTTTGTTTTACCCCCTCGTAACACTTGGAGGTTTTGTCGGACACCATCTGTGTCACTAGGAAATTTGCTTGTGCTTGACGATTGAATACCACCAGACTAGGATTGTACTTTTTTATGAATATTTGGTATTATTTCAGGGTGAGTTTAGATATCATCTTTATCCGCCTTTTCTTATTCGGAATTGATTAATTAGATGACTCTTGTGTTTTGATTTTGTAAGGCATGAAGTCCACTGAGATTACCACTCCGTGGGACGGTGAAGTGACGCCGTAAATATGTTTTGATGTTGTTTAACTACCTTTGTTTTATTTTATTTTCTTGCTAGTTATTTTCCCACCAGGATATCAGCAGTGTATTTATGTTTTTTCTATTTTTTAGATTATCTGCGTCCAGATTCTTTGGCAGAATTGACCGTGATTTATTTGGAGATGATATATCCGAAGCTATCTGTGGCACCATGCAGCCCTTCTGTACTCGATGATTAAACGCTATCAGATTAGGATTTTACTTTTGCTTGGGTACTTTCGGGTATGTTGAATATTATATTTGTTTTTATTAGACTTATCTGTTTGAAAATTCATTAATTAGATGACTTATGTGTTTTGATTTGCAAGGTATGAGGTCTATTGAGATTACAACCCCGTGGGTCGGTGCAGTAACTTCGTGAATGTGTTTCATATTGTTCAACTACTTTTATTGCCAATCATCCTCCCATAGGGATATCAACAGTTTATTTATGATTTTTTATGTTTTAGGTTAGGGATTCTTTGGCAGAGTTGATGGAATTGATTGTGTCCTAGTGGTGGAAAGCATTTTGCGACTATTGATACTATGAATTTGCTAGTTTTCTACACCATAAGATGAGTATTATTTGTCTTGTTTTATGAGGTGTGTCTCTGTCCTTTGAATGATTGTTTTAGATGATTGTGTTTTATGCAAAGATTGTTAGGAGGCTATTTTGCGAAGATAGATACGACCTTGACGATATGAGATGATATGAATTTATGCCATCTCATTTGGTAAATTAGAAAATTTGTATTTCTTCATGGATTTTGATATTATTTGTCTATTTGAGCAGTCCTTAACCCCATTTACTAATTCTCTTTATTTTTAGGTAGGTTGGGCGAAAAAACGAGACTCCTATGATTGTGTATGTGATGAAGGTGCGGATCTGTAGTGCTATTGCTCAAACTAAAGCAAACCATCAGCACCTCTCGATCTTCTTCATGCCATTTTACATGATTGAAGCATATTCTCCCATGCTCGTCGTTCCGGATCGTCAGCTTATTTTAATTGTTTAATGGTTCCTATAATTTGGCTTTTTTTTCTTGCTTATTATTATTATATTAATTACTTAATGATGCTCTTATTATAGCAACCATTATATTGACTTAAAAAACTATGTAATAGTTGCATGCAGTAGCGCTAACATCTAATAGTATGCCTAATATTAATCATTTTGAATGTCTATTTGTGGGATTGTGGAATTGTCTGTGCCTATCTCTATGCTTCTCAATGGGCATCTATTATATGTATAGAGAGTTATCTTGACATAGCTATTATTCGTATTGTGCTTTATTGGTTTAATTAATAATGAGGGTTTATATTACTGATTTCTTCTTGTTGTTTTTGTTATTATCAGTTGTCAGTTCTGGGATTGCTGGACTTCAGCGATATTTTCTTCTTCATTAATAACTTTGTTTGCCCAATCATTCAATATTTCAATTTTCTTCTTGTTTGTTTTGTTGAGTACATTTTTCATTTCCATTTGATCATTCGGAATTTTATAAAGATCTCTGGCGCTCAACCTTTCGGCGTTTGTGCATTCATTTATGATGACTATCTCCTTGATCTTGGCTGCATCCGCATACTCCTTCCGTGATTTCCAGTCTGAATCTCTTGATGTATGCTTCCATGTTTCCATGGTTTGTTATCAGTTGCACTGCTTTTCGGTTTAGCTCTAAACTTTCAAACTCTACTGTTTTGCAGTGCTTGTAAGTGTTGCGGCCGTTGGTGCATTGGTCCCAATATCTTTGCCATTTTCGTAGAGTCCATTTCTTCTTTTCGTTTCTTGTCTGTTTGATTCTTCTCAGTGGCAGCCTTGGCTAGTTGGTCGACTTTTGTTGATTCCATTGTGGTAAGCCTTTTTTCCCATGATAATTCCTTTTGATACCCCTGGCTGCTCGCTCTCGCAGTACCTTCTGTACTTCGGCTACCAGTCTGATCTTTGTCTCGTCGTTCTCCAGCTGCCAGATAGTCGCTCTGCTATCTGTTTTGATGACGGCATGCATATCGCCATGTTTTTCTTCTAGTATTCTTATGGCTTATTGTATGGCTAGAAATTCAGCTAATCTCTGTTAATTCCATTTTCTTCTAGCTTGATGCATGCCTCTTCCTCCGTCCCGTCGCTCCTGCTTTTTCTGCTTCACATTAGCATCCATCCATACCTTCGCTATGTGTCTTCCTATCTCGTACTGCTCGGTCCCCAACGAATCCACGGTTTTTCTCATGGCCAGCACATGTATTTTTACTCCGGCCTTGGCGGGCCTGGTGGATAACCGCATTTTTCTGCCGCTCATGCTCTTGCTTCGGCTTCTATTGGTAGAGGAACTACTCCTGCGATTACTTGTAGCGCGCTCGTCAGTGCTGTTTTAAACGCGCCGGTGATTAGTATTGGGGCGTATCTTTGAATCGCGTTTAGCTTCCTCTGAGTGTGTACTTTATTTACGTACCGTCCCCATTTCTCGGACCCTTATAATATGGTTGGCTTTACGACTCTCTCGTATACATTTTTCATTATGTCCCTTGCCATATTTCCGTACTTCCTGCTTATGGGTCCCGCCGTTTTGGCGACGACGGTTTCGACCTTTTCTTTAATCGCATTCAGATGGTTAATGTATATTTTTGTCTTATCCAATATTACTCCCAATTACCTCATCTGGTCTTTAGGAGTTATGATTTCTCCGTTTAATTTAATTCCTATCTTCGGAAATCTGGTCCTCCTGGGTACTACTGGGATTTATCTCTTGCGGTCATTTCTTCTTTTCTTCAATTCTTCCATCGTAAAGGGGATCTCCTTTGGATATATCATAGCTTCCGATTTTTCTATATTGTAATGTGCTCTTGAATATTCTTTCCATTCTAAGCATTTGCGCCAGCATTTGTTCCATTCTTCTTTAATTTCAGTAGGTGTTCGATGGCTGATTGCGATGATTTGGTCGTCGGCGAACGTTTGTGCTCTCACATGTGTCTGTTGTGTGCCAATATCAGCTATCTTATCGAACCAGGAGTTGATATTAATCAACCATAGAGTCGGGCCTATGCTCGACACTTGTGGGCACCCCTTCTCTATTTCGAACTCGATTTTGTTGCTGATTACCGATCTTTCAGTTAGGAAACTTGCAACTGAACGTATCATTTTCTCGTTAATTGCTGCTTTCATTTCATTTAATACAGTAACTTGTGTTGCTGCATTGAAAGCATTTTTTAGATCTAAAACCACAACCAGCACATGTCTTGCGTTCTTCTGTTCCGACTCAACCCAGTTCTTTAGGTCTCGTATGGCTTCTATGGTGCTTTTACCACTTCTGAATCCGTACTGCATTGGGTGGTGTATATTGTTCTTCTCACAAATCGCCTGCAATCTCCTATTCAATATTTTGTCATATACATTCCCCAGGGTCGACAGTAGTTTGATTGGCCTTTGTTCTCCGGACTTCTTCCTTAATCAGCAAAGGTTTGCTGTTTTCCATACCTTGGGGAAGTATCCCGCGTTGTAGCAATTTCTGTCGCTAACTATCGTCGACATGATGAAATTGCTCAAAGAATTCCAGACCGAAATGAGACAGAAATTCAGTCAGTTAGCAGACAGGGTGGAAAAATTGGAGAAATCCGGATTGGGGAAATCTACCCAAAACAAGCTAAAGAGAAATCAAAATGAGTAATTCTTTTTTAAGAATTATAACTTGGAACGCAAACGGACTAAATCAAAGAGTCCGGGGACTAGAATTATTCTTAAAAACAAATAACATAGATATAGCTCTCATATCGGAAACACGTTTTTCTAAAAAAACTACATTAAAATACGGGGTTATGATGTTTACTGGACACTACACCCCAGTGTACGAGCTCGAGGCGGAACAGCTTTAATAATTAAACAAAATATACAACATTTCGAACAAGAAGAGATAAAAAATGAAGAAATACAAGCTACGATAATTAGTATCGAAAAAAACGGGGCTGAAATAAATATTGGCGCTATATATTGTCCACCGAGACATAAAATGACACAACCACAATATAAAGATATCTTTTCAAAATTAGGCCCACGGTTTATTATTGGTGGAGACTTTAATGTTAAACATACAGCTTGGGGTTCACGAATAATAACACCTGCAAAAGGAAACGAATTACTCGAAGCCATTAACCTTACAAATTGTAATTATCATTCAGGGCTCGAACCCACTTACTGGCCCACAGATAGTAATAAAGTCCCAGACCTGCTGGATTTCTACATTACAAAAGGCATCTCATTAAATCAAATTAGTACAGAAATCTTGTGCGATCTAACATCTGATCACACTCCAGTATTGTTAACACTGAGCGCGACAATCCTAAGAAAAGCAAAAAAGCCTAATCTTACCAACAAATATACTGACTGGGACAAATTCAGATTAATACTGCAGGAACAAATCAGTTTAAAAGTAAGACTTATAACTATAGATGATCTTGAGCAATAAACCAAACATATAACTGAACAAATTCGGTCAGCTGCAAAAGATGCTACCCCAATTGCAAGAGAGAAATCAGAATATGAAGTACTTTACCCCCTCGAAATTAGAGAAATGATAAAAGAAAGACGAAAAGCTAGAAGAGTATGGCACAGGACCAGAAATGCTGCTGACAAAACCACGTTTAATAGAATTAGTAATATAAACAGAATTGCTTTCAAAAGTATTTAAGTGAATTAAGCCCACAAGCAGACAAAGATTATTCGCTATGGAAAGCAACTCGAAGATTTAAAAGACCAATTATTCAAGTACCGCCTATTAAAAATGATTGAAATGAATGGGTTCGACGCGACAATGAAAAAGCTGAATTGTTCGCAGAATATTTAGCTAACATTTTTCGGCCTAATGATATATAATCTACCATGGATACATCTCCTATTTATCAACCCGATGTAGATCTAAATCTAATTTCTCCACTGGAAGTTGCCACTGAAATTGATAACCTCAATCCTAAAAAGCACCTGGTATAGATGATATTTCACCTGGATTATTGAAATAACTGCCACGAAAAGCAATCATCATGTTGACATATATATTTAATGCCTGTGTAAAGCTGAAGCATGTCCCGGAATGCTTTAAAGTTGCACAAATAATTATGCTCAAAAAACCTGACAAACCTGCAGAACAAGTCGAATCTTACAGGCCTATTTCGCTACTACCTGCAATATCAAAGCTATTTGAGAAGCTGATATATAAACGTGTTAAACACTTGGTAACAATACCAGATTTCCAGTTTGGTTTTCGAAATCACCATTCAACTATCGATCAAGTGCACAGAGTAACTGCGGCTATTGAAAGAGCGTTTGAAGAAAAGAAATACTGCCCTGCAATATTCCTGGATGTCTCACAAGCTTTTGATCGGGTTTGGCATTTGGGATTAATCTGTAAGATGAGCAAATTGTTACCGCGTAACTATTGTCAATTGCTGGAGTCATATTTATTCGAAAGAAAATTTAGAGTATCGCACGAAATGGCGTTCTCGACATTTAAAAATATCTCGGCTGGAGTTCCACAAGGTAGCGTCTTAGGACCTCTCCTGTATCTGCTTTACACTGCTGACATTCCAACAACAAAAGAAACACTTCTTGGAACCTTTGCTGATGACACAGTTATTATGGCAAAAGATATATCTCTGCCTAGGGCAATAGAAAAAGTGCAAGTGGCAGTCAACAAAATCTACAAATGGACAAAAGATTGGAAAATTCAACTTAATAGCTCCAAATCTGTCCACGTTAATTTTGCATTAAGGCGAAATAATAAAAACTTAATTATATCACTCAATGGATGCCCGATTCCTCAAGCAGAATCAGCAAAATACCTTGGAATCCATCTTGACGGTAGATTAAATTGGAAGCATCACGTTAGACAAAAAGCAAAACACATTAGAACCAAAATAAAACAACTATACTGGTTAGTCGGAAGATACTTTCAACTTGATCTAAAATCAAAGAGGTTGATCTATAATACAATTATAAAGCCAATTTGGACCTATGGGGTTGCACTAAAAATTCAAATCAGTTAGTCATACAGCGCTGTCAAAACAAGATTCTTCGATTGATTACCAATGCCTATCGCTATGTAACCAATGAAGAACTGCACGATGACCTGGAAATCAAATGGATTTGCGAACTTGTGCAGGATTTCGCCTTGAAACACGAAAGAAGATTACTAAATCATTTTAACGTGGAAGCAATACAAGTGCTGGACAGCGCACAGGATGTCAAGAGATTGAAACGAACAAAACCATACGAACTTGTGTGAATATTTAGTGTGTATTATTAGTGTAAACTATAGCTATAAGTTAATAATTAATAAATAATTGTAATTTTATAATTGAGGAATACATACTGATGTATTTTCTCGCACTCGTCTTGCTTGCTAATTAATCCAAGCACATACGAAAAGTAGTAATAAATTAATTGTAATAATAATAACAATTAAGATTGTACTAAGCGTATCTAATAAAGATGTTATAAAAAAAATTAAATTTATTTCATTAATTTAGAGTAGAATATAATATAATTTTTAAAATATTTTTTTAAAGATATTGTTGACAATTTTACGGTTTTCCACTTTTGAAATTCCTATCCTTTGATTGCTTAAGTTCATGCTAGATGTCGCGCGCCGCTTGTTGTTCTCTTTCTCTAGTTAATATTTTCGCAATTAATTTGTAGATTTTGTAGATTATTTCTTATATTCCCGTTTTGATTACTATCTTTTCCTTTTATTAATTAAATTAGAATTACCCGTAATTTATGTTGTTGGATATTGTTTTCGTCTCCCATTCAGGAGAATTGACGTACCCGCATGGGAGGTTATGTCTTCGTTCTGTTTATACGTTTTGTTTATTTTATTTTATTATTGTTGTTTTCTTATGGATTAGGCCGATCTTGTGTGATTTGGCGATCTACGACTTGTTTGTTTTACCCCCTCACACCACTTGGAGATTTTGTCGGACACCATCTGTGTCACTAGGAAATTTGCTTGTGCTTGACGATTGAATACCACCAGACTAGGATTGTACTTTTTTATGAATATTTGGTATTATTTCAGGGTGAGTTTAGATATCATCTTTATCCGCCTTTTCTTATTCGGAATTGATTAATTAGATGACCCTTGTGTTTTGATTTTGTAAGGCATGAAGTCCACTGAGATTACCACTCCGTGGGACGGTGAAGTGATGCCGTAAATATGTTTTGATGTTGTTTAACTACCTTTGTTTTATTTTATTTTCTTGCTAGTTATTTTCCCACCAGGATATCAGCAGTGTATTTATGTTTTTTCTATTTTTTAGATTATCTGCGTCCAGATTCTTTGGCAGAATTGACCGTGATTTATTTGGAGATGATATATCCGAAGCTATCTGTGGCACCATGCAGCCCTTCTGTACTCGATGATTAAACGCTATCAGATTAGGATTTTACTTTTGCTTGGGTACTTTCGGGTATGTTGAATATTATATTTGTTTTTATTAGACTTATCTGTTCGAAAATTTATTAATTAGATGACTTTGATTTGCATGTTTTGATTTGCAAGGTATGAGGTCTATTGAGATTACAACCCCGTGGGTCGGTGCAGTAACTTCGTGAATGTGTTTCATATTGTTCAACTACTTTTATTGCCAATCATCCTCCCATAGGGATATCAACAGTTTATTTATGATTTTTTATGTTTTAGGTTAGGGATTCTTTGGCAGAGTTGATGGAATTGATTGTGTCCTAGTGGTGGAAAGCATTTTGCGACTATTGATACTATGAATTTGCTAGTTTTCTACACCATAAGATGAGTATTATTTGTCTTGTTTTATGAGGTGTGTCTCTGTCCTTTGAATGATTGTTTTAGATGATTGTGTTTTATGCAAAGATTGTTAGGAGGCTATTTTGCGAAGATAGATACGACCTTGACGATATGAGATGATATGAATTTATGCCATCTCATTTGGTAAATTAGAAAATTTGTATTTCTTCATGGATTTTGATATTATTTGTCTATTTGAGCAGTCCTTAACCCCATTTACTTATTCTCTTTATTTTTAGGTAGGTTGGGGGACAAAACGAGACTCCTATGATTGTGTATGTGATGAAGGTGCGGATCTGTAGTGCTATTGCTCAAACTAAAGCAAACCATCAGTACCTCTCGAACTTCTCCAAGCCATTTTACATGATTGAGGCATATTCTCCCATGCTCGTCGTTCCGGATGGTCAGCTTATTTTAATTGTTTAATGGTTCCTATAATTTGGCTTTTTTTTATTGCTTATTATTATTATATTAATTACTTAATGATGCTTTTATTACAGCAACCATTATTTTGACTTAAAAAACTATGTAATAGTTGCATGCAGTAGCGCTAACATCTAATAGTATGCCTAATATTAATCATTTTGAATGTCTATTTGTGGGATTGTGGAATTGTCTGTGCCTATCTCTATGTTTCTCAATGGGCATCTCTTATATGTATAGAGAGTTATCTTGACATAGCTATTATTCGTATTGTGCTTTATTGGTTTAATTAATAATGAGGGTTTATATTACTGATTTCTTCTTGTTGTTTTTGTTATTATCAGTTGTCAGTTCTGGGATTGCTGGACTTCAGCGATATTTTCTTCTTCATTAATAACTTTGTTTGTCCAATCATTCAATATTTCAATTTTCTTCTTGTTTGTTTTGTTGAGTGCATTTCTCATTTCCATCTGATCATTCGGAATTTTATAAAGATCTCTGGCGCTCAACCTTTCGGCGTTTGTGCATTCATTTATGATGACTATCTTTTTGATCTTGGCTGCATCCGCATACTCCTTCCGTGATTTCCAGTCTGAATCTCTTGATGTATGCTTCCATGTTTCCATGGTTTGTTATCAGTTGCACTACTTTTCGGTTTAGCTCTAAACTTTCAAACCCTACTGTTTTGCAGTGCTTGTAAGTGTTGACGGCATGCATATCGCCATGTTTTTCTTCTAGTATTCTTATGGCTTCTTGTACGGCTAGAAATTCAGCTACTCTCTGTTAATTCCATTTTCTTCTAGCCCGATGCATGCCTCTTCCTCCGTCCCGTCGCTCCTGCTTTTTCCTGCTTCACATTAGCATCCATCCATACCTTCGCTATGTGTCTTCCTATCTCGTACTGCTCGGTCCCCAACGAATCCACGGTTTTTCTCATGGCCAGCACATGTATTTTTACTCCGGCCTTGGCGGGCCTGGTGTATAACCGCATTTTTCTGCCGCTCATGCTCTTGCTTCGGCTTCTATTGGTAGAGGAACTACTCCTGCGATTACTTGTAGCGCGCTCGTCGGTGCTGTTTTAAACGCGCCGGTGATTAGTATTGGGGCGTATCTTTGAATCGCGTTTAGCTTCCTCTGAGTGTGTACTTTATTTACGTACCGTCCCCATTTCTCGGACCCTTATAATATGGCTGGCTTTACGACTCTCTCGTATACATTTTTAATTATGTCCCTTACCTTATTTCCGTACTTCCTGCTTATGGATCCCGCCGTTTTGGCGACGACGGTTTCGACCTTTTCTTTAATCGCATTCAGATGGTTAATGTATATTTTTGTCTTATCCAATATTACTCCCAATTACCTCATCTGGTCTTTAGGAGTTATGATTTCTTCGTTTAATTTAATTCCTATCTTCAGAAATCTGGTCCTCCTGGGTACTACTGGGATTTATCTCTTGCGGTCATTTCTTCTTTTCTTCAATTCTTCCATCGTAAAGGGGATCTCCTTTGGATATATCATAGCTTCCGATTTTTCTATATTGTAATGTGCTCTTGAATATTCTTTCCATTCTAAGCATTTGCGCCAGCATTTGTTCCATTCTTCTTTAATTTCAGTAGGTGTTCGATGGCTGATTGCGATGATTTGGTCGTCGGCGAACGTTTGTGCTCTCACATGTGTCTGTTGTGTGTCAATATCAGCTATCTTATCGGACCAGGAGTTGATATTAATCAACCATAGAGTCGGGCCTATGCTCGACCCTTGTGGGCACCCCTTCTCTATTCCGAACTCGATTTTGTTGCTGATTACCTGTTGTTTTTTAAGTTCATTATGACCCAGTCTAGTTCAGCTTCTTGTATTTCTTCTTCGTCTTCTTCTTGTTTGCTCCATTCTCCATTGGTGACCCTTGTCATGATCCTTACAAGTTGTTCTTTTTCTTCCTCCTCTTGTTTTGGATGATATTTTCCTACCTTTTCTTTCTCCAGGTTATACATATTGCCCGGTTCGGCATCTTCCATTATTTCAACTATTTTCCCCCTGCTGACTCCTAGAGTCTTTATTATTTTCCAGACTCTATGCCATGGTTCAATGTCGAATGTGTTTTCTATTTATAATTATTTCTTCTACATGCTTCTTCTTCTTTTCTTTGACAAGCTTCTTGAATGCTCGCTTCATTACTCCATAGGGAGTGAGGGAATCACGAGGTCGGTCTTATCCCCGTCTTCTCGTCTGATCGAATCGGATTTTCTTCTAAGTTCCAATTTCTTCTGTTGGCGTTCTCCATCCCATCATTCGTTGTCTTGTTTTGTTATTATGGTGGTTGTTTTTAACAGTTTAGTAGATTTCTTGAAAGCTGCTTGCATTTGCTCCGCTTGTTTTTCAATTTCGTCTATTTGCATCGTCGCCCTTATTTCTGTACTCGCGACTAGCAACCCGTCAGTGACTCTTTGCCAGCTGGTCCCGTGGTAATCAAACTTTTTCTTCGATGTCTTATTTCTCTGGAGTTTACCCTCTATTTCGAAGAGGATGTGTTTGTGGTCGCTTAGTGTCTCTTCAGTTTCTTGTACCGTCCAGTTGATCACGTTCACTTCTCGTCACTCATCAATGTTGCTGTTTCCCCTACTACTGATAAAGGTGGGAGCTGTTTGTTCATTCTGCACTAATTCCAGTCGGTATGATATGGTCTAGATTATCAGATTTGAACCTTTGTTGTTATACAATAAACATAAAGTGTGCTTGGCATTAAAATCACCAGCGACTATCCATTTCTTCTGGTATTTCTGCCATTGTTCTTCTTTTTCTTCTAAGCAATTTATGTTGTCTCCTGTCTGATGCGCGTATACGTTGGTGATTAGTAAATCGCAGTCTAATAGTTTGACTATGACTTTGTCCGGTCCCGACATTTCTTAGTTCTTGTTGCTGGTTCTCGCACCAAGATTATGTCGTATTTTTCTTTGTCGGCTTTCGCTCTCATGAGCGTGCTGGCCTGGATGCCTTTTTCGATGTTTATCTGTAGGATTTTTAGAGCCATTTCTGTTTCATTTCTTCGATGGCTTCTTCTTTTCTTTTCTTGTATATTGGACAGGTTCTATCATTTACTCTGTTGTTGGAGTTTACCTCCGGTGCTCCTGCTCATTTGCAGTTCGCACAATTCGTGGTGCTACTCTTGCAGTCCCTTCCCCCGTGCGGTCCTGCACATATATAACAACACTGTGCGCTTCTACAATGTATCTGCTTGTGCCCGAATCTGCTGCATTTATAGCATAGTAGAATTGCGTTGAAATCATCAACGAATTGTCTCAAGTACCCTACAAAGACTTTGCCCTTTTTTAATACTGCTCTGTATATGCTGGGAATTGTTTCGATTATAACGTTGTTTCTTTCTGGGTTTTTGCATATATATTTCTTTACTACCTTGATGATTTCTTCTGGTTCTTCGTTGTTGTCAGTCTTTTTTCTTTCTTCTTGGATGATGTTCATATTCTCTTCGTTTTGATCAGCCAGATCTTCTATTATTTGTTCGTCTGTGATCTCCCTGGATACCCCTGTGATTCTGAATTTGGGACGTTTTTCACTATTATCGATTTTGATACCATGTACAGAGCTTATTTTTTCTATCAGGTCTTTCTTTTGTTTCTGGTCTTTACAGATCAGTGATACCAGTCCATGTCTGTGTACTCTTACGTGTTTGAGGCCATCTCCTGCTAACTCTTTACGGGTTAGCTTGCCTCTGATGGCGGCTAATGTCTCCGCGCCACTTGCTTTTTCCTTTCTGATTTTAATTTCGTATATATTATTAATCTGTTTCGGATTTTGCCATTCTAGATTAGGTCTAGTGGATTTCGATACCTTTGACTGGGCTTTTTGTGGCTTCGACAGTGTTTTATTTTCATTATTCTATTTTGTCGCCGCGACCTCATTGTACGTACAGATCGTATTGGATGTACTTTCGGTCTGTAACTCCACGGTAGTCATCTCGATTCTTCTGCTGATGTCGGTCTGCGTGCTTACATCCATCATCATTGGCCTGGCGAGGACTGCTGGAGAATACTCTCTTGCAATAGGGATTCTATTTTTTGTATTCTCTTATCTGTTTCGTGCTGTATTTGTCCCAATTTTCTGTTTATCATCTCCTCCACCATTGCTTCCGCATTCGTGATGCTCTGGACTTATATAGTATTTGGCATCACGACTGCGGATTTGGCTTTCAGCACCTTTTCTGTTACTATGTCCATTTTCATTAAAATATTCGCGACGCGGTTTCTGTCTGTGGAGATGACTCGATATGTCTTATATTTTAGACAATATCTGTTGGTTACAAGCCTAACTTGCTCAGTCAGATGTCTTGTTCAAAGTCTATCATTTAATTTATATTAAAATTCAGTTCGGTCCCGACCTTCATAGAGTCAAGACGTGTTTTTTCTTTCCCGAAAACGAGTCTCCGTAAATATCAAATAAAAATATATCTATATATTTTTTACGGTCAATTTCTGTTAACGGTTTCAAAGAACTCCCAGGTACAGGATACGGTGAAACGGCCAACCCAACGTGAAGGAAATAAAAGACTCAAACTCTCAAACAAAAGACGTTCTACGTTTTCCAGAAAAGGGAAAAAGTGAAAGTTAGTGAAAAAAACATTTAATTATAACATCATGGACAACAACATGGATTTGAATATATTATTGAAAGAAAACAAGGAATTAAGAATGAATAATGAGCGTCTGAACCAACAACTGTTGCAATTATCTAAGGATATGGCTGATATCCGTTTGCAACTGCAAAGTCACACGCAAGATACACCAAAAAGGTATACTAATTATGCAGAAGACTACTACACGGATGAAGACGAACTAGCATTAGAGGTAGGGGAACAGTCTGACTGGACCGAAGTAACAAACAAGAAGGATAAAAAGAGGAAGAAGTCTCAGATGACGCCATCGCCAATCGCAAAAAGTGGTATAAATATTAAAAAAAAGAAGCAAGAAAACAAAATCCCTCTGCCCCCTCCGATCAAGGTAAGCAATGTTGGCAATTTTAATTTATTTAGATCAGAAATAAAGGGAGTAGCCTCTGACCGAGTGCAGTTTAAAGCTTTGTCTAACAATGATATTAACGTAACCCTTAACAATGAAACAGACTATAGGAATGTAAAAAAGCATCTCATTGAGATGAAGAAAAACAATTCATTCAATAAACTCGAATATCACACTTATCAATTAAAAAGTGATAAGTGGTATAGAGTAGTCATTAGAGGATTACCGTCCACAACAGATCAGGACGATATTAAATCGGAATTACGGGCTTGCGGGCACGAAGTAGTGACCGTCACGCCTATAGCGAAAAAGACAACAAATGTAAATGGCGAAAAACAAATTAAAACTTTTCCGTTGTTCTATGTAGACATGACACAAAAGGAAAATAATAAAAATATATACGACATAAATTATTTACTAGACTGTAGGATAAAAGTGGAACCTCCGAAGAAAAATAATAATATACCACAATGCACAAACTGTCAAAATCTTGGACACACTAAAAATTTTTGCAGTAGGGAACCAAGATGTGTGAAATGTGCCGGTAAACATCACACAACTCAGTGCAGAAAACAACGCAATAGTGTAGCGACATGCGTGTTGTGCAATGAAAAAGGTCACCCTGCCAATTATAAAGGATGTGCAGTATATCAAAAAAAAAGAACTCCAGCCAAAGAAAATTACAGCAGAACAACGCTTAAGATAAATTGACAAAGTCAAAAACTCTGAATCAACATCTACCGTTGAAAATAAAAAAACCCGTGAAACCGTAAGACCATCGGTCAAAAATATAAACGTCAAAATATCAAATGATAAACAAATTGATACGAAACCGCAGAACGCTGCGGCCAACGAGCCAACTATCGTCGACATGATGAAATTGCTCAAAGAATTCCAGACCGAAATGAGACAGAAATTCAGTCAGTTAGCAGACAGGGTGGAAAAATTGGAGAAATCCGAATTGGGGAAATCTACCCAAAACAAGCTAAAGAGAAATCAAAATGAGTAATTCTTTTTTAAGAATTATAACTTGGAACGCAAACGGACTAAATCAAACAGTCCGGGAACTAGAATTATTCTTAAAAACAAATAACATAGATATAGCTCTCATATCGGAAACACATTTTTCTAAAAAAAACTACATTAAAATACGGGGTTATGATGCTTACTGGACACTACACCCCAGTGAACGAGCTCGAGGCGGAACAGCTTTAATAATTAAACAAAATATACAACATTTCTAACAAGAAGAGATAAAAAATGAAGAAATACAAGCTACGATAATTAGTATCGAAAAAAACGGGGCTGAAATAAATATTGGCGCTATATATTGTCCACCGAGACATAAAATGACACAACAACAATATAAAGATATCTTTTCAAAATTAGGCCCACGGTTTATTATTGGTGGAGACTTTAATGTTAAACATACAGCTTGGGGTTCACGAATAATAATACCTGGAAAAGGAAACGAATTACTCGAAGTCATTAACCTTACAAATTGTAATTATCATTCAGGGCGCGAACCCACTTACTGGCCCACAGACAGTAATAAAGTCCCAGACCTGCTGGATGTCTACATTACAAAAGGCATCTCATTAAATCAAATTAGTACAGAAAGCTTGTGCGATCTAACATCTGATCACACTCCAGTATTGTTAACACTGAGCGCGACAATCCTAAGAAAAGCAAAAAAGCCTAATCTTACCAACAAATATACTGACTGGGACAAATTCATATTAATACTGCAGGAACAAATCAGTTTAAAAGTAAGACTTAAAACTATAGATGATCTTGAGCAACAAACCAAACATATAACTGAACAAATTCGGTTAGCTGCAAAAGATGCTACCCCAATTGCAAGAGAGAAATCAGAATATGAAGTACTTTACCCCCTCGAAATTAGAGAAATGATAAAAGAAAGACGAAAAGCTAGAAGAGTATGGCACAGGACCAGAAATGCTGCTGACAAAACCACGTTTAATAGAATTAGTAATCAGACAAATCAAAAGATCAAAGAATATAAACAGAATTGCTTTCAAAAGTATTTAAGTGAATTAAGCCCACAAGCAGACAAAGATTATTCGCTATGGAAAGCAACTCGAAGATTTAAAAGACCAATTATTCGAGTACCGCCTATTAAAAATGATCGATATGAATGGGTTCGACGCGACAATGAAAAAGCTGAATTGTTCGCAGAATATTTAGCTAACATTTTTCGGCCTAATGATATATAATCTACCATGGATACATCTCCTATTTATCAACCCGATTTAGATCTAAATCTAATTTCTCCACTGGAAGTTGCCACTGAAATTGATATTCTCAATCCTAAAAAGGCACCTGGTATTGATGACATTTCACCTGGATTATTGAAAGAACTGCCACGAAAAGCAATCATCATGTTGACATATATATTTAATGCCTGTTTAAGGCTGAAGCATGTCCCGGAATGCTTTAAAGTTGCACAAATAATTATGCTCAAAAAACCTGACAAACCTGCAGAACAAGTCGAATCTTACAGGCCTGTTTCGCTACTACCTGCAATATCAAAGCTATTTGAGAAGCTGATATATAAACGTGTTAAACACTTGGTAACAATACCAGATTTCCAGTTTGGTTTTCGAAATCACCATTCAACTATCGATCAAGTGCACAGAGTAACTGCGTCTATTGAAAGAGCGTTTGAAGAAAAGAAATACTGCCCTGCAATATTCCTGGATGTCTCACAACATTTTGATCGGGTTTGGCATTTGGGATTAATCTGTAAGATGAGCAAATTGTTACCGCGTAACTATTGTCAATTGCTGGAGTCATATTTATTCGGAAGAAAATTTAGAGTATCGCACGAAATGGCGTTCTCGACATTTAAAAATATCTCGGCTGGAGTTCCACAAGGTAGCGTCTTAGGCCCTCTCCTGTATCTGCTCTACACTGCTGACATTCCAACAACAAAAGAAACACCTCTTGGAACCTTTGCTGATGACACAGTTATTATGGCAAAAGATATATCTCTGCCTAGGGCAATAGAAAAAGTGCAAGCGGCAGTCAACAAAATCTACAAATGGACAAAAGATTGGAAAATTCAACTTAATAGCTCCAAATCTGTCCACGTTAATTTTGCATTAAGGCGAAATCATCTTGACGGTAGATTAAATTGGAAGCATCACGTTAGACAAAAAGCAAAACACATTAGAACCAAAATAAAACAACTATACTGGTTAGTCGGAAGATACTCTCAACTTGATCTAAAATCAAAGAGGTTGATCTATAATACAATTATAAAGCCAATTTGGACCTATGGGGTGCAAATATGGGGTTGCACTAAAAATTCAAATCAGTTAGTCATACAGCGCTGTCAAAACAAGATTCTTCGATTGATTACCAATGCCTATCGCTATGTAACCAATGAAGAACTGCACGATGACCTGGAAATCAAATGGATTTGCGAAGTTGTGAAGGATTTCGCCTTGAAATACGAAAGAAGATTACTAAATCATTCTAACGTGGAAGCAATACAACTGCTGGACAGCGCACAGGATGTCAAGAGGTTGAAACGAACAAAACCATACGAACTTGTGTGAACATTTAGTGTGTATTATTAGTGTAAACTATAGCTATAAGTTAATAATTAATAAATAATTGTAATTTTATAATTGAGGAATACATACTGATGTATTTTCTCGCACTCGTCTTGCTTGCTAATTAATCCAAGCACATAGGAAAAGTAGTAATAAATTAATTGTAATAATAATAATAATTAAGATTGTACTAAGCGTATCTAATAAAGATGTTATGAAAAAGAACATTAATTTATTTCATTAATTTAGAGTAGAATATAGTAGAATATAATTTTTAAAATATTTTTTTAAAGATATTGATGACAATTTTACGGTTTTCCACTTTTGAAATTCCTATCCTTTGATTGCTTAAGTTCATGCTAGATGTCGCGCGCCGCTTGTTCTCTTTCTCTAGTTAATATTTTCGCAATTAATTTGTAGATTTTGTAGATTATTTCTTATATTCCCGTTTTGATTACTATCTTTTCCTTTTATTAATTAAATTAGAATTACCCGTAATTTATGTTGTTGGATATTGTTTTCGTCTCTCATTCAGGAGAATTGACGTACCCGCATGGGAGGTTATGTCTTCGTTCTGTTTATACGTTTTGTTTATTTTATTTTATTATTGTTGTGTTTTTAGGTTTTCTTATGGATTAGACCGATCTTGTGTGATTTGGCGACCTACGACTTGTTTGTTTTACCCCCTCACACCACTTGGAGATTTTGTCGGACACCATCTGTGTCACTAGGAAATTTGCTTGTGCTTGACGATTGAATACCACCAGACTAGGATTGTACTTTTGTATGAATATTTGGTATTATTTCAGGGTGAGTTTAGATATCATCTTTATCCGCCTTTTCTTATTCGGAATTGATTAATTAGATGACCCTTGTGTTTTGATTTTGTAAGGCATGAAGTCCACTGAGATTACCACTCCGTGGGACGGTGAAGTGACGCCGTCAATATGTTTTGATGTTGTTTAACTACCTTTGTTTTATTTTATTTTCTTGTTAGTTATTTTCCCACCAGGATATCAGCAGTGTATTTATGTTTTTTCTATTTTTTAGGTTATCTGCGTCCAGATTCTTTGGCAGAATTGACCGTGATTTATTTGGAGATGATATATCCGAAGCTATCCGTGGCACCATGCAGCCCTTCTGTACTCGATGATTAAACGCTATCAGATTAGGATTTTACTTTTGCTTGGGTACTTTCGGGTATGTTGAATATTATATTTGTTTTTATTAGACTTATCTGTTCGAAAATGTATTAATTAGATGACTTATGTGTTTTGATTTGCAAGGTATGAGGTCTATTGAGATTACAACCCCGTGGGTCGGTGCAGTAACTTCGTAAATGTGTTTCATATTGTTCAACTACTTTTATTGCCAATCATCCTCCCATAGGGATATCAACAGTTTATTTATGATTTTTTATGTTTTAGGTTAGGGATTCTTTGGCAGAGTTGATGGAATTGATTGTGTCCTAGTGGTGGAAAGCATTTTGGGACTATTGATACTATGAATTTGCTAGTTTTCTACACCATAAGATGAGTATTATTTGTCTTGTTTTATGAGGTGTGTCTCTGTCCTTTGAATGATTGTTTTAAATGATTGTGTTTTATGCAAAGGTTGTTAGGAGGTTATTTTGCGAAGATAGATACGACCTTGACGATATGAGATGATATGAATTTATGCCATCTCATTTGGTAAATTAGAAAATTTGTATTTCTTCATGGATTTTTATATTATTTGTCTATTTGAGCAGTCCTTAACCCCATTTACTTATTCTCTTTATTTTTAGGTAGGTTGGGCGACAAAACGAGACTCCTATGATTGTGTATGTGATGAAGATGCGGATCTGTAGTGCTATTGCTCACACTAAAGCAAACCATCAGCACCTCTCGATCTTCTCGATGCCATTTTACATGATTGAAGCATATTCTCCCATGCTCGTCGTTCCGGATGGTCAGCTTATTTTAATTGTTTAATGGTTCCTATAATTTGGCTTTTTTTTCTTGCTTATTATTATTATATTAATTACTTAATGATGCTTTTATTATAGCAACCATTATTTTGACTTAAAAAACTATATAATAGTTGCATGCAGTAGCGCTAACATCTAATAATAGTATGCCTAATATTAATCATTTTGAATGTCTATTTGTGGGATTGTGGAATTGTCTATGCCTATCTCTATGTTTCTCAAGGGGCATCTCTTATATGTATAGAGAGTTATCTTGACATAGCTATTATTCGTATTGTGCTTTATTGGTTTAATTAATAATGAGGGTTTATATTACTGATTTCTTCTTGTTGTTTTTGTTATTATCAGTTGTCAGTTCTGGGATTGCTGGACTTCAGCGATATTTTCTTCATTAATAACTTTGTTTGCCCAACCATTCAATGTTTCAATTTTCTTCTTGTTTGTTTTGTTGAGTGCATTTCTCATTTCCATCTGATCATTCGGAATTTTATAAAGATCTCTGGCGCTCAACCTTTCGGCGTTTGTGCATTAATTTATGATGACTATCTTCTTGATCTTGGCTGCATCCGCATACTCCTTACGCGATTTCCAGTATGAATCTCTTGATGTATGCTTCCATGTTTCCATGGTTTGTTATCAGTTGCACTGCTTTTCGGTTTAGCTCTAAACTTTCAAACCCTACTGTTTTGCAGTGCTTGTAAGTGTTGACGGCATGCATATCGCCGTGTTTTTCTTCTAGTATTCTTATGGCTTCTTGTACGGCTAGAAATTCAGCTACTCTCTGTTAATTCCATTTTCTTCTAGCCTGATGCATGCCTCTTCCTCCGTCCCATCGCTCCTGCTTTTTCCTGCTTCACATTAGCATCCATCCATACCTTCGCTATGTGTCTTCCTATCTCGTACTGCTCGGTCCCCAACGAATCCACGGTTTTTCTCATGGCCAGCACATGTATTTTTACTCCGCCCTTGGCGGGCCTTGTCTATAACCGCATTTTTTTGCCGCTCATACTCTTGGTTCGGCTTCTATTGGTAGAGGAACTACTCCTGCGATTACTTGTAGCGCGCTCGTCGGTGCTGTTTTAAACGCGCCGGTGATTAGTATTGGGGCGTATCTTTGAATCGCGTTTAGCTTCCTCTGAGTGTGTACTTTATTTACGTACCGTCCCCATTTCTCGGACCCTTATAATATGGTTGGCTTTACGACTCTCTCGTATACATTTTTCATTATGTCCCTTACCTTATTTCCGTACTTCCTGCTTATGGGTCCCGCCGTTTTGGCGACGACAGTTTCGACCTTTTCTTTAATCGCATTCAGATGGTTAATGTATATTTTTGTCTTATCCAATATTACTCCCAATTACCTCATATGGTCTTTAGGAGTTATGATTTCTTCGTTTAATTTAATTCCTATCTTCGGAAATCTGGTCCTTCTGGGTACTACTGGGATTTATCTCTTGCGGTCATTTCTTCTTTTCTTCAATTCTTCCATCGTAAAGGGGATCTCCTTTGGATATATCATAGCTTCCGATTTTTCTATATTGTAATGTGCTCTTGAATATTCTTTCCATTCTAAGCATTTGCGCCAGCATTTGTTCCATTCTTCTTTAATTTCAGTAGGTGTTCGATGGCTGATTGCGATGATTTGGTCGTCGGCGAACGTTTGTGCTCTCACATGTGTCTGTTGTGTGTCAATATCAGCTATCTTATCGGACCAGGAGTTGATATTAATCAACCATAGAGTCGGGCCTATGCTCGACCCTTGTGGGCACCCCTTCTCTATTCCGAACTCGATTTTGTTGCTGATTACCTGTTGTTTTTTAAGTTCATTATGACCCAGTCTAGTTCAGCTTCTTGTATTTCTTCTTCGTCTTCTTCTTGTTTGCTCCATTCTCCATTGGTGACCCTTGTCATGATCCTTACAAGTTGTTCTTTTTCTTCCTCCTCTTGTTTTGGATGATATTTTCCTACCTTTTCTTTCTCCAGGTTATACATATTGCCCGGTTCGGCATCTTCCATTATTTCAACTATTTTCCCCCTGCTGACTCCTAGAGTCTTTATTATTTTCCAGACTCTATGCCATGGTTCAATGTCGAATGTGTTTTCTATTTATAATTATTTCTTCTACATGCTTCTTCTTCTTTTCTTTGACAAGCTTCTTGAATGCTCGCTTCATTACTCCATAGGGAGTGAGGGAATCACGAGGTCGGTCTTATCCCCGTCTTCTCGTCTGATCGAATCGGATTTTCTTCTAAGTTCCAATTTCTTCTGTTGGCGTTCTCCATCCCATCATTCGTTGTCTTGTTTTATTATTATGGTGGTTGTTTTTAACAGTTTAGTAGATTTCTTGAAAGCTGCTTGCATTTGCTCCGCTTGTTTTTCAATTTCGTCTATTTGCATCGTCGCCCTTATTTCTGTACTCGCGACTAGCAACCCGTCAGTGACTCTTTGCCAGCTGGTCCCGTGGTAATCAAACTTTTTCTTCGATGTCTTATTTCTCTGGAGTTTACCCTCTATTTCGAAGAGGATGTGTTTGTGGTCGCTTAGTGTCTCTTCAGTTTCTTGTACCGTCCAGTTGATCACGTTCACTTCTCGTCACTCATCAATGTTGCTGTTTCCCCTACTACTGATAAAGGTGGGAGCTGTTTGTTCATTCTGCACTAATTCCAGTCGGTATGATATGGTCTAGATTATCAGATTTGAACCTTTGTTGTTATACAATAAACATAAAGTGTGCTTGGCATTAAAATCACCAGCGACTATCCATTTCTTCTGGTATTTCTGCCATTGTTCTTCTTTTTCTTCTAAGCAATTTATGTTGTCTCCTGTCTGATGCGCGTATACGTTGGTGATTAGTAAATCGCAGTCTAATAGTTTGACTATGACTTTGTCCGGTCCCGACATTTCTTAGTTCTTGTTGCTGGTTCTCGCACCAAGATTATGTCGTATTTTTCTTTGTCGGCTTTCGCTCTCATGAGCGTGCTGGCCTGGATGCCTTTTTCGATGTTTATCTGTAGGATTTTTAGAGCCATTTCTGTTTCATTTCTTCGATGGCTTCTTCTTTTCTTTTCTTGTATATTGGACAGGTTCTATCATTTACTCTGTTGTTGGAGTTTACCTCCGGTGCTCCTGCTCATTTGCAGTTCGCACAATTCGTGGTGCTACTCTTGCAGTCCCTTCCCCCGTGCGGTCCTGCACATATATAACAACACTGTGCGCTTCTACAATGTATCTGCTTGTGCCCGAATCTGCTGCATTTATAGCATAGTAGAATTGCGTTGAAATCATCAACGAATTGTCTCAAGTACCCTACAAAGACTTTGCCCTTTTTTAATACTGCTCTGTATATGCTGGGAATTGTTTCGATTATAACGTTGTTTCTTTCTGGGTTTTTGCATATATATTTCTTTACTACCTTGATGATTTCTTCTGGTTCTTCGTTGTTGTCAGTCTTTTTTCTTTCTTCTTGGATGATGTTCATATTCTCTTCGTTTTGATCAGCCAGATCTTCTATTATTTGTTCGTCTGTGATCTCCCTGGATACCCCTGTGATTCTGAATTTGGGACGTTTTTCACTATTATCGATTTTGATACCATGTACAGAGCTTATTTTTTCTATCAGGTCTTTCTTTTGTTTCTGGTCTTTACAGATCAGTGATACCAGTCCATGTCTGTGTACTCTTACGTGTTTGAGGCCATCTCCTGCTAACTCTTTACGGGTTAGCTTGCCTCTGATGGCGGCTAATGTCTCCGCGCCACTTGCTTTTTCCTTTCTGATTTTAATTTCGTATATATTATTAATCTGTTTCGGATTTTGCCATTCTAGATTAGGTCTAGTGGATTTCGATACCTTTGACTGGGCTTTTTGTGGCTTCGACAGTGTTTTATTTTCATTATTCTATTTTGTCGCCGCGACCTCATTGTACGTACAGATCGTATTGGATGTACTTTCGGTCTGTAACTCCACGGTAGTCATCTCGATTCTTCTGCTGATGTCGGTCTGCGTGCTTACATCCATCATCATTGGCCTGGCGAGGACTGCTGGAGAATACTCTCTTGCAATAGGGATTCTATTTTTTGTATTCTCTTATCTGTTTCGTGCTGTATTTGTCCCAATTTTCTGTTTATCATCTCCTCCACCATTGCTTCCGCATTCGTGATGCTCTGGACTTATATAGTATTTGGCATCACGACTGCGGATTTGGCTTTCAGCACCTTTTCTGTTACTATGTCCATTTTCATTAAAATATTCGCGACGCGGTTTCTGTCTGTGGAGATGACTCGATATGTCTTATATTTTAGACAATATCTGTTGGTTACAAGCCTAACTTGCTCAGTCAGATGTCTTGTTCAAAGTCTATCATTTAATTTATATTAAAATTCAGTTCGGTCCCGACCTTCATAGAGTCAAGACGTGTTTTTTCTTTCCCGAAAACGAGTCTCCGTAAATATCAAATAAAAATATATCTATATATTTTTTACGGTCAATTTCTGTTAACGGTTTCAAAGAACTCCCAGGTACAGGATACGGTGAAACGGCCAACCCAACGTGAAGGAAATAAAAGACTCAAACTCTCAAACAAAAGACGTTCTACGTTTTCCAGAAAAGGGAAAAAGTGAAAGTTAGTGAAAAAAACATTTAATTATAACATCATGGACAACAACATGGATTTGAATATATTATTGAAAGAAAACAAGGAATTAAGAATGAATAATGAGCGTCTGAACCAACAACTGTTGCAATTATCTAAGGATATGGCTGATATCCGTTTGCAACTGCAAAGTCACACGCAAGATACACCAAAAAGGTATACTAATTATGCAGAAGACTACTACACGGATGAAGACGAACTAGCATTAGAGGTAGGGGAACAGTCTGACTGGACCGAAGTAACAAACAAGAAGGATAAAAAGAGGAAGAAGTCTCAGATGACGCCATCGCCAATCGCAAAAAGTGGTATAAATATTAAAAAAAAGAAGCAAGAAAACAAAATCCCTCTGCCCCCTCCGATCAAGGTAAGCAATGTTGGCAATTTTAATTTATTTAGATCAGAAATAAAGGGAGTAGCCTCTGACCGAGTGCAGTTTAAAGCTTTGTCTAACAATGATATTAACGTAACCCTTAACAATGAAACAGACTATAGGAATGTAAAAAAGCATCTCATTGAGATGAAGAAAAACAATTCATTCAATAAACTCGAATATCACACTTATCAATTAAAAAGTGATAAGTGGTATAGAGTAGTCATTAGAGGATTACCGTCCACAACAGATCAGGACGATATTAAATCGGAATTACGGGCTTGCGGGCACGAAGTAGTGACCGTCACGCCTATAGCGAAAAAGACAACAAATGTAAATGGCGAAAAACAAATTAAAACTTTTCCGTTGTTCTATGTAGACATGACACAAAAGGAAAATAATAAAAATATATACGACATAAATTATTTACTAGACTGTAGGATAAAAGTGGAACCTCCGAAGAAAAATAATAATATACCACAATGCACAAACTGTCAAAATCTTGGACACACTAAAAATTTTTGCAGTAGGGAACCAAGATGTGTGAAATGTGCCGGTAAACATCACACAACTCAGTGCAGAAAACAACGCAATAGTGTAGCGACATGCGTGTTGTGCAATGAAAAAGGTCACCCTGCCAATTATAAAGGATGTGCAGTATATCAAAAAAAAAGAACTCCAGCCAAAGAAAATTACAGCAGAACAACGCTTAAGATAAATTGACAAAGTCAAAAACTCTGAATCAACATCTACCGTTGAAAATAAAAAAACCCGTGAAACCGTAAGACCATCGGTCAAAAATATAAACGTCAAAATATCAAATGATAAACAAATTGATACGAAACCGCAGAACGCTGCGGCCAACGAGCCAACTATCGTCGACATGATGAAATTGCTCAAAGAATTCCAGACCGAAATGAGACAGAAATTCAGTCAGTTAGCAGACAGGGTGGAAAAATTGGAGAAATCCGAATTGGGGAAATCTACCCAAAACAAGCTAAAGAGAAATCAAAATGAGTAATTCTTTTTTAAGAATTATAACTTGGAACGCAAACGGACTAAATCAAACAGTCCGGGAACTAGAATTATTCTTAAAAACAAATAACATAGATATAGCTCTCATATCGGAAACACATTTTTCTAAAAAAAACTACATTAAAATACGGGGTTATGATGCTTACTGGACACTACACCCCAGTGAACGAGCTCGAGGCGGAACAGCTTTAATAATTAAACAAAATATACAACATTTCTAACAAGAAGAGATAAAAAATGAAGAAATACAAGCTACGATAATTAGTATCGAAAAAAACGGGGCTGAAATAAATATTGGCGCTATATATTGTCCACCGAGACATAAAATGACACAACAACAATATAAAGATATCTTTTCAAAATTAGGCCCACGGTTTATTATTGGTGGAGACTTTAATGTTAAACATACAGCTTGGGGTTCACGAATAATAATACCTGGAAAAGGAAACGAATTACTCGAAGTCATTAACCTTACAAATTGTAATTATCATTCAGGGCGCGAACCCACTTACTGGCCCACAGACAGTAATAAAGTCCCAGACCTGCTGGATGTCTACATTACAAAAGGCATCTCATTAAATCAAATTAGTACAGAAAGCTTGTGCGATCTAACATCTGATCACACTCCAGTATTGTTAACACTGAGCGCGACAATCCTAAGAAAAGCAAAAAAGCCTAATCTTACCAACAAATATACTGACTGGGACAAATTCATATTAATACTGCAGGAACAAATCAGTTTAAAAGTAAGACTTAAAACTATAGATGATCTTGAGCAACAAACCAAACATATAACTGAACAAATTCGGTTAGCTGCAAAAGATGCTACCCCAATTGCAAGAGAGAAATCAGAATATGAAGTACTTTACCCCCTCGAAATTAGAGAAATGATAAAAGAAAGACGAAAAGCTAGAAGAGTATGGCACAGGACCAGAAATGCTGCTGACAAAACCACGTTTAATAGAATTAGTAATCAGACAAATCAAAAGATCAAAGAATATAAACAGAATTGCTTTCAAAAGTATTTAAGTGAATTAAGCCCACAAGCAGACAAAGATTATTCGCTATGGAAAGCAACTCGAAGATTTAAAAGACCAATTATTCGAGTACCGCCTATTAAAAATGATCGATATGAATGGGTTCGACGCGACAATGAAAAAGCTGAATTGTTCGCAGAATATTTAGCTAACATTTTTCGGCCTAATGATATATAATCTACCATGGATACATCTCCTATTTATCAACCCGATTTAGATCTAAATCTAATTTCTCCACTGGAAGTTGCCACTGAAATTGATATTCTCAATCCTAAAAAGGCACCTGGTATTGATGACATTTCACCTGGATTATTGAAAGAACTGCCACGAAAAGCAATCATCATGTTGACATATATATTTAATGCCTGTTTAAGGCTGAAGCATGTCCCGGAATGCTTTAAAGTTGCACAAATAATTATGCTCAAAAAACCTGACAAACCTGCAGAACAAGTCGAATCTTACAGGCCTGTTTCGCTACTACCTGCAATATCAAAGCTATTTGAGAAGCTGATATATAAACGTGTTAAACACTTGGTAACAATACCAGATTTCCAGTTTGGTTTTCGAAATCACCATTCAACTATCGATCAAGTGCACAGAGTAACTGCGTCTATTGAAAGAGCGTTTGAAGAAAAGAAATACTGCCCTGCAATATTCCTGGATGTCTCACAACATTTTGATCGGGTTTGGCATTTGGGATTAATCTGTAAGATGAGCAAATTGTTACCGCGTAACTATTGTCAATTGCTGGAGTCATATTTATTCGGAAGAAAATTTAGAGTATCGCACGAAATGGCGTTCTCGACATTTAAAAATATCTCGGCTGGAGTTCCACAAGGTAGCGTCTTAGGCCCTCTCCTGTATCTGCTCTACACTGCTGACATTCCAACAACAAAAGAAACACCTCTTGGAACCTTTGCTGATGACACAGTTATTATGGCAAAAGATATATCTCTGCCTAGGGCAATAGAAAAAGTGCAAGCGGCAGTCAACAAAATCTACAAATGGACAAAAGATTGGAAAATTCAACTTAATAGCTCCAAATCTGTCCACGTTAATTTTGCATTAAGGCGAAATCATCTTGACGGTAGATTAAATTGGAAGCATCACGTTAGACAAAAAGCAAAACACATTAGAACCAAAATAAAACAACTATACTGGTTAGTCGGAAGATACTCTCAACTTGATCTAAAATCAAAGAGGTTGATCTATAATACAATTATAAAGCCAATTTGGACCTATGGGGTGCAAATATGGGGTTGCACTAAAAATTCAAATCAGTTAGTCATACAGCGCTGTCAAAACAAGATTCTTCGATTGATTACCAATGCCTATCGCTATGTAACCAATGAAGAACTGCACGATGACCTGGAAATCAAATGGATTTGCGAAGTTGTGAAGGATTTCGCCTTGAAATACGAAAGAAGATTACTAAATCATTCTAACGTGGAAGCAATACAACTGCTGGACAGCGCACAGGATGTCAAGAGGTTGAAACGAACAAAACCATACGAACTTGTGTGAACATTTAGTGTGTATTATTAGTGTAAACTATAGCTATAAGTTAATAATTAATAAATAATTGTAATTTTATAATTGAGGAATACATACTGATGTATTTTCTCGCACTCGTCTTGCTTGCTAATTAATCCAAGCACATAGGAAAAGTAGTAATAAATTAATTGTAATAATAATAATAATTAAGATTGTACTAAGCGTATCTAATAAAGATGTTATGAAAAAGAACATTAATTTATTTCATTAATTTAGAGTAGAATATAGTAGAATATAATTTTTAAAATATTTTTTTAAAGATATTGATGACAATTTTACGGTTTTCCACTTTTGAAATTCCTATCCTTTGATTGCTTAAGTTCATGCTAGATGTCGCGCGCCGCTTGTTCTCTTTCTCTAGTTAATATTTTCGCAATTAATTTGTAGATTTTGTAGATTATTTCTTATATTCCCGTTTTGATTACTATCTTTTCCTTTTATTAATTAAATTAGAATTACCCGTAATTTATGTTGTTGGATATTGTTTTCGTCTCTCATTCAGGAGAATTGACGTACCCGCATGGGAGGTTATGTCTTCGTTCTGTTTATACGTTTTGTTTATTTTATTTTATTATTGTTGTGTTTTTAGGTTTTCTTATGGATTAGACCGATCTTGTGTGATTTGGCGACCTACGACTTGTTTGTTTTACCCCCTCACACCACTTGGAGATTTTGTCGGACACCATCTGTGTCACTAGGAAATTTGCTTGTGCTTGACGATTGAATACCACCAGACTAGGATTGTACTTTTGTATGAATATTTGGTATTATTTCAGGGTGAGTTTAGATATCATCTTTATCCGCCTTTTCTTATTCGGAATTGATTAATTAGATGACCCTTGTGTTTTGATTTTGTAAGGCATGAAGTCCACTGAGATTACCACTCCGTGGGACGGTGAAGTGACGCCGTCAATATGTTTTGATGTTGTTTAACTACCTTTGTTTTATTTTATTTTCTTGTTAGTTATTTTCCCACCAGGATATCAGCAGTGTATTTATGTTTTTTCTATTTTTTAGGTTATCTGCGTCCAGATTCTTTGGCAGAATTGACCGTGATTTATTTGGAGATGATATATCCGAAGCTATCCGTGGCACCATGCAGCCCTTCTGTACTCGATGATTAAACGCTATCAGATTAGGATTTTACTTTTGCTTGGGTACTTTCGGGTATGTTGAATATTATATTTGTTTTTATTAGACTTATCTGTTCGAAAATGTATTAATTAGATGACTTATGTGTTTTGATTTGCAAGGTATGAGGTCTATTGAGATTACAACCCCGTGGGTCGGTGCAGTAACTTCGTAAATGTGTTTCATATTGTTCAACTACTTTTATTGCCAATCATCCTCCCATAGGGATATCAACAGTTTATTTATGATTTTTTATGTTTTAGGTTAGGGATTCTTTGGCAGAGTTGATGGAATTGATTGTGTCCTAGTGGTGGAAAGCATTTTGGGACTATTGATACTATGAATTTGCTAGTTTTCTACACCATAAGATGAGTATTATTTGTCTTGTTTTATGAGGTGTGTCTCTGTCCTTTGAATGATTGTTTTAAATGATTGTGTTTTATGCAAAGGTTGTTAGGAGGTTATTTTGCGAAGATAGATACGACCTTGACGATATGAGATGATATGAATTTATGCCATCTCATTTGGTAAATTAGAAAATTTGTATTTCTTCATGGATTTTTATATTATTTGTCTATTTGAGCAGTCCTTAACCCCATTTACTTATTCTCTTTATTTTTAGGTAGGTTGGGCGACAAAACGAGACTCCTATGATTGTGTATGTGATGAAGATGCGGATCTGTAGTGCTATTGCTCACACTAAAGCAAACCATCAGCACCTCTCGATCTTCTCGATGCCATTTTACATGATTGAAGCATATTCTCCCATGCTCGTCGTTCCGGATGGTCAGCTTATTTTAATTGTTTAATGGTTCCTATAATTTGGCTTTTTTTTCTTGCTTATTATTATTATATTAATTACTTAATGATGCTTTTATTATAGCAACCATTATTTTGACTTAAAAAACTATATAATAGTTGCATGCAGTAGCGCTAACATCTAATAATAGTATGCCTAATATTAATCATTTTGAATGTCTATTTGTGGGATTGTGGAATTGTCTATGCCTATCTCTATGTTTCTCAAGGGGCATCTCTTATATGTATAGAGAGTTATCTTGACATAGCTATTATTCGTATTGTGCTTTATTGGTTTAATTAATAATGAGGGTTTATATTACTGATTTCTTCTTGTTGTTTTTGTTATTATCAGTTGTCAGTTCTGGGATTGCTGGACTTCAGCGATATTTTCTTCATTAATAACTTTGTTTGCCCAACCATTCAATGTTTCAATTTTCTTCTTGTTTGTTTTGTTGAGTGCATTTCTCATTTCCATCTGATCATTCGGAATTTTATAAAGATCTCTGGCGCTCAACCTTTCGGCGTTTGTGCATTAATTTATGATGACTATCTTCTTGATCTTGGCTGCATCCGCATACTCCTTACGCGATTTCCAGTATGAATCTCTTGATGTATGCTTCCATGTTTCCATGGTTTGTTATCAGTTGCACTGCTTTTCGGTTTAGCTCTAAACTTTCAAACCCTACTGTTTTGCAGTGCTTGTAAGTGTTGACGGCATGCATATCGCCGTGTTTTTCTTCTAGTATTCTTATGGCTTCTTGTACGGCTAGAAATTCAGCTACTCTCTGTTAATTCCATTTTCTTCTAGCCTGATGCATGCCTCTTCCTCCGTCCCATCGCTCCTGCTTTTTCCTGCTTCACATTAGCATCCATCCATACCTTCGCTATGTGTCTTCCTATCTCGTACTGCTCGGTCCCCAACGAATCCACGGTTTTTCTCATGGCCAGCACATGTATTTTTACTCCGCCCTTGGCGGGCCTTGTCTATAACCGCATTTTTTTGCCGCTCATACTCTTGGTTCGGCTTCTATTGGTAGAGGAACTACTCCTGCGATTACTTGTAGCGCGCTCGTCGGTGCTGTTTTAAACGCGCCGGTGATTAGTATTGGGGCGTATCTTTGAATCGCGTTTAGCTTCCTCTGAGTGTGTACTTTATTTACGTACCGTCCCCATTTCTCGGACCCTTATAATATGGTTGGCTTTACGACTCTCTCGTATACATTTTTCATTATGTCCCTTACCTTATTTCCGTACTTCCTGCTTATGGGTCCCGCCGTTTTGGCGACGACAGTTTCGACCTTTTCTTTAATCGCATTCAGATGGTTAATGTATATTTTTGTCTTATCCAATATTACTCCCAATTACCTCATATGGTCTTTAGGAGTTATGATTTCTTCGTTTAATTTAATTCCTATCTTCGGAAATCTGGTCCTTCTGGGTACTACTGGGATTTATCTCTTGCGGTCATTTCTTCTTTTCTTCAATTCTTCCATCGTAAAGGGGATCTCCTTTGGATATATCATAGCTTCCGATTTTTCTATATTGTAATGTGCTCTTGAATATTCTTTCCATTCTAAGCATTTGCGCCAGCATTTGTTCCATTCTTCTTTAATTTCAGTAGGTGTTCGATGGCTGATTGCGATGATTTGGTCGTCGGCGAACGTTTGTGCTCTCACATGTGTCTGTTGTGTGTCAATATCAGCTATCTTATCGGACCAGGAGTTGATATTAATCAACCATAGAGTCGGGCCTATGCTCGACCCTTGTGGGCACCCCTTCTCTATTCCGAACTCGATTTTGTTGCTGATTACCTGTTGTTTTTTAAGTTCATTATGACCCAGTCTAGTTCAGCTTCTTGTATTTCTTCTTCGTCTTCTTCTTGTTTGCTCCATTCTCCATTGGTGACCCTTGTCATGATCCTTACAAGTTGTTCTTTTTCTTCCTCCTCTTGTTTTGGATGATATTTTCCTACCTTTTCTTTCTCCAGGTTATACATATTGCCCGGTTCGGCATCTTCCATTATTTCAACTATTTTCCCCCTGCTGACTCCTAGAGTCTTTATTATTTTCCAGACTCTATGCCATGGTTCAATGTCGAATGTGTTTTCTATTTATAATTATTTCTTCTACATGCTTCTTCTTCTTTTCTTTGACAAGCTTCTTGAATGCTCGCTTCATTACTCCATAGGGAGTGAGGGAATCACGAGGTCGGTCTTATCCCCGTCTTCTCGTCTGATCGAATCGGATTTTCTTCTAAGTTCCAATTTCTTCTGTTGGCGTTCTCCATCCCATCATTCGTTGTCTTGTTTTATTATTATGGTGGTTGTTTTTAACAGTTTAGTAGATTTCTTGAAAGCTGCTTGCATTTGTTCCGCTTGTTTTTCAATTTCGTCTATTTGCATCGTCGCCCTTATTTCTGTACTCGCGACTAGCAACCCGTCAGTGACTCTTTGCCAGCTGGTCCCGTGGTAATCAAACTTTTTCTTCGATGTCTTATTTCTCTGGAGTTTACCCTCTATTTCGAAGAGGATGTGTTTGTGGTCGCTTAGTGTCTCTTCAGTTTCTTGTACCGTCCAGTTGATCACGTTCACTTCTCGTCACTCATCAATGTTGCTGTTTCCCCTACTACTGATAAAGGTGGGAGCTGTTTGTTCATTCTGCACTAATTCCAGTCGGTATGATATGGTCTAGATTATCAGATTTGAACCTTTGTTGTTATACAATAAACATAAAGTGTGCTTGGCATTAAAATCACCAGCGACTATCCATTTCTTCTGGTATTTCTGCCATTGTTCTTCTTTTTCTTCTAAGCAATTTATGTTGTCTCCTGTCTGATGCGCGTATACGTTGGTGATTAGTAAATCGCAGTCTAATAGTTTGACTATGACTTTGTCCGGTCCCGACATTTCTTAGTTCTTGTTGCTGGTTCTCGCACCAAGATTATGTCGTATTTTTCTTTGTCGGCTTTCGCTCTCATGAGCGTGCTGGCCTGGATGCCTTTTTCGATGTTTATCTGTAGGATTTTTAGAGCCATTTCTGTTTCATTTCTTCGATGGCTTCTTCTTTTCTTTTCTTGTATATTGGACAGGTTCTATCATTTACTCTGTTGTTGGAGTTTACCTCCGGTGCTCCTGCTCATTTGCAGTTCGCACAATTCGTGGTGCTACTCTTGCAGTCCCTTCCCCCGTGCGGTCCTGCACATATATAACAACACTGTGCGCTTCTACAATGTATCTGCTTGTGCCCGAATCTGCTGCATTTATAGCATAGTAGAATTGCGTTGAAATCATCAACGAATTGTCTCAAGTACCCTACAAAGACTTTGCCCTTTTTTAATACTGCTCTGTATATGCTGGGAATTGTTTCGATTATAACGTTGTTTCTTTCTGGGTTTTTGCATATATATTTCTTTACTACCTTGATGATTTCTTCTGGTTCTTCGTTGTTGTCAGTCTTTTTTCTTTCTTCTTGGATGATGTTCATATTCTCTTCGTTTTGATCAGCCAGATCTTCTATTATTTGTTCGTCTGTGATCTCCCTGGATACCCCTGTGATTCTGAATTTGGGACGTTTTTCACTATTATCGATTTTGATACCATGTACAGAGCTTATTTTTTCTATCAGGTCTTTCTTTTGTTTCTGGTCTTTACAGATCAGTGATACCAGTCCATGTCTGTGTACTCTTACGTGTTTGAGGCCATCTCCTGCTAACTCTTTACGGGTTAGCTTGCCTCTGATGGCGGCTAATGTCTCCGCGCCACTTGCTTTTTCCTTTCTGATTTTAATTTCGTATATATTATTAATCTGTTTCGGATTTTGCCATTCTAGATTAGGTCTAGTGGATTTCGATACCTTTGACTGGGCTTTTTGTGGCTTCGACAGTGTTTTATTTTCATTATTCTATTTTGTCGCCGCGACCTCATTGTACGTACAGATCGTATTGGATGTACTTTCGGTCTGTAACTCCACGGTAGTCATCTCGATTCTTCTGCTGATGTCGGTCTGCGTGCTTACATCCATCATCATTGGCCTGGCGAGGACTGCTGGAGAATACTCTCTTGCAATAGGGATTCTATTTTTTGTATTCTCTTATCTGTTTCGTGCTGTATTTGTCCCAATTTTCTGTTTATCATCTCCTCCACCATTGCTTCCGCATTCGTGATGCTCTGGACTTATATAGTATTTGGCATCACGACTGCGGATTTGGCTTTCAGCACCTTTTCTGTTACTATGTCCATTTTCATTAAAATATTCGCGACGCGGTTTCTGTCTGTGGAGATGACTCGATATGTCTTATATTTTAGACAATATCTGTTGGTTACAAGCCTAACTTGCTCAGTCAGATGTCTTGTTCAAAGTCTATCATTTAATTTATATTAAAATTCAGTTCGGTCCCGACCTTCATAGAGTCAAGACGTGTTTTTTCTTTCCCGAAAACGAGTCTCCGTAAATATCAAATAAAAATATATCTATATATTTTTTACGGTCAATTTCTGTTAACGGTTTCAAAGAACTCCCAGGTACAGGATACGGTGAAACGGCCAACCCAACGTGAAGGAAATAAAAGACTCAAACTCTCAAACAAAAGACGTTCTACGTTTTCCAGAAAAGGGAAAAAGTGAAAGTTAGTGAAAAAAACATTTAATTATAACATCATGGACAACAACATGGATTTGAATATATTATTGAAAGAAAACAAGGAATTAAGAATGAATAATGAGCGTCTGAACCAACAACTGTTGCAATTATCTAAGGATATGGCTGATATCCGTTTGCAACTGCAAAGTCACACGCAAGATACACCAAAAAGGTATACTAATTATGCAGAAGACTACTACACGGATGAAGACGAACTAGCATTAGAGGTAGGGGAACAGTCTGACTGGACCGAAGTAACAAACAAGAAGGATAAAAAGAGGAAGAAGTCTCAGATGACGCCATCGCCAATCGCAAAAAGTGGTATAAATATTAAAAAAAAGAAGCAAGAAAACAAAATCCCTCTGCCCCCTCCGATCAAGGTAAGCAATGTTGGCAATTTTAATTTATTTAGATCAGAAATAAAGGGAGTAGCCTCTGACCGAGTGCAGTTTAAAGCTTTGTCTAACAATGATATTAACGTAACCCTTAACAATGAAACAGACTATAGGAATGTAAAAAAGCATCTCATTGAGATGAAGAAAAACAATTCATTCAATAAACTCGAATATCACACTTATCAATTAAAAAGTGATAAGTGGTATAGAGTAGTCATTAGAGGATTACCGTCCACAACAGATCAGGACGATATTAAATCGGAATTACGGGCTTGCGGGCACGAAGTAGTGACCGTCACGCCTATAGCGAAAAAGACAACAAATGTAAATGGCGAAAAACAAATTAAAACTTTTCCGTTGTTCTATGTAGACATGACACAAAAGGAAAATAATAAAAATATATACGACATAAATTATTTACTAGACTGTAGGATAAAAGTGGAACCTCCGAAGAAAAATAATAATATACCACAATGCACAAACTGTCAAAATCTTGGACACACTAAAAATTTTTGCAGTAGGGAACCAAGATGTGTGAAATGTGCCGGTAAACATCACACAACTCAGTGCAGAAAACAACGCAATAGTGTAGCGACATGCGTGTTGTGCAATGAAAAAGGTCACCCTGCCAATTATAAAGGATGTGCAGTATATCAAAAAAAAAGAACTCCAGCCAAAGAAAATTACAGCAGAACAACGCTTAAGATAAATTGACAAAGTCAAAAACTCTGAATCAACATCTACCGTTGAAAATAAAAAAACCCGTGAAACCGTAAGACCATCGGTCAAAAATATAAACGTCAAAATATCAAATGATAAACAAATTGATACGAAACCGCAGAACGCTGCGGCCAACGAGCCAACTATCGTCGACATGATGAAATTGCTCAAAGAATTCCAGACCGAAATGAGACAGAAATTCAGTCAGTTAGCAGACAGGGTGGAAAAATTGGAGAAATCCGAATTGGGGAAATCTACCCAAAACAAGCTAAAGAGAAATCAAAATGAGTAATTCTTTTTTAAGAATTATAACTTGGAACGCAAACGGACTAAATCAAACAGTCCGGGAACTAGAATTATTCTTAAAAACAAATAACATAGATATAGCTCTCATATCGGAAACACATTTTTCTAAAAAAAACTACATTAAAATACGGGGTTATGATGCTTACTGGACACTACACCCCAGTGAACGAGCTCGAGGCGGAACAGCTTTAATAATTAAACAAAATATACAACATTTCTAACAAGAAGAGATAAAAAATGAAGAAATACAAGCTACGATAATTAGTATCGAAAAAAACGGGGCTGAAATAAATATTGGCGCTATATATTGTCCACCGAGACATAAAATGACACAACAACAATATAAAGATATCTTTTCAAAATTAGGCCCACGGTTTATTATTGGTGGAGACTTTAATGTTAAACATACAGCTTGGGGTTCACGAATAATAATACCTGGAAAAGGAAACGAATTACTCGAAGTCATTAACCTTACAAATTGTAATTATCATTCAGGGCGCGAACCCACTTACTGGCCCACAGACAGTAATAAAGTCCCAGACCTGCTGGATGTCTACATTACAAAAGGCATCTCATTAAATCAAATTAGTACAGAAAGCTTGTGCGATCTAACATCTGATCACACTCCAGTATTGTTAACACTGAGCGCGACAATCCTAAGAAAAGCAAAAAAGCCTAATCTTACCAACAAATATACTGACTGGGACAAATTCATATTAATACTGCAGGAACAAATCAGTTTAAAAGTAAGACTTAAAACTATAGATGATCTTGAGCAACAAACCAAACATATAACTGAACAAATTCGGTTAGCTGCAAAAGATGCTACCCCAATTGCAAGAGAGAAATCAGAATATGAAGTACTTTACCCCCTCGAAATTAGAGAAATGATAAAAGAAAGACGAAAAGCTAGAAGAGTATGGCACAGGACCAGAAATGCTGCTGACAAAACCACGTTTAATAGAATTAGTAATCAGACAAATCAAAAGATCAAAGAATATAAACAGAATTGCTTTCAAAAGTATTTAAGTGAATTAAGCCCACAAGCAGACAAAGATTATTCGCTATGGAAAGCAACTCGAAGATTTAAAAGACCAATTATTCGAGTACCGCCTATTAAAAATGATCGATATGAATGGGTTCGACGCGACAATGAAAAAGCTGAATTGTTCGCAGAATATTTAGCTAACATTTTTCGGCCTAATGATATATAATCTACCATGGATACATCTCCTATTTATCAACCCGATTTAGATCTAAATCTAATTTCTCCACTGGAAGTTGCCACTGAAATTGATATTCTCAATCCTAAAAAGGCACCTGGTATTGATGACATTTCACCTGGATTATTGAAAGAACTGCCACGAAAAGCAATCATCATGTTGACATATATATTTAATGCCTGTTTAAGGCTGAAGCATGTCCCGGAATGCTTTAAAGTTGCACAAATAATTATGCTCAAAAAACCTGACAAACCTGCAAGTCGACAAGTCGAATCTTACAGGCCTGTTTCGCTACTACCTGCAATATCAAAGCTATTTGAGAAGCTGATATATAAACGTGTTAAACACTTGGTAACAATACCAGATTTCCAGTTTGGTTTTCGAAATCACCATTCAACTATCGATCAAGTGCACAGAGTAACTGCGGCTATTGAAAGAGCGTTTGAAGAAAAGAAATACTGCCCTGCAATATTCCTGGATGTCTCACAAGCTTTTGATCGGGTTTGGCATTTTGGATTAATCTGTAAGATGAGCAAATTGTTACCGCGTAACTATTGTCAATTGCTGGAGTCATATTTATTCGGAAGAAAATTTAGAATATCGCACGAAATGGCATTCTCGACATTTAAAAATATCTCGGCTGGAGTTCCACAAGGTAGCGTCTTAGGACCTCTCCTGTATCTGCTTTGCACTGCTGACATTCCAACAACAAAAGAAACACTTCTTGGAACCTTTGCTGATGACACAGTTATTATGGCAAAAGATATATCTCTGCCTAGGGCAATAGAAAAAGTGCAAGTGGCAGTCAACAAAATCTACAAATGGACAAAAGATTGGAAAATTCAACTTAATAGCTCCAAATCTGTCCGCGTTAATTTTGCATGAAGGCGAAATAATAAAAACTTAATTATATCACTCAATGGATGCCCGATTCCTCAAGCAGAATCAGCAAAATACCTTGGAATCCATCTTGACAGTAGATTAAATTGGAAGCATCACGTTAGACAAAAAGCAAAACACATTAGAACCAAAATAAAACAACTATACTGGTTAGTCGGAAGATACTCTCAACTTGATCTAAAATCAAAGAGGTTGATCTATAATACAATTATAAAGCCAATTTGGACCTATGGGGTGCAAATATGGGGTTGCACTAAAAATTCAAATCAGTTAGTCATACAGCGCTGTCAAAACAAGATTCTTCGATTGATTACCAATGCCTATCGCTATGTAACCAATGAAGAACTGCACGATGACCTGGAAATCAAATGGATTTGCGAAGTTGTGAAGGATTTCGCCTTGAAATACGAAAGAAGATTACTAAATCATTCTAACGTGGAAGCAATACAACTGCTGGACAGCGCACAGGATGTCAAGAGGTTGAAACGAACAAAACCATACGAACTTGTGTGAACATTTAGTGTGTATTATTAGTGTAAACTATAGCTATAAGTTAATAATTAATAAATAATTGTAATTTTATAATTGAGGAATACATACTGATGTATTTTCTCGCACTCGTCTTGCTTGCTAATTAATCCAAGCACATAGGAAAAGTAGTAATAAATTAATTGTAATAATAATAATAATTAAGATTGTACTAAGCGTATCTAATAAAGATGTTATGAAAAAGAACATTAATTTATTTCATTAATTTAGAGTAGAATATAGTAGAATATAATTTTTAAAATATTTTTTTAAAGATATTGATGACAATTTTACGGTTTTCCACTTTTGAAATTCCTATCCTTTGATTGCTTAAGTTCATGCTAGATGTCGCGCGCCGCTTGTTCTCTTTCTCTAGTTAATATTTTCGCAATTAATTTGTAGATTTTGTAGATTATTTCTTATATTCCCGTTTTGATTACTATCTTTTCCTTTTATTAATTAAATTAGAATTACCCGTAATTTATGTTGTTGGATATTGTTTTCGTCTCTCATTCAGGAGAATTGACGTACCCGCATGGGAGGTTATGTCTTCGTTCTGTTTATACGTTTTGTTTATTTTATTTTATTATTGTTGTGTTTTTAGGTTTTCTTATGGATTAGACCGATCTTGTGTGATTTGGCGACCTACGACTTGTTTGTTTTACCCCCTCACACCACTTGGAGATTTTGTCGGACACCATCTGTGTCACTAGGAAATTTGCTTGTGCTTGACGATTGAATACCACCAGACTAGGATTGTACTTTTGTATGAATATTTGGTATTATTTCAGGGTGAGTTTAGATATCATCTTTATCCGCCTTTTCTTATTCGGAATTGATTAATTAGATGACCCTTGTGTTTTGATTTTGTAAGGCATGAAGTCCACTGAGATTACCACTCCGTGGGACGGTGAAGTGACGCCGTCAATATGTTTTGATGTTGTTTAACTACCTTTGTTTTATTTTATTTTCTTGTTAGTTATTTTCCCACCAGGATATCAGCAGTGTATTTATGTTTTTTCTATTTTTTAGGTTATCTGCGTCCAGATTCTTTGGCAGAATTGACCGTGATTTATTTGGAGATGATATATCCGAAGCTATCCGTGGCACCATGCAGCCCTTCTGTACTCGATGATTAAACGCTATCAGATTAGGATTTTACTTTTGCTTGGGTACTTTCGGGTATGTTGAATATTATATTTGTTTTTATTAGACTTATCTGTTCGAAAATGTATTAATTAGATGACTTATGTGTTTTGATTTGCAAGGTATGAGGTCTATTGAGATTACAACCCCGTGGGTCGGTGCAGTAACTTCGTAAATGTGTTTCATATTGTTCAACTACTTTTATTGCCAATCATCCTCCCATAGGGATATCAACAGTTTATTTATGATTTTTTATGTTTTAGGTTAGGGATTCTTTGGCAGAGTTGATGGAATTGATTGTGTCCTAGTGGTGGAAAGCATTTTGGGACTATTGATACTATGAATTTGCTAGTTTTCTACACCATAAGATGAGTATTATTTGTCTTGTTTTATGAGGTGTGTCTCTGTCCTTTGAATGATTGTTTTAAATGATTGTGTTTTATGCAAAGGTTGTTAGGAGGTTATTTTGCGAAGATAGATACGACCTTGACGATATGAGATGATATGAATTTATGCCATCTCATTTGGTAAATTAGAAAATTTGTATTTCTTCATGGATTTTTATATTATTTGTCTATTTGAGCAGTCCTTAACCCCATTTACTTATTCTCTTTATTTTTAGGTAGGTTGGGCGACAAAACGAGACTCCTATGATTGTGTATGTGATGAAGATGCGGATCTGTAGTGCTATTGCTCACACTAAAGCAAACCATCAGCACCTCTCGATCTTCTCGATGCCATTTTACATGATTGAAGCATATTCTCCCATGCTCGTCGTTCCGGATGGTCAGCTTATTTTAATTGTTTAATGGTTCCTATAATTTGGCTTTTTTTTCTTGCTTATTATTATTATATTAATTACTTAATGATGCTTTTATTATAGCAACCATTATTTTGACTTAAAAAACTATATAATAGTTGCATGCAGTAGCGCTAACATCTAATAATAGTATGCCTAATATTAATCATTTTGAATGTCTATTTGTGGGATTGTGGAATTGTCTATGCCTATCTCTATGTTTCTCAAGGGGCATCTCTTATATGTATAGAGAGTTATCTTGACATAGCTATTATTCGTATTGTGCTTTATTGGTTTAATTAATAATGAGGGTTTATATTACTGATTTCTTCTTGTTGTTTTTGTTATTATCAGTTGTCAGTTCTGGGATTGCTGGACTTCAGCGATATTTTCTTCATTAATAACTTTGTTTGCCCAACCATTCAATGTTTCAATTTTCTTCTTGTTTGTTTTGTTGAGTGCATTTCTCATTTCCATCTGATCATTCGGAATTTTATAAAGATCTCTGGCGCTCAACCTTTCGGCGTTTGTGCATTAATTTATGATGACTATCTTCTTGATCTTGGCTGCATCCGCATACTCCTTACGCGATTTCCAGTATGAATCTCTTGATGTATGCTTCCATGTTTCCATGGTTTGTTATCAGTTGCACTGCTTTTCGGTTTAGCTCTAAACTTTCAAACCCTACTGTTTTGCAGTGCTTGTAAGTGTTGACGGCATGCATATCGCCATGTTTTTCTTCTAGTATTCTTATGGCTTCTTGTACGGCTAGAAATTCAGCTACTCTCTGTTAATTCCATTTTCTTCTAGCCTGATGCATGCCTCTTCCTCCGTCCCATCGCTCCTGCTTTTTCCTGCTTCACATTAGCATCCATCCATACCTTCGCTATGTGTCTTCCTATCTCGTACTGCTCGGTCCCCAACGAATCCACGGTTTTTCTCATGGCCAGCACATGTATTTTTACTCCGCCCTTGGCGGGCCTTGTCTATAACCGCATTTTTTTGCCACTCATACTCTTGGTTCGGCTTCTATTGGTAGAGGAACTACTCCTGCGATTACTTGTAGCGCGCTCGTCGGTGCTGTTTTAAACGCGCCGGTGATTAGTATTGGGGCGTATCTTTGAATCGCGTTTAGCTTCCTCTGAGTGTGTACTTTATTTACGTACCGTCCCCATTTCTCGGACCCTTATAATATGGTTGGCTTTACGACTCTCTCGTATACATTTTTCATTATGTCCCTTACCTTATTTCCGTACTTCCTGCTTATGGGTCCCGCCGTTTTGGCGACGACAGTTTCGACCTTTTCTTTAATCGCATTCAGATGGTTAATGTATATTTTTGTCTTATCCAATATTACTCCCAATTACCTCATATGGTCTTTAGGAGTTATGATTTCTTCGTTTAATTTAATTCCTATCTTCGGAAATCTGGTCCTTCTGGGTACTACTGGGATTTATCTCTTGCGGTCATTTCTTCTTTTCTTCAGTTTTTCCATCGTAAAGGGGATCTCCTTTGGATATATCATAGCTTCCGATTTTTCTATATTGTAATGTGCTCTTGAATATTCTTTCCATTCTAAGCATTTGCGCCAGCATTTGTTCCATTCTTCTTTAATTTCAGTAGGTGTTCGATGGCTGATTGCGATGATTTGGTCGTCGGCGAACGTTTGTGCTCTCACATGTGTCTGTTGTGTGTCAATATCAGCTATCTTATCGAACCAGGAGTTGATATTAATCAACCATAGAGTCGGGCCTATGCTCGACCCTTGTGGGCACCCCTTCTCTATTCCGAACTCGATTTTGTTGCTGATTACCTGTTGTTTTTTAAGTTCATTATGGCCCAGTCTAGTTCAGCTTCTTGTATTTCTTCTTCGTCTTCTTCTTGTTTGCTCCATTCTCCATTGGTGACCCTTGTCGTGATCCTTACAAGTTGTTCTTTTTCTTCCTCCTCTTGTTTTGGATGATATTTTTCTACCTTTTCTTTCTCCAGGTTATACATATTGCCCGGTTCGGCATCTTCCATTATTTCAACTATTTTCCCCCTGCTGACTCCTAGAGTCTTTATTTATTTTCCAGACTCTATGCCATGGTTCAATGTCGAATGTGTTTTCTATTTATAATTATTTCTTCTACATGCTTCTTCTTCTTTTCTTTAACAAGCTTCTTGAATGCTCGCTTCATTACTCCATAGGGAGTGAGGGAATCACGAGGTCGGTCTTATCCCCGTCTTCTCGTCTGATCGAATCGGCTTTTCTCTAAGTTCCAATTTCTTCTGTTGGCGTTCTCCATCCCATCATTCGTTGTCTTGTTTTATTATTATGGTGGTTGTTTTTAACAGTTTAGTAGATTTCTTGAAAGCTGCTTGCATTTGCTCCGCTTGTTTTTCAATTTCGTCTATTTGCATCGTCGCCCTTATTTCTGTGCTCGCGACTAGCAACCCGTCAGTGACTCTTTGCCAGCTGGTCCCGTGATAATCAAACTCTTTCTTCGATGTCTTATTTCTCTGGGGTTTACCCTCTATTTCGAAGAGGATGTGTTTGTGGTCGCTTAGTGTCTCTTCAGTTTCTTGTACCGTCCAGTTGATCACGTTCACTTCTCGTCACTCATCAATGTTGCTGTTTCCCCTACTACTGATAAAGGTGGGAGCTGTTTGTTCATTCTGCACTAATTCCAGTCGGTATGATATGGTCTAGATTATCAGATTTGAACCTTTGTTGTTATACAATAAACATAAAGTGTGCTTGGCATTAAAATCACCAGCTAATATCAATTTCTTCTGGTATTTCTGCCATTGTTCTTCTTTTTCTTCTAAGCAATTTATGTTGTCTCCTGTCTGATGCGCGTATACGTTGATGATTAGTAAATCTCAGTCTAATAGTTTGACTATGACTTTGTCCGGTCCCGACATTTCTTAGTTCTTGTTGCTGGTTCTCGCACCAAGATTATGTCGTATTTTTCTTTGTCGGCTTTCGCTCTCATGAGCGTGCTAGCCTGGATGCCTTTTTCGATGTTTATCTGTATAATTATTAGAGCCATTTCTGTTTCATTTCTTCGATGGCTTCTTCTTTTCTTTTCTTGTATATTGGACAGGTTCTATCATTTACTCTATTTTTGGAGTTTACCTCCGGTGCTCCTGCTCATTTGCAGTTCGCACAATTCGTGGTGCTACTCTTGCAGTCCCTTCCCCCGTGCGGTCCTGCACATATATAACAACACTGTGCGCTTCTACAATGTATCTGCTTGTGCCCGAATCTGCTGCATTTATAGCATAGTAGAATTGCGTTGAAATCATCAACGAATTGTCTCAAGTACCCTACAAAGACTTTGCCCTTTTTTAACACTGCTCTGTATATGCTGGGAATTGTTTCGATTATAACGTTGTTTCTTTCTGGGTTTTTGCATATATATTTCTTTACTACCTTGATGATTTCTTCTGGTTCTTCGTTGTTGTCAGTCTTTTTTCTTTCTTCTTGGATGATGTTCACATTCTCTTCGTTTTGATCAGCCAGATCTTCTATTATTTGTTCGTCTGTGATATCCCTGGATACCCCTGGGATTCTGAATTTGGGACGTTTTTCACTATTATCGATTTTGATAGCATGTACAGAGCTTATTTTTTCTATCAGGTCTTTCTTTTGTTTCTGGTCTTTACAGATCAGTGATACCAGTCCATGTCTGTGTACTCTTACGTGTTTGAGGCCATCTCCTGCTAACTCTTTACTTGTTAGCTTGCCTCTGATGGCGGCTAATGTCTCCGCGCCACTTGCTTTTTCCTTTCTGATTTTAATTTCGTATATATTATTAATCTGTTTCGGATTTTGCCATTCTAGATTAGGTGTGGTGGATTTCGATGCCTTTGACTGGGCTTTTTGTGGCTTCGACAGTGTTTTATTTTCATTATTCTTTTTTGTCGCCGCGACCTCATTGTACGTACAGATCGTATTGGATGTACTTTCGGTCTGTAACTCCACGGTAGTCATCTCGATTCTTCTGCTAATGTCGGTCTGCGTGCTTACATCCATCATCACTGGCCTGGCGAGGACTGCTGGAGAATACTCTCTTGCAATAGGGATTCTATTTTTTGTATTCTCTTGTCTGTTTCGTGCTGTATTTGTCCCAATTTTCTGTTTATCATCTCCTCCACAATTGCTTCCTCATTCGTGATGCTCTGGACTTATATAGTATTTGGCATCACGACTGCGGATTTGGCTTTCAGCACCTTTTCTGTTACTATGTCCATTTTCATTAAAATATTCGCGACGCGGTTTCTGTCTGTGGAGATGAATCGATATGTCTTATATTTTAGACAATATCTGTTGGTTACGAGCCTAACTTGCTCAGTCAGATGTCTTGTTCAAAGTCTATCATTTAATTTATATTAAAATTCAGTTCGGTCCCGACCTTCATAGAGTCAAGACGTGTTTTTTCTTTCCCGAAAACGAGTCTCCGTAAATATCAAATAAAAATATATCTATATATTTTCTACGGTCAATTTCTGTTAACGGTTTCAAAGAACTCCCAGGTTCGGGATACGGTGAAACGGCCAACCCAACGTGAAGGAAATAAAATACTCAAACTCTCAAACAAAAGACGTTCTACGTTTTCCAGAAAAGGGAAAAAGTGAAAGTTAGTGAAAAAAACATTTAATTATAACATCATGGACAACAACATGGATTTGAATATATTATTGAAAGAAAACAAGGAATTAAGAATGAATAATGAGCGTCTGAACCAACAACTGTTGCAATTATCTAAGGATATGGCTGCTATCCGTTTGCAACTGCAAGGTCACACGCAAGATACACCAAAAAGGCATACTAATTATGCAGAAGACTACTACACGGATGAAGACGAACTAGCATTAGAGGTAGGGGAACAGTCTGACTGGACCGAAGTAACAAACAAGAAGGATAAAAAGAGGAAGAAGTCTCAGATGACGCCATCGCCAATCGCAAAAAGTGGTATAAATATTAAAAAAAAGAAGCAAGAAAACAAAATCCCTCTGACCCCTCCGATCAAGGTAAGCAATGTTGGCAATTTTAATTTATTTAGATCAGAAATAAAGGGAGTAGCCTCTGACCGAGTGCAGTTTAAAGCTTTGTCTAACAATGATATTAACGTAACCTTTAACAATGAAACAGACTATAGGAATGTAAAAAAGCATCTCATTGAGATGAAGAAAAACAATTCATTCAATAAACTCGAATATCACACTTATCAGTTAAAAAGTGATAAGTGGTATAAAGTAGTCATTAGAGGATTACCGTCCACAACAGATCAGGACGATATTAAATCGGAATTACGGGTTTGCGGGCACGAAGTAGTGACCGTCACGCCTATAGCGAAAAAGACTATAAAGAAAAAGACAACAAATGTAAATGGCGAAAAACAAATTAAAACTTTTCCGTTGTTCTATGTAGACATGACACAAAAGGAAAATAATAAAAATATATACGACATAAATTATTTACTAGACTGTAGGATAAAAGTGGAACCTCCGAAGAAAAATAATAATATACCACAATGCACAAACTGTCAAAATCTTGGACACACTAAAATTTTTGCAGTAGGGAACCAAGATGTGTGAAATGTGCCGGTAAACATCACACAACTCAGTGCAGAAAACAACGCAATAGTGTAACGACATGCGTGTTGTGCAATGAAAAAGGTCACCCTACCAATTATAAAGGATGTGCAGTATATCAAAAAAAAAAGGACTCCAGCCAAAGAAAATTACAGCAGAACAACGCTTAAGACAAATTGACAAAGTCAAAAACTCTGAAACAACATCTACCGTTGAAAATAAAAAAACCTATGAAACCGTAAGACCAACGGTCAAAAATATAAACGTCAAAATATCAAATGATAAACAAATTGATACGAAACCGCAGAACGCTGCGGCCAACGAGCCAACTATCGTCGACATGATGAAATTGCTCAAAGAATTCCAGACCGAAATGAGACAGAAATTCAGTCAGTTAGCAGACAGGGTGGAAAAATTGGAGAAATCCGAATTGGGGAAATCTACCCAAAACAAGCTAAAGAGAAATCAAAATGAGTAATTCTTTTTTAAGAATTAAAACTTGGAACGCAAACGGACTAAATCAAAGAGTCCGGGAACTAGAATTATTCTTAAAAACAAATAACATAGATATAGCTCTCATATCGGAAACACATTTTTCTAAAAAAAACTACATTAAAATACGGAGTTATGATGCTTACTGGACACTACACCCCAGTGAACGAGCTCGAGGCGGAACAGCTTTAATAATTAAACAAAATATACAACATTTCTAACAAGAAGAGATAAAAAATGAAGAAATACAAGCTACGATAATTAGTATCGAAATAAACGGGGCTGAAATAAATATTGGCGCTATATATTGTCCACCGAGACATAAAATGACACAACAACAATATAAAGATATCTTTTCAAAATTAGGCCCACGGTTTACTATTGGTGGAGACTTTAATGTTAAACATACAGCTTGGGGTTCACGAATAATAACACCTGCAAAAGGAAACGAATTACTCGAAGCCATTAACCTTACAAATTGTAATTATCATTCAGGGCTCGAACCCACTTACTGGCCCACAGATAGTAATAAAGTCCCAGACCTGCTGGATTTCTACATTACAAAAGGCATCTCATTAAATCAAATTAGTACAGAAATCTTGTGCGATCTAACATCTGATCACACTCCAGTATTGTTAACACTGGGCGCGACAATCCTAAGAAAAGCAAAAAAGCCTAATCTTACCAACAAATATACTGACTGGGACAAATTCAGATTAATACTGCAGGAACAAATCAGTTTAAAAGTAAGACTTAAAACTATAGATGATCTTGAGCAACAAACCAAACATATAACCGAACAAATTCGGTCAGCTGCAAAAGATGCTACCCCAATTGCAAGAGAGAAATCAGAATATGAAGTACTTTACCCCCTCGAAATTAGAGAAATGATAAAAGAAAGACGAAAAGCTAGAAGAGTATGGCACAGGACCAGAAATGCTGCTGACAAAACCACGTTTAATAGAATTAGTAATCAGACAAATCAAAAGATCAAAGAATATAAACAGAATTGCTTTCAAAAGTATTTAAGTGAATTAAGCCCACAAGCAGACAAAGATTATTCGCTATGGAAAGCAACTCGAAGATTTAAAAGACCAATTATTCGAGTACCGCCTATTAAAAATAATCGAAATGAATGGGTTCGACGCGACAATGAAAAAGCTGAATTGTTCGCAGAATATTTAGCTAACATTTTTCGGCCTAATGATATATAATCTACCATGGATACATCTCCTATTTATCAACCCGATATAGATCTAAATCTAATTTCTCCACTGGAAGTTGCTTCTGAAATTGATAACCTCAATCCTAAAAAGGCACCTGGTATTGATGACATTTCACCTGGATTATTGAAAGAACTGCCACGAAAAGCAATCATCATGTTGACATATATATTTAATGCCTGTTTAAGGCTGAAGCATGTCCCGGAATGCTTTAAAGTTGCACAAATAATTATGCTCAAAAAACCTGACAAACCTGCAAGTCGACAAGTCGAATCTTACAGGCCTGTTTCGCTACTACCTGCAATATCAAAGCTATTTGAGAAGCTGATATATAAACGTGTTAAACACTTGGTAACAATACCAGATTTCCAGTTTGGTTTTCGAAATCACCATTCAACTATCGATCAAGTGCACAGAGTAACTGCGGCTATTGAAAGAGCGTTTGAAGAAAAGAAATACTGCCCTGCAATATTCCTGGATGTCTCACAAGCTTTTGATCGGGTTTGGCATTTTGGATTAATCTGTAAGATGAGCAAATTGTTACCGCGTAACTATTGTCAATTGCTGGAGTCATATTTATTCGGAAGAAAATTTAGAATATCGCACGAAATGGCATTCTCGACATTTAAAAATATCTCGGCTGGAGTTCCACAAGGTAGCGTCTTAGGACCTCTCCTGTATCTGCTTTGCACTGCTGACATTCCAACAACAAAAGAAACACTTCTTGGAACCTTTGCTGATGACACAGTTATTATGGCAAAAGATATATCTCTGCCTAGGGCAATAGAAAAAGTGCAAGTGGCAGTCAACAAAATCTACAAATGGACAAAAGATTGGAAAATTCAACTTAATAGCTCCAAATCTGTCCGCGTTAATTTTGCATGAAGGCGAAATAATAAAAACTTAATTATATCACTCAATGGATGCCCGATTCCTCAAGCAGAATCAGCAAAATACCTTGGAATCCATCTTGACAGTAGATTAAATTGGAAGCATCACGTTAGACAAAAAGCAAAACACATTAGAACCAAAATAAAACAACTGTACTGGTTAGTCGGAAGATACTCTCAACTTGATCTAAAATCAAAGAGGTTGATCTATAATACAATTATAAAGCCAATTTGGACCTATGGGGTGCAAATATGGGGTTGCACTAAAAATTCAAATCAGTTAGTCATACAGCGCTGTCAAAACAAGATTCTTCGATTGATTACCAATGCCTATCGCTATGTAACCAATGAAGAACTGCACGATGACCTGGAAATCAAATGGATTTGCGAAGTTGTGCAGGATTTCGCCTTGAAACACGAAGGAAGATTACTAAATCATTCTAACGTGGAAGCAATACAACTGCTGGACAGCGCACAGGATGTCAAGAGGTTGAAACGAACAAAACCATACGAACTTGTGTGAACATTTAGTGTGTATTATTAGTGTAAACTATAGCTATAAGTTAATAATTAATAAATAATTGTAATTTTATAATTGAGGAATACATACTGATGTATTTTCTCGCACTCGTCTTGCTTGCTAATTAATCCAAGCACATAGGAAAAGTAGTAATAAATTAATTGTAATAATAATAATAATTAAGATTGTACTAAGCGTATCTAATAAAGATGTTATAAAAAAGAAATTTAATTTATTTCATTAATTTAGAGTAGAATATAATAGAATATAATATAATTTTTAAAATATTTTTTTAAAGATATTATTGACAATTTTACGGTTTTCCACTTTTGAAATACCTATCCTTTGATTGCTTAAGTTCATGCTAGATGTCGCGCGCCGCTTGTTCTCTTTCTCTAGTTAAAATTTTCACAATTAATTTGTAGATTTTGTAGATTATTTCTTATATTCCCGTTTTGATTACTATCTTTTCCTTTTATTAATTAAATTAGAATTACCCGTAATTTATGTTGTTGGATATTGTTTTCGTCTCTCATTCAAGAGAATTGACGTACCCGCATGGGAAAACGTATTAATTAGATGACATATGTGTTTTGATTTGCAAGGTATGAGGTCTATTCAGATTACAACCCCGTGGGTCGGTGCAGTAACTTCGTGAATGTGTTTCATATTGTTCAACTACTTTTATTGCCAATCATCCTCCCATAGGGATATCAACAGTTTATTTATGATTTATTATGTTTTAGGTTAGGGATTCTTTGGGCAGAGTTGATGGAATTGATTGTGTCCTAGTGCTGGAAAGCATTTTGGGACTATTGATACTATGAATTTGCTAGTTTTCTACACCATAAGATGAGTATTATTTGTCTTGTTTTATGAGGTGTGTCTCTGTCCTTTGAATGATTGTTTTGGATGATTGTGTTTTATGCAAAGGTTGTTAGGAGGTTATTTTGCGAAGATAGATACGACCTTGACGATATGAGATGATATGAATTTATGCCATCTCATTTGGTAAATTAGAAAATTTGTAATTCTTCATGGATTTTGATATTATTTGTCTATTTGAGCAATCCTTAACCCCATTTACTTATTCTCTTTATTTTTAGGTAGGTTGGGCGACAAAACGAGACTCCTATGATTGTGTATGTGATGAAGATGCGGATCTGTAGTGCTATTGCTCAAACTAAAGCAATCCATCAGCACCTCTCGATCTTCTCCATGCCATTTTACATGATTGAAGCATATTCTCCCATGCTCGTCGTTCCGAATGATCAGCTTATTTTAATTGTTTAATGGTTCCTATAATTTGGCTTTTTTTTCTTGCTTATTATTATTATATTAATTACTTAATGATGCTTTTATTATAGCAACCATTATTTTGACTTAAAAAACTATGTAATAGTTGCATGCAGTGGCGCTAACATCTAATAATAGTATGCCTAATATTAATCATTTTGAATGTCTATTTGTGGGATTGTGGAATTGTCTGTGCCTATCTCTATGTTTCTCAAGGGGCATCTCTTATATGTATAGAGAGTTATCTTGACATAGCTATTATTCGTATTGTGCTTTATTGGTTTAATTAATAACGAGGGTTTATATTACTGATTTCTTCTTGTTGTTTTTGTTATTATCAGTTGTCAGTTCTGGGATTGCTGGACTTCAGCGATATTTTCTTCTTCATTAATAACTTTGTTTGCCCAATCATTCAATATTTCAATTTTCTTCTTGTTTGTTTTGTTGAGTGCATTTCTCATTTCCATCTGATCATTCGGAATTTTATAAAGATCTCTGGCGCTCAACCTTTCGGCGTTTGTGCATTCATTTATGATGACTATCTTTTTGATCTTGGCTGCATCCGCATACTCCTTCCGTGATTTCCAGTCTGAATCTCTTGATGTATGCTTCCATGTTTCCATGGTTTGTTATCAGTTGCACTGCTTTTCGGTTTAGCTCTAAACTTTAAAACCCTACTGTTTTGCAGTGCTTGTAAGTGTTGACGGCATGCATATCGCCATGTTTTTCTTCTAGGATTCTTATGGCTTCTTGTACGGCTAGAAATTCAGCTACTCTCTGTTAATTCCATTTTCTTCTAGCCCGATGCATGCCTCTTCCTCCGTCCCGTCGCTCCTGCTTTTTCCTGCTTCACATTAGCATCCATCCATACCTTCGCTATGTGTCTTCCTATCTCGTACTGCTCGGTCCCCAACGAATCCACGGTTTTTCTCATGGCCAGCACATGTATTTTTACTCCGGCCTTGGCGGGCCTGGTGTATAACCGCATTTTTCTGCCGCTCATGCTCTTGCTTAGGCTTCTATTGGTAGAGGAACTACTCCTGCGATTACTTTTAGCGCGCTCGTCGGTGCTGTTTTAAACGCGCCGGTGATTAGTATTAGGGCGTATCTTTGAATCGCGTTTAGCTTCCTCTGAGTGTGTACTTTATTTACGTACCTTCCCCATTTCTCGGACCCTTATAATATGGCTGGCTTTACGACTCTCTCGTATACATTTTTAATTATGTCCCTTACCTTATTTCCGTACTTCCTGCTTATGGGTCCGTTTTGGCGACGACGGTTTCGACCTTTTCTTTAATCGCATTCAGATGGTTAATGTATATTTTTGTCTTATCCAATATTACTCCCAATTACCTCATCTGGTCTTTAGGAGTTATGATTTCTTCGTTTAATTTAATTCCTATCTTCAGAAATCTGGTCCTCCTGGGTACTACTGGGATTTATCTCTTGCGGTCATTTCTTCTTTTCTTCAATTCTTCCATCGTAAAGGGGATCTCCTTTGGATATATCATAGCTTCCGATTTTTCTATATTGTAATGTGCTCTTGAATATTCTTTCCATTCTAAGCATTTGCGCCAGCATTTGGTCCATTCTTCTTTAATTTCAGTAGGTGTTCGATGGCTGATTGCGATGATTTGGTCGTCGGCGAACGTTTGTGCTCTCACATGTGTCTGTTGTGTGTCAATATCAGCTATCTTATCGAACCAGGAGTTGATATTAATCAACCATAGTGTCGGGCCTATGCTCGACCCTTGTGGGCACCCCTTCTCTATTCCGAACTCGATTTTGTTGCTGATTACCTGTTGTTTTTTAAGTTCATTATGACCCAGTCTAGTTCAGCTTCTTGTATTTCTTCTTCGTCTTCTTCTTGTTTGCTCCATTCTCCATTGGTGACCCTTGTCATGATCCTTACAAGTTGTTCTTTTTCTTCCTCCTCTTGTTTTGGATGATATTTTTCTACCTTTTCTTTCTCCAGGTTATACATATTGCCCGGTTCGGCATCTTCCATTATTTCAACTATTTTCCCCCTGCTGACTCCTAGAGTCTTTATTATTTTCCAGACTCTATGCCATGGTTCAATGTCGAATGTGTTTTCTATTTATAATTATTTCTTCTACATGCTTCTTCTTCTTTTCTTTGACAAGCTTCTTGAATGCTCGCTTCATTACTTCATAGGGAGTGAGGGAATCACGAGGTCGGTCTTATCCCCGTCTTCTCGTCTGATCGAATCGGATTTTCTTCTATGTTCCAATTTCTTCTGTTGGCGTTCTCCATCCCATCATTCGTTGTCTTGTTTTATTATTATGGTGGTTGTTTTTAACAGTTTAGTAGATTTCTTGAAAGCTGCTTGCATTTGCTCCGCTTGTTTTTCAATTTCGTCTATTTGCATCGTCGCCCTTATTTCTGTACTCGCGACTAGCAACCCGTCAGTGACTCTTTGCCAGCTGGTCCCGTGGTAATCAAACTTTTTCTTCGATGTCTTATTTCTCTGGGGTTTACCCTCTATTTCGAAGAGGATGTGTTTGTGGTCGCTTAGTGTCTCTTCAGTTTCTTGTACCGTCCAGTTGATCACGTTCACTTCTCGTCACTCATCAATGTTGCTGTTTCCCCTACTACTGATAAAGGTGGGAGCTGTTTGTTCATTCTGCACTAATTCCAGTCGGTATGATATGGTCTAGATTATCAGATTTGAACCTTTGTTGTTATACAATAAACATAAAGTGTGCTTGGCATTAAAATCACCAGCTACTATCCATTTCTTCTGGTATTTCTGCCATTGTTCTTCTTTTTCTTCTAAGCAATTTATGTTGTCTCCTGTCTGATGCGCGTATACGTTGGTGATTAGTAAATCGCAGTCTAATAGTTTGACTATGACTTTGTCCGGTCCCGACATTTCTTAGTTCTTGTTGCTGGTTCTCGCACCAAGATTATGTCGTATTTTTCTTTGTCGGCTTTCGCTCTCATGAGCGTGCTGGCCTGGATGCCTTTTTCGATGTTTATCTGTAGGATTTTTAGAGCCATTTCTGTTTCATTTCTTCGATGGCTTCTTCTTTTCTTTTCTTGTATATTGGACAGGTTCTATCATTTACTCTATTGTTGGAGTTTACCTCCGGTGCTCCTGCTCATTTGCAGTTCGCACAATTCGTGGTGCTACTCTTGCAGTCCCTTCCCCCGTGCGGTCCAGCACATATATAACAACACTGTGCGCTTCTACAATGTATCTGCTTGTGCCCGAATCTGCTGCATTTATAGCATAGTAAAATTGCGTTGAAATCATCAACGAATTGTCTCAAGTACCCTACAAAGACTTTGCCCTTTTTTAACACTGCTCTGTGTATGCTGGGAATTGTTTCGATTATAACGTTGTTTCTTTCTGGGTTTTTGCATATATATTTCTTTACTACCTTGATAATTTCTTCTGGTTCTTCGTTGTTGTCAGTCTTTTTTCTTTCTTCTTGGATGATGTTCATATTCTCTTCGTTTTGATCAGCCAGATCTTCTATTATTTGTTGGTCTGTGATCTCCCTGGATACCCCTGGGATTCTTAATTTGGGACGTTTTTCACTATTATCGATTTTGATACCATGTACAGAGCTTATTTTTTCTATCAGGTCTTTCTTTTGTTTCTGGTCTTTACAGATCAGTGATACCAGTCCATGTCTGTGTACTCTTACGTGTTTGAGGCCATCTCCTGCTAACTCTTTACGGGTTAGCTTGCCTCTGATGGCGGCTAATGTCTCCGCGCCACTTGCTTTTTCCTTTCTGATTTTAATTTCGTATATATTATTAATCTGTTTCGGATTTTGCCATTCTAGATTAGGTCTGGTGGATTTCGATGCCTTTGACTGGGCTTTTTGTGGCTTCGACAGTGTTTTATTTTCATTATTCTTTTTTGTCGCCGCGACCTCATTGTACGTACAGATCGTATTGGATGTACTTTCGGTCTGTAACTCCACGGTAGTCATCTCGATTCTTCTGCTGATGTCGGTCTGCGTGCTTACATCCATCATCACTGGCCTGGCGAGGACTGCTGGAGAATACTCTCTTGCAATAGGGATTCTATTTTTTGTATTCTCTTATCTGTTTCGTGCTGTATTTATCCCAATTTTCTGTTTCTGTATTCGTTTGCAACTGCAAGGTCACACGCAAGATACACCAAAAAGGTATACTAATTATGCAGAAGACTACTATACGGATGAAGACGAACTAGCATTAGAGGTAGGGGAACAGTCTGACTGGACCGAAGTAACAAACAAGAAGGATAAAAAGAGGAAGAAGTCTCAGATGACGCCATCGCCAATCGCAAAAAGTGGTATAAATATTAAAAAAAAGAAGCAAGAAAACAAAATCCCTCTGCCCCCTCCGATCAAGGTAAGCAGTGTTGGCAATTTTAATTTATTTAGATCAGAAATAAAGGGAGTAGCCTCTGACCGAGTGCAGTTTAAAGCTTTGTCTAACAATGATATTAACGTAACCCTTAACAATGAAACAGACTATAGGAATGTAAAAAAGCATCTCATTGAGATGAAGAAAAACAATTCATTCAATAAACTCGAATATCACATTTATCAGTTAAAAAGTGATAAGTGGTATAGAGTAGTCATTAGAGGATTACCGTCCACAACAGATCAGGACGATATTAAATCGGAATTACGGGCTTGCGGGCACGAAGTAGTGACCGTCACGCCTATAGCGAAAAAGACGACAAATGTAAATGGCGAAAAACAAATTAAAACTTTTCCGTTGTTCTATGTAGATATGACACAAAAGGAAAATAATAAAAATATATACGACATAAATTATTTACTAGACTGTAGGATAAAAGTGGAACCTCCGAAGAAAAATAATAATATACCACAATGCACAAACTGTCAAAATCTTGGACTCACTAAAAATTTTTGCAGTAGGGAACCAAGATGTGTGAATTGTGCCGGTAAACATCACACAACTCAGTTCAGAAAACAACGCAATAGTGTAGCGACATGCGTGTTGTGCAATGAAAAAGGTCACCCTGCCAATTATAAAGGATGTGCAGTATATCAAAAAAAAACTCCAGTCAAAGAAAATTACAGCAGAACAACGCTTAAGACAAATTGACAAAGTCAAAAACTCTGATAGTAGTTACCGTTGAAAATAAAAAAACCCATGAAACCGTAAGACCATCGGTCAAAAATATAAACGTCAAAATATCAAATGATAAACAAATTGATACGAAACCGCAGAAAGCTGCGGCCAACGAGCCAACTATCGTCGACATGATGAAATTGCTCAAAGAATTCCAGACCGAAATGAGACAGAAATTCAGTCAGTTAGCAGACAGGGTGGAAAAATTGGAGAAATCCGGATTGGGGAAATCTACCCAAAACAAGCTAAAGAGAAATCAAAATGAGTAATTCTTTTTTAAGAATTATAACTTGGAACGCAAACGGACTAAATCAAAGAGTCCGGGAACTAGAATTATTCTTAAAAACAAATAATATAGATATAGCTCTCATATCGGAAACACATTTTTCTAAAAAAAACTACATTAAAATACGGAGTTATGATGCTTACTGGACACTACACCCCAGTGAACGAGCTCGAGGCAGAACAACTTTAATAATTAAACAAAATATACAACATTTCTAACAAGAAGAGATAAAAAATGAAGAAATACAAGCTACGATAATTAGTATCGAAAAAAACAGGGCTGAAATAAATATTGGCGCTATATATTGTCCACCGAGACATAAAATGACACAACAACAATATAAAGATATCTTTTCAAAATTAGGCCCACGGTTTATTATTGGTGGAGACTTTAATGTTAAACATACAGCTTGGGGTTCACGAATAATAACACCTGCAAAAGGAAACGAATTACTCGAAGCCATTAACCTTACAAATTGTAATTATCATTCAGGGCTCGAACCCACTTACTGGCCCACAGATAGTAATAAAGTCCCAGACCTGCTGGATTTCTACATTACAAAAGGCATCTCATTAAATCAAATTAGTACAGAAATCTTGTGCGATCTAACATCTGATCACACTCCAGTATTGTTAACACTGGGCGCGACAATCCTAAGAAAAGCAAAAAAGCCTAATCTTACCAACAAATATACTGACTGGGACAAATTCAGATTAATACTGCAGGAACAAATCAGTTCAAAAGTAAGACCTAAAACTATAGATGATCTTGAGCAACAAACCAAACATATAACTGAACAAATTCGGTCAGCTGCAAAAGATGCTACCCCAATTGCAAGAGAGAAATCAGAATATGAAGTACTTTACCCCCTCGAAATTAGAGAAATGATAAAAGAAAGACGAAAAGCTAGAAGAGTATGGCACAGGACCAGAAATGCTGCTGACAAAACCACGTTTAATGGAATTAGTAATATAAACAGAATTGCTTTCAAAAGTATTTAAGTGAATTAAGCCCACAAGCAGACAAAGATTATTCGCTATGGAAAGCAACTCGAAGATTTAAAAGACCAATTATTCGAGTACCGCCTATTAAAAATAATCGAAATGAATGGGTTCGACGCGACAATGAAAAAGCTGAATTGTTCGCAGAATATTTAGCTAACATTTTTCGGCCAAATGATATATAATATACCATGGATACATCTCCTATTTATCAACCCGATATAGATCTAAATCTAATTTCTCCACTGGAAGTTGCCACTGAAATTGATAACCTCAATCCTAAAAAGGCACCTGGTATTGATGACATTTCACCTGGATTATTGAAAGAACTGCCACGAAAAGCAATCATCATGTTGACATATATATTTAATGCCTGTTTAAAGCTGAAGCATGTCCCGGAATGCTTTAAAGTTGCACAAATAATTATGCTCAAAAAACCTGACAAACCTGCAAGTCGACAAGTCGAATCTTACAGGCCTGTTTCGCTACTACCTGCTATATCAAAGCTATTTGAGAAGCTGATATATAAACGTGTTAAACACTTGGTAACAATACCAGATTTCCAGTTTGGTTTTCGAAATCACCATTCAACTATCGATCAAGTGCACAGAGTAACTGCGGCTATTGAAAGAGCGTTTGAAGAAAAGAAATACTGCCCTGCAATATTCCTGGATGTCTCACAAGCTTTTGATCGGGTTTGGCATTTTGGTTAATCTGTAAGATGAGCAAATTGTTACCGCGTAACTATTGTCAATTGATGGAGTCATATTTATTCGGAAGAAAATTTAGAGTATCGCACGAAATGGCGTTCTCGACATTTAAAAATATCTCGGCTGGAGTTCCACAAGGTAGCGTCTTAGGACCTCTCCTGTATCTGCTTTACACTGCTGACATTCCAACAACAAAAGAAACACTTCTTGGAACCTTTGCTGATGACACAGTTATTATGGCAAAAGATATATCTCTGCCTAGGGCAATAGAAAAAGTGCAAGTGGCAGTCAACAAAATCTACAAATGGACAAAAGATTGGAAAATTCAACTTAATAGCTCCAAATCTGTCCACGTTAATTTTGCATGAAGGCGAAATAATAAAAACTTAATTATATCACTCAATGGATGCCCGATTCCTCAAGCAGAATCAGCAAAATACCTTGGAATCCATCTTGACGGTAGATTAAATTGGAAGCATTACGTTAGACAAAAAGCAAAACACATTAGAACCAAAACAAAACAACTATACTGGTTAGTCGGAAGATACTCTCAACTTGATCTAAAATCAAAGAGGTTGATCTATAATACAATTATAAAGCCAATTTGGACCTATGGGGTGCAAATATGGGGTTGCACTAAAAATTCAAATCAGTTAGTCATACAGCGCTGTCAAAACAAGATTCTTCGATTGATTACCAATGCCTATCGCTATGTAACCAATGAAGAACTGCACGATGACCTGGAAATCAAATGGATTTGCGAAGTTGTGCAGGATTTCGCCTTGAAACACGAAGGAAGATTACTAAATCATTCTAACGTGGAAGCAATACAACTGCTGGACAGCGCACAGGATGTCAAGAGATTGAAACGAACAAAACCATACGAACTTGTGTGAATATTTAGTGTGTATTATTAGTGTAAACTATAGCTATAAGTTAATAATTAATAAATAATTGTAATTTTATAATTGAGGAATACATACTGATATATTTTCTCGCACTCGTCTTGCTTGCTAATTAACGCACATAGGAAAAGTAGTAATAAATTAATTGTAATAATAATAACAATTAAGATTGTACTAAGCGTATCTAATAAAGATGTTATAAAAAAAATTAAATTTATTTCATTAATTTAGAGTAGAATATAATATAATTTTTAAAATATTTTTTTAAAGATATTGTTGACAATTTTACGGTTTTCCACTTTTGAAATTCCTATCCTTTGATTGCTTAAGTTCATGCTAGATGTCGCGCGCCACTTGTTGTTCTCTTTCTCTAGTTAATATTTTCGCAATTAATTTGTAGATTTTGTAGATTATTTCTTATATTCCCGTTTTGATTACTATCTTTTCCTTTTATTAATTAAATTAGAATTACCCGTAATTTATGTTGTTGGATATTGTTTTCGTCTCCCATTCAGGAGAATTGACGTACCCGCATGGGAGGTTATGTCTTCGTTCTGTTTATACGTTTTGTTTATTTTATTTTATTATTGTTGTGTTTTTAGGTTTTCTTATGGATTAGGCCGATCTTGTGTGATTTGGCGACCTACGACTTGTTTGTTTTACCTCCTCACACCACTTGGAGATTTTGTCGGACACTATCTGTGTCACTAGGAAATTTGCTTGTGCTTGACGATTGAATACCACCAGACTAGGATTGTACTTTTTTATGAATATTTGGTATTATTTCAGGGTGAGTTTAGATATCATCTTTATCCGCCTTTTCTTATTCGGAATTGATTAATTAGATGACCCTTGTGTTTTGATTTTGTAAGGCATGAAGTCCACTGAGATTACCACTCCGTGGGACGGTGAAGTGACGCCGTAAATATGTTTTGATGTTGTTTAACTACCTTTGTTTTATTTTATTTTCTTGCTAGTTATTTTCCCACCAGTATATGAGCAGTGTATTTATGTTTTTTCTATTTTTTAGATTATCTGCGTCCAGATTCTTTGGCAGAACTGACCGTGATTTATTTGGAGATGATATATCCGAAGCTATCCGTGGCACCATGCAGCCCTTCTGTACTCGATGATTAAACGCTATCAGATTAGGATTTTACTTTTGCTTGGGTACTTTCGGGTATGTTGAATATTATATTTGTTTTTATTAGACTTATCTGTTCGAAAATTTATTAATTAGATGACTTTGATTTGCATGTTTTGATTTGCAAGGTATGAGGTCAATTGAGATTACAACCCCGTGGGTCGGTGCAGTAACTTCGTGAATGTGTTTCATATTGTTCAACTACTTTTATTGCCAATCATCCTCCCATAGGGATATCAACAGTTTATTTATGATTTTTTATGTTTTAGGTTAGGGATTCTTTGGCAGAGTTGATGGAATTGATTGTGTCCTAGTGGTGGAAAGCATTTTGGGACTATTGATACTATGAATTTGCTAGTTTTCTACACCATAAGATGAGTATTATTTGTCTTGTTTTATGAGGTGTGTCTCTGTCCTTTGAATGATTGTTTTAAATGATTGTGTTTTATGCAAAGGTTGTTAGGAGGTTATTTTGCGAAGATAGATACGACCTTGACGATATGAGATGATATGAATTTATGCCATCTCATTTGGTAAATTAGAAAATTTGTATTTCTTCATGGATTTTGATATTATTTGTCTATTTGAGCAGTCCTTAACCCCATTTACTTATTCTCTTTATTTTTAGGTAGGTTGGGCGACAAAACGAGACTCCTATGATTGTGTATGTGATGAAGGTGCGGATCTGTAGTGCTATTGCTCAAACTAAAGCAAACCATCAGCACCTCTCGAACTTCTCCATGCCATTTTACATGATTGAAGCATATTCTCCCATGCTCGTCGTTCCGGATGGTCAGCTTATTTTAATTGTTTAATGGTTCCTATAATTTGGCTTTTTTTTCTTGCTTATTATTATTATATTAATTACTTAATGATGCTTTTATTATAGCAGCCATTATTTTGACTTAAAAAACTATGTAATAGTTGCATGCAGTAGCGCTAACATCTAATAATAGTATGCCTAATATTAATCATTTTGAATGTCTATTTGTGGGATTGTGGAATTGTCTGTGCCTATCTCTATGTTCCTCAAGGGGCATCTCTTATATGTATAGAGAGTTATCTTGACATAGCTATTATTCGTATTGTGCTTTATTGGTTTAATTAATAATGAGGGTTTATATTACTGATTTCTTCTTGTTGTTTTTGTTATTATCAGTTGTCAGTTCTGGGATTGCTGGACTTCAGCGATATTTTCTTCTTCATTAATAACTTTGTTTGTCCAATCATTCAATATTTCAATTTTCTTCTTGTTTGTTTTGTTGAGTGCATTTCTCATTTCCATCTGATCATTCGGAATTTTATAAAGATCTCTGGCGCTCAACCTTTCGGCGTTTGTGCATTCATTTATGATGACTATCTTTTTGATCTTGGCTGCATCCGCATACTTCTTCCGTGATTTCCAGTCTGAATCTCTTGATGTATGCTTCCATGTTTCCATGGTTTGTTATCAATTGCACTACTTTTCGGTTTAGCTCTAAACTTTCAAACCCTACTGTTTTGCAGTGCTTGTAAGTGTTGACGGCATGCATATCGCCATGTTTTTCTTCTAGTATTCTTATGGCTTCTTGTACGGCTAGAAATTCAGCTACTCTCTGTTAATTCCATTTTCTTCTAGCCCGATGCATGCCTCTTCCTCCGTCCCGTCGCTCCTGCTTTTTCCTGCTTCACATTAGCATCCATCCATACCTTCGCTATGTGTCTTCCTATCTCGTACTGCTCGGTCTCCAACGAATCCACAGTTTTTCTCATGGCCAGCACATGTATTTTTACTCCGGCCTTGGCGGGCCTGGTGTATAACCGCATTTTTCTGCCGCTCATGCTCTTGCTTCGGCTTCTATTGGTAGAGGAACTACTCCTGCGATTACTTGTAGCGCGCTCGTCGGTGCTGTTTTAAACGCGCCGGTGATTAGTATTGGGGCGTATCTTTGAATCGCGTTTAGCTTCCTCTGAGTGTGTACTTTATTTACGTACCGTCCCCATTTCTCGGACCCTTATAATATGGCTGGCTTTACGACTCTCTCGTATACATTTTTAATTATGTCCCTTACCTTAATTCCGTACTTCCTGCTTATGGGTCCCGCCGTTTTGGCGACGACGGTTTCGACCTTTTCTTTAATCGCATTCAGATGGTTAATGTATATTTTTGTGTTATCCAATATTACTCCCAATTACCTCATCTGGTCTTTAGGAGTTATGATTTCTTCGTTTAATTTAATTCCTATCTTCGGAAATCTGGTCCTTCTGGGTACTACTGGGATTTATCTATTGCGGTCATTTCTTCTTTTCTTCAATTCTTCCATCGTAAAGGGGATCTCCTTTGGATATATCATAGCTTCCGATTTTTCTATATTGCAATGTGCTCTTGAATATTCTTTCCATTCTAAGCATTTGCGCCAGCATTTGTTCCATTCTTCTTTAATTTCAGTAGGTGTTCGATGGCTGATTGCGATGATTTGGTCGTCGGCGAACGTTTGTGCTCTCACATGTGTCTGTTGTGTGTCAAGATCAGCTATCTTATCGAACCAGGAGTTGATATTAATCAACCATAGAGTCGGGCCTATGCTCGACCCTTGTGGGCACCCCTTCTCTATTCCGAACTCGATTTTGTTGCTGATTACCTGTTGTTTTTTAAGTTCATTATGACCCAGTCTAGTTCAGCTTCTTGTATTTCTTCTTCGTCTTCTTCTTGTTTTCTCCATTCTCCATTGGTGACCCTTGTCATGATCCTTACAAGTTGTTCTTTTTCTTCCTCCTCTTGTTTTGGATGATATTTTTCTACCTTTTCTTTCTCCAGGTTATACATATTGCCCGGTTCGGCATCTTCCATTATTTCAACTATTTTCCCCCTGCTGACTCCTAGAGTCTTTATTATTTTCCAGACTCTATGCTATGGTTCAATGTCGAATGTGTTTTCTATTTATAATTATTTCTTCTACATGCTTCTTCTTCTTTTCTTTGACAAGCTTCTTGAATGCTCGCTTCATTACTCCATAGGGAGTGAGGGAATCACGAGGTCGGTCTTATCCCCGTCTTCTCGTCTGATCGAATCGGCTTTTCTTCTAAGTTCCAATTTCTTCTGTTGGCGTTCTCCATCCCATCATTCGTTGTCTTGTTTTATTATGATGGTGGTTGTCTTTAACAGTTTAGTAGATTTCTTGAAAGCTGCTTGCATTTGCTCCGCTTGTTTTTCAATTTCGTCTATTTGCATCGTCGCCCTTATTTCTGTGCTCGCGACTAGCAACCCGTCAGTGACTCTTTGCCAGCTGGTCCCGTGATAATCAAACTTTTTCTTCGATGTCTTATTTCTCTGGGGTTTACCCTCTATTTCGAAGAGGATGTGTTTGTGGTCGCTTAGTGTCTCTTCAGTTTCTTGTACCGTCCAGTTGATCACGTTCACTTCTCGTCACTCATCAATGTTGCTGTTTCCCCTACTACTGATAAAGGTGGGAGCTGTTTGTTCATTCTGCACTAATTCCAGTCGGTATGATATGGTCTAGATTATCAGATTTGAACCTTTGTTGTTATACAATAAACATAGTGTCGTTGGCATTAAAATCACCAGCTACTATCCATTTCTTCTGGTATTTCTGCCATTGTTCTTCTTTTTCTTCTAAGCAATTTATGTTGTCTCCTGTCTGATGCGCGTATACGTTGGTGATTAGTAAATCGCAGTCTAATAGTTTGACTATGACTTTGTCCGGTCCCGACATTTCTTAGTTCTTGTTGCTGGTTCTCTCACCAAGATTATGTCGTATTTTTCTTTGTCGGCTTTCGCTCTCATGAGCGTGCTAGCCTGGATGCCTTTTTCGATGTTTATCTGTAGGATTTTTAGAGCCATTTCTGTTTCATTTCTTCGATGGCTTCTTCTTTTCTTTTCTTGTATATTGGACAGGTTCTATCATTTACTCTATTGTTGGAGTTTACCTCCGGTGCTCCTGCTCATTTGCAGTTCGCACAATTCGTGGTGCTACTCTTGCACTCCCTTCCCCCGTGCGGTCCTGCACATATATAACAACACTGTGCGCTTCTACAATGTATCTGCTTGTGCCCGAATCTGCTGCATTTATAGCATAGTAGAATTGCGTTGAAATCATCAACGAATTGTCTCAAGTACCCTACAAAGTCTTTGCCCTTTTTTAACACTGCTCTGTATATGCTGGGAATTGTTTCGATTATAACGTTGTTTCTTTCTGGGTTTTTGCATATATATTTCTTTACTACCTTGATGATTTCTTCTGGTTCTTCGTTGTTGTCCCCAACGAATCCACGGTTTTTCTCATGGCCAGCACATGTATTTTTACTCCGCCCTTGGCGGGCCTTGTCTATAACCGCATTTTTCTGCCGCTCATGCTCTTGGTTCGGCTTCTATTGGTAGAGGAACTACTCCTGCGATTACTTGTAGCGCGCTCGTCGGTGCTGTTTTAAACGCGCCGGTGATTAGTATTGGGGCGTATCTTTGAATCGCGTTTAGCTTCCTCTGAGTGTGTACTTTATTTACGTACCGTCCCCATTTCTCGGACCCTTATAATATGGCTGGCTTTACGACTCTCTCGTATACATTTTTAATTATGTCCCTTACCTTATTTCCGTACTTCCTGCTTATGGGTCCCGCCGTTTTGGCGACGACGGTTTCGACCTTTTCTTTAATCGCATTCAGATGGTTAATGTATATTTTTGTCTTATCCAATATTACTCCCAATTACCCCATATGGTCTTTAGGAGTTATGATTTCTTCGTTTAATTTAATTCCTATCTTCGGAAATCTGGTCCTCCTGGGTACTACTGGGATTTATCTCTTGCGGTCATTTCTTCTTTTCTTCAATTCTTCCATCGTAAAGGGGATCTCCTTTGGGTATATCATAGCTTCCGATTTTTCTATATTGTAATGTGCTCTTGAATATTCTTTCCATTCTAAGCATTTGCGCCAGCATTTGTTCCATTCTTCTTTAATTTTCAGTAGGTGTTCGATGGCTGATTGCGATGATTTGGTCGTCGGCGAACGTTTGTGCTCTCACATGTGTCTGTTGTGTGTCAATATCAGCTATCTTATCGAACCAGGAGTTGATATTAATCAACCATAGAGTCGGGCCTATGCTCGACCCTTGTGGGCACCCCTTCTCTATTCCGAACTCGATTTTGTTGCTGATTACCTGTTGTTTTTTAAGTTCATTATGGCCCAGTCTAGTTCAGCTTCTTGTATTTCTTCTTCGTCTTCTTCTTGTTTGCTCCATTCTCCATTGGTGACCCTTGTCATGATCCTTACAAGTTGTTCTTTTTCTTCCTCCTCTTGTTTTGGATGATATTTTTCTACCTTTTCTTTCTCCAGGTTATACATATTGCCCGGTTCGGCATCTTCCATTATTTCAACTATTTTCCCCCTGCTGACTCCTAGAGTCTTTATTATTTTCCAGACTCTATGCCATGGTTCAATGTCGAATGTGTTTTCTATTTATAATTATTTCTTCTACATGCTTCTTCTTCTTTTCTTTAACAAGCTTCTTGAATGCTCGCTTCATTACTCCATAGGGAGTGAGGGAATCACGAGGTCGGTCTTATCCCCGTCTTCTCGTCTGATCGAATCGGCTTTTCTCTAAGTTCCAATTTCTTCTGTTGGCGTTCTCCATCCCATCATTCGTTGTCTTGTTTTATTATTATGGTGGTTGTTTTTAACAGTTTAGTAGATTTCTTGAAAGCTGCTTGCATTTGCTCCGCTTGTTTTTCAATTTCGTCTATTTGCATCGTCGCCCTTATTTCTGTGCTCGCGACTAGCAACCCGTCAGTGACTCTTTGCCAGCTGGTCCCGTGATAATCAAACTCTTTCTTCGATGTCTTATTTCTCTGGGGTTTACCCTCTATTTCGAAGAGGATGTGTTTGTGGTCGCTTAGTGTCTCTTCAGTTTCTTGTACCGTCCAGTTGATCACGTTCACTTCTCGTCACTCATCAATGTTGCTGTTTCCCCTACTACTGATAAAGGTGGGAGCTGTTTGTTCATTCTGCACTAATTCCAGTCGGTATGATATGGTCTAGATTATCAGATTTGAACCTTTGTTGTTATACAATAAACATAAAGTGTGCTTGGCATTAAAATCACCAGCTAATATCAATTTCTTCTGGTATTTCTGCCATTGTTCTTCTTTTTCTTCTAAGCAATTTATGTTGTCTCCTGTCTGATGCGCGTATACGTTGATGATTAGTAAATCTCAGTCTAATAGTTTGACTATGACTTTGTCCGGTCCCGACATTTCTTAGTTCTTGTTGCTGGTTCTCGCACCAAGATTATGTCGTATTTTTCTTTGTCGGCTTTCGCTCTCATGAGCGTGCTAGCCTGGATGCCTTTTTCGATGTTTATCTGTATAATTATTAGAGCCATTTCTGTTTCATTTCTTCGATGGCTTCTTCTTTTCTTTTCTTGTATATTGGACAGGTTCTATCATTTACTCTATTTTTGGAGTTTACCTCCGGTGCTCCTGCTCATTTGCAGTTCGCACAATTCGTGGTGCTACTCTTGCAGTCCCTTCCCCCGTGCGGTCCTGCACATATATAACAACACTGTGCGCTTCTACAATGTATCTGCTTGTGCCCGAATCTGCTGCATTTATAGCATAGTAGAATTGCGTTGAAATCATCAACGAATTGTCTCAAGTACCCTACAAAGACTTTGCCCTTTTTTAACACTGCTCTGTATATGCTGGGAATTGTTTCGATTATAACGTTGTTTCTTTCTGGGTTTTTGCATATATATTTCTTTACTACCTTGATGATTTCTTCTGGTTCTTCGTTGTTGTCAGTCTTTTTTCTTTCTTCTTGGATGATGTTCACATTCTCTTCGTTTTGATCAGCCAGATCTTCTATTATTTGTTCGTCTGTGATATCCCTGGATACCCCTGGGATTCTGAATTTGGGACGTTTTTCACTATTATCGATTTTGATAGCATGTACAGAGCTTATTTTTTCTATCAGGTCTTTCTTTTGTTTCTGGTCTTTACAGATCAGTGATACCAGTCCATGTCTGTGTACTCTTACGTGTTTGAGGCCATCTCCTGCTAACTCTTTACTTGTTAGCTTGCCTCTGATGGCGGCTAATGTCTCCGCGCCACTTGCTTTTTCCTTTCTGATTTTAATTTCGTATATATTATTAATCTGTTTCGGATTTTGCCATTCTAGATTAGGTGTGGTGGATTTCGATGCCTTTGACTGGGCTTTTTGTGGCTTCGACAGTGTTTTATTTTCATTATTCTTTTTTGTCGCCGCGACCTCATTGTACGTACAGATCGTATTGGATGTACTTTCGGTCTGTAACTCCACGGTAGTCATCTCGATTCTTCTGCTAATGTCGGTCTGCGTGCTTACATCCATCATCACTGGCCTGGCGAGGACTGCTGGAGAATACTCTCTTGCAATAGGGATTCTATTTTTTGTATTCTCTTGTCTGTTTCGTGCTGTATTTGTCCCAATTTTCTGTTTATCATCTCCTCCACAATTGCTTCCTCATTCGTGATGCTCTGGACTTATATAGTATTTGGCATCACGACTGCGGATTTGGCTTTCAGCACCTTTTCTGTTACTATGTCCATTTTCATTAAAATATTCGCGACGCGGTTTCTGTCTGTGGAGATGAATCGATATGTCTTATATTTTAGACAATATCTGTTGGTTACGAGCCTAACTTGCTCAGTCAGATGTCTTGTTCAAAGTCTATCATTTAATTTATATTAAAATTCAGTTCGGTCCCGACCTTCATAGAGTCAAGACGTGTTTTTTCTTTCCCGAAAACGAGTCTCCGTAAATATCAAATAAAAATATATCTATATATTTTCTACGGTCAATTTCTGTTAACGGTTTCAAAGAACTCCCAGGTTCGGGATACGGTGAAACGGCCAACCCAACGTGAAGGAAATAAAATACTCAAACTCTCAAACAAAAGACGTTCTACGTTTTCCAGAAAAGGGAAAAAGTGAAAGTTAGTGAAAAAAACATTTAATTATAACATCATGGACAACAACATGGATTTGAATATATTATTGAAAGAAAACAAGGAATTAAGAATGAATAATGAGCGTCTGAACCAACAACTGTTGCAATTATCTAAGGATATGGCTGCTATCCGTTTGCAACTGCAAGGTCACACGCAAGATACACCAAAAAGGCATACTAATTATGCAGAAGACTACTACACGGATGAAGACGAACTAGCATTAGAGGTAGGGGAACAGTCTGACTGGACCGAAGTAACAAACAAGAAGGATAAAAAGAGGAAGAAGTCTCAGATGACGCCATCGCCAATCGCAAAAAGTGGTATAAATATTTAAAAAAAGAAGCAAGAAAACAAAATCCCTCTGACCCCTCCGATCAAGGTAAGCAATGTTGGCAATTTTAATTTATTTAGATCAGAAATAAAGGGAGTAGCCTCTGACCGAGTGCAGTTTAAAGCTTTGTCTAACAATGATATTAACGTAACCTTTAACAATGAAACAGACTATAGGAATGTAAAAAAGCATCTCATTGAGATGAAGAAAAACAATTCATTCAATAAACTCGAATATCACACTTATCAGTTAAAAAGTGATAAGTGGTATAAAGTAGTCATTAGAGGATTACCGTCCACAACAGATCAGGACGATATTAAATCGGAATTACGGGTTTGCGGGCACGAAGTAGTGACCGTCACGCCTATAGCGAAAAAGACTATAAAGAAAAAGACAACAAATGTAAATGGCGAAAAACAAATTAAAACTTTTCCGTTGTTCTATGTAGACATGACACAAAAGGAAAATAATAAAAATATATACGACATAAATTATTTACTAGACTGTAGGATAAAAGTGGAACCTCCGAAGAAAAATAATAATATACCACAATGCACAAACTGTCAAAATCTTGGACACACTAAAATTTTTGCAGTAGGGAACCAAGATGTGTGAAATGTGCCGGTAAACATCACACAACTCAGTGCAGAAAACAACGCAATAGTGTAACGACATGCGTGTTGTGCAATGAAAAAGGTCACCCTACCAATTATAAAGGATGTGCAGTATATCAAAAAAAAAAGGACTCCAGCCAAAGAAAATTACAGCAGAACAACGCTTAAGACAAATTGACAAAGTCAAAAACTCTGAAACAACATCTACCGTTGAAAATAAAAAAACCTATGAAACCGTAAGACCAACGGTCAAAAATATAAACGTCAAAATATCAAATGATAAACAAATTGATACGAAACCGCAGAACGCTGCGGCCAACGAGCCAACTATCGTCGACATGATGAAATTGCTCAAAGAATTCCAGACCGAAATGAGACAGAAATTCAGTCAGTTAGCAGACAGGGTGGAAAAATTGGAGAAATCCGAATTGGGGAAATCTACCCAAAACAAGCTAAAGAGAAATCAAAATGAGTAATTCTTTTTTAAGAATTAAAACTTGGAACGCAAACGGACTAAATCAAAGAGTCCGGGAACTAGAATTATTCTTAAAAACAAATAACATAGATATAGCTCTCATATCGGAAACACATTTTTCTAAAAAAAACTACATTAAAATACGGGGTTATGATGCTTACTGGACACTACACCCCAGTGAACGAGCTCGAGGCGGAACAGCTTTAATAATTAAACAAAATATACAACATTTCGAACAAGAAGAGATAAAAAATGAAGAAATACAAGCTACGATAATTAGTATCGAAATAAACGGGGCTGAAATAAATATTGGCGCTATATATTGTCCACCGAGACATAAAATGACACAACAACAATATAAAGATATCTTTTCAAAATTAGGCCCACGGTTTATTATTGGTGGAGACTTTAATGTTAAACATACAGCTTGGGGTTCACGAATAATAATACCTGGAAAAGGAAACGAATTACTCGAAGTCATTAACCTTACAAATTGTAATTATCATTCAGGGCGCGAACCCACTTACTGGCCCACAGACAGTAATAAAGTCCCAGACCTGCTGGACTTCTACATTACAAAAGGCATCTCATTAAATCAAATTAGTACAGAAAGCTTGTGCGATCTAACATCTGATCACACTCCAGTATTGTTAACACTGGGCGCGACAATCCTAAGAAAAGCAAAAAAGCCTAATCTTACCAACAAATATACTGACTGGGACAAATTCAGATTAATACTGCAGGAACAAATCAGTTTAAAAGTAAGACTTAAAACTATAGATGATCTTGAGCAACAAACCAAACATATAACCGAAACAAATTTGGTCAGCTGCAAAAGATGCTACCCCAATTGCAAGAGAGAAATCAGAATATGAAGTACTTAACCCCCTCGAAATTAGAGAAATGATAAAAGAAAGACGAAAATCTAGAAGAGTATGGCACAGGACCAGAAATGCTGCTGACAAAACCACGTTTAATAGAATTAGTAATATAAACAGAATTGCTTTCAAAAGTATTTAAGTGAATTAAGCCCACAAGCAGACAAAGATTATTCGCTATGGAAAGCAACTCGAAGATTTAAAAGACCAATTATTCGAGTACCGCCTATTAAAAATAATCGAAATGAATGGGTTCGACGCGACAATGAAAAAGCTGAATTGTTCGCAGAATATTTAGCTAACATTTTTCGGCCTAATGATATATAATCTACCATGGATACATCTCCTATTTATCAACCCGATATAGATCTAAATCTAATTTCTCCACTGGAAGTTGCTTCTGAAATTGATAACCTCAATCCTAAAAAGGCACCTGGTATTGATGACATTTCACCTGGATTATTGAAAGAACTGCCACGAAAAGCAATCATCATGTTGACATATATATTTAATGCCTGTTTAAGGCTGAAGCATGTCCCGGAATGCTTTAAAGTTGCACAAATAATTATGCTCAAAAAACCTGACAAACCTGCAAGTCGACAAGTCGAATCTTACAGGCCTGTTTCGCTACTACCTGCAATATCAAAGCTATTTGAGAAGCTGATATATAAACGTGTTAAACACTTGGTAACAATACCAGATTTCCAGTTTGGTTTTCGAAATCACCATTCAACTATCGATCAAGTGCACAGAGTAACTGCGGCTATTGAAAGAGCGTTTGAAGAAAAGAAATACTGCCCTGCAATATTCCTGGATGTCTCACAAGCTTTTGATCGGGTTTGGCATTTTGGATTAATCTGTAAGATGAGCAAATTGTTACCGCGTAACTATTGTCAATTGCTGGAGTCATATTTATTCGGAAGAAAATTTAGAATATCGCACGAAATGGCGTTCTCGACATTTAAAAATATCTCGGCTGGAGTTCCACAAGGTAGCGTCTTAGGACCTCTCCTGTATCTGCTTTGCACTGCTGACATTCCAACAACAAAAGAAACACTTCTTGGAACCTTTGCTGATGACACAGTTATTATGGCAAAAGATATATCTCTGCCTAGGGCAATAGAAAAAGTGCAAGTGGCAGTCAACAAAATCTACAAATGGACAAAAGATTGGAAAATTCAACTTAATAGCTCCAAATCTGTCCGCATTAATTTTGCATGAAGGCGAAATAATAAAAACTTAATTATATCACTCAATGGATGCCCGATTCCTCAAGCAGAATCAGCAAAATACCTTGGAATCCATCTTGACAGTAGATTAAATTGGAAGCATCACGTTAGACAAAAAGCAAAACACATTAGAACCAAAATAAAACAACTGTACTGGTTAGTCGGAAGATACTCTCAACTTGATCTAAAATCAAAGAGGTTGATCTATAATACAATTATAAAGCCAATTTGGACCTATGGGGTGCAGATATGGGGTTGCACTAAAAATTCAAATCAGTTAGTCATACAGCGCTGTCAAAACAAGATTCTTCGATTGATTACCAATGCCTATCGCTATGTAACCAATGAAGAACTGCACGATGACCTGGAAATCAAATGGATTTGCGAAGTTGTGCAGGATTTCGCCTTGAAACACGAAAGAAGATTACTAAATCATTCTAACGTGGAAGCAATACAACTGCTGGACAGCGCACAGGATGTCAAGAGATTGAAACGAACAAAACCATACGAACTTGTGTGAACATTTAGTGTGTATTATTAGTGTAAACTATAGCTATAAGTTAATAATTAATAAATAATTGTAATTTTATAATTGAGGAATACATACTGATGTATTTTCTCGCACTCGTCTTGCTTGCTAATTAATCCAAGCACATAGGAAAAGTAGTAATAAATTAATTGTAATAATAATAATTAAGATTGTACTAAGCGTATCTAATAAAGATGTTATAAAAAAGAAATTTAATTTATTTCATTAATTTAGAGTAGAATATAATAGAATATAATATAATTTTTAAAATATTTTTTTAAAGATATTATTGACAATTTTACGGTTTTCCACTTTTGAAATACCTATCCTTTGATTGCTTAAGTTCATGCTAGATGTCGCGCGCCGCTTGTTCTCTTTCTCTAGTTAAAATTTTCACAATTAATTTGTAGATTTTGTAGATTATTTCTTATATTCCCGTTTTGATTACTATCTTTTCCTTTTATTAATTAAATTAGAATTACCCATAATTTATGTTGTTGGATATTGTTTTCGTCTCTCATTCAAGAGAATTGACGTACCCGCATGGGAAAACGTATTAATTAGATGACATATGTGTTTTGATTTGCAAGGTATGAGGTCTATTCAGATTACAACCCCGTGGGTCGGTGCAGTAACTTCGTGAATGTGTTTCATATTGTTCAACTACTTTTATTGCCAATCATCCTCCCATAGGGATATCAACAGTTTATTTATGATTTATTATGTTTTAGGTTAGGAATTCTTTGGCAGAGTTGATGGAATTGATTGTGTCCTAGTGGTGGAAAGCATTTTGGGACTATTGATACTATGAATTTGCTAGTTTTCTACACCATAAGATGAGTATTATTTGTCTTGTTTTATGAGGTGTGTCTCTGTCCTTTGAATGATTGTTTTGGATGATTGTGTTTTATGCAAAGGTTGTTAGGAGGTTATTTTGCGAAGATAGATACGACCTTGACGATATGAGATGATATGAATTTATGCCATCTCATTTGGTAAATTAGAAAATTTGTAATTCTTCATGGATTTTGATATTATTTGTCTATTTGAGCAATCCTTAACCCCATTTACTTATTCTCTTTATTTTTAGGTAGGTTGGGCGACAAAACGAGACTCCTATGATTGTGTATGTGATCAAGATGCGGATCTGTAGTGCTATTGCTCAAACTAAAGCAATCCATCAGCACCTCTCGATCTTCTCCATGCCATTTTACATGATTGAAGCATATTCTCCCATGCTCGTCGTTCCGAATGATCAGCTTATTTTAATTGTTTAATGGTTCCTATAATTTGGCTTTTTTTTCTTGCTTATTATTATTATATTAATTACTTAATGATGCTTTTATTATAGCAACCATTATTTTGACTTAAAAAACTATGTAATAGTTGCATGCAGTGGCGCTAACATCTAATAATAGTATGCCTAATATTAATCATTTTGAATGTCTATTTGTGGGATTGTGGAATTGTCTGTGCCTATCTCTATGTTTCTCAAGGGGCATCTCTTATATGTATAGAGAGTTATCTTGACATAGCTATTATTCGTATTGTGCTTTATTGGTTTAATTAATAACGAGGGTTTATATTACTGATTTCTTCTTGTTGTTTTTGTTATTATCAGTTGTCAGTTCTGGGATTGCTGGACTTCAGCGATATTTTCTTCTTCATTAATAACTTTGTTTGCCCAATCAATATTTCAATTTTCTTCTTGTTTGTTTTGTTGAGTGCATTTCTCATTTCCATCTGATCATTCGGAATTTTATAAAGATCTCTGGCGCTCAACCTTTCGGCGTTTGTGCATTCATTTATGATGACTATCTTTTTGATCTTGGCTGCATCCGCATACTCCTTCCGTGATTTCCAGTCTGAATCTCTTGATGTATGCTTCCATGTTTCCATGGTTTGTTATCAGTTGCACTGCTTTTCGGTTTAGCTCTAAACTTTAAAACCCTACTGTTTTGCAGTGCTTGTAAGTGTTGACGGCATGCATATCGCCATGTTTTTCTTCTAGGATTCTTATGGCTTCTTGTACGGCTAGAAATTCAGCTACTCTCTGTTAATTCCATTTTCTTCTAGCCCGATGCATGCCTCTTCCTCCGTCCCGTCGCTCCTGCTTTTTCCTGCTTCACATTAGCATCCATCCATACCTTCGCTATGTGTCTTCCTATCTCGTACTGCTCGGTCCCCAACGAATCCACGGTTTTTCTCATGGCCAGCACATGTATTTTTACTCCGGCCTTGGCGGGCCTGGTGTATAACCGCATTTTTCTGCCGCTCATGCTCTTGCTTCGGCTTCTATTGGTAGAGGAACTACTCCTGCGATTACTTGTAGCGCGCTCGTCGGTGCTGTTTTAAACGCGCCGGTGATTAGTATTGGGGCGTATCTTTGAATCGCGTTTAGCTTCCTCTGAGTGTGTACTTTATTTACGTACCGTCCCCATTTCTCGGACCCTTATAATATGGCTGGCTTTACGACTCTCTCGTATACATTTTTAATTATGTCCCTTACCTTATTTCCGTACTTCCTGCTTATGGATCCCGCCGTTTTGGCGACGACGGTTTCGACCTTTTCTTTAATCGCATTCAGATGGTTAATGTATATTTTTGTCTTATCCAATATTACTCCCAATTACCTCATCTGGTCTTTAGGAGTTATGATTTCTTCGTTTAATTTAATTCCTATCTTCAGAAATCTGGTCCTCCTGGGTACTACTGGGATTTATCTCTTGCGGTCATTTCTTCTTTTCTTCAATTCTTCCATCGTAAAGGGGATCTCCTTTGGATATATCATAGCTTCCGATTTTTCTATATTGTAATGTGCTCTTGAATATTCTTTCCATTCTAAGCATTTGCGCCAGCATTTGGTCCATTCTTCTTTAATTTCAGTAGGTGTTCGATGGCTGATTGCGATGATTTGGTCGTCGGCGAACGTTTGTGCTCTCACATGTGTCTGTTGTGTGTCAATATCAGCTATCTTATCGAACCAGGAGTTGATATTAATCAACCATAGTGTCGGGCCTATGCTCGACCCTTGTGGGCACCCCTTCTCTATTCCGAACTCGATTTTGTTGCTGATTACCTGTTGTTTTTTAAGTTCATTATGACCCAGTCTAGTTCAGCTTCTTGTATTTCTTCTTCGTCTTCTTCTTGTTTGCTCCATTCTCCATTGGTGACCCTTGTCATGATCCTTACAAGTTGTTCTTTTTCTTCCTCCTCTTGTTTTGGATGATATTTTTCTACCTTTTCTTTCTCCAGGTTATACATATTGCCCGGTTCGGCATCTTCCATTATTTCAACTATTTTCCCCCTGCTGACTCCTAGAGTCTTTATTATTTTCCAGACTCTATGCCATGGTTCAATGTCGAATGTGTTTTCTATTTATAATTATTTCTTCTACATGCTTCTTCTTCTTTTCTTTGACAAGCTTCTTGAATGCTCGCTTCATTACTCCATAGGGAGTGAGGGAATCACGAGGTCGGTCTTATCCCCGTCTTCTCGTCTGATCGAATCGGATTTTCTTCTATGTTCCAATTTCTTCTGTTGGCGTTCTCCATCCCATCATTCGTTGTCTTGTTTTATTATTATGGTGGTTGTTTTTAACAGTTTAGTAGATTTCTTGAAAGCTGCTTGCATTTGCTCCGCTTGTTTTTCAATTTCGTCTATTTGCATCGTCGCCCTTATTTCTGTACTCGCGACTAGCAACCCGTCAGTGACTCTTTGCCAGCTGGTCCCGTGGTAATCAAACTTTTTCTTCGATGTCTTATTTCTCTGGGGTTTACCCTCTATTTCGAAGAGGATGTGTTTGTGGTCGCTTAGTGTCTCTTCAGTTTCTTGTACCGTCCAGTTGATCACGTTCACTTCTCGTCACTCATCAATGTTGCTGTTCACTTGCTTTTTCCTTTCTGATTTTAATTTCGTATATATTATTAATCTGTTTCGGATTTTGCCATTCTAGATTAGGTCTGGTGGATTTCGATGCCTTTGACTGGGCTTTTTGTGGCTTCGACAGTGTTTTATTTTCATTATTCTTTTTTGTCGCCGCGACCTCATTGTACGTACAGATCGTATTGGATGTACTTTCGGTCTGTAACTCCACGGTAGTCATCTCGATTCTTCTGCTGATGTCGGTCTGCGTGCTTACATCCATCATCACTGGCCTGGCGAGGACTGCTGGAGAATACTCTCTTGCAATAGGGATTCTATTTTTTGTATTCTCTTATCTGTTTCGTGCTGTATTTATCCCAATTTTCTGTTTCTGTATTCGTTTGCAACTGCAAGGTCACACGCAAGATACACCAAAAAGGTATACTAATTATGCAGAAGACTACTATACGGATGAAGACGAACTAGCATTAGAGGTAGGGGAACAGTCTGACTGGACCGAAGTAACAAACAAGAAGGATAAAAAGAGGAAGAAGTCTCAGATGACGCCATCGCCAATCGCAAAAAGTGGTATAAATATTAAAAAAAAGAAGCAAGAAAACAAAATCCCTCTGCCCCCTCCGATCAAGGTAAGCAGTGTTGGCAATTTTAATTTATTTAGATCAGAAATAAAGGGAGTAGCCTCTGACCGAGTGCAGTTTAAAGCTTTGTCTAACAATGATATTAACGTAACCCTTAACAATGAAACAGACTATAGGAATGTAAAAAAGCATCTCATTGAGATGAAGAAAAACAATTCATTCAATAAACTCGAATATCACATTTATCAGTTAAAAAGTGATAAGTGGTATAGAGTAGTCATTAGAGGATTACCGTCCACAACAGATCAGGACGATATTAAATCGGAATTACGGGCTTGCGGGCACGAAGTAGTGACCGTCACGCCTATAGCGAAAAAGACGACAAATGTAAATGGCGAAAAACAAATTAAAACTTTTCCGTTGTTCTATGTAGATATGACACAAAAGGAAAATAATAAAAATATATACGACATAAATTATTTACTAGACTGTAGGATAAAAGTGGAACCTCCGAAGAAAAATAATAATATACCACAATGCACAAACTGTCAAAATCTTGGACTCACTAAAAATTTTTGCAGTAGGGAACCAAGATGTGTGAATTGTGCCGGTAAACATCACACAACTCAGTTCAGAAAACAACGCAATAGTGTAGCGACATGCGTGTTGTGCAATGAAAAAGGTCACCCTGCCAATTATAAAGGATGTGCAGTATATCAAAAAAAAACTCCAGTCAAAGAAAATTACAGCAGAACAACGCTTAAGACAAATTGACAAAGTCAAAAACTCTGATAGTAGTTACCGTTGAAAATAAAAAAACCCATGAAACCGTAAGACCATCGGTCAAAAATATAAACGTCAAAATATCAAATGATAAACAAATTGATACGAAACCGCAGAAAGCTGCGGCCAACGAGCCAACTATCGTCGACATGATGAAATTGCTCAAAGAATTCCAGACCGAAATGAGACAGAAATTCAGTCAGTTAGCAGACAGGGTGGAAAAATTGGAGAAATCCGGATTGGGGAAATCTACCCAAAACAAGCTAAAGAGAAATCAAAATGAGTAATTCTTTTTTAAGAATTATAACTTGGAACGCAAACGGACTAAATCAAAGAGTCCGGGAACTAGAATTATTCTTAAAAACAAATAATATAGATATAGCTCTCATATCGGAAACACATTTTTCTAAAAAAAACTACATTAAAATACGGGGTTATGATGCTTACTGGACACTACACCCCAGTGAACGAGCTCGAGGCGGAACAGCTTTAATAATTAAACAAAATATACAACATTTCGAACAAGAAGAGATAAAAAATGAAGAAATACAAGCTACGATAATTAGTATCGGAAAAAACGGGGCTAAAATAAATATTGGCGCTATATATTGTCCACCGAGACATAAAATGACACAACAACAATATAAAGATATCTTTTCAAAATTAGGCCCACGGTTTATTATTGGTGGAGACTTTAATGTTAAACATACAGCTTGGGGTTCACGAATAATAACACCTGGAAAAGGAAACGAATTACTCGAAGCCATTAACCTTACAAATTGTAATTATCATTCAGGGCGCGAACCCACTTACTGGCCCACAGACAGTAATAAAGTCCCAGACCTGCTGGATTTCTACATTACAAAAGGCATCTCATTAAATCAAATTAGTACAGAAATCTTGTGCGATCTAACATCTGATCACACTCCAGTATTGTTAACACTGGGCGCGACAATCCTAAGAAAAGCAAAAAAGCCTAATCTTACCAACAAATATACTGACTGGGACAAATTCAGATTAATACTGCAGGAACAAATCAGCTTAAAAGTAAGACTTAAAACTATAGATGATCTTGAGCAACAAACCAAACATATAACCGAAACAAATTTGGTCAGCTGCAAAAGATGCTACCCCAATTGCAAGAGAGAAATCAGAATATGAAGTACTTAACCCCCTCGAAATTAGAGAAATGATAAAAGAAAGACGAAAATCTAGAAGAGTATGGCACAGGACCAGAAATGCTGCTGACAAAACCACGTTTAATAGAATTAGTAATATAAACAGAATTGCTTTCAAAAGTATTTAAGTGAATTAAGCCCACAAGCAGACAAAGATTATTCGCTATGGAAAGCAACTCGAAGATTTAAAAGACCAATTATTCGAGTACCGCCTATTAAAAATGATCGAAATGAATGGGTTCGACGCGACAATGAAAAAGCTGAATTGTTCGCAGAATATTTAGCTAACATTTTTCGGCCTAATGATATATAATCTACCATGGATACATCTCCTATTTATCAACCCGATGTAGATCTAAATCTAATTTCTCCACTGGAAGTTGCCACTGAAATTGATAACCTCAATCCTAAAAAGCACCTGGTATAGATGACATTTCACCTGGATTATTGAAAGAACTGCCACGAAAAGCAATCATCATGTTGACATATATATTTAATTCCTGTTTAAAGCTGAAGCATGTCCCGGAATGCTTTAAAGTTGCACAAATAATTATGCTCAAAAAACCTGACAAACCTGCAGAACAAGTCGAATCTTACAGGCCTATTTCGCTACTACCTGCTATATCAAAGCTATTTGAGAAGCTGATATATAAACGTGTTAAACACTTGGTAACAATACCAGATTTCCAATTTGGTTTTCGAAATCACCATTCAACTATCGATCAAGTGCACAGAGTAACTGCGGCTATTGAAAGAGCGTTTGAAGAAAAGAAATACTGCCCGGCAATATTCCTGGATGTCTCACAAGCTTTTGATCGGGTTTGGCATTTTGGATTAATCTCTAAGATGAGCAAATTGTTACCGCGTAACTATTGTCAATTGCTGGAGTCATATTTATTCGAAAGAAAATTTAGAGTATCGCACGAAATGGCGTTCTCGACATTTAAAAATATCTCGGCTGTATCTGCTCTACACTGCTGACATTCCAACAACAAAAGAAACACTTCTTGGAACCTTTGCTGATGACACAGTTATTATGGCAAAAGATATATCTCTGCCTAGGGCAATAGAAAAAGTGCAAGTGGCAGTCAACAAAATCTACAAATGGACAAAAGATTCCAATCTTTTCAACTTAATAGCTCCAAATCTGTCCACGTTAATTTTGCATGAAGGCGAAATAATAAAAACTTAATTATATCACTCAATGGATGCCCGATTCCTCAAGCAGAATCAGCAAAATACCTTGGAATCCATCTTGACGGTAGATTAAATTGGAAGCATCACGTTAGACAAAAAGCAAAACACATTAGAACCAAAATAAAACAACCATACTGGTTAGTCGGAAGATACTCTCAACTTGATCTAAAATCAAAGAGGTTGATCTATAATACAATTCTAAAGCCAATTTGGACCTATGGGGTGCAAATATGGGGTTGCACTAAAAATTCAAATCAGTTAGTCATACAGCGCTGTCAAAACAAGATTCTTCGATTGATTACCAATGCCTATCGCTATGTAACCAATGAAGAACTGCACGATGACCTGGAAATCAAATGGATTTGCGAAGTTGTGCAGGATTTCGCCTTGAAACACGAAAGAAGATTACTAAATCATTCTAACGTGGAAGCAATACAAGTGCTGGACAGCGCACAGGATGTCAAGAGATTGAAACGAACAAAACCATACGAACTTGTATGAATATTTAGTGTGTATTATTAGTGTAAACTATAGCTATAAGTTAATAATTAATAAATAATTGTAATTTTATAATTGAGTAATACATACTGATATATTTTCTCGCACTCGTCTTGCTTGCTAATTAACGCACATAGGAAAAGTAGTAATAAATTAATTGTAATAATAATAACAACAATTAAGATTGTACTAAGCGTATCTAATAAAGATGTTATAAAAAAAATTAAATTTATTTCATTAATTTAGAGTAGAATATAATATAATTTTTAAAATATTTTTTTAAAGATATTGATGACAATTTTACGGTTTTACACTTTTGAAATTCCTATCCTTTGATTGCTTAAGTTCATGCTAGATGTCGCGCGCCGCTTGTTCTCTTTCTCTAGTTAATATTTTCGCAATTAATTTGTAGATTTTGTAGATTATTTCTTATATTCCCGTTTTGATTACTATCTTTTCCTTTTATTAATTAAATTAGAATTACCCGTAATTTATGTTGTTGGATATTGTTTTCGTCTCCCATTCAGGAGAATTGACGTACCCGCATGGGAGGTTATGTCTTCGTTCTGTTTATAGGTTTTGTTTATTTTATTTTATTATTGTTGTGTTTTTAGGTTTTCTTATGGATTAGGTCGATCTTGTGTGATTTGGCGACCTACGACTTGTTTGTTTTACCCCCTCACACCACTTGGAGATTTTATCGGACACCATTTGTGTCACTAGGAAATTTGCTTGTGCTTGACGATTGAATAGCACCAGACTAGGATTGTACTTTTTTATGAATATTTGGTATTATTTCAGGGTGAGTTTAGATATCATCTTTATCCGCCTTTTCTTATTCGGAATTGATTAACTAGATGACCCTTGTGTTTTGATTTTGTAAGGCATGAAGTCCACTGAGATTACCACTCCGTGGGACGGTGAAGTGACGCCGTAAATATGTTTTGATGTTGTTTAACTACCTTTGTTTTATTTTATTTTCTTGCTAGTTATTTTCCCACCAGGATATCAGCAGTGTATTTATGTTTTTTCTATTTTTTAGATTATCTGCGTCCAGATTCTTTGCCAGAACTGACCGTGATTTATTTGGAGATGATATATCCGAAGCTATCCGTGGCACCATGCAGCCCTTCTGTACTCGATGATTAAACGCTATCAGATTAGGATTTTACTTTTGCTTGGGTACTTTCGGGTATGTTGAATATTATATTTGTTTTTATTAGACTTATCTGTTCGAAAATGTATTAATTAGATGACTTATGTGTTTTGATTTGCAAGGTATGAGGTCTATTGAGATTACAACCCCGTGGGTCGGTGCAGTAACTTCGTGAATGTGTTTCATATTGTTCAACTACTTTTATTGCCAATCATCCTCCCATAGGGATATCAACAGTTTATTTATGATTTTTTATGTTTTAGGTTAGGGATTCTTTGGCAGAGTTGATGGAATTGATTGTGTCCTAGTGGTGGAAAGCATTTTGGGACTATTGATACTATGAATTTGCTAGTTTTCTACACCATAAGATGAGTATTATTTGTCTTGTTTTATGAGGTGTGTCTCTGTCCTTTGAATGATTGTGTTTTATGCAAAGGTTGTTAGGAGGTTATTTTGCGAAGATAGATACGACCTTGACGATATGAGATGATATGAATTTATGCCATCTCATTTGGTAAATTAGAAAATTTGTATTTCTTCATGGATTTTGATATTATTTGTCTATTTGAGCAGTCCTTAACCCCATTTACTTATTCTCTTTATTTTTAGGTAGGTTGGGCGACAAAACGAGACTCCTATGATTGTGTATGTGATGAAGGTGCGGATCTGTAGTGCTATTGCTCACACTAAAGCAAACCATCAGCACCTCTCGATCTTCTCCATGCCATTTTACATGATTGAAGCATATTCTCCCATGCTCGTCGTTCCGGATGGTCAGCTTATTTTAATTGTTTAGTGGTTCCTATAATTTGGCTTTTTTTTCTTGCTTATTATTATTATATTAATTACTTAATGATGCTTTTATTATAGCAACCATTATTTTGACTTAAAAAACTATGTAATAGTTGCATGCAGTAGTGCTAACATCTAATAATAGTATGCCTAATATTAATCATTTTGAATGTCTATTTGTGGGATTGTGGAATTGTCTGTGCCTATCTCTATGTTTCTCAAGGGGCATCTCTTATATGTATAGAGAGTTATCTTGACATAGCTATTATTCGTATTGTGCTTTATTGGTTTAATTAATAATGAGGGTTTATATTACTGATTTCTTCTTGTTGTTTTTGTTATTATCAGTTGTCAGTTCTGGGATTGCTGGACTTCAGCGATATTTTCTTCATTAATAACTTTGTTTGCCCAATCATTCAATATTTCAATTTTCTTCTTGTTTGTTTTGTTGAGTTCATTTCTCATTTCCATCTGATCATTCGGAATTTTATAAAGATCTCTGGCGCTCAACCTTTCGGCGTTTGTGCATTAATTTATGATGACTATCTTCTTGATCTTGGCTGCATCCGCATACTCCTTACGTGATTTCCAGTATGAATCTCTTGATGTATGCTTCCATGTTTCCATGGTTTGTTATCAGTTGCACTGCTTTTCGGTTTACCTCTAAACTTTCAAACCCTACTGTTTTGCAGTGCTTGTAAGTGTTGACGGCATGCATATCGCCATGTTTTTCTTCTAGTATTCTTATGGCTTCTTGTATGGCTAGAAATTCAGCTACTCTCTGTTAATTCCATTTTCTTCTAGCCTGATGCATGCCTCTTCCTCCGTCCCGTCGCTCCTGCTTTTTCCTGCTTCACATTAGCATCCATCCATACCTTCGCTATGTGTCTTCCTATCTCGTACTGCTCGGTCCCCAACGAATCCACGGTTTTTCTCATGGCCAGCACATGTATTTTTACTCCGCCCTTGGCGGGCCTTGTCTATAACCGCATTTTTCTGCCGCTCATGCTCTTGGTTCGGCTTCTATTGGTAGAGGAACTACTCCTGCGATTACTTGTAGCGCGCTCGTCGGTGCTGTTTTAAACGCGCCGGTGATTAGTATTGGGGCGTATCTTTGAATCGCGTTTAGCTTCCTCTGAGTGTTTACTTTATTTACGTACCGTCCCCATTTCTCGGACCCTTATAATATGGCTGGCTTTACGACTCTCTCGTATACATTTTTCATTATGTCCCTTACCTTATTTCCGTACTTCCTGCTTATAGGTCCCACCGTTTTGGCAACGACAGTTTCGACCTTTTCTTTAATCGCATTCAGGTGGTTAATGTATATTTTTGTCTTATCCAATATTACTCCCAATTACCCCATATGGTCTTTAGGAGTTATGATTTCTTCGTTTAATTTAATTCCTATCTTCGGAAATCTGGTCCTCCTGGGTACTACTGGGATTTATCTCTTGCGGTCATTTCTTCTTTTCTTCAATTCTTCCATCGTAAAGGGGATCTCCTTTGGATATATCATAGCTTCCGATTTTTCTATATTGTAATGTGCTCTTGAATATTCTTTCCATTCTAAGCATTTGCGCCAGCATTTGTTCCATTCTTCTTTAATTTTCAGTAGGTGTTCGATGGCTGATTGCGATGATTTGGTCGTCGGCGAACGTTTGTGCTCTCACATGTGTCTGTTGTGTGTCAATATCAGCTATCTTATCGAACCAGGAGTTGATATTAATCAACCATAGAGTCGGGCCTATGCTCGACCCTTGTGGGCACCCCTTCTCTATTCCGAACTCGATTTTGTTGCTGATTACCTGTTGTTTTTTAAGTTCATTATGGCCCAGTCTAGTTCAGCTTCTTGTATTTCTTCTTCGTCTTCTTCTTGTTTGTTCCATTCTCCATTGGTGACCCTTGTCATGATCCTTACAAGTTGTTCTTTTTCTTCCTCCTCTTTTCTACCTTTTCTTTCTCCAGGTTATACATATTGCCCGGTTCTACATCGTCCATTATTTCAACTATTTTCCCCCTGCTGACTCCTAGAGTCTTTATTATTTTCCAGACTCTATGCCATGGTTCAATGTCGAATGTGTTTTCTATTTATAATTATTTCTTTTACATGCTTCTTCTTCTTTTCTTTGACAAGCTTCTTGAATGCTCGCTTCATTACTCCATAGGGAGTGAGGGAATCACGAGGTCGGTCTTATCCCCGTCTTCTCGTCTGATCGAATCGGCTTTTCTTCTAAGTTCCAATTTCTTCTGTTGGCGTTCTCCATCCCATCATTCGTTGTCTTGGTTGTTTTTAACAGTTTAGTAGATTTCTTGAAAGCTGCTTGCATTTGCTCCGCTTGTTTTTCAATTTCGTCTATTTGCATCGCGCCCATATTTCTGTGCTCGCGACTAGCAACCCGTCAGTGACTCTTTGCCAGCTGGTCCCGTGATAATCAAACTCTTTCTTCGATGTCTTATTTCTCTGGGGTTTACCCTCTATTTCGAAGAGGATGTGTTTGTGGTCGCTTAGTGTCTCTTCAGTTTCTTGTACCGTCCAGTTGATCACGTTCACTTCTCGTCACTCATCAATGTTGCTGTTTCCACTACTACTGATAAAGGTGGGAGCTGTTTGTTCATTCTGCACTAATTCCAGTCGGTATGATATGGTCTAGATTATCAGATTTGAACCTTTGTTGTTATACAATAAACATAAAGTGTGCTTGGCATTAAAATCACCAGCTAATATCCATTTCTTCTGGTATTTCTGCCATTGTTCTTCTTTTTCTTCTAAGCAATTTATGTTGTCTCCTGTCTGATGCGCGTATACGTTGGTGATTAGTAAATCGCAGTCTAATAGTTTGACTATGACTTTGTCCGGTCCCGACATTTCTTAGTTCTTGTTGCTGGTTCTCGCACCAAGATTATGTCGTATTTTTCTTTGTCGGCTTTCGCTCTCATGAGCGTGCTGGCCTGGATGCCTTTTTCGATGTTTATCTGTAGGATTTTTAGAGCCATTTCTGTTTCATTTCTTCGATGGCTTCTTCTTTTCTTTTCTTGTATATTGGACAGGTTCTATCATTTACTCTATTGTCGGAGTTTACCTCCGGTGCTCCTGCTCATTTGCAGTTCGCACAATTCGTGGTGCTACTCTTGCAGTCCCTTCCCCCGTGCGGTCCTGCACATATAAAACAACACTGTGCGTTTCTACAATGTATCTGCTTGTGCCCGAATCTGCTGCATTTATAGCATAGTAGAATTGCGTTGAAATCATCAACGAATTGTCTCAAGTACCCTACAAAGACTTTGCCCTTTTTTAACACTGCTCTGTATATGCTGGGAATTGTTTCGATTATAACGTTGTTTCTTTCTGGGTTTTTGCATATATATTTCTTTACTACCTTGATGATTTCTTCTGGTTCTTCGTTGTTGTCAGTCTTTTTTCTTTCTTCTTGGATGATGTTCATATTCTCTTCGTTTTGATCAGCCAGATCTTCTATTATTTGTTCGTCTGTGATATCCCTGGATACCCCTGGGATTCTGAATTTGGGACGTTTTTCACTATTATCGATTTTGATACCATGTACAGAGCTTATTTTTTCTATCAGGTCTTTCTTTTGTTTCTGGTCTTTACAGATCAGTGATACCAGTCCATGTCTGTGTACTCTTACGTGTTTGAGGCCATCTCCTGCTAACTCTTTACGGGTTAGCTTGCCTCTGATGGCGACTAATGTCTCCGCGCCACTTGCTTTTTCCTTTCTGATTTTAATTTCGTATATATTATTAATCTGTTTCGGATTTTGCCATTCTAGATTAGGTCTGGTGGATTTCGATGCCTTTGACTGGGCTTTTTGTGGCTTCGACAGTGTTTTATTTTCATTATTCTTTTTTGTCGCCGCGACCTCATTGTACGTACAGATCGTATTGGATGTACTTTCGGTCTGTAACTCCACGGTAGTCATCTCGATTCTTCTGCTGATGTCGGTCTGCGTGCTTACATCCATCATCACTGGCCTGGCGAGGACTGCTGGAGAATACTCTCTTGCAATAGGGATTCTATTTTTTGTATTCTCTTGTCTGTTTCGTGCTGTATTTGTCCCAATTTTCTGTTTATCATCTCCTCCACCATTGCTTCCGCATTCGTGATGCTCTGGACTTATATAGTATTTGGCATCACGACTGCGGATTTGGCTTTCAGCACCTTTTCTGTTACTATGTCCATTTTCATTAAAATATTCGCGACGCGGTTTCTGTCTGTGGAGATGAATCGATATGTCTTATATTTTAGACAATATCTGTTGGTTACGAGCCTAACTTGCTCAGTCAGATGTCTTGTTCAAAGTCTATCATTTAATTTATATTAAAATTCAGTTCGGTCCCGACCTTCATAGAGTCAAGACGTGTTTTTTCTTTCCCGAAAACGAGTCTCCGTAAATATCAAATAAAAATATATCTATATATTTTCTACGGTCAATTTCTGTTAACGGTTTCAAAGAACTCCCAGGTTCGGGATACGGTGAAACGGCCAACCCAACGTGAAGGAAATAAAAGACTCAAACTCTCAAACAAAAGACGTTCTACGTTTTCCAGAAAAGGGAAAAAGTGAAAGTTAGTGAAAAAAACATTTAATTATAACATCATGGACAACAACATGGATTTGAATATATTATTGAAAGAAAACAAGGAATTAAGAATGAATAATGAGCGTCTGAACCAACAACTGTTGCAATTATCTAAGGATATTGCTGCTATCCGTTTGCAACTGCAAGGTCACACGCAAGATACACCAAAAAGGCATACTAATTATGCAGAAGACTACTACACGGATGAAGACGAACTAGCATTAGAGGTAGGGGAACAGTCTGACAGGACCGAAGTAACAAACAAGAAGGATAAAAAGAGGAAGAAGTCTCAGATGATGCCATCGCCAATCGCAAAAACTGGTATAAATATTAAAAAAAAGAAGCAAGAAAACAAAATCCCTCTGACCCCTCCGATCAAGGTAAGCAATGTTGGCAATTTTAATTTATTTAGATCAGAAATAAAGGGAGTAGCCTCTGACCGAGTGCAGTTTAAAGCTTTGTCTAACAATGATATTAACGTAACCCTTAACAATGAAACAGACTATAGGAATATAAAAAAGCATCTCATTGAGATGAAGAAAAACAATTCATTCAATAAACTCGAATATCACACTTATCAGTTAAAAAGTGATAAGTGGTATAAAGTAGTCATTAGAGGATTACCGTCCACAACAGATCAGGACGATATTAAATCGGAATTACGGGTTTGCGGGCACGTCACGCCTATAGCGAAAAAGACTATAAAGAAAAAGACAACAAATGTAAATGGCGAAAAACAAATTAAAACTTTTCCGTTGTTCTATGTAGACATGACACAAAAGGAAAATAATAAAAATATATACGACATAAATTATTTACTAGACTGTAGGATAAAAATATACCACAATGCACAAACTGTCAAAATCTTGGACACACTAAAATTTTTGCAGTAGGGAACCAAGATGTGTGAAATGTGCCGGTAAACATCACACAACTCAGTACAGAAAACAACGCAATAGTGTAGCGACATGCGTGTTGTGCAATGAAAAAGGTCACCCTGCCAATTATAAAGGATGTGCAGTATATCAAAAAAAAAGGACTCCAGCCAAAGAAAATTACAGCAGAACAACGCTTAAGACAAATTGACAAAGTCAAAAACTCTGAAACAACATCTACCGTTGAAAATAAAAAAACCTATGAAACCGTAAGACCATCGGTCAAAAATATAAACGTCAAAATATCAAATGATAAACAAATTGATACGAAACCGCAGAACGCTGCGGCCAACGAGCCAACTATCGTCGACATGATGAAATTGCTCAAAGAATTCCAGACCGAAATGAGACAGAAATTCAGTCAGTTAGCAGACAGGGTGGAAAAATTGGAGAAATCCGAATTGGGGAAATCTACCCAAAACAAGCTAAAGAGAAATCAAAATGAGTAATTCTTTTTTAAGAATTATAACTTGGAACGCAAACGGACTAAATCAAAGAGTCCGGGAACTAGAATTATTCTTAAAAACATATAACATAGATATAGCTCTCATATCGGAAACACATTTTTCTAAAAAAAACTACATTAAAATACGGGGTTATGATGCTTACTGGACACTACACCCCAGTGAACGAGCTCGATTCGGAACAGCTTTAATAATTAAACAAAATATACAACATTTCGAACAAGAAGAGATAAAAAATGAAGAAATACAAGCTACGATAATTTGTATCGAAAAAAACGGGGCTGAAATAAATATTGGCGCTATATATCGTCCACCGAGACATAAAATGACACAACAACAATTTAAAGATATCTTTTCAAAATTAGGCCCACGGTTTATTATTGGTGGAGACTTTAATGTTAAACATACAGCTTGGGGTTCACGAATAATAACACCTGGAAAAGGAAACGAATTACTCGAAGCCATTAACCTTACAAATTGTAATTATCATTCAGGGCGCGAACCCACTTACTGGCCCACAGACAGTAATAAAGTCCCAGACCTGCTGGATTTCTACATTACAAAAGGCATCTCATTAAATCATATTAGTACAGAAAGCTTGTGCGATCTAACATCTGATCACACTCCAGTATTGTTAACACTGGGCGCGACAATCCTAAGAAAAGCAAAAAAGCCTAATCTTACCAACAAATATACTGACTGGGACAAATTCAGATTAATACTGCAGGAACAAATCAGTTCAAAAGTAAGACTTAAAACTATAGATGATCTTGAGCAACAAACCAAACATATAACCGAAACAAATTCGGTCAGCTGCAAAAGATGCTACCCCAATTGCAAGAGAGAAATCAGAATATGAAGTACTTTACCCCCTCGAAATTAGAGAAATGATAAAAGAAAGACGAAAAGCTAGAAGAGTATGGCACAGGACCAGAAATGCTGCTGACAAAACCACGTTTAATAGAATTAGTAATCAGACAAATCAAAAGATCAAAGAATATAAACAGAATTGCTTTCAAAAGTATTTAAGTGAATTAAGCCCACAAGCAGACAAAGATTATTCGCTATGGAAAGCAACTCGAAGATTTAAAAGACCAATTATTCGAGTACCGCCTATTAAAAATAATCGAAATGAATGGGTTCGACGCGACAATGAAAAAGCTGAATTGTTCGCAGAATATTTAGCTAACATTTTTCGGCCAAATGATATATAATATACCATGGATACATCTCCTATTTATCAACCCGATATAGATCTAAATCTAATTTCTCCACTGGAAGTTGCCACTGAAATTGATAACCTCAATCCTAAAAAGGCACCTGGTATTGATGACATTTCACCTGGATTATTGAAAGAACTGCCACGAAAAGCAATCATCATGTTGACATATATATTTAATGCCTGTTTAAGGCTGAAGCATGTCCCGGAATGCTTTAAAGTTGCACAAATAATTATGCTCAAAAAACCTGACAAACCTGCAAGTCGACAAGTCGAATCTTACAGGCCTGTTTCGCTACTACCTGCAATATCAAAGCTATTTGAGAAGCTGATATATAAACGTGTTAAACACTTGGTAACAATACCAGATTTCCAGTTTGGTTTTCGACATCACCATTCAACTATCGATCAAGTGCACAGAGTAACTGCGGCTATTGAAAGAGCGTTTGAAGAAAAGAAATACTGCCCTGCAATATTCCTGGATGTCTCACAAGCTTTTGATCGGGTTTGGCATTTTGGTTAATCTGTAAGATGAGCAAATTGTTACCGCGTAACTATTGTCAATTGCTGGAGTCATATTTATTCGGAAGAAAATTTAGAGTATCGCGCGAAATGGCGTTCTCGACATTTAAAAATATCTCGGCTGGAGTTCCACAAGGTAGCGTCTTAGGACCTCTCCTGTATCTGCTTTACACTGCTGACATTCCAACAACAAAAGAAACACTTCTTGGAACCTTTGCTGATGACACAGTTATTATGGCAAAAGATATATCTCTGCCTAGGGCAATAGAAAAAGTGCAAGTGGCAGTCAACAAAATCTACAAATGGACAAAAGATTGGAAAATTCAACTTAATAGCTCCAAATCTGTCCACGTTAAAATTGCATGAAGGCGAAATAATAAAAACTTAATTATATCACTCAATGGATGCCCGATTCCTCAAGCAGAATCAGCAAAATACCTTGGAATCCATCTTGACGGTAGATTAAATTGGAAGCATTACGTTAGACAAAAAGCAAAACACATTAGAACCAAAATAAAACAACTGTACTGGTTAGTCGGAAGATACTCTCAACTTGATCTAAAATCAAAGAGGTTGATCTATAATACAATTATAAAGCCAATTTGGACCTATGGGGTTGCACTAAAAATTCAAATCAGTTAGTCATACAGCGCTGTCAAAACAAGATTCTTCGATTGATTACCAATGCCTATCGCTATGTAACCAATGAAGAACTGCACGATGACCTGGAAATCAAATGGATTTGCGAAGTTGTGCAGGATTTCGCCTTGAAACACGAAAGAAGATTACTAAATCATTCTAACGTGGAAGCAATACAAGTGCTGGACAGCGCACAGGATGTCAAGAGATTGAAACGAACAAAACCATACGAACTTGTGTGAATATTTAGTGTGTATTATTAGTGTAAACTATAGCTATAAGTTAATAATTAATAAATAATTGTAATTTTATAATTGAGGAATACATACTGATATATTTTCTCGCACTCGTCTTGCTTGCTAATTAATCCAAGCACATAGGAAAAGTAGTAATAAATTAATTGTAATAATAATAACAATTAAGATTGTACTAAGCGTATCTAATAAAGATGTTATAAAAAAAATTAAATTTATTTCATTAATTTAGAGTAGAATATAATATAATTTTTAAAATATTTTTTTAAAGATATTGTTGACAATTTTACGGTTTTCCACTTTTGAAATTCCTATCCTTTGATTGCTTAAGTTCATGCTAGATGTCGCGCGCCACTTGTTGTTCTCTTTCTCTAGTTAATATTTTCGCAATTAATTTGTAGATTTTGTAGATTATTTCTTATATTCCCGTTTTGATTACTATCTTTTCCTTTTATTAATTAAATTAGAATTACCCGTAATTTATGTTGTTGGATATTGTTTTCGTCTCCCATTCAGGAGGATTGACATACCCCACATACCCTTATGGGAGGTTATGTCTTCGTTCTGTTTATACGTTTTGTTTATTTTATTTTATTATTGTTGTGTTTTTAGGTTTTCTTATGGATTAGGCCGATCTTGTGTGATTTGGCGACCTACGACTTGTTTGTTTTACCTCCTCACACCACTTGGAGATTTTGTCGGACACCATCTGTGTCACTAGGAAATTTGCTTGTGCTTGACGATTGAATACCACCAGACTAGGATTGTACTTTTTTATGAATATTTGGTATTATTTCAGGGTGAGTTTAGATATCATCTTTATCCGCCTTTTCTTATTCGGAATTGATTAATTAGATGACCCTTGTGTTTTGATTTTGTAAGGCATGAAGTCCACTGAGATTACCACTCCGTGGGACGGTGAAGTGACGCCGTAAATATGTTTTGATGTTGTTTAACTACATTTGTTTTATTTTATTTTCTTGCTAGTTATTTTCCCACCAGGATATCAGCAGTGTATTTATGTTTTTTCTATTTTTTAGATTATCTGCGTCCAGATTCTTTGCCAGAACTGACCGTGATTTATTTGGAGATGATATATCCGAAGCTATCCGTGGCACCATGCAGCCCTTCTGTACTCGATGATTAAACGCTATCAGATTAGGATTTTACTTTTGCTTGGGTACTTTCGGGTATGTTGAATATTATATTTGTTTTTATTAGACTTATCTGTTCGAAAATGTATTAATTAGATGACTTATGTGTTTTGATTTGCAAGGTATGAGGTCTATTGAGATTACAACCCCGTGGGTCGGTGCAGTAACTTCGTGAATGTGTTTCATATTGTTCAACTACTTTTATTGCCAATCATCCTCCCATAGGGATATCAACAGTTTATTTATGATTTTTTATGTTTTAGGTTAGGAATTCTTTGGCAGAGTTGATGGAATTGATTGTGTCCTAGTGGTGGAAAGCATTTTGGGACTATTGATACTATGAATTTGCGAGTTTTCTACACCATAAGATGAGTGTTATTTGTCTTGTTTTATGAGGTGTGTCTCTGTCCTTTGAATGATTGTTTTAAATGATTGTGTTTTATGCAAAGGTTGTTAGGAGGTTATTTTGCGAAGATAGATACGACCTTGACGATATGAGATGATATGAATTTATGCCATCTCATTTGGTAAATTAGAAAATTTGTATTTCTTCATGGATTTTGATATTATTTGTCTATTTGAGCAATCCTTAACCCCATTTACTTATTCTCTTTATTTTTAGGTAGGTTGGGCGACAAAACGAGACTCCTATGATTGTGTATGTGATGAAGGTGCGGATCTGTAGTGCTATTGCTCACACTAAAGCAAACCATCAGCACCTCTCGATCTTCTCCATGCCATTTTACATGATTGAAGCATATTCTCCCATGCTCGTCGTTCCGGATGGTCAGCTTATTTTAATTGTTTAATGGTTCCTATAATTTGGCTTTTTTTTCTTGCTTATTATTATTATATTAATTACTTAATGATGCTTTTATTATAGCAACCATTATTTTGACTTAAAAAACTATGTAATAGTTGCATGCAGTAGCGCTAACATCTAATAATAGTATGCCTAATATTAATCATTTTGAATGTCTATTTGTTGGATTGTGGAATTGTCTGTGCCTATCTCTATGTTTCTCAAGGGGCATCTCTTATATGTATAGAGAGTTATCTTGACATAGCTATTATTCGTATTGTGCTTTATTGGTTTAATTAATAATGAGGGTTTATATTACTGATTTCTTCTTGTTGTTTTTGTTATTATCAGTTGTCAGTTCTGGGATTGCTGAACTTCAGCGATATTTTCTTCTTCATTAATAACTTTGTTTGCCCAATCATTCAATATTTCAATTTTCTTCTTGTTTGTTTTGTTGAGTGCATTTCTCATTTCCATCTGATCATTCGGAATTTTATAAAGATCTCTGGCGCTCAACCTTTCGGCGTTTGTGTATTCATTTATGATGACTATCTTTTTGATCTTGGCTGCATCCGCATACTTCTTCCGTGATTTCCAGTCTGAATCTCTTGATGTATGCTTCCATGTTTCCATGGTTTGTTATCAATTGCACTACTTTTCGGTTTAGCTCTAAACTTTCAAACCCTACTGTTTTGCAGTGCTTGTAAGTGTTGACGGCATGCATATCGCCATGTTTTTCTTCTAGTATTCTTATGGCTTCTTGTACGGCTAGAAATTCAGCTACTCTCTGTTAATTCCATTTTCTTCTAGCCCGATGCATGCCTCTTCCTCCGTCCCGTCGCTCCTGCTTTTTCCTGCTTCACATTAGCATCCATCCATACCTTCGCTATGTGTCTTCCTATCTCGTACTGCTCGGTCCCCAACGAATCCACAGTTTTTCTCATGGCCAGCACATGTATTTTTACTCCGGCCTTGGCGGGCCTGGTGTATAACCGCATTTTTCTGCCGCTCATGCTCTTGCTTCGGCTTCTATTGGTAGAGGAACTACTCCTGCGATTACTTGTAGCGCGCTCGTCGGTGCTGTTTTAAACGCGCCGGTGATTAGTATTGGGGCGTATCTTTGAATCGCGTTTAGCTTCCTCTGAGTGTGTACTTTATTTACGTACCGTCCCCATTTCTCGGACTCTTATAATATGGCTGGCTTTACGACTCTCTCGTATACATTTTTAATTATGTCCCTTACCTTAATTCCGTACTTCCTGCTTATGGGTCCCGCCGTTTTGGCGACGACGGTTTCGACCTTTTCTTTAATCGCATTCAGATGGTTAATGTATATTTTTGTTTTATCCAATATTACTCCCAATTACCTCATCTGGTCTTTAGGAGTTATGATTTCTTCGTTTAATTTAATTCCTATCTTCGGAAATCTGGTCCTTCTGAGTACTATTGGGATTTATCTCTTGCGGTCATTTCTTCTTTTCTTCAATTCTTCCATCGTAAAGGGGATCTCCTTTGGATATATCATAGCTTCCGATTTTTCTATATTGCAATGTGCTCTTGAATATTCTTTCCATTCTAAGCATTTGCGCCAGCATTTGTTCCATTCTTCTTTAATTTCAGTAGGTGTTCGATGGCTGATTGCGATGATTTGGTCGTCGGCGAACGTTTGTGCTCTCACATGTGTCTGTTGTGTGTCAATATCAGCTATCTTATCGGACCAGGAGTTGATATTAATCAACCATAGGGTCGGGCCTATGCTCGACCCTTGTGGGCACCCCTTCTCTATTCCGAACTCGATTTTGTTGCTGATTACCTGTTGTTTTTTAAGTTCATTATGACCCAGTCTAGTTCAGCTTCTTGTATTTCTTCTTCGTCTTCTTCTTGTTTGCTCCATTCTCCATTGGTGACCCTTGTCGTGATCCTTACAAGTTGTTCTTTTTCTTCCTCCTCTTGTTTTGGATGATATTTTTCTACCTTTTCTTTCTCCAGGTTATACATATTGCCCGGTTCGGCATCTTCCATTATTTCAACTATTTTCCCCCTGCTGACTCCTAGAGTCTTTATTTATTTTCCAGACTCTATGCCATGGTTCAATGTCGAATGTGTTTTCTATTTATAATTATTTCTTCTACATGCTTCTTCTTCTTTTCTTTGACAAGCTTCTTGAATGCTCGCTTCATTACTCCATAGGGAGTGAGGGAATCACGAGGTCGGTCTTATCCCCGTCTTCTCGTCTGATCGAATCAGCTTTTCTTCTAAGTTCCAATTTCTTCTGTTGGCGTTCTCCATCCCATCATTCGTTGTCTTGGTTGTTTTTAACAGTTTAGTAGATTTCTTGAAAGCTGCTTGCATTTGCTCCGCTTGTTTTTCAATTTCGTCTATTTGCATCGTCGCCCATATTTCTGTGCTCGCGACTAGCAACCCGTCAGTGACTCTTTGCCAGCTGGTCCCGTGATAATCAAACTCTTTCTTCGATGTCTTATTTCTCTGGGGTTTACCCTCTATTTCGAAGAGGATGTGTTTGTGGTCGCTTAGTGTCTCTTCAGTTTCTTGTACCGTCCAGTTGATCACGTTCACTTCTCGTCACTCATCAATGTTGCTGTTTCCACTACTACTGATAAAGGTGGGAGCTGTTTGTTCATTCTGCACTAATTCCAGTCGGTATGATATGGTCTAGATTATCAGATTTGAACCTTTGTTGTTATACAATAAACATAAAGTGTGCTTGGCATTAAAATCACCAGCTAATATCCATTTCTTCTGGTATTTCTGCCATTGTTCTTCTTTTTCTTCTAAGCAATTTATGTTGTCTCCTGTCTGATGCGCGTATACGTTGGTGATTAGTAAATCGCAGTCTAATAGTTTGACTATGACTTTGTCCGGTCCCGACATTTCTTAGTTCTTGTTGCTGGTTCTCGCACCAAGATTATGTCGTATTTTTCTTTGTCGGCTTTCGCTCTCATGAGCGTGCTGGCCTGGATGCCTTTTTCGATGTTTATCTGTAGGATTTTTAGAGCCATTTCTGTTTCATTTCTTCGATGGCTTCTTCTTTTCTTTTCTTGTATATTGGACAGGTTCTATCATTTACTCTATTGTCGGAGTTTACCTCCGGTGCTCCTGCTCATTTGCAGTTCGCACAATTCGTGGTGCTACTCTTGCAGTCCCTTCCCCCGTGCGGTCCTGCACATATAAAACAACACTGTGCGCTTCTACAATGTATCTGCTTGTGCCCGAATCTGCTGCATTTATAGCATAGTAGAATTGCGTTGAAATCATCAACGAATTGTCTCAAGTACCCTACAAAGACTTTGCCCTTTTTTAACACTGCTCTGTATATGCTGGGAATTGTTTCGATTATAACGTTGTTTCTTTCTGGGTTTTTGCATATATATTTCTTTACTACCTTGATGATTTCTTCTGGTTCTTCGTTGTTGTCAGTCTTTTTTCTTTCTTCTTGGATGATGTTCATATTCTCTTCGTTTTGATCAGCCAGATCTTCTATTATTTGTTCGTCTGTGATATCCCTGGATACCCCTGGGATTCTGAATTTGGGACGTTTTTCACTATTATCGATTTTGATACCATGTACAGAGCTTATTTTTTCTATCAGGTCTTTCTTTTGTTTCTGGTCTTTACAGATCAGTGATACCAGTCCATGTCTGTGTACTCTTACGTGTTTGAGGCCATCTCCTGCTAACTCTTTACGGGTTAGCTTGCCTCTGATGGCGGCTAATGTCTCCGCGCCACTTGCTTTTTCCTTTCTGATTTTAATTTCGTATATATTATTAATCTGTTTCGGATTTTGCCATTCTAGATTAGGTCTGGTGGATTTCGATGCCTTTGACTGGGCTTTTTGTGGCTTCGACAGTGTTTTATTTTCATTATTCTTTTTTGTCGCCGCGACCTCATTGTACGTACAGATCGTATGTACTTTCGGTCTGTAACTCCACGGTAGTCATCTCGATTCTTCTGCTGATGTCGGTCTGCGTGCTTACATCCATCATCACTGGCCTGGCGAGGACTGCTGGAGAATACTCTCTTGCAATAGGGATTCTATTTTTTGTATTCTCTTGTCTGTTTCGTGCTGTATTTGTCCCAATTTTCTGTTTATCATCTCCTCCACCATTGCTTCCGCATTCGTGATGCTCTGGACTTATATAGTATTTGGCATCACGACTGCGGATTTGGCTTTCAGCACCTTTTCTGTTACTATGTCCATTTTCATTAAAATATTCGCGACGCGGTTTCTGTCTGTGGAGATGAATCGATATGTCTTATATTTTAGACAATATCTGTTGGTTACGAGCCTAACTTGCTCAGTCAGATGTCTTGTTCAAAGTCTATCATTTAATTTATATTAAAATTCAGTTCGGTCCCGACCTTCATAGAGTCAAGACGTGTTTTTTCTTTCCCGAAAACGAGTCTCCGTAAATATCAAATAAAAATATATCTATATATTTTCTACGGTCAATTTCTGTTAACGGTTTCAAAGAACTCCCAGGTTCGGGATACGGTGAAACGGCCAACCCAACGTGAAGGAAATAAAAGACTCAAACTCTCAAACAAAAGACGTTCTACGTTTTCCAGAAAAGGGAAAAAGTGAAAGTTAGTGAAAAAAACATTTAATTATAACATCATGGACAACAACATGGATTTGAATATATTATTGAAAGAAAACAAGGAATTAAGAATGAATAATGAGCGTCTGAACCAACAACTGTTGCAATTATCTAAGGATATGGCTGCTATCCGTTTGCAACTGCAAGGTCACACGCAAGATACACCAAAAAGGCATACTAATTATGCAGAAGACTACTACACGGATGAAGACGAACTAGCATTAGAGGTAGGGGAACAGTCTGACTGGACCGAAGTAACAAACAAGAAGGATAAAAAGAGGAAGAAGTCTCAGATGATGCCATCGCCAATCGCAAAAACTGGTATAAATATTAAAAAAAAGAAGCAAGAAAACAAAATCCCTCTGACCCCTCCGATCAAGGTAAGCAATGTTGGCAATTTTAATTTATTTAGATCAGAAATAAAGGGAGTAGCCTCTGACCGAGTGCAGTTTAAAGCTTTGTCTAACAATGATATTAACGTAACCCTTAACAATGAAACAGACTATAGGAATATAAAAAAGCATCTCATTGAGATGAAGAAAAACAATTCATTCAATAAACTCGAATATCACACTTATCAGTTAAAAAGTGATAAGTGGTATAAAGTAGTCATTAGAGGATTACCGTCCACAACAGATCAGGACGATATTAAATCGGAATTACGGGTTTGCGGGCACGTCACGCCTATAGCGAAAAAGACTATAAAGAAAAAGACAACAAATGTAAATGGCGAAAAACAAATTAAAACTTTTCCGTTGTTCTATGTAGACATGACACAAAAGGAAAATAATAAAAATATATACGACATAAATTATTTACTAGACTGTAGGATAAAAATATACCACAATGCACAAACTGTCAAAATCTTGGACACACTAAAATTTTTGCAGTAGGGAACCAAGATGTGTGAAATGTGCCGGTAAACATCACACAACTCAGTGCAGAAAACAACGCAATAGTGTAGCGACATGCGTGTTGTGCAATGAAAAAGGTCACCCTGCCAATTATAAAGGATGTGCAGTATATCAAAAAAAAAGGACTCCAGCCAAAGAAAATTACAGCAGAACAACGCTTAAGACAAATTGACAAAGTCAAAAACTCTGAAACAACATCTACCGTTGAAAATAAAAAAACCTATGTAACCGTAAGACCATCGGTCAAAAATATAAACGTCAAAATATCAAATTATAAACAAATTGATACGAAACCGCAGAACGCTGCGGCCAACGAGCCAACTATCGTCGACATGATGAAATTGCTCAAAGAATTCCAGACCGAAATGAGACAGAAATTCAGTCAGTTAGCAGACAGGGTGGAAAAATTGGAGAAATCCGAATTGGGGAAATCTACCCAAAACAAGCTAAAGAGAAATCAAAATGAGTAATTCTTTTTTAAGAATTATAACTTGGAACGCAAACGGACTAAATCAAAGAGTCCGGGAACCAGAATTATTCTTAAAAACATATAACATAGATATAGCTCTCATATCGGAAACACATTTTTCTAAAAAAAACTACATTAAAATACGGGGTTATGATGCTTACTGGACACTACACCCCAGTGAACGAGCTCGAGGCGGAACAGCTTTAATAATTAAACAAAATATACAACATTTCGAACAAGAAGAGATAAAAAATGAAGAAATACAAGCTACGATAATTAGTATCGAAAAAAACGGGGCTGAAATAAATATTGGCGCTATATATTGTCCACCGAGACATAAAATGACACAACAACAATATAAAGATATCTTTTCAAAATTAGGCCCACGGTTTATTATTGGTGGAGACTTTAATGTTAAACATACAGCTTGGGGTTCACGAATAATAACACCTGGAAAAGGAAACGAATTACTCGAAGCCATTAACCTTACAAATTGTAATTATCATTCAGGGCGCGAACCCACTTACCGGCCCACAGACAGTAATAAAGTCCCAGACCTGCTGGATTTCTACATTACAAAAGGCATCTCATTAAATCAAATTAGTACAGAAAGCTTGTGCGATCTAACATCTGATCACACTCCAGTATTGTTAACACTGGGCGCGACAATCCTAAGAAAAGCAAAAAAGCCTAATCTTACCAACAAATATACTGACTGGGACAAATTCAGATTAATACTGCAGGAACAAATCAGTTCAAAAGTAAGACTTAAAACTATAGATGATCTTGAGCAACAAACCAAACATATAACCGAAACAAATTCGGTCAGCTGCAAAAGATGCTACCCCAATTGCAAGAGAGAAATCAGAATATGAAGTACTTTACCCCCTCGAAATTAGAGAAATGATAAAAGAAAGACGAAAAGCTAGAAGAGTATGGCACAGGACCAGAAATGCTGCTGACAAAACCACGTTTAATAGAATTAGTAATCAGACAAATCAAAAGATCAAAGAATATAAACAGAATTGCTTTCAAAAGTATTTAAGTGAATTAAGCCCACAAGCAGACAAAGATTATTCGCTATGGAAAGCAACTCGAAGATTTAAAAGACCAATTATTCGAGTACCGCCTATTAAAAATAATCGAAATGAATGGGTTCGACGCGACAATGAAAAAGCTGAATTGTTCGCAGAATATTTAGCTAACATTTTTCGGCCAAATGATATATAATATACCATGGATACATCTCCTATTTATCAACCCGATATAGATCTAAATCTAATTTCTCCACTGGAAGTTGCCACTGAAATTGATAACCTCAATCCTAAAAAGGCACCTGGTATTGATGACATTTCACCTGGATTATTGAAAGAACTGCCACGAAAAGCAATCATCATGTTGACATATATATTTAATGCCTGTTTAAGGCTGAAGCATGTCCCGGAATGCTTTAAAGTTGCACAAATAATTATGCTCAAAAAACCTGACAAACCTGCAAGTCGACAAGTCGAATCTTACAGGCCTGTTTCGCTACTACCTGCAATATCAAAGCTATTTGAGAAGCTGATATATAAACGTGTTAAACACTTGGTAACAATACCAGATTTCCAGTTTGGTTTTCGACATCACCATTCAACTATCGATCAAGTGCACAGAGTAACTGCGGCTATTGAAAGAGCGTTTGAAGAAAAGAAATACTGCCCTGCAATATTCCTGGATGTCTCACAAGCTTTTGATCGGGTTTGGCATTTTGGTTAATCTGTAAGATGAGCAAATTGTTACCGCGTAACTATTGTCAATTGCTGGAGTCATATTTATTCGGAAGAAAATTTAGAGTATCGCACGAAATGGCGTTCTCGACATTTAAAAATATCTCGGCTGGAGTTCCACAAGGTAGCGTCTTAGGACCTCTCCTGTATCTGCTTTACACTGCTGACATTCCAACAACAAAAGAAACACTTCTTGGAACCTTTGCTGATGACACAGTTATTATGGCAAAAGATATATCTCTGCCTAGGGCAATAGAAAAAGTGCAAGTGGCAGTCAACAAAATCTACAAATGGACAAAAGATTGGAAAATTCAACTTAATAGCTCCAAATCTGTCCACGTTAAAATTGCATGAAGGCGAAATAATAAAAACTTAATTATATCACTCAATGGATGCCCGATTCCTCAAGCAGAATCAGCAAAATACCTTGGAATCCATCTTGACGGTAGATTAAATTGGAAGCATTACGTTAGACAAAAAGCAAAACACATTAGAACCAAAATAAAACAACTGTACTGGTTAGTCGGAAGATACTCTCAACTTGATCTAAAATCAAAGAGGTTGATCTATAATACAATTATAAAGCCAATTTGGACCTATGGGGTTGCACTAAAAATTCAAATCAGTTAGTCATACAGCACTGTCAAAACAAGATTCTTCGATTGATTACCAATGCCTAACGCTATGTAACCAATGAAGAACTGCACGATGACCTGGAAATCAAATGGATTTGCGAAGTTGTGCAGGATTTCGCCTTGAAACACGAAAGAAGATTACTAAATCATTCTAACGTGGAAGCAATACAAGTGCTGGACAGCGCACAGGATGTCAAGAGATTGAAACGAACAAAACCATACGAACTTGTGTGAACATTTAGTGTGTATTATTAGTGTAAACTATAGCTATAAGTTAATAATTAATAAATAATTGTAATTTTATAATTGATGAATACATACTGATGTATTTTCTCGCACTCGTCTTGCTTGCTAATTAATCCAAGCACATAGGAAAAGTAGTAATAAATTAATTGTAATAATAATAACAATTAAGATTGTACTAAGCGTATCTAATAAAGATGTTATAAAAAAAATTAAATTTATTTCATTAATTTAGAGTAGAATATAATATAATTTTTAAAATATTTTTTTAAAGATATTGTTGACAATTTTACGGTTTTCCACTTTTGAAATTCCTATCCTTTGATTGCTTAAGTTCATGCTAGATGTCGCGCGCCACTTGTTGTTCTCTTTCTCTAGTTAATATTTTCGCAATTAATTTGTAGATTTTGTAGATTATTTCTTATATTCCCGTTTTGATTACTATCTTTTCCTTTTATTAATTAAATTAGAATTACCCGTAATTTATGTTGTTGGATATTGTTTTCGTCTCCCATTCAGGAGGATTGACATACCCGCATGGGAGGTTATGTCTTCGTTCTGTTTATACGTTTTGTTTATTTTATTTTATTATTGTTGTGTTTTTAGGTTTTCTTATGGATTAGGCCGATCTTGTGTGATTTGGCGACCTACGACTTGTTTGTTTTACCTCCTCACACCACTTGGAGATTTTGTCGGACACCATCTGTGTCACTAGGAAATTTGCTTGTGCTTGACGATTGAATACCACCAGACTAGGATTGTACTTTTTTTATGAATATTTGGTATTATTTCAGGGTGAGTTTAGATATCATCTTTATCCGCCTTTTCTTATTCGGAATTGATTAATTAGATGACCCTTGTGTTTTGATTTTGTAAGGCATGAAGTCCACTGAGATTACCACTCCGTGGGACGGTGAAGTGACGCCGTAAATATGTTTTGATGTTGTTTAACTACCTTTGTTTTATTTTATTTTCTTGCTAGTTATTTTCCCACCAGGATATCAGCAGTGTATTTATGTTTTTTCTATTTTTTAGATTATCTGCGTCCAGATTCTTTGCCAGAACTGACCGTGATTTATTTGGAGATGATATATCCGAAGCTATCCGTGGCACCATGCAGCCTTTCTGTACTCGATGATTAAACGCTATCAGATTAGGATTTTACTTTTGCTTGGGTACTTTCGGGTATGTTGAATATTATATTTGTTTTTATTAGACTTATCTGTTCGAAAATGTATTAATTAGATGACTTATGTGTTTTGATTTGCAAGGTATGAGGTCTATTGAGATTACAACCCCGTGGGTCGGTGCAGTAACTTCGTGAATGTGTTTCATATTGTTCAACTACTTTTATTGCCAATCATCCTCCCATAGGGATATCAACAATTTATTTATGATTTTTTATGTTTTAGGTTAGGAATTCTTTGGCAGAGTTGATGGAATTGATTGTGTCCTAGTGGTGGAAAGCATTTTGGGACTATTGATACTATGAATTTGCTAGTTTTCTACACCATAAGATGAGTATTATTTGTCTTGTTTTATGAGGTGTGTCTCTGTCCTTTGAATGATTGTTTTAGATGATTGTGTTTTATGCAAAGGTTGTTAGGAGGTTATTTTGCGAAGATAGATACGACCTTGACGATATGAGATGATATGAATTTATGCCATCTCATTTGGTAAATTAGAAAATTTGTATTTCTTCATGGATTTTGATATTATTTGTCTATTTGAGCAGTCCTTAACCCCATTTACTTATTCTCTTTATTTTTAGGTAGGTTGGGCGACAAAACGAGACTACTATGATTGTGTATGTGATGAAGGTGCGGATCTGTAGTGCTATTGCTCACACTAAAGCAAACCATCAGCACCTCTCGATCTTCTCCATGCCATTTTACATGATTGAAGCATATTCTCCCATGCTCGTCGTTCCGGATGGTCAGCTTATTTTAATTGTTTAATGGTTCCTATAATTTGGCTTTTTTTTCTTGCTTATTATTATTATATTAATTACTTAATGATGCTTTTATTATAGCAACCATTATTTTGACTTAAAAAACTATGTAATAGTTGCATGCAGTAGCGCTAACATCTAATAATAGTATGCCTAATATTAATCATTTTGAATGTCTATTTGTTGGATTGTGGAATTGTCTGTGCCTATCTCTATGTTTCTCAAGGGGCATCTCTTATATGTATAGAGAGTTATCTTGACATAGCTATTATTCGTATTGTGCTTTATTGGTTTAATTAATAATGAGGGTTTATATTACTGATTTCTTCTTGTTGTTTTTGTTATTATCAGTTGTTAGTTCTGGGATTGCTGGACTTCAGCGATATTTTCTTCTTCATTAATAACTTTGTTTGCCCAATCATTCAATATTTCAATTTTCTTCTTGTTTGTTTTGTTGAGTGCATTTCTCATTTCCATCTGATCATTCGGAATTTTATAAAGATCTCTGGCGCTCAACCTTTCGGCGTTTGTGTATTCATTTATGATGACTATCTTTTTGATCTTGGCTGCATCCGCATACTTCTTCCGTGATTTCCAGTCTGAATCTCTTGATGTATGCTTCCATGTTTCCATTTTTCGTTATCAATTGCACTACTTTTCGGTTTAGCTCTAAACTTTCAAACCCTACTGTTTTGCAGTGCTTGTAAGTGTTGACGGCATGCATATCGCCATGTTTTTCTTCTAGTATTCTTATGGCTTCTTGTACGGCTAGAAATTCAGCTACTCTCTGTTAATTCCATTTTCTTCTAGCCCGATGCATGCCTCTTCCTCCGTCCCGTCGCTCCTGCTTTTTCCTGCTTCACATTAGCATCCATCCATACCTTCGCTATGTGTCTTCCTATCTCGTACTGCTCGGTCCCCAACGAATCCACAGTTTTTCTCTTGCTTCGGCTTATATTGGTAGAGGAACTACTCCTGCGATTACTTGTAGCGCGCTCGTCGGTGCTGTTTTAAACGCGCCGGTGATTAGTATTGGGGCGTATCTTTGAATCGCGTTTAGCTTCCTCTGAGTGTGTACTTTATTTACGTACCGTCCCCATTTCTCGGACTCTTATAATATGGCTGGCTTTACGACTCTCTCGTATACATTTTTAATTATGTCCCTTACCTTAATTCCGTACTTCCTGCTTATGGGTCCCGCCGTTTTGGCGACGACGGTTTCGACCTTTTCTTTAATCGCATTCAGATGGTTAATGTATATTTTTGTTTTATCCAATACTACTCCCAATTACCTCATCTGGTCTTTAGGAGTTATGATTTCTTCGTTTAATTTAATTCCTATCTTCGGAAATCTGGTCCTTCTGAGTACTATTGGGATTTATCTCTTGCGGTCATTTCTTCTTTTCTTCAATTCTTCCATCGTAAAGGGGATCTCCTTTGGATATATCATAGCTTCCGATTTTTCTATATTGCAATGTGCTCTTGAATATTCTTTCCATTCTAAGCATTTGCGCCAGCATTTGTTCCATTCTTCTTTAATTTCAGTAGGTGTTCGATGGCTGATTGCGATGATTTGGTCGTCGGCGAACGTTTGTGCTCTCACATGTGTCTGTTGTGTGTCAATATCAGCTATCTTATCGGACCAGGAGTTGATATTAATCAACCATAGAGTCGGGCCTATGCTCGACCCTTGTGGGCACCCCTTCTCTATTCCGAACTCGATTTTGTTGCTGATTACCTGTTGTTTTTTAAGTTCATTATGACCCAGTCTAGTTCAGCTTCTTGTATTTCTTCTTCGTCTTCTTCTTGTTTGCTCCATTCTCCATTGGTGACCCTTGTCGTGATCCTTACAAGTTGTTCTTTTTCTTCCTCCTCTTGTTTTGGATAATATTTTTCTACCTTTTCTTTCTCCAGGTTATACATATTGCCCGGTTCGGTATCTTCCATTATTTCAACTATTTTCCCCCTGCTGACTCCTAGAGTCTTTATTATTTTCCAGACTCTATGCCATGGTTCAATGTCGAATGTGTTTTCTATTTATAATTATTTCTTCTACATGCTTCTTCTTCTTTTCTTTGACAAGCTTCTTGAATGCTCGCTTCATTACTCCATAGGGAGTGAGGGAATCACGAGGTCGGTCTTATCCCCGTCTTCTCGTCTGATCGAATCGGCTTTTCTTCTAAGTTCCAATTTCTTCTGTTGGCGTTCTCCATCCCATCATTCGTTGTCTTGTTTTATTATGATGGTGGTTGTCTTTAACAGTTTAGTAGATTTCTTGAAAGCTGCTTGCATTTGCTCCGCTTGTTTTTCAATTTCGTCTATTTGCATCGTCGCCCTTATTTCTATGCTCGCGACTAGCAACCCGTCAGTGACTCTTTGCCAGCTGCTTCCGTGATAATCAAACTTTTTCTTCGATGTCTTATTTCTCTGGGGTTTACCCTCTATTTCGAAGAGGATGTGTTTGTGGTCGCTTAGTGTCTCTTCAGTTTTTTGTACCGTCCAGTTGATCACGTTCACTTCTCGTCACTCATCAATGTTGCTGTTTCCCCTACTACTGATAAAGGTGGGAGCTGTTTGTTCATTCTGCACTAATTCCAGTCGGTATGATATGGTCTAGATTATCAGATCTGAACCTTTGTTGTTATACAATAAACATAGTGTCGTTGGCATTAAAATCACCAGCTACTATCCATTTCTTCTAGTATTTCTGCCATCGTTCTTCTTTTTCTTCTAAGCAATTTATGTTGTCTCCTGTCTGATGCGCGTATACGTTGGTGATTAGTAAATCGCAGTCTAATAGTTTGACTATGACTTTGTCCGGTCCCGACATTTCTTAGTTCTTGTTGCTGGTTCTCGCACCAAGATTATGTTGTATTTTTCATTGTCGGCTTTCGCTCTCATGAGCGTGCTGGCCTGGATGCCTTTTTCGATGTTTATCTGTAGGATTTTTAGAGCCATTTCTGTTTCATTTCTTCGATGGCTTCTTCTTTTCTTTCTTGTATATTGGACAGGTTCTATCATTTACTCTATTGTTGGAGTTGACCTCCGGTGCTCCTGCTCATTTGCAGTTCGCACAATTCGTGGTGCTACTCTTGCAGTCCCTTCCCCCGTGCGGTCCTGCACATATATAACAACACTGTGCGCTTCTACAATGTATCTGCTTGTGCCCGAATCTGCTGCATTTATAGCATAGTAGAATTGCGTTGAAATCATCAACGAATTGTCTCAAGTACCCTACAAAGACTTTGCCCTTTTTTAACACTGCTCTGTATATGCTGGGAATTGTTTCGATTATAACGTTGTTTCTTTCTGAATTTTTGCATATATATTTCTTTACTACCTTGATGATTTCTTCTGGTTCTTCGTTGTTGTCAGTCTTTTTTCTTTCTTCTTGGATGATGTTCATATTCTCTTCGTTTTGATCAGCCAGATCTTCTATTATTTGTTCGTCTGTGATCTCCCTGGATACCCCTGTGATTCTGAATTTGGGACGTTTTTCACTATTATCGATTTTGATACCATGTACAGAGCTTATTTTTTCTATCAGGTCTTTCTTTTGTTTCTGGTCTTTACAGATCAGTGATACCAGTCCATGTCTGTGTACTCTTACGTGTTTCAGGCCATCTCCTGCTAACTCTTTACGGGTTAGCTTGCCTCTGATGGCGGCTAATGTCTCCGCGCCACTTGCTTTTCCCTTTCTGATTTTAATTTCGTATATATTATTAATCTGTTTCCGATTTTGCCATTCTAGATTAGGTGTGGTGGATTTCGATGCCTTTGACTGGGCTTTTTGTGGCTTCGACAGTGTTTTATTTTCATTATTCTTTTTTGTCGCCGCGACCTCATTGTACGTACATATCGTATTGGATGTACTTTCGGTCTGTAACTCCACGGTAGTCATCTCGATTCTTCTGCTGATGTCGGTCTGCGTGCTTACATCCATCATCACTGGCCTGGCAAGGACTGCTGGAGAATACTCTCTTGCAATAGGGATTCAATTTTTTGTATTCTCTTATCTGTTTCGTGCTGTATTTGTCCCAATTTTCTGTTTATCATCTCCTCCACCATTGCTTCCGCATTCGTGATGCTCTGGACTTATATAGTATTTGGTATCACGACTGCGGATTTGGCTTTCAGCACCTTTTCTGTTACTATGTCCATTTTCATTAAAATATTCGCGACGCGGTTTCTGTCTGTGGAGATGAATCGATATGTCTTATATTTTAGACAATATCTGTTGGTTACGAGCCTAACTTGCTCAGTCAGATGTCTTGTTCAAAGTCTATCATTTAATTTATATTAAAATTCAGTTCGGTCCCGACCTTCATAGAGTCAAGACGTGTTTTTTCTTTCCCGAAAACGAGTCTCCTTAAATATCAAATAAAAATATATCTATATATTCTTTACGGTCAATTTCTGTTAACGGTTTCAAAGAACTCCCAGGTACAGTATAGGGTGAAACGGCCAACCCAACGTGAAGGAAATAAAAGACTCAAACTCTCAAACAAAAGACGTTCTACGTTTTCCAGAAAAGGGAAAAAGTGGAAGTTAGTGAAAAAAACATTTAATTATAACATCATGGACAACAACATGGATTTGAATATATTATTGAAAGAAAACAAGGAATTAAGAATGAATAATGAGCGTCTGAACCAACAACTGTTGCAATTATCTAAGGATATGGCTGATATCCGTTTGCAACTGCAAGGTCACACGCAAGATACACCAAAAAGGTATACTAATTATGCAGAAGACTACTACACGGATGAAGACGAACTAGTATTAGAGGTAGGGGAACAGTCTGACTGGACCGAAGTAACAAACAAGAAGGATAAAAAGAGGAAGAAGTCTCAGATGACGCCATCGCCAATCGCAAAAAGTGGTATAAATATTAAAAAAAAGAAGCAAGAAAACAAAATCCCTCTGCCCCCTCCGAACAAGGTAAGCAATGTTGGCAATTTTAATTTATTTAGATCAGAAATAAAAGGAGTAGCCTCTGACCGAGTACAGTTTAAAGCTTTGTCTAACAATGATATTAACGTAACCCTTAACAATGAAACAGACTATAGGAATGTAAAAAAGCATCTCATTGAGATGAAGAAAAACAATTCATTCAATAAACTCGAATATCACACTTATCAGTTAAAAAGTGATAAGTGGTATAGAGTAGTCATTAGAGGATTACCGTCCACAACAGATCAGGACGATATTAAATCGGAATTGCGGGCTTGCGGGCACGAAGTAGTGACCGTCACGCCTATAGCGAAAAAGACAACAAATGTAAATGGCGAAAAACAAATTAAAACTTTTCCGTTGTTCTATGTAGACATGACACAAAAGGAAAATAATAAAAATATATACGACATAAATTATTTACTAGACTGTAGGATAAAAGTGGAACCTCCGAAGAAAAGTAATAATATACCACAATGCACAAACTGTCAAAATCTTGGACACACTAAAAATGTTTGCAGTAGGGAACCAAGATGTGTGAAATGTGCCGGTAAACATCACACAACTCAGTGCAGAAAACAACGCAATGGTGTAGCGACATGCGTGTTGTGCAATGAAAAAGGTCACCCTGCCAATTATAAAGGATGTGCAGTATATCAAAAAAAAAAGAACTCCAGCCAAAGAAAATTACAGCAGAACAACGCTTAAGATAAATTGACAAAGTCAAAAACTCTGCTGCGGCCAACGAGCCAACTATCGTCGACATGATGAAATTGCTCAAAGAATTCCAGACCGAAATGAGACAGAAATTCAGTCAGTTAGCAGACAGGGTGGAAAATAGATATAGCTCTCATATCGGAAACACATTTTTCTAAAAAAAACTACATTAAAATACGGGGTTATGATGCTTACTGGACACTACACCCCAGTGAACGAGCTCGAGGCGGAACAGCTTTAATAATTAAACAAAATATACAACATTTCTAACAAGAAGAGATAAAAAATGAAGAAATACAAGCTACGATAATTAGTATCGAAAAAAACGGGGCTGAAATAAATATTGGCGCTATATATTGTCCACCGAGACATAAAATGACACAACAACAATATAAAGATATCTTTTCAAAATTAGGCCCACGGTTTATTATTGGTGGAGACTTTAATGTTAAACATACAGCTTGGGGTTCACGAATAATAATACCTGGAAAAGGAAACGAATTACTCGAAGTCATTAACCTTACAAATTGTAATTATCATTCAGGGCGCGAACCCACTTACTGGCCCACAGACAGTAATAAAGTCCCAGACCTGCTGGATTTCTACATTACAAAAGGCATCTCATTAAATCAAATTAGTACAGAAAGCTTGTGCGATCTAACATCTGATCACACTCCAGTATTGTTAACACTGGGCGCGACAATACTAAGAAAAGCAAAAAAGCCTAATCTTACCAACAAATATACTGACTGGGACAAATTCAGATTAATACTGCAGGAACAAATCAGTTTAAAAGTAAGACTTAAAACTATAGATGATCTTGAGCAACAAACCAAACATATAACTGAACAAATTCGGTTAGCTGCAAAAGATGCTACCCCAATTGCAAGAGAGAAATCAGAATATGAAGTACTTTACCCCCTCGAAATTAGAGAAATGATAAAAGAAATACGAAAAGCTAGAAGAGTATGGCACAGGACCAGAAATGCTGCTGACAAAACCACGTTTAATAGAATTAGTAATCAGACAAATCAAAAGATCAAAGAATATAAACAGAATTGCTTTCAAAACTATTTAAGTGAATTAAGCCCACAAGCAGACAAAGATTATTCGCTATGGAAAGCAACTCGAAGATTTAAAAGACCAATTATTCGAGTACCGCCTATTAAAAATGATCGAAATGAATGGGTTCGACGCGACAATGAAAAAGCAGAATTGTTCGCAGAATATTTAGCTAACATTTTTCGGCCTAATGATATATAATCTACCATGGATACATCTCCTATTTATCAACCCGATGTAGATCTAAATCTAATTTCTCCACTGGAAGTTGCCACTGAAATTGATAACCTCAATCCTAAAAAGCACCTGGTATAGATGACATTTCACCTGGATTATTGAAAGAACTGCCACGAAAAGCAATCATCATGTTGATATATATATTTAATGCCTGTTTAAAGCTGAAGCATGTCCCGGAATGCTTTAAAGTTGCACAAATAATTATGCTCAAAAAACCTGACAAACCTGCAGAACAAGTCGAATCTTACAGGCCTATTTCGCTACTACATGCTATATCAAAGCTATTTGAGAAGCTGATATATAAACGTGTTAAACACTTGGTAACAATACCAGATTTCCAGTTTGGTTTTCGAAATCACCATTCAACTATCGATCAAGTGCACAGAGTAACTGCGTCTATTGAAAGAGCGTTTGAAGAAAAGAAATACTGCCCTGCAATATTCCTGGATGTCTCACAAGCTTTTGATCGGGTTTGGCATTTGGGATTAATCTGTAAGATGAGCAAATTGTTACCGCGTAACTATTGTCAATTGCTGGAGTCATATTTATTCGGAAGAAAATTTAGAGTATCGCACGAAATGGCGTTCTCGACATTTAAAAATATCTCGGCTGGAGTTCCACAAGGTAGCGTCTTAGGCCCTCTCCTGTATCTGCTCTACACTGCTGACATTCCAACAACAAAAGAAACACTTCTTGGAACCTTTGCTGATGACACAGTTATTATGGCAAAAGATATATCTCTGCCTAGGGCAATAGAAAAAGTGCAAGTGGCAGTCAACAAAATCTACAAATGGACAAAAGATTGGAAAATTCAACTTAATAGCTCCAAATCTATCCACGTTAATTTTGCATTAAGGCGAAATCATCTTGACGGTAGATTAAATTGGAAGCATCACGTTAGACAAAAAGCAAAACACATTAGAACCAAAATAAAACAACTATACTGGTTAGTCGGAAGATACTCTCAACTTGATCTAAAATCAAAGAGGTTGATCTATAATACAATTATAAAGCCAATTTGGACCTATGGGGTGCAAATATGGGGTTGCACTAAAAATTCAAATCAGTTAGTCATACAGCGCTGTCAAAACAAGATTCTTCGATTGATTACCAATGCCTATCGCTATGTAACCAATGAAGAACTGCACGATGACCTGGAAATCAAATGGATTTGCGAAGTTGTGCAGGATTTCGCCTTGAAACACGAAGGAAGATTACTAAATCATTCTAACGTGGAAGCAATACAACTGCTGGACAGCGCACAGGATGTCAAGAGATTGAAACGAACAAAACCATACGAACTTGTGTGAACATTTAGTGTGTATTATTAGTGTAAACTATAGCTATAAGTTAATAATTAATAAATAATTGTAATTTTATAATTGATGAATACATACTGATGTATTTTCTCGCACTCGTCTTGCTTGCTAATTAATCCAAGCACATAGGAAAAGTAGTAATAAATTAATTGTAATAATAATAATAATTAAGATTGTACTAAGCGTATCTAATAAAGATGTTATAAAAAAGAACATTAATTTATTTCATTAATTTAGAGTAGAATATAGTAGAATATAATATAATTTTTAAAATATTTTTTTAAAGATATTGATTACAATTTTACGGTTTTCCACTTTTGAAATTCCTATCCTTTGATTGCTTAAGTTCATGCTAGATGTCGCGCGCCGCTTGTTCTCTTTCTCTAGTTAATATTTTCGCAATTAATTTGTAGATTTTGTAGATTATTTCTTATATTCCCGTTTTGATTACTATCTTTTCCTTTTATTAATTAAATTAGAATTACCCGTAATTTATGTTGTTGGATATTGTTTTCGTCTCTCATTCAGGAGAATTGACGTACCCGCATGGGAGGTTATGTCTTCGTTCTGTTTATACGTTTTGTTTATTTTATTTTATTATTGTTGTGTTTTTAGGTTTTCTTATGGATTAGACCGATCTTGTGTGATTTGGCGACCTACGACTTGTTTGTTTTACCCCCTCACACCACTTGGAGATTTTGTCGGACACCATCTGTGTCACTAGGAAATTTGCTTGTGCTTGACGATTGAATACCACCAGACTAGGATTGTACTTTTGTATGAATATTTGGTATTATTTCAGGGTGAGTTTAGATATCATCTTTATCCGCCTTTTCTTATTCGGAATTGATTAATTAGATGACCCTTGTGTTTTGATTTTGTAAGGCATGAAGTCCACTGAGATTACCACTCCGTGGGACGGTGAAGTGACGCCGTCAATATGTTTTGATGTTGTTTAACTACCTTTGTTTTATTTTATTTTCTTGCTAGTTATTTTCCCACCAGGATATCAGCAGTGTATTTATGTTTTTTCTATTTTTTAGGTTATCTGCGTCCAGATTCTTTGGCAGAATTGACCGTGATTTATTTGGAGATGATATATCCGAAGCTATCCGTGGCACCATGCAGCCCTTCTGTACTCGATGATTAAACGCTATCAGATTAGGATTTTACTTTTGCTTGGGTACTTTCGGGTATGTTGAATATTATATTTGTTTTTATTAGACTTATCTGTTCGAAAATGTATTAATTAGATGACTTATGTGTTTTGATTTGCAAGGTATGAGGTCTATTGAGATTACAACCCCGTGGGTCGGTGCAGTAACTTCGTGAATGTGTTTCATATTGTTCAACTACTTTTATTGCCAATCATCCTCCCATAGGGATATCAACAATTTATTTATGATTTTTTATGTTTTAGGTTAGGAATTCTTTGGCAGAGTTGATGGAATTGATTGTGTCCTAGTGGTGGAAAGCATTTTGGGACTATTGATACTATGAATTTGCTAGTTTTCTACACCATAAGATGAGTATTATTTGTCTTGTTTTATGAGGTGTGTCTCTGTCCTTTGAATGATTGTTTTAGATGATTGTGTTTTATGCAAAGGTTGTTAGGAGGTTATTTTGCGAAGATAGATACGACCTTGACGATATGAGATGATATGAATTTATGCCATCTCATTTGGTAAATTAGAAAATTTGTATTTCTTCATGGATTTTGATATTATTTGTCTATTTGAGCAGTCCTTAACCCCATTTACTTATTCTCTTTACTTTTTAGGTAGGTTGGGCGACAAAACGAGACTACTATGATTGTGTATGTGATGAAGGTGCGGATCTGTAGTGCTATTGCTCACACTAAAGCAAACCATCAGCACCTCTCGATCTTCTCCATGCCATTTTACATGATTGAAGCATATTCTCCCATGCTCGTCGTTCCGGATGGTCAGCTTATTTTAATTGTTTAATGGTTCCTATAATTTGGCTTTTTTTTCTTGCTTATTATTATTATATTAATTACTTAATGATGCTTTTATTATAGCAACCATTATTTTGACTTAAAAAACTATGTAATAGTTGCATGCAGTAGCACTAACATCTAATAATAGTATGCCTAATATTAATCATTTTGAATGTCTATTTGTGGGATTGTGGAATTGTCTGTGCCTATCTCTATGTTTCTCAAGGGGCATCTCTTATATGTATAGAGAGTTATCTTGACATAGCTATTATTCGTATTGTGCTTTATTGGTTTAATTAATAATGAGGGTTTATATTACTGATTTCTTCTTGTTGTTTTTGTTATTATCAGTTGTCAGTTCTGGGATTGCTGGACTTCAGCGATATTTTCTTCATTAATAACTTTGTTTGCCCAATCATTCAATATTTCAATTTTCTTCTTGTTTGTTTTGTTGAGTGCATTTCTCATTTCCATCTGATCATTCGGAATTTTATAAAGATCTCTGGCGCTCAACCTTTCGGCGTTTGTGCATTAATTTATGATGACTATCTTCTTGATCTTGGCTGCATCCGCATACTCCTTCCGTGATTTCCAGTCTGAATCTCTTGATGTATGCTTCCATGTTTCCATGGTTTGTTATCAGTTGCACTGCTTTTCGGTTTAGCTCTAAACTTTCAAACCCTACTGTTTTGCAGTGCTTGTAAGTGTTGACGGCATGCATATCGCCATGTTTTTCTTCTAGTATTCTTATGGCTTCTTGTACGGCTAGAAATTCAGCTACTCTCTGTTAATTCCATTTTCTTCTAGCCTGATGCATGCCTCTTCCTCCGTCCCGTCGCTCCTGCCTTTTCCTGCTTCACATTAGCATCCATCCATACCTTCGCTATGTGTCTTCCTATCTCGTACTGCTCGGTCCCCAACGAATCCACGGTTTTTTTCATGGCCAGCACATGTATTTTTACTCCGCCCTTGGCGGGCCTTGTCTATAACCGCATTTTTCTGCCGCTCATGCTCTTGGTTCGGCTTCTATTGGTAGAGGAACTACTCCTGCGATTACTTGTAGCGCGCTCGTCGGTGCTGTTTTAAACGCGCCGGTGATTAGTATTGGGGCGTATCTTTGAATCGCGTTTAGCTTTCTCTGAGTGTGTACTTTATTTACGTACCGTCCCCATTTCTCGGACCCTTATAATATGGCTGGCTTTACGACTCTCTCGTATACATTTTTAATTATGTCCCTTACCTTATTTCCGTACTTCCTGCTTATGGATCCCGCCGTTTTGGCGACGACGGTTTCGACCTTTTCTTTAATCGCATTCAGATGGTTAATGTATATTTTTGTCTTATCCAATATTACTCCCAATTACCTCATCTGGTCTTTAGGAGTTATGATTTCTTCGTTTAATTTAATTCCTATCTTCAGAAATCTGGTCCTCCTGGGTACTACTGGGATTTATCTCTTGCGGTCATTTCTTCTTTTCTTCAATTCTTCCATCGTAAAGGGGATCTCCTTTGGATATATCATAGCTTCCGATTTTTCTATATTGTAATGTGCTCTTGAATATTCTTTCCATTCTAAGCATTTGCGCCAGCATTTGTTCCATTCTTCTTTAATTTCAGTAGGTGTTCGATGGCTGATTGCGATGATTTGGTCGTCGGCGAACGTTTGTGCTCTCACATGTGTCTGCTGTGTGTCAATATCAGCTATCTTATCGAACCAGGAGTTGATATTAATCAACCATAGAGTCGGGCCTATGCTCGACCCTTGTGGGCACCCCTTCTCTATTCCGAACTCGATTTTGTTGCTGATTACTTGTTGTTTTTTAAGTTCATTATGACTCAGTCTAGTTCAGCTTCTTGTATTTCTTCTTCGTCTTCTTCTTGTTTGCTCCATTCTCCATTGGTGACCCTTGTCATGATCCTTACAAGTTGTTCTTTTTCTTCCTCCTCTTGTTTTGGATGATATTTTTCTACCTTTTCTTTCTCCAGGTTATACATATTGCCCGGTTCTACATCTTCCATTATTTCAACTATTTTCCCCCTGCTGACTCCTAGAGTCTTTATTATTTTGCAGACTCTATGCCATGGTTCAATGTCGAATGTGTTTTCTATTTATAATTATTTCTTCTACATGCTTCTTCTTCTTTTCTTTGACAAGCTTCTTGAATGCTCGCTTCATTACTCCATATTCCCTCACGAGGTCGGTCTTATCCCCGTCTTCTCGTCTGATCGAATCGGCTTTTCTTCTAAGTTCCAATTTCTTCTGTTGGCGTTCTCCATCCCATCATTCGTTGTCTTGTTTTATTATGATGGTGGTTGTTTTTAACAGTTTAGTAGATTTCTTGAAAGCTGCTTGCATTTGCTCCGCTTGTTTTTCAATTTCGTCTATTTGCATCGTCGCCCTTATTTCTGTGCTCGCGACTAGCAACCCGTCAGTGACTCTTTGCCAGCTGGTGCCGTGATAATCAAATTTTTTCTTCGATGTCTTATTTCTCTGGGGTTTACCCTCTATTTCTAAGGTTTGTGGTCGCTTAGTGTCTCTTCAGTTTCTTCGTACCGTCCAGTTAATCACGTTCACTTCTGGTCACTCATCAATGTTGCTGTTTCCCCTACTACTGATAAAGGTGGGAGCTGTTTGTTCATTCTGCACTAATTCCAGTCGGTATGATATGGTCCAGATTATCAGATTTGAACCTTTGTTGTTATACAATAAACATAAAGTGTGCTTGGCATTAAAATCACCAGCGACTATCCATTTCTTCTTGTATTTCTGCCATTGTTCTTCTTTTTCTTCTAAGCAATTTATGTTGTCTCCTGTCGGATGCGCGTATACGTTGGTTATTAGTAAATCGTAGTCTAATAGTTTGACTATGACTTTGACCGGTCCCGACATTTCTTAGTTCTTGTTGCTGGTTCTCGCACCAAGATTATGTCATATTTTTCTTTGTCGGCTTTCGCTCTCATGAGCTTGCTGGCCTGGATGCCTTTTTCGATGTTTATCTGTAGGATTTTTAGAGGCATTTCTGTTTCATTTCTTCGATGGCTTCTTCTTTTCTTTTCTTGTATATTGGACAGGTCCTATCATTTACTCTATTGTTTGAGTTTACCTCCGGTGCTCCTGCTCTTTTGCAGTTCGCACAATTCGTGGTGCTACTCTTGCAGTCCCTTCCCCCGTGCGGTCCTGCATATATTTAACAACACTGTGCGCTTCTACAATTTATCTGCTTGTGCCCGAAACTGCTGCATTTATAGCATAGTAGAATTGCGTTGAAATCATCAACGAATTGTCTCAAGTACCCTACAGAGACTTTGCCCTTTTTTAACACTGCTCTGTATATACTGGGAATTGTTTCGATTATAACGTTGTTTCTTTCTGGGTTTTTGCATATATATTTCTTTACTACCTTGATGATTTCTTCTGGTTCTTCGTTGTTGTCAGTCTTTTTTCTTTCTTCTTGGATGATGTTCATATTTTCTTCGTTTTGATCAGCCAGATCTTTTATTATTTGTTCGTCTGTGATCTCCCTGGATACCCCTGTGATTCTGAATTTGGGACGTTTTTCACTATTATCGATTTTGATACCATGTACATAGCTTATTTCCAGTCCACAGTCCATGTCTGTGTACTCTTACGTGTTTGAGGCCATCTCCTGCTAACTCTTTACGGGTTAGCTTGCCTCTGGTGGCGGCTAATGTCTCCGCGCCACTTGCTTTTTCCTTTCTGATTTTAATTTCGTATATATTATTAATCTGTTTCGGATTTTGCCATTCTAGATTAGGTCTGGTGGATTTCGATGCCTTTGACTGGGCTTTTTGTGGGTTTGGCAGTGTTTTATTTTCATTATTCTTTTTGTCGCCGCGACCTCATTGTACGTACAGATCGTATTCGATGTATTTTCGGTCTGTAACTCCACGGTAGTCATCTCGATTCTTCTGCTGATGTCGGTCTGCGTGCTCACATCCATCATCACTGGCCTGGCGAGGACTGCTGGAGAATACTCTCTTGCAATAAGGATTCTATTTTTTGTATTCTCTTGTCTGTTTCGTGCTGTATTTGTCCCAATTTTCTGTTTATCATCTCCTCCACCATTGCTTGTATAGTATTTGGCATCACGACTGCGGATTTGGCTTTCAGCACCTTTTCTGTTACTATGTCCAATTTCATTAGAATATTCGCGACGCGGGTTCTGTCTGTGGAGATGAATCGATATGTCTTATATTTTAGACAATATCTGTTGGTTACGAGCCTAACTTGCTCAGTCAGATGTCTTGTTCAAAGTCTATCATTTAATTTATTTCATTAATTTAGAGTAGAATATAGTAGAATAAAATATAATTTTTTAAATATTTTTTTAAAGATATTGATGACAATTTTACGGTTTTTCACTTTTGAAATTCCTATCCTTTGATTGCTTAAGTTCATGCTAGATGTCGCGAGCCGCTTGTTGTTCTCTTTCTCTAGTTAATATTTTCGCAATTAATATGTAGATTTTGTAGATTATTTCTTATATTCCCGTTTTGATTACTATCTTTTCCTTTTATTAATTAAATTAGAATTACCCGTAATTTATGTTGTTGGATATTGTTTTCGTCTCTCATTCAGGAGAATTGACGTACCCGCATGGGAGGTTATGTCTTCGTTCTGTTTATACGTTTTGTTTATTTTATTTTATTATTGTTGTGTTTTTAGGTTTTCTTATGGATTAGGCCGATCTTGTGTGATTTGGCGACCTACGACTTGTTTGTTTTACCCCCTCACACCACTTGGAGATTTTGTCGGACACCATCTGTGTCACTAGGAAATTTGCTTGTGCTTGACGATTGAATACCACCAGACTAGGATTGTACTTTTGTATGAATATTTGGTATTATTTCAGGGTGAGTTTAGATATCATCTTTATCCGCCTTTTCTTATTCGGAATTGATTAATTAGATGACCCTTGTGTTTTGATTTTGTAAGGCATGAAGTCCACTGAGATTACCACTCCGTGGGACGGTGAAGTGACGCCGTAAATAGGTTTTGATGTTGTTTAACTACCTTTGTTTTATTTTATTTTCTTGCTAGTTATTTTCCCACCAGGATATTGACCGTGAATTATTTGGAGATGATATATCCGAAGCTATCCGTGGCACCATGCAGCCCTTCTGTACTCGATGATTAAACGCTATCAGATTAGGATTTTACTTTTGCTTGAGTACTTTCGGGTATGTTGAATATTATATTTGTTTTTATTAGACTTATCTGTTTGAAAATTCATTAATTAGATGACTTATGTGTTTTGATTTGCAAGGTATGAGGTTACAACCCCGTGGGTCGGTGCAGTAACTTCGTGAATGTGTTTCATATTGTTCAACTACTTTTATTGCCAATCATCCTCCCATAGGGATATCAACAGTTTATTTATGATTTTTTATGTTTTAGGTTAGGAATTCTTTGGCAGAGTTGATGGAATTTATTGTGTCCTAGTGGTGGAAAGCATTTTGGGACTATTGATACTATGAATTTGCTAGTTTTCTACACCATAAGATGAGTATTATTTGTCTTGTTTTATGAGGTGTGTCTCTGTCCTTTGAATGATTGTTTTAGATGATTGTGTTTTATGCAAAGGTTTATTATTATTTATGCAAATTATAAAATTTGTATTTCTTCATGGATTTTGATATTATTTGTCTATTTGAGCAGTCCTTAACCCCATTTACTTATTCTCTTTATTTTTAGGTAGGTTGGGCGACAAAACGAGACTCCTATGATTGTATATGTGATGAAGGTGCGGATCTGTAGTGCTATTGCTCAAACTAAAGCAAACCATCAGCACCTCTCGATCTTCTCCATGCCATTTTACATTGAAGCATATTCTCCCATGCTCGTCGTTCCGGATGGTCAGCTTATTTTAATTGTTTAATGGATGCCCGATTCCTCAAGCAGAATCAGCAAAATACCTTGGAATCCATCTTGACGGTAGATTAAATTGGAAGCATCACGTTAGACAAAAAGCAAAACACATTAGAACCAAAATAAAACAACTATACTGGTTAGTCGGAAGATACTCTCAACTTGATCTAAAATCAAATAGGTTGATCTATAATACAATTATAAAGCCAATTTGGACCTATGGGGTGCAAATATGGGGTTGCACTAAAAATTCAAATCAGTTAGTCATACAGCGCTGTCAAAACAAGATTCTTCGATTGATTACCAATGCCTATTGCTATGTAACCAATGAAGAACTGCACGATGACCTGGAAATCAAATGGATTTGCGAAGTTGTGCAGGATTTCGCCTTGAAACACGAAAGAAGATTACTAAATCATTCTAACGTGGAAGTAATACAAGTGCTGGACAGCGCACAGGATGTCAAGAGATTGAAATAGTGGTGGAAAGCATTTTGGGACTATTAATACTATGAATTTGCTAGTTTTCTACACCATAAGATGAGTATTATTTGTCTTGTTTTATGAGGTGTGTCTCTGTTCTTTGAATGATTGTTTTAAATGATTGTGTTTTATGCAAAGGTTGTTAGGAGGTTATTTTGCGAAGATAGATACGACCTTGACGATATGAGATGATATGAATTTATGCCATCTCATTTGGTAAATTAGAAAATTTGTATTTCTTCATGGATTTTGATATTATTTGTCTATTTGAGCAGTCCTTAACCCCATTTACTTATTCTCTTTATTTTTAGGTAGGTTGGGCGACAAAACGAGACTCCTATTATTGTGTATGTGATGAAGGTGCGGACCTGTAGTGCTATTGCTCACACTAAAGCAAACCATCAGCACCTCTCGATCTTCTCCATGCCATTTTACATGATTGAAGCATATTCTCCCATGCTCGTCGTTCCGGATGGTCAGCTTATTTTAATTGTTTAATGGTTCCTATAATTTGGCTTTTTTTTCTTGCTTATTATTATTATATTAATTACTTAATGATGCTTTTATTATAGCAACCATTATTTTGACTTAAAAAACTATGTAATAGTTGCATGCAGTAGCGCTAACATCTAATAATAGTATGCCTAATATTAATCATTTTGAATGTCTATTTGTGGGATTGTGGAATTGTCTGTGCCTATATCTATGTTTCTCAAGGGGCGTCTCTTATATGTATAGAGAGTTATCTTGACATAGCTATTATTCATATAGTGCTTTATTGGTTTAATTAATAATGAGGGTTTATATTACTGATTTCTTCTTGTTGTTTTTGTTATTATCAGTTGTTAGTTCTGGGATTGCTGGACTTCAGCGATATTTTCTTCTTCATTAATAACTTTGTTTGCCCAATCATTCAATATTTCAATTTTCTTCTTGTTTGTTTTGTTGAGTGCATTTCTCATTTCCATCTGATCATTCGGAATTTTATAAAGATCTCTGGCGATCAACCTTTCGGCGTTTGTGCATTCATTTATGATGACTATCTTCTTGATCTTGGCTGCATCCGCATACTCCTTCCGTGATTTCCAGTCTGAATCTCTTGATGTATGCTTCCATGTTTCCATGGTTTGTTATCAGTTGCACTGCTTTTCGGTTTAGCTCTAAACTTTCAAACCCTACTGTTTTGCAGTGCTTGTAAGTGTTGCGGCCGTTGGAGCATTGGTCTCAGTATCTTTGCCATTTTCGTAGAGTCCATTTCTTGTTTTCGTTTCTTGTCTGTTTGATTCTTCTCAGTGGCAGCCTTGGCTGTTTGGTCGACTTTTGTTGATTCCGTTGAGGTAAGCCTTTTTTCCCATGATATTTCCTTTTGATACCCCTGGCTGCTCGCTCTCGCAGTACCTTCTGTACTTCGGCTACCGGTCTGATCTTTGTCTCGTCGTTCTCCAGCTGCCAGATAGTCGCTCTGCTATCTGTTTTGATGACGGCATGCATATCGCCATGTTTTTCTTCTAGTATTCTTATGGCTTCTTGTACGGCTAGAAATTCAGCTACTCTCTGTTAATTCCATTTTCTTCTAGCCTGATGCATGCTTCTTCCTCCGTCCCGTCGCTCCTGCTTTTTCCTGCTTCACATTAGCATCCATCCATACCTTCGCTATGTGTCTTCCTATCTCGTACTGCTCGGTCCCCAACGAATCCACGGTTTTTCTCATGGCCAGCACATGTATTTTTACTCCAGCCTTGGCGGGCCTGGTGGATCACCGCATTTTTCTGCTGCTCATGCTCTTGCTTCGGCTTCTATTGGTAGAGGAACTACTCCTGCGATTACTTGTAGCGCGCTCGTCGGTGCTGTTTTAAACGCGCCGGTGATTAATATTAGGGCGTATCTTTGAATCGCGTTTAGCTTCCTCTGAGTGTGTACTTTATTTACTTACTGTCCCCATTTCTCGGACCCTTATAATATGGCTGGCTTTACGACTCTCTCGTATACATTCTTCATTATGTCCCTTAACTTATTTCCGTACTTCCTGCTTATGGGTACCGCCGTTTTGGCGACGACGGTTTCGACCTTTTCTTTAATCGCATTCAGATGGTTAATGTATATTTTTGTCATATCCAATATTACTCCCAATTACCTCATTTGGTCTTTAGGAGTTATTCCTATCTTCGGAAATCTGGTCCTCCTGGGTACTACTGGGATTTATCTCTTGCGGTCATTTCTTCTTTTCTTCAATTCTTCCATCGTAAAGGGGATCTCCTTTGGATATATCATAGCTTCCGATTTTTCTATATTGTAATGTGCTCTTGAATATTCTTTCCATTCTAAGCATTTGCGCCAGAATTTGTTCCATTCTTCTTTAATTTCAGTAGGTATTCGATGGCTGATTGCGATGATTTGGTCGTCGGCGAACGTTTGTGCTCTCACATGTGTCTGTTGTGTGACAATATCAGCTATCTTATCGAACCAGGAGTTGATATTAATCAACCATAGAGTCGGGCCTATGCTCGACCCTTGTGGGCACCCCTTCTCCATTCCGAACTCGATTTTGTTGCTGATTACCTGTTGTTTTTTAAGTTCATTATGACCCAGTCTAGTTCACCTTCTTGTATTTCTTCTTCGTCTTCTTCTTGTTTGCTCCATTCTCCATTGGTGACCCTTGTCATGATCCTTACAAGTTGTTCTTTTTCTTCCTCCTCTTGTTTTGGATGATATTGTTCTACCTTTTCTTTCTCCAGGTTATACATATTGCCCGGTTCGGCATCTTCCATTATTTCAACTATTTTCCCCCTGCTAACTCCTAGAGTCTTTATTATTTTCCAGACTCTATGCCATGGTTCAATGTCGAATGTGTTTTCTATTTATAATTATTTCTTCTACATGCTTCTTCTTTTCTTTGACAAGCTTCTTGAATGCTCGCTTCATACTCCATAGGGAGTGAGGGAATCACGAGGTCGGTCTTATCCCCGTCTTCTCGTCTGATCGAATCGGCTTTTGTTCTAAGTTCCAATTTCTTCTGTTGGCGTTCTCCATCCCATCATTTGTTGTCTTGTTTGATTATGAAGGTGGTTGTTTTTAACAGTTTAGTAGATTTCTTGAAAGCTGTTTGCATTTGCTCCGCTTGTTTTTCAATTTCGTCTATTTGCATCGTCGCCCTCATTTCTGTGCTCGCGACTAGCAACCCGTCAGTGACTCTTTGCCAGCTGGTCCCGTGATAATCAAACTTTTTCTTCGATGTCTTATTTCTCTGGTGTTTACCCTCTATTTCGAAGAGGATGTGTTTGTGGTCGCTTAGTGTCTCTTCACTTTCTTGTACCGTCGAATTGATCACGTTCACTTCTCGTCACTCATCAATGTTGCTGTTTCCCCTACTACTGATAAAGGTGGGAGCTGTTTGTTCATTCTGCACTAATTCCAGTCGGTATGATATGGTCTAGATTATCAGATTTGAACCTTTGTTGTTATACAATAAACATAAAGTGTGCTTGGCATTAAAATCACCAGCTACTATCCATTTCTTCTGGTATTTCTGCCATTGTTCTTCTTTTTCTTCTAAGCAATTTATGTTGTCTCCTGTCTGATGCGCGTATACGTTGGTGATTAATAAATCGTAGTCTAATAGTTTGACTATGACTTTGTCCGGTCCCGACATTTCTTAGTTCTTGTTGCTGGTTCTCGCACCAAGATTATGTCGTATTTTTCTTTGTCGGCTTTCGCTCTCATGAGCGTGCTGGCGTGGATGCCTTTTTCGATGTTTATCTGTAGGATTTTTAGAGCCATTTCTGTTTCATTTCTTCGATGGCTTCTTCTTTTCTTTTCTTGTATATTGGACAGGTTCTATGATTTACTCTATTGTTGGAGTTTACCTCCGGTGCTCCAGCTCATTTGCAGTTCGCACATTTCGTGGTGCTACTCTTGCAGTCCCTTCCCCCGTGCGGTTCTGCACATATATAACAACACTGTGCGCTTCTACAATGTATCTGCTTGTGCCCGAATCTGCTGCATTTATAGCATAGTAGAATTGCGTTGAAATCATCAACGAATTGTCTCAAGCACCCTACAAAGACTTTGCCCTTTTTAACACTGCTCTGTATATGCTGGGAATTGTTTCTATTATAACATTGTTTCTTTCTGGGTTTTTGCGTATATATTTCTTTACTAGCTTGATGATTTCTTCTGGTTTTTCGTTGTTGTCAGTCTTTTTTCTTTCTTCTTGGATGATGTTCATATTCTCTTCGTTTTGATCAGCCAGATCTTCTATTATTTGTTCGTCTGTGATCTCCCTGGATACCCCTGTGATTCTGAATTTGGGACGTTTTTCACTATTATCGATTTTGATACCATGTACAGAGCTTATTTTTTGTATCAGGTCTTTCTTTTGTTTCTGGTCTTTACAGATCAGTGATACCAGTCCATGTCTGTGTACTCTTACGTGTTTAAGGCCATCTCCTGCTAACTCTTTACGGGTTAGCTTGCCTCTGATGGCGGCTAATGTCTCCGCGCCACTTGCTTTTTCCTTTCTGATTTTAATTTCGTATATATTATTAATCTGTTTCGGATTTTGCCATTCTAGATTAGGTCTGGTGGATTTCGATGCCTTTGACTGGGCTTTTTGTGGCTTCGACAGTGTTTTATTTTCATTATTCTTTTTTGTCGCCGCAACCTGATTGTACGTACAGATCGTATTGGATGTACTTTCGGTCTGTAACTCCACGGTAGACATCTCGATTCTTCTGCTGATGTCGGTCTGCGTGCTTACATCCATCATCACTGGCCTGGCGAGGACTGCTGGAGAATACTCTCTTGCAATAGGGATTCTATTTTTTGTATTCTCTTATCTGTTTCATGCTGTATTTGTCCCAATTTTCTGTTTATCATCTCCTCCACCATTGCTTCCGCATTCGTGATGCTCTGGACTTATATAGTATTTGGCATCACGACTGCGGATTTGGCTTTCAGCAGCTTTTCTGTTACTATGTCCATTTTCATTAAAATATTCGCGACCCGGTTTCTGTCTGTGGAGATGAATCGATATGTCTTATATTTTAGACAATATCTGTTGGTTACGAGCCTAACTTGCTCAGTCAGATGTCTTGTTCAAAGTCTATCATTTAATTTATATTAAAATTCAGTTCGGTCCCGACCTTCATAGAGTCAAGACGTGTTTTTTCTTTCCCGAAAACGAGTCTCCGTAAATATCAAATAAAAATATATCTATATATTTTTTACGTTCAATTTCTGTTAACGGTTTGAAAGAACTCCCAGGTACGGGATACGGTGAAACGGCCAACCCAAAGTGAAGGAAATAAAAGACTCAAACTCTCAAACAAAAGACGTTCTACGTTTTTCAGAAAAGGGAAAAAGTGAAAGTTACTGAAAAAAACATTTAATTATAACATCATGGACAACAACATGTATTTGAATATATTATTGAAAGAAAACAAGGAATTAAGAATGAATAATGAGCGTCTGAACCATCAACTGTTGCAATTATCTAAGGATATGGCTGCTATCCGTTTGCAACTGCAAGGTCACACGCAAGATACACCAAAAAGGCATACTAATTATGCAGAAGACTACTACACGGATGAAGACGAACTAGCATTAGAGGTAGGGGAACAGTCTGACTGGACCGAAGTAACAAACAAGAAGGATAAAGAGAGGAAGAAGTCTCAGATGACGCCATCGCCAATCGCAAAAACTGGTATAAATATTAAAAAAAAGAAGCAAGAAAACAAAATCCCTCTGACCCCTCCGATCAAGGTAAGCAATGTTGGCAATTTTAATTTATTTAGATCAGAAATAAAGGGAGTAGTCTCTGACCGAGTGCAGTTTAAAGCTTTGTCTAACAATGATATTAACGTAACCCTTAACAATGAAACAGACTATAGGAATGTAAAAAAGCATCTCATTGAGATGAAGAAAAACAATTCATTCAATAAACTCGAATATCACACTTATCAGTTAAAAAGTGATAAGTGGTATAGAGTAGTCATTAGAGGATTACCGTCCACAACAGATCAGGACGATATTAAATCGGAATTACGGGCTTGCGGGCACGAAGTAGAAAAACAAATTAAAACTTTTCCGTTGTTCTATGTAGACATGACACAAAAGGAAAATAATAAAAATATATACGACATAAATTATTTACTAGACTGTAGGATAAAAATATACCACAATGCACAAACTGTCAAAATCTTGGACACACTAAAATTTTTGCAGTAGGGAACCAAGATGTGTGAAATGTGCCGGTAAACATCACACAACTCAGTACAGAAAACAACGCAATAGTGTAGCGACATGCGTGTTGTGCAATGAAAAAGGTCACCCTGCCAAATATAAAGGATGTGCAGTATATCAAAAAAAAAGGACTCCAGCCAAAGAAAATTACAGCAGAACAACGCTTAAGACAAATTGACAAAGTCAAAAACTCTGAAACAACATCTACCGTTGAAAATAAAAAAACCTATGAAACCGTAAGACCATCGGTCAAAAATATAAACGTCAAAATATCAAATGATAAACAAATTGATACGAAACCGCAGAACGCTGCGGCCAACGAGCCAACTATCGTCGACATGATGAAATTGCTCAAAGAATTCCAGACCGAAATGAGACAGAAATTCAGTCAGTTAGCAGACAGGGTGGAAAAATTGGAGAAATCCGAATTGGGGAAATCTACCCAAAACAAGCTGAAGAGAAATCAAAATGAGTAATTCTTTTTTAAGAATTATAACTTGGAACGCAAACGGACTAAATCAAAGAGTCCGGGAACTAGAATTATTCTTAAAAACATATAACATAGATATAGCTCTCATATCGGAAACACATTTTTCTAAAAAAAACTAAATTAAAATACGGGGTTATGATGCTTACTGGACACTACACCCCAGTGAACGAGCTCGAGGCGGAACAGCTTTAATAATTAAACAAAATATACAACATTTCGAACAAGAAGAGATAAAAAATGAAGAAATACAAGCTACGATAATTAGTATCGAAAAAAACGGGGCTGAAATAAATATTGGCGCTATATATCGTCCACCGAGACATAAAATGACACAACAACAATATAAAGATATCTTTTCAAAATTAGGCCCACGGTTTATTATTGGTGGAGACTTTAATGTTAAACATACAGCTTGGGGTTCACGAATAATAACACCTGGAAAAGGAAACGAATTACTCGAAGCCATTAACCTTACAAATTGTAATTATCATTCAGGGCGCGAACCCACTTACTGGCCCACAGACAGTAATAAAGTCCCAGACCTGCTGGATTTCTACATTACAAAAGGCATCTCATTAAATCATATTAGTACAGAAAGCTTGTGCGATCTAACATCTGATCACACTCCAGTATTGTTAACACTGGGCGCGACAATCCTAAGAAAAGCAAAAAAGCCTAATCTTACCAACAAATATACTGACTGGGACAAATTCAGATTAATAATGCAGGAACAAATCAGTTCAAAAGTAAGACTTAAAACTATAGATGATCTTGAGCAACAAACCAAACATATAACCGAAACAAATTCGGTCAGCTGCAAAAGATGCTACCCCAATTGCAAGAGAGAAATCAGAATATGAAGTACTTTACCCCCTCGAAATTAGAGAAATGATAAAAGAAAGACGAAAAGCTAGAAGAGTATGGCACAGGACCAGAAATGCTGCTGACAAAACCACGTTTAATAGAATTAGTAATCAGACAAATCAAAAGATCAAAGAATATAAACAGAATTGCTTTCAAAAGTATTTAAGTGAATTAAGCCCACAAGCAGACAAAGATTATTCGCTATGGAAAGCAACTCGAAGATTTAAAAGACCAATTATTCGAGTACCGCCTATTAAAAATAATCGAAATGAATGGGTTCGACGCGACAATGAAAAAGCTGAATTGTTCGCAGAATATTTAGCTAACATTTTTCGGCCAAATGATATATAATATACCATGGATACATCTCCTATTTATCAACCCGATATAGATCTAAATCTAATTTCTCCACTGGAAGTTGCCACTGAAATTGATAACCTCAATCCTAAAAAGGCACCTGGTATTGATGACATTTCACCTGGATTATTGAAAGAACTGCCACGAAAAGCAATCATCATGTTGACATATATATTTAATGCCTGTTTAAGGCTGAAGCATGTCCCGGAATGCTTTAAAGTTGCACAAATAATTATGCTCAAAAAACCTGACAAACCTGCAAGTCGACAAGTCGAATCTTACAGGCCTGTTTCGCTACTACCTGCAATATCAAAGCTATTTGAGAAGCTGATATATAAACGTGTTAAACACTTGGTAACAATACCAGATTTCCAGTTTGGTTTTCGACATCACCATTCAACTATCGATCAAGTGCACAGAGTAACTGCGGCTATTGAAAGAGCGTTTGAAGAAAAGAAATACTGCCCTGCAATATTCCTGGATGCCTCACAAGCTTTTGATCGGGTTTGGCATTTTGGTTAATCTGTAAGATGAGCAAATTGTTACCGCGTAACTATTGTCAATTGCTGGAGTCATATTTATTCGGAAGAAAATTTAGAGTATCGCACGAAATGGCGTTCTCGACATTTAAAAATATCTCGGCTGGAGTTCCACAAGGTAGCGTCTTAGGACCTCTCCTGTATCTGCTTTACACTGCTGACATTCCAACAACAAAAGAAACACTTCTTGGAACCTTTGCTGATGACACAGTTATTATGGCAAAAGATATATCTCTGCCTAGGGCAATAGAAAAAGTGCAAGTGGCAGTCAACAAAATCTACAAATGGACAAAAGATTGGAAAATTCAACTTAATAGCTCCAAATCTGTCCACGTTAAAATTGCATGAAGGCGAAATAATAAAAACTTAATTATATCACTCAATGGATGCCCGATTCCTCAAGCAGAATCAGCAAAATACCTTGGAATCCATCTTGACGGTAGATTAAATTGGAAGCATTACGTTAGACAAAAAGCAAAACACATTAGAACCAAAATAAAACAACTGTACTGGTTAGTCGGAAGATACTCTCAACTTGATCTAAAATCAAAGAGGTTGATCTATAATACAATTATAAAGCCAATTTGGACCTATGGGGTGCAAATATGGGGTTGCACTAAAAATTCAAATCAGTTAGTCATACAGCGCTGTCAAAACAAGATTCTTCGATTGATTACCAATGCCTATCGCTATGTAACCAATGAAGAACTGCACGATGACCTGGAAATCAAATGGATTTGCGAAGTTGTGCAGGATTTCGCCTTGAAACACGAAAGAAGATTACTAAATCATTCTAACGTGGAAGCAATACAAGTGCTGGACAGCGCACAGGATGTCAAGAGATTGAAACGAACAAAACCATACGAACTTGTGTGAATATTTAGTGTGTATTATTAGTGTAAACTATAGCTATAAGTTAATAATTAATAAATAATTGTAATTTTATAATTGAGGAATACATACTGATATATTTTCTCGCACTCGTCTTGCTTGCTAATTAATCCAAGCACATAGGAAAAGTAGTAATAAATTAATTGTAATAATAATAACAATTAAGATTGTACTAAGCGTAGCTAATAAAGATGTTATAAAAAAAATTAAATTTATTTCATTAATTTAGAGTAGAATATAATATAATTTTTAAAATATTTTTTTAAAGATATTGTTGACAATTTTACGGTTTTCCACTTTTGAAATTCCTATCCTTTGATTGCTTAAGTTCATGCTAGATGTCGCGCGCCACTTGTTCTCTTTCTCTAGTTAATATTTTCGCAATTAATTTGTAGATTTTGTAGATTATTTCTTATATTCCCGTTTTGATTACTATCTTTTCCTTTTATTAATTAAATTAGAATTACCCGTAATTTATGTTGTTGGATATTGTTTTCGTCTCCCATTCAGGAGGATTGACATATTCGCATGGGAGGTTATGTCTTCGTTCTGTTTATACGTTTTGTTTATTTTATTTTATTATTGTTGTGTTTTTAGGTTTTCTTATGGATTAGGCCGATCTTGTGTGATTTGGCGACCTACGACTTGTTTGTTTTACCTCCTCACACCACTTGGAGATTTTGTCGGACACCATCTGTGTCACTAGGAAATTTGCTTGTGCTTGACGATTGAATACCACCAGACTAGGATTGTACTTTTTTTATGAATATTTGGTATTATTTCAGGGTGAGTTTAGATATCATCTTTATCCGCCTTTTCTTATTCGGAATTGATTAATTAGATGACCCTTGTGTTTTGATTTTGTAAGGCATGAAGTCCACTGAGATTACCACTCCGTGGGACGGTGAAGTGACGCCGTAAATATGTTTTGATGTTGTTTAACTACCTTTGTTTTATTTTATTTTCTTGCTAGTTATTTTCCCACCAGGATATCAGCAGTGTATTTATGTTTTTTCTATTTTTTAGATTATCTGCGTCCAGATTCTTTGCCAGAACTGACCGTGATTTATTTGGAGATGATATATCCGAAGCTATCCGTGGCACCATGCAGCCCTTCTGTACTCGATGATTAAACGCTATCAGATTAGGATTTTACTTTTGCTTGGGTACTTTCGGGTATGTTGAATATTATATTTGTTTTTATTAGACTTATCTGTTCGAAAATTTATTAATTAGATGACTTTGATTTGCATGTTTTGATTTGCAAGGTATGAGGTCTATTGAGATTACAACCCCGTGGGTCGGTGCAGTAACTTCGTGAATGTGTTTCATATTGTTCAACTACTTTTATTGCCAATCATCCTCCCATAGGGATATCAACAGTTTATTTATGATTTTTTATGTTTTAGGTTAGGGATTCTTTGGTAGAGTTGATGGAATTGATTGTGTCCTAGTGGTGGAAAGCATTTTGGGACTATTGATACTATGAATTTGCTAGTTTTCTACACCATAAGATGAGTATTATTTGTCTTGTTTTATGAGGTGTGTCTCTGTCCTTTGAATGATTGTTTTAGATGATTGTGTTTTATACAAAGGTTTTTAGGAGGTTATTTTGCGAAGATAGATACGACCTTGACGATATGAGATGATATGAATTTATGCCATCTCATTTGGTAAATTAGAAAATTTGTATTTCTTCATGGATTTTGATATTATTTGTCAATTTGAGCAGTCCTTAACCCCATTTACTTATTCTCTTTATTTTTAGGTAGGTTGGGCGACAAAACGACACTCCTATGATTGTGTATGTGATGAAGGTGCGGATCTGTAGTGCTATTGCTCAAACTAAAGCAAACCATCAGCACCTCTCGATCTTCTCCATGCCATTTTACATGATTGAAGCATATTCTCCCATGCTCGTCGTTCCGGATGGTCAGCTTATTTTAATTGTTTAATGGTTCCTATAATTTGGCTTTTTTTTCTTGCTTATTATTATTATATTAATTACTTAATGATGCTTTTATTATAGTAACCATTATTTTGACTTAAAAAACTATGTAATAGTTGCATGCAGTAGCGCTAACATCTAATAATAGTATGCCTAATATTAATCATTTTGAATGTCTATTTGTGGGATTGTGGAATTGTCTGTGCCTATCTCTATGTTTCTCAAGGGGCATCTCTTATATGTATAGAGAGTTATCTTGACATAGCTATTATTCGTATTGTGCTTTATTGGTTTAATTAATAATGAGGGTTTATATTACTGATTTCTTCTTGTTGTTTTTGTTATTATCAGTTGTCAGTTCTGGGATTGCTGGACTTCAGCGATATTTTCTTCTTCATTAATAACTTTGTTTGCCCAATCATTCAATATTTCAATTTTCTTCTTGTTTGTTTTGTTGAGTGCATTTCTCATTTCCATCTGATCATTCGGAATTTTATAAAGATCTCTGGCGCTCAACCTTTCGGCGTTTGTGCATTCATTTATGATGACTATCTTTTTGATCTTGGCTGCATCCGCATACTTCCTCCGTGATTTCCAGTCTGAATCTCTTGATGTATGCTTCCATGTTTCCATGGTTTGTTATCAATTGCAATACTTTTCGGTTTAGCTCTAAACTTTCAAACCCTACTGTTTTGCAGTGCTTGTAAGTGTTGACGGCATGCATATCGCCATGTTTTTCTTCTAGTATTCTTATGGCTTCTTGTACGGCTAGAAATTCAGCTACTCTCTGTTAATTCCATTTTCTTCTAGCCCGATGCATGCCTCTTCCTCCGTCCCGTCGCTCCTGCTTTTTCCTGCTTCACATTAGCATCCATCCATACCTTCGCTATGTGTCTTCCTATCTCGTACTGCTCGGTCCCCAACGAATCCACAGTTTTTCTCATGGCCAGCACATGTATTTTTACTCCGGCCTTGGCGGGCCTGGTGTATAACCGCATTTTTCTGCCGCTCATGCTCTTGCTTCGGCTTCTATTGGTAGAGGAACTACTCCTGCGATTACTTGTAGCGCGCTCGTCGGTGCTGTTTTAAACGCGCCGGTGATTAGTATTGGGGCGTATCTTTGAATCGCGTTTAGCTTCCTCTGAGTGTGTACTTTATTTACGTACCGTCCCCATTTCTCGGACCCTTATAATATGGCTGGCTTTACGACTCTCTCGTATACATTTTTAATTATGTCCCTTACCTTAATTCCGTACTTCCTGCTTATGGGTCCCGCCGTTTTGGCGGCGACGGTTTCGACCTTTTCTTTAATCGCATTCAGATGGTTAATGTATATTTTTGTTTTATCCAATATTACTCCCAATTACCTTCGGAAATCTGGTCCTTCTGGGTACTATTGGGATTTATCTCTTGCGGTCATTTCTTCTTTTCTTCAATTCTTCCATCGTAAAGGGGATCTCCTTTGGATATATCATAGCTTCCGATTTTTCTATATTGCAATGTGCTCTTGAATATTCTTTCCATTCTAAGCATTTGCGCTAGCATTTGTTCCATTCTTCTTTAATTTCAGTAGGTGTTCGATGGCTGATTGCGATGATTTAGTCGTCGGCGAACGTTTGTGCTCTCACATGTGTCTGTTGTGTGTCAATATCAGCTATCTTATCGGACCAGGAGTTGATATTAATCAACCATAGAGTCGGGCCTATGCTCGACCCTTGTGGGCACCCCTTCTCTATTCCGAACTCGATTTTGTTGCTGATTACCTGTTGTTTTTTAAGTTCATTATGACCCAGTCTAGTTCAGCTTCTTGTATTTCTTCTTCGTCTTCTTCTTGTTTGCTCCATTCTCCATTGGTGACCCTTGTCATGATCCTTACAAGTTGTTCTTTTTCTTCCTCCTCTTGTTTTGGATGATATTTTTCTACCTTTTCTTTCTCCAGACTTTAGCTTCCTCTGAGTGTGTACTTTATTTACGTACCGTCCCCATTTCTCGGACCCTTATAATATGGCTGGCTTTACGACTCTCTCGTATACATTTTTAATTATGTCCCTTACCTTAATTCCGTACTTCCTGCTTATGGGTCCCGCCGTTTTGGCGACGACGGTTTCGACCTTTTCTTTAATCGCATTCAGATGGTTAATGTATATTTTTGTTTTATCCAATATTACTCCCAATTACCTTCGGAAATCTGGTCCTTCTGGGTACTATTGGGATTTATCTCTTGCGGTCATTTCTTCTTTTCTTCAATTCTTCCATCGTAAAGGGGATCTCCTTTGGATATATCATAGCTTCCGATTTTTCTATATTGCAATGTGCTCTTGAATATTCTTTCCATTCTAAGCATTTGCGCCAGCATTTGTTCCATTCTTCTTTAATTTCAGTAGGTGTTCGATGGCTGATTGCGATGATTTAGTCGTCGGCGAACGTTTGTGCTCTCACATGTGTCTGTTGTGTGTCAATATCAGCTATCTTATCGAACCAGGAGTTGATATTAATCAACCATAGAGTCGGGTCTATGCTCGACCCTTGTGGGCACCCCTTCTCTATTCCGAACTCGATTTTGTTGCTGATTACCTGTTGTTTTTTAAGTTCATTATGACCCAGTCTAGTTCAGCTTCTTGTATTTCTTCTTCGTCTTCTTCTTGTTTGCTCCATTCTCCATTGGTGACCCTTGTCATGATCCTTACAAGTTGTTCTTTTTCTTCCTCCTCTTGTTTTGGATGATATTTTTCTACCTTTCCTTTCTCCAGGTTATACATATTGCCCGGTTGGGCATCTTCCATTATTTCAACTATTTTCCCCATGCTGACTCCTAGAGTCTTTATTATTTTCCAGACTCTATGCCATGGTTCAATGTCGAATGTGTTTTCTATTTATAATTATTTCTTCTACATGCTTCTTCTTCTTTTCTTTGACAAGCTTCTTGAATGCTCGCTTCATTACTCCATAGGGAGTGAGGGAATCACGAGGTCGGTCTTATCCCCGTCTTCTCGTCTGATCGAATCGGCTTTTCTTCTAAGTTCCAATTTCTTCTGTTGGCGTTCTCCATCCCATCATTCGTTGTCTTGTTTTATTATGATGGTGGTTGTCTTTAACAGTTTAGTAGATTTCTTGAAAGCTGCTTGCATTTGCTCCGCTTGTTTTTCAATTTCGTCTATTTGCATCGTCGCCCTTATTTCTATGCTCGCGACTAGCAACCCGTCAGTGACTCTTTGCCAGCTGGTCCCGTGATAATCAAACTTTTTCTTCGATGTCTTATTTCTCTGGGGTTTACCCTCTATTTCGAAGAGGATGTATTTGTGGTCGCTTAGTGTCTCTTCAGGTTTTTGTACCGTCCAGTTGATCACGTTCACTTCTCGTCACTCATCAATGTTGCTGTTTCCCCTACTACTGATAAAGGTGGGAGCTGTTTGTTCATTCTGCACTAATTCCAGTCGGTATGATATGGTCTAGATTATCAGATTTGAACCTTTGTTGTTATACAATAAACATAAAGCGTGCTTGGCATTAAAATCACCAGCTACTATCCATTTCTTCTGGTATTTCTGCCATTGTTCTTCTTTTTCTTCTAAGCAATTTATGTTGTCTCCTGTCTGATGCGCGTATGCGTTGGTGATTACTAAATCGCAGTCTAATAGTTTGTCTATGACTTTGTCCGGTCCCGACATTTCTTAGTTCTTGTTGCTGGTTCTCGCACCAAGATTATGTCGTATTTTTCTTTGTCGGCTTTCGCTCTCATGAGCGTGCTGGCCTGGATGCATTTTTCGATGTTTATCTGTAGGATTTTTAGAGCCATTTCTGTTTCATTTCTTCGATGGCTTCTTCTTTTCTTTTCTTGTATATTGGACAGGTTCTATCATTTACTCTATTGTTGGAGTTTACCTCCGGTGCTCCTGCTCTTTTGCAGTTCGCACAATTCGTGGTGCTACTCTTGCAGTCCCTTCCCCCGTGCGGTTCTGCACATATATAACAACACTGTGCGCTTCTACAATGTATCTGCTTGTGCCCGAATCTGCTGCATTTATAGCATAGTAGAATTGCGTTGAAATCATCAACGAATTGTCTCAAGTACCCTACAAAGACTTTGCCCTTTTTAACACTGCTCTGTATATGCTGGGAATTGTTTCGATTATAACGTTGTTTCTTTCTGGGTTTTTGCATATATATTTCTTTACTACCTTGATGATTTCTTCTGGTTCTTCGTTGTTGTCAGTCTTTTTTCTTTCTTCTTGAATGATGTTCATATTCTCTTCATTTTGATCAGCCAGATCTTCTATTATTTGTTCGTCTGTGATCTCCCTGGATACCCCTGTGATTCTGAATTTGGGACGTTTTTCACTATTATCGATTTTGATACCATGTACAGAGCTTATTTTTTCTATCAGGTCTTTCTTTTGTTTCTGGTCTTTACAGATCAGTGATACCAGTCCATGTCTGTGTACTCTTACGTGTTTCAGGCCATCTCCTGCTAACTCTTTACGGGTTAGCTTGCCTCTGATGGCGGCTAATGTCTCCGCGCCACTTGCTTTTCCCTTTCTGATTTTAATTTCGTATATATTATTAATCTGTTTCCGATTTTGGCATTCTAGATTAGGTGTGGTGGATTTCGATGCCTTTGACTGGGCTTTTTGTGGCTTCGACAGTGTTTTATTTTCATTATTCTTTTTTGTCGCCGCGACCTCATTGTACGTACATATCGTATTGGATGTACTTTCGGTCTGTAACTCCACGGTAGTCATCTCGATTCTTCTGCTGATGTCGGTCTGCGTGCTTACATCCATCATCACTGGCCTGGCGAGGACTGCTGGAGAATACTCTCTTGCAATAGGGATTCTATTTTTTGTATTCTCTTATCTGTTTCGTGCTGTATTTGTCCCAATTTTCTGTTTATCATCTCCTCCACCATTGCTTCCGCATTCGTGATGCTCTGGACTTATATAGTATTTGGCATCACGACTGCGGATTTGGCTTTCAGCACCTTTTCTGTTACTATGTCCATTTTCATTAAAATATTCGCGACGCGGTTTCTGTCTGTGGAGATGAATCGATATGTCTTATATTTTAGACAATATCTGTTGGTTACGAGCCTAACTTGCTCAGTCAGATGTCTTGTTCAAAGTCTATCATTTAATTTATATTAAAATTCAGTTCGGTCCCGACCTTCATAGAGTCAAGACGTGTTTTTTCTTTCCCGAAAACGAGTCTCCGTAAATATCAAATAAAAATATATCTATATATTTTTTACAGTCAATTTCTGTTAACGTTTTCAAAGAACTCCCAGGTACGGGATACGGTGAAACGGCCAACCCAAAGTGAAGGAAATAAAAGACTCAAACAAAAGACCTTCTACGTTTTCCAGAAAAGGGAAAAAGTGAAAGTTAGTGAAAAAAACATTTAATTATAACATCATGGACAACAACATGGATTTGAATATATTATTGAAAGAAAACAAGGAATTAAGAATGAATAATGAGCGTCTGAACCAACAACTGTTGCAATTATCTAAGGATATGGCTGCTATCCGTTTGCAACTGCAAGGTCACACGCAAGATACACCAAAAAGGCATACTAATTATGCAGAAGACTACTACACGGATGAAGACGAACTAGCATTAGAGGTAGGGTAACAGTCTGACTGGACCGAAGTAACAAACAAGAAGGATAAAAAGAGGAAGAAGTCTCAGATGACGCCATCGCCAATCGCAAAAAGTGGTATAAATATTAAAAAAAAGAAGCAAGAAAACAAAATCCCTCTGTCCCCTCCGATCAAGGTAAGCAATGTTGGCAATTTTAATTTATTTAGATCAGAAATACAGGGAGTAGCCTCTGACCGAGTGCAGTTTAAAGCTTTGTCTAACAATGATATTAACGTAACCCTTAACAATGAAACAGACTATAGGAATGTAAAAAAGCATCTCATTGAGATGAAGAAAAACAATTCATTCAATAAACTCGAATATCACACTTATCAGTTAAAAAGTGATAAGTGGTATAGAGTAGTCATTAGAGGATTACCGTCCACAACAGATCAGGACGATATTAAATCGGAATTACGGGCTTGCGGGCACGAAGTAGTGACCGTCACGCCTATAGCGAAAAAGACAACAAATGTAAATGGCGAAAAACAAATTAAAACTTTTCCGTTGTTCTATGTAGACATGACACAAAAGGAAAATAATAAAAATATATACGACATAAATTATTTACTAGACTGTAGGATAAAAGTGGAACCTCCGAAGAAAAATAATAATATACCACAATGCACAAACTGTCAAAATCTTGGACACACTAAAAATGTTTGCAGTAGGGAACCAAGATATGTGAAATGTGCCGGTAAACATCACACAACTCAGTGCAGAAAACAACGCAATAGTGTAGCGACATGCGTGTTGTGCAATGAAAAAGGTCACCCTGCCAATTATAAAGGATGTGCAGTATATCAAAAAAAAAAAGAACTCCAGCCAAAGAAAATTACAGCAGAACAACGCTTAAGACAAATTGACAAACTCAAAAACTCAAACAACATCTACCGTTGAAAATAAAAAAACTCATGAAACCGTAAGACCATCGGTCAAAAATATAAACGTCAAAATATCAAATGATAAACAAATTGATACGAAACCGCAGAAAGCTGCGGCCAACGAGCCAACTATCGTCGACATGATGAAATTGCTCAAAGAATTCCAGACCGAAATGAGACAGAAATTCAGTCAGTTAGCAGACAGGGTGGAAAAATTGGAGAAATCCGGATTGGGGAAATCTACCCAAAACAAGCTAAAGAGAAATCAAAATGAGTAATTCTTTTTTAAGAATTATAACTTGGAACGCAAACGGACTAAATCAAAGAGTCCAGGAACTAGAATTATTCTTAAAAACAAATAACATAGATATAGCTCTCATATCGGAAACACATTTTTCTAAAAAAAACTACATTAAAATACGGGGTTATGATGCTTACTGGACACTACACCCCAGTGAACGAGCTCGAGGCGGAACAGCTTTAATAATTAAACAAAATATACAACATTTCGAACAAGAAGAGATAAAAAATGAAGAAATACAAGCTACGATAATTAGTATCGAAAAAAACGGGGCTGAAATAAATATTGGCGCTATATATCGTCCACCGAGACATAAAATGACACAACAACAATTTAAAGATATCTTTTCAAAATTAGGCCCACGGTTTATTATTGGTGGAGACTTTAATGTTAAACATACAGCTTGGGGTTCACGAATAATAACACCTGGAAAAGGAAACGAATTACTCGAAGCCATTAACCTTACAAATTGTAATTATCATTCAGGGCGCGAACCCACTTACTGGCCCACAGACAGTAATAAAGTCCCAGACCTGCTGGATTTCTACATTACAAAAGGCATCTCATTAAATCATATTAGTACAGAAAGCTTGTGCGATCTAACGTCTGATCACACTCCAGTATTGTTAACACTGGGCGCGACAATCCTAAGAAAAGCAAAAAAGCCTAATCTTACCAACAAATATACTGACTGGGACAAATTCAGATTAATACTGCAGGAACAAATCAGTTCAAAAGTAAGACTTAAAACTATAGATGATCTTGAGCAACAAACCAAACATATAACCGAAACAAATTCGGTCAGCTGCAAAAGATGCTACCCCAATTGCAAGAGAGAAATCAGAATATGAAGTACTTTACCCCCTCGAAATTAGAGAAATGATAAAAGAAAGACGAAAAGCTAGAAGAGTATGGCACAGGACCAGAAATGCTGCTGACAAAACCACGTTTAATAGAATTAGTAATCAGACAAATCAAAAGATCAAAGAATATAAACAGAATTGCTTTCAAAAGTATTTAAGTGAATTAAGCCCACAAGCAGACAAAGATTATTCGCTATGGAAAGCAACTCGAAGATTTAAAAGACCAATTATTCGAGTACCGCCTATTAAAAATAATCGAAATGAATGGGTTCGACGCGACAATGAAAAAGCTGAATTGTTCGCAGAATATTTAGCTAACATTTTTCGGCCAAATGATATATAATATACCATGGATACATCTCCTATTTATCAACCCGATATAGATCTAAATCTAATTTCTCCACTGGAAGTTGCCACTGAAATTGATAACCTCAATCCTAAAAAGGCACCTGGTATTGATGACATTTCACCTGGATTATTGAAAGAACTGCCACGAAAAGCAATCATCATGTTGACATATATATTTAATGCCTGTTTAAGGCTGAAGCATGTCCCGGAATGCTTTAAAGTTGCACAAATAATTATGCTCAAAAAACCTGACAAACCTGCAAGTCGACAAGTCGAATCTTACAGGCCTGTTTCGCTACTACCTGCAATATCAAAGCTATTTGAGAAGCTGATATATAAACGTGTTAAACACTTGGTAACAATACCAGATTTCCAGTTTGGTTTTCGACATCACCATTCAACTATCGATCAAGTGCACAGAGTAACTGCGGCTATTGAAAGAGCGTTTGAAGAAAAGAAATACTGCCCTGCAATATTCCTGGATGTCTCACAAGCTTTTGATCGGGTTTGGCATTTTGGTTAATCTGTAAGATGAGCAAATTGTTACCGCGTAACTATTGTCAATTGCTGGAGTCATATTTATTCGGAAGAAAATTTAGAGTATCGCACGAAATGGCGTTCTCGACATTTAAAAATATCTCGGCTGGAGTTCCACAAGGTAGCGTCTTAGGACCTCTCCTGTATCTGCTTTACACTGCTGACATTCCAACAACAAAAGAAACACTTCTTGGAACCTTTGCTGATGACACAGTTATTATGGCAAAAGATATATCTCTGCCTAGGGCAATAGAAAAAGTGCAAGTGGCAGTCAACAAAATCTACAAATGGACAAAAGATTGGAAAATTCAACTTAATAGCTCCAAATCTGTCCACGTTAAAATTGCATGAAGGCGAAATAATAAAAACTTAATTATATCACTCAATGGATGCCCGATTCCTCAAGCAGAATCAGCAAAATACCTTGGAATCCATCTTGACGGTAGATTAAATTGGAAGCATTACGTTAGACAAAAAGCAAAACACATTAGAACCAAAATAAAACAACTGTACTGGTTAGTCGGAAGATACTCTCAACTTGATCTAAAATCAAAGAGGTTGATCTATAATACAATTATAAAGCCAATTTGGACCTATGGGGTTGCACTAAAAATTCAAATCAGTTAGTCATACAGCGCTGTCAAAACAAGATTCTTCGATTGATTACCAATGCCTATCGCTATGTAACCAATGAAGAACTGCACGATGACCTGGAAATCAAATGGATTTGCGAAGTTGTGCAGGATTTCGCCTTGAAACACGAAAGAAGATTACTAAATCATTCTAACGTGGAAGCAATACAAGTGCTGGACAGCGCACAGGATGTCAAGAGATTGAAACGAACAAAACCATACGAACTTGTGTGAATATTTAGTGTGTATTATTAGTGTAAACTATAGCTATAAGTTAATAATTAATAAATAATTGTACACTCGTCTTGCTTGCTAATTAATCCAAGCACATAGGAAAAGTAGTAATAAATTAATTGTAATAATAATAACAATTAAGATTGTACTAAGCGTATCTAATAAAGATGTTATAAAAAAAATTAAATTTATTTCATTAATTTAGAGTAGAATATAATATAATTTTTAAAATATTTTTTTAAAGATATTGTTGACAATTTTACGGTTTTCCACTTTTGAAATTCCTATCCTTTGATTGCTTAAGTTCATGCTAGATGTCGCGCGCCACTTGTTCTCTTTCTCTAGTTAATATTTTCGCAATTAATTTGTAGATTTTGTAGATTATTTCTTATATTCCCGTTTTGATTACTATCTTTTCCTTTTATTAATTAAATTAGAATTACCCGTAATTTATGTTGTTGGATATTGTTTTCGTCTCCCATTCAGGAGGATTGACATACCCTCATGGGAGGTTATGTCTTCGTTCTGTTTATACGTTTTGTTTATTTTATTTTATTATTGTTGTGTTTTTAGGTTTTCTTATGGATTAGGCCGATCTTGTGTGATTTGGCGACCTACGACTTGTTTGTTTTACCTCCTCACACCACTTGGAGATTTTGTCGGACACCATCTGTGTCACTAGGAAATTTGCTTGTGCTTGACGATTGAATACCACCAGACTAGGATTGTACTTTTTTATGAATATTTGGTATTATTTCAGGGTGAGTTTAGATATCATCTTTATCCGCCTTTTCTTATTCGGAATTGATTAATTAGATGACCCTTGTGTTTTGATTTTGTAAGGCATGAAGTCCACTGAGATTACCACTCCGTGGGACGGTGAAGTGACGCCGTAAATATGTTTTGATGTTGTTTAACTACCTTTGTTTTATTTTATTTTCTTGCTAGTTATTTTCCCACCAGGATATCAGCAGTGTATTTATGTTTTTTCTATTTTTTAGATTATCTGCGTCCAGATTCTTTGCCAGAACTGACCGTGATTTATTTGGAGATGATATATCCGAAGCTATCCGTGGCACCATGCAGCCCTTCTGTACTCGATGATTAAACGCTATCAGATTAGGATTTTACTTTTGCTTGGGTACTTTCGGGTATGTTGAATATTATATTTGTTTTTATTAGACTTATCTGTTCGAAAATTTATTAATTAGATGACTTTGATTTGCATGTTTTGATTTGCAAGGTATGAGGTCTATTGAGATTACAACCCCGTGGGTCGGTGCAGTAACTTCGTGAATGTGTTTCATATTGTTCAACTACTTTTATTGCCAATCATCCTCCCATAGGGATATCAACAGTTTATTTATGATTTTTTATGTTTTAGGTTAGGGATTCTTTGGTAGAGTTGATGGAATTGATTGTGTCCTAGTGGTGGAAAGCATTTTGGGACTATTGATACTATGAATTTGCTAGTTTTCTACACCATAAGATGAGTATTATTTGTCTTGTTTTATGAGGTGTGTCTCTGTCCTTTGAATGATTGTTTTAAATGATTGTGTTTTATGCAAAGGTTGTTAGGAGGTTATTTTGCGAAGATAGATACGACCTTGACGATATGAGATGATATGAATTTATGCCATCTCATTTGGTAAATTAGAAAATTTGTATTTCTTCATGGATTTTGATATTATTTGTCTATTTGAGCAGTCCTTAACCCCATTTACTTATTCTCTTTATTTTTAGGTAGGTTGGGCGACAAAACGAGACTCCTATGATTGTGTATGTGATGAAGGTGCGGATCTGTAGTGCTATTGCTCAAACTAAAGCAAACCATCAGCACCTCTCGATCTTCTCCATGCCATTTTACATGATTGAAGCATATTCTCCCATGCTCGTCGTTCCGGATGGTCAGCTTATTTTAATTGTTCAATGGTTCCTATAATTTGGCTTTTTTTTCTTGCTTATTATTATTATATTAATTACTTAATGATGCTTTTATTATAGTAACCATTATTTTGACTTAAAAAACTATGTAATAGTTGCATGCAGTAGCGCTAACATCTAATAATAGTATGCCTAATATTAATCATTTTGAATGTCTATTTGTGGGATTGTGGAATTGTCTGTGCCTATCTCTATGTTTCTCAATGGGCATCTCTTATATGTATAGAGAGTTATCTTGACATAGCTATTATTCGTATTGTGCTTTATTGGTTTAATTAATAATGAGGGTTTATATTACTGATTTCTTCTTGTTGTTTTTGTTATTATCAGTTGTCAGTTCTGGGATTGCTGGACTTCAGCGATATTTTCTTCTTCATTAATAACTTTGTTTGCCCAATCATTCAATATTTCAATTTTCTTCTTGTTTGTTTTGTTGAGTGCATTTCTCATTTCCATCTGATCATTCGGAATTTTATAAAGATCTCTGGCGCTCAACCTTTCGGCGTTTGTGCATTCATTTATGATGACTATCTTTTTGATCTTGGCTGCATCCGCATACTTCTTCCGTGATTTCCAGTCTGAATCTCTTGATGTATGCTTCCATGTTTCCATGGTTTGTTATCAATTGCACTACTTTTCGGTTTAGCTCTAAACTTTCAAACCCTACTGTTTTGCAGTGCTTGTAAGTGTTGACGGCATGCATATCGCCATGTTTTTCTTCTAGTATTCTTATGGCTTCTTGTACGGCTAGAAATTCAGCTACTCTCTGTTAATTCCATTTTCTTCTAGCCCGATGCATGCCTCTTCCTCCGTCCCGTCGCTCCTGCTTTTTCCTGCTTCACATTAGCATCCATCCATACCTTCGCTATGTGTCTTCCTATCTCGTACTGCTCGGTCCCCAACGAATCCACAGTTTTTCTCATGGCCAGCACATGTATTTTTACTCCGGCCTTGGCGGGCCTGGTGTATAACCGCATTTTTCTGCCGCTCATGCTCTTGCTTCGGCTTCTATTGGTAGAGGAACTACTCCTGCGATTACTTGTAGCGCGCTCGTCGGTGCTGTTTTAAACGCGCCGGTGATTAGTATTGGGGCGTATCTTTGAATCGCGTTTAGCTTCCTCTGAGTGTGTACTTTATTTACGTACCGTCCCCATTTCTCGGACCCTTATAATATGGCTGGCTTTACGACTCTCTCGTATACATTTTTAATTATGTCCCTTACCTTAATTCCGTACTTCCTGCTTATGGGTCCCGCCGTTTTGGCGACGACGGTTTCGACCTTTTCTTTAATCGCATTCAGATGGTTAATGTATATTTTTGTTTTATCCAATATTACTCCCCATTACCTTCGGAAATCTGGTCCTTCTGGGTACTATTGGGATTTATCTCTTGCGGTCATTTCTTCTTTTCTTCAATTCTTCCATCGTAAAGGGGATCTCCTTTGGATATATCATAGCTTCCGATTTTTCTATATTGCAATGTGCTCTTGAATATTCTTTCCATTCTAAGCATTTGCGCCAGCATTTGTTCCATTCTTCTTTAATTTCAGTAGGTGTTCGATGGCTGATTGCGATGATTTAGTCGTCGGCGAACGTTTGTGCTCTCACATGTGTCTGTTGTGTGTCAATATCAGCTATCTTATCGAACCAGGAGTTGATATTAATCAACCATAGAGTCGGGTCTATGCTCGACCCTTGTGGGCACCCCTTCTCTATTCCGAACTCGATTTTGTTGCTGATTACCTGTTGTTTTTTAAGTTCATTATGACCCAGTCTAGTTCAGCTTCTTGTATTTCTTCTTCGTCTTCTTCTTGTTTGCTCCATTCTCCATTGGTGACCCTTGTCATGATCCTTACAAGTTGTTCTTTTTCTTCCTCCTCTTGTTTTGGATGATATTTTTCTACCTTTCCTTTCTCCAGGTTATACATATTGCCCGGTTGGGCATCTTCCATTATTTCAACTATTTTCCCCATGCTGACTCCTAGAGTCTTTATTATTTTCCAGACTCTATGCCATGGTTCAATGTCGAATGTGTTTTCTATTTATAATTATTTCTTCTACATGCTTCTTCTTCTTTTCTTTGACAAGCTTCTTGAATGCTCGCTTCATTACTCCATAGGGAGTGAGGGAATCACGAGGTCGGTCTTATCCCCGTCTTCTCGTCTGATCGAATCGGCTTTTCTTCTAAGTTCCAATTTCTTCTGTTGGCGTTCTCCATCCCATCATTCGTTGTCTTGTTTTATTATGATGGTGGTTGTCTTTAACAGTTTAGTAGATTTCTTGAAAGCTGCTTGCATTTGCTCCGCTTGTTTTTCAATTTCGTCTATTTGCATCGTCGCCCTTATTTCTATGCTCGCGACTAGCAACCCGTCAGTGACTCTTTGCCAGCTGGTCCCGTGATAATCAAACTTTTTCTTCGATGTCTTATTTCTCTGGGGTTTACCCTCTATTTCGAAGAGGATGTATTTGTGGTCGCTTAGTGTCTCTTCAGGTTTTTGTACCGTCCAGTTGATCACGTTCACTTCTCGTCACTCATCAATGTTGCTGTTTCCCCTACTACTGATAAAGGTGGGAGCTGTTTGTTCATTCTGCACTAATTCCAGTCGGTATGATATGGTCTAGATTATCAGATTTGAACCTTTGTTGTTATACAATAAACATAAAGCGTGCTTGGCATTAAAATCACCAGCTACTATCCATTTCTTCTGGTATTTCTGCCATTGTTCTTCTTTTTCTTCTAAGCAATTTATGTTGTCTCCTGTCTGATGCGCGTATGCGTTGGTGATTACTAAATCGCAGTCTAATAGTTTGTCTATGACTTTGTCCGGTCCCGACATTTCTTAGTTCTTGTTGCTGGTTCTCGCACCAAGATTATGTCGTATTTTTCTTTGTCGGCTTTCGCTCTCATGAGCGTGCTGGCCTGGATGCATTTTTCGATGTTTATCTGTAGGATTTTTAGAGCCATTTCTGTTTCATTTCTTCGATGGCTTCTTCTTTTCTTTTCTTGTATATTGGACAGGTTCTATCATTTACTCTATTGTTGGAGTTTACCTCCGGTGCTCCTGCTCTTTTGCAGTTCGCACAATTCGTGGTGCTACTCTTGCAGTCCCTTCCCCCGTGCGGTTCTGCACATATATAACAACACTGTGCGCTTCTACAATGTATCTGCTTGTGCCCGAATCTGCTGCATTTATAGCATAGTAGAATTGCGTTGAAATCATCAACGAATTGTCTCAAGTACCCTACAAAGACTTTGCCCTTTTTAACACTGCTCTGTATATGCTGGGAATTGTTTCGATTATAACGTTGTTTCTTTCTGGGTTTTTGCATATATATTTCTTTACTACCTTGATGATTTCTTCTGGTTCTTCGTTGTTGTCAGTCTTTTTTCTTTCTTCTTGGATGATGTTCATATTCTCTTCATTTTGATCAGCCAGATCTTCTATTATTTGTTCGTCTGTGATCTCCCTGGATACCCCTGTGATTCTGAATTTGGGACGTTTTTCACTATTATCGATTTTGATACCATGTACAGAGCTTATTTTTTCTATCAGGTCTTTCTTTTGTTTCTGGTCTTTACAGATCAGTGATACCAGTCCATGTCTGTGTACTCTTACGTGTTTCAGGCCATCTCCTGCTAACTCTTTACGGGTTAGCTTGCCTCTGATGGCGGCTAATGTCTCCGCGCCACTTGCTTTTCCCTTTCTGATTTTAATTTCGTATATATTATTAATCTGTTTCCGATTTTGGCATTCTAGATTAGGTGTGGTGGATTTCGATGCCTTTGACTGGGCTTTTTGTGGCTTCGACAGTGTTTTATTTTCATTATTCTTTTTTGTCGCCGCGACCTCATTGTACGTACATATCGTATTGGATGTACTTTCGGTCTGTAACTCCACGGTAGTCATCTCGATTCTTCTGCTGATGTCGGTCTGCGTGCTTACATCCATCATCACTGGCCTGGCGAGGACTGCTGGAGAATACTCTCTTGCAATAGGGATTCTATTTTTTGTATTCTCTTATCTGTTTCGTGCTGTATTTGTCCCAATTTTCTGTTTATCATCTCCTCCACCATTGCTTCCGCATTCGTGATGCTCTGGACTTATATAGTATTTGGTATCACGACTGCGGATTTGGCTTTCAGCACCTTTTCTGTTACTATGTCCATTTTCATTAAAATATTCGCGACGCGGTTTCTGTCTGTGGAGATGAATCGATATGTCTTATATTTTAGACAATATCTGTTGGTTACGAGCCTAACTTGCTCAGTCAGATGTCTTGTTCAAAGTCTATCATTTAATTTATATTAAAATTCAGTTCGGTCCCGACCTTCATAGAGTCAAGACGTGTTTTTTCTTTCCCGAAAACGAATCTCCGTAAATATCAAATAAAAATATATCTATATATTTTTTACGGCCAATTTCTGTTAACGTTTTCAAAGAACTCCCAGGTACGGGATACGGTGAAACGGCCAACCCAAAGTGAAGGAAATAAAACACTCAAACAAAAGACCTTCTACGTTTTCCAGAAAAGGGAAAAAGTGAAAGTTAGTGAAAAAAACATTTAATTATAACATCATGGACAACAACATGGATTTGAATATATTATTGAAAGAAAACAAGGAATTAAGAATGAATAATGAGCGTCTGAACCAACAACTGTTGCAATTATCTAAGGATATGGCTGCTATCCGTTTGCAACTGCAAGGTCACACGCAAGATACACCAAAAAGGCATACTAATTATGCAGAAGACTACTACACGGATGAAAACGAACTAGCATTAGAGGTAGGGTAACAGTCTGACTGGACCGAAGTAACAAACAAGAAGGATAAAAAGAGGAAGAAGTCTCAGATGACGCCATCGCCAATCGCAAAAAGTGGTATAAATATTAAAAAAAAGAAGCAAGAAAACAAAATCCCTCTGCCCCCTCCGATCAAGGTAAGCAATGTTGGCAATTTTAATTTATTTAGATCAGAAATACAGGGAGTAGCCTCTGACCGAGTGCAGTTTAAAGCTTTGTCTAACAATGATATTAACGTAACCCTTAACAATGAAACAGACTATAGGAATGTAAAAAAGCATCTCATTGAGATGAAGAAAAACAATTCATTCAATAAACTCGAATATCACACTTATCAGTTAAAAAGTGATAAGTGGTATAGAGTAGTCATTAGAGGATTACCGTCCACAACAGATCAGGACGATATTAAATCGGAATTACGGGCTTGCGGGCACGAAGTAGTGACCGTCACGCCTATAGCGAAAAAGACAACAAATGTAAATGGCGAAAAACAAATTAAAACTTTTCCGTTGTTCTATGTAGACATGACACAAAAGGAAAATAATAAAAATATATACGACATAAATTATTTACTAGACTGTAGGATAAAAGTGGAACCTCCGAAGAAAAATAATAATATACCACAATGCACAAACTGTCAAAATCTTGGACACACTAAAAATGTTTGCAGTAGGGAACCAAGATATGTGAAATGTGCCGGTAAACATCACACAACTCAGTGCAGAAAACAACGCAATAGTGTAGCGACATGCGTGTTGTGCAATGAAAAAGGTCACCCTGCCAATTATAAAGGATGTGCAGTATATCAAAAAAAAAAGAACTCCAGCCAAAGAAAATTACAGCAGAACAACGCTTAAGACAAATTGACAAACTCAAAAACTCAAACAACATCTACCGTTGAAAATAAAAAAACTCATGAAACCGTAAGACCATCGGTCAAAAATATAAACGTCAAAATATCAAATGATAAACAAATTGATACGAAACCGCAGAAAGCTGCGGCCAACGAGCCAACTATCGTCGACATGATGAAATTGCTCAAAGAATTCCAGACCGAAATGAGACAGAAATTCAGTCAGTTAGCAGACAGGGTGGAAAAATTGGAGAAATCCGGATTGGGGAAATCTACCCAAAACAAGCTAAAGAGAAATCAAAATGAGTAATTCTTTTTTAAGAATTATAACTTGGAACGCAAACGGACTAAATCAAAGAGTCCGGGAACTAGAATTATTCTTAAAAACAAATAACATAGATATAGCTCTCATATCGGAAACACATTTTTCTAAAAAAAACTACATTAAAATACGGGGTTATGATGCTTACTGGACACTACACCCCAGTGAACGAGCTCGAGGCGGAACAGCTTTAATAATTAAACAAAATATACAACATTTCGAACAAGAAGAGATAAAAAATGAAGAAATACAAGCTACGATAATTAGTATCGGAAAAAACGGGGCTAAAATAAATATTGGCGCTATATATTGTCCACCGAGACATAAAATGACACAACAACAATATAAAGATATCTTTTCAAAATTAGGCCCACGGTTTATTATTGGTGGAGACTTTAATGTTAAACATACTGCTTGGGGTTCACGAATAATAACACCTGGAAAAGGAAACGAATTACTCGAAGCCATTAACCTTACAAATTGTAATTATCATTCAGGGCGCGAACCCACTTACTGGCCCACAGACAGTAATAAAGTCCCAGACCTGCTGGATTTCTACATTACAAAAGGCATCTCATTAAATCAAATTAGTACAGAAATCTTGTGCGATCTAACATCTGATCACACTCCAGTATTGTTAACACTGGGCGCGACAATCCTAAGAAAAGCAAAAAAGCCTAATCTTACCAACAAATATACTGACTGGGACAAATTCAGATTAATACTGCAGGAACAAATCAGTTTAAAAGTAAGACTTAAAACTATAGATGATCTTGAGCAACAAACCAAACATATAACCGAAACAAATTTATTCAGCTGCAAAAGATGCTACCCCAATTGCAAGAGAGAAATCAGAATATGAAGTACTTAACCCCCTCGAAATTAGAGAAATGATAAAAGAAAGACGAAAATCTAGAAGAGTATGGCACAGGACCAGAAATGCTGCTGACAAAACCACGTTTAATAGAATTAGTAATATAAACAGAATTGCTTTCAAGTATTTAAGTGAATTAAGCCCACAAGCAGACAAAGATTATTCGCTATGGAAAGCAACTCGAAGATTTAAAAGACCAATTATTCGAGTACCGCCTATTAAAAATGATCGAAATGAATGGGTTCGACGCGACAATGAAAAAGCTGAATTGTTCGCAGAATATTTAGGTAACATTTTTCGGCCTAATGATATATAATCTACCATGGATACATCTCCTATTTATCAACCCGATGTAGATCTAAATCTAATTTCTCCACTGGAAGTTGCCACTGAAATTGATAACCTCAATCCTAAAAAGCACCTGGTATAGATGACATTTCACCTGGATTATTGAAAGAACTGCCACGAAAAGCAATCATCATGTTGACATATATATTTAATGCCTGTTTAAAGCTGAAGCATGTCCCGGAATGCTTTAAAATTGCACAAATAATTATGCTCAAAAAACCTGACAAACCTGCAGAACAAGTCGAATCTTACAGGCCTATTTCGCTACTACCTGCTATATCAAAGCTATTTGAGAAGCTGATATATAAACGTGTTAAACACTTGGTAACAATACCAGATTTCCAATTTGGTTTTCGAAATCACCATTCAACTATCGATCAAGTGCACAGAGTAACTGCGGCTATTGAAAGAGCGTTTGAAGAAAAGAAATACTGCCCGGCAATATTCCTGGATCTTCTTGTCTTGTTCAAAGTCTATCATTTAATTTATATTAAAATTCAGTTCGGTCCCGACCTTCATAGAGTCAAGACGTGTTTTTTCTTTCCCGAAAACGAGTCTCCGTAAATATCAAATAAAAATATATCTATATATTTTTTACAGTCAATTTCTGTTAACGTTTTCAAAGAACTCCCAGGTACGGGATACGGTGAAACGGCCAACCCAAAGTGAAGGAAATAAAAGACTCAAACAAAAGACCTTCTACGTTTTCCAGAAAAGGGAAAAAGTGAAAGTTAGTGAAAAAAACATTTAATTATAACATCATGGACAACAACATGGATTTGAATATATTATTGAAAGAAAACAAGGAATTAAGAATGAATAATGAGCGTCTGAACCAACAACTGTTGCAATTATCTAAGGATATGGCTGCTATCCGTTTGCAACTGCAAGGTCACACGCAAGATACACCAAAAAGGCATACTAATTATGCAGAAGACTACTACACGGATGAAAACGAACTAGCATTAGAGGTAGGGTAACAGTCTGACTGGACCGAAGTAACAAACAAGAAGGATAAAAAGAGGAAGAAGTCTCAGATGACGCCATCGCCAATCGCAAAAAGTGGTATAAATATTAAAAAAAAGAAGCAAGAAAACAAAATCCCTCTGCCCCCTCCGATCAAGGTAAGCAATGTTGGCAATTTTAATTTATTTAGATCAGAAATACAGGGAGTAGCCTCTGACCGAGTGCAGTTTAAAGCTTTGTCTAACAATGATATTAACGTAACCCTTAACAATGAAACAGACTATAGGAATGTAAAAAAGCATCTCATTGAGATGAAGAAAAACAATTCATTCAATAAACTCGAATATCACACTTATCAGTTAAAAAGTGATAAGTGGTATAGAGTAGTCATTAGAGGATTACCGTCCACAACAGATCAGGACGATATTAAATCGGAATTACGGGCTTGCGGGCACGAAGTAGTGACCGTCACGCCTATAGCGAAAAAGACAACAAATGTAAATGGCGAAAAACAAATTAAAACTTTTCCGTTGTTCTATGTAGACATGACACAAAAGGAAAATAATAAAAATATATACGACATAAATTATTTACTAGACTGTAGGATAAAAGTGGAACCTCCGAAGAAAAATAATAATATACCACAATGCACAAACTGTCAAAATCTTGGACACACTAAAAATGTTTGCAGTAGGGAACCAAGATATGTGAAATGTGCCGGTAAACATCACACAACTCAGTGCAGAAAACAACGCAATAGTGTAGCGACATGCGTGTTGTGCAATGAAAAAGGTCACCCTGCCAATTATAAAGGATGTGCAGTATATCAAAAAAAAAAGAACTCCAGCCAAAGAAAATTACAGCAGAACAACGCTTAAGACAAATTGACAAACTCAAAAACTCAAACAACATCTACCGTTGAAAATAAAAAAACTCATGAAACCGTAAGACCATCGGTCAAAAATATAAACGTCAAAATATCAAATGATAAACAAATTGATACGAAACCGCAGAAAGCTGCGGCCAACGAGCCAACTATCGTCGACATGATGAAATTGCTCAAAGAATTCCAGACCGAAATGAGACAGAAATTCAGTCAGTTAGCAGACAGGGTGGAAAAATTGGAGAAATCCGGATTGGGGAAATCTACCCAAAACAAGCTAAAGAGAAATCAAAATGAGTAATTCTTTTTTAAGAATTATAACTTGGAACGCAAACGGACTAAATCAAAGAGTCCGGGAACTAGAATTATTCTTAAAAACAAATAACATAGATATAGCTCTCATATCGGAAACACATTTTTCTAAAAAAAACTACATTAAAATACGGGGTTATGATGCTTACTGGACACTACACCCCAGTGAACGAGCTCGAGGCGGAACAGCTTTAATAATTAAACAAAATATACAACATTTCGAACAAGAAGAGATAAAAAATGAAGAAATACAAGCTACGATAATTAGTATCGGAAAAAACGGGGCTAAAATAAATATTGGCGCTATATATTGTCCACCGAGACATAAAATGACACAACAACAATATAAAGATATCTTTTCAAAATTAGGCCCACGGTTTATTATTGGTGGAGACTTTAATGTTAAACATACTGCTTGGGGTTCACGAATAATAACACCTGGAAAAGGAAACGAATTACTCGAAGCCATTAACCTTACAAATTGTAATTATCATTCAGGGCGCGAACCCACTTACTGGCCCACAGACAGTAATAAAGTCCCAGACCTGCTGGATTTCTACATTACAAAAGGCATCTCATTAAATCAAATTAGTACAGAAATCTTGTGCGATCTAACATCTGATCACACTCCAGTATTGTTAACACTGGGCGCGACAATCCTAAGAAAAGCAAAAAAGCCTAATCTTACCAACAAATATACTGACTGGGACAAATTCAGATTAATACTGCAGGAACAAATCAGTTTAAAAGTAAGACTTAAAACTATAGATGATCTTGAGCAACAAACCAAACATATAACCGAAACAAATTTGGTCAGCTGCAAAAGATGCTACCCCAATTGCAAGAGAGAAATCAGAATATGAAGTACTTAACCCCCTCGAAATTAGAGAAATGATAAAAGAAAGACGAAAATCTAGAAGAGTATGGCACAGGACCAGAAATGCTGCTGACAAAACCACGTTTAATAGAATTAGTAATATAAACAGAATTGCTTTCAAGTATTTAAGTGAATTAAGCCCACAAGCAGACAAAGATTATTCGCTATGGAAAGCAACTCGAAGATTTAAAAGACCAATTATTCGAGTACCGCCTATTAAAAATGATCGAAATGAATGGGTTCGACGCGACAATGAAAAAGCTGAATTGTTCGCAGAATATTTAGGTAACATTTTTCGGCCTAATGATATATAATCTACCATGGATACATCTCCTATTTATCAACCCGATGTAGATCTAAATCTAATTTCTCCACTGGAAGTTGCCACTGAAATTGATAACCTCAATCCTAAAAAGCACCTGGTATAGATGACATTTCACCTGGATTATTGAAAGAACTGCCACGAAAAGCAATCATCATGTTGACATATATATTTAATGCCTGTTTAAAGCTGAAGCATGTCCCGGAATGCTTTAAAGTTGCACAAATAATTATGCTCAAAAAACCTGACAAACCTGCAGAACAAGTCGAATCTTACAGGCCTATTTCGCTACTACCTGCTATATCAAAGCTATTTGAGAAGCTGATATATAAACGTGTTAAACACTTGGTAACAATACCAGATTTCCAATTTGGTTTTCGAAATCACCATTCAACTATCGATCAAGTGCACAGAGTAACTGCGGCTATTGAAAGAGCGTTTGAAGAAAAGAAATACTGCCCGGCAATATTCCTGGATGTCTCACAAGCTTTTGATCGGGTTTGGCATTTTGGATTAATCTGTAAGATGAGCAAATTGTTACCGCGTAACTATTGTGAATTGCTGGACTTTCGACATTTAAAACTATTTCGGCTGGAGTTCCACAAGGTAGCGTCTTAGGACCTCTCCTGTATCTGCTCTACACTGCTGACATTCCAACAACAAAAGAAACACTTCTTGGAACCTTTGCTGATGACACAGTTATTATGGCAAAAGATATATCTCTGCCTAGGGCAATAGAAAAAGTGCAAGTGGCAGTCAACAAAATCTACAAATGGACAAAAGATTGGAAAATTCAACTTAATAGCTCCAAATCTGTCCACGTTAAAATTGCATGAAGGCGAAATAATAAAAACTTAATTATATCACTCAATGGATGCCCGATTCCTCAAGCAGAATCAGCAAAATACCTTGGAATCCATCTTGACGGTAGATTAAATTGGAAGCATCACGTTAGACAAAAAGCAAAACACATTAGAACCAAAATAAAACAACCATACTGGTTAGTCGGAAGATACTCTCAACTTGAAAATTCAAATCAGTTAGTCATACCGATTGATTACCAATGCCTATCGCTATGTAACCAATGAAGAACTGCACGATGACCTGGAAATCAAATGGATTTGCGAAGTTGTGCAGGATTTCGCCTTGAAACACGAAAGAAGATTACTAAATCATTCTAACGTGGAAGCAATACAAGTGCTGGACAGCGCACAGGATGTCAAGAGATTGAAACGAACAAAACCATACGAACTTGTATGAATATTTAGTGTGTATTATTAGTGTAAACTATAGCTATAAGTTAATAATTAATAAATAATTGTAATTTTATAATTGAGGAATACATACTGATGTATTTTCTCGCACTCGTCTTGCTTGCTAATTAATCCAAGCACATAGGAAAAGTAGTAATAAATTAATTGTAATAATAATAACAACAATTAAGATTGTACTAAGCGTATCTAATAAAGATGTTATAAAAAAAATTAAATTTATTTCATTAATTTAGAGTAGAATATAATATAATTTTTAAAATATTTTTTTAAAGATATTGTTGACAATTTTACGGTTTTACACTTTTGAAATTCCTATTCTTTGATTGCTTAAGTTCATGCTAGATGTCGCGCGCCGCTTGTTCTCTTTCTCTAGTTAATATTTTCGCAATTAATTTGTAGATTTTGTAGATTATTTCTTATATTCCCGTTTTGATTACTATCTTTTCCTTTTATTAATTAAATTAGAATTACCCGTAATTTATGTTGTTGGATATTGTTTTCGTCTCCCATTCAGGAGAATTGACGTACCCGCATGGGAGGTTATGTCTTCGTTCTGTTTATAGGTTTTGTTTATTTTATTTTATTATTGTTGTGTTTTTAGGTTTTCTTATGGATTAGGTCGATCTTGTGTGATTTGGCGACCTACGACTTGTTTGTTTTACCCCCTCACACCACTTGGAGATTTTGTCGGACACCATCTGTGTCACTAGGAAATTTGCTTGTGCTTGACGATTGAATACCACCAGACTAGGATTGTACTTTTTTATGAATATTTGGTATTATTTCAGGGTGAGTTTAGATATCATCTTTATCCGCCTTTTCTTATTCGGAATTGATTAACTAGATGACCCTTGTGTTTTGATTTTGTAAGGCATGAAGTCCACTGAGATTACCACTCCGTGGGACGGTGAAGTGACGCCGTAAATATGTTTTGATGTTGTTTAACTACCTTTGTTTTATTTTATTTTCTTGCTAGTTATTTTCCCACCAGGATATCAGCAGTGTATTTATGTTTTTTCTATTTTTTAGATTATCTGCGTCCAGATTCTTTGGCAGACCGTGATTTATTTGGAGATGATATATCCGAAGCTATCCGTGGCACCATGCAGCCCTTCTGTACTCGATGATTAAACGCTATCAGATTAGGATTTTACTTTTGCTTGGGTACTTTCGGGTATGTTGAATATTATATTTGTTTTTATTAGACTTATCTGTTCGAAAATGTATTAATTAGATGACTTATGTGTTTTGATTTGCAAGGTATGAGGTCTATTGAGATTACAACCCCGTGGGTCGGTGCAGTAACTTCGTGAATGTGTTTCATATTGTTCAACTACTTTTATTGCCAATCATCCTCCCATAGGGATATCAACAGTTTATTTATGATTTTTTTTGTTTTAGGTTAGGGATTCTTTGGCAGAGTTGATGGAATTGATTGTGTCCTAGTGGTGGAAAGCATTTTGGGACTATTGATACTATGAATTTGCTAGTTTTCTACACCATAAGATGAGTATTATTTGTCTTGTTTTATGAGGTGTGTCTCTGTCCTTTGAATGATTGTTTTAAATGATTGTGTTTTATGCAAAGGTTGTTAGGAGGTTATTTTGCGAAGATAGATACGACCTTGACGATATGAGATGATATGAATTTATGCCATCTCATTTGGTAAATTAGAAAATTTGTATTTCTTCATGGATTTTGATATTATTTGTCTATTTGAGCAGTCCTTAACCCCATTTACTTATTCTCTTTATTTTTAGGTAGGTTGGGCGACAAAACGAGACTCCTATGATTGTGTATGTGATGAAGGTGCGGATCTGTAGTGCTATTGCTCACACTAAAGCAAACCATCAGCACCTCTCGATCTTCTCCATGCCATTTTACATGATTGAAGCATATTCTCCCATGCTCGTCGTTCCGGATGGTCAGCTTATTTTAATTGTTTAATGGTTCCTATAATTTGGCTTTTTTTTCTTGCTTATTATTATTATATTAATTACTTAATGATGCTTTTATTATAGCAACCATTATTTTGACTTAAAAAACTATGTAATAGTTGCATGCAGTAGCGCTAACATCTAATAATAGTATGCCTAATATTAATCATTTTGAATGTCTATTTGTGGGATTGTGGAATTGTCTGTGCCTATCTCTATGTTTCTCAAGGGGCATCTCTTATATGTATAGAGAGTTATCTTGACATAGCTATTATTCGTATTGTGCTTTATTGGTTTAATTAATAATGAGGGTTTATATTACTGATTTCTTCTTGTTGTTTTTGTTATTATCAGTTGTCAGTTCTGGGATTGCTGGACTTCAGCGATATTTTCTTCATTAATAACTTTGTTTGCCCAATCATTCAATATTTCAATTTTCTTCTTGTTTGTTTTGTTGAGTTCATTTCTCATTTCCATCTGATCATTCGGAATTTTATAAAGATCTCTGGCGCTCAACCTTTCGGCGTTTGTGCATTAATTTATGATGACTATCTTCTTGATCTTGGCTGCATCCGCATACTCCTTACGTGATTTCCAGTATGAATCTCTTGATGTATGCTTCCATGTTTCCATGGTTTGTTATCAGTTGCACTGCTTTTCGGTTTACCTCTAAACTTTCAAACCCTACTGTTTTGCAGTGCTTGTAAGTGTTGACGGCATGCATATCGCCATGTTTTTCTTCTAGTATTCTTATGGCTTCTTGTACGGCTAGAAATTCAGCTACTCTCTGTTAATTCCATTTTCTTCTAGCCTGATGCATGCCTCTTCCTCCGTCCCGTCGCTCCTGCTTTTTCTTGCTTCACATTAGCATCCATCCATACCTTCGCTATGTGTCTTCCTATCTCGTACTGCTCGGTCCCCAACGAATCCACGGTTTTTCTCATGGCCAGCACATGTATTTTTACTCCGCCCTTGGCGGGCCTTGTCTATAACCGCATTTTTCTGCCGCTCATGCTCTTGGTTCGGCTTCTATTGGTAGAGGAACTACTCCTGCGATTACTTGTAGCGCGCTCGTCGGTGCTGTTTTAAACGCGCCGGTGATTAGTATTGGGGCGTATCTTTGAATCGCGTTTAGCTTCCTCTGAGTGTGTACTTTATTTACGTACCGTCCCCATTTCTCGGACCCTTATAATATGGCTGGCTTTACGACTCTCTCGTATACATTTTTCATTATGTCCCTTACCTTATTTCCGTACTTCCTGCTTATAGGTCCCACCGTTTTGGCGACGACAGTTTCGACCTTTTCTTTAATCGCATTCAGGTGGTTAATGTATATTTTTGTCTTATCCAATATTACTCCCAATTACCCCATATGGTCTTTAGGAGTTATGATTTCTTCGTTTAATTTAATTCCTATCTTCGGAAATCTGGTCCTCCTGGGTACTACTGGGATTTATCTCTTGCGGTCATTTCTTCTTTTCTTCAATTCTTCCATCGTAAAGGGGATCTCCTTTGGATATATCATAGCTTCCGATTTTTCTATATTGTAATGTGCTCTTGAATATTCTTTCCATTCTAAGCATTTGCGCCAGCATTTGTTCCATTCTTCTTTAATTTTCAGTAGGTGTTCGATGGCTGATTGCGATGATTTGGTCGTCGGCGAACGTTTGTGCTCTCACATGTGTCTGTTGTGTGTCAATATCAGCTATCTTATCGAACCAGGAGTTGATATTAATCAACCATAGAGTCGGGCCTATGCTCGACCCTTGTGGGCACCCCTTCTCTATTCCGAACTCGATTTTGTTGCTGATTACCTGTTGTTTTTTAAGTTCATTATGGCCCAGTCTAGTTCAGCTTCTTGTATTTCTTCTTCGTCTTCTTCTTGTTTGTTCCATTCTCCATTGGTGACCCTTGTCATGATCCTTACAAGTTGTTCTTTTTCTTCCTCCTCTTTTCTACCTTTTCTTTCTCCAGGTTATACATATTGCCCGGTTCGGCATCTTCCATTATTTCAACTATTTTCCCCCTGCTGACTCCTAGAGTCTTTATTATTTTCCAGACTCTATGCCATGGTTCAATGTCGAATGTGTTTTCTATTTATAATTATTTCTTCTACATGCTTCTTCTTCTTTTCTTTGACAAGCTTCTTGAATGCTCGCTTCATTACTCCATAGGGAGTGAGGGAATCACGAGGTCGGTCTTATCACCGTCTTCTCGTCTGATCGAATCGGCTTTTCTTCTAAGTTCCAATTTCTTCTGTTGGCGTTCTCCATCCCATCATTCGTTGTCTTGGTTGTTTTTAACAGTTTAGTAGATTTCTTGAAAGTTGCTTGCATTTGCTCCGCTTGTTTTTCAATTTCGTCTATTTGCATCGTCGCCCATATTTCTGTGCTCGCGACTAGCAACCCGTCAGTGACTCTTTGCCAGCTGGTCCCGTGATAATCAAACTCTTTCTTCGATGTCTTATTTCTCTGGGGTTTACCCTCTATTTCTAAGGTTTGTGGTCGCTTAGTGTCTCTTCAGTTTCTTGTACCGTCCAGTTGATCACGTTCACTTCTCGTCACTCATCAATGTTGCTGTTTCCACTACTACTGATAAAGGTGGGAGCTGTTTGTTCATTCTGCACTAATTCCAGTCGGTATGATATGGTCTAGATTATCAGATTTGAACCTTTGTTGTTATACAATAAACATAAAGTGTGCTTGGCATTAAAATCACCAGCTAATATCCATTTCTTCTGGTATTTCTGCCATTGTTCTTCTTTTTCTTCTAAGCAATTTATGTTGTCTCCTGTCTGATGCGCGTATACGTTGGTGATTAGTAAATCGCAGTCTAATAGTTTGACTATGACTTTGTCCGGTCCCGACATTTCTTAGTTCTTGTTGCTGGTTCTCGCACCAAGATTATGTCGTATTTTTCTTTGTCGGCTTTCGCTCTCATGAGCGTGCTGGCCTGGATGCCTTTTTCGATGTTTATCTGTAGGATTTTTAGAGCCATTTCTGTTTCATTTCTTCGATGGCTTCTTCTTTTCTTTTCTTGTATATTGGACAGGTTCTATCATTTACTCTATTGTCGGAGTTTACCTCCGGTGCTCCTGCTCATTTGCAGTTCGCACAATTCGTGGTGCTACTCTTGCAGTCCCTTCCCCCGTGCGGTCCTGCACATATAAAACAACACTGTGCGCTTCTACAATGTATCTGCTTGTGCCCGAATCTGCTGCATTTATAGCATAGTAGAATTGCGTTGAAATCATCAACGAATTGTCTCAAGTACCCTACAAAGACTTTGCCCTTTTTTAACACTGCTCTGTATATGCTGGGAATTGTTTCGATTATAACGTTGTTTCTTTCTGGGTTTTTGCATATATATTTCTTTACTACCTTGATGATTTCTTCTGGTTCTTCGTTGTTGTCAGTCTTTTTTCTTTCTTCTTGGATGATGTTCATATTCTCTTCGTTTTGATCAGCCAGATCTTCTATTATTTGTTCGTCTGTGATATCCCTGGATACCCCTGGGATTCTGAATTTGGGACGTTTTTCACTATTATCGATTTTGATACCATGTACAGAGCTTATTTTTTCTATCAGGTCTTTCTTTTGTTTCTGGTCTTTACAGATCAGTGATACCAGTCCATGTCTGTGTACTCTTACGTGTTTGAGGCCATCTCCTGCTAACTCTTTACGGGTTAGCTTGCCTCTGATGGCGGCTAATGTCTCCGCGCCACTTGCTTTTTCCTTTCTGATTTTAATTTCGTATATATTATTAATCTGTTTCGGATTTTGCCATTCTAGATTAGGTCTGGTGGATTTCGATGCCTTTGACTGGGCTTTTTGTGGCTTCGACAGTGTTTTATTTTCATTATTCTTTTTTGTCGCCGCGACCTCATTGTACGTACAGATCGTATTGGATGTACTTTCGGTCTGTAACTCCACGGTAGTCATCTCGATTCTTCTGCTGATGTCGGTCTGCGTGCTTACATCCATCATCACTGGCCTGGCGAGGACTGCTGGAGAATACTCTCTTGCAATAGGGATTCTATTTTTTGTATTCTCTTATCTGTTTCATGCTGTATTTGTCCCAATTTTCTGTTTATCATCTCCTCCACCATTGCTTCCGCATTCGTGATGCTCTGGACTTATATAGTATTTGGCATCACGACTGCGGATTTGGCTTTCAGCACCTTTTCTGTTACTATGTCCATTTTCATTAAAATATTCGCGACGCGGTTTCTGTCTGTGGAGATGAATCGATATGTCTTATATTTTAGACAATATCTGTTGGTTACGAGCCTAACTTGCTCAGTCAGATGTTTTGTTCAAAGTCTATCATTTAATTTATATTAAAATTCAGTTCGGTCCCGACCTTCATAGAGTCAAGACGTGTTTTTTCTTTCCCGAAAACGAGTCTCCGTAAATATCAAATAAAAATATATCTATATATTTTCTACGGTCAATTTCTGTTAAGGGTTTCAAAGAACTCCCAGGTTCGGGATACGGTGAAACGGCCAACCCAACGTGAAGGAAATAAAAGACTCAAACTCTCAAACAAAAGACGTTCTACGTTTTCCAGAAAAGGGAAAAAGTGAAAGTTAGTGAAAAAAACATTTAATTATAACATCATGGACAACAACATGGATTTGAATATATTATTGAAAGAAAACAAGGAATTAAGAATGAATAATGAGCGTCTGAACCAACAACTGTTGCAATTATCTAAGGATATGGCTGCTATCCGTTTGCAACTGCAAGGTCACACGCAAGATACACCAAAAAGGCATACTAATTATGCAGAAGACTACTACACGGATGAAGACGAACTAGCATTAGAGGTAGGGGAACAGTCTGACTGGACCGAAGTAACAAACAAGAAGGATAAAAAGAGGAAGAAGTCTCAGATGATGCCATCGCCAATCGCAAAAACTGGTATAAATATTAAAAAAAAGAAGCAAGAAAACAAAATCCCTCTGACCCCTCCGATCAAGGTAAGCAATGTTGGCAATTTTAATTTATTTAGATCAGAAATAAAGGGAGTAGCCTCTGACCGAGTGCAGTTTAAAGCTTTGTCTAACAATGATATTAACGTAACCCTTAACAATGAAACAGACTATAGGAATATAAAAAAGCATCTCATTGAGATGAAGAAAAACAATTCATTCAATAAACTCGAATATCACACTTATCAGTTAAAAAGTGATAAGTGGTATAAAGTAGTCATTAGAGGATTACCGTCCACAACAGATCAGGACGATATTAAATCGGAATTACGGGTTTGCGGGCACGTCACGCCTATAGCGAAAAAGACTATAAAGAAAAAGACAACAAATGTAAATGGCGAAAAACAAATTAAAACTTTTCCGTTGTTCTATGTAGACATGACACAAAAGGAAAATAATAAAAATATATACGACATAAATTATTTACTAGACTGTAGGATAAAAGTGGAACCTCCGAAGAAAAATAATAATATACCACAATGCACAAACTGTCAAAATCTTGGACACACTAAAATTTTTGCAGTAGGGAACCAAGATGTATGAAATGTGCCGGTAAACATCACACAACTCAGTGCAGAAAACAACGCAATAGTGTAGCGACATGCGTGTTGTGCAATGAAAAAGGTCACCCTGCCAATTATAAAGGATGTGCAGTATATCAAAAAAAAAGGACTCCAGCCAAAGAAAATTACAGCAGAACAACGCTTAAGACAAATTGACAAAGTCAAAAACTCTGAAACAACATCTACCGTTGAAAATAAAAAAACCTATGTAACCGTAAGACCATCGGTCAAAAATATAAACGTCAAAATATCAAATTATAAACAAATTGATACGAAACCGCAGAACGCTGCGGCCAACGAGCCAACTATCGTCGACATGATGAAATTGCTCAAAGAATTCCAGACCGAAATGAGACAGAAATTCAGTCAGTTAGCAGACAGGGTGGAAAAATTGGAGAAATCCGAATTGGGGAAATCTACCCAAAACAAGCTAAAGAGAAATCAAAATGAGTAATTCTTTTTTAAGAATTATAACTTGGAACGCAAACGGACTAAATCAAAGAGTCCGAGAACTAGAATTATTCTTAAAAACATATAACATAGATATAGCTCTCATATCGGAAACACATTTTTCTAAAAAAAACTACATTAAAATACGGGGTTATGATGCTTACTGGACACTACACCCCAGTGAACGAGCTCGGGGCGGAACAGCTTTAATAATTAAACAAAATATACAACATTTCGAACAAGAAGAGATAAAAAATGAAGAAATACAAGCTACGATAATTAGTATCGAAAAAAACGGGGCTGAAATAAATATTGGCGCTATATATTGTCCACCGAGACATAAAATGACACAACAACAATATAAAGATATCTTTTCAAAATTAGGCCCACGGTTTATTATTGGTGGAGACTTTAATGTTAAACGTACAGCTTGGGGTTCACGAATAATAACACCTGGAAAAGGAAACGAATTACTCGAAGCCATTAACCTTACAAATTGTAATTATCATTCAGGGCGCGAACCCACTTACTGGCCCACAGACAGTAATAAAGTCCCAGACCTGCTGGATTTCTACATTACAAAAGGCATCTCATTAAATCATATTAGTACAGAAAGCTTGTGCGATCTAACATCTGATCACACTCCAGTATTGTTAACACTGGGCGCGACAATCCTAAGAAAAGCAAAAAAGCCTAATCTTACCAACAAATATACTGACTGGGACAAATTCAGATTAATACTGCAGGAACAAATCAGTTCAAAAGTAAGACTTAAAACTATAGATGATCTTGAGCAACAAACCAAACATATAACCGAAACAAATTCGGTCAGCTGCAAAAGATGCTACCCCAATTGCAAGAGAGAAATCAGAATATGAAGTACTTTACCCCCTCGAAATTAGAGAAATGATAAAAGAAAGACGAAAAGCTAGAAGAGTATAGCACAGTACCAGAAATGCTGCTGACAAAACCACGTTTAATAGAATTAGTAATCAGACAAATCAAAAGATCAAAGAATATAAACAGAATTGCTTTCAAAAGTATTTAAGTGAATTAAGCCCACAAGCAGACAAAGATTATTCGCTATGGAAAGCAACTCGAAGATTTAAAAGACCAATTATTCGAGTACCGCCTATTAAAAATAATCGAAATGAATGGGTTCGACGCGACAATGAAAAAGCTGAATTGTTCGCAGAATATTTAGCTAACATTTTTCGGCCAAATGATATATAATATACCATGGATACATCTCCTATTTATCAACCCGATATAGATCTAAATCTAATTTCTCCACTGGAAGTTGCCACTGAAATTGATAACCTCAATCCTAAAAAGGCACCTGGTATTGATGACATTTCACCTGGATTATTGAAAGAACTGCCACGAAAAGCAATCATCATGTTGACATATATATTTAATGCCTGTTTAAGGCTGAAGCATGTCCCGGAATGCTTTAAAGTTGCACAAATAATTATGCTCAAAAAACCTGACAAACCTGCAAGTCGACAAGTCGAATCTTACAGGCCTGTTTCGCTACTACCTGCAATATCAAAGCTATTTGAGAAGCTGATATATAAACGTGTTAAACACTTGGTAACAATACCAGATTTCCAGTTTGGTTTTCGACATCACCATTCAACTATCGATCAAGTGCACAGAGTAACTGCGGCTATTGAAAGAGCGTTTGAAGAAAAGAAATACTGCCCTGCAATATTCCTGGATGTCTCACAAGCTTTTGATCGGGTTTGGCATTTTGGTTAATCTGTAAGATGAGCAAATTGTTACCGCGTAACTATTGTCAATTGCTGGAGTCATATTTATTCGGAAGAAAATTTAGAGTATCGCACGAAATGGCGTTCTCGACATTTAAAAATATCTCGGCTGGAGTTCCACAAGGTAGCGTCTTAGGACCTCTCCTGTATCTGCTTTACACTGCTGACATTCCAACAACAAAAGAAACACTTCTTGGAACCTTGATGACACAGTTATTATGGCAAAAGATATATCTCTGCCTAGGGCAATAGAAAAAGTGCAAGTGGCAGTCAACAAAATCTACAAATGGACAAAAGATTGGAAAATTCAACTTAATAGCTCCAAATCTGTCCACGTTAAAATTGCATGAAGGCGAAATAATAAAAACTTAATTATATCACTCAATGGATGCCCGATTCCTCAAGCAGAATCAGCAAAATACCTTGGAATCCATCTTGACGGTAGATAAATTGGAAGCATTACGTTAGACAAAAAGCAAAACACATTAGAACCAAAATAAAACAACTGTACTGGTTAGTCGAAAGATACTCTCAACTTGATCTAAAATCAAAGAGGTTGATCTATAATACAATTATAAAGCCAATTTGGACCTATGGGGTTGCACTAAAAATTCAAATCAGTTAGTCATACAGCGCTGTCAAAACAAGATTCTTCGATTGATTACCAATGCCTATCGCTATGTAACCAATGAAGAACTGCACGATGACCTGGAAATCAAATGGATTTGCGAAGTTGTGCAGGATTTCGCCTTGAAACACGAAAGAAGATTACTAAATCATTCTAACGTGGAAGCAATACAAGTGCTGGACAGCGCACAGGATGTCAAGAGATTGAAACGAACAAAACCATACGAACTTGTGTGAATATTTAGTGTGTATTATTAGTGTAAACTATAGCTATAAGTTAATAATTAATAAATAATTGTAATTTTATAATTGAGGAATACATACTGATATATTTTCTCGCACTCGTCTTGCTTGCTAATTAATCCAAGCACATAGGAAAAGTAGTAATAAATTAATTGTAATAATAATAACAATTAAGATTGTACTAAGCGTATCTAATAAAGATGTTATAAAAAAAATTAAATTTATTTCATTAATTTAGAGTAGAATATAATATAATTTTTAAAATATTTTTTCAAAGATATTGTTAACAATTTTACGGTTTTCCACTTTTGAAATTCCTATCCTTTGATTGCTTAAGTTCATGCTAGATGTCGCGCGCCACTTGTTGTTCTCTTTCTCTAGTTAATATTTTCGCAATTAATTTGTAGATTTTGTAGATTATTTCTTATATTCCCGTTTTGATTACTATCTTTTCCTTTTATTAATTAAATTAGATTACCCGTAATTTATGTTGTTGGATATTGTTTTCGTCTCCCATTCAGGAGAATTGACATACCCGCATGGGAGGTTATGTCTTCGTTCTGTTTATACGTTTTGTTTATTTTATTTTATTATTGTTGTGTTTTTAGGTTTTCTTATGGATTAGGCCGATCTTGTGTGATTTGGCGACCTACGACTTGTTTGTTTTACCTCCTCACACCACTTGGAGATTTTGTCGGACACCATCTGTGTCACTAGGAAATTTGCTTGTGCTTGACGATTGAATACCACCAGACTAGGATTGTACTTTTTTTATGAATATTTGGTATTATTTCAGGGTGAGTTTAGATATCATCTTTATCCGCCTTTTCTTATTCGGAATTGATTAATTAGATGACCCTTGTGTTTTGATTTTGTAAGGCATGAAGTCCACTGAGATTACCACTCCGTGGGACGGTGAAGTGACGCCGTAAATATGTTTTGATGTTGTTTAACTACCTTTGTTTTATTTTATTTTCTTGCTTGTTATTTTCCCACCAGGATATCAGCAGTGTATTTATGTTTTTTCTATTTTTTAGATTATCTGCGTCCAGATTCTTTGCCAGAATTGACCGTGATTTATTTGGAGATGATATATCCGAAGCTATCCGTGGCACCATGCAGCCCTTCTGTACTCGATGATTAAACGCTATCAGATTAGGATTTTACTTTTGCTTGGGTACTTTCGGGTATGTTGAATATTATATTTGTTTTTATTAGACTTATCTGTTCGAAAATGTATTAATTAGATGACTTATGTGTTTTGATTTGCAAGGTATGAGGTCTATTGAGATTACAACCCCGTGGGTCGGTGCAGTAACTTCGTGAATGTGTTTCATATTGTTCAACTACTTTTATTGCCAATCATCCTCCCATAGGGATATCAACAGTTTATTTATGATTTTTTATGTTTTAGGTTAGGAATTCTTTGGCAGAGTTGATGGAATTGATTGTGTCCTAGTGGTGGAAAGCATTTTGGGACTATTGATACTATGAATTTGCTAGTTTTCTACACCATAAGATGAGTATTATTTGTCTTGTTTTATGAGGTGTGTCTCTGTCCTTTGAATGATTGTTTTAAATGATTGTGTTTTATGCAAAGGTTGTTAGGAGGTTATTTTGCGAAGATAGATACGACCTTGACGATATGAGATGATATGAATTTATGCCATCTCATTTGGTAAATTAGAAAATTTGTATTTCTTCATGGATTTTGATATTATTTGTCTATTTGAGCAATCCTTAACCCCATTTACTTATTCTCTTTATTTTTAGGTAGGTTGGGCGACAAAACGAGACTCCTATGATTGTGTATGTGATGAAGGTGCGGATCTGTAGTGCTATTGCTCACACTAAAGCAAACCATCAGCACCTCTCGATCTTCTCCATGCCATTTTACATGATTGAAGCATATTCTCCCATGCTCGTCGTTCCGGATGGTCAGCTTATTTTAATTGTTTAATGGTTCCTATAATTTGGCTTTTTTTTCTTGCTTATTATTATTATATTAATTACTTAATGATGCTTTTATTATAGCAACCATTATTTTGACTTAAAAAACTATGTAATAGTTGCATGCAGTAGCGCTAACATCTAATAATAGTATGCCTAATATTAATCATTTTGAATGTCTATTTGTTGGATTGTGGAATTGTCTGTGCCTATCTCTATGTTTCTCAAGGGGCATCTCTTATATGTATAGAGAGTTATCTTGACATAGCTATTATTCGTATTGTGCTTTATTGGTTTAATTAATAATGAGGGTTTATATTACTGATTTCTTCTTGTTGTTTTTGTTATTATCAGTTGTCAGTTCTGGGATTGCTGGACTTCAGCGATATTTTCTTCTTCATTAATAACTTTGTTTGCCCAATCATTCAATATTTCAATTTTCTTCTTGTTTGTTTTGTTGAGTGCATTTCTCATTTCCATCTGATCATTCGGAATTTTATAAAGATCTCTGGCGCTCAACCTTTCGGCGTTTGTGTATTCATTTATGATGACTATCTTTTTGATCTTGGCTGCATCCGCATACTTCTTCCGTGATTTCCAGTCTGAATCTCTTGATGTATGCTTCCATGTTTCCATGGTTTGTTATCAATTGCACTACTTTTCGGTTTAGCTCTAAACTTTCAAACCCTACTGTTTTGCAGTGCTTGTAAGTGTTGACGGCATGCATATCGCCATGTTTTTCTTCTAGTATTCTTATGGCTTCTTGTACGGCTAGAAATTCAGCTACTCTCTGTTAATTCCATTTTCTTCTAGCCCGATGCATGCCTCTTCCTCCGTCCCGTCGCTCCTGCTTTTTCCTGCTTCACATTAGCATCCATCTATACCTTCGCTATGTGTCTTCCTATCTCGTACTGCTCGGTCCCCAACGAATCCACAGTTTTTCTCATGGCCAGCACATGTATTTTTACTCCGGCCTTGGCGGGCCTGGTGTATAACCGCATTTTTCTGCCGCTCATGCTCTTGCTTCGGCTTCTATTGGTAGAGGAACTACTCCTGCGATTACTTGTAGCGCGCTCGTCGGTGCTGTTTTAAACGCGCCGGTGATTAGTATTGGGGCGTATCTTTGAATCGCGTTTAGCTTCCTCTGAGTGTGTACTTTATTTACGTACCGTCCCCATTTCTCGGACTCTTATAATATGGCTGGCTTTACGACTCTCTCGTATACATTTTTAATTATGTCCCTTACCTTAATTCCGTACTTCCTGCTTATGGGTCCCGCCGTTTTGGCGACGACGGTTTCGACCTTTTCTTTAATCGCATTCAGATGGTTAATGTATATTTTTGTTTTATCCAATATTACTCCCAATTACCTCATCTGGTCTTTAGGAGTTATGATTTCTTCGTTTAATTTAATTCCTATCTTCGGAAATCTGGTCCTTCTGAGTACTATTGGGATTTATCTCTTGCGGTCATTTCTTCTTTTCTTCAATTCTTCCATCGTAAAGGGGATCTCCTTTGGATATATCATAGCTTCCGATTTTTCTATATTGCAATGTGCTCTTGAATATTCTTTCCATTCTAAGCATTTGCGCCAGCATTTGTTCCATTCTTCTTTAATTTCAGTAGGTGTTCGATGGCTGATTGCGATGATTTGGTCGTCGGCGAACGTTTGTGCTCTCACATGTGTCTGTTGTGTGTCAATATCAGCTATCTTATCGGACCAGGAGTTGATATTAATCAACCATAGGGTCGGGCCTATGCTCGACCCTTGTGGGCACCCCTTCTCTATTCCGAACTCGATTTTGTTGCTGATTACCTGTTGTTTTTTAAGTTCATTATGACCCAGTCTAGTTCAGCTTCTTGTATTTCTTCTTCGTCTTCTTCTTGTTTGCTCCATTCTCCATTGGTGACCCTTGTCGTGATCCTTACAAGTTGTTCTTTTTCTTCCTCCTCTTGTTTTGGATGATATTTTTCTACCTTTTCTTTCTCCAGGTTATACATATTGCCCGGTTCGGCATCTTCCATTATTTCAACTATTTTCCCCCTGCTGACTCCTAGAGTCTTTATTTATTTTCCAGACTCTATGCCATGGTTCAATGTCGAATGTGTTTTCTATTTATAATTATTTCTTCTACATGCTTCTTCTTCTTTTCTTTGACAAGCTTCTTGAATGCTCGCTTGATTACTCCATAGGGAGTGAGGGAATCACGAGGTCGGTCTTATCCCCGTCTTCTCGTCTGATCGAATCAGCTTTTCTTCTAAGTTCCAATTTCTTCTGTTGGCGTTCTCCATCCCATCATTCGTTGTCTTGTTTTATTATGATGGTGGTTGTCTTTAACAGTTTAGTAGATTTCTTGAAAGCTGCTTGCATTTGCTCCGCTTGTTTTTCAATTTCGTCTATTTGCATCGTCGCCCTTATTTCTATGCTCGCGACTAGCAACCCGTCAGTGACTCTTTGCCAGCTGCTCCCGTGATAATCAAACTTTTTCTTCGATGTCTTATTTCTCTGGGGTTTACCCTCTATTTCGAAGAGGATGTGTTTGTGGTCGCTTAGTGTCTCTTCAGTTTTTTGTACCGTCCAGTTGATCACGTTCACTTCTCGTCACTCATCAATGTTGCTGTTTCCCCTACTACTGATAAAGGTGGGAGCTGTTTGTTCATTCTGCACTAATTCCAGTCGGTATGATATGGTCTAGATTATCAGATTTGAACCTTTGTTGTTATACAATAAACATAGTGTCGTTGGCATTAAAATCACCAGCTACTATCCATTTCTTCTAGTATTTCTGCCATCGTTCTTCTTTTTCTTCTAAGCAATTTATGTTGTCTCCTGTCTGCTGCGCGTATACGTTGGTGATTAGTAAATCGCAGTCTAATAGTTTGACTATGACTTTGTCCGGTCCCGACATTTCTTAGTTCTTGTTGCTGGTTCTCGCACCAAGATTATGTTGTATTTTTCTTTGTCGGCTTTCGCTCTCATGAGCGTGCTGGCCTGGATGCCTTTTTCGATGTTTATCTGTAGGATTTTTAGAGCCATTTCTGTTTCATTTCTTCGATGGCTTCTTCTTTTCTTTCTTGTATATTGGACAGGTTCTATCATTTACTCTATTGTTGGAGTTTACCTCCGGTGCTCCTGCTCATTTGCAGTTCGCACAATTCGTGGTGCTACTCTTGCAGTCCCTTCCCCCGTGCGGTCCTGCACATATATAACAACACTGTGCGCTTCTACAATGTATCTGCTTGTGCCCGAATCTGCTGCATTTATAGCATAGTAGAATTGCGTTGAAATCATCAACGAATTGTCTCAAGTACCCTACAAAGACTTTGCCCTTTTTTAACACTGCTCTGTATATGCTGGGAATTGTTTCGATTATAACGTTGTTTCTTTCTGAATTTTTGCATATATATTTCTTTACTACCTTGATGATTTCTTCTGGTTCTTCGTTGTTGTCAGTCTTTTTTCTTTCTTCTTGGATGATGTTCATATTCTCTTCGTTTTGATCAGCCAGATCTTCTATTATTTGTTCGTCTGTGATCTCCCTGGATACCTCTGTGATTCTGAATTTGGGACGTTTTTCACTATTATCGATTTTGATAGCATGTACAGAGCTTATTTTTTCTATCAGGTCTTTCTTTTGTTTCTGGTCTTTACAGATCAGTGATACCAGTCCATGTCTGTGTACTCTTACGTGTTTGAGGCCATCTCCTGCTAACTCTTTACGGGTTAGCTTGCCTCTGATGGCGGCTAATGTCTCCGCGCCACTTGCTTTTTCCTTTCTGATTTTAATTTCGTATATATTATTAATCTGTTTCGGATTTTGCCATTCTAGATTAGGTGTGGTGGATTTCGATGCCTTTGACTGGGCTTTTTGTGGCTTCGACAGTGTTTTATTTTCATTATTCTATTTTGTCGCCGCGACCTCATTGTACGTACAGATCGTATTGGATGTACTTTCGGTCTGTAACTCCACGGTAGTCATCTCGATTCTTCTGCTGATGTCGGTCTGCGTGCTTACATCCATCATCACTGGCCTGGCAAGGACTGCTGGAGAATACTCTCTTGCAATAGGGATTCAATTTTTTGTATTCTCTTATCTGTTTCGTGCTGTATTTGTCCCAATTTTCTGTTTATCATCTCCTCCACCATTGCTTCCGCATTCGTGATGCTCTGGACTTATATAGTATTTGGTATCACGACTGCGGATTTGGCTTTCAGCACCTTTTCTGTTACTATGTCCATTTTCATTAAAATATTCGCGACGCGGTTTCTGTCTGTGGAGATGAATCGATATGTCTTATATTTTAGACAATATCTGTTGCTACGAGCCTAACTTGCTCAGTCAGATGTCTTGTTCAAAGTCTATCATTTAATTTATATTAAAATTCAGTTCGGTCCCGACCTTCATAGAGTCAAGACGTGTTTTTTCTTTCCCGAAAACGAGTCTCCGTAAATATCAAATAAAAATATATCTATATATTCTTTACGGTCAATTTCTGTTAACGGTTTCAAAGAACTCCCAGGTACAGTATAGGGTGAAACGGCCAACCCAACGTGAAGGAAATAAAAGACTCAAACTCTCAAACAAAAGACGTTCTACGTTTTCCAGAAAAGGGAAAAAGTGGAAGTTAGTGAAAAAAACATTTAATTATAACATCATGGACAACAACATGGATTTGAATATATTATTGAAAGAAAACAAGGAATTAAGAATGAATAATGAGCGTCTGAACCAACAACTGTTGCAATTATCTAAGGATATGGCTGATATCCGTTTGCAACTGCAAGGTCACACGCAAGATACACCAAAAAGGTATACTAATTATGCAGAAGACTACTACACGGATGAAGACGAACTAGTATTAGAGGTAGGGGAACAGTCTGACTGGACCGAAGTAACAAACAAGAAGGATAAAAAGAGGAAGAAGTCTCAGATGACGCCATCGCCAATCGCAAAAAGTGGTATAAATATTAAAAAAAAGAAGCAAGAAAACAAAATCCCTCTGCCCCCTCCGATCAAGGTAAGCAATGTTGGCAATTTTAATTTATTTAGATCAGAAATAAAAGGAGTAGCCTCTGACCGAGTGCAGTTTAAAGCTTTGTCTAACAATGATATTAACGTAACCCTTAACAATGAAACAGACTATAGGAATGTAAAAAAGCATCTCATTGAGATGAAGAAAAACAATTCATTCAATAAACTCGAATATCACACTTATCAGTTAAAAAGTGATAAGTGGTATAGAGTAGTCATTAGAGGATTACCGTCCACAACAGATCAGGACGATATTAAATCGGAATTGCGGGCTTGCGGGCACGAAGTAGTGACCGTCACGCCTATAGCGAAAAAGACAACAAATGTAAATGGCGAAAAACAAATTAAAACTTTTCCGTTGTTCTATGTAGACATGACACAAAAGGAAAATAATAAAAATATATACGACATAAATTATTTACTAGACTGTAGGATAAAAGTGGAACCTCCGAAGAAAAGTAATAATATACCACAATGCACAAACTGTCAAAATCTTGGACACACTAAAAATGTTTGCAGTAGGGAACCAAGATGTGTGAAATGTGCCGGTAAACATCACACAACTCAGTGCAGAAAACAACGCAATAGTGTAGCGACATGCGTGTTGTGCAATGAAAAAGGTCACCCTGCCAATTATAAAGGATGTGCAGTATATCAAAAAAAAAAAGAACTCCAGCCAAAGAAAATTACAGCAGAACAACGCTTAAGATAAATTGACAAAGTCAAAAACTCTGCTGCGGCCAACGAGCCAACTATCGTCGACATGATGAAATTGCTCAAAGAATTCCAGACCGAAATGAGACAGAAATTCAGTCAGTTAGCAGACAGGGTGGAAAATAGATATAGCTCTCATATCGGAAACACATTTTTCTAAAAAAAACTACATTAAAATACGGGGTTATGATGCTTACTGGACACTACACCCCAGTGAACGAGCTCGAGGCGGAACAGCTTTAATAATTAAACAAAATATACAACATTTCTAACAAGAAGAGATAAAAAATGAAGAAATACAAGCTACGATAATTAGTATCGAAAAAAACGGGGCTGAAATAAATATTGGCGCTATATATTGTCCACCGAGACATAAAATGACACAACAACAATATAAAGATATCTTTTCAAAATTAGGCCCACGGTTTATTATTGGTGGAGACTTTAATGTTAAACATACAGCTTGGGGTTCACGAATAATAATACCTGGAAAAGGAAACGAATTACTCGAAGTCATTAACCTTACAAATTGTAATTATCATTCAGGGCGCGAACCCACTTACTGGCCCACAGACAGTAATAAAGTCCCAGACCTGCTGGATTTCTACATTACAAAAGGCATCTCATTAAATCAAATTAGTACAGAAAGCTTGTGCGATCTAACATCTGATCACTCTCCAGTATTGTTAACACTGGGCGCGACAATCCTAAGAAAAGCAAAAAAGCCTAATCTTACCAACAAATATACTGACTGGGACAAATTCAGATTAATACTGCAGGAACAAATCAGTTTAAAAGTAAGACTTAAAACTATAGATGATCTTGAGCAACAAACCAAACATATAACTGAACAAATTCGGTTAGCTGCAAAAGATGCTACCCCAATTGCAAGAGAGAAATCAGAATATGAAGTACTTTACCCCCTCGAAATTAGAGAAATGATAAAAGAAATACGAAAAGCTAGAAGAGTATGGCACAGGACCAGAAATGCTGCTGACAAAACCACGTTTAATAGAATTAGTAATCAGACAAATCAAAAGATCAAAGAATATAAACAGAATTGCTTTCAAAACTATTTAAGTGAATTAAGCCCACAAGCAGACAAAGATTATTCGCTATGGAAAGCAACTCGAAGATTTAAAAGACCAATTATTCGAGTACCGCCTATTAAAAATGATCGAAATGAATGGGTTCGACGCGACAATGAAAAAGCAGAATTGTTCGCAGAATATTTAGCTAACATTTTTCGGCCTAATGATATATAATCTACCATGGATACATCTCCTATTTATCAACCCGATGTAGATCTAAATCTAATTTCTCCACTGGAAGTTGCCACTGAAATTGATAACCTCAATCCTAAAAAGCACCTGGTATAGATGACATTTCACCTGGATTATTGAAAGAACTGCCACGAAAAGCAATCATCATGTTGATATATATATTTAATGCCTGTTTAAAGCTGAAGCATGTCCCGGAATGCTTTAAAGTTGCACAAATAATTATGCTCAAAAAACCTGACAAACCTGCAGAACAAGTCGAATCTTACAGGCCTATTTCGCTACTACATGCTATATCAAAGCTATTTGAGAAGCTGATATATAAACGTGTTAAACACTTGGTAACAATACCAGATTTCCAGTTTGGTTTTCGAAATCACCATTCAACTATCGATCAAGTGCACAGAGTAACTGCGTCTATTGAAAGAGCGTTTGAAGAAAAGAAATACTGCCCTGCAATATTCCTGGATGTCTCACAAGCTTTTGATCGGGTTTGGCATTTGGGATTAATCTGTAAGATGAGCAAATTGTTACCGCGTAACTATTGTCAATTGCTGGAGTCATATTTATTCGGAAGAAAATTTAGAGTATCGCACGAAATGGCGTTCTCGACATTTAAAAATATCTCGGCTGGAGTTCCACAAGGTAGCGTCTTAGGCCCTCTCCTGTATCTGCTCTACACTGCTGACATTCCAACAACAAAAGAAACACTTCTTGGAACCTTTGCTGATGACACAGTTATTATGGCAAAAGATATATCTCTGCCTAGGGCAATAGAAAAAGTGCAAGTGGCAGTCAACAAAATCTACAAATGGACAAAAGATTGGAAAATTCAACTTAATAGCTCCAAATCTATCCACGTTAATTTTGCATTAAGGCGAAATCATCTTGACGGTAGATTAAATTGGAAGCATCACGTTAGACAAAAAGCAAAACACATTAGAACCAAAATAAAACAACTATACTGGTTAGTCGGAAGATACTCTCAACTTGATCTAAAATCAAAGAGGTTGATCTATAATACAATTATAAAGCCAATTTGGACCTATGGGGTGCAAATATGGGGTTGCACTAAAAATTCAAATCAGTTAGTCATACAGCGCTGTCAAAACAAGATTCTTCGATTGATTACCAATGCCTATCGCTATGTAACCAATGAAGAACTGCACGATGACCTGGAAATCAAATGGATTTGCGAAGTTGTGCAGGATTTCGCCTTGAAACACGAAGGAAGATTACTAAATCATTCTAACGTGGAAGCAATACAACTGCTGGACAGCGCACAGGATGTCAAGAGATTGAAACGAACAAAACCATACGAACTTGTGTGAACATTTAGTGTGTATTATTAGTGTAAACTATAGCTATAAGTTAATAATTAATAAATAATTGTAATTTTATAATTGATGAATACATACTGATGTATTTTCTCGCACTCGTCTTGCTTGCTAATTAATCCAAGCACATAGGAAAAGTAGTAATAAATTAATTGTAATAATAATAATAATTAAGATTGTACTAAGCGTATCTAATAAAGATGTTATAAAAAAGAACATTAATTTATTTCATTAATTTAGAGTAGAATATAGTAGAATATAATATAATTTTTAAAATATTTTTTTAAAGATATTGATGACAATTTTACGGTTTTCCACTTTTGAAATTCCTATCCTTTGATTGCTTAAGTTCATGCTAGATGTCGCGCGCCGCTTGTTCTTGTAGGAATGTTCGTCGGGTCGGTCGGTCGGTCGAAATGTGTGGCTGCCGCTGCGATCATTTATCAGAACACTCACTACTATCTTTGGAAGGAATTTGCACGGGAACTAAAAACACTGATTGAATCAAAGTTGTTTATTCTAACTTACGATTGATACATGTGGTCGATGGGAGAATGGACAGGATATTAGGTTAAGGTGAAGGAAGTACGGTAGCGCTGTGGAAGTAGTACTGTTACAGGGGGACGGTGATAAGAAAAGAGAGCGAGACGTCGTCGTGATGGCCTTTTATACTCCAGAACTGCATGGTACCAATCCACCGGCGTTGCCAACCTTTGTAGTTGTTGATGGTGAATTGGTGGTGGCCTAAAGGGTCGTGGCGGTCGCCACATAACTCCCCTCCTAGTGGAACAGCCGTGGAACGTACCTATATGTGGTGCAAGTTCCGGAATGCACCCGCAATCACGCAAACAAACGCCCGGGGACTGCTGATGAGATGGGGATCCCAACCTGAGCGAGGAGTTTTACGGGATCAGCTGCCATCGGAGCTGTAGCAGGACGTCGTTCGTCTTGAGGCGTTTAGCTTTGTTTGAGGGTACCTGTAAATGTCTTACATGTCCCGTTTCGTGATGCGAGGGTGCTCATGTGTTGCTGGTATACATGATGGGCTTCTGTGGTTTTCGTCCATCAGGCTAGTCTCGTGGGATGTCGTCGACCACGTGATGTTGATGAGTTCCGTTCCTCGTGCTATCCCTCCATGCACGTGTCAAGCACCTGTCGAGTGGCTTATGTTGAGTTGATTTACCTGTTAGGCACTTTGATCACGTCGGGGTCACCAATTGTAGGGATGTTCGTCGGGTCGGTCGGTCGGTCGAAATGTGTGGCTGCCGCTGCGATCATTTATCAGAACACTCACTACTATCTTTGGAAGGAATTTGCACGGGAACTAAAAACACTGATTGAATCAAAGTTGTTTATTCTAACTTACGATTGATACATGTGGTCGATGGGAGAATGGACAGGATATTAGGTTAAGGTGAAGGAAGTACGGTAGCGCTGTGGAAGTAGTACTGTTACAGGGGGACGGTGATAAGAAAAGAGAGCGAGACGTCGTCGTGATGGCCTTTTATACTCCAGAACTGCATGGTACCAATCCACCGGCGTTGCCAACCTTTGTAGTTGTTGATGGTGAATTGGTGGTGGCCTAAAGGGTCGTGGCGGTCGCCACATTCTCTTTCTCTAGTTAATATTTTCGCAATTAATTTGTAGATTTTGTAGATTATTTCTTATATTCCCGTTTTGATTACTATCTTTTCCTTTTATTAATTAAATTAGAATTACCCGTAATTTATGTTGTTGGATATTGTTTTCGTCTCTCATTCAGGAGAATTGACGTACCCGCATGGGAGGTTATGTCTTCGTTCTGTTTATACGTTTTGTTTATTTTATTTTATTATTGTTGTGTTTTTAGGTTTTCTTATGGATTAGACCGATCTTGTGTGATTTGGCGACCTACGACTTGTTTGTTTTACCCCCTCACACCACTTGGAGATTTTGTCGGACACCATCTGTGTCACTAGGAAATTTGCTTGTGCTTGACGATTGAATACCACCAGACTAGGATTGTACTTTTTTTATGAATATTTGGTATTATTTCAGGGTGAGTTTAGATATCATCTTTATCCGCCTTTTCTTATTCGGAATTGATTAATTAGATGACCCTTGTGTTTTGATTTTGTAAGGCATGAAGTCCACTGAGATTACCACTCCGTGGGACGGTGAAGTGACGCCGTCAATATGTTTTGATGTTGTTTAACTACCTTTGTTTTATTTTATTTTCTTGCTAGTTATTTTCCCACCAGGATATCAGCAGTGTATTTATGTTTTTTCTATTTTTTAGGTTATCTGCGTCCAGATTCTTTGGCAGAATTGACCGTGATTTATTTGGAGATGATATATCCGAAGCTATCCGTGGCACCATGCAGCCCTTCTGTACTCGATGATTAAACGCTATCAGATTAGGATTTTACTTTTGCTTGGGTACTTTCGGGTATGTTGAATATTATATTTGTTTTTATTAGACTTATCTGTTCGAAAATGTATTAATTAGATGACTTATGTGTTTTGATTTGCAAGGTATGAGGTCTATTGAGATTACAACCCCGTGGGTCGGTGCAGTAACTTCGTGAATGTGTTTCATATTGTTCAACTACTTTTATTGCCAATCATCCTCCCATAGGGATATCAACAGTTTATTTATGATTTTTTATGTTTTAGGTTAGGAATTCTTTGGCAGAGTTGATGGAATTGATTGTGTCCTAGTGGTGGAAAGCATTTTGGGACTATTGATACTATGAATTTGCTAGTTTTCTACACCATAAGATGAGTATTATTTGTCTTGTTTTATGAGGTGTGTCTCTGTCCTTTGAATGATTGTTTTAGATGATTGTGTTTTATGCAAAGGTTGTTAGGAGGTTATTTTGCGAAGATAGATACGACCTTGACGATATGAGATGATATGAATTTATGCCATCTCATTTGGTAAATTAGAAAATTTGTATATCTTCATGGATTTTGATATTATTTGTCTATTTGAGCAGTCCTTAACCCCATTTACTTATTCTCTTTATTTTTAGGTAGGTTGGGCGACAAAACGAGACTACTATGATTGTGTATGTGATGAAGGTGCGGATCTGTAGTGCTATTGCTCACACTAAAGCAAACCATCAGCACCTCTCGATCTTCTCCATGCCATTTTACATGATTGAAGCATATTCTCCCATGCTCGTCATTCCGGATGGTCAGCTTATTTTAATTGTTTAATGGTTCCTATAATTTGGCTTTTTTTTCTTGCTTATTATTATTATATTAATTACTTAATGATGCTTTTATTATAGCAACCATTATTTTGACTTAAAAAACTATGTAATAGTTGCATGCAGTAGCACTAACATCTAATAATAGTATGCCTAATATTAATCATTTTGAATGTCTATTTGTGGGATTGTGGAATTGTCTGTGCCTATCTCTATGTTTCTCAAGGGGCATCTCTTATATGTATAGAGAGTTATCTTGACATAGCTATTATTCGTATTGTGCTTTATTGGTTTAATTAATAATGAGGGTTTATATTACTGATTTCTTCTTGTTGTTTTTGTTATTATCAGTTGTCAGTTCTGGGATTGCTGGACTTCAGCGATATTTTCTTCATTAATAACTTTGTTTGCCCAATCATTCAATATTTCAATTTTCTTCTTGTTTGTTTTGTTGAGTGCATTTCTCATTTCCATCTGATCATTCGGAATTTTATAAAGATCTCTGGCGCTCAACCTTTCGGCGTTTGTGCATTAATTTATGATGACTATCTTCTTGATCTTGGCTGCATCCGCATACTCCTTCCGTGATTTCCAGTCTGAATCTCTTGATGTATGCTTCCATGTTTCCATGGTTTGTTATCAGTTGCACTGCTTTTCGGTTTAGCTCTAAACTTTCAAACCCTACTGTTTTGCAGTGCTTGTAAGTGTTGACGGCATGCATATCGCCATGTTTTTCTTCTAGTATTCTTATGGCTTCTTGTACGGCTAGAAATTCAGCTACTCTCTGTTAATTCCATTTTCTTCTAGCCTGATGCATGCCTCTTCCTCCGTCCCGTCGCTCCTGCTTTTTCCTGCTTCACATTAGCATCCATCCATACCTTCGCTATGTGTCTTCCTATCTCGTACTGCTCGGTCCCCAACGAATCCACGGTTTTTCTCATGGCCAGCACATGTACTTTTACTCCGCCCTTGGCGGGCCTTGTCTATAACCGCATTTTTCTGCCGCTCATGCTCTTGGTTCGGCTTCTATTGGTAGAGGAACTACTCCTGCGATTACTTGTAGCGCGCTCGTCGGTGCTGTTTTAAACGCGCCGGTGATTAGTATTGGGGCGTATCTTTGAATCGCGTTTAGCTTCCTCTGAGTGTGTACTTTATTTACGTACCGTCCCCATTTCTCGGAACCTTATAATATGGCTGGCTTTACGACTCTCTCGTATACATTTTTAATTATGTCCCTTACCTTATTTCCGTACTTCCTGCTTATGGATCCCGCCGTTTTGGCGACGACGGTTTCGACCTTTTCTTTAATCGCATTCAGATGGTTAATGTATATTTTTGTCTTATCCAATATTACTCCCAATTACCTCATCTGGTCTTTAGGAGTTATGATTTCTTCGTTTAATTTAATTCCTATCTTCAGAAATCTGGTCCTCCTGGGTACTACTGGGATTTATCTCTTGCGGTCATTTCTTCTTTTCTTCAATTCTTCCATCGTAAAGGGGATCTCCTTTGGATATATCATAGCTTCCGATTTTTCTATATTGTAATGTGCTCTTGAATATTCTTTCCATTCTAAGCATTTGCGCCAGCATTTGTTCCATTCTTCTTTAATTTCAGTAGGTGTTCGATGGCTGATTGCGATGATTTGGTCGTCGGCGAACGTTTGTGCTCTCACATGTGTCTGTTGTGTGTCAATATCAGCTATCTTATCGAACCAGGAGTTGATATTAATCAACCATAGAGTCGGGCCTATGCTCGACCCTTGTGGGCACCCCTTCTCTATTCCGAACTCGATTTTGTTGCTGATTACTTGTTGTTTTTTAAGTTCATTATGACTCAGTCTAGTTCAGCTTCTTGTATTTCTTCTTCGTCTTCTTCTTGTTTGCTCCATTCTCCATTGGTGACCCTTGTCATGATCCTTACAAGTTGTTCTTTTTCTTCCTCCTCTTGTTTTGGATGATATTTTTCTACCTTTTCTTTCTCCAGGTTATACATATTGCCCGGTTCTACATCTTCCATTATTTCAACTATTTTCCCCCTGCTGACTCCTAGAGTCTTTATTATTTTGCAGACTCTATGCCATGGTTCAATGTCGAATGTGTTTTCTATTTATAATTATTTCTTCTACATGCTTCTTCTTCTTTTCTTTGACAAGCTTCTTGAATGCTCGCTTCATTACTCCATATTCCCTCACGAGGTCGGTCTTATCCCCGTCTTCTCGTCTGATCGAATCGGCTTTTCTTCTAAGTTCCAATTTCTTCTGTTGGCGTTCTCCATCCCATCATTCGTTGTCTTGTTTTATTATGATGGTGGTTGTTTTTAACAGTTTAGTAGATTTCTTGAAAGCTGCTTGCATTTGCTCCGCTTGTTTTTCAATTTCGTCTATTTGCATCGTCGCCCTTATTTCTGTGCTCGCGACTAGCAACCCGTCAGTGACTCTTTGCCAGCTGGTGCCGTGATAATCAAATTTTTTCTTCGATGTCTTATTTCTCTGGGGTTTACCTTCTATTTCTAAGGTTTGTGGTCGCTTAGTGTCTCTTCAGTTTCTTCGTACCGTCCAGTTAATCACGTTCACTTCTGGTCACTCATCAATGTTGCTGTTTCCCCTACTACTGATAAAGGTGGGAGCTGTTTGTTCATTCTGCACTAATTCCAGTCGGTATGATATGGTCCAGATTATCAGATTTGAACCTTTGTTGTTATACAATAAACATAAAGTGTGCTTGGCATTAAAATCACCAGCGACTATCCATTTCTTCTTGTATTTCTGCCATTGTTCTTCTTTTTCTTCTAAGCAATTTATGTTGTCTCCTGTCGGATGCGCGTATACGTTGGTTATTAGTAAATCGTAGTCTAATAGTTTGACTATGACTTTGACCGGTCCCGACATTTCTTAGTTCTTGTTGCTGGTTCTCGCACCAAGATTATGTCATATTTTTCTTTGTCGGCTTTCGCTCTCATGAGCTTGCTGGCCTGGATGCCTTTTTCGATGTTTATCTGTAGGATTTTTAGAGCCATTTCTGTTTCATTTCTTCGATGGCTTCTTCTTTTCTTTTCTTGTATATTGGACAGGTCCTATCATTTACTCTATTGTTTGAGTTTACCTCCGGTGCTCCTGCTCTTTTGCAGTTCGCACAATTCGTGGTGCTACTCTTGCAGTCCCTTCCCCCGTGCGGTCCTGCATATATTTAACAACACTGTGCGCTTCTACAATTTATCTGCTTGTGCCCGAAACTGCTGCATTTATAGCATAGTAGAATTGCGTTGAAATCATCAACGAATTGTCTCAAGTACCCTACAGAGACTTTGCCCTTTTTTAACACTGCTCTGTATATGCTGGGAATTGTTTCGATTATAACGTTGTTTCTTTCTGGGTTTTTGCATATATATTTCTTTACTACCTTGATGATTTCTTCTGGTTCTTCGTTGTTGTCAGTCTTTTTTCTTTCTTCTTGGATGATGTTCATATTTTCTTCGTTTTGATCAGCCAGATCTTTTATTATTTGTTCGTCTGTGATCTCCCTGGATACCCCTGTGATTCTGAATTTGGGACGTTTTTCACTATTATCGATTTTGATACCATGTACATAGCTTATTTCCAGTCCACAGTCCATGTCTGTGTACTCTTACGTGTTTGAGGCCATCTCCTGCTAACTCTTTACGGGTTAGCTTGCCTCTGGTGGCGGCTAATGTCTCCGCGCCACTTGCTTTTTCCTTTCTGATTTTAATTTCGTATATATTATTAATCTGTTTCGGATTTTGCCATTCTAGATTAGGTCTGGTGGATTTCGATGCCTTTGACTGGGCTTTTTGTGGGTTTGGCAGTGTTTTATTTTCATTATTCTTTTTGTCGCCGCGACCTCATTGTACGTACAGATCGTATTGGATGTATTTTCGGTCTGTAACTCCACGGTAGTCATCTCGATTCTTCTGCTGATGTCGGTCTGCGTGCACATCCATCATCACTGGCCTGGCGAGGACTGCTGGAGAATACTCTCTTGCAATAAGGATCCTATTTTTTGTATTCTCTTGTCTGTTTCGTGCTGTATTTGTCCCAATTTTCTGTTTATCATCTCCTCCACCATTGCTTCCGCATTCGTAATGCTCTGGACTTGTATAGTGTTTGGCATCACGACTGCGGATTTGGCTTTCAGCACCTTTTCTGTTACTATGTACATTTTCATTAGAATATTCGCGACGCGGGTTCTGGCTGTGGAGATGAATCGATATGTCTTATATTTTAGACAATATCTGCTGGTTACGAGCCTAACTTGCTCAGTCACATCTTTCATGACGTCAGCCAGTTCAGTTGCACTCAATCCGCGCAGTCCTCGTCTGTAGAATTCGAAGTCAATGGTACTGTCTGTTTCTACTATCTTAGTATTCTCCATTATAGTGTCTAGAACGCTGTCTCTAGATTCCACTGAGCTTCTTGCGCTCCCTCTCCTGCTCCTGTCCCCGTTCACTTTAGCAGGAGCGGCCACAATGTTCCCCAACCCGCTCTCGCTACTAACGGATATGCTCCTTGATCTGAGCTGTCGAGTAGTTGTGACCCTATTGTCGATATTTCTTTCGATGACGATTTTGATAGTTTTATCCATTATATATAAATTTATTAAATATTAATAATAAAGGTTAATAATAGTTATAAGTATTAGAAGATGCCTATTAGTCGATATACCGATTTGGACAATTTATAAGCTGTTTCGATGAAATACGTTTCGAGATAATAATTAATTCAATATATTCCTGGAAATTACTCTAACAATTACTAATAAAGAGATTATAAATACCTAAAATTCACTAAGAAATAATATAACAAGATCTGTTCTAAAGCTCTAAATATTCAATATTTCTTGGTATATTCAATGTGAATCTATGATCACTCGTAATGCACCACACCTACAGTTCTAAGGATATGTTACTGCTAGTATTGGGAATAATCGACTATCGACTGTTCAGTAAATGACTACTTTTTACTATCGACATTTTAGTCCGCTATTTTTGGTTCGACTGTTTTCAGTCGTTATTTTCGGTCCGACTGATTTTATTACTATTTACTATCGGCTGTTTCAGTCATTTATGTCTAGTTACTATTTTCAAATGCATGAAAGTAATGCGCCGAATTTATGCTTATATAGATTTATATGTAATATATGTGGTTTTATGTTTTTTTTTAATTTGCTTGTGAATAACTATATATTGTAAATTAATGTAGCAGCATTTTGGAACGCTAGGTTTCGAGGGCAATAAATTTAAATTGTAAATGATAAATAGTAAGATACTTTTGACTAGTATAATAGGTAATACTTTGTTTGGACTGGTATAATAGGTAATACTTTTTTCACGATTTTTGTCCAAGTGTCTTGTTTGTCGAAACTTTTTTCCTAAAATCTTCAAAACTAAAATTAGGTTCCAAAGGTTTCAGAAATTGTATAGATCCAAAAGATTTGAAGAATTTTTTACAGTAGCAGATGTTAAATTTCCTTTAAAAATATTAACTGTAAAGAGGTGAATAAAGTATATTAAATATTTGTAATAAATACATTTTCTGATAGGAAAACTCTACTTTAATATTCAACAGATTTTATTTTGTTGGCTATTAAGAAGAACACCACGGTTTTTATTTGTTAACGAATGGACTATCTTAACAGAATGTGTTCAACTTTTAGAGCCCATTGAAATAATTGCCACCGGGTTATCTGGTGAAAGATATCCCAACGATGTCTTTAATTATACGGTTAATAAAAGGACTGCAACATTCCATCAAATCCAGGATTTTAACAAGTTAATGGGGAAAAAATGGTAAAATTGTCTATTAGATGTCATCAATAAAAGACTGGCTATTTGAGAAATAAATACGATATGCGCGAAGTCCACATTTTTAGGTCCTAGATATAAAAAAGCAGGATTTGGTATTGCAAATAATGCTGAGGCGATACAAAAAGTTATCACAAAATAGATTTCTTCTGTTCTAACTTCAAAAAATACAAATATAGTTTCATAACTCGAAATTCAAGACAAAGCTACTGACCAAGAATGTATTGACATCTGGAGATATTTTTGATAAAAAAATGGCTAGAATGAAAGAAATAATTACTCCAAGTACTGCAGCAACTTTACAGATTTAGCAATATTTGGAAATTCCATTTATTGGCCGTTTAGAAAATCCATTGAATTTTGGCAAACCCATAAAATGGAACTACCTGAATTATGTCAGTTACACGTAAAATATTCCTCTATACCCGCAATGTCTGTCCCCTGGGAACGAGTTGTTTCAAAATCCGGGCAAATAATTAACGTTGAAGTTAATAATTAACGAAAAGTTGCACGTGATAATATTCATAGTAATTTAAAAATATTTCCGTTCAAAAATAAAAAAAATTTTATTTCAAAAGGGTTTGGTAGTTATTGTACGATCATTTTTAGGTTCATCATGGTTTAGATTTTTCCATGATTAGGTATATGTTTACATTTTATATAGTAGTTATGGTTATTGAAAATCTTTAGTTATTAGGTTTTATTTAAGTTGTATTGTACTATTTATATTTATTATGCTATGTTATTTAAAAATAGCAATTAATATATTAAAAAACGATAAAACATTTGTAGTGTTCTTATTCCATTCCTTTTTACACATCCACAGATCCATTCATATAAAAGTAATCCTACTTCTTCTTTTTTAAAGTTATCTAGGGAATGAATATTTATACACGTCTGTTTCGCTTATACCACCATTAGAGAATATAAAGACATTTAAAATTAACTGCTCCAAGCATTTATCTCCGTCCGTTCCTATCTCACATTTTATACAGACTAGAATTCGTACATCTTCGTCTGACATCACCAATGGAAAAAAAGTCGAACCGTGCATTTAATTGAAAATAGTAATTACTATTTCGTATAGTATATATAGTATTACAATTTTTTTGACCATCTGTTTTGCGACTATCGACTGTTTTCAGTCGATAGTTCCCAACGCTAGTAAAAATTATGTTAAGTTCAATTCAAGTACTATTTTGTTACTGTTTAGTTACTACTTTGATTTTGAGGCATTCTTGTTTGCATTATTGAATATATTGTATCCATAATCTACGAAATGAATATATATATAATCTACGAATATATAGCAAATATATTTTCTTATGTCATTTTGTAATTGGTAGTACTGAGCTTCATAATTTGAAAGGTTGCTTTCTTGGCGGGACACCTGAGGCCTCAAAATTTTTATATCGGTATTGTGTACCTTCTTATATCATTTTTGCGGAACTACTTTATACATGCTTTATACCCTGTCTGTTTAACATGGCAACTGCAGGAAATAAATGTGAGGCCGGTTAGTATAATTCTTTATCGTAATTTGTACTTAACGATATCGATTTATACCGGTCCATACACTAACTACGTGTTATAGAAACTTTTGATGATGCCCTTGAAGAGGGAATTATCAAGGAAGAATACAAAATATGGAATAGCAATGCCATATTACTTTACGACTTGGTACTGGCTCATGTGTTAGAGTGGCCTTCTCTAACAGCACAATGGTTACCAGATGTCACACGTCCTGAGGGAAAGGATCATTCGTTACATAGATTGATTTTAGGCACTCACACTAGCGAGGGACAAAACCACCTTTTAATTGCTAGGTAATTCATTGATTTAATATTGTTCTTAGTTTATTAGTTTTGTGTTTTCAGAGTTTTAGTACCGAATAAGGATGCCCAATTTGATCCATCTCATTATGAAATTGAAAAGGGGGAATTTTGTGATTTCGGTTCTGTTTCTTTGAAAATCGAAATTAAGATAAATCATGAAGGTGAAGTCAATCGAGCCAGATACATGCCTCAAAATCCTTCTGTTATTGCAACCAAGACTCCGTCAAGTGATGTGTTAGGTATGTACACTTTAATGAGCATTTGATAGTTGTCAAATCGTCGAGTACTTAAATGAAAATAAAAATTACTATTATATTTGTTGGCAGTTGTATAGACCATGATTTCAAAATGGAGGTGTTTCAACAAATTTTGACTTTTTTTTGAGAATTTTTGAAAATGAAAAAACAGAAATTGGTTTTTTCCAACCCAAAATTCTCCATACAAGACCACTGGTGAATACCAAAAATTAGTAATTACAAAACTGATAAAAAATGAAGACTAGAATGAGTTTATTCCATATTTCCCAATGCTAGCTAATATAATTGGCCTATTTATAATTGGTGCTGTTATCTATTTCCAGTATTTGACTATACCAAACATACTTCCAAACCCGATCCCAGTGGGGAATGCAACCCCGATTTACGCCTTCGAGGACACCAGAAGGAAGGCTATGGTTTATCCTGGAATCCAAACCGTAATGGGTACTTGCTATCTGCCAGTCATGATCACACGATTTGCTTATGGGATATTAATGCCACACCAAAAGAAAATAGGGTTATTGACGCCAAAACAATCTTCACAGGTACTGGTATTGCAGGTATTTTATTTCTCTCTGATAGGATGTACTAACTGAAATTATTTTGAAGGTCATACTGCCGTGGTAGAGGATGTTGCATGGCATCTATTATATGAGAGTTTATTCGGATCTGTTGCGGATGACCAAAAATTTATGTTTTGGGATACCAGATGTAATAATACCAGCAAACCTTCTCTTACTGTAGATGCTCATACAGCAGAAGTTAACTGTTTAAGTTTTAGTCCATATTCGGAGTACATTTTGGCTACAGGTCAGTGCAGTTTTTCGGTTTTTGTGCTTACTAATAGCAAATAACGGTTAACTATTAGGATCTTCTGATAAAACGGTGGCATTGTGGGATCTGCGCAAGCTCAAGTTGAAATTGCATAGTTTGGAGTCGCACAAGGACGAAATTTTCCAAGTTCAATGGTCACCCCATAACAAAACAATCTTGGCTTCTTCAGGAACTGATAGAAGGCTTCATGTATGGGATTTGCGTAAAATTGGTAAGTTAATATTATAATCTAGCTAAATCTAGGCAGCTCGATAATTTTTAAGGAGTAGATAAAACTATTCCAGCGAATATTTAATACATCAAAACGCAAAAAATCTAATAACAGATCAACATTTAACCTTTATGTCTATAGTTATTGTTTTTTTTTATTTTTCTGTCTGTCCTATTGTCTAACTGTCTTATTGTCTGGCTGTCTTCTATGTGCCCAATGAAAAAATTCTTCAGCTCTTACGTTTATTACTAAGAGATTGTTATTCTATTTTTAAAATATATTGATTATAAGGGTTTGCTGAAATTTGATACTTAATTTCAAAGGTCCACAAAAATATCACTATTTTTTAAAATATTTAGAAAAAATATACATCTTTTTAACCTAATATTTTACTATTTTTATTTTCTCTTAAAAATATCGATATATATTTTGTAAAATGTCGTTTTTTGTTTATACCGCTTTCGCGATAAATAATGATGTTATACAACTTAACATAAGGGAAATACTGGAAAAAAATCGTATTGTCGTTCTTTATTAACGAAGTTTATTGAATAACCCGGTATTGATATAAATCACTTGATTTTGTGTAGAATATAAAATCTTGTCATGTCTTGTGTTAAATTAGGGAAAGAACAAAGTGCCGAGGATGCTGAAGATGGGCCACCAGAATTGTTGTTCAGTCATAGAGGTCACACAGCCAATATTTCTGGTAAAACCAAAGCGACTAACATTCAAACAATTATTTCAATATTCGTTTTTATCTAGACTTCAGTTGGAATCCAAATGAACCTCGGGTGATCTGCTCTGTATCAGAGGATAATATAATGCAAGTGTGGCAAATGACTGAGTGTATCTATAATGATTAAGGACCCGAACAGCACACTTCGGATCCAGAAACACCCGCTTCTTAGATTAGCCGTCATTTTTTTATTGATTTGTTCGTGTAAAATACCTTCCAAGTTTTTGTCGGTATTAAATTTGTTTTTTTTTGTCGTTTCTATATGAAAAACTAGGTTTAATAAATTTTTTCATATTACTAGCCAAGTTATTGAATGTTGTTATGTATAGTTAACTAACGTTAACTTCTGGGTAACTGATTTAATTAGGGTTATTTTAAACTAAAAGAAAACTATTGACTTTATTTACTCAAAAAATGAAACCATTTGCTGAATAATACCAGTTAGAAATTTATAATGTCTCCATATAAGGAATATATATGAAAAACCTGCTAGTGGTTTTGTTTTCATCAGAAACATACCAAAAGTAATGACTATTTGTACAATGTAATTCACAGCATATTTGACTGCGACTTCTCCCAGAAATTTAACAACGGCGGGTATTTCATATTTGTAGGTGGCCATGATTGTTTTGTCGGTCGAAGATTGCGATGAGTTCTCTATAAGAGAAAAAAATCTATTAGAAAATCATTATAAAATATTTGATACTACTGTGATCAAAAAAGGTGTAAAGTAGTTTCAATAATGCTCTTCTGCTCTATGGGCTGTTTGATATGGACTAGACAGTGGTGACAGAACCTCTAAATTATTTTAACTGTTGTAGATCTTTTAATTCAAAATTTACTGTCAAATATATTGTTATAATAGTCACTAGAGAATTAAACGAAAACGTATGGCGATGTTATAAATTATGCAAAAAAAATGTTTATATTTCTTCACTGTTTTCTGAATACTTAAGGTATATTGTGACAAAATTACTGAGTGTGAACTCGCTTCCATATGTTCCATTTAACTTCCAGATAATTATTAACAAAACTGTTAGTTATTTATTTAAGTTATTATTATGGGACATTGTAGGAGATACTTTGAATTATATAGGAGAATCATTAGCAATTTTAGTAACAAATGCCATGACAGCATCAGAGGCTGAACAATATTTTTCAACACTGAAGCGGTTCTTAAAAATTCAAAAACTGAAGATGGTTTAACAGTTAATAGGTAATTTCAATGAAAATTAAAAGAAAGCTGTTTTTTTGCAAAAATTGCAGAAATTATTGCAAGTGTCGTCACTGAAGCTGGATAATGGACTCGCATTAAATACCGATCAACAGATGTTATTTCTAATAAACCAAATATGTACTGCAGTAGCAGGTGTTGTTTGAGAGCTAGAATACCAAATAACATATCTCCCTATATCGTCGAATTTGTCGTGTTTAAGTAATTTGAACAAATATAAACTTTCAGTGAAATTTGCAAAAAGCACTGGTACAAACTAAAATAAAAGTTCATAATTGGTTGAATTCTTGGTTTTCAACATAATGCCTACTTAATTTTATGAGTAATGATCGTGTGTTTCATTTACAACAAATATGTTTTAAGCATATTTATTGATTAAATAAAATGATGTAATATTTATGTACAGTTAAATATCCATACAATGGAATGTGGCCCGAACGAATTCGAAATCATTTTAATTTATTCTTGCTATAAAAAATCTAATGAGAAAACAAAATTAGGAATATTATATATAAAATAATCAAATATATAAATATACAAACTTAATTCAATATATTATATTTGAAGCTTGTAACTTAAACCTTTAGGATTGGTGAAAATTGAATATATCTAGAAAATGGTGTATCAACATTGGTTCATTTTCTGATGTATGAGATTCTGCGCCCAACTTTTGTTTATTAAAGGCTTACTCTAACTATAGAACCAATGTGGACTGTAGCGAAAATAAATTACTGTTATTTTTTAAACTGAATCTTTGGAAACTACCTATTATTTATCTTTTAATAAATTAAAATAGATATATTATTTTTTGTGTTGGGTGACAAAACATAGGTAATGTTCTGAGAGTGACTGCAGAAGACAAGACTTAACTTTAGTTGTGTTCTGTGGTTTGGTGGGAGCATGAGAAACATAAAATGTGGCATGGCAATGAAGAAAAGGAAAAGTGCTCAATATCAGTATGTTCGGTCTCTTATTCTGTTTAATCTACATAATAGAAGAGCCCTGCAAGTCTACCAGGTTGGTCTGTTTTGGTTTTGGGACAGAATATTGCAAACCACATTGACTGAGTCGAGCGGGATTTAGATTGTGTTCCAGATTTAAGATTGTCGAAGTAGAAATCAAGATTACTCGGATGCGGCTTAACGACGACGTAATGAACTTACCCGTAATACATAAGGTTTTCATAAAGTTGACACATAATTTCTCTTAGGTTCGACAACCTGATATACGTTTATTATAATAATAAAATATTTAGAATGTGATGAGATATTTAGAATGAATGTGTTTATGTACGAATAACTTAAAATAGATTATATAATGCCTGATATGTATCATATAATTTACATAATAATTTTGGTTCATTTTAAAATAGAATATTTTGTTTTATCATATGAAGAAAACGTTCAAAAATAGTTATTTCATGTCTAACTAACTTAAATCTAAATTCATAGTACAATAATAATTTTTAAATTGTGCAAAACAAGATATTGACTCATTAATATTTTTATTGTACGTTTTATTTTTATATTAACATTTAATTAATATACAAGTAAACAGAAAATAACTAATATGAATATCGTAAGAGTTAATTTGTTTACGATTTATTCTTGTTGGACTTTTTATATAAGAACCTTCTACATAATATAAACAACATATGTGTATAAAAACCAACGAGTTTATATTGTTTTTCAACAGTCGAGATTCTATCTAAAAAAATATGTTTATAATATATTGTCTTATTTATTATACATTATTTTAATAATCTATTCAAAATGATATTATTCTAATAGTAAATTCATTTATATTATTTCTATACATTATTATATTGTAGTATTTAAGTGGATTTGGATCAGAACAATCCACAAAAATGCCCTTACGGGCTTTACGCTCAGCAGTTATCTTGGAACAGCGCTCACTATGGCGAGGAATCAGAATTTGTGAGTAGTTTTTCGATTATTTTTACGGGAGCTCTCAATATGTGGCAACTAATTTCTAAGCGTAACTGGTTATATAAAATTAAACCATCTTTTGGACTTTACCTTTTACAACATTTGATGGCGCCAATATAACTCATAACTGGAATGATGAGAAACCTGATCCCAATCAGGTAACGTTATTAATATGCTGGTATACTAGGTGTATCGGTAATTGCTTCCCGTCTTTTTTTTCACCAAAGAAAACACGTTATTTAAAATGGACAGTTCATATCTGTAGAAAGATTCAGTTTTTGCCTCAAAATAGGTCTGTCACTAATGTTGGATCCATATTTCAACTATTGTCACATATCGACACAAAAATTCTGGTTTGTTGCGTTTAAACATGGTCATATAAATTAATACAATTTTCAGGCTAAAAAGGGTGGATTTGTACTAGGCGGTGCTACGTTACACTGTATTATGACACCCCATGGTCCGGATAAGAAATGTTTTGAAGAGGCGTCCAGTGAGGCACTCAAAGCTTACAAAGTGGCTGTAGGCACTCAGGTTTGTAGTTGCAATAAAATATGTTTGCAAATATTTATGTATTAAATTGATATTTTAGGCGTTTATGTTTGAAAGTTGTCTAGGATTAACAGTAACTAAATGGGGTTTGGAAATATCAGAAAAACTCTATTCTGAGTATTATAAATGCTGGGAAGGCTGAACAGCCATTTTACTGGCCCAAAATAAAAAAAACATAACTGTGGTACTTTACACTACTGAATACAACATCCTGTATGAAGTTATCTCAGATTAATTTTATTTTCAAGAACATGTATAGTTATTTGTCAAATATAACAAGATTTCATGGGTATTAAGCATAAAAAACAATTTTTAATCAATTTGTTTCTCCAAATTATGTATCCAAGCTAGCAAAACGTATAGATCACAAATTTCAACAACTATTTTTCGACATAAATATACAGAAGCTAAATTTGAGTATAAAAATATTAAGATTATAACTAAATTGGAGTTCTAATAATAACTTATTCCATAATGGTGGTTATATTCTGTTAGCATAGCAACTCAAATATGGTATATTATACAAATAACTAAAACGCTTAAAACTTTTCGTTTCTGTCGGAACTTCTAAATAGAAACTACATAAAAACTCTCTTCTGCCAAAATACATGTTTTTCTATGAATACAGTGTGCAAAAATGTTAGTTCAATGCATCTACTATTTTTTGAATTTTGCACACATAAATATATAAAGCGAAATTTCCAAATGCAAAGATTTAGATCTACTATTCTGTATATGAAATATAATTTACTGATATTAAGTATAAATCTATAATGAGATTTATTAAATATATAACACGAAAGATCACAACTGTCTAATAACTGAATGATTTGTTGCTCTCGTACTATTAAAATAATTCATCAAAATTTCACAAAACAAATCAAAATGAAAATTAAGACTGACGTAACTTAATAAACAAGCGTTTGTTTTATATGGTTAATAACATTTTTCCACTTAAAATTATACCTTGAAGATTATGTCGGATAAATTTTTAATTAAGCTAATGCGTTTTTTTTTTACTTCGAATTTTTATATATAACATTATGGCGAGTACAGACCTGAGCAATGGTTGCTAACATTTTATTATATTGCAAACTCTACTCTATGCTTGCTAAATATATTAAAATTTAAAGACCTTAAACTTAACCTATAAAATTAACGCTTCAAAATTTGTATGTTGAGTAGTGTTGGAAACAATCGACCGAAATTGACTATCTTTTGACTACTTTTTATTATCGACTATTTCAGTCGCTATTTTTGGTTCGACTGTTTTTACTAGTACCTGTTTTCAGTGGCTTAGTTTTAATTACTATTTTCGGTTCTACTAGTTCATTCGACTGATTTTTTAACGTTCTGGCCTTCCGTCCTAGCCGCGACCTTGAAAGTAATGCGCCGAATTTATGCTTATATAGCTCACTGTTTTATATATTTCATATTTTTGATCTTTGATACACAGAAAAACTTGAAAGATGGTCTGTTTTCGGTGAATTCAAGTTTTTATTTTTAATTTTTTGAGATTTTTGAAATGCTACAGGCCTATCGCGCTAACCAGTCACCTATGTAAATTACTTGAGCGCATGGTCTGTCATAGGTTGATATATGTGATTGAAAAGACTACTAAATAATCGTCAGAAAGGCTTCATTAGAAGATACCCTACACTTGATCACTTGATCGGGTTTCAGGAGGACCTTTGTGAGGCCTTTAATACGGGACAACATGTGACTGCAGTTTTTCTTGACTTAGAAAAGGCCTTTGACTCCATCAATATTGATAACATCCTGAACAACTATCTAACTGGGAAATAGGGGGCAAAGTGTTCGATTTCATTGCATCCTTCTTGACTAACAGAAGCTTTCGGGTCAGGGTTAATGGAGTAATATCAACAACATATCATCAAACCAACGGTGTACCTCAGGGCTCATGTATTAGTCCATTACTATTCATAATAGCCATGAACTCCATTAACGAAGTCATTCCCACTTATATCAACGCCAGAATCTATACGGATGACGTGGTTATGCACCACAAACTTACAAACCATAAGTATAGCCAATCCCTATTACAGAATTGCCTCGATGAACAACCTGTGTGGGCCGGACGAAATGTGTTGAAGTTCTCAACAGAGAAGACCGTCAGTGTTCATTTTTGTAGACGGATTAACTGCTCGCGAATAGCAACACTAATGATGGAGTGTAAGAAACTGATAAATGAACCAGAACACAAATTCCTTGGCTTGCTGTTTGATCACAAGCTCAACTGGCTTCCACACATAAATTATATCAAGGATAAATGCTTGGCAGACATAGGTCTACTGAAGACCCTTTCCAACATTAATTGGAGAGCACATAGAATCGTTGAGCAATATATATAAGGCGCTGATAAGAAGCAAATTAGACTATGGAAGCCAGTGCTATATTACCGCACTCCCATCATATGTGAACAAACTTAATCCCATCCAAAACGCCGCTATGAGAATCATACGGGAGCATTCTGCACTAGTCCAGTTGAAAGCTCGAGTAAGAAAGAAATCATTCGAGTCACGGCGAGAGCTCCTGCTTCTAAACTATGCAAGTTCCTTTAAATTTCATCCAGAATGGGACCAGTTCACTACCTTTTTCCCACCGAAGAGAGACTGGACCAATATAAGGAAGAGGCACTTAAGCCCTTCATTAGTTTTCCAGAGGATATGCAAACGAATAATGATTGTGATCCCAGATGCGAATTGTAGAATCACTACTATACCACCATGACAGTTCTCAAGAATATATATGTATGCTATGAAGGCTCTGCACAAGGAAACAAATAGTCCTTCTACAATAAAAACTTATTTTAAACAGATAATTGAAGAGAACTATCCGAATTATCTTGTTATCAATACAGATGGTTCAAAACGAGAACTTTGTGGGTGCCGCTTATACGTCTATTCTACTTGAGAGACACTTTTGTCTTCCATCATTGACTAGCGTTTTCACCGTGGAGCTGCTGGCTATCTATATGGCCCTATCTGCCTTGGAAGAATCACAGATTAGCGAATCGATACTAATCGTATCGGATTCTATGAGTTCTCTAGAGAGCCTAAGGTCGGTAAGAACAGTCCACCCTCTGGTCACATCCATCAGAGAGATACAGACAAAGCTACAATTTAGGGATGTACGAATAACATACCCTTGGGTCCCCTCCCATAAGGGAATATCTGTTAATGAAAGAGCCGGCAACCTGGTAAGTAGGGAAGAGGAATCAATCGGGTTAAATGAACTGTTCAGCAAAAAATATGCCAAAGTTTATAGAAAGGCCTAAATAGGCAGTTGACCCAATTAGAATGGGACCTTCTATTTTATAGTATATATATTCTATTATTTATAATTTGCTGTGCAATATTGTATGCTGTTGATGTTCTTATAGCGCCTAATGTGTCATTGTAACTTGCCTTAAATAGCCCAAGAGGCTGATGGGTTTATATATGAGTGGTTTTTTTAATGTATAATTTTGTAAATGTTTTTTTAATAGTATTTTCGCTTAGTGTTGACACAAGGGCCTAATGATCAGAAAATTCCTAAGAGTCATGATATTACTGATGACAAGTGCAAGATGTGGTCGTATTTAATGGTTAAAGGTAGCGCACTCTTATTGCATCATTATATGTACAGATTCTTTCTGGGTGTCCTTTATATTTTATGACCACTTGTTAATAATTTGCCTTTTATTTTATTTTTCTGCAAAGAATATTTTTATAATTATAAATATCAATACTGATTATGTCTTTTTAGTCGGTATATATATTAACTAACGATTCTTCCTAAGAACAATTATATTCAGTGTACATTAAACATTCTCCATTATGTGTATATAAAGTATCTGTTAGTTTTTATGCTCAGCTACTCCGCCTATGAGAGTTCTGGATGCTATTATTTTTAAGAGTTTATACCTTAATAGTCCATTTGCAAGGACGGAATTTGCAGATACGATGAGGTCTTGGGTGCTTTCTTCGTACTTGATCAATTTCATGAGGGCCAAATCGTTTGCATACTTAGAAATCTTTTATTCGTTTGCGCGATCCGGACCATATTTGTCACTGATTACTTGAACGTCGAGTTTGAAGGTCTTACTCTGCTTGGAAGCCTTGATTTCCAGCTTCCTTACGCCTCTACTAGTTTTATACTTTGGTTCTTCCGTGACAGGGTGGTTCTGATGTGGTAGAACCTTCGACACATAGTGTGTCACACTATCGTGCTTTCTAATTCTCGCGTCATATGTTCGACGACATCGCTGCATAATATGGTTTTATGACTCAACAGTGCCACATCCGGTTCGGCACAACCGGTATTCTGTGCTACCTCTGGCAGTTTTCGCCTTGGAAGGAAAAGCATTAATGCGTAATCTTAGAGAACTCACGTAAACCCTCCCCACCAAGAACCGCGTGCCATCACCCAATCAGTTATGTTGATATTTGGTCTGACTCGATGAAGAGAGAGTTTTGCCGTCTCAAGAATCAGTTAGCTTCTTAGTCCACATTTTCCTTACACCCTCCTTGTCAAGCAATTTGCCGTCCTCCTTTAGTCGTTCTTCACGCTCTTAAATCTCTTTTATTAGAATTCCCCAATGCTGCCTCACCGTAGATGAAAGGGGAGGATTTTAAGCGTTTTAATTTTACAACTCTCAGCAGTGGAGTTTGGTACCTGAGTGGAAATTCCCAGGCCACCATCGGAGATTTCAGTGTGGAAATATGCATTAGGGCAGTCCTTTGGCAGACGTAGCCAAGTTCTAACAGCGCTACGTATATAGTTTCTGGTTTTGATGTAATTAAATGATAGAATGGTGATATAAGGACATTTGCAGGATCCAGTGCCATTGTTGTGGCTTCAAAGGTAGGGCTGTTAATTTCCCCAGCTTCTCTCGGACTATTGATCGGCCGTTGTTGTTCAGGCCTCCTGCAGCCTTAAATGGTATACCTAGATACCTAAATTCGTCCGACCTTTTGAGAGCTGGTATTGCATAGCCTAGGAGTTTGAAACTACCGCTTGGATCAACTACGATTTTCTTTTGATGACCGAGAGCTTTTATCGTGATGGTTTGTGACTTCAGCGCATTCACAGAAAGTCCCACGCTCTGAAGGTAGTCTCTAATCCTGTCTAACTGAGTTTGCAGCCCAACACGAGAGTATGCCATCATGATCAAATCATCAGCGAAAGCCAAGACAGTCAAGGGCCAAATATCAACTTTAATCCCTATCTCTTCAGGAATTCCTCTGAATATGCCATTTATAACAAAACTAAATAGCATTGGGGATATAGGGACCCCTGCCTTACCCCACATGTTGAATGAATGGCGCCCGAAGTCCATCCATTATAATGAAATTGGTTGGTATTTTTTGCATATCCAGAAATGATATATTTGACCATAAAAGGCCCTAAAGCAGCTAAAGGACACCGAATCGTAGGCCTTCGCAATATCCGTCGATGCAACGTATACTGAACCAAGGGTCCTCCTTGCGTGCCACAGTGCCATGTCTAAAAGACTGATATCCTCACTGCAGTCGTCGGCGTTCGTGAAAGCTCTTTGTCTCTCGTCGATCCCAACTAATCGTAAACTAAACGTAAACGATTAGCGATGACCTTATGAAAGCATCTTGTTAAGACCGGCGTGATAGAAATTGGTCTTAGATCAGCGGGACTTGTGGGACCTTTCTTTTTGTCTATGAAAATTGTTCTCGATCTTAAGAGAAAACCTGGCAGACTAGCGCACACCATAAAAATGTTAAAGAAACGGTTGAGCACTGACACCGGAATTTGTTTAAGTTCTCTGACGGTGATACCGTCAGGTCCCGCGGCGGACTTATTAGGTGTAAAAGTCCTCCTCAATTCTATATCCAAAATCGGATCCCACAAATCATACCTCGTATTATTTTCACATTCATGGTCCTGGGCGATGGCGTTGCATCGGTTTCTCTCGTAAGAAGGGCTCGCCAACAGGGCTCCAGGATGTTAATAGGTATTAGTTTTTCGGATTTCTCGAGTTAGCCAACATCAATGGCTTTCCATGACCGAGTCAGATCTTTGGCCCATAGATGTTGTATGTGAACGTACTTGCTACGTCTCACATTCTTTCTCGAGAGTTTCGTACTTTTACATTCATTTTGGATAGTGTGTGATATCTTGGTGGTAGGATATCTCGAACGTAAATAACTATCATCTCACTCAAAGCTTGTTTATCTAGTGCGTGACGTTGTTGCACGTTTCATGCAAATATTTTTACTTTTATTCCGACGATGTCAATGTCGGGTAGTGAGTGGATATAAGTACGAATCTTGAGTTCTTGGTTTTCAGAACTCTTTTCCTCCCGTTCCGTTACTACATCGGATTGGGAGATCTCAAGAGAAAGAAGAGATTCAGCTTTGTTATGTGCATTTTTAATGTCAGTAATGATATCGGAAAGCAATTCTTGATGTTCGGCCTTCTTCCTCAAGCTTTTGATAGCTTCAAGGGATCTTTCTGGAAAATAGGGCGCCAGAGCCTGATTCATTGCTAATATTTTACTAGTACTCGCTAGTGTAAGCGTGGCTTCACGGCGTGCTAGCAGACCTTTTTCTCTTCAGTCCATCTGAACTTTCTAGTTTTGGGACATGAATCTTCAAGGACTCTGTCCTTCCAGTCTTTATAAGCGCGATTTTGATGCACTCCCCTCCCTGATTTTGTTTTGAACACTCTGTTGCATTATGAGTGTTCGTATCTGTAATCCTGACTAGGGCCGGTCTCAACGTGTCCATCACGCCCCCAGTCCGACTTGCAGAGTCAGCGGAATTTGGAAAGCAGATCGCGGAGGGTAGAGGCGATAATTTTCATATCGGTTCCATATTCATCCATAATGCATAGCCCTGAGAGAGTTTTATGGATTATTTGCAGTCTGAGTTAAAAATATGGGGATGAGTTTTTTATGTAAGAAAGGGTAGGGATAGTATTTAATTTGTTAGTTTTGATAAAGCGGTCGAGATTGCCTTCAGCGTCATCCTCAATGAACCGGGTGAAACAACCGGAGGAAGATGCATAATGAGACTAGTCCGCCCTTGAAAATGTAAAAAGTCTCCGCGGCTTGTGGATCTGGAGGAATACGGATGATTACGGGTACCAGAGTTCAGGGTGCACATTAGGAAGGTCTCAAATATATTCTTAATTAGGACATCTGCCAGTACGTGCTTGGCGCTTGCCTGCTTCACTTCTGCCCAATTTGTGAGACTTGTGCTTTTCACCTCCTGATGCCATACTGCTTTAGATGATGGATAATCTCCATATACTTTTTTCATATCGCCTGTAAACGTCATTTTTCATACCGAGTGATGTGAAATCAAGTTTCTCAACAATTTTATTTCTACATATAATAATTTAATTGTTTGTGTACACGTGCGATACCATGACGATGTAATGATATTTGACCTGTCAACAAAAAGGTTTTCCTTCAACCCAGTTTATATTCCACATAAAGGAGATGAAGAGGTCTGATCGACCGTATTGAATGCATAATATATATGGAGCCCTGGTTCGCTTGATTAAACTTAACGTAACGTAATCGCTAGCTTTCTTAACAATTTTCGTGCACATGTTTATACAGTGTATTGGTGAACTAGCTGGAGTATAAGACATAATAAAAATAAAATAATATAATAAAAATAATATAATATATAGAGTCTGAAGCTGTAGTGTTTGACAACGTGAATTTTTCTTTGATAACATTGAGCTGCGATTTTAGAGGCCGATTTCAATCAGTCCGAGTTGTGTTTGAAGACTAACACGAGAGGAAACCCTTATGATTGGCATGGCTATTAATATTCATTAGGGTTGCTGCCTAATTACAGATATTCGTCTTATAGACCTTGATATTAATACTCATTTTAATGGTGGCCTGATAGATTATATTTAGTCGCTATGGCCATATCTATTCCGTGTTAGTGGACCGGTTGAGGGTGCTCCTGCGATGATGCACTACCTGCAGACCTCTATCTGATTGCTTTCACCCATTCTTCTTATTAGTCTGATTACATGTATCCCCTGTGATGGAGTACTGACTATCGACATTTATATAGTTCTCGCGGCTGCTATTGTCGCCCGTAGTCGAAACCTGCTTGTAAGCATCTATCTAAAACTCTCTCGTGGTGGTAGCCGGTTGGTTGGCACTCTCTTGCTGGCAGCCTGATTGTAGATTGTAGTTGGGCTATTTGGGTGATTTTCTTTATATATATCGTGATTATTGGAAAAGTTATTCTCATTTGTTTATAAGTAGTTTTTTAGACCGGGCTTGTATATGTACTCTAGAATCTTACAGAAGAAACTGGTAAGGATAAAAAGAAGGGCTTGAAAAATTGATAAAGGACGAAAGGTGAGTAAATAAATATATGCGTAGGTTAATTATTCAATTTTTGTTAAACTACCAAAGATATTTTCTATAAATTAGAATTATTTTCAAGTGGTGCAAGTGGGTGGAGCTTGTACGCCTGATATAAATAACGGCTATTTGAGTGATTTCCTTCATATATATAGTGATCGTTTCCATTGAAAAGAACAGTTGTTTAATTGTTTTTTTCAATTAATTTTGATAAAATAATTGACGATCCAAATGTCGTTTAAATTATGTATCTGCAGCAAAGTTAAAGTAACAATAGTTGGTAAGTTATATTTCCATTTTCATAATTAAATTTACACTCGGCTAGTATATCATCTATTCAGTGATGCAATCTAATAATAAATACATACAAATTATAAATATTTTAATAAGATAGTTACTTTTAGATATATTTATTTAGAACCAAATTTTTATAAATGTATTTTTATTAATGTATTCTACCAAACCTAGGCCTTTTATGCAATATCTCAGTTGCGGGAAAATATAAACTGTATTTCTATTTTGGCTTATTCAATATATGTGTGGAGGGTGCTTTAAAGATTACGTGATTTTTGAAGGCATATTTTGGTTTTATCTTGAATATTCTTTAAAAAACAGGGTCTTTTAGATTTTTTGTTTATTTTGATTATTACTCACTTTATAATGTTTTAGGAATCTATCCAAATCGTTTACTAGATATAAAAGTATAGATCTTGGGTTCTTACTAAACATTAATGTTAACAGAATTGTTTTTACTGGTTTTAGATACATTTCTGACTAATTGATATGTCTAGTGTTGTTTTTATTCCAATAAAAGTATATTGTGAAGATCTAAACTGGTTATTAGATAATATATTTGTCTTTGGTTTTTCAAAATGGCATACACCGTGCCAATCAAGTTTGTAGATATTACAGGTTAAATGAGGTAACATTGGTTTTGTTACGTTATTTTGAATTCATGTATTTGGTCATCTTGAATAGAGCTTTCCATAAATAATCCATTCATAAATCAGCTTATCAGGTAGTACAATTTTCTTAATTATTAATTTCACCTTCATTCTCCATTTTCAGATCTTCTCCTACACAGTGAGCTAAAGAGTATATAAACAAGTTTTTATTTCTCTAATTTACAATTCAATTCATATGAAGATATTGGAAATGTGTTTTTATTCTCTTTTCTCATTCTGTGCTGTATGCTTCAATCCTTAAAGTTTTGAAATATTTTATTTTCAAGTGATAGTGTGAACTTTATTTTGAAATACGGGGGTGTGAAACATTTTGTTATCCATACTATTGCTTGAAGGTTTTCTGTTGCAGTACAATTGCATTTTATTTAAGTTAAGCTATGATAGGCCATTGCATGATGCGTCTATAGCATAATTAAATGCATAACAATCTCATGGTCAAAGAAGATTAAGCGATGAAGCTGTTGTACTCCTCTCAAAGCGTTATCTCTTCTTCGTTGAAATAATCCTGGGGCTTGTTAGGGCCAAGTGGCATCCGTAATATAGGCAAATATCCATTTCGATCTGGTGGAAATCACTGAAAATGTTCAAAGTGGGGAAGTATTAACTTATCAATTTGTCAAATATATATCAGATATATTTAGGAGTGGATTTCTGCAATATAATTTTCCCGTTCCGCTTTCGCACGAGTCGCCATTTCTGTTCAGGGTATCAGAGATAAATTAGTAAAATTGTTAATAATGCTAGCTTATTTAGAACAGGGCAAAACCCTTATCATTGGTTATTGGTTAGAAGGAAAGATAATTGGCAATTATAGTATGCTTTCTGAGTAGGCGTAACAAACATGCATTATTCACGTAACTGTAATTACAATTATAATATACGTAGCTAAGTCACAGTTTACTTTTATTTCAAGAAATATAGTGAATATCCTTGGAACTAATTTATAGTATGTTCAATAACACAATGAACTCACGTCATCTGATTTTATGACGTCAAAATGTTACAATATTGTCGCATCAACTCTGAGTAATTTTGATATCACTGTATTTCTTCTTATTTTGTTCTGTTACTACCTGTATACATCTTTCTTGATAAATCTAGATTTAATCATTGCGCTCTTCCTAATGCATTTGCCATATCTGTAAACTATTTAGTAGTCATTCTATCAGCGTACATTTTAACGAAATACTCATGTATATTATGAACAATTACACACATATCTGTGCACATATATCTTTCACATTTTTCAATAAGACTTCCTATAGTTCTAGTATATTAATTATACGTTTACCTTTAGTTGATTCCACTCTCATCACCCTGTCTTGGAAATTGTTAGTATTGAATCATAGTCCGATTTTCAGAAAGTTTCAAGTGAATAACTAAGCTGTTAATTTTCTGATGATTCCGTCATGTGTGAATTTCATTTTCAATGCGTCTGATCGAGTTTATACAGACCGAAGGGTTAATAACCTATTCCTGTTTCCAGCAGGAACAACTATAATATATCGAATAACTATAGAATATCTGCAAAGAATTATAAATAAATGCTATGTCTAATAAAATATAATCAATTCCTATGCCAACATTTAACCTTTTCCGTCAACGTTTGTTCTCTTAACGCTATTTTTATTGTCTAACCATGAGTGACCATTGGGTATATTGGTACCATTCCGAAATATTGAAATATAGTTCTGAATAAGTCTCATCTAGATACACATATTGTAATAATAAGTCTTCTGATTTTATTATATGCTTTTAAAAATTGTATCTTTTCAAAACGACGTTAGAAGTTCCATTAGACCTCTTCAGGGGTTGTCTTTACACCATTTAAATCCTAGATTAGCTCTAAGAGCTGCATATCTCTAAGCTTTCTAGGGATACTTTTCAGATTTACAGTTTCCTCTGAAATAATTGTATTAAATTGTGTTTTTACTGAAAGCACTACTCACTGTTTTTATATATTTCATATTTTTGATCTCTGATGTACAGAAAAACTTGAAAGATGGTCTCTTTTCGGTGAATTCAAGATTATATTTTTTATTTTTTGAGATTTTTCGGTGACCGTGCCTATACTAATATTCAGTGCATCTGCAACACGCTAAAAATTTTTTTAATAAAAACCGCAGCAACTTAATATTTAACACTAAAAATGCTTAACTCTCTAACGAATGCTTCCAATATCTCGTTCCTGTCCAAGTAGTTACTTGTCAGTTGATTGCCATTGTCAGTTGAATCAGTTGATTAGAGGCTTAATCTCTATTGTCTGGACCTTCGGCATTTTCAATTAGAATCATAGTAATTAGCTAATTAAAAAGCATCAAAACAAGCAAAGCCTTGAAACATGCCAAAAAAAGCCAAACAACATTTGATGGTTTATAATCTATAGTTACTATAATTAATATTTTGAAGAATTTTGCAGACGTTTGACAACCGAATGACATTTGCAGGCTGATTCGTTTATTTGTTGGAACCTATCAGACAACATTCTATCTCTTTTTAAATAGAACAAAATGATAAGGGAAATATCGTTTGACTCTAAGACGAATTTACAATTTGCAACAGCCAATACATTATACATATTGATGACGTGAGTTCACTGTTCAGTTTCAGTTTCGTGAATCACTGATGTCTTTCGATGTATTAATTAACCCTACTAAACGAGTGTCCGATTATTATTTTATAAATTACATAAAGTAATTCAACTTGGCCCTTTAAGATGTATAGAATTGACAAACAAAAGAGCCATTCATTAATGGAGCTAGATACGCGGGTTATGACTTATTTATTAACCTTATTAAACCAGCATTCTGAATATTATTTTATACATTACATCAGGTAGTTCAGCAATTTCTATTGGTTCGTTCTTATTAGATTGTCATTATTTCAATTAACTTTTATTCAATTTCAAAATAACGCAATTCATTTTCATTGATTAGACTAAGTTTCGGGGTGTTCGTTTTTTTTATTATATTTTAAAAACTCCTTTTTACGATCTAGAGTTTATCTGGACTGGGCCCACTGCTTAAAGTGCGCTTTCATTGTCTTAACCTCTGTCATCGTGCTAGCGACTGGCGAGTGACCTATTTTAAAAATCATCCCAGAAGACACCCGGCTTTGCCTTATTTTTCTTGTCAGTTTTGCCACTTTTGCCTTTCGCATAATCGTATTTATAAACGATCAATAACATAAATCTACAACCATGGGTCACGGATTATCGCATCAGTAGGACAAGACCGTCCTGTCACCTTGATTAATAAAGGGGGTACTTCATTTGTGACGGTTTCTACATCGTTACGAAAATGGAATAAAATGGTCATGTATGCATTAGACAGTATTTGAATAATGTTCCTGTGGTTTTGAATTCCTAGGTATGATACTTGATACACTTGCATAGTATTTGCTTGTTAGTTTGGTTTTCTAGGTTTACTATTTTGTCTCCTTCGTCGAGATTTGGACAATAATTTTCGTCGTCGTATTCAAAATAATATTGATCTAATATTTGAAATTTTGAACATCGTAACGGAAGTTATGTAGTTTTTTCAGAGAACCGGGTATTCGAATCATTAAGGAGACCTTTTTCGATAAGTGTTAATTGTTTTACTAATTATGGTACCAAAAACAAATAAACAGTAAAGGCGCTCTAGAGACGAAGTGAACCAATCGGATCCTATCGCGGCTCATAGCATAGCGATTAAAACAAAAGTCCAAATTTCCTATAAGGTTAAATGTCTCTTTCTCTATGGATCTATCTTATATTTCCAGCTTTGTATAGATTATTACTGGTGTCCCAACACTTCCAATTAGATGATACTTAAAGGTACGCCCACACTTAATGTATGTGATACATTTGAAAGTGTGAATAAACCTTAAGACCTTAGACCTTTATAAGGATACGTTACTCCTCTGCGGATTTGGCGCGTATCCCGAGCTCTATTTAATTTTAAAACAGAATGATCCGAGTTTGTCGCATGCGTACATACAGCTTTATTTACCTACATAATTTATTTACCTACATATTATTAACATTGAATATTTTTTGAAATAACACATTTTATTTAAAAAATTATTGAATAAAGTGAAATAATAAAAACAATTTCGATATGCCTTTCTATTTTTACAAAAATACCATATTTAAATTAATATACATATTTGAACAATTAACAAGATCTCCGAAAATCATATAAATGAACATTACCATAATGCGTATGATCTGAACTCAAAATTTTCTTAGAATTTTATATAGTTGGATGTTATGTTTCTCACTATGAAGAAATCTTACTGGGGTCTGGGGATTTCTGTTAATCAGTCGGCCAATAAGTTGGTTTTCCAGTTGACATGTAACTACATCTTAGTTTAGCAGCTGCTTTATGCAGTTCACTGCCTTTAGTTGTTGTCATTCTGCATCCCCATCTTGCATTTTTTGCATTGAAATCACCTTCAATTATACATTTTTCTCCCAGATTGCTTAGGACATTGAAATAATTTTCGATTTAATTTTTTTTATTGTATCTTATATATATATATATATATATATATATATATATATATATATATATATATATATATATATATATATATCGGATATTTTAACCCTGTATCTGCTTGATTTAACAGTTACTGCTGTTACCTGATTTTCTACGGTACTGAGCCCAGGTTCTTGATGGTGGGAAACGTTCTTTTTTATTATTATTGCACTTCCTCCTCTTGCGGTCTTAACTGGATGTATGGTATGATAAAATGTATATCTTCTACAGCTTCTAGCTTCTTTGGGTTTTCTACACCCTGTGGTGATATGTTTGCCGGAACATTTTACACAGCTAGGTTCTCTTCTCCTAAATTTCTGAGTGTGTCCATGCGATTGGCATCTTTTGCATTGAGGTATTAAGTTCGATTTTTTAAGAGGTTCGATTATTATTTCGACCCCAAAAATTGTTTTTGCGCCCGTGTCTTGTTCAAAGGCTATCATTTAATTTATTTCATTAATTTAGAGTAGAATATAATAGAATATAATATAATTTTCAAAAAATTTTTTTTTATGATATTGTTGACAATATTACGGTTTTCTATATTTGAAATTCCTATCCTTAGATTGCCTTAGTTCTTACTAGATGCCGCGCGCCGCTTGTTCTCTTTCTCTAGTTAATATTTTCGCAATTAATTTGTAGATTTTGTGGATTATTTCTTATATTCCCGTTTTAATTACTATCTTTTCCTTTTATTAATTAAATTAGAATTACCCGTAATTTAAGTCGTTGGATATTGTTTTCGTCTCTCATTTAGAAGAATTGACGTACGCGCATGGGAGGTTATGTCTTCGTTCTGATTATACGTTTTGTTTACTTTATTTTATTATTGTTGTGTTTTTAGGTTTTCTTATGAATTAGACTGATCTTATGTGATTTGGCGATCTACGACTTGTTTGTTTTACCCCCTCGTACCACTTGGTGGTTTTGTCGGACACAATCTGTGTCACTAGGAAATTTGCTTGTGCTTGACGATTGAATACCACCAGACTAGGATTGTACTTTTGTATGAATATTTGGTATTATTTCAGGGTGAGTTTAGATATTATCTTTATCCGCCTTTTCTTATTCTTAATTGATTAATTAGATGACCCTTGTTTTTTGATTTTGTAAGGCATGAAGTCCACTGAGATTACCACTCCGTGGGTCGGTGAAGTGACGCCGTAAATATGTTTTGATGTTGTTTAACTACCTTTATTTTATTTTGTTGCTAGTTATTTTCCCACCAAGATATCAGCAGTGTATTTATGTTTTTTGTATTTTTTAGGTTATCTGCGTCCAGATTCTTTGGCAGAATTGACCATGATTTATTTGGAGATAATATATCCGAAGCTATCCGTGGCACCATGCAGCCCTTCTGTACTCGATGATTAAACGCTATCAGATTAGGATTTTACTTTTGCTTGGGTACTTTCGGGTATGTTGAATATTGTATTTATTTTTATTAGACTTATCTGTTCGAAATTTATTAGTTAGATGACTTATGTGTTTTGATTTGCAAGGTATGAGGTCTATTGAGATTACAACCCCGTGGGTCGGTGCAGTAACTTCGTGAATGTGTTTCATATTGTTCAACTACTTTTGTTGCCAATCATCCTCCCATCGGGATATCAACAGTTTATTTATGATTTTTTATGTTTTAGGTTAGGAATTCTTTGGCAGAGTTGATGGAATTGATTGTGTCCTAGTGGTGGAAAGCATTTTGGGACTATTGATACTATGAATTTGCTAGTTTTCTACACCATAAGATGAGTGTTATTTGTCTTGTTTTATGAGGTGTGTCTCTGTCCTTTGAATGATTGTTTTAGATGATTGTGTTTTATGCAAAGGTTGTGAGGAGATTATTTTGCGAAGATAGATACGACCTTGACGATATGAGATGATGATTATTGTCTTTATTTTTAGGTAGATTGGGCTACACAAGAATACTCCTATGTTGTTTATGTGATGAAGATGCGGACCTGTAGTGCTATTGCTCAAACTAAAGCAAACCATCAGCACCTCTCGATCTTCTCCATGCCATTTTACATGATTGAAGCATATTCTCCCATGCTCGTCGTTCCGAATGGTCAGCTTATTTTAATTGTTTAATGGTTCCTATAATTTGGCTTTTTTTCTTGCTTATTATTATTATATTAATTACTTAATGATGCTCTGATTATAGCAGCCATTATTTTGACTTAAAAAACTATGTAATAGTTGCATGCAGTAGCGCTAACATCTAATAATAGTATGCCTAATACTAATCATTTTGAATGTGTATTTGTGGGATTGTGGAATTGTCTGTGCCTATCTCTATGTTTCTCAAGGGGCATCTCTTATATGTATAGAGAGTTATCTTGACATAGCTATTATTTGTATTGTGCTTTATTGGTTTAATTAATAATGAGGGTTTATATTACTGATTTCTTCTTGTTGTTTTTGTTATTATCAGCTCAGTTCCGGGATTGCTGGACTTCTGCGATATTTTCTTCTTCATTAATAACTTTGTTTGCCCAATCATTCAATATTTCAATTTTCTTCTTGTTTGTTTTGTTGAGTGCATTTCTCATTTCCATCTGATCATTCGGAATTTTATAAAGATCTCTGGCGCTCAACCTTTCGGCGTTTGTGCATTCATTTATGATGACTATCTTCTTGATCTTGGCTGCATCCGCATACTCCTTCCGTGATTTCCAGTCTGAATCTCTTGATGTATGCTTCCATGTTTCCATGGTTTGTTATCAGTTGCACTGCTTTTCGGTTTAGCTCTAACCTTTCAAATCCTAGTGTTTTGCAGTGTTTGTAAGTGTTGCGGCCGTTGGTGCATTCGTCCCAGTATCTTTGCCATTTTCGTAGAATCCATTTCTTCTCTTCATTTCTTGCTGTGATTTTACCGGTCCAACTCATTCCGTCTTTGTCTGTTTGATTCTTCTTAGTGGCAGCCTTAGCTAGTTGGTCGACCTTTGTTGATTCCGTTGTGGTAAGCCTTTTTTCCCATGATATTTCCGTTTTGATACCTCTGGCTGCTCGCTCTCGCGATACCTTCTGTACTTCGGCTACCGGTCTGATCTTTGTTTCGTCGTTCTCCAGCTGCTAGATGGCCTAGGCCTGCTGCCTTGGCGTGCCTAGTGTCTAGTCTAGTTTCTGTCGCTCATGCTCTTGCTTTGGCTTCTATTGGTAGAGGAACTACTCCTGCGATTACTTGTAGCGCGAACACTTGTGCTCTCACATGTGTCTGTTGTGTGCCTATCTCAGCTATGTTATCGAACCAGGAGTTTATATTAATCAACTATAGAGTCGGGCCTTTGCTCGATCTTTGTGGGCACCTCTTCTCTATTCCGAACTCGATTTTGTTGCTGATTACCGATCTTTCAGTTAGGAAACTTGCAACTGAACGTATCATTTTCTTGTTAATATCTGCTTTTATTCCATTTAATACAGTAACTTGTGTTGCTGTATTGAAAACATTTTTTAGATCTAAAGCCACAACCAGCACATGTCTTGCGTTCTTTTGTTCCGACTCGACCCAGTTCTTTTAGGTCTCGTATGGCTTCTATGGTGATCTTACCTCTTCTGAATCCATACTGCATTGGTTGGTGTATGCTATTATGTGGCAGTAGGCTGATTGGCCTTTGTCCTCTGGACTTCTTCCTTAATCAGCAAAGTTTTGCTGTTTTCCATACCTTGGGAAAGTATCCCGCGTTGTAGCAATTTCTGTAGAGTGTCAACAATTTTTGTTTCTTTATCTCCCAGGTTCTTTTCACTACTTCTTGCGGAATATTGTCCTTGCCTTGTTTTTTAAGTTCATTATGACCCAGTCTAGTTCAGCTTCTTGTATTTCTTCTTTGCCTTCTTCTTGTTTGCTCCATTCTCCATTGGTGACCCTTGTCATGATCCTTACATGTTGTTCTTTTTCTCCCTCCTCTTGTTTTGGATTATGTTTTTGTTTGGAATAGGTAATACTTTTTTGATAAACTTTCACGATTTTTGTCCAAGTGTCTTGTTTGTTGAAACTTTTTTCCTAAAATCTTGAAAACTAAAATTAGGTTCCAAAGGTTTCAGAAATTGCATTGATCCAAAAGATTTGAAGAATTTTTTACAGTAGCAGGTGTTAAATTTCTTTTAAAAATATTAACTCTAAAGAGGTGAATAAAGTATATTAAATATTTGTAATAAATACATTTTCTGATAGGAAAACTCTACTTTAATATTTAACAATTTATTTTGTTGGCTATTAAGAAGAGCACCACGGTTTTTATTTGTTAACGAATGGACTATCTTAACAAAATGTGTTGAACTTTTAGAGCCCATTGAAATAATTGCCACCGAGTTATCTGGTGAAAGATATCCCAACAATGTCTTAAATTATACGGTTAATAAGAGGACTGCAACAATCCATCAAATCCAGGATTTTAACAAGTGAATGGGGAAAAAATGGCAAAATTGTCTATTAGATGTAATCAATAAAAGACTGGCTATTTGAGAAATAAATACGATATGCGCGACCACATTTTTAGGTCCTAGATATAAAAAAGCAGGATTTGGTATTGCAAATAATGCTGAGGCGATACAAAAAGTTATCACAAAATAGATATCTTCTATTCTAACTTCAAAAAATACAAATATATTTCTACAACTCAAAATTCAAGACAAAGCTAGTGACCAAGAATGTATTGACATCTGGGGATATTTTTGATGAAAAAATGGATAGAATGAAAGAAGTAATTACTCCAAGTACTGCAGCAACTTTATAGATTTAGCAATATTTGGAAATTCCATTTATTGGGCGTTTAGAAAACCCTTTGAATTTTGGCAAACCCATAAAATGGAACTACTTGAATTATATCAGTTACACGTAAAATATTCCTCTATACCCGCAACATCTGTCCCCTGGGAACGAGTTGTTTCAAAATCCGGGCAAATAATTAACGATCGAACAAATAGCCTCACGGGAGAAAAGTTGCACATTTAAAAATATTTCCGTTCAAAAATAAAAAAAACTTTTATTTCAAAAGGGTTTGGTAGTTATTGATCATATACGATCATTTTTAGGTTCATCATGGTTTAGATTTTTCAATGATTAGGTATATGTTTACATTTTATATAGTAGTTATGGTTATTGAAAATCTTTAGTTTTTAGGTTTTATTTATGTTGTATTGTACTATTTATATTTATTATGCTATGTTATTTAAAAATAGCAATTAATATATTAAAAAAAGATAAAACATTTGTAGTGTTCTTATTCCATTCCTTTTTACACATTCACAGATCCATTCATATAAAAGTAATCCTACTTCTTCTTTTTTAAAGTTATCTAGGGAATGAATATTTATACACGTCTGTCTCGCTTATACCACCATTAGAGAATATAAAGACATTTAAAATTAACTGCTCCAAGCATTTATCTCCGTCCGTTCCTATCTCACATTTTATACCGACTAGAATTCGTACATCTTTGTCTGACATCACCAAAGGAAAAAAAGTCGAATCGTGCATTTAATTGAAAATAGTAATTACTATTCCGTATAGTATATATAGTATTACAATTTTTTTGACCATCGACTGTTTTGCGACTATCGACTGTTTTCAGTCGATAGTTCTCAACGCTAGTAAAAATTATGTTAAGTTCAATTCAAGTACTATTTTGTTACTGTTTAGTTACTACTTTGATTTTGAGGCATTCTTGTTTGCATTATTGAATATATTGTATCCATAATCTAATAAATGAATATATATTATCTACAAATATATAGCAAATATATTTTTTATGTCATTTTGTAATTGGTAGTACTGAGCTTCATAATTTGAAAGGTTGCTTTATTGGCGGGACAGCTTAGGCGTCAAAACCTTTATATCGGTGTTGTTTACCTTTTTATATCATTTTTGCCGAGCTACTTTATACCCTGTTTGTTTAACATGGTAACCGGAGGAGATAAAGGTGACGCCGGTTAGCATAATTCTTTATCGTAATTTGTACTTAACGAAATCGATTTATACCGATTTATATCGATAATATATATATATATATATATATATATATATATATATATATATATATATATATATATATATATATATATATATATATATATATATATATATTATGCCCTTGAAGAGCGAATTATCAAGAAAGAATACAAAATATGGGAACGCAATGCCGTATTTCTTTACGACTTGGTACTGGCTCATGTGTTAGAGTGGCCTTCTCTAACAGCACAATGGTTACCAGATGTCACACGTCCTGAGGGAAAGGATCATTCGTTACATAGATTGATTTTAGGCACTCACACTAGCGAAGAACAAAATCACCTTTTAATCGCTAGGTAATTCATTGATTTAATATTGTTCTTAGTTTATTAGTTTTGTGTTTTCAGTGTTTTAGTACCGAATAAGGATGCCCAATTTGATCCATCTCATTATGAAATTGAAAAGGGGGAATTTTGTGATTTCGGTTCTGTTTCTTTGAAAATCGAAATTAAGATAAATCATGAAGGTGAAGTGAATCGAGCCAGATACATGCCTCAAAATCCTCCTGTTGTTGCAACCAAAACTCCGTCAAGTGATGTGTTAGGTATGTAAACTTTAATGAGCATTTGATAGTTGTCAAGTCGTCGAGTAGTTAAGTGAAAATAAAAATTACAATTACATTTGTTAGCAGTTGTATAGACCATGATTTCAAAATGGAGGTGTTTCAACAAATTTTGACTTTTTTTTTGAGAATTTTTGAAGATGAAAAAAGGGAAATTGGTTTTTTCCAACCAAAAATTCTCCATGCAAGACCACTGGTGAATACCAAAAATTAGTAATTACAAAACTGATAAAAAATGAAGACTAGAATCAGTTTATTCCATATTTCCCAATGCTAGCTAATATAATTGGCCTATTTATAATTGGTGTTGTTATCTATTTCCAGTATTTGACTATACCAAACATACTTCCAAACCAGACCCCAGTGGGGAATGCAACCCCGATTTACGCCTTCGAGGACACCAGAAGGAAGGCTATGGTTTATCTTGGAATCCAAACCGTAATGGTTACTTGCTATCTGCTAGTCATGATCACACAATTTGCTTGTGGGATATTAATGCCACACCAAAAGAAAATAGGGTTATTGACGCCAAAACAATCTTCACAGGTACTGGTATTGCAGGTATTTTATTTCTCTCTGATAGGATGTACTAATTGAAATTATTTTGAAGGTCATACTGGCGCGGTAGAGGATGTTGCATGGCATCTGTTACATGAGAGTTTATTCGGATCTGTTGCGGATGACCAAAAATTGATGTTTTGGGATATCAGATGTAATAATACCAGGAAACCTGCTATTACTGTAGATGCTCATACAGCGGAAGTTAACTGTTTAAGTTTTAGTCCATATTCGGAGTACATTTTGGCTACAGGTCAGTGCAGTTTTTCGGTTTTTGTGCTTACTAATAGCAAATAACGGTTAACTATTAGGATCTTCTGATAAAACGGTGGCATTGTGGGATCTTCGCAATCTCAAGTTGAAATTGCATAGTTTGGAGTCGCACAAGGACGAAATTTTCCAAGTTCAATGGTCACCCCATAACAAAACAATCTTGGCTTCTTCAGGAACTGATAGAAGGCTTCATGTATGGGATTTGCGTAAAATTGGTAAGTTAATATTATAAACTAGTTAGCTCGATAATTTTCAGGGAGTAGATAAAACTATTCCAGCGAATATTTAATACATCAAAATGCAAAAAATCTAATAACATATCAACATTTAACGATTTATGCCTATAAGTATTGTTTTTTTTACTTTTCTGTCTGTCCTATTGTCTAACTGTCTTATTGTCTGGCTGTCTTCTATGTGCCCAATGAAAAAATTCTTCAGCTCTTACGTTTATTACTAAGAGATTGTTATTCTATTTTTAAAATATATTGATTATAAGGGTTTGCTGAATTTTGATACTTAATTTCAAAGGTCCACCAAAAATATCACTACTTTTTAAAATATTTAGAAAAAATATACATCTTTTTAACCTAATATTTTACTATTTTTATTTTCTCTTAAAAATATCTATATATTTTTTGTAAAATGTTGTTTTTCGTTTATACCGTTTTCCGATAAATAATAATGTTATACAACTTAACATAAGGGAAATATTGGAAAAAAATCGTATTGTCGTTCTTTATTAACGAAGCTTATTGAATAACCCGTTATTGATATAAATCACTTAATTTTGTGTTAGAATATAAAATCTTGTCATGTCTTGTGTTAAAAAATATTATAGACGTTTTTGTGGTTTTTAAAATCAATACAATTGATTACATTATTTGATTAGTGGAAAAACAAAGTGCCGAGGATGCTGAAGATGGGCCACCAGAATTGTTGTTCAGTCATAGAGGCCACACAGCCAATATTTCCGGTAAAACCAAAGCGACTAACATTCAAACAATTATTTCATTATTCGTTTTTATCTAGATTTCAGTTGGAATCGAAATGAACCTTGGGTGATCTGCTCTGTATCAGAGGATAATATAATGCAAGTGTGGCAAATGATTGAGTGTATCTATAATGATTAAGAACCCGAACAGCACACTCCGGATCCAGAAACACCTGGTTCTTAGATTAGCCGTTATTTTTTTATTGATTTGTTCGTGTAAAATACCTTCCAAGTTTTTGTCGGTATTAAATTTGTTTTTTTTGTCGTTTTTATATGAAAAATTAGGTTTAATAAATTTTTTCATATTACCAGCCAAGTTATTGAATGTTGTTATGTATAGTTAACTAACGTTAAACTAAAAGAAAATTATTGACTTTATTTACTCAAAAAATGAAACCATTTGCTGAATAATACCAGTTAGAAATTTATAATGTCTCCATATAAGGAATATATATAAAAAACCTGCTAGTGGTTTTGTTTTCATCAGAAACATACCAAAAGCAATGACTATTTGTACAATGTAATTCACAACATATTTGATTGCGACTTCTCCCAGAAATCTAACAACGGTGGGCATTTCATGTTTGTAAGTGGCCATGATTGTTTTGTCGCTCGAAGATTGCGATGAGTTCTCTATAAGAGAAAAAAATCTATTAGAAAATCATTATAAAATATTTGATACTACTGTGATCAAAAAAGGTATAAAGTAGTTTCAATAATGGTTTTCTGCTCTATGGGCTGTTTGATATGGACTAGACAGTGGTGACAGAACCTCCAAATTATTTTAACTGTTGTAGATCTTTTAATTTAAAATCTAGTGTCAAATAGATTGTTATAATCGTCACTAGAGAATTAAACGAAAACGTATGGCGATGTTATAAATTATGCTAAAAAAATGTTTATATTTCTTCACTGTTTTCTGAATACTTAAGGTATTTGTGACAAAATTACTGAATGTGAACTCGCTTCTATATGTTCCATTTAACTTCCAGATAATTATTAACAAAATTGTTAGTTATTTATTTAAGAAATTGTTATAGGACATTGTAGGAGATACTTTGAATTATATAGGAGAATCATTAGCAATTTTTGTAACAAATGCCATGACAGCATCAGAGGCTAAACAATGTTTCTCAACACTGAAGCGGTTCTTAAAAATTCAAAAACTGAAGATGGTTTAACAGTTAATAGGTAATTTCAATGAAAATTAAAAGAAAGCTGTTTTTTTGCAAAAATTGCAGAAATTATTGCAAGTGTCATCACTGAAGCTGGATAATGGACCAGCCAGACATTTTTTGCAACTTTTCGTCAAAAACTTAACATACGTCATTGCGTCTTATTCTCCTAGTTTATTAACGTAAAATTCTTCTAGTCATTAAACTGAAAAAAAAAACAGACAGCTGTAAGGGAAAAGAGGTAGAATGAAATGTCTTGTGTCCGAGAGAATTTATGTGAAATAAATAATCAGTATATGTTTTATTTCAAAAGTTTTTGCTATTTTTTGATTACAGTAGTATGTAATACAAAAGGCAATTATACTTTTACTAACTTGGTTCATCACAAGGTGTCTCAAAAGAAAGTTAAAGTATTTAACAGGAATGAATGTAAGAAAATTTATATCGCATTTATACCTTTTTACAACTATTAATATTGATATTTTTGATAAATAATATGATATGATTTGAAAGTAGTGGTGAAGCCCTAAAATCTAGTTTATTGTAATACCTAATACAGCTTAGTCAGCTCGCATTAAATATAGATCAACAGATGTTATTTCTAATAAACCAAATATGTACTGCAGTAGCAGGAGTTTTCCGAGAGCTAGAATACCAAATAACATATATATACATATATATAACATATATATATATATATATATATACATATATATATATATATATATATATATATATATATATATATATATAATATATATAACGCTATGAAGGGGCAGTATCTAGGGGATTGTTACTTGAAATAGTGAAATTTGCAAAAAGCACTGGTACAAACTAAAATAAAAGTTCTTAATTCGTTGAATTTTTGGTTTTCAACCTAATGCCTACTTAATTTAATGAGTAATGATCGTGTGTTTCATTTACAACAAATATGTTTTAAGCATATTTATTGATTAAATAAAATGATGTAATATTTATGTACAGTTAAATATCCATACAATGGAATGTGGCCCGAACGAATTCGAAATCATTTTAATTTATTCTTGCTATAAAAATCTATTCATTTCGTTTTCATTTCTGATGTATGAGATTCTGCGCCCAACTTTTGTTTATTAAAGGCTGACTCCAACTATAGAACCAATGTGGACTGTAACGAAAACAAATTACTGGTATTTTTTAAACTGAATCTTTGGAAACTACTTATTATTTACCTTTTAATAAATTAAAACAGATATATTATTTTTTGTGTTGGGTGACAAAACATAGGTAATGTTCTGAGAGTGAGTGCAGAAGACAAGATTTAACTTTAATTGTGTCTGTGGTCTGGTGGGAGCATGAGAAACATAAAATGTGGCATGGCAATGAAGAAAAGGAAAAGTGCTCAATATCAGAATGTTCGGTCTCTTATTCTGTTTAATCTACACAATAGAAGAGCCCTGCAAGTCTACCAGGTTGGTCTGTTTTGGTTTTGGGGCAGAATATTGTAAACCACATTGACTGAGTCGAGCGGGATTTAGATTGTGTTCCAGATTTAAGATTGTCGAAGTAGAAATCAAGATTACTCGGATGCGGCTTAACGACGACGTAATGAACTTACCCGTAATACATAAGGTTTTCATAAAGTTGACACATAATTTCTGTTAGGTTCGACAACCTGATATTATACATTTATTATAATAATAGAATATTTAGAATGTGATTGTTTATGTATGAATAACTTAAAATAGGTTATATAATGCCTGATATGTATCATATAATTTACATTTTTTATATTAATTTTAGTTCATTTTAAAATAGAATATTTTATTTTATCATATGAAGAAAACGTTCAAAAATAGTTTTTCATGTGCAACTTAAATGAAAGAAAAACTTAAGAGAAAACACGTTATTTAAAATGGTCAGTTCATTTCTGTAGAAAGATTCACGTTTTGCCTCAAAATAGGCCTGTCACCAATGTTGGATCCATATTTCATCTATTGTCACATATCGACACAAAAATTCCGGTTTGTCACGTTTAAACATGGTCAAACACTGTTCAGGATCATCAATACGTTCTTGTATTTGGTTAACAGTGGGAAAACGCGGCACCCACTTTGAACAGAGCTTTCTCATAGTCAAACAGTCATGCAATATAAAACCAACACGTTTTTTTATATCTTTACGACGTTAGCTAACTCGGGCAACTTCACTTTTCCATCATTTAAAACGTGTGGAATTTTACGGATTTTTTTGGTGTTACAACCTCATTTGGACGTCCGTTGCGTTCCGCATTATCGGTATCTCTACGACCACGTTTGAAGTCAGCAAACCAACGTTTTATTATTGTTTCTGATTGAGCGGAGTCCTTATAACACTTTTCAAGCCATTGCTTCGCTTGAACGGTATTTTTCCTATCAAGAAGCAGTGTAAAATTATGTAAAATGATCCATCGTTTTAAAAATAATAAAAGTAGTGTTACTCTTAGCAGAAGAACTCACCAACTTATGAGTAAAATATCATGAAATTTTAACAGCTTTCTTTAGAGTTTTATGTGTTAGGCCCGGGACTTTTCAGTCCATATATCCACTAAATAGTTGTTCGTTGGGAAAGCTGGCTGGTGAAGGTGATACATATATCCGTGCGAATTTGGAAAGAGTTTTAAGCTCATAATGTTTAACTTTCCACCAATCAAGTGAATTTTCATCTGAATCATAGGGGTGGGGGTTCTGTTTTTAGGTTCACCTTCACCTTAACTCTATGAGTCATGGTAATATCGCTTTTTAACCAAGTCTTCTTATCCACACTGGTGTTTTCTGGTTCACTATCGAAGGAATCGCTCATTATTCTTCTTTTTGTTTTTTCCAAATTTGCTTTCTGGTGATATAATAGGAGAACCAATGGGGACAGAGTTATTAACCATCTTTAATATTTCATCTTTTATTTTTTCTTCAGTGACTGGTTTGAAAAATGTATGCTTATATCACGAGGATCTAAATATGTTGAAATTGTATATAAGTTGTTATCTTCTAGAGAAGGCATTTTCGCAGATAATTGGGATTTCAGATTAAAGACTGCCAACCGAGTAGCATCACTACCTGGTTCTATTGTTAAAAAGTCTCATTTTTTTAAAAACATTTGAATGATAGGAATCACAGATGATATGAGTGCCTAAGAGATGCTCATTTCACGAGTGGTTTCTTCAAAAAGTTTCAGTAGATCCAGACAGTATTCTCTTTTTCCACTCTTCTGGCACAATTGATTCAATGTTATTGTCATTGGCATAAGTACTTTGCATCTTTTATCTTCGAAAAACAGTCAAACATATAGAATGTGCATTTCCTGGTAATCTGGTTTATATACTCAAAATATCATCTTCCGAACTTCTAGTGGTATCACTGTAATCTATGTTGCTGAACTGGCACAATCTATCGAGAAAAATGCCACGAATTTGTGCAGAAAATGCGGTTGTTATAAATTAAAAATAATACTTGCGTTATTAACTGAAACCAGTATATTTTAGATGAAATGGAAACCTTTTGATTTACCGAACCCGATTAAAAATGTCGATTTCATCGAAAGTTTGAACACCATATACGACTGAGGTGACCCCAAAACGAAACACGGACTGGCCATTCACGTTTACAGCTGCAACACTTCAATGAAGAACAGGGCTTTTTACGATGCCCACGGTGACTTGCTTATTGGTAAAACGTTACCTTTATTTCAACAAACTATAAAGTATTCTTAATAAAATTCAATCATTTTGCAGTCCCTCAACTTGGAGTTCTTTTAATAACGACCGAATTCGGAAAAATGGAAGTCGCTACCAATGAAATATGCGTCGTGTCACAAGGAATACGTTTCAGTGTCGATATAACAATGGCATCTCGCGGTTATATACTCGAAGTGTTTGGTAGGCATTTCACGTTGCCGGATTTGGGTCCTATAGGAGCGAATGGTTTAGCGGATCCTAGACATTTTCTCACTCCAGTAGCTTGGTGAGTCAGAACTTATTTCTTTCTATATACAGTGTCAATAATTGCAAGCCAAATTGACCTATGGCTTGATTCCACATTTTCTTTCTTTTTTCATTGCTGTACATATTTTACATTTTTGCAACGTTGATAATAGACATTACGGCTTTTTTGAAAAATATTTAATAATACTCTAAATCATGCACCAAAAACATGCTATTATTGCGGAAATAGACTTAAAAATGTTAAATTCACGGCTGATCGGTGTCGTTTGACGTCACTTCTATGTAAATAAACCATAAAAGTTAAGATGCAAAGTATTAAAATAATTTATTAGCCGGCTTGGTGGCGCAGTGGTAAAAGCAACAGGACGGTCCTCCTACTGTTGCAATAGCCGCGGGTTCGAATCCTGCTGGGGCATGGTCGTAAATTTATGATTGTGATTGTCCTAGGCAAGAGTGTAAAATCCGACAAGGAAAATGATCCCAGTCACGCCAATAACCAGGCTGGGTAAGAACGGATGTCTTCCGGGATTATTTCTAAATTGGTCACTCGCCAGTCAGTAGGCTTAATGCCAAGGACCGTGGTTCGGAGCCCACATTAAATAGTAGGTCTAGCCCAGATAAACCCATAGTTAGTAAAAGGAGACTTTAAAATATGTGAAAGAAAATAATTTATTTTTCCCGTTATTTAGGAATTCCAAAATGGTGTACGATCGCTCAACATGACAATATGTTAATAAAACCTCCTAACAAATTAGACAATGCAAATAACGATATAACACATTTCTCAATTTTGTCATGTTCGCCAGAGCTGAACTGATACCACATGCAGAGCTCATTTTTTCTATCAGGTCTTTCTTGCGTGTCTGGTCTTTACAGATCAGTGATACCAGTCCATGTCTGTGTACTCTTACGTGTTTGAAGCCATCTCCTGCTAACTCTTTACGGGTTAGCTTGCCTCTGATGGCGGCTAATGTCTCCGCGCCACTTGCTTTTTCCTTTCTGACTTTTTTTTTTCTATGACTGTTTTCAGTCGTTATTTTCGGTCCGACTGATCTTATTACTATATACTATCGGCTGTTTCAGTCATTTACGTTTAGTTACTATTTTCAAATGCGTGCAAGTAATGCGCCGAATGTATGCTTATATAGATTTATATGTAATATATGTGGTTTTATGTTTTTTTTTTGTAATTTGCTTGTGAATAACTATATATTGTAAATTAATATAGCAGCATTTTGGAACGCTAGTTTTCGAGGGCAAAAAAATTAAATTGTAAATGATAAATAGTAAGATAATTTTGACTAGTATAATAGGTAATACTTTCACACTTTTGACAAACTTTCACGATTTTTGTCCAAGTGTCTTGTTTGTCGAAACTTTTTTCCTAAAATCTTGAAAACTAAAATTAGGTTCCAAAGGTTTCAGAAATTGCATAGATCCAAAAGATTTTTTATATATATAATTTACAGAGAGCGATCTATCTACCTATTCTACACGAAATGTGCCCAAAGAAGATAACATATTCCAGGTTTTGTTAAACAGTATCATTAAACTATATGGATGTGAGAATTTGAGTCAAGATATGTGTTCGAACTCACACACGGTGGTGATCCAAATGTCGTTTAAATTATGTATCTGCTGCAAAGTTAAAGTAACTATAGTTGGTAAGTTATATTTTCATTTATATAATTAAATTTATGCTCGGATAGTATATCATCTATTCAGTGATGCAATCTAATAATAAATACATACAAATTATAAATATTTTAATAAGATAGTTACTTTTAGTTATATTTATTTAGAACCAGATTTTTACAAATGTATTTTTTATTGTATTCTCCGACCCTGGGCCTTTTATTCAATATCTCAATTGTGGGAAAATATAAACTGTATTTCTATTTTGGCTTATTCAATATATGTGTGGAGGTTGCTTTAAAAAATACCTGATTTTTGATTACATATTTTGGTTTTATCCTGAATATCTTTAAAAAAAAAACAGGACTGGTCTTTTAGATTTTTTGTTTATTTTGATTATTACTCACTTTATAAGGTTTTAGGAATCTATCCAAATTGTTTACTAGATATAAAAGTATAGATCTTGGGTTCTTACTAAAAGTTAATATTAACAGAATTGTGTTTATTTGTTTTAGATACATTTCTGACTTATCGATATGTCTAGTGTTGTTTTTATTCCAATAAAAGTATATTGTGGAAATATAAACTGGTTATTAGATAATATATTTGTCTTTGGCTTTTCAAAATGGCATACACCGTGCCAATCAAGTTTGTAGATATTACAGGTTAATTGGGATAACATTGGTTTTGTTATGTTATTTTGAATTCATGTATTTGGTCATCTTGAATAGAGCTTTCCATAAATAATCCATTCATAAATCAGCTTATCAGGTAGTACAATTTTCTTAATTATTAATTTCACCTTCATTCTCCATTTTCAGATCTTCTATTACACAGTGAGCTAAATAGTATACAAACAAGTTTTTATATCTCTAATTTACAATTCAATTCATATGAATATCTTGTAAATGTGTTTCTATTCTCTTTTTTCATTCTGGGCTCTATGCTTCAATCCTTAAAGTTTTGAAATATTTTTCAAGTGCTAGTGTGAACTTTCTTTCGAAATACTGGGGTGTGAAACATTTTGTTGTCCATACTATTGCTTAAAATTTTTCTGTTCTAGTACAATTGCATTTTATTTAAGTTAAGGTATGATAGGCCATTGCATGATGCGTCTATAACATAATTAAATGCATAACAATCTCATGGTCAAAGAAGATTAAGCGATGAAGCTGCTGTACTCCTCTCAAAGCATTATCTCTTCTTCGTTGGAATAATCCTAGGGCTTGTTAGGGCCAAGTGGCATCCGTAATATAGGCAAATATCCATTTCGATCTGGTGGAAATCACTGAAAATGTACAGAGTGGTGAAGTATTAACTTATCAATTTGTCAAATATATATCAGATATATTTAGGAGTGGATTTAGTATGCTTTCTGAGTAGGCGTAACATACATGCCATAATCACATTCCATTCACGTCATAAAGAAAGTATAACCAAGTATGACCGAAGAAACTATCTTACTATAGGGTATTTGAATGTAACTGTAATTACAATTATAATATACGTAATTAAGGTACAGTTTACTTTTATTTCAAGAAATATAGCGATTACCCATGGAACTAATTTATAGTCTGTTCAATAAAACAGTGAACTCACGTCATCTGATTTTATGACGTCAAAATGTCACAATGTTGCCGCATCAACTCTGAGTTTTAGTTTGTTTTAGCTTTGACATACAACATAAAAATAAAAACCATCGTTATAAAATATAATTTATTTTAATATGGCAGTACCTCTAATGCGTATATTATTGAAGGACTTAAAACTACGATTAATTATGCAGTTATAATAGTTTGTAGGTTAGGGTTGTGTTTTATTATATTTGTATTACATTTTTTCCATACTACCTATCAAAGTTCCAGGCGTGTTTTTATGTAGTGGTATTTCCTGGAGGCCTAATCCATATAATTAACAAATGTATATCCAAGTATTATATTTTGTTGTCATTAGAGCATACTTTTACGCTTAGTGCTTTTTTTGGTGCGCTATTTCCTTGTAAAGTAATTTTGATGTCACTATATTTCTTCTTATTTTGTTCTGTTACTACCTGTATACATCTTTCTTGATAAATCTAGATTTAATCATTGCGCTCTTCCTAATGCATTTGCCATTTCTGCAAAATATTTAGTAGTCATTCTCTCATCGTACATTTTAACTAAATGCTCATGTATATTATAAACAATTACACACATATCTGTGCACATATATATTTCACATTTTTCAATAATATTTCCTGTAGTTCTAGTATATTAATTATATATTCACCTTTAGTTGTTTCCGCTCTCATCACCCTGTCTTGGAAATTGTTAGTATTGAATCATAGTCCGATTTTCAGAAAGTTTCAAGTGAATAACTAAGCTGTTAATTTTCTGATGATTCCGTCATGTGTGAATTTCTTTTTCAATGCGTCTGATCGAGTTTAAACAAACCGAAGGGTTAATAACCCATTCCTGTTTCCAGCAGGAAGAACTATAATATATTGAATGACTATGGAATATCGACGGCGACGAATGGAATCTTATCCAGGAGCCGCCATTCGACCGAAAAAATTTGGGCGAGAGGGGAAAACTGATGGGATTATGAATGACATAAGTTTTGGTTTCAAGAAAATAACGCTGTTTTTTTTGCCTTGTTTTTTAATTATTATTACAAAGATGTTTTTAAATGATAAATATGTGTTTAATACATATTAATAGTTAGTAATAACACATATAATTATATAAAAAACATGAAAAATTAAAATAACTGTATATGGGAGAATTTTGTCATGAAATCTATAATAATATTTAATTTAGTAGATTCGTACTTTGCAAATGGCAATTATTAACAAAATTAAAATTTATAAAATTAAAATAACGTCTTAAAAGTAAAGGTTATGTTACTTGTTCTTCGATGAAGTATAATGAAGGTAGAAGGATAATGATTGATGAAACAATAATGAAGTTAAGTATTTATACATATCGATACCCTTTGTAGCACAAAACACGTTAAATAACATGGGAGGACTATTTTACAAGCTGCGGAGGAAAATATGTTCAATAATAATCTCATAAAATAATTATTGACAACAAAAATATTCTCTCTTACCTATATATGTTATTCTTTAGGTGGTTATGTCTCACCTTCAAGAAAATAATTAAATTACTAGAATATAACCATACACCATGCAGTAAATATAAATTCGTACTTGTCCATAAAATTCTTGTCTCTATCCTTAAGGGGTGAGTTTCTTGAATATATATCCATTTTGTGTCGCCAAATAGAGGTAATATTTTTAATTAATTATTTTACTAAGTCTACCTCAGTAGTCATTACAGAATTGTAATTGTTTCATATCTTTAGGAATCTATAAATCTATCTATAAAAATCGATAAATACTAAAGTTGTATGAACATAAGAATTCTTAAATATTCTAAGAGTCCTTAAGAAGATATTCTTATCATAATCTTCAAACGAGTTGGATTTCAATCTTATTGGTATTTTCTTCCTTATCATAACATTGTTTATTATGTTACTGACCATACTTAATAATTTGATATTCTCTAAAAACGCGTACCGTCGAAAAGTGATTGACGAAACATTCCATTTTTGCTAATGTTTCATCAAAGAAAAAACTTAGTTAATTATTGATAAAAAAATAGTGATCCCAGACGACAAATCCACATAGGTTTGCATTTTTGCTTCCATTTTCCGTTTCCTAATCCCAATGCATTAATGTGCCTGCAAGTGGAATGGTATACAAATCAATACAAATCAAAGGAGACTTTATTAGATTACATCATTTTACATGTATTCTTTTCTCAAGACAAATGAAGATTGTCCTACTTGAAATCTTGGTTGAAATGTATGTGGAGCAGAAGTATGATTAAGGTATAACGATTATAATAAACTTAAACCATTGAATACTACTATTTTCTGAGCACAACTAATTAAACCTATATTTACTTTTTTAGGTGATATTCGGGTCAAGATGACCCTTTAAATTTTACTGGAGACTGAAATTCACCAAATCCTCAGTAACAAATTGAAACAAATCAAATTGCATATATTTGTTGAAGCATTTATTAAGTTTGTAAGGTCCTGTATGTGCGTAGTTATTGAGACCTTACATTTCTTTCAAAGTGAATGTAAAGAGAATATGTTAGCACTATTACTGGTAATAAAATTATTGTTTTTGGGTTGTTTTATTCCAATATAGGGACCAATTTGCAGTTCAAGATGAAATCAGTTGTAACTTGTATAAATGCATGATTCATTATTTTTCAGCGTCGAACTAAAAACAACTAGGATCTGACTACCTACAGAGGTCCTCGTCGGCAGTTGCACGGGGACTATCAATAAGGTCTTTTTAGAGGGTTGTTCTTTCACTAACATAGAGCGATTCATCATTAATCTATTTTTACCAATCAAATTATGTGAAAAGTGCTATCATTACATATAAAAATTTGAACTGGTTATGAAGGTAATCAATTTCTGTCTCTAGATTAGCAATCGACAAATTGTTTATTTGTTGATTAACTGTTAATGAGTACAGATTTGTATAGTCTGATTATTCAGCCTAATGATTTCAGATGATGAATCAGTTTCTATGTTCCTAATTTGGACTTCTATATTTGCTCCATGTCCGAGTCTGATCTTTGTCACCTAGATGTATGTGAGCGTACTTGCTACCTCTCACATTCTTTCTCGAGATTTTCGTACTTTTACATTCCTTTTGGATAGTGTGTGATATCTTGGTGGTAGGATATCTCGAACGTAAATAACTATCATCTCACTCAAAGCTTGTTTATCTAGTGCATGATATTGTTGCACATTTCATTCAAAGGTTTTACGTTTATTCCGACGATGTCTCTGTCGGGTAGCGAGTGGATATAAGTACGAATGTTGAGCTCTTGGTCTTCAGAACTCCTCCGCCCGTTCTATTACTAGATCGGATTGGGAGGTCTCAAGAGAAAGAAGAGGTTCAGCTAAGTTATGTGCATTCTTAATGTCATTAATGATATCGGAAACCAATTTTTGATGTTCGACCTTCTTCCTCATGCTTTTGATAACTTAAAGGGATCTTTCTGGGAAGAAGGGCGCCAGAGCCTAGTTCATTGCTAATATTTTACGTAAGCGTGACTTCACGGCGTGCTAGCAGGCGTTTTTCCTCTGCAGTCCATCTGGACTTTCTGATTTTAGGACATGAATCCGCAAGGACGCGGCTGTCCCTCCAGTCTTTATAAGCGCGATTTTGGTGCACTGCGCTCCCTGATTTTGTTTTGAACACTCCGTTGCATTCTGGGTGTTCACATTTGTAACCCTAACTAGGATCGGTCTTGACGTGTCCATCACGCCTCCAATTCACCTTGCAGAGACAGCGGACTATATGGAATGAGTATTATTATGATGAATGATAGTATTATGGGTGCTTGTACGGTCTGTTTATAGGTGAACTGCACACGTACAGATTTAGTTTTATCAATTCTTATTTTCCAAGCTTGTGTCCAATTATTTATATTGTCACTTGCCTTTTGTAATTTTCGTGAGGTTTTTTCACTATTGTCTTCGACAGCTATAATCGCAGTATCATCAGCAAATGTAGCCATCGTAATATTCTCCATTTGTGGTATATCACAAGTGTAGAGTAGATAAAACATTGGTCCCACTACACTTCTTTATGGTACACCTGCTTTAGCTTGGTTTATTATAAAGTAAACTTATTCTTGTTTGACTCTAAGCATTCTGGTTGTAATGCATGATTTTAATAGTTCGGTGTGTTGTTTTGGTAGCATTTTCTGTAGTTTATGAACAAGGCCTTCATGCCAAACCTATTCGTAGGCTTTTTCAGTAACATCTGTTATTCTGTGAATCTGGTCAATTGTTGAGTGCTTGTTAATAAACCCAAACTGGTGTGTTGATATTAGGTTTTTTCTCTCTATGATCGGTTTTATTCTTTTCAACAGGAGTTTTTCAAAAACCTTAGATATTACTGGCAGCAATGATATAGGTCTATAGGCTTTTATTTCGTTTGATGTCATCCCAGGTTTTGGGATCATTATAATTTCCGCCATCTTCCAAATGCCTGGGACACGTTTTAATCTAAATGCTATATTGATCAAGTTGGTGAGTTTTATAATCCCCATTCTTGGTACTTTTTGCAGTAATTCTGTTATTAATTATCGTAGCCTGGTGATTTCCTGGGGTTAATGTCAGTTTTAATAACCTTGGTTAGCTCTTTCGGCGTGATAATCATCGAATTTTCAGATTCTATGTCCGGCAAATTATATTCAATATTAGTTTTGTTTGGTTTGAAAGTTTCTTCTAGATATTCAGCAAATGGTTCTGCTTTTTGGTGACCCACATAGGTCTCTTATAGGTGGACTGTGTAGACATGAGCCCGTTTTTTGTGGCTTTCCAGAGTGAATAATCAGTTTCTTTATCATCTGTTAAATTTCTCAGATAGTCATTTATTGTTTTGTTTTTAATTTCCAGTATTTTCCTTTTCAGTCTTTGGGTTATATTGTTTAAACTATTTTTATTTTCAGGTGTTCTGCTTTGTTGCCATTTTTTTCGTAATTTTTGTTTTTCATCTACAATTTCCTTCACTTCTTTGGATAATTAATTACTTTAATTGTACTCTTAGTTACTGGAATATTATTCCAAGCAGCTTGTTGAATGTCTACTACGAATTTTTCTGCTTCAAAATTTAATTGTTCAGTTGTCTTGAGGGATACATTTAGTTGAGTTTGTTTATTCATTTCTTCAGCAAATCCTTCCCAGTCTGGTATCTTGTTTGTGAACGTTGATTTTCCTTCTTTTCTTATTATATTTTCGCTCAACGTCAGAATCACTGGCGTATGATCTGAACTTAGCTCAAAATATTCTTCGAATTTTATATAATTGGATGCTATGTTTCCTACTATGAAGAAATCCAAATGGGGTCTGAGGATTTCTGTTAATCAGTCGGCCAATAAGTTGGTTTTCATCTTAGTTCAGCAGCTGCTTTATGCAGTTCACTGCCTTTAGTTGTTGTCATTCTGCATCCCCATGTTGTATTTTTTGCATTGAAATCACCTTCAATTATACATTTTTCTCCCAGGTTGCTTAGGACATTGAAATAATTTTCGATTTAATTTTTTTTATTGTATCTTATATATATATATATATATATATATATATATATATATATATATATATATATATATATATATATATATATATATATATATATATATATATATATCGGATATTTTAACCCTGTATCTGCTTGATTTAACAGTTACTGCTGTTACCTGATTTTCTACGGTACTGAGCCCAGGTTCTTGATGGTGGGAAACGTTCTTTTTTATTATTATTGCACTTCCTCCTCTTGCGGTCTTAACTGGATGTATGGTATGATAAAATGTATATCTTCTACAGCTTCTAGCTTCTTTGGGTTTTCTACACCCTGTGGTGATATGTTTGCCTGAACATTTTACACAGCTAGGTTCTCTTCTCCTGAATTTCTGAGTGTGTCCATGCGATTGGCATCTTTTGCATTGCGGTATTAAGTTCGATTTTTTAAGAGGTTCGATTATTATTTCGACCCCAAAAATTGTTTTTGCGCCCGTGTCTTGTTCAAAGGCTATCATTTAATTTATTTCATTAATTTAAAGTAGAATATAATATAATTTTCAAAAAAAAAAAAATTATGATATTGTTGACAATATTACGGTTTTCCATATTTGAAATTCCTATCCTTTGATTGCCTTAGTTCTTACTAGATGCCGCGCGCCGCTTGTTCTCTTTCTCTAGTTAATATGTTCGCAATTAATTTGTAGATTTTGTGGATTATTTCTTATATTCCCGTTTTAATTACTAACTTTTCCTTTTAATTAAATTAGAATTACCCGTAATTTATGTCGTTGGATATTGTTTTCGTCTCTCATTTAGAAGAATTGACGTACGCGCATGGGAGGTTATGTCTTCGTTCTGATTATACGTTTTGTTTACTTTATTTTATTATTGTTGTGTTTTTAGGTTTTCTTATGGATTAGACTGATCGTGTGTGATTTGGCGATCTACGACTTGTTTGTTTTACCCCCTCACACCACTTGGTGGTTTTGTCGGACACAATCTTTGTCACTAGAAAATTTGCTTGTGCTTGACGATTGAATACCACCAGAGTAGGATTGTACTTTTGTATGAATATTTGGTATTATTTCAGGGTGAGTTTAGATATTATCTTTATCCGCCTTTTCTTATTCTTAATTGATTAATTAGATGACCCTTGTTTTTTGATTTTGTAAGGCATGAAGTCCACTGAGATTGCTACTCCGTGGGACGGTGAAGTGACGCCGTAAATATGTTTTGATGTTGTTTAACTACCTTTATTTTATTTTATTTTGTTGCTAGTTATTTTCCCACCAAGATATCAACAGTGAATTTATGTTTCTTTGTATTTTTTAGGTTATCTGCGTCCAGGTTCTTTGGCAGAATTGGTGGAATTGACCGTGATTTATATGGAGATGATATATCCGTGGTACCATGCAGCTCTTCTGTACTCGACGATTAAACACTATCAGATTAGGATTTTACTTTTGCTTGAGTACTTTTGGGTATGTTGAATATTATATTTGTTTTCATTAGACTTATCTGTTCGAAATTTATTAGTTAGATGACTTATGTGTTTTGATTTGCAAGGTATGAGGTCTATTGAGATTACAACCCCGTGGGTCGGTGCAGTAACTTCGTGAATGTCTTTCATATTGTTCAACTTCTTTTATTGCCAATCATCCTCCCATCGGGATATCAACAGTTTATTTATGATTTTTTATGTTTTAGGTTATGGATTTTTTGACAGACTTGATGGAATTGATTTTGTCCTAGTTGGTGGATTGGACAAAGCACTTTGGGACTATTGATACTGTGAATTTGCTAGTTTTCTATATTATAAGATGAGTATTATTTGTCTCGTTTTATGAGGTGTGTCTCTGACGTTTGAATGATTGTTTTAGATGATTGTGTTTTATGCAAAGGTTGTGAGGAGGTTATTTTGCGAAGATAGATACGACCTTGACGATATGAGATGATGATTATTGTCTTTATTTTTAGGTAGGTTGGGCGACACAACAAGACTCCTATGATTGATTATGTGATGCGGACCTGTAGTGCTATTGCTCAAACTAAAGCAAACCATCAGCACCTCTCGATCTTCTCCATGCCATTTTACATGATTGAAGCATATTCTCCCATGCTCGTCGTTCCGAATGGTCAGCTTATTTTAATTGTTTAATGGTTCCTATAATTTGGCTTTTTTTCTTGCTTATTATTATTATATTAATTACTTAATGATGCTCTGATTATAGTAACCATTGTTTTGAATTAAAAAACTATGTAATAGTTGCATGCAGTAACGCTAACATCTAATAATAGTATGCCTAATATTAATCATTTTGAATGTCTATTTGTGGGATTGTGGAATTGTCTGTGCCTATCTCTATGTTTCTCAAGGGGCATCTCTTATATATAGAGAGTTATCTTGACATAGCTATTATTCGTATTGTGCTTTATTGGTTTAATTAATAATGAGGGTTTATATTACTGATTTCTTCTTGTTGTTTTTGTTATTATCAGTTGTCAATTCTGGGATCGCAGGACTTCTGCGATATTTTCTTCTTCATTAATAACTTTGTTTGCCCAATCATTCAATATTTCAATTTTCTTCTTGTTTGTTTTGTTGTGTGCATTTCTCATTTCCATCTGATCATTGGGAATTTTATAAAGATCTCTGGCGCTCAACCTTTCGGCCTTTGTGCATTCATTCATGATGACTATCCTGGCTGCATCCGCGTACTGCTTCCGTGATTTTCAGTCTGAATCTCTTGATGTATGGTTCCATGTTTCTATGGTTTGTTATCAGTTGCACTGCTTTTCGGTTTAGCTCTAACCTTTCAAATCCTAGTGTTTTGCAGTGTTTGTAAGTGTTGCGGCCGTTGGTGCATTCATCCCAGTATCTTTGCTATTTTCGTAGAATCCATTTCTTCTTTTCTTTTCTTGCTGTGATTTTACTGGTCCAACCCAGACCGGCTTTGTCTGTCTGATTCTTCTCAGTGGCGGCCTTGGCTAGTTGGTCGACCTTTGTTTATTTCGTTGTGGTATTGTCCCATGATATTTCCGCTTTGATATCCCCGGCTGCTCGCTCTCGCAATACCTTCTGTACTTTGGCTACCGGTCTGATCTTTGTCTCGTCGTTCTCCAGCTGCTAGATAGTCGCTCTGCTATCTGTTTTGATGACGGCATGCATATCGCCATGTTTTTCTTCTAGTATTCTTATGGCTTCTTGTATGGCTAGAAATTCAGCTACCCTGCTGTTAATTTCATTTTCTAGTCTGATGCATGCCACTTCCTCTGTCCCGTCGCTCTGCGAATGAATATACCTGCTCCTGCTTTTTCCTGCTTCACACTAGCATCCGTCCATACCTTCATTATGTGTCTTCCTATCTCGTTCTGCTCGATCCCCACGGTTTTTCCCATGGCCAGCACATGTATTTTTGCTCCGGCCTTGGCGGGCCTAGTGGATAACCGTATTTTTCTGCCGCCCATGCTCTTGCTTCGGTTTCTATTGGTAGAAGAACTACTCCTGCGATTGTAGCGCGCTCGTCGGTGCTGTTTTATATGCGCCTGTGATTAATATTAGGGCGTATCTTTGAATCGCGTTTAGCTTCCTCTGAGTGTGTACTTTATTTAGGTACCCTCCCCATGTCTCGGACCCGTATAGTATGGCTGGCTTCACGACTCTCTCGTATACATTTTTCATTATGTCCCTTGTCATATTTCCGTACTTCCGGCGTATAGGTCCCGCCATTTTGGCAACGACGGTTTAACCCTTTTCTTTGACCGCATTCAGATATGCGGTTATTATTGTATGGTTAATTTATATGTTTTTCCTATCCAATATCACTCCCAGGTACCTCATCTGGTCTTTAGAAGTTATGATGTCTTCATTTAATTTAATTCCTATCTTCGGAAATCTGGACCTTCTGGGTTCTACAGTGGTTTCTCTCCTGCGGTCATTCCTTATTTTCTTCAATTCTTCCATCATAAAGGGGATCTCCTTCTTTGGATATATCATAACTTCTGGTTTTTCTTTGTATTGTGTTGTGTTTCTTGTATTGTACTCTTGATTCTTCTGCCCATTCAGTATTGTCAGTATTTGTTCCATTCTTGTTTAATTTCAGTAGGTTTTCGATGGCTGATTGCGATGATTTGGTCATCGGCGAACGCTTGTGCTCTCACATGTGTCTGTTGTGTGCTAATCTCAGCTATCTTATCGAACCAGGAGTTGATATTAATCAACCGTAGAGTCGGGACTATGCTCGATCCTTGTAGCCGCCCCTTCTTTATTCCGAACTGGATTTTGTTCTCATTAATCCCTGCTTTCATCATTTCATTTAATACAGTAACTTGTGTTGCTGTATTGAAAGCATTTTTTGGATCTAATGCCACAACCAGCACTTTTTTTTTCTCTTTGTGATTCCACAATCTGCCCTATAGGCAATAAGTATTTCTTATGTCTATATTATATTTACATGGCATGCAGAAAATCACTTCATTAAGCGATCTTCTGTATAATATATCTTAATTAATTAGTCTTATTCTAAAATTTATATATGTCCAGTAATCAGATCAGGGGGTGTTAAACGTTTCAGTCTACGCACTTCACGTCGCATATTTAGCTGATTAGCGAGTATATTGGGATGCACCAACATCCTTTCGAAGTACTTCACACAAACACGTTGAACTACACTCGTTATAGGTTCTAGAGGAATATCGCGTTGTATCACTTTATTTGAAATTTAGTACGGAGCATTAACAATGGCACGCAACACTTTATTTTGGAACCGTTGAATGATGGATTAGATTTGCTAGCGGTACCCCATAGTTGGATTCCGTATGACCAAATAGTTAAATTAATACATTGTTACTAGTCGTTTCCGTCTAACCTACAATTTGTCTTTATGTTAACTTAAATCTACATATATAACTAGGAGGACCCATCGGCGCTAACTCAGTCTCTGATGAGTAATACTTTATTGATAAATTTTCACGAATTTTGTCTGAGCCTCTTGTTTGTCGAAACTTTTTTCCTAAAATCTTGAAAACTAAAATTAAGTTCCGAAGCTTTCAGAATTTTCATAGATCCAAAACAATTTTTTACAGAGCAATTGTTAAATTTCTTTTAAAAATATTAATCGTAAAGAGGTGAATAAAGCACTTCCTTTAAAATTATATTATTTATTACATGAAAATAGAAATTAGTATATTTTTCCTATTCTTTTTTTAAGTTAATCAGTTGAATGATTATATAATCTCTGTCTCGCTTACACTACCATTAGAAAATATAAAGACATTTAAAATTAACTGGTCCAAGCATCTATCTCTTTCCTATCTCACATTTTGTACAGGCAAGACTTTGTACATCTTCGTCTGACATCACAAATGAAAAAACAGTCGAATAGTGTATTTGACAGTAGCTATTTTTTTGACAGTTCCCAACGCTAATCTGAACTAATCCCGCCATTAGTCCCTGGCCAACTTCGTTGGCGTTCGCTTAATTATTATTTGTGTTGTAGGGTTTGATTTAAAATATTTATCTGAATATGTCGAAAAAAAAATATGCTGAAAAATATGACGAAGTGAAATGAGAGTTTTCTACAAAAAAAGAGACCTGGAAATTTTAAATAAATGCTAGGTAATAACATGTCTTTATGAAGATATGTATTACAACTTGAATCTAATCCAGAAACTCAAGATACCTGAAAGAAAAGTCCATTAAGGTAAGCAACTAAAGAATTTTATTGATAATCAGCAGTAAAAAAAATTATATATATTTATATAATTTACAGAGAGCGATATATCTACCTATTCCTCTACACGAATGTACCCAGAGTTGATAACATATTCCAGGCTTTGTTAAACAGTATCATTAAACTATATGAACGTGAAAATTTGAGTCGATATGTGTTCGAACTCACACACGGTGGTGATCCAAATGTCGTTTAAATTATGTATCTGCAGCAAAGTTAAAGTAACAATAGTTGGTAAGTTATATTTTCATTTTCATAATTAAATTTATGCTCGGATAGTATATCATCTATTCAGTGATGCAATCTAATAATAAATACATACAAATTATAAATATTTTAATAAGATAGTTGCTTTTACTTATATTTATTTAGAACCAGATTTTTACAAATGTATTTTTTTCTATTGTATTCTACAGACCCTGGGCCTTTTATGTAATATCTTAGTTGTGGGAAAATATAAACTGTATTTCTATTTTGGCTTATTCAATATATGTGTGAAGGTTGCTTTAAAAATACCTGATTTTTGAATGCATCTTTTGGTTTTATCCTGAATATTCTTTAGAAAAACAGGACTGGTCTTTTAGATATTGTGTTTATTTTGGTTATTACTCACTTTGTAATGTTTTAGGAATCAATCCAAATTGTTTACTGGATATAAAAGTATAGATTTTGGGTTCTTACTAAAAGTTAATGTTAACAGAATTGTTTTTGTTTGTTTTAGATACATTTCTGACTAATCGATATGTCTAGTTTTGTTTTTATTCCAATAAAAGTATATTGTGGAGGTATAAACTGGTTATTAGATAATATATTTGTCTTTGGTTTTTCAAAATGGCATACACCGTGCCAATCAAGTTTGTAAATAATCCATTCATAAATCAGCTTATCGTTTGATTTTATTTAATCAGGTAGTACATTTTTCTTAATTATTAATTTCAGATTCATTCTCCATTTTCAGATCTGCTACACAGTGAGCCAAAGAGTATACAAACAAGTTTTTATTTCTCTAATTTACAATTCATTTCATAAGAAAATCTTGGAAATGTGTTTTTATTCTCTTTTCATTCTGGGCTATATGCTTCAATCCTTCAAGTTTTGAAATATTTTATTTTCAAGTGCTAGTGTGAACTTTCTTTCGAAATACGGGGGTGTGAAACATTTTGTTGTCCATACTATTGCTTCAAGTTTTTCTGTTACAGTACAATTGCATTTTATTTAAGTTAAGCTATGATAGGCCATGAATGATGCGTCTATACTATAATTAAATGCATAACAATCTCATGGTCAAAGAAGATTAAGGCGATGAAGTTGTTGTACTCCTCTCAGAGCATTATCTCTTCTTCGTTGGAATAATCCTGGGGATTCTTGGGGCCAAATGGCATGCGTAATATAGGCAAATATCCATTTCGATCTGGTGGAAATCACTGAAAATATACAGAGTGGTGAATTCCTAGGTATGATACTTGATACACTTGCGTTGTATTTACTTGTTAGTTTAGTTTTCTAAGTTTACTATTTTGTCTCCTTCATCGGGATTTGGACAATAATTTTCGTCGTCATATTCAAAATAATATTGATCAAATATTTGAAATTTTGAATATCGTAACCGAAGTTATGTAGTTTATTTTCAGAGAACCTAGTATTTGAATCGTTAGGGAGACCTTTTTCGATAAGTGCTAATTGTTTTACTAAGAATGGCACCTGAAACAAATAAACAATAAAGGCGCTGTAGAGACGAAGTGAACCAATCGGATCCCATCGCGGCTCAATGCATAGCGATTAAAACAATAAGTCCAAATTTCCTGTAAGGTTAAATCTCTCTTTTTCTATGGATCTATCTTATATTTGCCGCTTTGTATGGTTTATTACTGGTATCCCACCACTTCCAATTAGATGATCCTTAAAGGTACGCCCACACTTGATGTATTTGATACATTTGAAAGTGTGGATAAACTTTAAGACCCTAGACCTATATAAGGATACGTTACTCCTCTGTCTTCTGTGGATTTTTCGCATGGGCATATTGAGCTCCATTTAATTTTAAAACAGAATAATGGGAGTTTGTCGCATGCGTACATACAGCTTTATTTACTTATATATTTTTATGGTGATTATTACACACACACACACACACACACACACACACACACACACATATATATATATATATATATATATATATATATATGTGTATATATATATATATAAGCAGCTAAATAAGTTCATGAGGTAAATAAAAATGGTATAATTTTGGAAACACATTTTCATATATAGACATCATTATTTTTTATAAATAAATATACACACATTTGATAAACAATTGATTTGGTGTTGAAGCTATATATAAGGAGGGAAATAAACATTGAGCATTTTTTGAAATATCACATTTTATTTAAAAAATTATTGAATAAAATTAAATAATAAAAATAATTTCTATATGCCTTTCTATTTTTACAAAACACCATATTTGAATTAATTTACATATTTGAACAATTATCAAGATCTCCGAAAATCATATAAATAGACAATACCATAAAAAAGACCAAAATCGTTTAGATCAAACCCAACCAATATATATTTAAAACCAAATGAAAAAGACCCCACTATATATGAAAGCAGGGAAGTTCTCCTAAAAATCTCCAAATATGATCAACTATGATCGCTCACTTCTTGATCCACAAACCTCATTAATGACTTGACTACTTCCAACACAAGAAGAATAATTTTCTGACCTGTTCTTATTATCATTAAGTTTTGGCATATGTTGATAGCTATCCGATGTCGTCGAAAACGATATTGTTATAGATTTGGCAGCAAACGTTCCCTCTATAAATAAAATTAATGCTGTTTGGATTTTATACCTTTTAAAAATATAACCCTACATTTTGAACTCACCCCCCTTCTTCCATATTTTAAATCCAATCTCAAAAAATATAAAGACATTTAAAATTAACTGTTCCAAGCATCTATCTCTGTCCTTTCCTATCTCACATTTTATACAGACAGACTTTGTACATCTTCGTCTGACATCACAAATGAAAAAACAGTCGAATCGTGTGTTTGACGGTAGCTATTTTTTTTTGACAGTTCCCAACGCTAATCTGAACTAATCCCGCCATTAGTCCCTGGCCTACTTCGTTGCCGTTCGCTTAATTGTTGTTTGTGTTGTAGGATTTGGTTTAATATATTTATCTGAATATGTTAAAAAAATGACGAAGTGAAATGAGAGTTCTACAACAAAGGAGACCTGGAAATGTTAAATACATGCTAGGTAATAACATGTCTTTATGTAAATATGTATTACAACTTAGATCTAATCTAGAAACCCAAGATACCTGAAAGAAAAGTCCATTAAGGTAAGCAACTAAATAATTTTAATGATAATCTGCAGTAAAATATTATATATATATAATTTACAGAAGGCGATCTATCTACCTATTCATCTACAAGAAATGTACCCAGAGATGATAACATATTCCAGGTTTTGTTAAACAGTATCATTAATCTACATGTGTCTGAGAATTTGAGTCAAGATATGTGTTTGAAGTCACACATTGTGGAGATCCAGATATCGTTCAAATTATGTATCTGCCGCAAAGTTAAAGTAACAATAGTTGGTAAGTTATATTTTCATTTTCATAATTAAATTTACGCTCGGCTAGTATATCATCTATTCAGTGTTGCAATCTAATTATAAATACATACAAGTTATAAATATTTTAATAAGATAGTTACTTTTAGTTATATTTATTTAGAACCAGATTTTTACAAATGTTTTCTTTTATTGTATTCTATCAACCCTAAGCCTTTTATGCAATATCTCAGTTGCCGGAAAATATAAACTGTTTTTCTATTTTGGCTTATTCACTATATGTGTGGAGGTTGCTTTAAAAAATACCTGATTTTTGAATAAATATTTTGGTTTTATCCTGAATATCTTTAAAAATAACAGGACTGGTCTTTTAGATTTTTAGTTTATTTTATTTTGATTATTACTCCCTTTATAATGTTTTAGAAATCTATCCAAATTGTTTACTAGATATAAAAGTATACTTCTTGGGTTCTTACTAAAAGTTAATGTTAACAGAATTGTGTTTATTTGTTTTAGATACATTTCTGACTTATCGATATGTCTAGTGTTGTTTTTATTACAATAAAAGTATATTGTGGAAATATAAACTTTTTCAAAATGGCTTAAACAGGTGCCAATCAAGTTTGTAGATATTACAGGTTAATTGGGGTAACATTGGTTTTGTTATGTTATTTTGAATTCATGTATTTGGTCATCTTGAATAGAGCTTTCCATAAATAATCCATTCATAAATCAGCTTATCAGGTAGTACAATTTTCTTAATTATTAATTTCACCTTCATTTTCCATTTTCAGATCTTCTGCTACACAGTGAGCTAAAGAGTATACAAACAAGTTTTTATTTCTCTAATTTACAATTCAATTCATATGAAGATCTTGGAAACGTGTTTCTATTCTCTTTTTTCATTCTGGGCTCTATGTTTCAATCCTTAAAGTTTTGAAATATTTTATTTTCAAGTGCTAGTGTGAACTTTCTTTCGAAATATTGGGGTGTGAAACATTTTGTTGTCCATACTATTGCTTGAAGTTTTTCTGTTGCAGTACAGTTGTATTTTATTTAAGTTAAGGTAAGATTGAGGCCATCGCATGATGCGTCTATAACATAATTAAATGCATAACAATCTCATGGTCAAAGAAGATTAAGCGATGAAGCTGTTGTACTCTTCTCAAAGCATGATCTCTTCTTCGTTGGAATAATCCTAGGGCTTGTTAGGGCCAAGTGGCATCCGTAATATAGGCAAATATCCATTTCGATCTGATGGAAATCACTGAAAATGTGCAGAGTGGTGAAGTATTAACTTATCAATTTGTCAAATATATATCAGATATATTTAGGAATGGATTTCTGCAATATAATTTTCCCGTTACGCTTTCGCACGATTCGCCATTTCTGTTCAGGGTGTCGGAGATAAATGAGTAAAATTGAAAAATTAAAATAACATGTATATGGGAGAATTTTGTCATGAAATCTATAATAATATTTAACTTAGTAGATTCATACTTTGCAAATGGCAATTATCAACAAAATTAAAATTTATAAAATTAAAATAACGTCTTAAAAGTAAAGGTTATGTTACTTGTTCTTGGATGAAGAATAATGAAGGTAGAAGGATAATGATTGATGAAACAATAATGAAGTTAAGTATTTATACATATCGATACCCTTTGTAGCACAAAACACGTTAAATAACATGGGAGGACTATTTTACAAGCTGCGGAGGAAAATATGTTCAATAATTATCTCATAAAATAATTATTGACAACAAAAATATTTAGTTTACTAAGGGTTGTTAGAACATTATTTTTCAATATATGATTGTTTGGGGCATACATGAAAGTGGTGCAAATACTAGAAGTAGCGATAGCATGAAAGAGTTTAAATAATAATGTCAAATTACTACTAACTTTATTTAATTCGTACAATATCTCACGCATTTTAAAAATGTATCAAACCCTTCCACATGTAAAAATAACCACCCGTTAACCACACTGCACATAACAATTGAGAGTACAACATTTTCTAGCTACAATATAAATAAAACCCATTAAATACAGTAATTTTAGAAAAGAGTCTCTTACCTATATATGTTATTCTTTAGGTGGTTATCATAACACTGCGGTATGAAGATGTTACTCTTTCAATTTTTCCAACATTTGTCTAAATGTGCTTGCTGGCAGGTTTATTTTTTAAAAGATACGACTATAATATTTTCTAATAAGGACTGTGACTTCTTGATCTAACTCATCTTGTACTCGTCAACAGTTATTATTTTCATAGTACTTGTGCCTGAAATAATTTCTTCGCGATTAACGCATGTGTCACCTTCAAGAAAATAATTAAATTACTAGAATATAATAACCATACACCATGCAGTAGATATAAATTCGTACTTGTCCATACAATTCTTGTCTCTATCTTTAACGGGTGAATTTCTTGAATATATATCCATTTTGTGTCGCCAAATAGAGGTAATATTTTTAATTAATTGTTTTATTAAGTCTACCTCAGTGAAATTTCCACATGTTTATATACAGGTTTTTTCCCTTGGGGCTGAAAATATATTCTGATGACTTTAGTTTATTTTGTAGTCATTACAGAATTGTAATTGTTTCATATCTTTAGGAATCTATAAATCTATCTATAAAAATCGATAAATACTAAAGTTGTGTGAACATAAGAATTCTTAAATATTCTAAGAGTCCTTAAGAATATATTCTTATCATAATCTTCAAACGAGTTGGATTTCAATCTTATTGGTATTTTCTTCCTTATCATAACATTGTTTATTATGTTACTGACCATACTTAATAATTTGATATTCTTTAAAAACGCGTACCGTCGAAAAGTGATTGACGAAACATTCCATTTTGTTGTAATTGTGGAAAAAATGGTTCTGAACAAAAGAATACGTGTCTCCAAAACAAACGATGAAAATCGTTGAAGGATTGTTGGGGTCCGATACTTTCCAAAAAGAGCCTGATGCGTCACAAGTTCATTTAGATCACGAGAAAATACCGCAAATGGCATTCGGCAAATTTTCTTCGAGTGTTCGCGCATGGTCTTGCGTAGAGATCGAATTATACTGTTCGTTCATGTCTGTACTCACCATATGATTAAATGCGAGTAATTCAGACTCGCCTCTCGGACACTAGCTAAGAATTTTAATTTGTATTTTATAATTTTTTTTAGATGATAGACCAATTAAAGCCACCCTATTAGGCAGGGCTATTCTGCTATTGTGTTTAAGGTGCAGACCTTGACAATTGCGGAATCATAACGAAAAGGAAAAGACACTGGAGAATAATTGGTAATTTCAAATAATATATTTATTTATTTTATTTTAGAAACCTATCTTTATATTTGATTTAGGTGATCCTAGATAAAATGGTTTGGATTATTTCTGATTAAAAATTGATACATTTATAGAAAAGGCTGGTAGTGTTTCAGCAAAGAAAAAACTTAGTTAATTATTGATAAAAAAATACTGATCCCAGAGGACAAATCCACATAGGTTTACACTTTTGCTTCCATTTTCCGTTTCCTAGGCCCAATGCAGCAATGTGTCTGCAAGTGGAATGGTATACAATACAAATCAAAGGAGACTTTATTAGATTACATCATTTTACCTGTATTCTTTTCTCAAGACAAATGAAGATTGTCCTACTTGAAATCTTGGTTGAAATGTATGTGGAGCAGAAGTATGATTAAGGTATAATGATTATAATAAACTTAAACCATTGAATACTACTATTTTCTGAGCACAACTAATTAAACGTATTTACTTTTTTAGGTGATATTCAGGTCAAGATGACCCTTTAAATTTTACTGGAGTACTGAAATTCACCAAATCCTCAGTAACAAATTGAAACAAATTAAATTGCATATATTTGTTGAAGCATTTATTAAGTTTGTAAGGTGCTGTATGTGCGTAGTTATTGAGACCTTACATTTCTTTCAAAGTGAATGTAAAGAGAATATGTTAGCACTATTACTGGTAATAAAATTATTGTTTTTGGGTTGTTTTATTCCAATATAGGGACCAATTTGCAGTTCAAGATGAAATCAGTTGTAACTTGTATAAATGCATGATTCATTATTTTTCAGCGTCGAACTAAAAACAACTAGGATCTGACTACCTACGGAGGTCCTCGTCGGCAGTTGCACGGGGACTATCAATAAGGTCTTTTTAGAGGGTTGTTCTTTCACTAACATAGAGCGATTCATCATTAATCTATTTTTACCAATCAAATTATGTGAAAAGTGCTATCATTACATATAAAAATTTGAACTGGTTATGAAGGTAATCAATTTCTGTCTCTAGATTAGCAATCGACAAATTGTTCATTTGTTGATTAACTGTTAATGAGTACAGATTTGTATAGTCTGATTATTCAGCCTAATGATTTCAGATGATGAATCAGCTTCTATGTTACTAATTTGGACTTCTATATTTGCTTCAGTCTGTCTCTTGAGGTGACTACATTAGATGAATTCTCTATTGGTTCTTAATTGTAATAAGGCATTGAATACATAAAAAAAAATTGCTGGTTCAACTTATCTACTGATGTCGAAGGAAATGTTTTGAGGTAATGCTTGAGTGAAACATTGTTGGGCTATATTTTGCAGGTTCTAAATTACAATACGAGATGGATTTAAAATCTTTATCGTTCAGTTTCCATGGTATAAATAAATTTATATTTTGTCCGGTGGTATATTCTCTATTGGTTTCGAGTTATAATGTGGTATAGGTGCATAATAATTCTTGTTTATTGGATCATTAGTAGGTGATAACTGTTCTACTGGTTATCAGTCTTAACACTACTAAAATTGCATAAATGGTGTTAACGTCTATGGTATAACCGAAAAGTTGTGCTGGAATGCAGGGTCGGGGCGTTGGATGGTTATTTTTTTATTGGTTTTCGTTTTGGTTCGATATTGTTATTAAAGGTAATTTAGAGAGTTCTATGTTAACATCGGGTGGTATTATTCTGCTTTTCACTTTTAATACGATGCCAGTTGCATACAAATAAATATATCTGATAAATTGTGTGCTGCAGCTGTGTCTGCTTTACATTTTATCGTTAAAGTTTGTCAATTGGCACTGTCTCTATTAATTGTGGATTAGTACTAGACGCATAAAAACAATTCTTGTTCTACAACGGTAAATTTGTGTTATACTTTTGGGTCATTTTATGTTAATGGAATGTGCTGTATTGGTTTTAAATTATATATAGTACTTGATACCTAAAAGTATTATTTTTCGATAAGTGTTAATATATGATTTCTGGTCTCTATACGTTTATTGATCGATCTCTAAGTTGATATAAGATTTGGGTTGAGCGTTTGGATCCTTGTTTATTGGTTGCTCTGGTACTTTCATAGTTAAAAGTTCGCAAAAACTGTTTGTTTTTCATCGTTTAAGCTTGTAGTTTAAAGGCGGTTCTTGGTTGAAGATTGTCTGCCAGAGCTCTATTCGCCATGAACATGTTGAGAATAAGATGTAGAACTGGGATTAAATTATTTTTAATTTTATTGCTGGATTAATGGCAGACTTTAATCTATGGCCAAAGTGTCATTCGTTAAAGTATTTAAATGTAAACATAGCATCCTTGTATGCTAGTACATAATTTTTCTCATGTGAGGTTCGAGGCCAGTGTAGTTAACAGTTGCGCCTGGTACCCGATCACTGACATACTCTTGCACCGTTATTGAGGCCTTTAATCCGTCTGCATACTGTTAGTAGTATGCATATAGTGTCTAGTATAATTAGGGAATCAATATATATCCCGGTGGCAGGCCCCGTTATTGGTCTTCATCAATATTTTGGATCCAGGTTTTGTCTGTCTAAATGAATCTGTATGTTTTACATTTAAGACACTATATCGACGTAACAAGTCACAGTAGATTATACTGAGCTTCTCACTCTGGCAGTGAAATCTACTTGTTTTGTAATTCCAGTATAGCATCTAAGTTATTCAATTTAGATTTTACTGAGCTTCTCATTCTGCAACGACTTCTCTAGAGTCCATGCCTGTGTACTCTTACGTGTTTGAGACCATCTCCTGCTAACTCTTTATGGGTTAGCTTGCTTCTGATGGCGGCTAATGTCTCCGCTCCACTTGCTTCTTCCTTTCTGATTTTAATTTCGTATCTATTATGAATCTGTTTCGCAGGTTGCCATTCTAGATTATGTTTGGTGGATTTCGGTGCCTTTGACTTGGCTTTTTGTGGTTTCACAGTGTTTTATTTTCATTGTTCTTTTTTGCTGCCGCGACCTCATTGTACGTACAGATCGTATTGTATGTATTTTCTGTCTGTACCTCCATGGTAGTCATGTCGATTCTTTTGCTGATGTCGGTCCGCGTGCTTACATCCATCGTCACTGGCCGGGCAAGGACTGTTGGAGAATACTCCCTGTCTTGCAACAGGGATTCTATTATTTGTATTCTCTTGTCTGTTTCGTGCTGTATTTGTGCCAATTTTCTGTTTATCATCTCCTCCACCATTGCTTCCGCATTCGTGATGCTCTCGGCTTGTGTGGTATTTGTTATCACGACTGCAGATTTGGCTTTCATCGTCTCTTCTGCTACTATGTCTATTTTCATTAGAATATTCGCGACGCGGGTTCTGTCTGTGGAGATGAACCAATATGTCCTATATTTTAGGCGATATCTGCTGACTGCGAGTCTGACTTGCTCAGTCAGATCTTTCATGACGTCATCGAATTCAGTTGCACTTAATCCGCACAGTTCTCGTCTGTAGAATTCGAAGTCAATGGTACTATGTGCCTATACTGTTTTAGTATTCTCCATTATAGTATCTAGGACGCTGTTTCTAGATTCCACTGAGCTTCTTGCGCTCCCTCTCCTGCCCCCGTTCACTCTAGCAGGCGCAGCCACAGTGGTCCCCAACCCGCTCTCGCTACTAATGGATATGCTCCTTGATCTGAGCTGTCGAGTATTTGCGACCATATTGTCGATATTTATTTTGATTGACGATTTAAGGGATTTATCCATTATATATATTTTTATTTAATACTAATAATAAGTATTAGAAGTTGCCGATTGTTTGGCATTTAGTCGCTATGTCCATCTTTATCAATAGATATTGGATCCATGTTTTGTTTGTGATAATCAAACTTTTTCGTCGATGTCTTGTTTCTCTGGGTTTGCCCTCTATTTCGAAGTGGATGTGTGTGGTCGCTTAGTGTCTGTTCAGTTTCTTGTACCTTCCAGTTGATCACGTTCACTTGCTGTTTCCCCTAATACTGACAAAGGTGGGAGCTGTTTGTTCATTCTGCACTAGCTCCAGTCAGTGTGATATGGTCCAGATTATCAGATTTGAACCTCTGTTGTTTATTGTATTGCCGCTCCATAAAGTGTGCTTGGCATTAAAATCACCTGCTACTATCCATTTGTTCTGGTATTTCTGCCATTGTTCTTTTTCTTCTAAGCAATTGATGTTGTCTCCTGTCGGGTGCGCGTATACGTTGGTGATTAGTAAATCGTAGTCTAATGGTTTGACTACGACTATGTCCGGTCCCGACATTTCTCTTATCGTCATAGCCTGAATACGATTTCTGATCTAGCATTCGTGCCTATTTTGTTCATTGACCATCCTGTCCATGCTTTAGTTCTTGTTGCTGGTTCTTGCACCAAGATTATGTCGTATTTTTCTTTGTCGGCTTTCGCTCTCATGAGCGTGCTGGCCTGGATACATTTTTCGATGTTTATCTGTAGGATTTTTAGAGCCATTTCTGTTTCATTTCTTCGATGGCCTTTTCCTTTCTTGTATACTGGACGGATTCTATCATTTGCTCTATGGTTGGTGTTTACCTCCGGTCCTGCTCTCTTGCAGTTCGCACATTTCGTGGTGCTGCTCTTGCAGTCCCTTATCCCGTGCGGTCCTGCACATATATAACAACACTGTGCGCTTCTACAATGTATCTGCTTGTGCCCGAATCTGCTGCATTTATAGCATTGTAGAATTTCGTTGAAGTCATCAACGAATTGTCTCAAGTACCCTACAACGACTTTGCCCTTTTTTAACGCTGCTCTATGTATGCTGGGAATTGTTTCGATTGTAACGTTGTTTCTTTCTGGGTTTTTACATATATATTTATTCACTACCTTGATGAATTCTTCGTTGTTGCCAGTCTTTTTTCTTTCTTCTTGGATGATGTTCATAATCTCTTCGTTTTGATCAGCTAGATCTTCTATCATTTGTTCCTCTGTGATCTCCCTGGATACCCCCGTGATTCTGAATTTGGGACGTTTTTCAGTTTTATCGATTTTGATACCACGTACAGAGCTTATTTTTTCTATCTGGTCTTTAGAGATCAGTGATACCAGTCCATGCCTGTGTACTCTTACGTGTTTGAGACCATCTCCTGCTAACTCTTTACGGGTTAGCTTGCCTCTGATGGCGGCTAATGTCTCCGCGCTACTTGCTTCTTCCTTTCTGATTTTAATTTCGTATCTATTATGAATCTGTTTCGGAGGTTGCCATTCTAGATTAGGTTTGGTGGATTTCGGTGCCTTTGACTGGGCTTTTTGTGGTTTCACAGTGTTTTATTTTCATTGCTCTTTTTTGTTGCCGCGACCTCGTTGTACGTACAGATCGTATTGAATGTATTTTCGATCTCTACCTCCACGGTAGACATCTCGATTCTTCTGCAGATATCGGTTCGCGTGCTTACATCCATCATCACTGGCCTGGCGAAGACTGCTGGAGAATACTCCCTGTCTTGCAACAGGGATTCTATTCTTTGTATTCTTTTGTTTGTTTCGTGCTGTATTTGTGCCAATTTTCTGTTTATTATCTCCTCCACCATTGCTTCCTCATTCGTGATGCTCTCGACTTGTGTGGTATTTGTCATCACGACTGCGGATTTGGCTTTCAGCGTCTCTTCTGCTACTATGTCTATTTTCTTTGAATATTCGCGACGCGGGTTATGTCTGTGGAGATGAACCGAAATGTCCTATATTTTAGACAATATCTCCTGATTGCGAGTCTGACTTGCTCAGTCAGATCTTTCATGACGTCAACCAATTCAGTTGCACTCAATCAGCACAGTCCTCGTCTGTAGAATTCGAAGTCAATGGTACTATGTGCCTCTACTGTTTTAATATTCTCCGTTATAGTATCTAGAACGCTGTTTCTAGATTCCACAGAGCTTTTTGAGCTCCCTCAGCAGCCACAGTGGTCCCCAACCCGCTCTCGCTACTAATGTCGATATTTATTTTGGATGACGATTTAAGAGATTTATCTATTATAATTATTAGATGCCTATTAGACAATATACCGATATGGACAATTTTTTAATGGGAATTGTATCGAGATAATAATTAATTCAATATATTTGTGGGAATGACCTTACTAATTACTAATAAAGAGATTTAAAATAACTGGAATTCTCTAGGAGATGATATAACTATATTCAGAAGATCTGTTCTAAGGTTAAAGAAATACACCCTGAATATATTGTGTTTTATTGTGAATTCAAAATATATTATATTTCCGAATATTTCACGCTCAAAAAACAGCCGTTAGGAAGTCAGCGTTTATCGCCCCTATTGATGTAACGGTTTTTATGAATTTTCACGATTACTTTGAAAACTACTCCTTATAAAGAACTAGGAATTTTACGAATTATTCTACCTATTCTGCCCGTTGCTATGTCAAGGGAATTTTAAATTTATTTTGAATTCAGACCAGTAATAACGGAAATTGAAACCCTACCTTGTCTCGATGATAAGGCACGCACCACTTTTTTTGGTTTTCACAAGATTTTCAAGGGAAATTTCACCAGCTGGACACTAGCGAATCGCAGGGAGCACTGATAACAGCACAATTAGTTTATTTTCGATGCGAAAACCGTGGAATTTTATGATTTTCTAGGATTTCGAGCGAAGTTTGAGGAGCCAACGCAGACACGTCCGCAACCGAAAAGTTGTGCTGGAATGCAGGGTCGGGGCGTTGGATGGTTATTTTTTTATTGGTTTTCGTTTTGGTTCGATATTTTTATTAAAGGTAATTTAGAGAGTTCTATGTTAACATCGGGTGGTATTATTCTGCTTTTCACTTTTAATACGATGCCAGTTGCATACAAATAAATATATCTGATAAATTGTGTGCTGCAGCTGTGTCTGCTTCACATTTTATCGTTAAAGTTTGTCAATTGGCACTGTCTCTTTATTAATTGTGGATTAGTACTAGACGCATAAAAACAATTCTTGTTCTACAACCGTAAATTTGTGTTATACTTTTGGGAAGATACTACGTCATATTATGTTAATGGAATGTGCTGTATTGTATTTAAATTATATGTAGTACTTGATACCTAAAAGTATTATTTTTCGATAAGTGTTAATATATGACTTCTGGTCTTTATCTGGTTTATTGATCGATCTCTAAGTTGATATAAGATTTAGGTTGAGCGTTTGGATCCTTGTTTATTGGTTGCTCTGGTAGTTTCATAGTTAAAAGGTCGCAAAAACTGTTTGTTTTTCATCGTTTAAGCTTGTAGTTTAAAGGTGGTTCTTGGTTGAAGATTGTTTGCCAGAGCTCTGTTCGCCATGAACATGTTGAGAATAAGATGTAGAACTGGGATTAAATTATTTTTAATTTCTTTGCTGGATTAATGGCAGACTTTAATCTATGGCTAAAGTGTCATTCGTTAAAGTATTTAAATGTAAACATAGCATCCTTGTATGCTAGTACATAATTTTTCTCATGTGAGGTTCGAGGCCAGTGTAGTTAACAGTTGCGCCTGGTACCCGATCACTGACATACTCTTGCACCATTATTGAGGCCTTTAATCCGTCTGTATACTGTTAGTAGTATGCATATAGTGTCTAGTATAATTAGGGAATCAATATATATCCCGGTGGCAGGCCCCGTTATTGGTCTTCATTAATAGATTTTGGATCCAGGTTTTGTCTGTCTATATGAATCTGTATGTTTTACATTTAAGACAGTATATCGACGTAACAAGTCACAGTAGATTATACTGAGCTTCTCACTCTGGCAGTGAAATCTACTTGTTTTGTAATTCCAGTATAGCATCTAAGTTATTCAATTTAGATTTTACTGAGCTTCTCATTCTGCAACGACTTTTCGAGAGTCCATGTCTGTGTACTCTTACGTGTTTGAGACCATCTCCTGCTAACTCTTTATGGGTTAGCTTGCCTCTGATGGCGGCTAATGTCTCCGCGCCATTTGCTTCTTCCTTTCTGATTTTAATTTCGTATCTATTATGAATCTGTTTCGGAGGTTGCCATTCTAGATTAGGTTTGGTGGATTTCGGTACCTTTGACTGGGCTTTTTGTGGTTTCACGTGGCAATTTTCTGTTTATCATCTCCTTCACCATTGCTTCCGCATTCGTGATGCTCTCGACTTTTGTGGTACTTGTCATCACGACTGCGCATTTGGCTTTCAGGGTCTCTTCTGCTACTATGTCTATTTTAATTAGAGTATTCGCGACGCGGGTTCTGTCTGTGGAGATGAACCAATATGTCCTATATTTTAGGCAATATCTCCTGACTGCGAGTCTGACTTGCTCAGTCAGATCTTTCATGACGTCAACCAATTCAGTTGCAGTCAATCAGCACAGTCCTCGTCTGTAGAATTCGAAGTCAATGGTACTATCTGCCTCTACTGTTTTTAATATTCTCCGTTATAGTATCTAGAACGCTGTTTCTAGATTCCACGGAGCTTCCTGAGCTCCCTCTCCTGCTCCTCTCCCCGTTGACTCTAGCAGGCGCAGCCACAGTGGTCCTCAACCCGCTCTTGCTACTAATGTCAATATACATATTGTCGATATTTATTTTGGATCACGATTTAAGAGATTTATCCATTATATATATATATATATATATATATATATATATATATATATATATTCTTATATATATTATATATATTATATATACATATATATATATATATATATATATATATATATATATATATGTATATATATATATATATATTTATTCAGTACTAATAATAGGGTTAATTATAATTATAAGTATTAGAAAATGCCTTTTAGACAATATACCGATATGGACAATTTATAAGTTGTTTTAATTTGAAAGGTATCGAGATAATAATTAAATCAATATATTCATAGGAATGACCTTACTAATTACTAATAAAGAGATTTAAAATAACTAAAATTCTCTAGGAGATGATATAACTATATTCAAGAGATCTGTTCTAAAGCCCTAATATATCCAATATTTCTTGGTATATTCAATGTGAATGTATGATCACTCGTAATGCACCACGCCTACAGTTCTAAGACCTAAATTGGTACGTAGGTGTGCAGTGCTAGGAAGATTGAGTGTGTACGATAAATATCTATTATATAATAAAGAAATACACCCTGATTATATTGTGTTTTATTGTGAATTCAAAATATATTATATTCCCGAATATTTCAGTTGCAGTAGACGGCGTGGCGTTCTGTCTTTTCTATTTCTTTTGTCAGGGGTCATGGTGGACCGGAGGTTGAATTTACTGCAAGCCGCTAACCCGCCTATGAGTGTTCTAGACGAGAGTACTTTCATGTGCTTTTGCCTCTAGAGTCCATTTGCGAGAAGGTTCTTTGCAGATTCCATACTCCGCGGTTGTTCAGCGTGACGCCGAGCACTGTGAGGTTTTGTGTGCTCTCTTGGCTTTTAATCAGCTCCATCAGTTCTGAATCGTCTGCATATTTGGAAATCTTTTCCTTGTTTGCACGATCCAGATCATATTTACCGCTGATTATTTGCACGTCAAGTATGAAGGTGTTGTTCTGCCTGGAAGCTTTGATGTCCGGCTTCCTTACACCTCTACTAGTATTATATCTGGATTCGTCGATGACAGTGTAGTTCTGGTCTTTTAGAACCTTCGACACATAATGTGCCACACTGTCATGCCTTTTAATTCTTGCGTCATGTGTTCTGTAACACTGCTGCATGATATGATTTTGAGTCTCAACACTTTGAAGATATTCTCCAATCATATCTAGCTGTGTTTGCAACCCGACACGAGAGGATGCCATTATATCTGCAAAAGCCAGGACGGTCAAGGGCAATGTGTCAACTTTAATGCCTATCTCGTCCGGGATTCTTTTGAATATACCATCTATTATGAAATTGAATAGCATAGGGGACATAGGGTCCCCCTGCCTTACGCCGCAGGTCGGATGAATGGCGTCGGAAGTCCACCCATTGTAATGGAGTTGGGTGGTACTTTTGGTATATCCAGATATGATGTATCTAACCATTAAGGCGGAAGTCCCTTCAGAAGCATAGTCCTCTCCAGCGCTTTGAAAGATACCGAATCATAGGCCTTGGCAATATCAGTTGATGCTAAGTATACTGAACCAAGGGTCCTTCTTGCATGCCGCAGTGCCACGTCTAGAAGACAGATGTTCTCACTGCAGCCGTCGGCATTCGTAAAGGCTCTTTGTCGCTCGTCGATCTCAACTGTTCGCAAACGATTGGCGATAATCTCGTGAAAGTATCTTGTTAAGACCGGTGTGATGGAAATGGGTCTTAAATCGGCAGGACTAGTGGGATCCTTCTTTTTGTCAATGAATATAGTTCTCGATTTTAGGAGAAACTCTGGCAAACCACCGCGTACCATAAAGATATTAAAGATGCGGTGGAGCACTGACACCGGTGTTTGTTTGATCTCCCTGACAGTGATTCCGTCAGGTCCGGGCGCGGACTTATTAGGTGGGAAGGCCCGTCTTAATTCAATTTCCAAAATAGGATCCCACAAATCATGCCTTACGCTCTCACTTTTACGGTCCTCTGGCATTGCATCGGTTTCTGTTGTAAGAAGTGCTCGCCAATAGGGCTCTAAGATGTTAATCGGAATAAGTTTTTCGGATTTCTCAAGCCGGTCAGCATCAATTGCTTTCCAAGCCCGAGTCCGATCTTTTGCCCTAAGATGCTGAACGCGGGCGTACTTCTTACATCTCATCTTTTTACTCGATAGTTTCGTACTTGTATGTTCTCTTTGGTTCTTATTTCGATAGTTAGGTGGTAAAATATCACGAACATACATCTCTATCATCTCACTCAAAGCTTGCTTTTCGAGGTGCATGATCTTATTGCATATATCGTTTAGAGCCTTTACATTTATCCCGACTATGTCGATGTCGGCCAATGAGTGGATGTAGGTACGAATTTCCAATTCTTGGTCTTTAGAATTGTTTTTCTCCACCCGTTCCATTTCTGGATCGGATTGGGAGGTATCGAGTGTAGAAGAGCTCGGAAACCAGTCTTTGATGCTCTACCTTCTTCCTCATGCCTTTTATGACTTCAATAGTTCTATCTGGGAAGAAGGGGGCCAGGGCTTGATTAATCGCCAATATTTTACTTTCACTCTCAAGTGTAAGTGCGGCCACGCGACGAGCTAGGAGGCGTTTTTCCTCCTCAGTCCATCTGGACTTTTTGGCTTTAGGACATGATTCTTTTAGGAGGCGGCTATCGCTCCAGTCTTTGTGGGCGTGATTTAAGTGCACCCCTCTCCCTGACTTGGTTCTGAACACCCTGTTACAGTCTGGGTGTTCACATTTGAAACCCTGACTGGGACCGGCTTCAACTCTCATTACGTCCCTAATTCGAGTAGTAGAGTCAGTGGAGGACTCTACGCTCATCCGAGGCACGTTTTTTCGAGTTGCACCGAATTTTACTCTCGGATCGAAGGGGGAGGTAGCCCCGACGATCCACATATCACCATAGCCCTGTGTGTTAATCCTCTCAGTTTCAGCACGTATGCGCTGGGGTAGTGGTATTTTTCTCTGGATGGAGTTCGAGCTTTTTGAGAAACCCTGATAGCCTGTGGCTCAATCAGAGCTCTCGCCCAATCCTGATGTTGAGAACCTTGTCAAATCCTTTCGTTTCGGTTTTACCGAACTAGTTAGAAGTTACGAAACTCTCACCTTCAGAGTACCACCCCACGAACGTGCCGACCCATAGAGGATCATCCGACTCTCACCACGAGGAGGTAGGGATGGTTAGAGCGGCGAGCTGAAGGGCCTAACTAGAGGTCTGTATTACGCTCTGATGCCCCTCCTTAAGAGAGTCATAGTTACTCCCGCCGTTTACCCGCGCTTGCTTGAAATTCTTCACTTTGATATTCACAGCACTGGGCACGTACAGATATTGATACGTATTGGATATATTGCTGATGTCGATCCGCGTGCTTACATCCATCATCACTGGCCTGGCGGGGACTGCTGGAGAATACTCCCTGTCTTGCAACAGGGATTCTATTCTTTGTATTCCCTTGTTTGTTTCGTGCTGTATTTGTGTCAATCTTCTGTTTATCATCTCCTTCACCATTGCTTCCGCATTCGTGATGCTCTCGACTTTTGTGGTATTTGTCATCACGATTGCGGATTTGGCTTTCAGCACCTTCAGAAAAGATCTGTGACTATATTCATTTTCATTAGGATATTCGCGACGCGGGTTCTGTCTGTGGAGATAAACCGATATGTCTTGTATTTTAAGCAATATCTGCTGGTTGCGAGCCTAACTTGCTCTTTCAGATCTTTCATGACGTCAGCCAGTTCAGTTGCACTTAATCCGCGCAGTCCTCGTCTGTAAAATTCGAAGTCAATGGTACTGTCTGTCTCTACTATCTTAGTATTCTCCATTATAGTATCTAGAACGCTGTTTCTAGATTCCACTGAGCTTCTTGCGCTCCCTCTCCTGCCCCCGTTCCCTCTAGCAGGCGCAGCCAGTGGTCCCCAACCCGCTCTCGCTACTAACGGATATGCTCCTTGATCTGAGCTGTCGGGTAGTCGGGACCATATTGTTGACGATTTTGAGAGATTTATCCATTATATAAAAATTTACTCAATACTAATAATAAAGGTTAAAAATAGTAATAAATAATAAAGGTTAGTAATATGTATCGAGATAATAATTAATTCAAGATATTCGTGGAAATTACTCTAACAATTACTAATAAAGAGATTTGAAATACCTAAAATTCCCTAAGAAATAATATAACTGTATCAAAAGATCTGTTCCAAAACCCTAATATATCTAATATTTCTTGGTATATTCAATGTGAATGTATGATTACTCGTAATGCACCACACCTACATTTCTAGGATCTAAATTGATACGTAGGTGTGCAGTGCTGGGAAGATTGAGTGTGTACGATAAATATCTATTCTATAATAAAGAAATACACCCTAAATATATTGTGTTTTATTGTGAATTCAAAATAAATTCCCGGGAATTGCGCGCCCAAATAAAAACAGCCGTTAGAAAGGAGCGTTAGAAAATCAACGATTATTGATGTAACAGTTTTTATTCATCACTGACCGTCTCTCCGAACACGTCTTCATTCTGTGAAAGTCAAACGTCGGCTTATTTACGAATGTGAGAAGATTTTTTCACATCCCCTGTTGACGCTATTTTCTGGCTTGAGTAAGCGCCAATGTTATTTTGTTTACGTTATTTTATTTTCATAATTATGATTAATTGCTAATAAATAATCAACTGCCGTTGTGAAGACTGATCTAAAAAAAAAGTTGTTTAATAATATTCGTTTGTACTGCCTTGTTCGTCTCATAGATTTTATTTTGTGTCGGTTTGCACAATGAATACTACTTGTGAACAATCACTATAATTCACTGTAAGCGCGTTGTTCTTTATCCTAATTCTGATTTGTTAGAACCCATTTGGTGAAGGTAACGAACAGTTAAAACGCCGGATTCAACAGAGTTTTCCAGTATTTATTTTTTATAAACAACTCGGTTAAAGGTATATCGCGGAGTGAAGCAAGATGGTGGGATCTTCATGCGGCCCGGATGGCTTTTATAGGAATGCTCTTTAGCCCGGACGCGCTGTAGCACTCATACAATTTTATGTCTCTGCGTAGTTACTTAATATCTATTATATGCAACCATATACACATGATGCCGTCACCAAGGAGGCGCCGCCACCGAATTATTTATATGTACAAAATAATATATATCCCAGGGGTCAACATCACAGTACCGTTCTTTTGCCTTCCTGAAAAGACCTTCGCCCATCCAATTATGTTGATGTTTGGTTTGACTCGATGCGACGAAATCAACCATTTCCTTAAGGAGCTACTTAGCTCCCAGTCTACCGAACGTATCGTGTCTATCGTTTCTGGTCCCGAGGTCACTAAATGGTAGAAAGAAGGGTTTGGGACGTTTCTCAGGATCTACTGCCGTTGTTTCGGCTTTAAAGCTGCGGATGATACTTTTTACGGCTTCTCTTTAACTTTGGAGCAGACGCTGATGTTCAGTCGTCCCTCTGCTTTAAATGATATCCCAAGATACCTATATGGATCTGTCCTCTTGAGAGTTGGTACGGGAGCTGGATGAAGGAGTGCGAAGGTACAGTGTTGATCGCCAGCGACTTCCGTTTGGTGTCCCATTGCTTTTACCGCTAAGGGCTGAAATATCAGAGCGTTTACTGAGAGTCCTATATTTCGAGGTTATTCTCCAGTCGTATCAAGTTGCGATTGCAACCCTACCGGAAAGGAGGCCACTCGCCGATCAAGTCATCGATGTAAGCTAGAACAGTCAGGGGCAAGTCGTTAACCTTGACCCCCATCTCTTTAGGCGCTCGCCGAAATACGCCATCAATTACAAAACTAAACAGCATATGGGACATAGGGTCCTTCTGGCTCACGTCGCAAGTGATGGTGGTACTTTTGGCATATTCTGATATTATGTACTTGACCATAAGTGGTGGTAGCCCTTTCAGCACCAAGAATGCACTTAGAGAGCGGTTTAGTTATTTTCTCTATGTAACTTGTCTTACTAAGTAATTCATTTTCAGAATTCCTCTTCTATACGGAATTTCCCTATATTACCTTGTTTTCCTTTCATACACTCGTGACTGAGGAGAATGGTTCAAGAAACCTCTTTCCACATCCCGATGCGTTCAAACTTTTGGGGAGGGAAAAATTCTTCCAGCTAAAGCTTCTCACGTGGTTGAGTTTTGGCAATGGTTTGAGCAATTTGAGTTTTATGACTGTGGCCCCAGTAAGGGGTTTTCAACCAGGACTAATGTGTTACATCGACCGTTTGCCACTGGTTCCTGCACCGCCAATATCCGAAGCACTCAACAACGAGCCAATGTGACATGCCTTGACCTGGTCCCACCAAATATTCGATACAATACGATATTGTTTATTACCTAAAATCATAATTATTTTCCCATGTCACAAATATTATAAACAGATACAAATGAACGTTACATTTATTAAAACTTTATTAATAATTCAAATATAATTACGTTGCAACATATTAAATTCACCATATATCATTTATCAGTATAATGGTTCACCAGAGCGAGTCTTTGAGTAGCAATTTGAATTTTATCGAGAGTGAATTCAATAGTTCGAGAACTTTCTAGGAAGTGGGTCATTTTTTATTAACTAGAAAATTATGTTCTTATTATTCGGTCATTCTTTTTTTTTAATTTTCTTGAGCAGATCGGTCCTTTGTGCTAGACGTTTGCACCTTAACATCACTAATCCACCCATTAATTGTCTCTATATGCGTTAGTCTGTCCATTGTCAAATTTCTATGATTTAATTTGCCTCATATGACAGCTAATATGTTATGTGTTAGGTAGGCTCTTCTTAACTGACAACGTGCTTCTTGTTTATATTATTTAAAAAATAGTAACTTCGTTATTTGATATTTAATTTGATAGGGACAACGTTTTTGAGGGAGTGAGAAGAGGAATGATGATTACTGATTTTCATCTGCAATGTTCTCTCTTGAGAAAATTGCATATACATTTATAAATGTAACTTTTCAAAAACCATGCATGTGATTTGAACAGGATGATTGCCAAAGTCAAAGTTCCGGATCCACTTAGGGATCTGATGTGAATCGTTCAGGTATAAAAGCATATTGGTAGGTAGATATATGGGATTTTTGATATTGAGATTCAAATTAGTCTCCAACAATGGTTCGTTTAATGATTTTTGAAAGATGATCAGTGGTTGAAATAGATCTATAGTTTAACGGTGCGGGGTTTGTTGGTTTTTGGATGAGGATAAGGATGTTTGTGGTTTAAATATTATTATAAATTGCGTATATGTAATAGGGTACTTTGTGGAAGGTTTGTGAATAAAGTAATCGGAAGGCTATCATGGCCAAGGACTTGGGTACTTTTTTAGGAGTTTAAAGAGTTTAGTTGTTGTCAAAGTTTGAGCCGTCGTAGACATTTCGAGCATTGAAATTACCAGCCAGGATGTAGTGGGTCTGTTAATCGAGACATTCTTGGGGGTTTATCATAAGATTGATGTAGCATTAGAAGTCCATCATAAAATTTCTCAATGAGTGGTTTTGTTAATGAGGGTATCCTTTATATTATATTTTCGCTTAGTGTTGACACACTGGCCGAATGATCAGAATTGTGGTCGAAGTTCTCTATTTCAACTAACAATTCTTCCTAAGAGTCATATTAATGATGACCAGTGCAAGGTGTGGTCGTATTTAAAGGATAAAGGTAGCGCATTCTAATTGCATTATTATATGTACAAATTATTTGTGGGTGTGCTTTATATTCTATAACCCTTTGTTCTTCCGTGACATTGTAGTTCTGATCTCGTAGAACCTTCGATACATAGTGTGCCACACTATCGTGCCTTCTAATTCTCGCGTCATATGTTCGATGACACTGCTGCATAATATGGTTTTGTGTTTCAACAGTGCCACATCCGGTTTGACAGAAACGGTATTCTGTTCTGTCTCTGGCAGTTTTCGCCTTGGAAAGAAAAGCGTTAATACGTAAACTTACAGAGTTCACGTAATCCATCCCCAACAAGAACCCCGTGTCATCACCCATCCAGTCATGTTGATGTTTACTCTGACTAGATAAAGCGAGAGCTTTGGCGTCGCAAGAATCGGTTAGCTTATTAGTCCACATTTTTCTTATACCCTCCTTGTCAAGCAATTTGCCGTCCTTCTTTAGTCGTTCTTCACAGTATTTAATTTCTTTTGTCAGAATTCCCACTGTTACCTCACCGTAGATGAGAGGGGATGATTTTAAGCGTTTTAATTTTCCAACTCAGTTAAAAAAACCCAGTATTTTATTACGGTTATTTAAGTGAGTGTTAAAAACGCATAACAGATGCGGCTATCCGTCTCTCAGTGAACCTAAAGTGTAGTGAATACGTGTTTACGTGACCAGACAAAAGGACTGCATCTCATTTTTATTAGTGTTTTAAAATTATTTCATCTTATTTTACAACAGTCCTTTTGAAATTGATTTATAGTATTTTTGGTCAAAAACTAGTGCTAAAATAACGTAAGTGAAAAATTAAGTGCGTGAAATAAACAATGTATTTATTTTATTTTTTTCTCCTCTGGTAGTAAATTAAATAAAATATTAAAAATTAAAAAATGGCAAACCATAGCGATTCAACCAAATCACCTGCACACTTTGATATAAGATTAGAACAAACAGCAATAACGCAAACTCCACCATCAGAATGGACTACAGTCATTAACAAAAAACGATTGAGAAGTCCAGAAGAAGAAATCGCGAGGAAACAAACAAGAATCAGTGACTATTAGTTACAGAAACCGATAGAGACAAAAAACAGTTTCAGCAACCTGAAGAAATTGAAGAGAACATACAACCAAGCCCTGAAAAAGTTGTTCCCAAACCACCACCAATAACAGTCTATAAGATAGGAATAATAAAAAACATCCATGACCTATTGAAAACCATTACTACGAACTACACAATTAAAACAGTGAGCTATGAAACAATTAAAATCCAATTGTTCGAAGCGGATCACTTTAAAGTTCTTATAAAAGAATTAGATGAAAGAAACACCCAATACCATACATTCAGGCCAAAATCCGAGAGAACATTTAAATTCGTGTTAAAAGGTTTACATCACGGGACGGACTTTAACACCATCAAGGTAGCACTAGCTGAAAAAGGTCATGAGGTCGTAAATATTCACAATATACGACATCACACGACAAAAAAACCTGCCTATGTTTTATATAGATATAAAACCTAATGGAAATAATAAGGCAGTGTATGAAATCACCAAATTGGAAAATAATATTATTAAATGCGAACCACCACATATAAAAAGAATTATACCACAATGCACAAGGTGTCAAGCGCACGGGCACACAAAGACTTACTGTCGCAAATCATATAGATGCGTAAAATGTGCAGGAGAACATAAGACAGGAGATTGTACTCGTAAAGTTCGCGATGAAAAAGTGAAATGTGTTAACTGTAACGTAAATCATCCAGCGAACTACAATGGTTGCGCAGTTCACAAGCAACTACAGCAGAAACTCTATCCGGTCTTAAGGGAAAAAAGGCATCAACAAAAACAATCCACTACTACCAATCTACCACTACCAACCAGAACAAGTCAACCAGACATAACTTATGCCCAAATAGTTGAAAATGGTTCAGCGCAAAAACGAGAGACAATATCTCAACCTACTGAAACTAGCAACATCTCAAGATTAGAAAATATGATGGCCAAACTAATGGATCAAATGAGTACGATGCTTGGTCTACTCACAACCGTCGTGAGCAAACTTGCCTAATGCCTGAAACCAATAGCTACAAAATCGCTGTCTGGAATGCCAATGGGCTCCAACAACACGCCAGGGAACTAAAAATGTTCGTAATTGAACAAAATATTGACGTTATGATGGTTTCCGAAACACACTTTACGTACAAAAATTATTTGGAAGTTCCTAAATATAAGCTTTATCATACAAATCACCCTGATGATAAAGCACATGGAGGTACAGCCATAATAATTCGAGATGATATAAAGCATTTCCAAAAAGAAAAATTCCGCAAAGACTACCTGCAAGCCACCAGTATAACCATAGAGGAAGCCCATGGACCATTAACAATTTCTGCGATTTATTGCCCACCCAAACATAACAACAAGGCAGAACAATTTCAAGAATTCTTCAGTACGCTAGGTAATAGATTTATAGCAGGAGGAGATTATAAAGCAAGACATTTAATGTGGGGTTCAAGAATAATAACCTCAAAAGGTAGAGAACTGCTCAAAGCCATAAGGATAGATAACTTACAACATATCTCTACTGGTGAACCAACATATTGGCCTTCAGACAGAAATAAAAAACCAGATACAATAGATTTCTGTATTACAAAAAATATTGATCCAAAAAAGTGTCAGGCAGAATCATGTTTCGACCTGTCTTCTGATCATTCACCAATAATACTAACAATTTCTTTAAAAATTACCATCAAAGATAAACCCCCTTCTCTGTGCAATAATAGAACTAACTGGCCCTCATTTAGAGAAAACTTAGACCAAAATATCTCTCTAAACTTACCGTTACAAACTGAAATGGATATAGAAATAGCAGCAATAAATCTTACAAAAAATATACAGGAGGCAGCATATTCCGCGACTCCCAACAGTGAAACATTTCCAAGAAAAAATACTCATATATCATGTACAATACAGAAAAAGATAGCAGAAAGAAGAAAGTTACGACGAAATTGGCAACATTTAATAGGGCCATAAAAGAGCTGAGAGATCTAATCCAAATCGAACAGAACCAAGGCATTCAAGAATACCTAGAAAACTTGACATCAACTGAGGCTACAGACTATTCGTTGTGGAAAGCAACAAAAAAGCTTAGGAGATCCCAGCAGCATAACCCACCTATTAAAACAAGCAAAAATAATTGGGCGAGAAGCAATAAAGAGAAGGTCGACATTTTCTCAAAACACTTAAAAAATGTTTTTAAACCTTTCCAGTCTCAGCTACATAAAGATGACGAAAATAAAATTACTAGCTTTCTAGATTCGCCATTTCAAATGGATTTGCCGCACGAGAAATTAACGGTCAAAAAAGTTAAACATACAATAATGAGAGAGATTAATATTAATAAAGCTCCTGGTTATGACTTAATTACTGGCAAAATTTTAAAAGAACTATCAGAAAAGGCTATAAAACTATTAACATATATATTTAATGCTATGCTACGAATTAATTACTTCCCTAGTATCTGGAAAGTAGCTAAAATATTAATGATACTTAAACCAGGAAAAATACCAGAAGATGTGACCTCCTACCGACCTATAAGTTTATTACCAATAATCTCGAAAGTTTTCGAGAAATTATACCTAAAAAAACTAAACTATATAATAGAAAAAAGAAAAATTATTCCAGAACATCAGTTTGGCTTTCGCAATAAGCATGGGACTATAGAGCAAGTGCATAGACTTGTAAACCAAATAAACGCTGACCTAAATGCCAAAAGATATTGTTCGGCTGCTTTCCTAGACATATCTCAGGCTTTTGACAAAGTATGGCATACGGGCTTGCAGGTTAAACTAAAGAAACTTCTCCCTCATCCGGACTATCAGCTACTAAAATCGTATCTCACTGACAGACATTTTATTGTAAATCAAGGCGATGAACATACCGAATTAAATCCCATATATTCAGGAGTTCCGCAAGGTAGTGTACTGGGTCCAGTACTGTATCTTCTGTATACGGCTGATCTGCCCACCACAAAAATAACTACTGTGGCAACATATGCAGACGATACAGCAATCTTAGCATCCCATTAAGATCCAGTCACAGCATCAATAAACCTACAAACCCACCTGGAGCAAATACAATTATGGTTGAAGACATGGCGCATTAAAGCCAATGAATCAAAATCCACGCATATAACGTTTACCCTGCGTAGAAGAACATGTCCACCAGTAAATATCAATCATCGTCAACTCCCCCAAGCAGAGCATGTTAAATATCTTGGTATGCATTTAGATCGACGCCTAACCTGGAAGAAGCACATACTCTCTAAACGGAAACAACTAGGACTAAAATTATATCAAATGTATTGGCTCATTGGGCGCAAATCCAAGTTATCATTAGATAACAAGGTATTGCTGTATGAGTCAATACTCAAGCCCATTTGGACATATGGAATTCAACTATGGGGTACCGCTAGCAAATCTAATATATCCATCATTCAACGGTTCCAAAATAAGGTGTTGCGTGCCATTGTTGATGCTGCGTACTATATTTCAAATAAAGTGATACAACGCGATATTCCTCTAGAACCTATAACGAGTGTAATCCAACGTGTTTGTGTGAAGTACTTCGAAAGAGTGTCAGTGCATCCCAATGTACTCGCTAATCAGCTAAATATGCGACGTGATAGTGAAGTGCGTAGACTAAAACGTTTAATACCACCTGATCTGATTACTGGACATATGTAGAGTTTAGAATAAGCATTAGAATAAGACTAATTAATTAAGATAATATTTTATACAGAAGATTGCTTAATGAAGTGATTTTCTACAGGCCATGTATATAATATAATATAAACAGAAGAAATACTTATTGCCAATAGGGCAGATTGTGGACTCACGAAGAGTAATAAAAAAAATCTTCCAAATGCCTGGGACACGTTTTAATCTAAATGCTATATTGATCAAATTGGTGAGTTTTAAAATTCCCTTTCTTGGTAGTTTTTGCAGTAATTCTGTTATTAATTATCGTAGCCTGGTGATTTCCTGGGGTTAATGTCAGTTTTAACAACCTTGGTTAGCTCATTCGGCGTGACAATCATCGAATTTTCAGATTCTATGTCCGGCAAATTATATTCAATATTAGTTTCGTTTGGTTTGAAAGTTTCTTCTAGATATTCAGCAAATGGTTCTGCTTTTTGGTGACCCACATAGGTCTCTTATAGGTGGACTGTGTAGACATGAGCCCGTTTTTTGTGGCTTTCCAGAGTGAATAATCAGTTTCTTTATCATCTGTTAAATTTCTCAGATAGTCATTTATTGTTTTGTTTTTAATTTCCAGTATTTTCCTTTTCAGTCTTTGGGTTATATTGTTTAAACTATTTTTATTTTCAGGTGTTCTGCTTTGTTGCCATTTTTTTCGTAATTTTTGTTTTTCATCTACAATTTCCTTCACTTCTTTGGATAATTAATTACTTTAATTGTACTCTTAATTATTGGAGTATTATTCCAAACAGCTTGTTGAATATCTACTACGAATTTTTCTGCTTCAAAATTTAATTATTCAGTTGTCTTGAGGGGTACATTTAGTTGAGTTTATTTATTCATTTCTTCAGCAAATCCTTCCCAGTCTGGTATCTTGTTTGTGAACGTTGATTTTCTTTCTTTTCTTATTATATTTTCGCTCATCGTCAGAATCACTGGCGTATGATCTGAACTTAGCTCAAAATGTTCTTCGAATTTTATATAATTGGATGCTATGTTTCCTACTATGAAGAAATCCAACTGGGGTCTGAGGATTTCTGTTAATCAGTCGGCCAATAAGTTGGTTTTCATCTTAGTTCAGCAGCTGCTTTATGCAGTTCACTGCCTTTAGTTGTTGTCATTCTGCATCCCCATCTTGCATTTTTTGCATTGAAATCACCTTCAATTATACATTTTTCTCTCAGATTGCTTAGGACATTGAAATAATTTTCTATTTAATTTTTCTTTATTGTATCTATATATATATATATATATATATATATATATATATATATATATATATATATATATATATATATATCGGATATTTTAACCCTGTATCTGCTTGATTTAACAGTTACTGCTGTTACCTGATTTTCTACGGTACTGAGCCCAGGTTCTTGATGGTGGGAAACGTTCTTTTTTATTATTATTGCACTTCCTCCTCTTGCGGTCTTAACTGGATGTATGGTATGATAAAATGTATATCTTCTACAGCTTCTAGCTTCTTTGGGTTTTCTACACCCTGTGGTGATATGTTTGCCTGAACATTTTACACAGCTAGGTTCTCTTCTCCTGAATTTCTGAGTGTGTCCATGCGATTGGCATCTTTTGCATTGCGGTATTAAGTTCGATTTTTTAAGAGGTTCGATTATTATTTCGACCCCAAAAATTGTTTTCATTAATCATTTAATTTATTTCATTAATTTAAAGTAGAATATAATAGAATATAATATAATTTTCAAAAAAAAATTTTTATGATATTGTTGACAATATTACGGTTTTCCATATTTGAAATTCCTATCCTTTGATTGCCTTAATTCTTACTAGATGCCGCGCGCCGCTTGTTCTCTTTCTCTAGTTAATATTTTCGCAATTAATTTGTAGATTTTGTGGATTATTTCTTATATTCCCGTTTTAATTACTATGTTTTCCTTTTATTAATTAAATTAGAATTACCCGTAATTTATGTCGTTGGATATTGTTTTCGTCTCTCATTTAGAAGAATTGACGTACGCGCATGGGAGGTTATGTCTTCGTTCTGATTATACGTTTTGTTTACTTTATTTTATTATTGTTGTGTTTTTAGGTTTTCTTATGGATTAGACTGATCGTGTGTGATTTGGCGATCTACGACTTGTTTGTTTTACCCCCTCGCACCACTTGGTGGTTTTGTCGGACACAATCTGTGTCACTAGAAAATTTGCTTGTGCTTGACGATTGAATACCACCAGACTAGGATTGTACTTTTGTATGAATATTGCGTATTATTTCAGGGTGAGTTTAGATATTATCTTTATCCGCCTTTTCTTATTCTTAATTGATTAATTAGATGACCCTTGTTTTTTGATTTTGTAAGGCATGAAGTCCACTGAGATTACCACTCCGTGGGACGGTGAAGTGACGCCGTAAATATGTTTTGATGTTGTTTAACTACCTTTATTTTATTTTATTTTGTTGCTAGTTATTTTCCCACCAAGATATCAGCAGTGTATTTATGTTTCTTTGTATTTTTTAGGTTATCTGCGTCCAGGTTCTTTGGCAGAATTGGTGGAATTGACCGTGATTTATTTGGAGATGATATATCCGAAGCTATCCGTGGCACCATGCAGCTCTTCTGTACTCGATGATTAAACACTATCAGATTAGGATTTTACTTTTGCTTGAGTACTTTTGGGTATGTTGAATATTATATTTGTTTTCATTAGACTTATCTGTTCGAAATTTATTAGTTAGATGACTTATGTGTTTTGATTTGCAAGGTATGAGGTCTATTGAGATTACAACCCTGTGGGTCGGTGCAGTAACTTCGTGAATGACTTTCATATTTTTCAACTTCTTTTATTGCCAATCATCCTCCCATCGGGATATCAGCAGTTTATTTATGATTTTGTATGTTTTAGGTTAGGGATTTTTTGACAGACTTGATGGAATTGATTTTGTCCTAGTTGGTGGATTGGACAAAGCACTTTGGGACTATTGATACTGTGAATTTGCTAGTTTTCTATATTATAAGATGAGTATTATTTGTCTCGTTTTATGAGGTGTGTCTCTGTCCTCTGAATGATTGTTTTAGATGATTGTGTTTTATGCAAAGGTTGTGAGGAGGTTATTTTGCGAAGATAGATACGACCTTGACGATATGAGATGATGATTATTGTCTTTATTTTTAGGTAGGTTGGGCGACACAACAAGACTCCTATGATTGATTATGTGATGCGGACCTGTAGTGCTATTGCTCAAACTAAAGCAAACCATCAGCACCTCTCGATCTTCTCCATGCCATTTTACATGAATGAAGCATATACTCCCATGCTCGTCGTTCCGGATCGTCAGCTTATTTTAATTGTTTAATGGTTCCTATAATTTGGCTTTTTTTCTTGCTTATTATTATTATATTAATTACTTAATGATGCTCTGATTATAGTAACCATTGTTTTGAATTAAAAAACTATGTAATAGTTGCATGCAGTAGCGCTAACATCTAATAATAGTATGCCTAATATTAATCATTTTGAATGTCTATTTGTGGGATTGTGGAATTGTCTGTGTCTATCTCTATGTTTCTCAAGGGGCGTCTCTTATATGTATAAAGAGTTATCTTGACATAGCTATTATTTGTATTGTGCTTTATTGGTTTAATTAATCATAATAAAAATAATGAGGGTTTATATTACTGATTTCTTCTTGTTGTTTTTGTTATTATCAGTTGTCAATTCTGGGATCGCAGGACTTCTGCGATATTTTCTTCTTCATTAATAACTTTGTTTGCCCAATCATTCAATATTTCAATTTTCTTCTTGTTTGTTTTGTTGAGTGCATTTCTCATTTCCATCTGATCATTCGGAATTTTATAAAGATCTCTGGCGCTCAACCTTTCGGCGTTTGTGCATTCATTTATGATGACTATCTTCTTGATCTTGGCTGCATCCGCATACTCCTTCCGTGATTTCCAGTCTGAATCTCTTGATGTATGCTTCCATGTTTCCATGGTTTGTTATCAGTTGCACTGCTTTTCGGTTTAGCTCTAACCTTTCAAATCCTAGTGTTTTGCAGTGTTTGTAAGCGTTGCGGCCGTTGGTGTATTTGGCCCAGTATCTTTGCCATTTTCGTAGAATCCATTTCTTCTTTTCTATTCTTGCTGTGATTTTACTGGTCCAACCCAGACAGGCTTTGTCTGTCTGATTCTTCTCAGTGGCGGCCTTGGCTAGTTGGTCGACCTTTGTTTATTCGGTTGTGGTATTGTCCCATGATATTTCCACTTTGATACCCCCGGCTGCTCGTTCTCGTAATACCTTCTGTACTTCGGCTACCGGTCTGATCTTTGTCTCGTCGTTCTCCAGCTACTAGATAGTCGCTCTGCTATCTGTTTTGATTACGGCATGCATATCGCCATGTTTTTCTTCTAGTATTCTTATGGCTTCTTGTATGGCTAGAAATTCAGCTACCCTGCTGTTAATTTCATTTTCTAGTCTGATGCATGCCACTTCCTCTGTCCCGTTGCTCTGCGAATGAATATACCTTCTCCTGTTTTTTCCTGCTTCACACTAGCATCCGTCCATACCTTCACTATGTGTCTTCCTATCTCGTACTGCTCGGTCCCCAACGAATCCACAGTTTTTCTCATGGCCAGCACATGTATTTTTGCTCCGGCCTTGGCGGGCCTAGTGGATAACCGTATTTTTCTGCCGCCCATGCTCTTGCTTCGGTTTCTATTGGTAGAGGAACTACTCCTGCGATTGTAGCGCGCTCGTCGGTGCTGTTTTATACGCGCCTGTGATTAATATTAGGGCGTATCTTTAAATCGCGTTTAGCTTCCTCTGAGTGTATACTTTATTTACGTACCCTCCCCATGTCTCGGACCCGTATAGTATGGCTGGCTTCACGACTCTCTCGTATACATATTTCATTATGTCCCTTGCCATATTTACGTACTTCCAGCGTATAGGTCCCGCCATTTTGGCAACGACGGTTTAACCCTTTTCTTTGATGGCATTCAGATGGTTAATTTATATGTTTTTCCTATCCAATATCACTCCTAGGTACCTCATCTGGTCTTTAGAAGTTATGATTTCTTCATTTAATTTAATTCTTATCTTCGGAAATCTGGACCTTCTGGGTACTACTGGGGTTTCTCTACTGCGGTCATTTCTTCTTCTCTTCAATTCTTCCATCGTAAAGGGGATCTCCTTCTTTGGATATATCATAACTTCTGGTTTTTCTTTGTATTGTGTTGTGTTTCTTGTATTGTACTCTTGATTCTTCTGCCCATTCAGTATTGTCAGTATTTGTTCCATTCTTGTTTAATTTCAGTAGGTTTTCGATGGCTGATTGCGATGATTTGGTCGTCGGCGAACGCTTGTGCTCTCACATGTGTCTGTTGTGTGCTAATCTCAGCTATCTTATCGAACCAGGAGTTGATATTAATCAACCGTAGAGTCGGGACTATGCTCGATCCTTGTAGCCGCCCCTTCTCTATTCCGAACTGGATTTTGTTCTCTTTAATCCCTGCTTTCATCATTTCATTTAATACAGTAACTTGTGTTGCTGTATTGAAAGCATTTTTTGGATCTAATGCCACAACCAGCACTTTTTTTTTCTCTTTGTGATTCCACAATCTGCCCTATAGGCAATAAGTATTTCTTATGTCTATATTATATTTACATGGCATGCAGAAAATCACTTCATTAAGCGATCTTCTGTATAAAATATCTTAATTAATTAGTCTTATTCTAAAGTTTATATATGTCCAGTAATCAGATCAGGTGGTGTTAAACGTTTCAGTCTACGTCGCATATTTAGCTGATTAGCGAGTATATTGGGATGCACCAACATTCTTTTGAAGTACTTCACACAAACACGTTGAACTACACTCGTTATAGGTTCTAGAGTAATATCATATCGCGTTTATTTGAAATATAGTACGGAGCATTAACAATGGCACGCAACACTTTATTTTGGAACCGTTGAATGATGGATATATTAGATTTGCTAGCGGTACCCCATAGTTGGATTCCTTATGACCAAATAGTTAAATTAATACATTGTTACTAGTCGTTTCCGTCTAACCTACAATTTGTCTTTATGTTAACTTAAATCTAGGTATATAGCTAGGAGGAGCCATCGGCGCTAACTCAGTCTCTGATGAGTAATACTTTATTGATAAACTTTCACGAATTTTGTCCGAGCCTCTTGTTTGTCGAAACTTTTTTCCTAAAATCTTGAAAACTAAAATTAAGTTCCGAAGCTTTCAGAATTTTCATAGATCCAAAACAATTTTTTACAGAGCAATTGTTAAATTTCTTTTAAAAATATTAATCGTAAAGAGGTGAATAAAGCACTTCCTTTAAAATTATATTATTTATTACATGAAAATAGAAATTAGTATATTTTTCCTATTCTTTTTTTAAATTAATCAGTTGAATGAATATATAATCTCTGTCTCGTTTACACTACCATTAGAAAATATAAAGACTTTTAAAATTAACTGGTCCAAGCATCTATCTCCGTCCTTTCCTATCTCACATTTTATACAGACAAGATTTTGTATATCTTCGTCTGACATCACAAATGAAAAAACAGTTGAATCGTATATTTGACAGTAGCTATTTTTTTTTGACAGTTCCCAACGCTAATCTGAACTAATCCCGCCATTAGTCCCTGGCCAACTTCGTTGGCGTTCGCTTAATTATTATTTGTGTTGTAGGATTTTATTTAAAATATTTATCTGAATATGTTGAAAAAAAAATATGACGAAGTGAAATGAGAGTTTTCTACAAAAAAGAGACCTGGAAATTTTAAATAAATGCTAGGTAATAACATGTCTTTATGTAGATATGTATTACAACTTGAATCTAATCCAGAAACTCAAGATACCTGAAAGAAAAGTCCATTAAGGTAAGCAACTAAAGAATTTTATTGATAATCAGCAGTAAAAAAAATTATATATATTTATATAATTTACAGAGAGCGATATATCTACCTATTCCTCTACACGAATGTACCCAGAGTTGATAACATATTCCAGGCTTTGTTAAACAGTATCATTAAACTATATGAATGTGAAAATTTGAGTCGATATGTGTTCGAACTCACACACGGTGGTGATCCAAATGTCGTTTAAATTATGTATCTGCAGCAAAGTTAAAGTAACAATAGTTGGTAAGTTATATTTTCATTTTCATAATTAAATTTATGCTCGGCTAGTATATCATCTATTCAGTGATGCAATCTAATAATAAATACATACAAATTATAAATATTTTAATAAGATAGTTGCTTTTACTTATATTTATTTAGAACCAGATTTTTACAAATGTATTTTTTTCTACTGTATTCTACAGACCCTGGGCCTTTTATGTAAAATCTTAGTTGTGGGAAAATATAAACTGTATTTCTATTTTGGCTTATTCAATATATGTGTGGAGGTTGCTTTAAAAAATACCTGATTTTTGAATGCATATTTTGGTTTTATCCTGAATATTCTTTAGAAAAACAGGACTGGTCTTTTAGATATTGTGTTTATTTTGGTTATTACTCACTTTGTAATGTTTTAGGAATCTATCCAAATTGTTTACTGAATATAAAAGTATAGATTTTGGGTTCTTACTAAAAGTTAATGTTAACAGAATTGTTTTTGTTTGTTTTAGATACATTTCTGACTAATCGATATGTCTAGTTTTGTTTTTATTCCAATAAAAGTATATTGTGGAGGTATAAACTGGTTATTAGATAATATATTTGTCTTCGGTTTTTCAAAATGGCATACACCTTGCCAATCAAGTTTGTAAATAATCCATTCATAAATCAGCTTATCGTTTGATTTTATTTAATCAGGTAGTACATTTTTCTTAATTATTAATTTCAGATTCATTCTCCATTTTCAGATCTGCTACACAGTGAGCTAAAGAGTATACAAGCAAGTTTTTATTTCTCTAATTTACAATTCAATTCATAAGAAAATCTTGGAAATGTGTTTTTATTCTCTTTTTTCATTCTGGGCTATATGCTTCAATCCTTGTTTTTGAAGTTTTGAAATATTTTATTTTCAAGTGCTAGTGTGAACTTTCTTTCGAAATAGTGGGGTGTGAAACATTTTGTCGTCCATACTATTGCTTGAAGTTTTTCTGTTGCAGTACAATTGCATTTTATTTAAGTTAAGCTATGATAGGCCATGAATGATGCGTCTATAGTATAATTAAATGCATAACAATCTCATGGTCAAAGAAGATTAAGGCGATGAAGTTGTTGTACTCCTTTCAGAGCGTTATCTCTTCTTCGTTGGAATAATCCTGGGGCTTCTTGGGGCCAAATGGCATGCGTAATATAGGCAAATATCCATTTCGATCTGGTGGAAGTCACTGAACATATGCAGAATGGTGAATTCCTAGGTATGATACTTGATACACTTGCATAGTATTTACTTGTTAGTTTAGTTTTCTAAGTTTACTATTTTGTCTCCTTCATCGGGATTTGGACAATAATTTTCGTCGTCATATTCAAAATAATATTGATCAAATATTTGAAATTTTGAATATCGTAACCGAAGTTATGTAGTTTATTTTCAGAGAACCGAGTATTCGAATCGTTAGGGAAACCTTTTTCGATAAGTGCTAATTGTTTTACTAAGAATGGCACCTGAAACAAATAAACAATAAAGGCGCTGTAGAGACGAAGTGAACCAATCGGATCCCATCGCGGCTCAATGCATAGCGATTAAAACAATAAGTCCAAATTTCCTGTAAGGTTAAATCTCTCTTTTTCTATGGATCTATCTTATATTTGCCGCTTTGTATGGTTTATTACTGGTATCCCACCACTTCCAATTAGATGATCCTTAAAGGTACGCCCACACTTGATGTATTTGATACATTTGAAAGTGTGGATAAACTTTAAGACCCTAGACCTATATAAGGATACATTACTCCTCTGTCTTCTGTGGATTTATCGTATGGGCATATTGAGCTCCATTTAATTTTAAAACAGAATAATGGGAGTTTGTCGCATGCGTACATACTTTATTTACTTATATATTTTTATGGTGATTATTACACACACACACACATATATATATAAAAGCAGCTAAATAAGTTCATGAGGTAAATTAAAATGGTAAAATTTTGGAAACAACACATTTTCATATATAGACATCATTATTTTTTATAAATAAATATACACACATTTGATAAACAATTGATTTGGTGTTGAAACTATATATAAGGAGGGAAATAAACATTGAACATTTTTTGAAATATCACATTTTATTTAAAAAATTATTGAATAAAATTAAATAATAAAAATAATTTCTATATGCCTTCCTATTTTTACAAAAACACCATATTTGAATTAATTTACATATTTGAACAATTACCAAAATCTCCGAAAATCATATAAATAAACAATATCATAAAAAAGACCAAAATCGTTTAGATCAAACCCAACCAATATATATTTAAAACCAAATGAAAAATCCCCCACTATATATGAAAGCAGTGAAGTTCTCCTAAAAATCTCCAAATATGATCAACTATGATCGCTCACTTCTTGATCCACAAACCTCATTAATGACTTGACTACTTCCAACACAAGAAGAATAATTTTCTGACCTGTTCTTATTATCATTAAGTTTTGGCATATGTTGATAGTTATCCGATGTCGTCGAAAACGATATTGTTATAGATTTGGCAGCAAACATTCCCTCTATAAATAAAATTAATACTGTTTGGATTTTATACCTTTTAAAAATATAACCCTACATTTTGAACTCACCCCCGTTCTTCCATATTTTAAATCCAATGACAAAAAATATAAAGACATTTAAAATTAACTGGTCCAAGCATCTATCTCCGTCCTTTCCTATCTCACATTTTATACAGACAAGACTGTACATCTTCGTCTGACATCACAAATGAAAAAACAGTCGAGTCGTGTATTTGACAGTAGCTATTTTTATTGACAGTTCCCAACGCTAATCTGAACTAATCCCGCCATTAGTCCCTGGCCTGCTTCGTTGGCGTTCGCATAATTGTTGTTTTTATTGTAGGATTTGATTTAAAATATTTATCTGAATATGTTAAAAAAATGACGAAGTGAAATGAGAGTTTTCTACAACAAAGGAGACCTGGAAATGTTAAATACATGCTAGGTAATAAGATTTCTTTATGTAAATATGTATTACAACTTAGATCTAATCTAGAAACCCAAGATACCCGAAAGAAAAGTCCATTAAGGTAAGCAACTAAATAATTTTAATGATAATCAGCAGTAAAATATTATATATATATATATATAATTTACAGAAGGCGATCTATCTACCTATTCTTCTACAAGAAATGTACCCAGAGATGATAACATATTCCAGGTTTTGTTAAACAGTATCATTAATCTATATGGGTGTGAGAATTTGAGTCAAGATATGTGTTCACGTGTCAAGATAGAAGTCACACATTGTGGAGATCCAAATATCGTTCAAGTTATGTATCTGCCGCAAAGTTAAAGTAACAATAGTTGGTAAGTTATATTTTCATTTTCATAATTAAATTTACGCTCGGCTAGTATATCATCTATTCAGTGTTGCAATCTAATTATAAATACATACAAGTTATAAATATTTTAATAAGATAGTTACTTTTAGTTATATTTATTTAGAAACAGATTTTTACAAATGTATTCTTTTATTGTATTCTATCAACCCTAAGCCTTTTATGCAATATCTCAGTTGCCGGAAAATATAAACTGTATTTCTATTTTGGCTTATTCACTATATGTGTGGAGGTTGCTTTAAAAAATACCTGATTTTTGAATAAATATTTTGGTTTTATCCTGAATATCTTTAAAAATAACAGGACTGGTCTTTTAGATTTTTAGTTTATTTTATTTTGATTATTACTCACTTTATAATGTTTTAGAAATCTATCCAAATTGTTTACTAGATATAAAAGTATAGATCTTGGGTTCTTACTAAAAGTTAATGTTAATAGAATTGTGTTTATTTGTTTTAGATACATTTCTGACTTATCGATATGTCTAGTGTTGTTTTTACTACAATAAAAGTATATTGTGGAAATATAAACTGGTTATTAGATAATATATTTGTCTTTGGTTTTTCAAAATGGCATAAACAGGTGCCAATCAAGTTTGTAGATATTACAGGTTAATTGGGGTAACATTGGTTTTGTTATGTTATTTTGAATTCATGTATTTGGTTATTTTGAATAGAGCTTTCCATAAATAATCCATTCATAAATCAGCTTATTAGGTAGTACAATTTTCTTAATTATTAATTTCACCTTCATTTTCCATTTTCAGATCTTCTGCTACACAGTGAGCTAAAGAGTATACAAACAAGTTTTTATTTCTCTAATTTACAATTCAATTCATATGAAGATCTTGGAAACGTGTTTCTATTCTCTTTTTTCATTCTGGGCTCTATGTTTCAATCCTTAAAGTTTTGAAATATTTTATTTTCAAGTGCTAGTGTGAACTTTCTTTCGAAATATTGGGGTGTGAAACATTTTGTTGTCCATACTATTGCTTGAAGTTTTTCTGTTGCAGTACAATTGCATTTTATTTAAGTTAAGGTAAGATTGGGGCCATTGCATGATGCATCTATAGCATAATTAAATGCATAACAATCTCATGGTCAAAGAAGATTAAGCGATGAAGCTGTTGTACTCTTTTCAAAGCATGATCTCTTCTTCGTTGGAATAATCCTAGGGCTTGTTAGGGCCAAGTGGCATCCGTAATATAGGCAAATATCCATTTCGATCTGATGGAAATCACTGAAAATGTGCAGAGTGGTGAAGTATTAACTTATCAATTTGTCAAATATATATCAGATATATTTAGGAGTGGATTTCTGCAATATAATTTTCCCGTTACGCTTTCGCACGAGTCGCCATTTCTGTTCAGGGTGTCAGAGATAAATTAGTAAAATTGAAAAATTAAAATAACATGTATATGGGAGAATTTTGTCATGAAATCTATAATAATATTTAACTTAGTAGATTCATACTTTGCAAATGGCAATTATCAACAAAATTAAAATTTATAAAATTAAAATAACGTCTTAGAAGTAAAGGTTACGTTACTTGTTCTTCGATGAAGAATAATGAAGGTAGAAGGATAATGATTGATGAAACAATAATGAAGTTAAGTATTTATACATATCGATACCCTTTGTAGCACAAAACACGTTAAATAACATGGGAGGACTATTTTACAAGCTGCGGAGGAAAATATGTTCAATAATAATCTCATAAAATAATTATTGACAACAAAAATATTTAGTTTACTAAGGGTTGTTAGAACATTATTTTTCAATATATGATTGTTTGGGGCATACATGAAAGTGGTGCAAATACTAGAAGTAGCGATAGCATGAAAGAGTTTAAATAATAATGTCAAATTACTACTAACTTCATTTAATTCGTACAGTATCTCACGCATTTTAAAAATGTATCAAACCCTTCCACATGTAAAAATAACCACCCGTTAACCACACTGCACATAACAATTGAGAGTACAACATTTTCTAGCTACAATATAAATAAAACCCATTAAATACAGTAATTTTAGAAAAGAGTCTCTTACCTATATATGTTATTCTTTAGGTGGTTATCATAACACTGCGGTATGAAGATGTTACTCTTTCAATTTTTCCAACATTTGTCTAAATGTGCTTGCTGGCAGGTTTATTTTTTAAAAGATACGACTATAATATTTTCTAATAAGGACTGTGACTTCTTGATCTAACTCATCTTGTACTCGTCAACAGTTATTATTTTCATAGTACTTGTGCCTGAAATAATTTCTTCGCGATTAACGCATGAGTCACCTTCAAGAAAATAATTAAATTACTAGAATATAACCATACACCATGCAGTAGATATAAATTCGTACTTGTCCATACTATTCTTGTCTCTATCTTTAACGGGTGAATTTCTTGAATATATATCCATTTTGTGTCGCCAAATAGAGGTAATATTTTTAATTAATTGTTTTATTAAGTCTACCTCAGTGAAATTTCCACATGTTTATATACAGGTTTTTTCCCTTGGGGCTGAAAATATATTCTGATGACTTTAGTTTATTTTGTAGTCATTACAGGATTGTAATTGTTTCATATCTTTAGGAATCTATAAATCTATCTATAAAAATCGATAAATACTAAAGTTGTGTGAACATAAGAATTCTTAAATATTCTAAGAGTCCTTAAGAAGATATTTTTATCATAATCTTCAAACGAGTTGGATTTCAATCTTATTGGTATTTTCTTCCTTATCATAACATTGTTTATTATGTTACTGACCATACTTAATAATTTGATATTCTTTAAAAACGCGTACCGTCGAAAAGTGATTGACGAAACATTCCATTTTGTTGTAATTGTGGAAAAAATGGTTCTGAACAAAAGAATACGTGTCTCCAAAACAAACGATGAAAATCGTTGAAGGATTGTTGGGGTCCGATACTTTCCAAAAAGAGCCTGATGCGTCACAAGTTCATTTAGATCACGAGAAAATACCGCAAATGGCATTCGGCAAATTTTCCTCGAGTGTTCGCCCATGGTCTTGCGTAGAGATCGAATTATACTGTTCGTTCATGTTTGCACTCACCATATGATTAAATGCGAGTAATTCAGACTCGCCTCTCGGACACTAGCTAAGAATTTTAATTTGTATTTTATAATTTTTTTTAGATGATAGACCAATTAAAGCCACCCTGTTAGGCAGGGCTATTCTGCTATTGTGTTTAAGCTGCAGACCTTGACAATTGCAGAATCATAACGAAAATGAAAAGACACTGGAGAATAATTGGTAATTTCAAATAATATATTTATTTATTTTATTTTAGAATCCTATCTTTATATTTGATTTAGGTGATCCTAGATAAGATGGTTTGGATTATTTCTGGTTAAAAATTGATACATTTATAGAAAAGGCTGGTAGTGTTTCATCAAAGAAAAAACTTAGTTAATTATTGATAAAAAAATACTGATCCCAGAAGACAAATCCACATAGGTTTACACTTTTGCTTCCATTTTCCGTTTCCTAGGCCCAATGCAGCAATGTGTCTGCAAGTGGAATGGTATACAATAAAAATCAAAGGAGACTTTATTAGATTACATCAATTTACATGTATTCTTTTCTCAAGACAAATGAAGATTGTCCTACTTGAAATCTTGGTTGAAATGTATGTGGAGCAGAAGTACGATTAAGGTATAATGATTATAATAAACTTAAACCATTGAATACTACTATTTTCTGAGCACAACTAATTAAACCTATATTTACTTTTTTAGGTGATATTCGGGTCAAGATGACCCTTTAAATTTTACTGGAGACTGAAATTCACCAAATCCTCAGTAACAAATTGAAACAAATCAAATTGCATATATTTGATGAAGCATTTATTAAGTTTGTAAGGTGCTGTATGTGCGTAGTTATTGAGACCTTACATTTCTTTCAAAGTGAATGTAAAGAGAATATGTTAGCACTATTACTGGTAATAAAATTATTGTTTTTGGGTTGTTTTATTCCAATATAGGGACCAATTTGCAGTTCAAGATTCATTATTTTTCAGCGTCGAACTAAAAACAACTAGGATCTGACTACCTACGGAGGTCCTCGTCGGCAGTTGCACGGGGACTATCAATAAGGTCTTTTTAGAGGGTTGTTCTTTCACTAACATAGAGCGATTCATCATTAATCTATTTTTACCAATCAAATTATGTGAAAAGTGCTATCATTACATATAAAAATTTGAACTGGTTATGAAGGTAATCAATTTCTGTCTCTAGATTAGCAATCGACAAATTGTCATTTGTTGATTAACTGTTAATGAGTACAGATTTGTATAGTCTGATTATTCAGCCTAATGATTTCAGATGATGAATCAGCTTCTATGTTACTAATTTGGACTTCTATATTTGCTTCAGTCTGTCTCTTGAGGTGACTACATTAGATGAATTCTCTATTGGTTCTTAATTGTAATAAGGCATTGAATACATAAAAAAAAATTGCTGGTTCAACTTATCTACTGATGTCGAAGGAAATGTTTTGAGGTAGTGCTTGAGTGAAACATTATTGGGCTATATTTTGCAGGTTCTAAATTACAATACGAAATTGATTTAAAATCTTTATCATTCAGTTTCCATGGTATAAATAAATTTATATTTTGTCCGGTGGTATATTCTCTATTGGTTTCTAGTTATAATGTGGTATAGGTGCATAATAAGTCTTGTTTATTGGATCATTAGTAGGTGATAACTGTTCTACTGGTTATCAGTCTTAACACTACTAAAATTGCATAAATGGTGTTAACGTCTATGGTATAACCGAAAAGTTGTGCTGGAATGCAGGGTCGGGGCGTTGGATGGTTATTTTTTTATTGGTTTTCGTTTTGGTTCGATATTTTTATTAAAGGCAATTTAGAGAGTTCTATGTTAACATCGGGTGGTATTACTTCTGCTTTTCACTTTTAATACGATGCCAGTTGCATACAAATAAATATATCTGATAAATTGTGTGCTGCAGCTGTGTCTGCTTCACATTTTATCGTTAAAGTTTGTCAATTGGCACTGTCTCTTTATTAATTGTGGATTAGTACTAGACGCATAAAAGCAATTCTTGTTCTACAACCGTAAATTCGTGTTATGCTTTTGGGAAGATTCTACGTCATATTATGTTAATGGAATTTGCTGTATTGGTTTTAAATTATATATAATACTTGATACCTAAAAGTATTATTTTTCGATAAGTGTTAATATATGACTTCTGGTCTTTATCTGGTTTATTGATCGATCTCTAAGTTGATATAAGATTTAGGTTGAGCGTTTGGATCCTTGTTTATTGGTTGCTCTGGTAGTTTCATAGTTAAAAGGTCGCAAAAACTGTTTGTTTTTCATCGTTTAAGCTTGTAGTTTAAAGGTGGTTCTTGGTTGAAGATTGTTTGCCAGAGCTCTATTCGCCATGAACATGTTGAGAATAAGTTGTAGAACTGGGATTAAATTACTTTTAATTTCTTTGCTGGATTAATGGCAGACTTTAATCTATGGCTAAAGTGTCATTCGTTAAAGTATTTAAATGTAAACATAGCATCCTTGTATGCTAGTACATAATTTTTCTCATGTGAGGTTCGAGGCCAGTGTAGTTAACAGTTGCGCCTGGTACCCGATCACTGACATACTCTTGCACCATTATTGAGGCCTTTAATCCGTCTGCATACTGTTAGTAGTATGCATATAGTGTCTAGTATAATTAGGGAATCAATTTATATCCCGGTGGCAGGCCCCGTTATTGGTCTTCATCAATAGATTTTGGATCCAGGTTTTGTCTGTCTATATGAATCTGTATGTTTTACATTTAAGACAGTATATCGACGTAACAAGTCACAGTAGATTATACTGAGCTTCTCACTCTGGCAGTGAAATCTACTTGTTTTGTAATTCCAGTATAGCATCTAAGTTATTCAATTTAGATTTTACTGAGCTTCTCATTCTGCAACGACTTTTCGAGAGTCCATGTCTGTGTACTCTTACGTGTTTGAGACCATCTCCTGCTAACTCTTTATGGGTTAGCTTGCCTCTGATGGCGGCTAATGTCTCCGCGCCACTTGCTTCTTCCTTTCTGATTTTAATTTCGTATCTATTATGAATCTGTTTCGGAGGTTGCCATTCTAGATTAGGTTTGGTGGATTTCGGTGCCTTTGACTGGGCTTTTTGTGGTTTCACAGTGTTTTATTTTCATTATTCTTTTTTTGTTGCCGCGACCTCATTGTACGTACAGATCATATTGTATGTATTTTCTGTCTGTACCTCCATGGTAGTCATCTCGATTCTTTTGCTGATGTCGGTCGGCGTGCTTACATCCATCATCACTGGCCTGGCAAGGGCTGCTGGAGAATACTCCCTGTCTTGCAACAGGGATTCTATTATTTTTATTCTCTTGTCTGTTTCGTGCTGTATTTGTGCCAATTTTCTGTTTATCCTCTCCTCCACCATTGCTTCCGCATTCGTGTGCTCTCGGCTTGTGTGGTATTTGTTATCACGACTGCAGATTTGGCTTTCATCGTCTCTTCTGCTACTATATCTATTTTCATTAGAATATTTGCGAGGCGGGTTCTGTCTGTGGAGATGAACCAATATGTCCTATATTTTAGGCGATATCTGCTGACTGCGAGTCTGACTTACTCGGTCAGATCTTTCGTGACGTCATCGAATTCAGTTGCACTTAATCCGCACAGGTCTCGTCTGTAGAATTCGAAGTCAATGGTACTATGCGCCTCTACTGTTTTAGTATTCTCCATTATAGTATCTAGGACGCTGTTTCTAGACTCCACTGAGCTTCTTGCGCTCCCTCTCCTGCCCCCGTTCACTCTAGCAGGCGCAGCCACAGTGGTCCCCAACCCGCTCTCGCTACTAATGGATATGCTCCTTGATCTGAGCTGTCGAGTATTTGCGACCATATTGTCGATATTTATTTTGATTGACGATTTAAGGGATTTATCCATTATATATATTTTTATTTAATACTAATAATAAGTATTAGAAGTTGCCGATTGTTTGGCATTTAGTCGCTATGTCTATCTTTATCAATAGATATTGGATCCATGTTTTGTTTGTGATAACCCAACTTTTTCGTCGATGTGCCATTCTAGATTAGGTTTGGTGGATTTCGGTGCCTTTGACTGTGCTTTTTGTGGTTTGACAGTGTTTTATTTTCATTGCTCTTTTTTGTTGCCGCGACCTCATTGTACGTACAGATCGTATTGAATGTATTTTCGATCTCTACCTCCCCGGTAGTCATCTCGATTCTTCTGCAGATATCGGTTCGCGTGCTTACATCCATCATCACTGGCCTGGCGAAGACTGCTGGAGAATACTCCCTGTCTTGCAACAGAGATTCTGTTCTTTGTATTCTTTTGTTTGTTTCGTGCTGTATTTGTGCCAATTTTCTGTTTATTATCTCCTCCACCATTGCTTCCTCATTCGTGATGCTCTCGACTTGTGTGGTATTTGTCATCACGACTGCGGATTTGGCTTTCAGCGTCTCTTCTGCTACTATGTCTATTTTCTTTGAATATTCGCGACGCGGGTTATGTCTGTGGAGATGAACCGAAATGTAATATATTTTAGACAATATCTCCTGATTGCGAGTCTGACTTGCTCAGTCAGATCTTTCATGACGTCAACCAATTCAGTTGCACTCAATCAGCACAGTCCTCGTCTGTAGAATTCGAAGTCAATGGTACTATGTGCCTCTACTGTTTTAATATTCTCCGTTATAGTATCTAGAACGCTGTTTCTAGATTCCACAGAGCTTTTTGAGCTCCCTCAGCAGCCACAGTGGTTCCCAACCCGCTCTCGCTACTAATGTCGATATTTATTTTGGATGACGATTTAAGAGATTTATCTATTATAATTATTAGATGCCTATTAGACAATATACAGATATGGACAATTTTTTAATGGGAATTGTATCGAGATAATAATTAATTCAATATATTTGTGGGAATGACCTTACTAATTACTAATAAGGAGATTTAAAATAACTGGAATATATACTAAATATATTCAGAAGATCTGTTCTAAGGTTAAAGAAATACACCCTGAATATATTGTGTTTTATTGTGAATTCAAAATATATTATATTCCCGAATATTTCACGCTCAAAAAACAGCCGTTAGGAAGTCAGCGTTTATCGCCCCTATTGATGTAACGGTTTTTATGAGTTTTCACGATTACTTTGAAAACTACTCCTTATAAAGAACTAGGAATTTCACGAATTATTCTACCTATTCTGCCCGTTGCTATGTCAAGGGAATTTTAAATTTATTTTGAATTCAGACCAGTAATAACGGAAATTGAAACCCTACCTTGTCTCGATGATAAGGCACGCACCACTTTTCTTGGTTTTCACAAGATTTTCAAGGGAAATTTCACCAGCTGGACACTAGCGAATCGCAGGGAGCACTGATAACAGCACAATTAGTTTATTTTCGATGCGAAAACCGTGGAATTTCATGATTTTCTAGGATTTCGGGCGAAGTTTGAGGAGCCAACGCAGACACGTCCGCAACCGAAAAGTTGTGCTGGAATGCAGGGTCGGGGCGTTGGATGGTTATTTTTTTATTGGTTTTCGTTTTGGTTCGATATTTTTATTAAAGGTAATTTAGAGAGTTCTATGTTAACATCGGGTGGTATTATTCTGCTTTTCACTTTTAATACGATGCCAGTTGCATACAAATAAATATATCTGATAAATTGTGTGCTGCAGCTGTGTCTGCTTCACATTTTATCGTTAAAGTTTGTCAATTGGCACTGTCTCTTTATTAATTGTGGATTAGTACTAGACGCATAAAAACAATTCTTGTTCTACAACCGTAAATTTGTGTTATACTTTTGGGAAGATTCTACGTCATATTATGTTAATGGAATGTGCTGTATTGGTTTTAAATTATATATAGTACTTGATACCTAAAAGTATTATTTTTCGATAAGTGTTAATATATGATTTCTGGTCTCTATACGTTTATTGATCGATCTCTAAGTTGATATAAGATTTGGGTTGAGCGTTTGGATCCTTGTTTATTGGTTGCTCTGGTACTTTCATAGTTAAAAGTTCGCAAAAACTGTTTGTTTTTCATCGTTTAAGCTTGTAGTTTAAAGGCGGTTCTTGGTTGAAGATTGTCTGCCAGAGCTCTATTCGCCATGAACATGTTGAGAATAAGATGTAGAACTGGGATTAAATTATTTTTAATTTTATTGCTGGATTAATTACAGACTTTAATCTATGGCTAAAGTGTCATTCGTTAAAGTATTTAAATGTAAACATAGCATCCTTGTATGCTAGTACATAATTTTTCTCATGTGAGGTTCGAGGCCAGTGTAGTTAACAGTTGCGCCTGGTACCCGATCACTGACATACTCTTGCACCATTATTGAGGCCTTTAATCCGTCTGCATACTGTTAGTAGTATGCATATAGTGTCTAGTATAATTAGGGAATCAATTTATATCCCGGTGGCAGGCCCCGTTATTGGTCTTCATCAATAGATTTTGGATCCAGGTTTTGTCTGTCTATATGAATCTGTATGTTTTACATTTAAGACAGTATATCGACGTAACAAGTCACAGTAGATTATACTGAGCTTCTCACTCTGGCAGTGAAATCTACTTGTTTTGTAATTCCAGTATAGCATCTAAGTTATTCAATTTAGATTTTACTGAGCTTCTCATTCTGCAACGACTTTTCGAGAGTCCATGTCTGTGTACTCTTACGTGTTTGAGACCATCTCCTGCTAACTCTTTATGGGTTAGCTTGCCTCTGATGGCGGCTAATGTCTCCGCGCCACTTGCTTCTTCCTTTCTGATTTTAATTTCGTATCTATTATGAATCTGTTTCGGAGGTTGCCATTCTAGATTAGGTTTGGTGGATTTCGGTGCCTTTGACTGGGCTTTTTGTGGTTTCACAGTGTTTTATTTTCATTATTCTTTTTTTGTTGCCGCGACCTCATTGTACGTACAGATCATATTGTATGTATTTTCTGTCTGTACCTCCATGGTAGTCATCTCGATTCTTTTGCTGATGTCGGTCGGCGTGCTTACATCCATCATCACTGGCCTGGCAAGGGCTGCTGGAGAATACTCCCTGTCTTGCAACAGGGATTCTATTATTTTTATTCTCTTGTCTGTTTCGTGCTGTATTTGTGCCAATTTTCTGTTTATCATCTCCTCCACCATTGCTTCCGCATTCGTGTGCTCTCGGCTTGTGTGGTATTTGTTATCACGACTGCAGATTTGGCTTTCATCGTCTCTTCTGCTACTATATCTATTTTCATTAGAATATTTGCGAGGCGGGTTCTGTCTGTGGAGATGAACCAATATGTCCTATATTTTAGGCGATATCTGCTGACTGCGAGTCTGACTTACTCGGTCAGATCTTTCGTGACGTCATCGAATTCAGTTGCACTTAATCCGCACAGGTCTCGTCTGTAGAATTCGAAGTCAATGGTACTATGCGCCTCTACTGTTTTAGTATTCTCCATTATAGTATCTAGGACGCTGTTTCTAGACTCCACTGAGCTTCTTGCGCTCCCTCTCCTGCCCCCGTTCACTCTAGCAGGCGCAGCCACAGTGGTCCCCAACCCGCTCTCGCTACTAATGGATATGCTCCTTGATCTGAGCTGTCGAGTATTTGCGACCATATTGTCGATATTTATTTTGATTGACGATTTAAGGGATTTATCCATTATATATATTTTTATTTAATACTAATAATAAGTATTAGAAGTTGCCGATTGTTTGGCATTTAGTCGCTATGTCTATCTTTATCAATAGATATTGGATCCATGTTTTGTTTGTGATAACCCAACTTTTTCGTCGATGTGCCATTCTAGATTAGGTTTGGTGGATTTCGGTGCCTTTGACTGTGCTTTTTGTGGTTTGACAGTGTTTTATTTTCATTGCTCTTTTTTGTTGCCGCGACCTCATTGTACGTACAGATCGTATTGAATGTATTTTCGATCTCTACCTCCCCGGTAGTCATCTCGATTCTTCTGCAGATATCGGTTCGCGTGCTTACATCCATCATCACTGGCCTGGCGAAGACTGCTGGAGAATACTCCCTGTCTTGCAACAGAGATTCTGTTCTTTGTATTCTTTTGTTTGTTTCGTGCTGTATTTGTGCCAATTTTCTGTTTATTATCTCCTCCACCATTGCTTCCTCATTCGTGATGCTCTCGACTTGTGTGGTATTTGTCATCACGACTGCGGATTTGGCTTTCAGCGTCTCTTCTGCTACTATGTCTATTTTCTTTGAATATTCGCGACGCGGGTTATGTCTGTGGAGATGAACCGAAATGTAATATATTTTAGACAATATCTTCTGATTGCGAGTCTGACTTGCTCAGTCAGATCTTTCATGACGTCAACCAATTCAGTTGCACTCAATCAGCACAGTCCTCGTCTGTAGAATTCGAAGTCAATGGTACTATGTGCCTCTACTGTTTTAATATTCTCCGTTATAGTATCTAGAACGCTGTTTCTAGATTCCACAGAGCTTTTTGAGCTCCCTCAGCAGCCACAGTGGTCCCCAACCCGCTCTCGCTACTAATGTCGATATTTATTTTGGATGACGATTTAAGAGATTTATCTATTATAATTATTAGATGCCTATTAGACAATATACAGATATGGACAATTTTTTAATGGGAATTGTATCGAGATAATAATTAATTCAATATATTTGTGGGAATGACCTTACTAATTACTAATAAGGAGATTTAAAATAACTGGAATATATACTAAATATATTCAGAAGATCTGTTCTAAGGTTAAAGAAATACACCCTGAATATATTGTGTTTTATTGTGACTTCAAAATATATTATATTCCCGAATATTTCACGCTCAAAAAACAGCCGTTAGGAAGTCAGCGTTTATCACCCCTATTGATGTAACGGTTTTTATGAATTTTCACGATTACTTTGAAAACTACTCCTTATAAAGAACTAGGAATTTCACGAATTATTCTACCTATTCTGCCCGTTGCTATGTCAAGGGAATTTTAAATTTATTTTGAATTCAGACCAGTAATAACGGAAATTGAAAGCCTACCTTGTCTCGATGATAAGGCACGCACCACTTTTCTTGGTTTTCACAAGATTTTCAAGGGAAATTTCACCAGCTGGACACTAGCGAATCGCAGGGAGCACTGATAACAGCACAATTAGTTTATTTTCGATGCGAAAACCGTGGAATTTCATGATTTTCTAGGATTTCGGGCGAAGTTTGAGGAGCCAACGCAGACACGTCCGCAACCGAAAAGTTGTGCTGGAATGCAGGGTCGGGGCGTTGGATGGTTATTTTTTTATTGGTTTTCGTTTTGGTTCGATATTTTTATTAAAGGTAATTTAGAGAGTTCTATGTTAACATCGGGTGGTATTATTCTGCTTTTCACTTTTAATACGATGCCAGTTGCATACAAATAAATATATCTGATAAATTGTGTGCTGCAGCTGTGTCTGCTTCACATTTTATCGTTAAAGTTTGTCAATTGGCACTGTCTCTTTATTAATTGTGGATTAGTACTAGACGCATAAAAACAATTCTTGTTCTACAACCGTAAATTTGTGTTATACTTTTGGGAAGATTCTACGTCATATTATGTTAATGGAATGTGCTGTATTGGTTTTAAATTATATATAGTACTTGATACCTAAAAGTATTATTTTTCGATAAGTGTTAATATATGATTTCTGGTCTCTATACGTTTATTGATCGATCTCTAAGTTGATATAAGATTTGGGTTGAGCGTTTGGATCCTTGTTTATTGGTTGCTCTGGTACTTTCATAGTTAAAAGTTCGCAAAAACTGTTTGTTTTTCATCGTTTAAGCTTGTAGTTTAAAGGCGGTTCTTGGTTGAAGATTGTCTGCCAGAGCTCTATTCGCCATGAACATGTTGAGAATAAGATGTAGAACTGGGATTAAATTATTTTTAATTTTATTGCTGGATTAATTACAGACTTTAATCTATGGCTAAAGTGTCATTCGTTAAAGTATTTAAATGTAAACATAGCATCCTTGTATGCTAGTACATAATTTTTCTCATGTGAGGTTCGAGGCCAGTGTAGTTAACAGTTGCGCCTGGTACCCGATCACTGACATACTCTTGCACCATTATTGAGGCCTTTAATCCGTCTGCATACTGTTAGTAGTATGCATATAGTGTCTAGTATAATTAGGGAATCAATTTATATCCCGGTGGCAGGCCCCGTTATTGGTCTTCATCAATAGATTTTGGATCCAGGTTTTGTCTGTCTATATGAATCTGTATGTTTTACATTTAAGACAGTATATCGACGTAACAAGTCACAGTAGATTATACTGAGCTTCTCACTCTGGCAGTGAAATCTACTTGTTTTGTAATTCCAGTATAGCATCTAAGTTATTCAATTTAGATTTTACTGAGCTTCTCATTCTGCAACGACTTTTCGAGAGTCCATGTCTGTGTACTCTTACGTGTTTGAGACCATCTCCTGCTAACTCTTTATGGGTTAGCTTGCCTCTGATGGCGGCTAATGTCTCCGCGCCACTTGCTTCTTCCTTTCTGATTTTAATTTCGTATCTATTATGAATCTGTTTCGGAGGTTGCCATTCTAGATTAGGTTTGGTGGATTTCGGTGCCTTTGACTGGGCTTTTTGTGGTTTCACAGTGTTTTATTTTCATTATTCTTTTTTTGTTGCCGCGACCTCATTGTACGTACAGATCATATTGTATGTATTTTCTGTCTGTACCTCCATGGTAGTCATCTCGATTCTTTTGCTGATGTCGGTCGGCGTGCTTACATCCATCATCACTGGCCTGGCAAGGGCTGCTGGAGAATACTCCCTGTCTTGCAACAGGGATTCTATTATTTTTATTCTCTTGTCTGTTTCGTGCTGTATTTGTGCCAATTTTCTGTTTATCATCTCCTCCACCATTGCTTCCGCATTCGTGTGCTCTCGGCTTGTGTGGTATTTGTTATCACGACTGCAGATTTGGCTTTCATCGTCTCTTCTGCTACTATATCTATTTTCATTAGAATATTTGCGAGGCGGGTTCTGTCTGTGGAGATGAACCAATATGTCCTATATTTTAGGCGATATCTGCTGACTGCGAGTCTGACTTACTCGGTCAGATCTTTCGTGACGTCATCGAATTCAGTTGCACTTAATCCGCACAGGTCTCGTCTGTAGAATTCGAAGTCAATGGTACTATGCGCCTCTACTGTTTTAGTATTCTCCATTATAGTATCTAGGACGCTGTTTCTAGACTCCACTGAGCTTCTTGCGCTCCCTCTCCTGCCCCCGTTCACTCTAGCAGGCGCAGCCACAGTGGTCCCCAACCCGCTCTCGCTACTAATGGATATGCTCCTTGATCTGAGCTGTCGAGTATTTGCGACCATATTGTCGATATTTATTTTGATTGACGATTTAAGGGATTTATCCATTATATATATTTTTATTTAATACTAATAATAAGTATTAGAAGTTGCCGATTGTTTGGCATTTAGTCGCTATGTCTATCTTTATCAATAGATATTGGATCCATGTTTTGTTTGTGATAACCCAACTTTTTCGTCGATGTGCCATTCTAGATTAGGTTTGGTGGATTTCGGTGCCTTTGACTGTGCTTTTTGTGGTTTGACAGTGTTTTATTTTCATTGCTCTTTTTTGTTGCCGCGACCTCATTGTACGTACAGATCGTATTGAATGTATTTTCGATCTCTACCTCCCCGGTAGTCATCTCGATTCTTCTGCAGATATCGGTTCGCGTGCTTACATCCATCATCACTGGCCTGGCGAAGACTGCTGGAGAATACTCCCTGTCTTGCAACAGAGATTCTGTTCTTTGTATTCTTTTGTTTGTTTCGTGCTGTATTTGTGCCAATTTTCTGTTTATTATCTCCTCCACCATTGCTTCCTCATTCGTGATGCTCTCGACTTGTGTGGTATTTGTCATCACGACTGCGGATTTGGCTTTCAGCGTCTCTTCTGCTACTATGTCTATTTTCTTTGAATATTCGCGACGCGGGTTATGTCTGTGGAGATGAACCGAAATGTAATATATTTTAGACAATATCTCCTGATTGCGAGTCTGACTTGCTCAGTCAGATCTTTCATGACGTCAACCAATTCAGTTGCACTCAATCAGCACAGTCCTCGTCTGTAGAATTCGAAGTCAATGGTACTATGTGCCTCTACTGTTTTAATATTCTCCGTTATAGTATCTAGAACGCTGTTTCTAGATTCCACAGAGCTTTTTGAGCTCCCTCAGCAGCCACAGTGGTCCCCAACCCGCTCTCGCTACTAATGTCGATATTTATTTTGGATGACGATTTAAGAGATTTATCTATTATAATTATTAGATGCCTATTAGACAATATACAGATATGGACAATTTTTTAATGGGAATTGTATCGAGATAATAATTAATTCAATATATTTGTGGGAATGACCTTACTAATTACTAATAAAGAGATTTAAAATAACTGGAATATATACTAAATATATTCAGAAGATCTGTTCTAAGGTTAAAGAAATACACCCTGAATATATTGTGTTTTATTGTGAATTCAAAATATATTATATTCCCGAATATTTCACGCTCAAAAAACAGCCGTTAGGAAGTCAGCGTTTATCGCCCCTATTGATGTAACGGTTTTTATGAGTTTTTACGATTACTTTGAAAACTACTCCTTATAAAGAATTAGGAATTTCACGAATTATTCTACCTATTCTGCCCGTTGCTATGTCAAGGGAATTTTAAATTTATTTTCAATTCAGACCAGTAATAACGGAAATTGAAACCCTACCTTGTCTCGATGATAAGGCACGCACCACTTTTCTTGGTTTTCACAAGATTTTCAAGGGAAATTTCACCAGCTGGACACTAGCGAATCGCAGGGAGCACTGATAACAGCACAATTAGTTTATTTTCGATGCGAAAACCGTGGAATTTCATGATTTTCTAGGATTTCGGGCGAAGTTTGAGGAGCCAACGCAGACACGTCCGCAACCGAAAAGTTGTGCTGGAATGCAGGGTCGGGGCGTTGGATGGTTATTTTTTTATTGGTTTTCGTTTTGGTTCGATATTTTTATTAAAGGTAATTTAGAGAGTTCTATGTTAACATCGGGTGGTATTATTCTGCTTTTCACTTTTAATACGATGCCAGTTGCATACAAATAAATATATCTGATAAATTGTGTGCTGCAGCTGTGTCTGCTTCACATTTTATCGTTAAAGTTTGTCAATTGGCACTGTCTCTTTATTAATTGTGGATTAGTACTAGACGCATAAAAACAATTCTTGTTCTACAACCGTAAATTTGTGTTATACTTTTGGGAAGATTCTACGTCATATTATGTTAATGGAATGTGCTGTATTGGTTTTAAATTATATATAGTACTTGATACCTAAAAGTATTATTTTTCGATAAGTGTTAATATATGATTTCTGGTCTCTATACGTTTATTGATCGATCTCTAAGTTGATATAAGATTTGGGTTGAGCGTTTGGATCCTTGTTTATTGGTTGCTCTGGTACTTTCATAGTTAAAAGTTCGCAAAAACTGTTTGTTTTTCATCGTTTAAGCTTGTAGTTTAAAGGCGGTTCTTGGTTGAAGATTGTCTGCCAGAGCTCTATTCGCCATGAACATGTTGAGAATAAGATGTAGAACTGGGATTAAATTATTTTTAATTTTATTGCTGGATTAATTACAGACTTTAATCTATGGCTAAAGTGTCATTCGTTAAAGTATTTAAATGTAAACATAGCATCCTTGTATGCTAGTACATAATTTTTCTCATGTGAGGTTCGAGGCCAGTGTAGTTAACAGTTGCGCCTGGTACCCGATCACTGACATACTCTTGCACCATTATTGAGGCCTTTAATCCGTCTGCATACTGTTAGTAGTATGCATATAGTGTCTAGTATAATTAGGGAATCAATTTATATCCCGGTGGCAGGCCCCGTTATTGGTCTTCATCAATAGATTTTGGATCCAGGTTTTGTCTGTCTATATGAATCTGTATGTTTTACATTTAAGACAGTATATCGACGTAACAAGTCACAGTAGATTATACTGAGCTTCTCACTCTGGCAGTGAAATCTACTTGTTTTGTAATTCCAGTATAGCATCTAAGTTATTCAATTTAGATTTTACTGAGCTTCTCATTCTGCAACGACTTTTCGAGAGTCCATGTCTGTGTACTCTTACGTGTTTGAGACCATCTCCTGCTAACTCTTTATGGGTTAGCTTGCCTCTGATGGCGGCTAATGTCTCCGCGCCACTTGCTTCTTCCTTTCTGATTTTAATTTCGTATCTATTATGAATCTGTTTCGGAGGTTGCCATTCTAGATTAGGTTTGGTGGATTTCGGTACCTTTGACTGGGCTTTTTGTGGTTTCGCAGTGTTTTATTTTCATTGTTCTTTTTTGTTGCCGCGACCTCGTTGTACGTATAGATCGTATTGAATGTAGTTTCGATCTCTACCTCCACGGTAGTCATCTCGATTCTTCTGCAGATATCGGTTCGCGTGCTTACATCCATCATCACTGGCCTGGCGAAGACTGCTGGAGAATACTCCCTGTCTTGCAACAGGGATTCTATTCTTTGTATTCTTTTGTTTGTTTCGTGCTGTATTTGTGCCAATTTTCTGTTTATTATCTCCTCCACCATTGCTTCCTCATTCGTGATGCTCTCGACTTGTGTGGTATTTGTCATCACGACTGCGGATTTGGCTTTCAGCGTCTCTTCTGCTACTATGTCTATTTTCTTTGAATATTCGCGACGCGGGTTATGTCTGTGGAGATGAACCGAAATGTCCTATATTTTAGACAGTATCTCCTGATTGCGAGTCTGACTTGCTCAGTCAGATCTTTCATGACGTCAACCAATTCAGTTGCACTCAATCAGCACAGTCCTCGTCTGTAGAATTCGAAGTCAATGGTACTATGTGCCTCTACTGTTTTAATATTCTCCGTTATAGTATCTAGAACGCTGTTTCTAGATTCCACAGAGCTTTTTGAGCTCCCTCAGCAGCCACAGTGGTCCCCAACCCGCTCTCGCTACTAATGTCGATATTTATTTTGGATGACGATTTAAGAGATTTATCTATTATAATTATTAGATGCCTATTAGACAATATACCGATATGGACAATTTTTTAATGGGAATTGTATCGAGATAATAATTAATTCAATATATTTGTGGGAATGACCTTACTAATTACTAATAAAGAGATTTAAAATAACTGGAATATATACTAAATATATTCAGAAGATCTGTTCTAAGGTTAAAGAAATACACCCTGAATATATTGTGTTTTATTGTGACTTCAAAATATATTATATTCCCGAATATTTCACGCTCAAAAAACAGCCGTTAGGAAGTCAGCGTTTATCACCCCTATTGATGTAACGGTTTTTATGAATTTTCACGATTACTTTGAAAACTACTCCTTATAAAGAACTAGGAATTTCACGAATTATTCTACCTATTCTGCCCGTTGCTATGTCAAGGGAATTTTAAATTTATTTTGAATTCAGACCAGTAATAACGGAAATTGAAAGCCTACCTTGTCTCGATGATAAGGCACGCACCACTTTTCTTGGTTTTCACAAGATTTTCAAGGGAAATTTCACCAGCTGGACACTAGCGAATCGCAGGGAGCACTGATAACAGCACAATTAGTTTATTTTCGATGCGAAAACCGTGGAATTTCATGATTTTCTAGGATTTCGGGCGAAGTTTGAGGAGCCAACGCAGACACGTCCGCAACCGAAAAGTTGTGCTGGAATGCAGGGTCGGGGCGTTGGATGGTTATTTTTTTATTGGTTTTCGTTTTGGTTCGATATTTTTATTAAAGGTAATTTAGAGAGTTCTATGTTAACATCGGGTGGTATTATTCTGCTTTTCACTTTTAATACGATGCCAGTTGCATACAAATAAATATATCTGATAAATTGTGTGCTGCAGCTGTGTCTGCTTCACATTTTATCGTTAAAGTTTGTCAATTGGCACTGTCTCTTTATTAATTGTGGATTAGTACTAGACGCATAAAAACAATTCTTGTTCTACAACCGTAAATTTGTGTTATACTTTTGGGAAGATTCTACGTCATATTATGTTAATGGAATGTGCTGTATTGGTTTTAAATTATATATAGTACTTGATACCTAAAAGTATTATTTTTCGATAAGTGTTAATATATGATTTCTGGTCTCTATACGTTTATTGATCGATCTCTAAGTTGATATAAGATTTGGGTTGAGCGTTTGGATCCTTGTTTATTGGTTGCTCTGGTACTTTCATAGTTAAAAGTTCGCAAAAACTGTTTGTTTTTCATCGTTTAAGCTTGTAGTTTAAAGGCGGTTCTTGGTTGAAGATTGTCTGCCAGAGCTCTATTCGCCATGAACATGTTGAGAATAAGATGTAGAACTGGGATTAAATTATTTTTAATTTTATTGCTGGATTAATTACAGACTTTAATCTATGGCTAAAGTGTCATTCGTTAAAGTATTTAAATGTAAACATAGCATCCTTGTATGCTAGTACATAATTTTTCTCATGTGAGGTTCGAGGCCAGTGTAGTTAACAGTTGCGCCTGGTACCCGATCACTGACATACTCTTGCACCATTATTGAGGCCTTTAATCCGTCTGCATACTGTTAGTAGTATGCATATAGTGTCTAGTATAATTAGGGAATCAATTTATATCCCGGTGGCAGGCCCCGTTATTGGTCTTCATCAATAGATTTTGGATCCAGGTTTTGTCTGTCTATATGAATCTGTATGTTTTACATTTAAGACAGTATATCGACGTAACAAGTCACAGTAGATTATACTGAGCTTCTCACTCTGGCAGTGAAATCTACTTGTTTTGTAATTCCAGTATAGCATCTAAGTTATTCAATTTAGATTTTACTGAGCTTCTCATTCTGCAACGACTTTTCGAGAGTCCATGTCTGTGTACTCTTACGTGTTTGAGACCATCTCCTGCTAACTCTTTATGGGTTAGCTTGCCTCTGATGGCGGCTAATGTCTCCGCGCCACTTGCTTCTTCCTTTCTGATTTTAATTTCGTATCTATTATGAATCTGTTTCGGAGGTTGCCATTCTAGATTAGGTTTGGTGGATTTCGGTGCCTTTGACTGGGCTTTTTGTGGTTTCACAGTGTTTTATTTTCATTATTCTTTTTTTGTTGCCGCGACCTCATTGTACGTACAGATCATATTGTATGTATTTTCTGTCTGTACCTCCATGGTAGTCATCTCGATTCTTTTGCTGATGTCGGTCGGCGTGCTTACATCCATCATCACTGGCCTGGCAAGGGCTGCTGGAGAATACTCCCTGTCTTGCAACAGGGATTCTATTATTTTTATTCTCTTGTCTGTTTCGTGCTGTATTTGTGCCAATTTTCTGTTTATCATCTCCTCCACCATTGCTTCCGCATTCGTGTGCTCTCGGCTTGTGTGGTATTTGTTATCACGACTGCAGATTTGGCTTTCATCGTCTCTTCTGCTACTATATCTATTTTCATTAGAATATTTGCGAGGCGGGTTCTGTCTGTGGAGATGAACCAATATGTCCTATATTTTAGGCGATATCTGCTGACTGCGAGTCTGACTTACTCGGTCAGATCTTTCGTGACGTCATCGAATTCAGTTGCACTTAATCCGCACAGGTCTCGTCTGTAGAATTCGAAGTCAATGGTACTATGCGCCTCTACTGTTTTAGTATTCTCCATTATAGTATCTAGGACGCTGTTTCTAGACTCCACTGAGCTTCTTGCGCTCCCTCTCCTGCCCCCGTTCACTCTAGCAGGCGCAGCCACAGTGGTCCCCAACCCGCTCTCGCTACTAATGGATATGCTCCTTGATCTGAGCTGTCGAGTATTTGCGACCATATTGTCGATATTTATTTTGATTGACGATTTAAGGGATTTATCCATTATATATATTTTTATTTAATACTAATAATAAGTATTAGAAGTTGCCGATTGTTTGGCATTTAGTCGCTATGTCTATCTTTATCAATAGATATTGGATCCATGTTTTGTTTGTGATAACCCAACTTTTTCGTCGATGTGCCATTCTAGATTAGGTTTGGTGGATTTCGGTGCCTTTGACTGTGCTTTTTGTGGTTTGACAGTGTTTTATTTTCATTGCTCTTTTTTGTTGCCGCGACCTCATTGTACGTACAGATCGTATTGAATGTATTTTCGATCTCTACCTCCCCGGTAGTCATCTCGATTCTTCTGCAGATATCGGTTCGCGTGCTTACATCCATCATCACTGGCCTGGCGAAGACTGCTGGAGAATACTCCCTGTCTTGCAACAGAGATTCTGTTCTTTGTATTCTTTTGTTTGTTTCGTGCTGTATTTGTGCCAATTTTCTGTTTATTATCTCCTCCACCATTGCTTCCTCATTCGTGATGCTCTCGACTTGTGTGGTATTTGTCATCACGACTGCGGATTTGGCTTTCAGCGTCTCTTCTGCTACTATGTCTATTTTCTTTGAATATTCGCGACGCGGGTTATGTCTGTGGAGATGAACCGAAATGTAATATATTTTAGACAATATCTTCTGATTGCGAGTCTGACTTGCTCAGTCAGATCTTTCATGACGTCAACCAATTCAGTTGCACTCAATCAGCACAGTCCTCGTCTGTAGAATTCGAAGTCAATGGTACTATGTGCCTCTACTGTTTTAATATTCTCCGTTATAGTATCTAGAACGCTGTTTCTAGATTCCACAGAGCTTTTTGAGCTCCCTCAGCAGCCACAGTGGTCCCCAACCCGCTCTCGCTACTAATGTCGATATTTATTTTGGATGACGATTTAAGAGATTTATCTATTATAATTATTAGATGCCTATTAGACAATATACAGATATGGACAATTTTTTAATGGGAATTGTATCGAGATAATAATTAATTCAATATATTTGTGGGAATGACCTTACTAATTACTAATAAGGAGATTTAAAATAACTGGAATATATACTAAATATATTCAGAAGATCTGTTCTAAGGTTAAAGAAATACACCCTGAATATATTGTGTTTTATTGTGACTTCAAAATATATTATATTCCCGAATATTTCACGCTCAAAAAACAGCCGTTAGGAAGTCAGCGTTTATCGCCCCTATTGATGTAACGGTTTTTATGAGTTTTTACGATTACTTTGAAAACTACTCCTTATAAAGAATTAGGAATTTCACGAATTATTCTACCTATTCTGCCCGTTGCTATGTCAAGGGAATTTTAAATTTATTTTCAATTCAGACCAGTAATAACGGAAATTGAAACCCTACCTTGTCTCGATGATAAGGCACGCACCACTTTTCTTGGTTTTCACAAGATTTTCAAGGGAAATTTCACCAGCTGGACACTAGCGAATCGCAGGGAGCACTGATAACAGCACAATTAGTTTATTTTCGATGCGAAAACCGTGGAATTTCATGATTTTCTAGGATTTCGGGCGAAGTTTGAGGAGCCAACGCAGACACGTCCGCAACCGAAAAGTTGTGCTGGAATGCAGGGTCGGGGCGTTGGATGGTTATTTTTTTATTGGTTTTCGTTTTGGTTCGATATTTTTATTAAAGGTAATTTAGAGAGTTCTATGTTAACATCGGGTGGTATTATTCTGCTTTTCACTTTTAATACGATGCCAGTTGCATACAAATAAATATATCTGATAAATTGTGTGCTGCAGCTGTGTCTGCTTCACATTTTATCGTTAAAGTTTGTCAATTGGCACTGTCTCTTTATTAATTGTGGATTAGTACTAGACGCATAAAAACAATTCTTGTTCTACAACCGTAAATTTGTGTTATACTTTTGGGAAGATTCTACGTCATATTATGTTAATGGAATGTGCTGTATTGGTTTTAAATTATATATAGTACTTGATACCTAAAAGTATTATTTTTCGATAAGTGTTAATATATGATTTCTGGTCTCTATACGTTTATTGATCGATCTCTAAGTTGATATAAGATTTGGGTTGAGCGTTTGGATCCTTGTTTATTGGTTGCTCTGGTACTTTCATAGTTAAAAGTTCGCAAAAACTGTTTGTTTTTCATCGTTTAAGCTTGTAGTTTAAAGGCGGTTCTTGGTTGAAGATTGTCTGCCAGAGCTCTATTCGCCATGAACATGTTGAGAATAAGATGTAGAACTGGGATTAAATTATTTTTAATTTTATTGCTGGATTAATTACAGACTTTAATCTATGGCTAAAGTGTCATTCGTTAAAGTATTTAAATGTAAACATAGCATCCTTGTATGCTAGTACATAATTTTTCTCATGTGAGGTTCGAGGCCAGTGTAGTTAACAGTTGCGCCTGGTACCCGATCACTGACATACTCTTGCACCATTATTGAGGCCTTTAATCCGTCTGCATACTGTTAGTAGTATGCATATAGTGTCTAGTATAATTAGGGAATCAATTTATATCCCGGTGGCAGGCCCCGTTATTGGTCTTCATCAATAGATTTTGGATCCAGGTTTTGTCTGTCTATATGAATCTGTATGTTTTACATTTAAGACAGTATATCGACGTAACAAGTCACAGTAGATTATACTGAGCTTCTCACTCTGGCAGTGAAATCTACTTGTTTTGTAATTCCAGTATAGCATCTAAGTTATTCAATTTAGATTTTACTGAGCTTCTCATTCTGCAACGACTTTTCGAGAGTCCATGTCTGTGTACTCTTACGTGTTTGAGACCATCTCCTGCTAACTCTTTATGGGTTAGCTTGCCTCTGATGGCGGCTAATGTCTCCGCGCCACTTGCTTCTTCCTTTCTGATTTTAATTTCGTATCTATTATGAATCTGTTTCGGAGGTTGCCATTCTAGATTAGGTTTGGTGGATTTCGGTGCCTTTGACTGGGCTTTTTGTGGTTTCACAGTGTTTTATTTTCATTATTCTTTTTTTGTTGCCGCGACCTCATTGTACGTACAGATCATATTGTATGTATTTTCTGTCTGTACCTCCATGGTAGTCATCTCGATTCTTTTGCTGATGTCGGTCGGCGTGCTTACATCCATCATCACTGGCCTGGCAAGGGCTGCTGGAGAATACTCCCTGTCTTGCAACAGGGATTCTATTATTTTTATTCTCTTGTCTGTTTCGTGCTGTATTTGTGCCAATTTTCTGTTTATCATCTCCTCCACCATTGCTTCCGCATTCGTGTGCTCTCGGCTTGTGTGGTATTTGTTATCACGACTGCAGATTTGGCTTTCATCGTCTCTTCTGCTACTATATCTATTTTCATTAGAATATTTGCGAGGCGGGTTCTGTCTGTGGAGATGAACCAATATGTCCTATATTTTAGGCGATATCTGCTGACTGCGAGTCTGACTTACTCGGTCAGATCTTTCGTGACGTCATCGAATTCAGTTGCACTTAATCCGCACAGGTCTCGTCTGTAGAATTCGAAGTCAATGGTACTATGCGCCTCTACTGTTTTAGTATTCTCCATTATAGTATCTAGGACGCTGTTTCTAGACTCCACTGAGCTTCTTGCGCTCCCTCTCCTGCCCCCGTTCACTCTAGCAGGCGCAGCCACAGTGGTCCCCAACCCGCTCTCGCTACTAATGGATATGCTCCTTGATCTGAGCTGTCGAGTATTTGCGACCATATTGTCGATATTTATTTTGATTGACGATTTAAGGGATTTATCCATTATATATATTTTTATTTAATACTAATAATAAGTATTAGAAGTTGCCGATTGTTTGGCATTTAGTCGCTATGTCTATCTTTATCAATAGATATTGGATCCATGTTTTGTTTGTGATAACCCAACTTTTTCGTCGATGTGCCATTCTAGATTAGGTTTGGTGGATTTCGGTGCCTTTGACTGTGCTTTTTGTGGTTTGACAGTGTTTTATTTTCATTGCTCTTTTTTGTTGCCGCGACCTCATTGTACGTACAGATCGTATTGAATGTATTTTCGATCTCTACCTCCCCGGTAGTCATCTCGATTCTTCTGCAGATATCGGTTCGCGTGCTTACATCCATCATCACTGGCCTGGCGAAGACTGCTGGAGAATACTCCCTGTCTTGCAACAGAGATTCTGTTCTTTGTATTCTTTTGTTTGTTTCGTGCTGTATTTGTGCCAATTTTCTGTTTATTATCTCCTCCACCATTGCTTCCTCATTCGTGATGCTCTCGACTTGTGTGGTATTTGTCATCACGACTGCGGATTTGGCTTTCAGCGTCTCTTCTGCTACTATGTCTATTTTCTTTGAATATTCGCGACGCGGGTTATGTCTGTGGAGATGAACCGAAATGTAATATATTTTAGACAATATCTCCTGATTGCGAGTCTGACTTGCTCAGTCAGATCTTTCATGACGTCAACCAATTCAGTTGCACTCAATCAGCACAGTCCTCGTCTGTAGAATTCGAAGTCAATGGTACTATGTGCCTCTACTGTTTTAATATTCTCCGTTATAGTATCTAGAACGCTGTTTCTAGATTCCACAGAGCTTTTTGAGCTCCCTCAGCAGCCACAGTGGTCCCCAACCCGCTCTCGCTACTAATGTCGATATTTATTTTGGATGACGATTTAAGAGATTTATCTATTATAATTATTAGATGCCTATTAGACAATATACAGATATGGACAATTTTTTAATGGGAATTGTATCGAGATAATAATTAATTCAATATATTTGTGGGAATGACCTTACTAATTACTAATAAAGAGATTTAAAATAACTGGAATATATACTAAATATATTCAGAAGATCTGTTCTAAGGTTAAAGAAATACACCCTGAATATATTGTGTTTTATTGTGAATTCAAAATATATTATATTCCCGAATATTTCACGCTCAAAAAACAGCCGTTAGGAAGTCAGCGTTTATCGCCCCTATTGATGTAACGGTTTTTATGAGTTTTTACGATTACTTTGAAAACTACTCCTTATAAAGAATTAGGAATTTCACGAATTATTCTACCTATTCTGCCCGTTGCTATGTCAAGGGAATTTTAAATTTATTTTGAATTCAGACCAGTAATAACGGAAATTGAAACCCTACCTTGTCTCGATGATAAGGCACGCACCACTTTTCTTGGTTTTCACAAGATTTTCAAGGGAAATTTCACCAGCTGGACACTAGCGAATCGCAGGGAGCACTGATAACAGCACAATTAGTTTATTTTCGATGCGAAAACCGTGGAATTTCATGATTTTCTAGGATTTCGGGCGAAGTTTGAGGAGCCAACGCAGACACGTCCGCAACCGAAAAGTTGTGCTGGAATGCAGGGTCGGGGCGTTGGATGGTTATTTTTTTATTGGTTTTCGTTTTGGTTCGATATTTTTATTAAAGGTAATTTAGAGAGTTCTATGTTAACATCGGGTGGTATTATTCTGCTTTTCACTTTTAATACGATGCCAGTTGCATACAAATAAATATATCTGATAAATTGTGTGCTGCAGCTGTGTCTGCTTCACATTTTATCGTTAAAGTTTGTCAATTGGCACTGTCTCTTTATTAATTGTGGATTAGTACTAGACGCATAAAAACAATTCTTGTTCTACAACCGTAAATTTGTGTTATACTTTTGGGAAGATTCTACGTCATATTATGTTAATGGAATGTGCTGTATTGGTTTTAAATTATATATAGTACTTGATACCTAAAAGTATTATTTTTCGATAAGTGTTAATATATGATTTCTGGTCTCTATACGTTTATTGATCGATCTCTAAGTTGATATAAGATTTGGGTTGAGCGTTTGGATCCTTGTTTATTGGTTGCTCTGGTACTTTCATAGTTAAAAGTTCGCAAAAACTGTTTGTTTTTCATCGTTTAAGCTTGTAGTTTAAAGGCGGTTCTTGGTTGAAGATTGTCTGCCAGAGCTCTATTCGCCATGAACATGTTGAGAATAAGATGTAGAACTGGGATTAAATTATTTTTAATTTTATTGCTGGATTAATTACAGACTTTAATCTATGGCTAAAGTGTCATTCGTTAAAGTATTTAAATGTAAACATAGCATCCTTGTATGCTAGTACATAATTTTTCTCATGTGAGGTTCGAGGCCAGTGTAGTTAACAGTTGCGCCTGGTACCCGATCACTGACATACTCTTGCACCATTATTGAGGCCTTTAATCCGTCTGCATACTGTTAGTAGTATGCATATAGTGTCTAGTATAATTAGGGAATCAATTTATATCTCGGTGGCAGGCCCCGTTATTGGTCTTCATCAATAGATTTTGGATCCAGGTTTTGTCTGTCTATATGAATCTGTATGTTTTACATTTAAGACAGTATATCGACGTAACAAGTCACAGTAGATTATACTGAGCTTCTCACTCTGGCAGTGAAATCTACTTGTTTTGTAATTCCAGTATAGCATCTAAGTTATTCAATTTAGATTTTACTGAGCTTCTCATTCTGCAACGACTTTTCGAGAGTCCATGTCTGTGTACTCTTACGTGTTTGAGACCATCTCCTGCTAACTCTTTATGGGTTAGCTTGCCTCTGATGGCGGCTAATGTCTCCGCGCCACTTGCTTCTTCCTTTCTGATTTTAATTTCGTATCTATTATGAATCTGTTTCGGAGGTTGCCATTCTAGATTAGGTTTGGTGGATTTCGGTACCTTTGACTGGGCTTTTTGTGGTTTCGCAGTGTTTTATTTTCATTGTTCTTTTTTGTTGCCGCGACCTCGTTGTACGTATAGATCGTATTGAATGTAGTTTCGATCTCTACCTCCACGGTAGTCATCTCGATTCTTCTGCAGATATCGGTTCGCGTGCTTACATCCATCATCACTGGCCTGGCGAAGACTGCTGGAGAATACTCCCTGTCTTGCAACAGGGATTCTATTCTTTGTATTCTTTTGTTTGTTTCGTGCTGTATTTGTGCCAATTTTCTGTTTATTATCTCCTCCACCATTGCTTCCTCATTCGTGATGCTCTCGACTTGTGTGGTATTTGTCATCACGACTGCGGATTTGGCTTTCAGCGTCTCTTCTGCTACTATGTCTATTTTCTTTGAATATTCGCGACGCGGGTTATGTCTGTGGAGATGAACCGAAATGTCCTATATTTTAGACAGTATCTCCTGATTGCGAGTCTGACTTGCTCAGTCAGATCTTTCATGACGTCAACCAATTCAGTTGCACTCAATCAGCACAGTCCTCGTCTGTAGAATTCGAAGTCAATGGTACTATGTGCCTCTACTGTTTTAATATTCTCCGTTATAGTATCTAGAACGCTGTTTCTAGATTCCACAGAGCTTTTTGAGCTCCCTCAGCAGTCACAGTGGTCCCCAACCCGCTCTCGCTACTAATGTCGATATTTATTTTGGATGACGATTTAAGAGATTTATCTATTATAATTATTAGATGCCTATTAGACAATATACCGATATGGACAATTTTTTAATGGGAATTGTATCGAGATAATAATTAATTCAATATATTTGTGGGAATGACCTTACTAATTACTAATAAAGAGATTTAAAATAACTGGAATATATACTAAATATATTCAGAAGATCTGTTCTAAGGTTAAAGAAATACACCCTGAATATATTGTGTTTTATTGTGACTTCAAAATATATTATATTCCCGAATATTTCACGCTCAAAAAACAGCCGTTAGGAAGTCAGCGTTTATCACCCCTATTGATGTAACGGTTTTTATGAATTTTCACGATTACTTTGAAAACTACTCCTTATAAAGAACTAGGAATTTCACGAATTATTCTACCTATTCTGCCCGTTGCTATGTCAAGGGAATTTTAAATTTATTTTGAATTCAGACCAGTAATAACGGAAATTGAAAGCCTACCTTGTCTCGATGATAAGGCACGCACCACTTTTCTTGGTTTTCACAAGATTTTCAAGGGAAATTTCACCAGCTGGACACTAGCGAATCGCAGGGAGCACTGATAACAGCACAATTAGTTTATTTTCGATGCGAAAACCGTGGAATTTCATGATTTTCTAGGATTTCGGGCGAAGTTTGAGGAGCCAACGCAGACACGTCCGCAACCGAAAAGTTGTGCTGGAATGCAGGGTCGGGGCGTTGGATGGTTATTTTTTTATTGGTTTTCGTTTTGGTTCGATATTTTTATTAAAGGTAATTTAGAGAGTTCTATGTTAACATCGGGTGGTATTATTCTGCTTTTCACTTTTAATACGATGCCAGTTGCATACAAATAAATATATCTGATAAATTGTGTGCTGCAGCTGTGTCTGCTTCACATTTTATCGTTAAAGTTTGTCAATTGGCACTGTCTCTTTATTAATTGTGGATTAGTACTAGACGCATAAAAACAATTCTTGTTCTACAACCGTAAATTTGTGTTATACTTTTGGGAAGATTCTACGTCATATTATGTTAATGGAATGTGCTGTATTGGTTTTAAATTATATATAGTACTTGATACCTAAAAGTATTATTTTTCGATAAGTGTTAATATATGATTTCTGGTCTCTATACGTTTATTGATCGATCTCTAAGTTGATATAAGATTTGGGTTGAGCGTTTGGATCCTTGTTTATTGGTTGCTCTGGTACTTTCATAGTTAAAAGTTCGCAAAAACTGTTTGTTTTTCATCGTTTAAGCTTGTAGTTTAAAGGCGGTTCTTGGTTGAAGATTGTCTGCCAGAGCTCTATTCGCCATGAACATGTTGAGAATAAGATGTAGAACTGGGATTAAATTATTTTTAATTTTATTGCTGGATTAATGGCAGACTTTAATCTATGGCTAAAGTGTCATTCGTTAAAGTATTTAAATGTAAACATAGCATCCTTGTATGCTAGTACATAATTTTTCTCATGTGAGGTTCGAGGCCAGTGTAGTTAACAGTTGCGCCTGGTACCCGATCACTGACATACTCTTGCACCATTATTGAGGCCTTTAATCCGTCTGTATACTGTTAGTAGTATGCATATAGTGTCTAGTATAATTAGGGAATCAATATATATCCCGGTGGCAGGCCCCGTTATTGGTCTTCATCAATAGATTTTGGATCCAGGTTTTGTCTGTCTATATGAATCTGTATGTTTTACATTTAAGACAGTATATCGACGTAACAAGTCACAGTAGATTATACTGGGCTTCTCACTCTGGCAGTGAAATCTACTTGTTTTGTAATTCCAGTATAGCATCTAAGTTATTCAATTTAGATTTTACTGAGCTTCTCATTCTGCAACGGCTTTTCGAGAGTCCATGCCTGTGTACTCTTACGTGTTTGAGACAATCTCCTGCTAACTCTTTATGGGTTAGCTTGCCTCTGATGGCGGCTAATGTCTCCGCGCCACTTGCTTCTTCCTTTCTGATTTTAATTTCGTATCTATTATGAATCTGTTTCGGAGGTTGCCATTCTAGATTAGGTTTGGTGGATTTCGGTGCCTTTGACTGGGCTTTTTGTGGTTTCACAGTGTTTTATTTTCATTATTCTTTTTTTGTTGCCGCGACCTCATTGTACGTACAGATCATATTGTATGTATTTTCTGTCTGTACCTCCATGGTAGTCATCTCGATTCTTTTGCTGATGTCGGTCGGCGTGCTTACATCCATCATCACTGGCCTGGCAAGGGCTGCTGGAGAATACTCCCTGTCTTGCAACAGGGATTCTATTATTTTTATTCTCTTGTCTGTTTCGTGCTGTATTTGTGCCAATTTTCTGTTTATCATCTCCTCCACCATTGCTTCCGCATTCGTGTGCTCTCGGCTTGTGTGGTATTTGTTATCACGACTGCAGATTTGGCTTTCATCGTCTCTTCTGCTACTATATCTATTTTCATTAGAATATTTGCGAGGCGGGTTCTGTCTGTGGAGATGAACCAATATGTCCTATATTTTAGGCGATATCTGCTGACTGCGAGTCTGACTTACTCGGTCAGATCTTTCGTGACGTCATCGAATTCAGTTGCACTTAATCCGCACAGGTCTCGTCTGTAGAATTCGAAGTCAATGGTACTATGCGCCTCTACTGTTTTAGTATTCTCCATTATAGTATCTAGGACGCTGTTTCTAGACTCCACTGAGCTTCTTGCGCTCCCTCTCCTGCCCCCGTTCACTCTAGCAGGCGCAGCCACAGTGGTCCCCAACCCGCTCTCGCTACTAATGGATATGCTCCTTGATCTGAGCTGTCGAGTATTTGCGACCATATTGTCGATATTTATTTTGATTGACGATTTAAGGGATTTATCCATTATATATATTTTTATTTAATACTAATAATAAGTATTAGAAGTTGCCGATTGTTTGGCATTTAGTCGCTATGTCTATCTTTATCAATAGATATTGGATCCATGTTTTGTTTGTGATAACCCAACTTTTTCGTCGATGTGCCATTCTAGATTAGGTTTGGTGGATTTCGGTGCCTTTGACTGTGCTTTTTGTGGTTTGACAGTGTTTTATTTTCATTGCTCTTTTTTGTTGCCGCGACCTCATTGTACGTACAGATCGTATTGAATGTATTTTCGATCTCTACCTCCACGGTAGTCATCTCGATTCTTCTGCAGATATCGGTTCGCGTGCTTACATCCATCATCACTGGCCTGGCGAAGACTGCTGGAGAATACTCCCTGTCTTGCAACAGGGATTCTATTCTTTGTATTCTTTTGTTTGTTTCGTACTGTATTTGTGCCAATTTTCTGTTTATTATCTCCTCCACCATTGCTTCCTCATTCGTGATGCTCTCGACTTGTGTGGTATTTGTCATCACGACTGCGGATTTGGCTTTCAGCGTCTCTTCTGCTACTATGTCTATTTTCTTTGAATATTCGCGACGCGGGTTATGTCTGTGGAGATGAACCGAAATGTAATATATTTTAGACAATATCTCCTGATTGCGAGTCTGACTTGCTCAGTCAGATCTTTCATGACGTCAACCAATTCAGTTGCACTCAATCAGCACAGTCCTCGTCTGTAGAATTCGAAGTCAATGGTACTATGTGCCTCTACTGTTTTAATATTCTCCGTTATAGTATCTAGAACGCTGTTTCTAGATTCCACAGAGCTTTTTGAGCTCCCTCAGCAGCCACAGTGGTCCCCAACCCGCTCTCGCTACTAATGTCGATATTTATTTTGGATGACGATTTAAGAGATTTATCTATTATAATTATTAGATGCCTATTAGACAATATACAGATATGGACAATTTTTTAATGGGAATTGTATCGAGATAATAATTAATTCAATATATTTGTGGGAATGACCTTACTAATTACTAATAAGGAGATTTAAAATAACTGGAATATATACTAAATATATTCAGAAGATCTGTTCTAAGGTTAAAGAAATACACCCTGAATATATTGTGTTTTATTGTGAATTCAAAATATATTATATTCCCGAATATTTCACGCTCAAAAAACAGCCGTTAGGAAGTCAGCGTTTATCACCCCTATTGATGTAACGGTTTTTATGAATTTTCACGATTACTTTGAAAACTACTCCTTATAAAGAACTAGGAATTTCACGAATTATTCTACCTATTCTGCCCGTTGCTATGTCAAGGGAATTTTAAATTTATTTTGAATTCAGACCAGTAATAACGGAAATTGAAAGCCTACCTTGTCTCGATGATAAGGCACGCACCACTTTTCTTGGTTTTCACAAGATTTTCAAGGGAAATTTCACCAGCTGGACACTAGCGAATCGCAGGGAGCACTGATAACAGCACAATTAGTTTATTTTCGATGCGAAAACCGTGGAATTTCATGATTTTCTAGGATTTCGGGCGAAGTTTGAGGAGCCAACGCAGACACGTCCGCAACCGAAAAGTTGTGCTGGAATGCAGGGTCGGGGCGTTGGATGGTTATTTTTTTATTGGTTTTCGTTTTGGTTCGATATTTTTATTAAAGGTAATTTAGAGAGTTCTATGTTAACATCGGGTGGTATTATTCTGCTTTTCACTTTTAATACGATGCCAGTTGCATACAAATAAATATATCTGATAAATTGTGTGCTGCAGCTGTGTCTGCTTCACATTTTATCGTTAAAGTTTGTCAATTGGCACTGTCTCTTTATTAATTGTGGATTAGTACTAGACGCATAAAAACAATTCTTGTTCTACAACCGTAAATTTGTGTTATACTTTTGGGAAGATTCTACGTCATATTATGTTAATGGAATGTGCTGTATTGGTTTTAAATTATATATAGTACTTGATACCTAAAAGTATTATTTTTCGATAAGTGTTAATATATGATTTCTGGTCTCTATACGTTTGTTGATCGATCTCTAAGTTGATATAAGATTTGGGTTGAGCGTTTGGATCCTTGTTTATTGGTTGCTCTGGTACTTTCATAGTTAAAAGTTCGCAAAAACTGTTTGTTTTTCATCGTTTAAGCTTGTAGTTTAATGGCGGTTCTTGGTTGAAGATTGTCTGCCAGAGCTCTATTCGCCATGAACATGTTGAGAATAAGATGTAGAACTGGGATTAAATTATTTTTAATTTTATTGCTGGATTAATGGCAGACTTTAATCTATGGCTAAAGTGTCATTCGTTAAAGTATTTAAATGTAAACATAGCATCCTTGTATGCTAGTACATAATTTTTCTCATGTGAGGTTCGAGGCCAGTGTAGTTAACAGTTGCGCCTGGTACCCGATCACTGACATACTCTTGCACCATTATTGAGGCCTTTAATCCGTCTGCATACTGTTAGTAGTATGCATATAGTGCCTAGTATAATTAGGGAATCAATTTATATCCCGGTGGCAGGCCCCGTTATTGGTCTTCATCAATAGATTTTGGATCCAGGTTTTGTCTGTCTATATGAATCTGTATGTTTTACATTTAAGACAGTATATCGACGTAACAAGTCACAGTAGATTATACTGAGCTTCTCACTCTGGCAGTGAAATCTACTTGTTTTGTAATTCCAGTATAGCATCTAAGTTATTCAATTTAGATTTTACTGAGCTTCTCATTCTGCAACGACTTTTCGAGAGTCCATGTCTGTGTACTCTTACGTGTTTGAGACCATCTCCTGCTAACTCTTTATGGGTTAGCTTGCCTCTGATGGCGGCTAATGTCTCCGCGCCACTTGCTTCTTCCTTTCTGATTTTAATTTCGTATCTATTATGAATCTGTTTCGGAGGTTGCCATTCTAGATTAGGTTTGGTGGATTTCGGTACCTTTGACTGGGCTTTTTGTGGTTTCGCAGTGTTTTATTTTCATTGTTCTTTTTTGTTGCCGCGACCTCGTTGTACGTACAGATCGTATTGAATGTATTTTCGATCTCTACCTCCACGGTAGTCATCTCGATTCTTCTGCAGATATCGGTTCGCGTGCTTACATCCATCATCACTGGCCTGGCGAAGACTGCTGGAGAATACTCCCTGTCTTGCAACAGGGATTCTATTCTTTGTATTCTTTTGTTTGTTTCGTGCTGTATTTGTGCCAATTTTCTGTTTATTATCTCCTCCACCATTGCTTCCTCATTCGTGATGCTCTCGACTTGTGTGGTATTTGTCATCACGACTGCGGATTTGGCTTTCAGCGTCTCTTCTGCTACTATGTCTATTTTCTTTGAATATTCGCGACGCGGGTTATGTCTGTGGAGATGAACCGAAATGTCCTATATTTTAGACAGTATCTCCTGATTGCGAGTCTGACTTGCTCAGTCAGATCTTTCATGACGTCAACCAATTCAGTTGCACTCAATCAGCACAGTCCTCGTCTGTAGAATTCGAAGTCAATGGTACTATGTGCCTCTACTGTTTTAATATTCTCCGTTATAGTATCTAGAACGCTGTTTCTAGATTCCACAGAGCTTTTTGAGCTCCCTCAGCAGCCACAGTGGTCCCCAACCCGCTCTCGCTACTAATGTCGATATTTATTTTGGATGACGATTTAAGAGATTTATCTATTATAATTATTAGATGCCTATTAGACAATATACCGATATGGACAATTTTTTAATGGGAATTGTATCGAGATAATAATTAATTCAATATATTTGTGGGAATGACCTTACTAATTACTAATAAAGAGATTTAAAATAACTGGAATATATACTAAATATATTCAGAAGATCTGTTCTAAGGTTAAAGAAATACACCCTGAATATATTGTGTTTTATTGTGACTTCAAAATATATTATATTCCCGAATATTTCACGCTCAAAAAACAGCCGTTAGGAAGTCAGCGTTTATCACCCCTATTGATGTAACGGTTTTTATGAATTTTCACGATTACTTTGAAAACTACTCCTTATAAAGAACTAGGAATTTCACGAATTATTCTACCTATTCTGCCCGTTGCTATGTCAAGGGAATTTTAAATTTATTTTGAATTCAGACCAGTAATAACGGAAATTGAAAGCCTACCTTGTCTCGATGATAAGGCACGCACCACTTTTCTTGGTTTTCACAAGATTTTCAAGGGAAATTTCACCAGCTGGACACTAGCGAATCGCAGGGAGCACTGATAACAGCACAATTAGTTTATTTTCGATGCGAAAACCGTGGAATTTCATGATTTTCTAGGATTTCGGGCGAAGTTTGAGGAGCCAACGCAGACACGTCCGCAACCGAAAAGTTGTGCTGGAATGCAGGGTCGGGGCGTTGGATGGTTATTTTTTTATTGGTTTTCGTTTTGGTTCGATATTTTTATTAAAGGTAATTTAGAGAGTTCTATGTTAACATCGGGTGGTATTATTCTGCTTTTCACTTTTAATACGATGCCAGTTGCATACAAATAAATATATCTGATAAATTGTGTGCTGCAGCTGTGTCTGCTTCACATTTTATCGTTAAAGTTTGTCAATTGGCACTGTCTCTTTATTAATTGTGGATTAGTACTAGACGCATAAAAACAATTCTTGTTCTACAACCGTAAATTTGTGTTATACTTTTGGGAAGATTCTACGTCATATTATGTTAATGGAATGTGCTGTATTGGTTTTAAATTATATATAGTACTTGATACCTAAAAGTATTATTTTTCGATAAGTGTTAATATATGATTTCTGGTCTCTATACGTTTATTGATCGATCTCTAAGTTGATATAAGATTTGGGTTGAGCGTTTGGATCCTTGTTTATTGGTTGCTCTGGTAGTTTCATAGTTAAAAGGTCGCAAAAACTGTTTATTTTTCATCGTTTAAGCTTGTAGTTTAAAGGTGGTTCTTGGTTGAAGATTGTTTGCCAGAGCTCTATTCGCCATGAACATGTTGAGAATAAGATGTAGAACTGGGATTAAATTATTTTTAATTTTATTGCTGGATTAATTACAGACTTTAATCTATGGCTAAAGTGTCATTCGTTAAAGTATTTAAATGTAAACATAGCATCCTTGTATGCTAGTACATAATTTTTCTCATGTGAGGTTCGAGGCCAGTGTAGTTAACAGTTGCGCCTGGTACCCGATCACTGACATACTCTTGCACCATTATTGAGGCCTTTAATCCGTCTGCATACTGTTAGTAGTATGCATATAGTGTCTAGTATAATTAGGGAATCAATTTATATCCCGGTGGCAGGCCCCGTTATTGGTCTTCATCAATAGATTTTGGATCCAGGTTTTGTCTGTCTATATGAATCTGTATGTTTTACATTTAAGACAGTATATCGACGTAACAAGTCACAGTAGATTATACTGAGCTTCTCACTCTGGCAGTGAAATCTACTTGTTTTGTAATTCCAGTATAGCATCTAAGTTATTCAATTTAGATTTTACTGAGCTTCTCATTCTGCAACGACTTTTCGAGAGTCCATGTCTGTGTACTCTTACGTGTTTGAGACCATCTCCTGCTAACTCTTTATGGGTTAGCTTGCCTCTGATGGCGGCTAATGTCTCCGCGCCACTTGCTTCTTCCTTTCTGATTTTAATTTCGTATCTATTATGAATCTGTTTCGGAGGTTGCCATTCTAGATTAGGTTTGGTGGATTTCGGTGCCTTTGACTGGGCTTTTTGTGGTTTCACAGTGTTTTATTTTCATTATTCTTTTTTTGTTGCCGCGACCTCATTGTACGTACAGATCATATTGTATGTATTTTCTGTCTGTACCTCCATGGTAGTCATCTCGATTCTTTTGCTGATGTCGGTCGGCGTGCTTACATCCATCATCACTGGCCTGGCAAGGGCTGCTGGAGAATACTCCTTGTCTTGCAACAGGGATTCTATTATTTTTATTCTCTTGTCTGTTTCGTGCTGTATTTGTGCCAATTTTCTGTTTATCATCTCCTCCACCATTGCTTCCGCATTCGTGTGCTCTCGGCTTGTGTGGTATTTGTTATCACGACTGCAGATTTGGCTTTCATCGTCTCTTCTGCTACTATATCTATTTTCATTAGAATATTTGCGAGGCGGGTTCTGTCTGTGGAGATGAACCAATATGTCCTATATTTTAGGCGATATCTGCTGACTGCGAGTCTGACTTACTCGGTCAGATCTTTCGTGACGTCATCGAATTCAGTTGCACTTAATCCGCACAGGTCTCGTCTGTAGAATTCGAAGTCAATGGTACTATGCGCCTCTACTGTTTTAGTATTCTCCATTATAGTATCTAGGACGCTGTTTCTAGACTCCACTGAGCTTCTTGCGCTCCCTCTCCTGCCCCCGTTCACTCTAGCAGGCGCAGCCACAGTGGTCCCCAACCCGCTCTCGCTACTAATGGATATGCTCCTTGATCTGAGCTGTCGAGTATTTGCGACCATATTGTCGATATTTATTTTGATTGACGATTTAAGGGATTTATCCATTATATATATTTTTATTTAATACTAATAATAAGTATTAGAAGTTGCCGATTGTTTGGCATTTAGTCGCTATGTCTATCTTTATCAATAGATATTGGATCCATGTTTTGTTTGTGATAACCCAACTTTTTCGTCGATGTGCCATTCTAGATTAGGTTTGGTGGATTTCGGTACCTTTGACTGGGCTTTTTGTGGTTTGACAGTGTTTTATTTTCATTGCTCTTTTTTGTTGCCGCGACCTCATTGTACGTACAGATCGTATTGAATGTATTTTCGATCTCTACCTCCACGGTAGTCATCTCGATTCTTCTGCAGATATCGGTTCGCGTGCTTACATCCATCATCACTGGCCTGGCGAAGACTGCTGGAGAATACTCCCTGTCTTGCAACAGGGATTCTATTCTTTGTATTCTTTTGTTTGTTTCGTGCTGTATTTGTGCCAATTTTCTGTTTATTATCTCCTCCACCATTGCTTCCTCATTCGTGATGCTCTCGACTTGTGTGGTATTTGTCATCACGACTGCGGATTTGGCTTTCAGCGTCTCTTCTGCTACTATGTCTATTTTCTTTGAATATTCGCGACGCGGGTTATGTCTGTGGAGATGAACCGAAATGTAATATATTTTAGACAATATCTCCTGATTGCGAGTCTGACTTGCTCAGTCAGATCTTTCATGACGTCAACCAATTCAGTTGCACTCAATCAGCACAGTCCTCGTCTGTAGAATTCGAAGTCAATGGTACTATGTGCCTCTACTGTTTTAATATTCTCCGTTATAGTATCTAGAACGCTGTTTCTAGATTCCACAGAGCTTTTTGAGCTCCCTCAGCAGCCACAGTGGTCCCCAACCCGCTCTCGCTACTAATGTCGATATTTATTTTGGATGACGATTTAAGAGATTTATCTATTATAATTATTAGATGCCTATTAGACAATATACAGATATGGACAATTTTTTAATGGGAATTGTATCGAGATAATAATTAATTCAATATATTTGTGGGAATGACCTTACTAATTACTAATAAAGAGATTTAAAATAACTGGAATATATACTAAATATATTCAGAAGATCTGTTCTAAGGTTAAAGAAATACACCCTGAATATATTGTGTTTTATTGTGAATTCAAAATATATTATATTCCCGAATATTTCACGCTCAAAAAACAGCCGTTAGGAAGTCAGCGTTTATCGCCCCTATTGATGTAACGGTTTTTATGAGTTTTTACGATTACTTTGAAAACTACTCCTTATAAAGAATTAGGAATTTCACGAATTATTCTACCTATTCTGCCCGTTGCTATGTCAAGGGAATTTTAAATTTATTTTGAATTCAGACCAGTAATAACGGAAATTGAAACCCTACCTTGTCTCGATGATAAGGCACGCACCACTTTTCTTGGTTTTCACAAGATTTTCAAGAGAAATTTCACCAGCTGGACACTAGCGAATCGCAGGGAGCACTGATAACAGCACAATTAGTTTATTTTCGATGCGAAAACCGTGGAATTTCATGATTTTCTAGGATTTCGGGCGAAGTTTGAGGAGCCAACGCAGACACGTCCGCAACCGAAAAGTTGTGCTGGAATGCAGGGTCGGGGCGTTGGATGGTTATTTTTTTATTGGTTTTCGTTTTGGTTCGATATTTTTATTAAAGGTAATTTAGAGAGTTCTATGTTAACATCGGGTGGTATTATTCTGCTTTTCACTTTTAATACGATGCCAGTTGCATACAAATAAATATATCTGATAAATTGTGTGCTGCAGCTGTGTCTGCTTCACATTTTATCGTTAAAGTTTGTCAATTGGCACTGTCTCTTTATTAATTGTGGATTAGTACTAGACGCATAAAAACAATTCTTGTTCTACAACCGTAAATTTGTGTTATACTTTTGGGAAGATTCTACGTCATATTATGTTAATGGAATGTGCTGTATTGGTTTTAAATTATATATAGTACTTGATACCTAAAAGTATTATTTTTCGATAAGTGTTAATATATGATTTCTGGTCTCTATACGTTTATTGATCGATCTCTAAGTTGATATAAGATTTGGGTTGAGCGTTTGGATCCTTGTTTATTGGTTGCTCTGGTACTTTCATAGTTAAAAGTTCGCAAAAACTGTTTGTTTTTCATCGTTTAAGCTTATAGTTTAAAGGCGGTTCTTGGTTGAAGATTGTCTGCCAGAGCTCTATTCGCCATGAACATGTTGAGAATAAGATGTAGAACTGGGATTAAATTATTTTTAATTTTATTGCTGGATTAATGGCAGACTTTGATCTATGGCTAAAGTGTCATTCGCTAAAGTATTTAAATGTAAACATAGCATCCTTGTATGCTAGTACATAATTTTTCTCATGTGAGGTTCGAGGCCAGTGTAGTTAACAGTTGCGCCTGGTACCCGATCACTGACATACTCTTGCACCATTATTGAGGCCTTTAATCCGTCTGCATACTGTTAGTAGTATGCATATAGTGTCTAGTATAATTAGGGAATCAATTTATATCCCGGTGGCAGGCCCCGTTATTGGTCTTCATCAATAGATTTTGGATCCAGGTTTTGTCTGTCTATATGAATCTGTATGTTTTACATTTAAGACAGTATATCGACGTAACAAGTCACAGTAGATTATACTGAGCTTCTCACTCTGGCAGTGAAATCTACTTGTTTTGTAATTCCAGTATAGCATCTAAGTTATTCAATTTAGATTTTACTGAGCTTCTCATTCTGCAACGACTTTTCGAGAGTCCATGTCTGTGTACTCTTACGTGTTTGAGACCATCTCCTGCTAACTCTTTATGGGTTAGCTTGCCTCTGATGGCGGCTAATGTCTCCGCGCCACTTGCTTCTTCCTTTCTGATTTTAATTTCGTATCTATTATGAATCTGTTTCGGAGGTTGCCATTCTAGATTAGGTTTGGTGGATTTCGGTACCTTTGACTGGGCTTTTTGTGGTTTCACAGTGTTTTATTTTCATTGTTCTTTTTTGTTGCCGCGACCTCGTTGTACGTACAGATCGTATTGAATGTATTTTCGATCTCTACCTCCACGGTAGTCATCTCGATTCTTCTGCAGATATCGGTTCGCGTGCTTACATCCATCATCACTGGCCTGGCGAAGACTGCTGGAGAATACTCCCTGTCTTGCAACAGGGATTCTATTCTTTGTATTCTTTTGTTTGTTTCGTGCTGTATTTGTGCCAATTTTCTGTTTATTATCTCCTCCACCATTGCTTCCTCATTCGTGATGCTCTCGACTTGTGTGGTATTTGTCATCACGACTGCGGATTTGGCTTTCAGCGTCTCTTCCGCTACTATGTCTATTTTCTTTGAATATTCGCGACGCGGGTTATGTCTGTGGAGATGAACCGAAATGTCCTATATTTTAGACAGTATCTCCTGATTGCGAGTCTGACTTGCTCAGTCAGATCTTTCATGACGTCAACCAATTCAGTTGCACTCAATCAGCACAGTCCTCGTCTGTAGAATTCGAAGTCAATGGTACTATGTGCCTCTACTGTTTTAATATTCTCCGTTATAGTATCTAGAACGCTGTTTCTAGATTCCACAGAGCTTTTTGAGCTCCCTCAGCAGCCACAGTGGTCCCCAACCCGCTCTCGCTACTAATGTCGATATTTATTTTGGATGACGATTTAAGAGATTTATCTATTATAATTATTAGATGCCTATTAGACAATATACCGATATGGACAATTTTTTAATGGGAATTGTATCGAGATAATAATTAATTCAATATATTTGTGGGAATGACCTTACTAATTACTAATAAAGAGATTTAAAATAACTGGAATATATACTAAATATATTCAGAAGATCTGTTCTAAGGTTAAAGAAATACACCCTGAATATATTGTGTTTTATTGTGACTTCAAAATATATTATATTCCCGAATATTTCACGCTCAAAAAACAGCCGTTAGGAAGTCAGCGTTTATCACCCCTATTGATGTAACGGTTTTTATGAATTTTCACGATTACTTTGAAAACTACTCCTTATAAAGAACTAGGAATTTCACGAATTATTCTACCTATTCTGCCCGTTGCTATGTCAAGGGAATTTTAAATTTATTTTGAATTCAGACCAGTAATAACGGAAATTGAAGGCCTACCTTGTCTCGATGATAAGGCACGCACCACTTTTCTTGGTTTTCACAAGATTTTCAAGGGAAATTTCACCAGCTGGACACTAGCGAATCGCAGGGAGCACTGATAACAGCACAATTAGTTTATTTTCGATGCGAAAACCATGGAATTTCATGATTTTCTAGGATTTCGAGCGAAGTTTGAGGAGCCAACGCAGACACGTCCGCAACCGAAAAGTTGTGCTGGAATGCAGGGTCGGGGCGTTGGATGGTTATTTTTTTATTGGTTTTCGTTTTGGTTCGATATTTTTATTAAAGGTAATTTAGAGAGTTCTATGTTAACATCGGGTGGTATTATTCTGCTTTTGACTTTTAATACGATGCCAGTTGCATACAAATAAATATATCTGATAAATTGTGTGCTGCAGCTGTGTCTGCTTCACATTTTATCGTTAAAGTTTGTCAATTGGCACTGTCTCTTTATTAATTGTGGATTAGTACTAGACGCATAAAAACAATTCTTGTTCTACAACCGTAAATTTGTGTTATACTTTTGGGAAGATTCTACGTCATATTATGTTAATGGAATGTGCTGTATTGGTTTTAAATTATATATAGTACTTGATACCTAAAAGTATTATTTTTCGATAAGTGTTAATATATGATTTCTGGTCTCTATACGTTTATTGATCGATCTCTAAGTTGATATAAGATTTGGGTTGAGCGTTTGGATCTTTGTTTATTGGTTGCTCTGGTAGTTTCATAGTTAAAAGGTCGCAAAAACTGTTTATTTTTCATCGTTTAAGCTTGTAGTTTAAAGGTGGTTCTTGGTTGAAGATTGTTTGCCAGAGCTCTATTCGCCATGAACATGTTGAGAATAAGATGTAGAACTGGGATTAAATTACTTTTAATTTCTTTGCTGGATTAATGGCAGACTTTAATCTATGGCTAAAGTGTCATTCGTTAAAGTATTTAAATGTAAACATAGCATCCTTGTATGCTAGTACATAATTTTTCTCATGTGAGGTTCGAGGCCAGTGTAGTTAACAGTTGCGCCTGGTACCCGATCACTGACATACTCTTGCACCATTATTGAGGCCTTTAATCCGTCTGTATACTGTTAGTAGTATGCATATAGTGTCTAGTATAATTAGGGAATCAATATATATCCCGGTGGCAGGCCCCGTTATTGGTCTTCATCAATAGATTTTGGATCCAGGTTTTGTCTGTCTATATGAATCTGTATGTTTTACATTTAAGACAGTATATCGACGTAACAAGTCACAGTAGATTATACTGGGCTTCTCACTCTGGCAGTGAAATCTACTTGTTTTGTAATTCCAGTATAGCATCTAAGTTATTCAATTTAGATTTTACTGAGCTTCTCATTCTGCAACGGCTTTTCGAGAGTCCATGCCTGTGTACTCTTACGTGTTTGAGACAATCTCCTGCTAACTCTTTATGGGTTAGCTTGCCTCTGATGGCGGCTAATGTCTCCGCGCCACTTGCTTCTTCCTTTCTGATTTTAATTTCGTATCTATTATGAATCTGTTTCGGAGGTTGCCATTCTAGATTAGGTTTGGTGGATTTCGGTGCCTTTGACTGGGCTTTTTGTGGTTTCACAGTGTTTTATTTTCATTATTATTTTTTTGTTGCCGCGACCTCATTGTACGTACAGATCATATTGTATGTATTTTCTGTCTGTACCTCCATGGTAGTCATCTCGATTCTTTTGCTGATCTCGGTCGGCGTGCTTACATCCATCATCACTGGCCTGGCAAGGGCTGCTGGAGAATACTCCCTGTCTTGCAACAGGGATTCTATTATTTTTATTCTCTTGTCTGTTTCGTGCTGTATTTGTGCCAATTTTCTGTTTATCATCTCCTCCACCATTGCTTCCGCATTCGTGTGCTCTCGGCTTGTGTGGTATTTGTTATCACGACTGCAGATTTGGCTTTCATCGTCTCTTCTGCTACTATATCTATTTTCATTAGAATATTTGCGAGGCGGGTTCTGTCTGTGGAGATGAACCAATATGTCCTATATTTTAGGCGATATCTGCTGACTGCGAGTCTGACTTACTCGGTCAGATCTTTCGTGACGTCATCGAATTCAGTTGCACTTAATCCGCACAGGTCTCGTCTGTAGAATTCGAAGTCAATGGTACTATGCGCCTCTACTGTTTTAGTATTCTCCATTATAGTATCTAGGACGCTGTTTCTAGACTCCACTGAGCTTCTTGCGCTCCCTCTCCTGCCCCCGTTCACTCTAGCAGGCGCAGCCACAGTGGTCCCCAACCCGCTCTCGCTACTAATGGATATGCTCCTTGATCTGAGCTGTCGAGTATTTGCGACCATATTGTCGATATTTATTTTGATTGACGATTTAAGGGATTTATCCATTATATATATTTTTATTTAATACTAATAATAAGTATTAGAAGTTGCCGATTGTTTGGCATTTAGTCGCTATGTCTATCTTTATCAATAGATATTGGATCCATGTTTTGTTTGTGATAACCCAACTTTTTCGTCGATGTGCCATTCTAGATTAGGTTTGGTGGATTTCGGTGCCTTTGACTGTGCTTTTTGTGGTTTGACAGTGTTTTATTTTCATTGCTCTTTTTTGTTGCCGCGACCTCATTGTACGTACAGATCGTATTGAATGTATTTTCGATCTCTACCTCCACGGTAGTCATCTCGATTCTTCTGCAGATATCGGTTCGCGTGCTTACATCCATCATCACTGGCCTGGCGAAGACTGCTGGAGAATACTCCCTGTCTTGCAACAGGGATTCTATTCTTTGTATTCTTTTGTTTGTTTCGTGCTGTATTTGTGCCAATTTTCTGTTTATTATCTCCTCCACCATTGCTTCCTCATTCGTGATGCTCTCGACTTGTGTGGTATTTGTCATCACGACTGCGGATTTGGCTTTCAGCGTCTCTTCTGCTACTATGTCTATTTTCTTTGAATATTCGCGACGCGGGTTATGTCTGTGGAGATGAACCGAAATGTAATATATTTTAGACAATATCTCCTGATTGCGAGTCTGACTTGCTCAGTCAGATCTTTCATGACGTCAACCAATTCAGTTGCACTCAATCAGCACAGTCCTCGTCTGTAGAATTCGAAGTCAATGGTACTATGTGCCTCTACTGTTTTAATATTCTCCGTTATAGTATCTAGAACGCTGTTTCTAGATTCCACAGAGCTTTTTGAGCTCCCTCAGCAGCCACAGTGGTCCCCAACCCTGATGGCGGCTAATGTCTCCGCGCCACTTGCTTCTTCCTTTCTGATTTTAATTTCGTATCTATTATGAATCTGTTTCGGAGGTTGCCATTCTAGATTAGGTTTGGTGGATTTCGGTACCTTTGACTGGGCTTTTTGTGGTTTCGCAGTGTTTTATTTTCATTGTTCTTTTTTGTTGCCGCGACCTCGTTGTACGTACAGATCGTATTGAATGTATTTTCGATCTCTACCTCCACGGTAGTCATCTCGATTCTTCTGCAGATATCGGTTCGCGTGCTTACATCCATCATCACTGGCCTGGCGAAGACTGCTGGAGAATACTCCCTGTCTTGCAACAGGGATTCTATTCTTTGTATTCTTTTGTTTGTTTCGTGCTGTATTTGTGCCAATTTTCTGTTTATTATCTCCTCCACCATTGCTTCCTCATTCGTGATGCTCTCGACTTGTGTGGTATTTGTCATCACGACTGCGGATTTGGCTTTCAGCGTCTCTTCTGCTACTATGTCTATTTTCTTTGAATATTCGCGACGCGGGTTATGTCTGTGGAGATGAACCGAAATGTCCTATATTTTAGACAGTATCTCCTGATTGCGAGTCTGACTTGCTCAGTCAGATCTTTCATGACGTCAACCAATTCAGTTGCACTCAATCAGCACAGTCCTCGTCTGTAGAATTCGAAGTCAATGGTACTATGTGCCTCTACTGTTTTAATATTCTCCGTTATAGTATCTAGAACGCTGTTTCTAGATTCCACAGAGCTTTTTGAGCTCCCTCAGCAGCCACAGTGGTCCCCAACCCGCTCTCGCTACTAATGTCGATATTTATTTTGGATGACGATTTAAGAGATTTATCTATTATAATTATTAGATGCCTATTAGACAATATACAGATATGGACAATTTTTTAATGGGAATTGTATCGAGATAATAATTAATTCAATATATTTGTGGGAATGACCTTACTAATTACTAATAAGGAGATTTAAAATAACTGGAATATATACTAAATATATTCAGAAGATCTGTTCTAAGGTTAAAGAAATACACCCTGAATATATTGTGTTTTATTGTGAATTCAAAATATATTATATTCCCGAATATTTCACGCTCAAAAAACAGCCGTTAGGAAGTCAGCGTTTATCGCCCCTATTGATGTAACGGTTTTTATGAGTTTTCACGATTACTTTGAAAACTACTCCTTATAAAGAACTAGGAATTTCACGAATTATTCTACCTATTCTGCCCGTTGCTATGTCAAGGGAATTTTAAATTTATTTTGAATTCAGACCAGTAATAACAGAAATTGAAAGCCTACCTTGTCTCGATGATAAGGCACGCACCACTTTTCTTGGTTTTCACAAGATTTTCAAGGGAAATTTCACCAGCTGGACACTAGCGAATCGCAGGGAGCACTGATAACAGCACAATTAGTTTATTTTCGATGCGAAAACCGTGGAATTTCATGATTTTCTAGGATTTCGAGCGAAGTTTGAGGAGCCAACGCAGACACGTCCGCAACCGAAAAGTTGTGCTGGAATGCAGGGTCGGGGCGTTGGATGGTTATTTTTTTATTGGTTTTCGTTTTGGTTCGATATTTTTATTAAAGGTAATTTAGAGAGTTCTATGTTAACATCGGGTGGTATTATTCTGCTTTTCACTTTTAATACGATGCCAGTTGCATACAAATAAATATATCTGATAAATTGTGTGCTGCAGCTGTGTCTGCTTCACATTTTATCGTTAAAGTTTGTCAATTGGCACTGTCTCTTTATTAATTGTGGATTAGTACTAGACGCATAAAAACAATTCTTGTTCTACAACCGTAAATTTGTGTTATACTTTTGGGAAGATTCTACGTCATATTATGTTAATGGAATGTGCTGTATTGGTTTTAAATTATATATAGTACTTGATACCTAAAAGTATTATTTTTCGATAAGTGTTAATATATGATTTCTGGTCTCTATACGTTTATTGATCGATCTCTAAGTTGATATAAGATTTGGGTTGAGCGTTTGGATCCTTGTTTATTGGTTGCTCTGGTACTTTCATAGTTAAAAGTTCGCAAAAACTGTTTGTTTTTCATCGTTTAAGCTTGTAGTTTAAAGGCGGTTCTTGGTTGAAGATTGTCTGCCAGAGCTCTATTCGCCATGAACATGTTGAGAATAAGATGTAGAACTGGGATTAAATTATTTTTAATTTTATTGCTGGATTAATTACAGACTTTAATCTATGGCTAAAGTGTCATTCGTTAAAGTATTTAAATGTAAACATAGCATCCTTGTATGCTAGTACATAATTTTTCTCATGTGAGGTTCGAGGCCAGTGTAGTTAACAGTTGCGCCTGGTACCCGATCACTGACATACTCTTGCACCATTATTGAGGCCTTTAATCCGTCTGCATACTGTTAGTAGTATGCATATAGTGTCTAGTATAATTAGGGAATCAATTTATATCCCGGTGGCAGGCCCCGTTATTGGTCTTCATCAATAGATTTTGGATCCAGGTTTTGTCTGTCTATATGAATCTGTATGTTTTACATTTAAGACAGTATATCGACGTAACAAGTCACAGTAGATTATACTGGGCTTCTCACTCTGGCAGTGAAATCTACTTGTTTTGTAATTCCAGTATAGCATCTAAGTTATTCAATTTAGATTTTACTGAGCTTCTCATTCTGCAACGGCTTTTCGAGAGTCCATGCCTGTGTACTCTTACGTGTTTGAGACAATCTCCTGCTAACTCTTTATGGGTTAGCTTGCCTCTGATGGCGGCTAATGTCTCCGCGCCACTTGCTTCTTCCTTTCTGATTTTAATTTCGTATCTATTATGAATCTGTTTCGGAGGTTGCCATTCTAGATTAGGTTTGGTGGATTTCGGTGCCTTTGACTGGGCTTTTTGTGGTTTCACAGTGTTTTATTTTCATTATTCTTTTTTTGTTGCCGCGACCTCATTGTACGTACAGATCATATTGTATGTATTTTCTGTCTGTACCTCCATGGTAGTCATCTCGATTCTTTTGCTGATGTCGGTCGGCGTGCTTACATCCATCATCACTGGCCTGGCAAGGGCTGCTGGAGAATACTCCCTGTCTTGCAACAGGGATTCTATTATTTTTATTCTCTTGTCTGTTTCGTGCTGTATTTGTGCCAATTTTCTGTTTATCATCTCCTCCACCATTGCTTCCGCATTCGTGTGCTCTCGGCTTGTGTGGTATTTGTTATCACGACTGCAGATTTGGCTTTCATCGTCTCTTCTGCTACTATATCTATTTTCATTAGAATATTTGCGAGGCGGGTTCTGTCTGTGGAGATGAACCAATATGTCCTATATTTTAGGCGATATCTGCTGACTGCGAGTCTGACTTACTCGGTCAGATCTTTCGTGACGTCATCGAATTCAGTTGCACTTAATCCGCACAGGTCTCGTCTGTAGAATTCGAAGTCAATGGTACTATGCGCCTCTACTGTTTTAGTATTCTCCATTATAGTATCTAGGACGCTGTTTCTAGACTCCACTGAGCTTCTTGCGCTCCCTCTCCTGCCCCCGTTCACTCTAGCAGGCGCAGCCTCAGTGATCCCCAACCCGCTCTCGCTACTAATGGATATGCTCCTTGATCTGAGCTGTCGAGTATTTGCGACCATATTGTCGATATTTATTTTGATTGACGATTTAAGGGATTTATCCATTATATATATTTTTATTTAATACTAATAATAAGTATTAGAAGTTGCCGATTGTTTGGCATTTAGTCGCTATGTCTATCTTTATCAATAGATATTGGATCCATGTTTTGTTTGTGATAACCCAACTTTTTCGTCGATGTGCCATTCTAGATTAGGTTTGGTGGATTTCGGTGCCTTTTTGTGGTTTGACAGTGTTTTATTTTCATTGCTCTTTTTTGTTGCCGCGACCTCGTTGTACGTACAGATCGTATTGAATGTATTTTCGATCTTTACCTCCACGGTAGTCATCTCGATTCTTCTGCAGATATCGGTTCGCGTGCTTACATCCATCATCACTGGCCTGGCGAAGACTGCTGGAGAATACTCCCTGTCTTGCAACAGGGATTCTATTCTTTGTATTCTTTTGTTTGTTTCGTGCTGTATTTGTGCCAATTTTCTGTTTATTATCTCCTCCACCATTGCTTCCTCATTCGTGATGCTCTCGACTTGTGTGGTATTTGTCATCACGACTGCGGATTTGGCTTTCAGCGTCTCTTCTGCTACTATGTCTATTTTCTTTGAATATTCGCGACGCGGGTTATGTCTGTGGAGATGAACCGAAATGTCCTATATTTTAGACAGTATCTCCTGATTGCGAGTCTGACTTGCTCAGTCAGATCTTTCATGACGTCAACCAATTCAGTTGCACTCAATCAGCACAGTCCTCGTCTGTAGAATTCGAAGTCAATGGTACTATGTGCCTCTACTGTTTTAATATTCTCCGTTATAGTATCTAGAACGCTGTTTCTAGATTCCACAGAGCTTTTTGAGCTCCCTCAGCAGCCACAGTGGTCCCCAACCCGCTCTCGCTACTAATGTCGATATTTATTTTGGATGACGATTTAAGAGATTTATCTATTATAATTATTAGATGCCTATTAGACAATATACCGATATGGACAATTTTTTAATGGGAATTGTATCGAGATAATAATTAATTCAATATATTTGTGGGAATGACCTTACTAATTACTAATAAAGAGATTTAAAATAACTGGAATATATACTAAATATATTCAGAAGATCTGTTCTAAGGTTAAAGAAATACACCCTGAATATATTGTGTTTTATTGTGACTTCAAAATATATTATATTCCCGAATATTTCACGCTCAAAAAACAGCCGTTAGGAAGTCAGCGTTTATCACCCCTATTGATGTAACGGTTTTTATGAATTTTCACGATTACTTTGAAAACTACTCCTTATAAAGAACTAGGAATTTCACGAATTATTCTACCTATTCTGCCCGTTGCTATGTCAAGGGAATTTTAAATTTATTTTGAATTCAGACCAGTAATAACGGAAATTGAAAGCCTACCTTGTCTCGATGATAAGGCACGCACCACTTTTCTTGGTTTTCACAAGATTTTCAAGGGAAATTTCACCAGCTGGACACTAGCGAATCGCAGGGAGCACTGATAACAGCACAATTAGTTTATTTTCGATGCGAAAACCGTGGAATTTCATGATTTTCTAGGATTTCGGGCGAAGTTTGAGGAGCCAACGCAGACACGTCCGCAACCGAAAAGTTGTGCTGGAATGCAGGGTCGGGGCGTTGGATGGTTATTTTTTTATTGGTTTTCGTTTTGGTTCGATATTTTTATTAAAGGTAATTTAGAGAGTTCTATGTTAACATCGGGTGGTATTATTCTGCTTTTCACTTTTAATACGATGCCAGTTGCATACAAATAAATATATCTGATAAATTGTGTGCTGCAGCTGTGTCTGCTTCACATTTTATCGTTAAAGTTTGTCAATTGGCACTGTCTCTTTATTAATTGTGGATTAGTACTAGACGCATAAAAACAATTCTTGTTCTACAACCGTAAATTTGTGTTATACTTTTGGGAAGATTCTACGTCATATTATGTTAATGGAATGTGCTGTATTGGTTTTAAATTATATATAGTACTTGATACCTAAAAGTATTATTTTTCGATAAGTGTTAATATATGATTTCTGGTCTCTATACGTTTATTGATCGATCTCTAAGTTGATATAAGATTTGGGTTGAGCGTTTGGATCCTTGTTTATTGGTTGCTCTGGTACTTTCATAGTTAAAAGTTCGCAAAAACTGTTTGTTTTTCATCGTTTAAGCTTGTAGTTTAAAGGCGGTTCTTGGTTGAAGATTGTCTGCCAGAGCTCTATTCGCCATGAACATGTTGAGAATAAGATGTAGAACTGGGATTAAATTATTTTTAATTTTATTGCTGGATTAATGGCAGACTTTAATCTATGGCTAAAGTGTCATTCGTTAAAGTATTTAAATGTAAACATAGCATCCTTGTATGCTAGTACATAATTTTTCTCATGTGAGGTTCGAGGCCAGTGTAGTTAACAGTTGCGCCTGGTACCCGATCACTGACATACTCTTGCACCATTATTGAGGCCTTTAATCCGTCTGTATACTGTTAGTAGTATGCATATAGTGTCTAGTATAATTAGGGAATCAATATATATCCCGGTGGCAGGCCCCGTTATTGGTCTTCATCAATAGATTTTGGATCCAGGTTTTGTCTGTCTATATGAATCTGTATGTTTTACATTTAAGACAGTATATCGACGTAACAAGTCACAGTAGATTATACTGAGCTTCTCACTCTGGCAGTGAAATCTACTTGTTTTGTAATTCCAGTATAGCATCTAAGTTATTCAATTTAGATTTTACTGAGCTTCTCATTCTGCAACGACTTTTCGAGAGTCCACGTCTGTGTACTCTTACGTGTTTGAGACCATCTCCTGCTAACTCTTTATGGGTTAGCTTGCCTCTGATGGCGGCTAATGTCTCCGCGCCAATTGCTTCTTCCTTTCTGATTTTAATTTCGTATCTATTATGAATCTGTTTCGGAGGTTGCCATTCTAGATTAGGTTTGGTGGATTTCGGTACCTTTGACTGGGCTTTTTGTGGTTTCACAGTGTTTTATTTTCATTGTTCTTTTTTGTTGCCGCGACCTCATTGTACGTACAGATCATATTGTATGTATTTTCTCTCTGTACGTCCATGGTAGTCATCTCGATTCTTTTGCTGATGTCGGTCCGCGTGCTTACATCCATCGTCACTGGCCTGGCAAGGACTGCTGGAGAATACTCCCTGTCTTGCAACAGGGATTCTATTATTTTTATTCTCTTGTCTGTTTCGTGCTGTATTTGTGCCAATTTTCTGTTTATCATCTCCTCCACCATTGCTTCCGCATTCGTGTGCTCACGGCTTGTGTGGTATTTCTTATCACGACTGCAGATTTGGCTTTCATCGTCTCTTCTGCTACTATATCTATTTTCATTAGAATATTGAGTGTGTACTTTATTTACGTACCGTCCCCATTTCTCGGACCCTTATAATATGGCTGGCTTTACGACTCTCTCGTATACATTTTTAATTATGTCCCTTACCTTATTTCCGTACTTCCTGCTTATGGATCCCGCCGTTTTGGCGACGACGGTTTCGACCTTTTCTTTAATCGCATTCAGATGGTTAATGTATATTTTTGTCTTATCCAATATTACTCCCAATTACCTCATCTGGTCTTTAGGAGTTATGATTTCTTCGTTTAATTTAATTCCTATCTTCAGAAATCTGGTCCTCCTGGGTACTACTGGGATTTATCTCTTGCGGTCATTTCTTCTTTTCTTCAATTCTTCCATCGTAAAGGGGATCTCCTTTGGATATATCATAGCTTCCGATTTTTCTATATTGTAATGTGCTCTTGAATATTCTTTCCATTCTAAGCATTTGCGCCAGCATTTGTTCCATTCTTCTTTAATTTCAGTAGGTGTTCGATGGCTGATTGCGATGATTTGGTCGTCGGCGAACGTTTGTGCTCTCACATGTGTCTGTTGTGTGTCAATATCAGCTATCTTATCGAACCAGGAGTTGATATTAATCAACCATAGAGTCGGGCCTATGCTCGACCCTTGTGGGCACCCCTTCTCTATTCCGAACTCGATTTTGTTGCTGATTACCTGTTGTTTTTTAAGTTCATTATGACCCAGTCTAGTTCAGCTTCTTGTATTTCTTCTTCGTCTTCTTCTTGTTTGCTCCATTCTCCATTGGTGACCCTTGTCATGATCCTTACAAGTTGTTCTTTTTCTTCCTCCTCTTGTTTTGGATGATATTTTTCTACCTTTTCTTTCTCCAGGTTATACATATTGCCCGGTTCGGCATCTTCCATTATTTCAACTATTTTCCCCCTTATGACTCCTAGAGTCTTTATTATTTTCCAGACTCTATGCCATGGTTCAATGTCGAATGTGTTTTCAATTTATAATTATTTCTTCTACATGCTTCTTCTTCTTTTCTTTGACAAGCTTCTTGAATGCTCGCTTCATTACTCCATAGGGAGTTAGGGAATCACGAGGTCGGTCTTATCCCCGTCTTCTCGTCTGATCGAATCGGATTTTCTTCTAAGTTCCAATTTCTTCTGTTGGCGTTCTCCATCCCATCATTCGTTGTCTTGTTTTATTATTATGGTGGTTGTTTTTAACAGTTTAGTAGATTTCTTGAAAGCTGCTTGCATTTGCTCCGCTTGTTTTTCAATTTCGTCTATTTGCATCGTCGCCCTTATTTCTGTGCTCGCGACTAGCAACCCGTCAGTGACTCTTTGCCAGCTGGTCCCGTGGTAATCAAACTTTTTCTTCGATGTCTTATTTCTCTGGGGTTTACCCTCTATTTCGAAGAGGATGTGTTTGTGGTCGCTTAGTGTCTCTTCAGTTTCTTGTACCGTCCAGTTGATCACGTTCACTTCTCGTCACTCATCAATGTTGCTGTTTCCCCTACTACTGATAAAGGTGGGAGCTGTTTGTTCATTCTGCACTAATTCCAGTCGGTATGATATGGTCTAGATTATCAGATTTGAACCTTTGTTGTTATACAATAAACATAGTGTCGTTGGCATTAAAATCACCAGCTACTATCCATTTCTTCTGGTATTTCTGCCATTGTTCTTCTTTTTCTTCTAAGCAATTTATGTTGTCTCCTGTCTGATGCGCGTATACGTTGGTGATTAGTAAATCGCAGTCTAATAGTTTGACTATGACTTTGTCCGGTCCCGACATTTCTTAGTTCTTGTTGCTGGTTCTCGCACCAAGATTATGTCGTATTTTTCTTTGTCGGCTTTCGCTCTCATGAGCGTGCTGGCCTGGATGCCTTTTTCGATGTTTATCTGTAGGATTTTTAGAGCCATTTCTGTTTCATTTCTTCGATGGCTTCTTCTTTTCTTTTCTTGTATATTGGACAGGTTCTATCATTTACTCTATTGTTGGAGTTTACCTCCGGTGCTCCTGCTCATTTGCAGTTCGCACAATTCGTGGTGCTACTCTTGCAGTCCCTTCCCCCGTGCGGTCCAGCACATATATAACAACACTGTGCGCTTCTACAATGTATCTGCTTGTGCCCGAATCTGCTGCATTTATAGCATAGTAGAATTGCGTTGAAATCATCAACGAATTGTCTCAAGTACCCTACAAAGACTTTGCCCTTTTTTAACACTGCTCTGTATATGCTGGGAATTGTTTCGATTATAACGTTGTTTCTTTCTGGGTTTTTGCATATATATTTCTTTACTACCTTGATGATTTCTTCTGGTTCTTCGTTGTTGTCAGTCTTTTTTCTTTCTTCTTGGATGATGTTCATATTCTCTTCGTTTTGATCAGCCAGATCTTCTATTATTTGTTCGTCTGTGATCTCCCTGGATACCCCTGTGATTCTGAATTTGGGACGTTTTTCACTATTATCGATTTTGATACCATGTACAGAGCTTATTTTTTCTATCAGGTCTTTCTTTTGTTTCTGGTCTTTACAGATCAGTGATACCAGTCCATGTCTGTGTACTCTTACGTGTTTGAGGCCATCTCCTGCTAACTCTTTACGGGTTAGCTTGCCTCTGATGGCGGCTAATGTCTCCGCGCCACTTGCTTTTTCCTTTCTGATTTTAATTTCGTATATATTATTAATCTGTTTCGGATTTTGCCATTCTAGATTAGGTCTGGTGGATTTCGATGCCTTTGACTGGGCTTTTTGTGGCTTCGACAGTGTTTTATTTTCATTATTCTTTTTTGTCGCCGCGACCTCATTGTACGTACAGATCGTATTGGATGTACTTTCGGTCTGTAACTCCACGGTAGTCATCTCGATTCTTCTGCTGATGTCGGTCTGCGTGCTTACATCCATCATCACTGGCCTGGCGAGGACTGCTGGAGAATACTCTCTTGCAATAGGGATTTTTTTTTTGTATTCTCTTATCTGTTTCGTGCTGTATTTATCCCAATTTTCTGTTTCTGTTTCTGTATTCGTTTGCAACTGCAAGGTCACACGCAAGATACACCAAAAAGATATACTAATTATGCAGAAGACTACTACACGGATGAAGACGAACTAGCATTAGAGGTAGGGGAACAGTCTGACTGGACCGAAGTAACAAACAAGAAGGATAAAAGGAGGAAGAAGTCTCAGATGACGCCATCGCCAATCGCAAAAAGTGGTATAAATATTAAAAAAAAAGAAGCAAGAAAACAAAATCCCTCTGCCCCCTCCGATCAAGGTAAGCAGTGTTGGCAATTTTAATTTATTTAGATCAGAAATAAAGGGAGTAGCCTCTGACCGAGTGCAGTTTAAAGCTTTGTCTAACAATGATATTAACGTAACCCTTAACAATGAAACAGACTATAGGAACGTAAAAAAGCATCTCATTGAGATGAAGAAAAACAATTCATTCAATAAACTCGAATATCACACTTATCAGTTAAAAAGTGATAAGTGGTATAGAGTAGTCATTAGAGGATTACCGTCCACAACAGATCAGGACGATATTAAATCGGAATTACGAGCTTGCGGGCACGAAGTAGTGACCGTCACGCCTATAGCGAAAAAGACAACAAATGTAAATGGCGAAAAACAAATTAAAACTTTTCCGTTGTTCTATGTAGACATGACACAAAAGGAAAATAATAACAATATATACGACATAAATTATTTACTAGACTGTAGGATAAAAGTGGAACCTCCGAAGAAAAATAATAATATACCACAATGCACAAACTGTCAAAATCTTGGACACACTAAAAATGTTTGCAGTAGGGAACCAAGATGTGTGAAATCACACATCTGTAAACATCACACAACTCAGTGCAGAAAACAACGCAATAGTGTAGCGACATGCGTGTTGTGCAATGAAAAAGGTCACCCTGCCAATTATAAAGGATGTGCAGTATATCAAAAAAAAAAAGAACTCCAGCCAAAAAAAATTACAGCAGAACAACGCTTAAGACAAATTGACAAAGTTAAAAACTCTGAAACAACATCTACCGTTGAAAATAAAAAAAACCCATGAAACCGTAAGACCATCGGTCAAAAATATAAACGTCAAAATATCAAATGATAAACAAATTGATACGAAACCGCAGAAAGCTGCGGCCAACGAGCCAACTATCGTCGACATGATGAAATTGCTCAAAGAATTCCAGACCGAAATGAGACAGAAATTCAGTCAGTTAGCAGACAGGGTGGAAAAATTGGAGAAATCCGGATTGGGGAAATCTACCCAAAACAAGCTAAAGAGAAATCAAAATGAGTAATTCTTTTTTAAGAATTATAACTTGGAACGCAAACGGACTAAATCAAAGAGTCCGGGAACTAGAATTATTCTTAAAAACAAATAACATAGATATAGCTCTCATATCGGAAACACATTTTTCTAAAAAAAACTACATTAAAATACGGGGTTATGATGCTTACTGGACACTACACCCCAGTGAACGAGCTCGAGGCAGAACAACTTTAATAATTAAACAAAATATACAACATTTCTAACAAGAAGAGATAAAAAATGAAGAAATACAAGCTACGATAATTAGTATCGAAAAAAACGGGGCTGAAATAAATATTGGCGCTATATATTGTCCACCGAGACATAAAATGACACAACAACAATATAAAGATATCTTTTCAAAATTAGGCCCACGGTTTATTATTGGTGGAGACTTTAATGTTAAACATACAGCTTGGGGTTCACGAATAATAACACCTGGAAAAGGAAACGAATTACTCGAAGCCATTAACCTTACAAATTGTAATTATCATTCAGGGCGCGAACCCACTTACTGGCCCACAGATAGTAATAAAGTCCCAGACTTGCTGGATTTCTACATTACAAAAGGCATCTCATTAAATCAAATTAGTACAGAAATCTTGTGCGATCTAACATCTGATCACACTCCAGTATTGTTAACACTGGGCGCGACAATCCTAAGAAAAGCAAAAAAGCCTAATCTTACCAACAAATATACTGACTGGGACAAATTCAGATTAATACTGCAGGAACAAATCAGTTCAAAAGTAAGACTTAAAACTATAGATGATCTTGAGCAACAAACCAAACATATAACTGAACAAATTCGGTCAGCTGCAAAAGATGCTACCCCAATTGCAAGAGAGAAATCAGAATATGAAGTACTTTACCCCCTCGAAATTAGAGAAATGATAAAAGAAAGACGAAAATCTAGAAGAGTATGGCACAGGACCAGAAATGCTGCTGACAAAACCACGTTTAATAGAATTAGTAATATAAACAGAATTGCTTTCAAAAGTATTTAAGTGAATTAAGCCCACAAGCAGACAAAGATTATTCGCTATGGAAAGCAACTCGAAGATTTAAAAGACCAATTATTCGAGTACCGCCTATTAAAAATGATCGAAATGAATGGGTTCGACGCGACAATGAAAAAGCAGAATTGTTCGCAGAATATTTAGCTAACATTTTTCGGCCTAATGATATATAATCTACCATGGATACATCTCCTATTTATCAACCCGATGTAGATCTAAATCTAATTTCTCCACTGGAAGTTGCCACTGAAATTGATAACCTCAATCCTAAAAAGCACCTGGTATAGATGACATTTCACCTGGATTATTGAAAGAACTGCCACGAAAAGCAATCATCATGTTGATATATATATTTAATGCCTGTTTAAAGCTGAAGCATGTCCCGGAATGCTTTAAAGTTGCACAAATAATTATGCTCAAAAAACCTGACAAACCTGCAGAACAAGTCGAATCTTACAGGCCTATTTCGCTACTACCTGCTATAACAAATCTATTTGAGAAGCTGATATATAAACGTGTTAAACACTTGGTAACAATACCAGATTTCCAATTTGGTTTTCGAAATCACCATTCAACTATCGATCAGTGCACAGAGTAACTGCGGCTATTGAAAGAGCGTTTGAAGAAAAGAAATACTGCCCTGCAATATTCCTGGATGTCTCACAAGCTTTTGATCGGGTTTGGCATTTTGGATTAATCTGTAAGATGAGCAAATTGTTACCGCGTAACTATTGTCAATTGCTGGAGTCATATTTATTCGAAAGAAAATTTAGAGTATCGCACGAAATGGCGTTCTCGACATTTAAAAATATCTCGGCTGGAGTTCCACAAGGTAGCGTCTTAGGACCTCTCCTGTATCTGCTCTACACTGCTGACATTCCAACAACAAAAGAAATACTTCTTGGAACCTTTGCTGATGACACAGTTATTATGGCAAAGATATATCTCTGCCTAGGGCAATAGAAAAAGTGCAAGTGGCAGTCAACAAAATCTACAAATGGACAAAAGATTGGAAAATTCAACTTAATAGCTCCAAATCTGTCCACGTTAATTTTGCATGAAGGCGAAATAATAAAAACTTAATTATATCACTCAATGGATGCCCGATTCCTCAAGCAGAATCAGCAAAATACCTTGGAATCCATCTTGACGGTAGATTAAATTGGAAGCATCACGTTAGTCAAAAAGCAAATCACATTAGAACCAAAATAAAACAACTATACTGGTTAGTCGGAAGATACTCTCAACTTGATCTAAAATCAAAGAGGTTGATCTATAATACAATTATAAAGCCAATTTGGACCTATGGGGTGCAAATATGGGGTTGCACTAAAAATTCAAATCAGTTAGTCATACAGCGCTGTCAAAACAAGATTCTTCGATTGATTACCAATGCCTATCGCTATGTAACCAATGAAGAACTGCACGATGACCTGGAAATCAAATGGATTTGCGAAGTTGTGCAGGATTTCGCCTTGAAACACGAAAGAAGATTACTAAATCATTCTAACGTGGAAGCAATACAAGTGCTGGACAGCGCACAGGATGTCAAGAGATTGAAACGAACAAAACCATACGAACTTGTGTGAATATTTAGTGTGTATTATTAGTGTAAACTATAGCTATAAGTTAATAATTAATAAATAATTGTAATTTTATAATTGAGGAATACATACTGATGTATTTTCTCGCACTCGTCTTGCTTGCTAATTAATCCAAGCACATAGGAAAAGTAGTAATAAATTAATTGTAATAATAATAACAATTAAGATTGTACTAAGCGTATCTAATAAAGATGTTATAAAAAAGAAATTTAATTTATTTCATTAATTTAGAGTAGAATATAGTAGAATATAATATAATTTTTAAAATATTTTTTTAAAGATATTGTTGACAATTTTACGGTTTTTCACTTTTGAAATTCCTATCCTTTGATTGCTTAAGTTCATGCTAGATGTCGCGCGCCGCTTGTTCTTGTAGGAATGTTCGTCGGGTCGGTCAGTCGGTCGAAATGTGTGGCTGCTGCTGCGATTATTTGTCAGAACACTCACTACTATTTTTGGAAGGAATTCGTACGAGAACTGAAAACACTGGTTTAATAATCACTTGTTTATTTCGATATTCAGTGATACATGTGGTCGACGGGAGAATTGACAGGATATTAGGTTAGGTAGAGAAAGTACGGTAGCGCTGTGGAAGTGGTACTGTTACAAGGGGACAGAGAAAAGAAAAGAGAGCGAGACATCGTCGTGATGGTCTTTTATACCCTGGAACTGCATGGTACCAATTCACCGGCGTTGCCAACCTTTGTACTTGTTGATGTATTCGTGGTGGCCTAAAGGGTCGTGGCGATCGCCACATTCTCTTTCTCTAGTTAATATTTTCGCAATTAATTTGTAGATTTTGTAGATTATTTCTTATATTCCCGTTTTGATTACTATCTTTTCCTTTTATTAATTAAATTAGAATTACCCGTAATTTATGTTGTTGGATATTGTTTTCGTCTCTCATTCAGGAGAATTGACGTACGCGCATGGGAGGTTATGTCTTCGTTCTGTTTATACGTTTTGTTTATTTTATTTTATTATTGTTGTGTTTTTAGGTTTTCTTATGGATTAGGCCGATCTTGTGTGATTTGGCGACCTACGACTTGTTTGTTTTACCCCCTCACACCACTTGGAGATTTTGTCGGACACCATCTGTGTCACTAGGAAATTTGCTTGTGCTTGACGATTGAATACCACCAGACTAGGATTGTACTTTTGTATGAATATTTGGTATTATTTCAGGGTGAGTTTAGATATCATCTTTATCCGCCTTTTCTTATTCGGAATTGATTAATTAGATGACCCTTGTGTTTTGATTTTGTAAGGCATGAAGTCCACTGAGATTACCACTCCGTGGGACGGTGAAGTGACGCCGTAAATATGTTTTGATGTTGTTTAACTACCTTTGTTTTATTTTATTTTCTTGCTAGTTATTTTCCCACCAGGATATCAGCAGTGTATTTATGTTTTTTCTATTTTTTAGATTATCTGCGTCCAGATTCTTTGGCAGAATTGACCGTGATTTATTTGGAGATGATATATCCGAAGCTATCCGTGGCACCATGCAGCCCTTCTGTACTCGATGATTAAACGCTATCAGATTAGGATTTTACTTTTGCTTGGGTACTTTCGGGTATGTTGAATATTATATTTGTTTTTATTAGACTTATCTGTTCGAAAATTTATTAATTAGATGACTTTGATTTGCATGTTTTGATTTGCAAGGTATGAGGTCTATTGAGATTACAACCCCGTGGGTCGGTGCAGTAACTTCGTGAATGTGTTTCATATTGTTCAACTACTTTTATTGCCAATCATCCTCCCATAGGGATATCAACAGTTTATTTATGATTTTTTATGTTTTAGGTTAGGAATTCTTTGGCAGAGTTGATGGAATTGATTGTGTCCTAGTGGTGGAAAGCATTTTGGGACTATTGATACTATGAATTTGCTAGTTTTCTACACCATAAGATGAGTGTTATTTGCCCTGTTTTATGAGGTATGTCTCTGTCCTTTGAATGATTTTTTTAAGTGATTGTGTTTTATGCAAAGGTTGTTAGGAGGTTATTTTGCGAAGATAGATACGACCTTGACGATATGAGATGATATGAATTTATGCCATCTCATTTGGTAAATTAGAAAATTTGTATTTCTTCATGGATTTTGATATTATTTGTCTATTTGAGCAGTCCTTAACCCCATTTACTTATTCTCTTTATTTTTAGGTAGGTTGGGCGACAAAACGAGACTCCTATGATTGTGTATGTGATGAAGGTGCGGATCTGTAGTGCTATTGCTCAAACTAAAGCAAACCATCAGCACCTCTCGATCTTCTCCATGCCATTTTACATGATTGAAGCATATTCTCCCATGCTCGTCGTTCCGAATGGTCAGCTTATTTTAATTGTATAATGGTTCCTATAATTTGGCTTTTTTTTCTTGCTTATTATTATTATATTAATTACTTAATGATGCTTTTATTATAGCAACCATTATTTTGACTTAAAAAACTATGTAATAGTTGCATGCAGTAGCGCTAACATCTAATAATAGTATGCCTAATATTAATCATTTTGAATGTCTATTTGTGGGATTGTGGAATTGTCTGTGCCTATCTCTATGTTTCTCAAGGGGCATCTCTTATATGTATAGAGAGTTATCTTGACATAGCTATTATTCGTATTGTGCTTTATTGGTTTAATTAATAATGAGGGTTTATATTACTGATTTCTTCTTGTTGTTTTTGTTATTATCAGTTGTCAGTTCTGGGATTGCTGGACTTCAGCGATATTTTCTTCTTCATTAATAACTTTGTTTGCCCAATCATTCAATATTTCAATTTTCTTCTTGTTTGTTTTGTTGAGTGCATTTCTCATTTCCATCTGATCATTCGGAATTTTATAAAGATCTCTGACGCTCAACCTTTCGGCGTTTGTGCATTCATTTATGATGACTATCTTTTTGATCTTGGCTGCATCCGCATACTCCTTCCGTGATTTCCAGTCTGAATCTCTTGATGTATGCTTCCATGTTTCCATGGTTTGTTATCAGTTGCACTACTTTTCGGTTTAGCTCTAAACTTTCAAACCCTACTGTTTTGCAGTGCTTGTAAGTGTTGACGGCATGCATATCGCCATGTTTTTCTTCTAGTATTCTTATGGCTTCTTGTACGGCTAGAAATTCAGCTACTCTCTGTTAATTCCATTTTCTTCTAGCCCGATGCATGCCTCTTCCTCCGTCCCGTCGCTCCTGCTTTTTCCTGCTTCACATTAGCATCCATCTATACCTTCGCTATGTGTCTTCCTATCTCGTACTGCTCGGTCCCCAACGAATCCACGGTTTTTCTCATGGCCAGCACATGTATTTTTACTCCGGCCTTGGCGGGCCTGGTGGATAACCGCATTTTTCTGCCGCTCATGCTCTTGCTTCGGCTTCTATTGGTAGAGGAACTACTCCTGCGATTACGTGTAGCGCGCTCGTCGGTGCTGTTTTAAACGCGCCGGTGATTAGTATTGGGGCGTATCTTTGAATCGCGTTTAGCTTCCTCTGAGTGTGTACTTTATTTACTTACCGTCCCCATTTCTCAGACCCTTATAATATGGCTGGCTTTACGACTCTCTCGTATACATTTTTCATTATGTCCCTTACCTTATTTCCGTACTTCCTGCTTATGGGTCCCGCCGTTTTGGCGACGACGGTTTCGACCTTTTCTTTAATCGCATTCAGATGGTTAAAGTATATTTTTGTCTTATCCAATATTACTCCCAATTACCTCATCTGGTCTTTAGGAGTTATGATTTCTTCGTTTAATTTAATTCCTATCTTCGGAAATCTGGTCCTCCTGGGTACTACTGGGATTTATCTCTTGCGGTCATTTCTTCTTTTCTTCAATTCTTCCATCGTAAAGGGGATCTCCTTTGGATATATCATAGCTTCCGATTTTTCTATATTGTAATGTGCTCTTGAATATTCTTTCCATTCTAAGCATTTGCGCCAGCATTTGTTCCATTCTTCTTTAATTTCAGTAGGTGTTCGATGGCTGATTGCGATGATTTGGTCGTCGGCGAACGTTTGTGCTCTCACATGTGTCTGTTGTGTGTCAATATCAGCTATCTTATCGAACCAGGAGTTGATATTAATCAACCATAGAGTCGGGCCTATGCTCGACCCTTGTGGGCACCCCTTCTCTATTCCGAACTCGATTTTGTTGCTGATTACCTGTTGTTTTTTAAGTTCATTATGACCCAGTCTAGTTCAGCTTCTTGTATTTCTTCTTCGTGTTCTTCTTGTTTGCTCCATTCTCCATTGGTGACCCTTGTCATGATCCTTACAAGTTGTTCTTTTTCTTCCTCCTCTTGTTTTGGATGATATTTTTCTACGTTTTCTTTCTCCAGGTTATACATATTGCCCGGTTCGGCATCTTCCATTATTTCAACTATTTTCCCCCTGCTCACTCCTAGAGTCTTTATTATTTTCCAGACTCTATGCCATGGTTCGATGTCGAATGTGTTTTCTATTTATAATTATTTCTTCTACATGCTTCTTCTTCTTTTCTTTGACAAGCTTCTTGAATGCTCGCTTCATACTCCATAGGGAGTGAGGGAATCACGAGGTCGGTCTTATCCCCGTCTTCTCGTCTGATCGAATCGGCTTTTCTTCTAAGTTCCAATTTCTTCTGTTGGCGTTCTCCATCCCATCATTCGTTGTCTTGTTTTATTATGATGGTGGTTGTTTTTAACAGTTTAGTAGATTTCTTGAAAGCTGTTTGCATTTGCTCCGCTTGTTTTTCAATTTCGTCTATTTGCATCGTCGCCCTTATTTCTGTGCTCGCGACTAGCAACCCGTCAGTGACTCTTTGCCAGCTGGTCCCGTGATAATCAAACTTTTTCTTCGATGTCTTATTTCTCTGGGGTTTACCCTCTATTTCGAAGAGGATGTGTTTGTGGTCGCTTAGTGTCTCTTCACTTTCTTGTACCGTCGAGTTGATCACGTTCACTTCTCGTCACTCATCAATGTTGCTGTTTCCCCTACTACTGATAAAGGTGGGAGCTGTTTGTTCATTCTGCACTAATTCCAGTCGGTATGATATGGTCTAGATTATCAGATTTGAACCTTTGTTGTTATACAATAAACATAAAGTGTGCTTGGCATTAAAATCACCAGCTACTATCCATTTCTTCTGGTATTTCTGCCATTGTTCTTCTTTTTCTTCTAAGCAATTTATGTTGTCTCCTGTCTGATGCGCGTATACGTTGGTGATTAGTAAATCGCAGTCTAATAGTTTGACTATGTCTTTGTCCGGTCCCGACATTTCTTAGTTCTTGTTGCTGGTTCTCGCACCAAGATTATGTCGTATTTTTCTTTGTCGGCTTTCGCTCTCATGAGCGTGCTGGCCTGGATGCATTTTTCGATGTTTATCTGTAGGATTTTTAGAGCCATTTCTGTTTCATTTCTTCGATGGCTTCTTCTTTTCTTTTCTTGTATATTGGACAGGTTCTATCATTTACTCTATTGTTGGAGTTTACCTCCGGTGCTCCTGCTCTTTTGCAGTTCGCACAATTCGTGGTGCTACTCTTGCAGTCCCTTCCCCCGTGCGGTTCTGCACATATATAACAACACTGTGCGCTTCTACAATGTATCTGCTTGTGCCCGAATCTGCTGCATTTATAGCATAGTAGAATTGCGTTGAAATCATCAACGAATTGTCTCAAGTACCCTACAAAGACTTTGCCCTTTTTTAACACTGCTCTGTCTTTGCTGGGAATTGTTTCGATTATAACGTTGTTTCTTTCTGGGTTTTTGCATATATATATATCTTTACTACCTTGATGATTTCTTCTGGTTCTTCGATGTTGCCAGTCTTTTTTCTTTCTTCTTGGATGATGTTCATATTCTCTTCGTTTTGATCAACCAGATCTTCTATTATTTGTTCGTCTGTGATCTCCCTGGATACCCCTGTGATTCTGAATTTGGGACGTTTTTCACTATTATCGATTTTGATACCATGTACAGAGCTTATTTTTTCTATCAGGTCTTTCTTTTGTTTCTGGTCTTTACAGATCAGTGATACCAGTCCATGTCTGTGTACTCTTACGTGTTTAAGGCCATCTCCTGCTAACTCTTTACGGGTTAGCTTGCCTCTGATGGCGGCTAATGTCTCCGCGCCACTTGCTTTTCCCTTTCTGATTTTAATTTCGTATATATTATTAATCTGTTTCGGATTTTGCCATTCTAGATTAGGTCTGGTGGATTTCGATGCCTTTGACTGGGCTTTTTGTGGCTTCGACAGTGTTTTATTTTCATTATTCTTTTTTGTCGCCGCGACCTCATTGTACGTACATATCGTATTGGATGTACTTTCGGTCTGTAACTCCACGGTAGTCATCTGGATTCTTCTGCTGATGTCGGTCTGCGTGCTTACATCCATCATCACTGGCCTGGCGAGGACTGCTGGAGAATACTCTCTTGCAATAGGGATTCTATTTTTTGTATTCTCTTATCTGTTTCGTGCTGTATTTGTCCCAATTTTCTGTTTATCATCTCCTCCACCATTGCTTCCGCATTTCCACACCATTCGCACCATTCTTTCGTGATGCTCTGGACTTATATAGTATTTGGCATCACGACTGCGGATTTGGCTTTCAGCACCTTTTCTGTTACTATGTCCATTTTCATTAAAATATTCGCGACGCGGTTTCTGTCTGTGGAGATGAATCGATATGTCTTATATTTTAGACAATATCTGTTGGTTACGAGCCTAACTTGCTCAGTCAGATGTCTTGTTCAAAGTCTATCATTTAATTTATATTAAAATTCAGTTCGGTCCCGACCTTCATAGAGTCAAGACGTGTTTTTTCTTTCCCGAAAACGAGTCTCCGTAAATATCAAATAAAAATATATCTATATATTTTTTACAGTCAATTTCTGTTAACGTTTTCAAAGAACTCCCAGGTACGGGATACGGTGAAACGGCCAACCCAAAGTGAAGGAAATAAAAGACTCAAACTCTCAAACAAAAGACGTTCTACGTTTTCCAGAAAAGGGAAAAAGTGAAAGTTAGTGAAAAAAACATTTAATTATAACATCATGGACAACAACATGGATTTGAATATATTATTGAAAGAAAACAAGGAATTAAGAATGAATAATGAGCGTCTGAACCAACAACTGTTGCAATTATCTAAGGATATGGCTGCTATCCGTTTGCAACTGCAAGGTCACACGCAAGATACACCAAAAAGGCATACTAATTATGCAGAAGACTACTACACGGATGAAGACGAACTAGCATTAGAGGTAGGGGAACAGTCTGACTGGACCGAAGTAACAAACAAGAAGGATAAAAAGAGGAAGAAGTCTCAGATGACGCCATCGCCAATCGCAAAAAGTGGTATAAATATTAAAAAAAAGAAGCAAGAAAACGAAATCCCTCTGCCCCCTCCGATCAAGGTAAGCAATGTTGGCAATTTTAATTTATTTAGATCAGAAATAAAGGGAGTAGCCTCTGACCGAGTGCAGTTTAAAGCTTTGCCTAACAATGATATTAACGTAACCCTTAACAATGAAACAGACTATAGGAATGTAAAAAAGCATCTCATTGAGATGAAGAAAAACAATTCATTCAATAAACTCGAATATCACACTTATCAGTTAAAAAGTGATAAGTGGTATAGAGTAGTCATTAGAGGATTACCGTCCACAACAGATCAGGACGATATTAAATCGGAATTACGGGTTTGCGGGCACGAAGTAGTGACCGTCACGCCTATAGCGAAAAAGACAACAAATGTAAATGGCGAAAAACAAATTAAAACTTTTCCGTTATTCTATGTAGACATGACACAAAAGGAAAATAATAAAAATATATACGACATAAATTATTTATTAGACTGTAGGATAAAAGTGGAACCTCCGAAGAAAAATAATAATATACCACAATGCACAAACTGTCAAAATCTTGGACACACTAAAAATGTTTGCAGTAGGGAACCAAGATGTGTGAAATCACACATCTGTAAACATCACACAACTCAGTGCAGAAAACAACGCAATAGTGTAGCGACATGCGTGTTGTGCAATGAAAAAGGTCACCCTGCCAATTATAAAGGATGTGCAGTATATAAAAAAAAAGAACTCCAGCCAAAGAAAATTACAGCAGAACAACGCTTAAGACAAATTGACAAACTCAAAAACTCAAACAACATCTACCGTTGAAAATAAAAAAACTCATGAAACCGTAAGACCATCGGTCAAAAATATAAACGTCAAAATATCAAATGATAAACAAATTGATACGAAACCGCAGAAAGCTGCGGCCAACAAGCCAACTATCGTCGACATGATGAAATTGCTCAAAGAATTCCAGACCGAAATGAGACAGAAATTCAGTCAGTTAGCAGACAGGGTGGAAAAATTGGAGAAATCCGGATTGGGGAAATCTACCCAAAACAAGCTAAAGAGAAATCAAAATGAGTAATTCTTTTTTAAGAATTATAACTTGGAACGCAAACGGACTAAATCAAAGAGTTCGGGAACTAGAATTATTCTTAAAAACAAATAACATAGATATAGCTCTCATATCGGAAACACATTTTTCTAAAAAAAACTACATTAAAATACGGAGTTATGATGCTTACTGGACACTACACCCCAGTGAACGAGCTCGAGGCGGAACAGCTTTAATAATTAAACAAAATATACAACATTTCGAACAAGAAGAGATAAAAAATGAAGAAATACAAGCTACGATAATTAGTATCGAAAAAAACGGGGCTGAAATAAATATTGGCGCTATATATTGTCCACCGAGACATAAAATGACACAACAACAATATAAAGATATCTTTTCAAAATTAGGCCCACGGTTTATTATTGGTGGAGACTTTAATGTTAAACATACAGCTTGGGGTTCACGAATAATAACACCTGGAAAAGGAAACGAATTACTCGAAGCCATTAACCTTACAAATTGTAATTATCATTCAGGGCGCGAACCCACTTATTGGCCCACAGACAGTAATAAAGTCCCAGACCTGCTGGATTTCTACATTACAAAAGGCATCTCATTAAATCAAATTAGTACAGAAATCTTGTGCGATCTAACATCTGATCACACTCCAGTATTGTTAACACTGGGCGCGACAATCCTAAGAAAAGCAAAAAAGCCTAATCTTACCAACAAATATACTGACTGGGACAAATTCAGATTGATACTGCAGGAACAAATCAGTTTAAAAGTAAGACTTAAAACTATAGATGATCTTGAGCAACAAACCAAACATATAACTGAACAAATTCGGTCAGCTGCAAAAGATGCTACCCCAATTGCAAGAGAGAAATCAGAATATGAAGTACTTAACCCCCTCGAAATTAGAGAAATGATAAAAGAAAGACGAAAATCTAGAAGAGTATGGCACAGGACCAGAAATGCTGCTGACAAAACCACGTTTAATAGAATTAGTAATATAAACAGAATTGCTTTCAAAAGTATTTAAGTGAATTAAGCCCACAAGCAGACAAAGATTATTCGCTATGGAAAGCAACTCGAAGATTTAAAAGACCAATTATTCGAGTACCGCCTATTAAAAATGATCGAAATGAATGGGTTCGACGCGACAATGAAAAAGCTGAATTGTTCGCAGAATATTTAGCTAACATTTTTCGGCCTAATGATATATAATCTACCATGGATACATCTCCTATTTATCAACCCGATGTAGATCTAAATCTAATTTCTCCACTGGAAGTTGCCACTGAAATTGATAACCTCAATCCTAAAAAGCACCTGGTATAGATGACATTTCACCTGGACTATTGAAAGAACTGCCACGAAAAGCAATCATCATGTTGACATATATATTTAATGCCTGTTTAAAGCTGAAGCATGTCCCGGAATGCTTTAAAGTTGCACAAATAATTATGCTCAAAAAACCTGACAAACCTGCAGAACAAGTCGAATCCTACAGGCCTATTTCGCTACTACCTGCTATAACAAATCTATTTGAGAAGCTGATATATAAACGTGTTAAACACTTGGTAACAATACCAGATTTCCAATTTGGTTTTCGAAATCACCATTCAACTATCGATCAAGTGCACAGAGTAACTGCGGCTATTGAAAGAGCGTTTGAAGAAAAGAAATACTGCCCTGCAATATTCCTGGATGTCTCACAAGCTTTTGATCGGGTTTGGCATTTGGGATTAATCTGTAAGATGAGCAAATTGTTACCGCGTAACTATTGTCAATTGCTGGAGTCATATTTATTCGGAAGAAAATTTAGAGTATTGCACGAAATGGCGTTCTCGACATTTAAAAATATCTCGGCTGGAGTTCCACAAGGTAGCGTCTTAGGCCCTCTCCTGTATCTGCTCTACACTGCTGACATTCCAACAACAAAAGAAACACTTCTTGGAACCTTTGCTGATGACACAGTTATTATGGCAAAAGATATATCTCTGCCTAGGGCAATAGAAAAAGTGCAAGTGGCAGTCAACAAAATCTACAAATGGACAAAAGATTGGAAAATTCAACTTAATAGCTCCAAATCTGTCCACATTAATTTTGCATTAAGGCGAAATCATCTTGACGGTAGATTAAATTGGAAGCATCACGTTAGACAAAAAGCAAAACACATTAGAACCAAAATAAAACAACTATACTGGTTGGTCGGAAGATACTCTCAACTTGATCTAAAATCAAAGAGGTTGATCTATAATACAATTATAAAGCCAATTTGGACCTATGGGGTGCAAATATGGGGTTGCACTAAAAATTCAAATCAGTTAGTCATACAGCGCTGTCAAAACAAGATTCTTCGATTGATTACCAATGCCTATCGCTATGTAACCAATGAAGAACTACACGATGACCTGGAAATCAAATGGATTTGCGAAGTTGTGCAGGATTTCGCCTTGAAACACGAAGGAAGATTACTAAATCATTCTAACGTGGAAGCAATACAACTGCTGGACAGCGCACAGGATGTCAAGAGATTGAAACGAACAAAACCATACGAACTTGTGTGAACATTTAGTGTGTATTATTAGTGTAAACTATAGCTATAAGTTAATAATTAATAAATAATTGTAATTTTATAATTGATGAATACATACTGATGTATTTTCTCGCACTCGTCTTGCTTGCTAATTAATCCAAGCACATAGGAAAAGTAGTAATAAATTAATTGTAATAATAATAATAATTAAGATTGTACTAAGCGTATCTAATAAAGATGTTATAAAAAAGAACATTAATTTATTTCATTAATTTAGAGTAGAATATGGTAGAATATAATATAATTTTTAAAATATTTTTTTAAAGATATTGATGACAATTTTACGGTTTTCCACTTTTGAAATTCCTATCCTTTGATTGCTTAAGTTCATGCTAGATGTCGCGCGCCGCTTGTTCTCTTTCTCTAGTTAATATTTTCGCAATTAATTTGTAGATTTTGTAGATTATTTCTTATATTCCCGTTTTGATTACTATCTTTTCCTTTTATTAATTAAATAAGAATTACCCCTAATTTATGTTGTTGGATATTGTTTTCGTCTCTCATTCAGGAGAATTGACGTACCCGCATGGGAGGTTATGTCTTCGTTCTGTTTATACGTTTTGTTTATTTTATTTTATTATTGTTGTGTTTTTAGGTTTTCTTATGGATTAGACCGATCTTGTGTGATTTGGCGACCTACGACTTGTTTGTTTTACCCCCTCACACCACTTGGAGATTTTGTCGGACACCATCTGTGTCACTAGGAAATTTGCTTGTGCTTGACGATTGAATACCACCAGACTAGGATTGTACTTTTGTATGAATATTTGGTATTATTTCAGGGTGAGTTTAGATATCATCTTTATCCGCCTTTTCTTATTCGGAATTGATTAATTAGATGACCCTTGTGTTTTGATTTTGTAAGGCATGAAGTCCACTGAGATTACCACTCCGTGGGACGGTGAAGTGACGCCGTCAATATGTTTTGATGTTGTTTAACTACCTTTGTTTTATTTTATTTTCTTGTTAGTTATTTTCCCACCAGGATATCAGCAGTGTATTTATGTTTTTTCTATTTTTTAGGTTATCTGCGTCCAGATTCTTTGGCAGAATTGACCGTGATTTATTTGGAGATGATATATCCGAAGCTATCCGTGGCACCATGCAGCCCTTCTGTACTCGATGATTAAACGCTATCAGATTAGGATTTTACTTTTGCTTGGGTACTTTCGGGTATGTTGAATATTATATTTGTTTTTATTAGACTTATCTGTTCGAAAATTTATTAATTAGATGACTTTGATTTGCATGTTTTGATTTGCAAGGTATGAGGTCTATTGAGATTACAACCCCGTGGGTCGGTGCAGTAACTTCGTGAATGTGTTTCATATTGTTCAACTACTTTTATTGCCAATCATCCTCCCATAGGGATATCAACAGTTTATTTATGATTTTTTATGTTTTAGGTTAGGAATTCTTTGGCAGAGTTGATGGAATTGATTGTGTCCTAGTGGTGGAAAGCATTTTGGGACTATTGATACTATGAATTTGCTAGTTTTCTACACCATAAGATGAGTGTTATTTGCCCTGTTTTATGAGGTATGTCTCTGTCCTTTGAATGATTTTTTTAAGTGATTGTGTTTTATGCAAAGGTTGTTAGGAGGTTATTTTGCGAAGATAGATACGACCTTGACGATATGAGATGATATGAATTTATGCCATCTCATTTGGTAAATTAGAAAATTTGTATTTCTTCATGGATTTTGATATTATTTGTCTATTTGAGCAGTCCTTAACCCCATTTACTTATTCTCTTTATTTTTAGGTAGGTTGGGCGACAAAACGAGACTCCTATGATTGTGTATGTGATGAAGGTGCGGATCTGTAGTGCTATTGCTCACACTAAAGCAAACCATCAGCACCTCTCGATCTTCTCCATGCCATTTTACATGATTGAAGCATATTCTCCCATGCTCGTCGTTCCGAATGGTCAGCTTATTTTAATTGTATAATGGTTCCTATAATTTGGCTTTTTTTTCTTGCTTATTATTATTATATTAATTACTTAATGATGCTTTTATTATAGCAACCATTATTTTGACTTAAAAAACTATGTAATAGTTGCATGCAGTAGCGCTAACATCTAATAATAGTATGCCTAATATTAATCATTTTGAATGTCTATTTGTGGGATTGTGGAATTGTCTGTGCCTATCTCTATGTTTCTCAAGGGGCATCTCTTATATGTATAGAGAGTTATCTTGACATAGCTATTATTCGTATTGTGCTTTATTGGTTTAATTAATAATGAGTGTTTATATTACTGATTTCTTCTTGTTGTTTTTGTTATTATCAGTTGTCAGTTCTGGGATTGCTGGACTTCAGCGATATTTTCTTCTTCATTAATAACTTTGTTTGCCCAATCATTCAATATTTCAATTTTCTTCTTGTTTCTTTTGTTGAGTGCATTTCTCATTTCCATCTGATCATTCGGAATTTTATAAAGATCTCTGACGCTCAACCTTTCGGCGTTTGTGCATTCATTTATGATGACTATCTTTTTGATCTTGGCTGCATCCGCATACTCCTTCCGTGATTTCCAGTCTGAATCTCTTGATGTATGCTTCCATGTTTCCATGGTTTGTTATCAGTTGCACTACTTTTCGGTTTAGCTCTAAACTTTCCAACCCTACTGTTTTGCAGTGCTTGTAAGTGTTGACGGCATGCATATCGCCATGTTTTTCTTCTAGTATTCTTATGGCTTCTTGTACGGCTAGAAATTCAGCTACTCTCTGTTAATTCCATTTTCTTCTAGCCCGATGCATGCCTCTTCCTCCGTCCCGTCGCTCCTGCTTTTTCCTGCTTCACATTAGCATCCATCTATACCTTCGCTATGTGTCTTCCTATCTCGTACTGCTCGGTCCCCAACGAATCCACGGTTTTTCTCATGGCCAGCACATGTATTTTTACACCGGCCTTGGCGGGCCTGGTGGATAACCGCATTTTTCTGCCGCTCATGCTCTTGCTTCGGCTTCTATTGGTAGAGGAACTACTCCTGCGATTACTTGTAGCGCGCTCGTCGGTGCTGTTTTAAACGCGCCGGTGATTAGTATTGGGGCGTATCTTTGAATCGCGTTTAGCTTCCTCTGAGTGTGTACTTTATTTACTTACCGTCCCCATTTCTCAGACCCTTATAATATGGCTGGCTTTACGACTCTCTCGTATACATTTTTCATTATGTCCCTTACCTTATTTCCGTACTTCCTGCTTATGGGTCCCGCCGTTTTGGCGACGACGGTTTCGACCTTTTCTTTAATCGCATTCAGATGGTTAAAGTATATTTTTGTCTTATCCAATATTACTCCCAATTACCTCATCTGGTCTTTAGGAGTTATGATTTCTTCGTTTAATTTAATTCCTATCTTCGGAAATCTGGTCCTCCTGGGTACTACTGGGATTTATCTCTTGCGGTCATTTCTTCTTTTCTTCAATTCTTCCATCGTAAAGGGGATCTCCTTTGGATATATCATAGCTTCCGATTTTTCTATATTGTAATGTGCTCTTGAATATCCTTTCCATTCTAAGCATTTGCGCCAGCATTTGTTCCATTCTTCTTTAATTTCAGTAGGTGTTCGATGGCTGATTGCGATGATTTGGTCGTCGGCGAACGTTTGTGCTCTCACATGTGTCTGTTGTGTGTCAATATCAGCTATCTTATCGAACCAGGAGTTGATATTAATCAACCATAGAGTCGGGCCTATGCTCGACCCTTGTGGGCACCCCTTCTCTATTCCGAACTCGATTTTGTTGCTGATTACCTGTTGTTTTTTAAGTTCATTATGACCCAGTCTAGTTCAGCTTCTTGTATTTCTTCTTCGTGTTCTTCTTGTTTGCTCCATTCTCCATTGGTGACCCTTGTCATGATCCTTACAAGTTGTTCTTTTTCTTCCTCCTCTTGTTTTGGATGATATTTTTCTACGTTTTCTTTCTCCAGGTTATACATATTGCCCGGTTCGGCATCTTCCATTATTTCAACTATTTTCCCCCTGCTCACTCCTAGAGTCTTTATTATTTTCCAGACTCTATGCCATGGTTCGATGTCGAATGTGTTTTCTATTTATAATTATTTCTTCTACATGCTTCTTCTTCTTTTCTTTGACAAGCTTCTTGAATGCTCGCTTCATACTCCATAGGGAGTGAGGGAATCACGAGGTCGGTCTTATCCCCGTCTTCTCGTCTGATCGAATCGGCTTTTCTTCTAAGTTCCAATTTCTTCTGTTGGCGTTCTCCATCCCATCATTCGTTGTCTTGTTTTATTATGATGGTGGTTGTTTTTAACAGTTTAGTAGATTTCTTGAAAGCTGTTTGCATTTGCTCCGCTTGTTTTTCAATTTCGTCTATTTGCATCGTCGCCCTTATTTCTGTGCTCGCGACTAGCAACCCGTCAGTGACTCTTTGCCAGCTGGTCCCGTGATAATCAAACTTTTTCTTCGATGTCTTATTTCTCTGGGGTTTACCCTCTATTTCGAAGAGGATGTGTTTGTGGTCGCTTAGTGTCTCTTCACTTTCTTGTACCGTCGAGTTGATCACGTTCACTTCTCGTCACTCATCAATGTTGCTGTTTCCCCTACTACTGATAAAGGTGGGAGCTGTTTGTTCATTCTGCACTAATTCCAGTCGGTATGATATGGTCTAGATTATCAGATTTGAACCTTTGTTGTTATACAATAAACATAAAGTGTGCTTGGCATTAAAATCACCAGCTACTATCCATTTCTTCTGGTATTTCTGCCATTGTTCTTCTTTTTCTTCTAAGCAATTTATGTTGTCTCCTGTCTGATGCGCGTATACGTTGGTGATTAGTAAATCGCAGTCTAATAGTTTGACTATGTCTTTGTCCGGTCCCGACATTTCTTAGTTCTTGTTGCTGGTTCTCGCACCAAGATTATGTCGTATTTTTCTTTGTCGGCTTTCGCTCTCATGAGCGTGCTGGCCTGGATGCATTTTTCGATGTTTATCTGTAGGATTTTTAGAGCCATTTCTGTTTCATTTCTTCGATGGCTTCTTCTTTTCTTTTCTTGTATATTGGACAGGTTCTATCATTTACTCTATTGTTGGAGTTTACCTCCGGTGCTCCTGCTCTTTTGCAGTTCGCACAATTCGTGGTGCTACTCTTGCAGTCCCTTCCCCCGTGCGGTTCTGCACATATATAACAACACTGTGCGCTTCTACAATGTATCTGCTTGTGCCCGAATCTGCTGCATTTATAGCATAGTAGAATTGCGTTGAAATCATCAACGAATTGTCTCAAGTACCCTACAAAGACTTTGCCCTTTTTTAACACTGCTCTGTCTTTGCTGGGAATTGTTTCGATTATAACGTTGTTTCTTTCTGGGTTTTTGCATATATATATATCTTTACTACCTTGATGATTTCTTCTGGTTCTTCGATGTTGCCAGTCTTTTTTCTTTCTTCTTGGATGATGTTCATATTCTCTTCGTTTTGATCAACCAGATCTTCTATTATTTGTTCGTCTGTGATCTCCCTGGATACCCCTGTGATTCTGAATTTGGGACGTTTTTCACTATTATCGATTTTGATACCATGTACAGAGCTTATTTTTTCTATCAGGTCTTTCTTTTGTTTCTGGTCTTTACAGATCAGTGATACCAGTCCATGTCTGTGTACTCTTACGTGTTTAAGGCCATCTCCTGCTAACTCTTTACGGGTTAGCTTGCCTCTGATGGCGGCTAATGTCTCCGCGCCACTTGCTTTTCCCTTTCTGATTTTAATTTCGTATATATTATTAATCTGTTTCGGATTTTGCCATTCTAGATTAGGTCTGGTGGATTTCGATGCCTTTGACTGGGCTTTTTGTGGCTTCGACAGTGTTTTATTTTCATTATTCTTTTTTGTCGCCGCGACCTCATTGTACGTACATATCGTATTGGATGTACTTTCGGTCTGTAACTCCACGGTAGTCATCTGGATTCTTCTGCTGATGTCGGTCTGCGTGCTTACATCCATCATCACTGGCCTGGCGAGGACTGCTGGAGAATACTCTCTTGCAATAGGGATTCTATTTTTTGTATTCTCTTATCTGTTTCGTGCTGTATTTGTCCCAATTTTCTGTTTATCATCTCCTCCACCATTGCTTCCGCATTTCCACACCATTCGCACCATTCTTTCGTGATGCTCTGGACTTATATAGTATTTGGCATCACGACTGCGGATTTGGCTTTCAGCACCTTTTCTGTTACTATGCCCATTTTCATTAAAATATTCGCGACGCGGTTTCTGTCTGTGGAGATGAATCGATATGTCTTATATTTTAGACAATATCTGTTGGTTACGAGCCTAACTTGCTCAGTCAGATGTCTTGTTCAAAGTCTATCATTTAATTTATATTAAAATTCAGTTCGGTCCCGACCTTCATAGAGTCAAGACGTGTTTTTTCTTTCCCGAAAACGAGTCTCCGTAAATATCAAATAAAAATATATCTATATATTTTTTACAGTCAATTTCTGTTAACGTTTTCAAAGAACTCCCAGGTACGGGATACGGTGAAACGGCCAACCCAAAGTGAAGGAAATAAAAGACTCAAACTCTCAAACAAAAGACGTTCTACGTTTTCCAGAAAAGGGAAAAAGTGAAAGTTAGTGAAAAAAACATTTAATTATAACATCATGGACAACAACATGGATTTGAATATATTATTGAAAGAAAACAAGGAATTAAGAATGAATAATGAGCGTCTGAACCAACAACTGTTGCAATTATCTAAGGATATGGCTGCTATCCGTTTGCAACTGCAAGGTCACACGCAAGATACACCAAAAAGGCATACTAATTATGCAGAAGACTACTACACGGATGAAGACGAACTAGCATTAGAGGTAGGGGAACAGTCTGACTGGACCGAAGTAACAAACAAGAAGGATAAAAAGAGGAAGAAGTCTCAGATGACGCCATCGCCAATCGCAAAAAGTGGTATAAATATTAAAAAAAAGAAGCAAGAAAACGAAATCCCTCTGCCCCCTCCGATCAAGGTAAGCAATGTTGGCAATTTTAATTTATTTAGATCAGAAATAAAGGGAGTAGCCTCTGACCGAGTGCAGTTTAAAGCTTTGCCTAACAATGATATTAACGTAACCCTTAACAATGAAACAGACTATAGGAATGTAAAAAAGCATCTCATTGAGATGAAGAAAAACAATTCATTCAATAAACTCGAATATCACACTTATCAGTTAAAAAGTGATAAGTGGTATAGAGTAGTCATTAGAGGATTACCGTCCACAACAGATCAGGACGATATTAAATCGGAATTACGGGCTTGCGGGCACGAAGTAGTGACCGTCACGCCTATAGCGAAAAAGACAACAAATGTAAATGGCGAAAAACAAATTAAAACTTTTCCGTTATTCTATGTAGACATGACACAAAAGGAAAATAATAAAAATATATACGACATAAATTATTTATTAGACTGTAGGATAAAAGTGGAACCTCCGAAGAAAAATAATAATATACCACAATGCACAAACTGTCAAAATCTTGGACACACTAAAAATGTTTGCAGTAGGGAACCAAGATGTGTGAAATCACACATCTGTAAACATCACACAACTCAGTGCAGAAAACAACGCAATAGTGTAGCGACATGCGTGTTGTGCAATGAAAAAGGTCACCCTGCCAATTATAAAGGATGTGCAGTATATAAAAAAAAAGAACTCCAGCCAAAGAAAATTACAGCAGAACAACGCTTAAGACAAATTGACAAACTCAAAAACTCAAACAACATCTACCGTTGAAAATAAAAAAACTCATGAAACCGTAAGACCATCGGTCAAAAATATAAACGTCAAAATATCAAATGATAAACAAATTGATACGAAACCGCAGAAAGCTGCGGCCAACGAGCCAACTATCGTAGACATGATGAAATTGCTCAAAGAATTCCAGACCGAAATGAGACAGAAATTCAGTCAGTTAGCAGACAGGGTGGAAAAATTGGAGAAATCCGGATTGGGGAAATCTACCCAAAACAAGCTAAAGAGAAATCAAAATGAGTAATTCTTTTTTAAGAATTATAACTTGGAACGCAAACGGACTAAATCAAAGAGTTCGGGAACTAGAATTATTCTTAAAAACAAATAACATAGATATAGCTCTCATATCGGAAACACATTTTTCTAAAAAAAACTACATTAAAATACGGGGTTATGATGCTTACTGGACACTACACCCCAGTGAACGAGCTCGAGGCGGAACAGCTTTAATAATTAAACAAAATATACAACATTTCGAACAAGAAGAGATAAAAAATGAAGAAATACAAGCTACGATAATTAGTATCGAAAAAAACGGGGCTGAAATAAATATTGGCGCTATATATTGTCCACCGAGACATAAAATGACACAACAACAATATAAAGATATCTTTTCAAAATTAGGCCCACTATTTATTATTGGTGGAGACTTTAATGTTAAACATACAGCTTGGGGTTCACGAATAATAACACCTGGAAAAGGAAACGAATTACTCAAAGCCATTAACCTTACAAATTGTAATTATCATTCAGGGCGCGAACCCACTTACTGGCCCACAGACAGTAATAAAGTCCCAGACCTGCTGGATTTCTACATTACAAAAGGCATCTCATTAAATCAAATTAGTACAGAAATCTTGTGCGATCTAACATCTGATCACACTCCAGTATTGTTAACACTGGGCGCGACAATCCTAAGAAAAGCAAAAAAGCCTAATCTTACCAACAAATATACTGACTGGGACAAATTCAGATTAATACTGCAGGAACAAATCAGTTTAAAAGTAAGACTTAAAACTATAGATGATCTTGAGCAACAAACCAAACATATAACTGAACAAATTCGGTCAGCTGCAAAAGATGCTACCCCAATTGCAAGAGAGAAATCAGAATATGAAGTACTTAACACCCTCGAAATTAGAGAAATGATAAAAGAAAGACGAAAATCTAGAAGAGTATGGCACAGGACCAGAAATGCTGCTGACAAAACCACGTTTAATAGAATTAGTAATATAAACAGAATTGCTTTCAAAAGTATTTAAGTGAATTAAGCCCACAAGCAGACAAAGATTATTCGCTATGGAAAGCAACTCGAAGATTTAAAAGACCAATTATTCGAGTACCGCCTATTAAAAATGATCGAAATGAAGGGGTTCGACGCGACAATGAAAAAGCTGAATTGTTCGCAGAATATTTAGCTAACATTTTTCGGCCTAATGATATATAATCTACCATGGATACATCTCCTATTTATCAACCCGATGTAGATCTAAATCTAATTTCTCCACTGGAAGTTGCCACTGAAATTGATAACCTCAATCCTAAAAAGCACCTGGTATAGATGACATTTCACCTGGACTATTGAAAGAACTGCCACGAAAAGCAATCATCATGTTGACATATATATTTAATGCCTGTTTAAAGCTGAAGCATGTCCCGGAATGCTTTAAAGTTGCACAAATAATTATGCTCAAAAAACCTGACAAACCTGCAGAACAAGTCGAATCCTACAGGCCTATTTCGCTACTACCTGCTATAACAAATCTATTTGAGAAGCTGATATATAAACGTGTTAAACACTTGGTAACAATACCAGATTTCCAATTTGGTTTTCGAAATCACCATTCAACTATCGATCAAGTGCACAGAGTAACTGCGGCTATTGAAAGAGCGTTTGAAGAAAAGAAATACTGCCCTGCAATATTCCTGGATGTCTCACAAGCTTTTGATCGGGTTTGGCATTTTGGATTAATCTGTAAGATGAGCAAATTGTTACCGCGTAACTATTGTCAATTGCTGGAGTCATATTTATTCGGAAGAAAATTTAGAGTATTGCACGAAATGGCGTTCTCGACATTTAAAAATATCTCGGCTGGAGTTCCACAAGGTAGCGTCTTAGGCCCTCTCCTGTATCTGCTCTACACTGCTGACATTCCAACAACAAAAGAAACACTTCTTGGAACCTTTGCTGATGACACAGTTATTATGGCAAAAGATATATCTCTGCCTAGGGCAATAGAAAAAGTGCAAGTGGCAGTCAACAAAATCTACAAATGGACAAAAGATTGGAAAATTCAACTTAATAGCTCCAAATCTGTCCACATTAATTTTGCATTAAGGCGAAATCATCTTGACGGTAGATTAAATTGGAAGCATCACGTTAGACAAAAAGCAAAACACATTAGAACCAAAATAAAACAACTATACTGGTTGGTCGGAAGATACTCTCAACTTGATCTAAAATCAAAGAGGTTGATCTATAATACAATTATAAAGCCAATTTGGACCTATGGGGTGCAAATATGGGGTTGCACTAAAAATTCAAATCAGTTAGTCATACAGCGCTGTCAAAACAAGATTATTCGATTGATTACCAATGCCTATCGCTATGTAACCAATGAAGAACTACACGATGACCTGGAAATCAAATGGATTTGCGAAGTTGTGCAGGATTTCGCCTTGAAACACGAAGGAAGATTACTAAATCATTCTAACGTGGAAGCAATACAACTGCTGGACAGCGCACAGGATGTCAAGAGATTGAAACGAACAAAACCATACGAACTTGTGTGAACATTTAGTGTGTATTATTAGTGTAAACTATAGCTATAAGTTAATAATTAATAAATAATTGTAATTTTATAATTGATGAATACATACTGATGTATTTTCTCGCACTCGTCTTGCTTGCTAATTAATCCAAGCACATAGGAAAAGTAGTAATAAATTAATTGTAATAATAATAATAATTAAGATTGTACTAAGCGTATCTAATAAAGATGTTATAAAAAAGAACATTAATTTATTTCATTAATTTAGAGTAGAATATGGTAGAATATAATATAATTTTTAAAATATTTTTTTAAAGATATTGATGACAATTTTACGGTTTTCCACTTTTGAAATTCCTATCCTTTGATTGCTTAAGTTCATGCTAGATGTCGCGCGCCGCTTGTTCTCTTTCTCTAGTTAATATTTTCGCAATTAATTTGTAGATTTTGTAGATTATTTCTTATATTCCCGTTTTGATTACTATCTTTTCCTTTTATTAATTAAATAAGAATTACCCCTAATTTATGTTGTTGGATATTGTTTTCGTCTCTCATTCAGGAGAATTGACGTACCCGCATGGGAGGTTATGTCTTCGTTCTGTCTATACGTTTTGTTTATTTTATTTTATTATTGTTGTGTTTTTAGGTTTTCTTATGGATTAGACCGATCTTGTGTGATTTGGCGACCTACGACTTGTTTGTTTTACCCCCTCACACCACTTGGAGATTTTGTCGGACACCATCTGTGTCACTAGGAAATTTGCTTGTGCTTGACGATTGAATACCACCAGACTAGGATTGTACTTTTGTATGAATATTTGGTATTATTTCAGGGTGAGTTTAGATATCATCTTTATCCGCCTTTTCTTATTCGGAATTGATTAATTAGATGACCCTTGTGTTTTGATTTTGTAAGGCATGAAGTCCACTGAGATTACCACTCCGTGGGACGGTGAAGTGACGCCGTCAATATGTTTTGATGTTGTTTAACTACCTTTGTTTTATTTTATTTTCTTGTTAGTTATTTTCCCACCAGGATATCAGCAGTGTATTTATGTTTTTTCTATTTTTTAGGTTATCTGCGTCCAGATTCTTTGGCAGAATTGACCGTGATTTATTTGGAGATGATATATCCGAAGCTATCCGTGGCACCATGCAGCCCTTCTGTACTCGATGATTAAACGCTATCAGATTAGGATTTTACTTTTGCTTGGGTACTTTCGGGTATGTTGAATATTATATTTGTTTTTATTAGACTTATCTGTTCGAAAATTTATTAATTAGATGACTTTGATTTGCATGTTTTGATTTGCAAGGTATGAGGTCTATTGAGATTACAACCCCGTGGGTCGGTGCAGTAACTTCGTGAATGTGTTTCATATTGTTCAACTACTTTTATTGCCAATCATCCTCCCATAGGGATATCAACAGTTTATTTATGATTTTTTATGTTTTAGGTTAGGAATTCTTTGGCAGAGTTGATGGAATTGATTGTGTCCTAGTGGTGGAAAGCATTTTGGGACTATTGATACTATGAATTTGCTAGTTTTCTACACCATAAGATGAGTGTTATTTGTCTTGTTTTATGAGGTGTGTCTCTGTCCTTTGAATGATTGTTTTAGCTGATTGTGTTTTATGCAAAGGTTGTTAGGAGGTTATTTTGCGAAGATAGATACGACCTTGACGATATGAGATGATATGAATTTATGCCATCTCATTTGGTAAATTAGAAAATTTTTATTTCTTCATGGATTTTGATATTATTTGTCTATTTGAGCAGTCCTTAACCCCATTTACTTATTCTCTTTATTTTTAGGTAGGTTGGGCGACAAAACGAGACTCCTATGATTGTGTATGTGATGAAGGTGCGGATCTGTAGTGTTATTGTTCAAACTAAAGAAAACCATCAGCACCTCTCGATCTTCTCCATGCCATTTTACATGATTGAAGCATATTCTCCCATGCTCGTCGTTCCGGATGGTCAGCTTATTTTAATTGTTTAATGGTTCCTATAATTTGGCTTTTTTTCTTGCTTATTATTATTATATTAATTACTTAATGATGCTCTTATTATAGCAACCATTATTTTGACTTAAAAAGTTATGTAATAGTTGCATGCAGTAGCGCTAACATCTAATAATAGTATGCCTAATATTAATCATTTTGAATGTCTATTTGTGGGATTGTGGAATTGTCTGTGCCTATCTCTATGTTTCTAAAATAGCATCTCTTATATGTATAGAGAGTTATCTTGACATAGCTATTATTCGTATTGTGCTTTATTGGTTTAATTAATAATGAGGGTTTATATTACTGATTTCTTCTTGTTGTTTTTGTTATTATCAGTTGTCAGTTCTGGGATTGCTGGACTTCAGCGATATTTTCTTCTTCATTAATAACTTTGTTTGCCCAATCATTCAATATTTCAATTTTCTTCTTGTTTGTTTTGTTGAGTGCATTTCTCATTTCCATCTGATCATTCGGAATTTTATAAAGATCTCTGGCGCTCAACCTTTCGGCGTTTGTGCATTCATTTATGATGACTATCTTTTTGATCTTGGCTGCATCCGCATACTCCTTCCGTGATTTCCAGTCTGAATCTCTTGATGTATGCTTCCATGTTTCCATGGTTTGTTATCAGTTGCACTACTTTTCGGTTTAGCTCTAAACTTTAAAACCCTACTGTTTTGCAGTGCTTGTAAGTGTTGACGGCATGCATATCGCCATGTTTTTCTTCTAGTATTCTTATGGCTTCTTGTACGGCTAGAAATTCAGCTACTCTCTGTTAATTCCATTTTCTTCTAGCCTGATGCATGCCTCTTCCTCCGTCCCGTCGCTCCTGCTTTTTCCTGCTTCACATTAGCATCCATCCATACCTTCGCTATGTGTCTTCCTATCTCGTACTGCTCGGTCCCCAACGAATCCACGGTTTTTCTCATGGCCAGCACATGTATTTTTACTCCGGCATGACATGTATATTTACGTACCGTCCCCATTTCTCGGACCCTTATAATATGGCTGGCTTTACGACTCTCTCGTATACATTTTTCATTATGTCCCTTACCTTATTTCCGTCCGTTTTGGCGACGACGGTTTCGACCTTTTCTTCTTCAGATGGTTAATGTATATTTTTGTCTTATCCAATATTACTCCCAATTACCCCATCTGGTCTTTAGGAGTTATGATTTCTTCGTTTAATTTAATTCCTATCTTCGGAAATCTGGTCCTCCTGGTCATTTCTTCTTTTCTTCAATTATTCCATCGTAAAGGGGATCTCCTTTGGATATATCATAGCTTCCGATTTTTCTACATTGTAATGTGCTCTTGAATATCCTTTCCATTCTAAGCATTTGCGCCAGCATTTGTTCCATTCTTCTTTAATTTCAGTAGGTGTTCGATGGCTGATTGCGATGATTTGGTCGTCGGCGAACGTTTGTGCTCTCACATGTGTCTGTTGTGTGTCAATATCAGCTATCTTATCGAACCAGGAGTTGATATTAATCAACCATAGAGTCGGGCCTATGCTCGACCCTTGTGGGCACCCCTTCTCTATTCCGAACTCGATTTTGTTACTGATTACCGATCTTTCAGTTAGGAAACTTGCAACTGAACGTATCATTTTCTCGTTAATTGCTGCTTTCATTTCATTTAATACAGTAACTTGTGTTGCTGTATTGAAAGCATTTTTTAGATCTAAAACCACAACCAGCACATGTCTTGCGTTCTTCTGTTCCGACTCAACCCAGTTCTTTAGGTCTCGTATGGCTTCTATGGTGCTTTTACCACTTCTGAATCCGTACTGCATTGGGTGGTGTATATTGTTCTTCTCACAAATCGCCTGCAATCTCCTATTCAATATTTTGTCATATACATTCCCCAGGGTCGACAGTAGTTTGATTGGCCTTTGTTCTCCGGACTTCTTCCTTAACCAGCAAAGGTTTGCTGTTTTCCATACCTTGGGGAAGTATCCCGCGTTGTAGCAATTTCTGTAGAGTGTCAACAATTCTTGTTTCTTTATCTCTCAGGTTCGTTTCACTACTTCGTGTGGAATATTGTCCTTGCCGCTCGCCTTGTTGTTTTTTAAGTTCATTATGACCCAGTCTAGTTCAGCTTCTTGTATTTCTTCTTCGTCTTCTTCTTGTTTGCTCCATTCTCCATTGGTGACCCTTGTCATGATCCTTACAAGTCGTTCTTTTTCTTCCTCCTCTTGTTTTGGATGATATTTTTCTACCTTTTCTTTCTCCAGGTTATACATATTGCCCGGTTCGGCATCTTCCATTATTTCAACTATTTGCCCCCTGCTGACTCCTAGAGTCTTTATTATTTTCCAGACTCTATGCCATGGTTCAATGTCGAATGTGTTTTCTATTTATAATTATTTCTTCTACATGCTTCTTCATTTCTTTGACAAGCTTCTTGAATGCTCGCTTCATTACTCCATAGGGAGTGAGGGAATCACGAGGTCGGTCTTATCCCCGTCTTCTCGTCTGATCGAATCGGCTTTTCTTCTAAGTTCCAATTTCTTCTGTTGGCGTTCTCCATCCCATCATTCGTTGTCTTGTTTTATTATTATGGTGGTTGTTTTTAACAGTTTAGTAGATTTCTTGAAAGCTGCTTGCATTTGCTCCGCTTGTTTTTCAATTTCGTCTATTTGCATCGTCGCCCTTATTTCTGTGCTCGCGACTAGCAACCCGTCAGTGACTCTTTGCCAGCTGGTCCCGTGATAATCAAACTTTTTCTTCGATGTCTTATTTCTCTGGGGTTTACCCTCTATTTCGAAGAGGATGTGTTTGTGGTCGCTTAGTGTCTCTTCAGTTTCTTGTACCGTCCAGTTGATCACGTTCACTTCTCGTCACTCATCAATGTTGCTGTTTCCCCTACTACTGATAAAGGTGGGAGCTGTTTGTTCATTCTGCACTAATTCCAGTCGGTATGATATGGTCTAGATTATCAGATTTGAACCTTTGTTGTTATACAATAAACATAGTGTCGTTGGCATTAAAATCACCAGCTACTATCCATTTCTTCTGGTATTTCTGCCATTGTTCTTCTTTTTCTTCTAAGCAATTTATGTTGTCTCCTGTCTGATGCGCGTATACGTTGGTGATTAGTAAATCGCAGTCTAATAGTTTGACTATGACTTTGTCCGGTCCCGACATTTCTTAGTTCTTGTTGCTGGTTCTCGCACCAAGATTATGTCGTATTTTTCTTTGTCGGCTTTCGCTCTCATGAGCGTGCTGGCCTGGATGCCTTTTTCGATGTTTATCTGTAGGATTTTTAGAGCCATTTCTGTTTCATTTCTTCGATGGCTTCTTCTTTTCTTTTCTTGTATATTGGACAGGTTCTATCATTTACTCTATTGTAGGAGTTTACCTCCGGTGCTCCTGCTCATTTGCAGTTCGCACAATTCGTGGTGCTACTCTTGCACTCCCTTCCCCCGTGCGGTCCTGCACATATATAACAACACTGTGCGCTTCTACAATGTATCTGCTTGTGCCCGAATCTGCTGCATTTATAGCATAGTAGAATTGCGTTGAAATCATCAACGAATTGTCTCAAGTACCTTACAAAGACTTTGCCCTTTTTTAACACTGCTCTGTATATGCTGGGAATTGTTTCGATTATAACGTTGTTTCTTTCTGGGTTTTTGCATATATATTTCTTTACTACCTTGATGATTTCTTCTGGTTCTTCGTTGTTGTCAGTCTTTTTTCTTTCTTCTTGGATGATGTTCATATTCTCTTCGTTTTGATCAGCCAGATCTTCTATTATTTGTTCGTCTGTGATCTCCCTGGATACCCCTGTGATTCTGAATTTGGGACGTTTTTCACTATTATCGATTTTGATACCATGTACAGAGCTTATTTTTTCTATCAGGTCTTTCTTTTGTTTCTGGTCTTTACAGATCAGTGATACCAGTCCATGTCTGTGTATTCTTACGTGTTTGAGGCCATCTCCTGCTAACTCTCTGCCTCTGATGGCGGCTAATGTCTCCGCTCCACTTGCTTTTTCCTTTCTGATTTTAATTTCGTATATATTATTAATCTGTTTCGGATTTTGCCATTCTAGATTAGGTCTGGTGGATTTCGATGCCTTTGACTGGGCTTTTTGTGGCTTCGACAGTGTTTTATTTTCATTATTCTTTTTTGTCGCCGCGACCTCATTGTACGTACAGATCGTATTGGATGTACTTTCGGTCTGTAACTCCACGGTAGTCATCTCGATTCTTCTGCTGAAGTCGGTCTGCGTGCTTACATCCATCATCACTGGCCTGGCGAGGACTGCTGGAGAATACTCTCTTGCAATAGGGATTCTATTTTTTGTATTCTCTTATCTGTTTCGTGCTGTATTTGTCCCAATTTTCTGTTTATCATCTCCTCCACCATTGCTTCCGCATTCGTGATGCTCTGGACTTATATAGTATTTGGCATCACGACTGCGGATTTGGCTTTCAGCACCTTTTCTGTTATTATGTCCATTTTCATTAAAATATTCGCGACGCGGTTTCTGTCTGTGGAGATGAATCGATATGTCTTATATTTTAGACAATATCTGTTGGTTACGAGCCTAACTTGCTCAGTCAGATGTCTTGTTCAAAGTCTATCATTTAATTTATAATAAAATTCAGTTCGGTCCCGACCTTCATAGAGTCAAGACGTGTTTTTTCTTTCCCGAAAACGAATCTCCGTAAATATCAAATAAAAATATATCTATATATTTTTTACGGCCAATTTCTGTTAACGGTTTCAAAGAACTCCCAGGTTCGGGATACGGTGAAACGGCCAACCCAACGTGAAGGAAATAAAAGACTCAAACTCTCAAACAAAAAACGTTCTACGTTTTCCAGAAAAGGGATAAAGTGAAAGTTAGTGAAAAAAACATTTAATTATAACCTCATGGACAACAACATGGATTTGAATATATTATTGAAAGAAAACAAGGAATTAAGAATGAATAATGAGCGTCTGAACCAACAACTGTTGCAATTATCTAAGGATATGGCTGCTATCCGTTTGCAACTGCAAGGTCACACGCAAGATACACCAAAAAGGCATACTAATTATGCAGAAGACTACTACACGGATGAAGACGAACTAGCATTAGAGGTAGGGGAACAGTCTGACTGGACCGAAGTAACAAACAAGAAGGATAAAAAGAGGAAGAAGTCTCAGATGACGCCATCGCCAATCGCAAAAAGTGGTATAAATATTAAAAAAAAGAAGCAAGAAAACAAAATCCCTCTGCCCCCTCCGATCAAGGTAAGCAATGTTGGCAATTTTAATTTATTTAGATCAGAAATAAAGGGAGTAGCCTCTGACCGAGTGCAGTTTAAAGCTTTGTCTAACAATAATATTAACGTAACCCTTAACAATGAAACAGACTATAGGAATGTAAAAAAGCATCTCATTGAGATGAAGAAAAACAATTCATTCAATAAACTCGAATATCACACTTATCAGTTAAAAAGTGATAAGTGGTATAGAGTAGTCATTAGAGGATTACCGTCCACAACAGATCAGGACGATATTAAATCGGAATTACGGGCTTGCGGGCACGAAGTAGTGACCGTCACGCCTATAGCGAAAAAGACAACAAATGTAAATGGCGAAAAACAAATTAAAACTTTTTCGTTGTTCTATGTAGACATGACACAAAAGGAAAATAATAAAAAATATATACGACATAAATTATTTACTAGACTGTAGGATAAAAGTTGAACCTCCGAAAAAAATAATAATATACCACAATGCACAAACTGTCAAAATCTTGGACACACTAAAAATTTTTGCAGTAGGGAACCAAGATGTGTGAAATGTGCCGGTAAACATCACACAACTCAGTGCAGAAAACAACGCAATAGTGTAGCGACATGCGTGTTGTGCAATGAAAAAGGTCACCCTGCTAATTATAAAGGATGTGCAGTATATCAAAAAAAAGAACTCCAGCCAAAGAAAATTACAGCAGAACAACGCTTAAGACAAATTGACAAACTCAAAAACTCTGAAACAACATCTACCGTTGAAAATAAAAAAACTCATGAAACCGTAAGACCATCGGTCAAAAATATAAACGTCAAAATATCAAATGATAAACAAATTGATACGAAACCGCAGAAAGCTGCGGCCAACGAGCCAACTATCGTAGACATGATGAAATTGCTCAAAGAATTCCAGACCGAAATGAGACAGAAATTCAGTCAGTTAGCAGACAGGGTGGAAAAATTGGAGAAATCCGGATTGGGGAAATCTACCCAAAACAAGCTAAAGAGAAATCAAAATGAGTAATTCTTTTTTAAGAATTATAACTTGGAACGCAAACGGACTAAATCAAAGAGTCCGGGAACTAGAATTATTCTTAAAAACAAATAACATAGATATAGCTCTCATATCGGAAACACATTTTTCTAAAAAAAACTACATTAAAATACGGGGTTATGATGCTTACTGGACACTACACCCCAGTGAACGAGCTCGAGGCGGAACAGCTTTAATAATTAAACAAAATATACAACATTTCGAACAAGAAGAGATAAAAAATGAAGAAATACAAGCTACGATAATTAGTATCGAAAAAAACGGGGCTGAAATAAATATTGGCGCTATATATTGTCCACCGAGACATAAAATGACACAACAACAATATAAAGATATCTTTTCAAAATTAGGCCCACGGTTTATTATTGGTGGAGACTTTAATGTTAAACATACAGCTTGGGGTTCACGAATAATAACACATGGAAAAGGAAACGAATTACTCGAAGCCATTAACCTTACAAATTGTAATTATCATTCAGGGCGCGAACCCACTTACTGGCCCACAGACAGTAATAAAGTCCCAGACCTGCTGGATTTCTACATTACAAAAGGCATCTCATTAAATCAAATTAGTACAGAAATCTTGTGCGATCTAACATCTGATCACACTCCAGTATTGTCAACACTGGGCGCGACAATCCTAAGAAAAGCAAAAAAGCCTAATCTTACCAACAAATATACTGACTGGGACAAATTCAGATTAATACTGCAGGAACAAATCAGTTTAAAAGTAAGACTTAAAACTATAGATGATCTTGAGCAACAAACCAAACATATAACTGAACAAATTCGGTCAGCTGCAAAAGATGCTACCCCAATTGCAAGAGAGAAATCAGAATATGAAGTACTTAACACCCTCGAAATTAGAGAAATGATAAAAGAAAGACGAAAATCTAGAAGAGTATGGCACAGGACCAGAAATGCTGCTGACAAAACCACGTTTAATAGAATTAGTAATATAAACAGAATTGCTTTCAAAAGTATTTAAGTGAATTAAGCCCACAAGCAGACAAAGATTATTCGCTATGGAAAGCAACTCGAAGATTTAAAAGACCAATTATTCGAGTACCGCCTATTAAAAATGATCGAAATGAAGGGGTTCGACGCGACAATGAAAAAGCTGAATTGTTCGCAGAATATTTAGCTAACATTTTTCGGCCTAATGATATATAATCTACCATGGATACATCTCCTATTTATCAACCCGATGTAGATCTAAATCTAATTTCTCCACTGGAAGTTGCCATTGAAATTGATAACCTCAATCCTAAAAAGCACCTGGTATAGATGACATTTCACCTGGATTATTGAAAGAACTGCCACGAAAAGCAATCATCATGTTGACATATATATTTAATGCCTGTTTAAAGCTGAAGCATGTCCCGGAATGCTTTAAAGTTGCACAAATAATTATGCTCAAAAAACCTGACAAACCTGCAGAACAAGTCGAATCTTACAGGCCTATTTCGCTACTACCTGCTATATCAAAGCTATTTGAGAAGCTGATATATAAACGTGTTATACACTTGGTAACAATACCAGATTTCCAGTTTGGTTTTCGAAATCACCATTCAACTATCGATCAAGTGCACAGAGTAACTGCGGCTATTGAAAGAGCGTTTGAAGAAATGAAATACTGCCCTGCAATATTCCTGGATGTCTCACAAGCTTTTGATCGGGTTTGGCATTTTGGATTAATCTGTAAGATGAGCAAATTGTTACCGCGTAACTATTGTCAATTGCTGGAGTCATATTTATTCGGAAGAAAATTTAGAGTATCGCACGAAATGGCGTTCTCGACATTTAAAAATATCTCGGCTGGAGTTCCACAAGGTAGCGTCTTAGGACCTCTCCTGTATCTGCTCTACACTGCTGACATTCCAACAACAAAAGAAACACTTCTTGGAACCTTTGCTGATGACACAGTTATTATGGCAAAAGATATATCTCTGCCTAGGGCAATAGAAAAAGTGCAAGTGGCAGTCAACAAAATCTACAAATGGACAAAAGATTGGAAAATTCAACTTAATAGCTCCAAATCTATCCACGTTAATTTTGCATTAAGGCGAAATAATAAAAACTTAATTATATCACTCAATGGATGCCCGATTCCTCAAGCAGAATCAGCAAAATACCTTGGAATCCATCTTGACGGTAGATTAAATTGGAAGCATCACGTTAGACAAAAAGCAAAACACATTAGAATCAAAATAAAACAACTATACTGGTTAGTCGGAAGATACTCTCAACTTGATCTAAAATCAAAGAGGTTGATCTATAATACAATTATAAAGCCAATTTGGACCTATGGGGTGCAAATATGGGGTTGCACTAAAAATTCAAATCAGTTAATCATACACCGCTGTCAAAACAAGATTCTTCGATTGATTACCAATGCCTATCGCTATGTAACCAATGAAGAACTACACGATGACCTGGAAATCAAATGGATTTGCGAAGTTGTGCAGGATTTCGCCTTGAAACACGAAAGAAGATTACTAAATCATTCTAACGTGGAAGCAATACAAGTGCTGGACAGCGCACAGGATGTCAAGAGATTGAAACGAACAAAACCATACGAACTTGTGTGAATATTTAGTGTGTATTATTAGTGTAAACTATAGCTATAAGTTAATAATTAATAAATAATTGTAATTTTATAATTGAGGAATACATACTGATATATTTTCTCGCACTCGTCTTGCTTGCTAATTAATCCAAGCACATAGGAAAAGTAGTAATAAATTAATTGTAATAATAATAACAATTAAGATTGTACTAAGCGTATCTAATAAAGATGTTATAAAAAAAATTAAATTTATTTCATTAATTTAGAGTAGAATATAATATAATTTTTAAAATATTTTTTAAAGATATTGTTGACAATTTTACGGTTTTCCACTTTTGAAATTCCTATCCTTTGATTGCTTAAGTTCATGCTAGATGTCGCGCGCCGCTTGTTCTCTTTCTCTAGTTAATATTTTCGCAATTAATTTGTAGATTTTGTAGATTATTTCTTATATTCCCGTTTTGATTACTATCTTTTCCTTTTATTAATTAAATTAGAATTATCCGTAATTTATGTTGTTGGATATTGTTTTCGTCTCCCATTCAGGAGAATTGACGTACCCGCATGGGAGGTTATGTCTTCGTTCTGTTTATACGTTTTGTTTATTTTATTTTATTATTGTTGTGTTTTTAGGTTTTCTTATGGATTAGGCCGATCTTGTGTGATTTGGCGACCTACGACTTGTTTGTTTTACCCCCTCACACCACTTGGAGATTTTGTCGGACACCATCTGTGTCACTAGGAAATTTGCTTGTGCTTGACGATTGAATACCACCAGACTAGGATTGTACTTTTTTATGAATATTTGGTATTATTTCAGGGTGAGTTTAGATATCATCTTTATCCGCCTTTTCTTATTCGGAATTGATTAATTAGATGACCCTTGTGTTTTGATTTTGTAAGGCATGAAGTCCACTGAGATTACCACTCCGTGGGACGGTGAAGTGACGCCGTAAATATGTTTTGATGTTGTTTAACTACCTTTGTTTTATTTTATTTTCTTGCTAGTTATTTTCCCACCAGGATATCAGCAGTGTATTTATGTTTTTTCTATTTTTTAGATTATCTGCGTCCAGATTCTTTGGCAGAACTGACCGTGATTTATTTGGAGATGATATATCCGAAGCTATCCGTGGCACCATGCAGCCCTTCTGTACTCGATGATTAAACGCTATCAGATTAGGATTTTACTTTTGCTTGGGTACTTTCGGGTATGTTGAATATTATATTTGTTTTTATTAGACTTATCTGTTCGAAAATGTATTAATTAGATGACTTATGTGTTTTGATTTGCAAGGTATGAGGTCTATTGAGATTACAACCCCGTGGGTCGGTGCAGTAACTTCGTGAATGTGTTTCATATTGTTCAACTACTTTTATTGCCAATCATCCTCCCATAGGGATATCAACAGTTTATTTATGATTTTTTATGTTTTAGGTTAGGGATTCTTTGGCAGAGTTGATGGAATTGATTGTGTCCTAGTGGTGGAAAGCATTTTGGGACTATTGATACTATGAATTTGCTAGTTTTCTACACCATAAGATGAGTATTATTTGTCTTGTTTTATGAGGTGTGTCTCTGTCCTTTGAATGATTGTTTTAAGTGATTGTGTTTTATGCAAAGGTTGTTAGGAGGTTATTTTGCGAAGATAGATACGACCTTGACGATATGAGATGATATGAATTTATGCCATCTCATTTGGTAAATTAGAAAATTTGTATTTCTTCATGGATTTTGATATTATTTGTCTATTTGAGCAGTCCTTAACCCCATTTACTTATTCTCTTTATTTTTAGGTAGGTTGAGCGACAAAACGAGACTCCTATGATTGTGTATGTGATGAAGGTGCGGATCTGTAGTGCTATTGCTCACACTAAAGCAAACCATCAGCACCTCTCGATCTTCTCCATGCCATTTTACATGATTGAAGCATATTCTCCCATGCTCGTCGTTCCGGATGGTCAGCTTATTTTAATTGTTTAATGGTTCCTATAATTTGGCTTTTTTTTCTTGCTTATTATTATTATATTAATTACTTAATGATGCTTTTATTATAGCAACCATTATTTTGACTTAAAAAACTATGTAATAGTTGCATGCAGTAGCGCTAACATCTAATAATAGTATGCCTAATATTAATCATTTTGAATGTCTATTTGTGGGATTGTGGAATTGTCTGTGCCTATCTCTATGTTTCTCAAGGGGCATCTCTTATATGTATAGAGAGTTATCTTGACATAGCTATTATTCGTATTGTGCTTTATTGGTTTAATTAATAATGAGGGTTTATATTACTGATTTCTTCTTGTTGTTTTTGTTATTATCAGTTGTCAGTTCTGGGATTGCTGGACTTCAGCGATATTTTCTTCATTAATAACTTTGTTTGCCCAATCATTCAATATTTCAATTTTCTTCTTGTTTGTTTTGTTGAGTGCATTTCTCATTTCCATCTGATCATTCGGAATTTTATAAAGATCTCTGGCGCTCAACCTTTCGGCGTTTGTGCATTAATTTATGATGACTATCTTCTTGATCTTGGCTGCATCCGCATACTCCTTACGTGATTTCCAGTATGAATCTCTTGATGTATGCTTCCATGTTTCCATGGTTTGTTATCAGTTGCACTGCTTTTCGGTTTACCTCTAAACTTTCAAACCCTACTGTTTTGCAGTGCTTGTAAGTGTTGACGGCATGCATATCGCCATGTTTTTCTTCTAGTATTCTTATGGCTTCTTGTACGGCTAGAAATTCAGCTAATCTCTGTTAATTCCATTTTCTTCTAGCCTGATGCATGCCTCTTCCTCCGTCCCGTCGCTCCTGCTTTTTCCTGCTTCACATTAGCATCCATCCATACCTTCGTTATGTGTCTTCCTATCTCGTACTGCTCGGTCCCCAACGAATCCACGGTTTTTCTCATGGCCAGCACATGTATTTTTACTCCGCCCTTGGCGGGCCTTGTCTATAACCGCATTTTTCTGCCGCTCATGCTCTTGGTTCGGCTTCTATTGGTAGAGGAACTACTCCTGCGATTACTTGTAGCGCGCTCGTCATTTCTGTTTTAAACGCGCCGGTGATTAGTATTGGGGCGTATCTTTGAATCGCGTTTAGCTTCCTCTGATTGTGTACTTTATTTACGTACCGTCCCCATTTCTCGGACCCTTATAATATGGCTGGCTTTACGACTCTCTCGTATACATTTTTCATTATGTCCCTTACCTTATTTCCGTACTTCCTGCTTATGGGTCCCGCCGTTTTGGCGACGACAGTTTCGACCTTTTCTTTAATCGCATTCAGATAGTTAATGTATATTTTTGTCTTATCCAATATTACTCCCAATTACTTCATATGGTCTTTAGGAGTTATGATTTCTTCGTTTAATTTAATTCCTATCTTCGGAAATCTGGTCCTCCTGGGTACTACTGGGATTTATCTCTTGCGGTCATTTCTTCTTTTCTTCAATTCTTCCATCGTAAAGGGGATCTCCTTTGGATATATCATAGCTTCCGATTTTTCTATATTGTAATGTGCTCTTGAATATTCTTTCCATTCTAATCATTTGCGCCAGCATTTGTTCCATTCTTCTTTAATTTCAGTAGGTGTTCGATGGCTGATTGCGATGATTTGGTCGTCGGCGAACGTTTGTGCTCTCACATGTGTCTGTTGTGTGTCAATATCAGCTATCTTATCGAACCAGGAGTTGATATTAATCAACCATAGAGTCGGGCCTATGCTCGACCCTTGTGGGCACCCCTTCTCTATTCCGAACTCGATTTTGTTGCTGATTACCTGTTGTTTTTTAAGTTCATTATGGCCCAGTCTAGTTCAGTTTCTTGTATTTCTTCTTCGTCTTCTTCTTGTTTGCTCCATTCTCCATTGGTGACCCTTGTCATGATCCTTACAAGTTGTTCTTTTTCTTCCTCCTCTTGTTTTGGATGATATTTTTCTACCTTTTCTTTCTCCAGGTTATACATATTGCCCGGTTCGGCATCTTCCATTATTTCAACTATTTTCCCCCTGCTGACTCCTAGAGTCTTTATTATTTTCCAGACTCTATGCCATGGTTCAATGTCGAATGTGTTTTCTATTTATAATTATTTCTTCTACATGCTTCTTCTTTTCTTTGACAAGCTTCTTGAATGCTAGCTTCATTACTCCATAGGGAGTGAGGGAATCACGAGGTCGGTCTTATCCCCGTCTTCTCGTCTGATCGAATCGGCTTTTCTTCTAAGTTCCAATTTCTTCTGTTGGCGTTCTCCATCCCATCATTCGTTGTCTTGGTTGTTTTTAACAGTTTAGTAGATTTCTTGAAAGCTGCTTGCATTTGCTCCGCTTGTTTTTCAATTTCGTCTATTTGCATCGTCGCCCTTATTTCTGTGCTCGCGACTAGCAACCCGTCAGTGACTCTTTGCCAGCTGGTCCCGTGATAATCAAACTCTTTCTTCGATGTCTTATTTCTCTGGGGTTTACCCTCTGTTTCGAAGAGGATGAGTTTGTGGTCGCTTAGTGTCTCTTCAGTTTCTTGTACCGTCCAGTTGATCACGTTCACTTCTCGTCACTCATCAATGTTGCTGTTTCCACTACTACTGATAAAGGTGGGAGCTGTTTGTTCATTCTGCACTAATTCCAGTCGGTATGATATGGTCTAGATTATCAGATTTGAACCTTTGTTGTTATACAACAAACATAAAGTGTGCTTGGCATTAAAATCACCAGCTAATATCCATTTCTTCTGGTATTTCTGCCATTGTTCTTCTTTTTCTTCTAAGCAATTTATGTTGTCTCCTGTCTGATGCGCGTATACGTTGATGATTAGTAAATCGCAGTCTAATAGTTTGACTATGACTTTGTCCGGTCCCGACATTTCTTAGTTCTTGTTGCTGGTTCTCGCACCAAGATTATGTCGTATTTTTCTTTGTCGGCTTTCGCTCTCATGAGCGTGCTGGCCTGGATGCCTTTTTCGATGTTTATCTGTAGGATTTTTAGAGCCATTTCTGTTTCATTTCTTCGATGGCTTCTTCTTTTCTTTTCTTGTATATTGGACAGGTTCTATCATTTACTCTATTGTTGGAGTTTACCTCCGGTGCTCCTGCTCATTTGCAGTTCGCACAATTCGTGGTGCTACTCTTGCAGTCCCTTCCCCCGTGCGGTCCTGCACATATATAACAACACTGTGCGCTTCTACAATGTATCTGCTTGTGCCCGAATCTGCTGCATTTATAGCATAGTAGAATTGCGTTGAAATCATCAACGAATTGTCTCAAGTACCCTACAAAGACTTTGCCCTTTTTTAACACTGCTCTGTATATGCTGGGAATTGTTTCGATTATAACGTTGTTTCTTTCTGGGTTTTTGCATATATATTTCTTTACTACCTTGATGATTTCTTCTGGTTCTTCGTTGTTGTCAGTCTTTTTTCTTTCTTCTTGGATGATGTTCATATTCTCTTCGTTTTGATCAGCCAGATCTTCTATTATTTGTTCGTCTGTGATATCCCTGGATACCCCTGGGATTCTGAATTTGGGACGTTTTTCACTATTATCGATTTTGATACCATGTACAGAGCTTATTTTTTCTATCAGGTCTTTCTTTTGTTTCTGGTCTTTACAGATCAGTGATACCAGTCCATGTCTGTGTACTCTTACGTGTTTGAGGCCATCTCCTGCTAACTCTTTACGGGTTAGCTTGCCTCTGATGGCGGCTAATGTCTCCGCGCCACTTGCTTTTTCCTTTCTGATTTTAATTTCGTATATATTATTAATCTGTTTCGGATTTTGCCATTCTAGATTAGGTCTGGTGGATTTCGATGCCTTTGACTGGGCTTTTTGTGGCTTCGACAGTGTTTTATTTTCATTATTCTTTTTTGTCGCCGCGACCTCATTGTACGTACAGATCGTATTGTATGTACTTTCGGTCTGTAACTCCACGGTAGTCATCTCGATTCTTCTGCTGATGTCGGTCTGCGTGCTTACATCCATCATCACTGGCCTGGCGAGGACTGCTGGAGAATACTCTCTTGCAATAGGGATTCTATTTTTTGTATTCTCTTATCTGTTTCGTGCTGTATTTGTCCCAATTTTCTGTTTATCATCTCCTCCACCATTGCTTCCGCATTCGTGATGCTCTGGACTTATATAGTATTTGGCATCACGACTACGGATTTGGCTTTCAGCACCTTTTCTGTTACTATGTCCATTTTCATTAAAATATTCGCGACGCGGTTTCTGTCTGTGGAGATGAATCGATATGTCTTATATTTTAGACAATATCTGTTGGTTACGAGCCTAACTTGCTCAGTCAGATGTTTTGTTCAAAGTCTATCATTTAATTTATATTAAAATTCAGTTCGGTCCCGACCTACATAGAGTCAAGACGTGTTTTTTCTTTCCCGAAAACGAGTCTCCGTAAATATCAAATAAAAATATATCTATATATTTTCTACGGTCAATTTCTGTTAACGGTTTCAAAGAACTCCCAGGTTCGGGATACGGTGAAACGGCCAACCCAACGTGAAGGAAATAAAAGAATCAAACTCTCAAACAAAAGACGTTCTACGTTTTCCAGAAAAGGGAAAAAGTGAAAGTTAGTGAAAAAAACATTTAATTATAACATCATGGACAACAACATGGATTTGAATATATTATTGAAAGAAAACAAGGAATTAAGAATGAATAATGAGCGTCTGAACCAACAACTGTTGCAATTATCTAAGGATATGGCTGCTATCCGTTTGCAACTGCAAGGTCACACGCAAGATACACCAAAAAGGCATACTAATTATGCAGAAGACTACTACACGGATGAAGACGAACTAGCATTAGAGGTAGGGGAACAGTCTGACTGGACCGAAGTAACAAACAAGAAGGATAAAAAGAGGAAGAAGTCTCAGATGACGCCATCGCCAATCGCAAAAAGTGGTATAAATATTAAAAAAAAGAAGTAAGAAAACAAAATCCCTCTGACCCCTCCGATCAAGGTAAGCAATGTTGGCAATTTTAATTTATTTAGATCAGAAATAAAGGGAGTAGCCTCTGACCGAGTGCAGTTTAAAGCTTTGTCTAACAATGATATTAACGTAACCCTTAACAACGAAACAGCATCTCATTGAGATGAAGAAAAACAATTCATTCAATAAACTCGAATATCACACTTATCAGTTAAAAAGTGATAAGTGGTATAGAGTAGTCATTAGAGGATTACCGTCCACAACAGATCAGGACGATATTAAATCGGAATTACGGGTTTGCGGGCACGAAGTAGTGACCGTCACGCCTATAGCGAAAAAGACTATAAAGAAAAAGACAACAAATGTAAATGGCGAAAAACAAATTAAAACTTTTCCGTTGTTCTATGTAGACATGACACAAAAGGAAAATAATAAAAATATATACGACATAAATTATTTACTAGACTGTAGGATAAAAGTGGAACCTCCGAAGAAAAATAATAATATACCACAATGCACAAACTGTCAAAATCTTGGACACACTAAAAATTTTTGCAGTAGGGAACCAAGATGTGTGAAATGTGCCGGTAAACATCACACAACTCAGTGCAGAAAACAACGCAATAGTGTAGCGACATGCGTGTTGTGCAATGAAAAAGGTCACCCTGCCAATTATAAAGGATGTGCAGTATATCAAAAAAAAAAGGACTCCAGCCAAAGAAAATTACAGCAGAACAACGCTTAAGATAAATTGACAAAGTCAAAACCTCTGAATCAACATCTACCGTTGAAAATAAAAAAACCCGTGAAACCGTAAGACCATCGGTCAAAAATATAAACGTCAAAATATCAAATGATAAACAAATTGATACGAAACCGCAGAAAGCTGCGGCCAACAAGCCAACTATCGTCGACATGATGAAATTGCTCAAAGAATTCCAGACCGAAATGAGACAGAAATTCAGTCAGTTAGCAGACAGGGTGGAAAAATTGGAGAAATCCGAATTGGGGAAATCTACCCAAAACAAGCTAAAGAGAAATCAAAATGAGTAATTCTTTTTTAAGAATTATAACTTGGAACGCAAACGGACTAAATCAAAGAGTCCGGGAACTAGAATTATTCTTAAAAACAAATAACATAGATATAGCTCTCATATCGGAAACACATTTTTCTAAAAAAAACTACATTAAAATACGGGGTTATGATGCTTACTGGACACTACACCCCAGTGAACGAGCTCGAGGCGGAACAGCTTTAATAATTAAACAAAATATACAACATTTCTAACAAGAAGAGATAAAAAATGAAGAAATACAAGCTACGATAATTAGTATCGAAAAAAACGGGACTGAAATAAATATTGGCGCTATATATTGTCCACCGAGACATAAAATGACACAACAACAATATAAAGATATCTTTTCAAAATTAGGCCCACGGTTTATTATTGGTGGAGACTTTAATGTTAAACATACAGCTTGGGGTTCACGAATAATAATACCTGGAAAAGGAAACGAATTACTCGAAGTCATTAACCTTACAAATTGTAATTATCATTCAGGGCGCGAACCCACTTACTGGCCCACAGACAGTAATAAAGTCCCAGACCTGCTGGATTTCTACATTACAAAAGGCATCTCATTAAATCAAATTAGTACAGAAAGCTTGTGCGATCTAACATCTGATCACACTCCAGTATTGTTAACACTGGGCGCGACAATCCTAAGAAAAGCAAAAAAGCCTAATCATACCAACAAATATACTGACTGGGACAAATTCAGATTAATACTGCAGGAACAAATCAGTTTAAAAGTAAGACTTAGAACTCTAAATTATCTTGAGCAACAAACCAAACATATAACTGAACAAATTCGGTTAGCTGCAAAAGATGCTACCCCAATTGCAAGAGAGAAATCAGAATATGAAGTACTTTACCCCCTCGAAATTAGAGAAATGATAAAAGAAAGACGAAAAGCTAGAAGAGTATGGCACAGGACCAGAAATGCTGCTGACAAAACCACGTTTAATAGAATTAGTAATCAGACAAATTAAAAGATCAAAGAATATAAACAGAATTGCTTTCGAAAGTATTTAAGTGAATTAAGCCCACAAGCAGACAAAGATTATTCGCTATGGAAAGCAACTCGAAGATTTAAAAGACCAATTATTCGAGTACCGCCTATTAAAAATGATGGGTTCGACGCGACAATGAAAAAGCTGAATTGTTCGCAGAATATTTAGCTAACATTTTTCGGCCTAATGATATATAATCTACCATGGATACATCTCCTATTTATCAACCCGATTTAGATCTAAATCTAATTTCTCCACTGGAAGTTGTCACTGAAATTGATAACCTCAATCCTAAAAAGGCACCTGGTATTGATGACATTTCACCTGGATTATTGAAAGAACTGCCACGAAAAGCAATCATCATGTTGACATATATATTTAATGCCTGTTTAAGGCTGAAGCATGTCCCGGAATGCTTTAAAGTTGCACAAATAATTATGCTCAAAAAACCTGACAAACCTGCAGAACAAGTCGAATCTTACAGGCCTGTTTCGCTACTACCTGCAATATCAAAGCTATTTGAGAAGCTGATATATAAACGTGTTAAACACTTGGTAACAATACCAGATTTCCAGTTTGGTTTTCGAAATCACCATTCAACTATCGATCAAGTGCACAGAGTAACTGCGGCTATTGAAAGAGCGTTTGAAGAAAAGAAATACTGCCCTGCAATATTCCTGGATGTCTCACAAGCTTTTGATCGGGTTTGGCATTTTGGATTAATCTGTAAGATGAGCAAATTGTTACCGCGTAACTATTGTCAATTGCTGGAGTCATATTTATTCGGAAGAAAATTTAGAGTATCGCACGAAATGGCGTTCTCGACATTTAAAAATATCTCGGCTGGAGTTCCACAAGGTAGCGTCTTAGGACCTCTCCTGTATCTGCTCTACACTGCTGACATTCCAACAACAAAAGAAACACTTCTTGGAACCTTTGCTGATGACACAGTTATTATGGCAAAAGATATATCTCTGCCTAGGGCAATAGAAAAAGTGCAAGTGGCAGTCAACAAAATCTACAAATGGACAAAAGATTGGAAAATTCAACTTAATAGCTCCAAATCTGTCCACGTTAATTTTGCATTAAGGCGAAATAATAAAAACTTAATTATATCACTCAATGGATGCCCGATTCCTCAAGCAGAATCAGCAAAATACCTTGGAATCCATCTTGACGGTAGATTAAATTGGAAGCATCACGTTAGACAAAAAGCAAAACACATTAGAATCAAAATAAAACAACTATACTGGTTAGTCGGAAGATACTCTCAACTTGATCTAAAATCAAAGAGGTTGATCTATAATACAATTATAAAGCCAATTTGGACCTATGGGGTGCAAATATGGGGTTGCACTAAAAATTCAAATCAGTTAGTCATACAGCACTGTCAAAACAAGATTCTTCGATTGATTACCAATGCCTAACGCTATGTAACCAATGAAGAACTGCACGATGACCTGGAAATCAAATGGATTTGCGAAGTTGTGAAGGATTTCGCCTTGAAATACGAAAGAAGATTACTAAATCATTCTAACGTGGAAGCAATACAACTGCTGGACAGCGCACAGGATGTCAAGAGATTGAAACGAACAAAACCATACGAACTTGTGTGAACATTTAGTGTGTATTATTAGTGTAAACTATAGCTATAAGTTAATAATTAATAAATAATTGTAATTTTATAATTGAGAAATACATACTGATGTATTTTCTCGCACTCGTCTTGCTTGCTAATTAATTCAAGCACATAGGAAAAGTAGTAATAAATTAATTTTAATAATGATAATAATTAAGATTGTACTAAGCGTATCTAATAAAGATGTTAAAAAAAAATTAAATTTATTTCATTAATTTAGAGTAGAATATAGTAGAATAAAATATAATTTTTAAAATATTTTTTTAAAGATATTGTTTACAATTTTACGGTTTTCCACTTTTGAAATTCCTATCCTTTGATTGCTTAAGTTCATGCTAGATGTCGCGCGCCGCTTGTTCTCTTTCTCTAGTTAATATTTTCGCAATTAATTTGTAGATTTTGTAGATTATTTCTTATATTCCCGTTTTGATTACTATCTTTTCCTTTTATTAATTAAATAAGAATTACCCCTAATTTATGTTGTTGGATATTGTTTTCGTCTCTCATTCAGGAGAATTGACGTACCCGCATGGGAGGTTATGTCTTCGTTCTGTTTATACGTTTTGTTTATTTTATTTTATTATTGTTGTGTTTTTAGGTTTTCTTATGGATTAGGCCGATCTTGTGTGATTTGGCGACCTACGACTTGTTTGTTTTACCCCCTCACACCACTTGGAGATTTTGTCGGACACCATCTGTGTCACTAGGAAATTTGCTTGTGCTTGACGATTGAATACCACCAGACTAGGATTGTACTTTTGTATGAATATTTGGTATTATTTCAGGGTGAGTTTAGATATCATCTTTATCCGCCTTTTCTTATTCGGAATTGATTAATTAGATGACTCTTGTGTTTTGATTTTGTAAGGCATGAAGTCCACTGAGATTACCACTCCGTGGGACGGTGAAGTGACGCCGTAAATATGTTTTGATGTTGTTTAACTACCTTTGTTTTATTTTATTTTCTTGCTAGTTATTTTCCCACCAGGATATCAGCAGTGTATTTATGTTTTTTCTATTTTTTAGATTATCTGCGTCCAGATTCTTTGGCAGAATTGACCGTGATTTATTTGGAGATGATATATCCGAAGCTCTCCGTGGCACCATGCAGCCCTTCTGTACTCGATGATTAAACGCTATCAGATTAGGATTTTACTTTTGCTTGGGTACTTTCGGGTATGTTGAATATTATATTTGTTTTTATTAGACTTATCTGTTCGAAAATTTATTAATTAGATGACTTTGATTTGCATGTTTTGATTTGCAAGGTATGAGGTCTATTGAGATTACAACCCCGTGGGTCGGTGCAGTAACTTCGTGAATGTGTTTCATATTGTTCAACTACTTTTATTGCCAATCATCCTCCCATAGGGATATCAACAGTTTATTTATGATTTTTTATGTTTTAGGTTAGGGATTCTTTGGCAGAGTTGATGGAATTGATTGTGTCCTAGTGGTGGAAAGCATTTTGGGACTATTGATACTATGAATTTGCTAGTTTTTTACACCATAAGATGAGTATTATTTGCCCTGTTTTATGAGGTATGTCTCTGTCCTTTGAATGATTGTTTTAAGTGATTGTGTTTTATGCAAAGGTTGTTAGGAGGTTATTTTGCGAAGATAGATACGACCTTGACGATATGAGATGATATGAATTTATGCCATCTCATTTGGTAAATTAGAAAATTTGTATTTCTTCATGGATTTTGATATTATTTGTCTATTTGAGCAGTCCTTAACCCCATTTACTTATTCTCTTTATTTTTAGGTAGGTTGGGCGACAAAACGAGACTCCTATGATTGTGTATGTGATGAAGGTGCGGATCTGTAGTGCTATTGCTCAAACTAAAGCAAACCATCAGCACCTCTCGATCTTCTCCATGCCATTTTACATGATTGAAGCATATTCTCCCATGCTCGTCGTTCCGAATGGTCAGCTTATTTTAATTGTATAATGGTTCCTATAATTTGGCTTTTTTTTCTTGCTTATTATTATTATATTAATTACTTAATGATGCTTTTATTATAGCAACCATTATTTTGACTTAAAAAACTATGTAATAGTTGCATGCAGTAGCGCTAACATCTAATAATAGTATGCCTAATATTAATCATTTTGAATGTCTATTTGTGGGATTGTGGAATTGTCTGTGCCTATCTCTATGTTTCTCAAGGGGCATCTCTTATATGTATAGAGAGTTATCTTGACATAGCTATTATTCGTATTGTGCTTTATTGGTTTAATTAATAATGAGGGTTTATATTACTGATTTCTTCTTGTTGTTTTTGTTATTATCAGTTGTCAGTTCTGGGATTGCTGGACTTCAGCGATATTTTCTTCTTCATTAATAACTTTGTTTGCCCAATCATTCAATATTTCAATTTTCTTCTTGTTTCTTTTGTTGAGTGCATTTCTCATTTCCATCTGATCATTCGGAATTTTATAAAGATCTCTGACGCTCAACCTTTCGGCGTTTGTGCATTCATTTATGATGACTATCTTTTTGATCTTGGCTGCATCCGCATACTCCTTCCGTGATTTCCAGTCTGAATCTCTTGATGTATGCTTCCATGTTTCCATGGTTTGTTATCAGTTGCACTACTTTTCGGTTTAGCTCTAAACTTTCCAACCCTACTGTTTTGCAGTGCTTGTAAGTGTTGACGGCATGCATATCGCCATGTTTTTCTTCTAGTATTCTTATGGCTTATTGTATGGCTAGAAATTCAGCTAATCTCTGTTAATTCCATTTTCTTCTAGCTTGATGCATGCCTCTTCCTCCGTCCCGTCGCTCCTGATTTTTCCTGCTTCACATTAGCATCCATCTATACCTTCGCTATGTGTCTTCCTATCTCGTACTGCTCGGTCCCCAACGAATCCACGGTTTTTCTCATGGCCAGCACATGTATTTTTACACCGGCCTTGGCGGGCCTGGTGGATAACCGCATTTTTCTGCCGCTCATGCTCTTGCTTCGGCTTCTATTGGTAGAGGAACTACTCCTGCGATTACTTGTAGCGCGCTCGTCGGTGCTGTTTTAAACGCATGGTTAAAGTCAGATGGTTAAAGTATATTTTTGTATTATCCAATATTACTCCCAATTACCTCATCTGGTCTTTAGGAGTTATGATTTCTTCGTTTAATTTAATTCCTATCTTCGGAAATCTGGTCCTCCTGGGTACTACTGGGATTTATCTCTTGCGGTCATTTCTTCTTTTCTTCAATTCTTCCATCGTAAAGGGGATCTCCTTTGGATATATCATAGCTTCCGATTTTTCTATATTGTAATGTGCTCTTGAATATTCTTTCCATTCTAAGCATTTGCGCCAGCATTTGTTCCATTCTTCTTTAATTTCAGTAGGTGTTCGATGGCTGATTGCGATGATTTGGTCGTCGGCGAACGTTTGTGCTCTCACATGTGTCTGTTGTGTGTCAATATCAGCTATCTTATCGAACCAGGAGTTGATATTAATCAACCATAGAGTCGGGCCTATGCTCGACCCTTGTGGGCACCCCTTCTCTATTCCGAACTCGATTTTGTTGCTGATTACCTGTTGTTTTTTAAGTTCATTATGACCCAGTCTAGTTCAGCTTCTTGTATTTCTTCTTCGTGTTCTTCTTGTTTGCTCCATTCTCCATTAGTGACCCTTGTCATGATCCTTACAAGTTGTTCTTTTTCTTCCTCCTCTTGTTTTGGATGATATTTTTCTACGTTTTCTTTCTCCAGGTTATACATATTGCCCGGTTCGGCATCTTCCATTATTTCAACTATTTTCCCCCTGCTCACTCCTAGAGTCTTTATTATTTTCCAGACTCTATGCCATGGTTCGATGTCGAATGTGTTTTCTATTTATAATTATTTCTTCTACATGCTTCTTCTTCTTTTCTTTGACAAGCTTCTTGAATGCTCGCTTCATACTCCATAGGGAGTGAGGGAATCACGAGGTCGGTCTTATCCCCGTCTTCTCGTCTGATCGAATCGGCTTTTCTTCTAAGTTCCAATTTCTTCTGTTGGCGTTCTCCATCCCATCATTCGTTGTCTTGTTTTATTATGATGGTGGTTGTTTTTAACAGTTTAGTAGATTTCTTGAAAGCTGTTTGCATTTGCTCCGCTTGTTTTTCAATTTCGTCTATTTGCATCGTCGCCCTTATTTCTGTGCTCGCGACTAGCAACCCGTCAGTGACCCGACAGCTGGTCCCGTGATAATCAAACTTTTTCTTCGATGTCTTATTTCTCTGGGGTTTACCCTCTATTTCGAAGAGGATGTGTTTGTGGTCGCTTAGTGTCTCTTCACTTTCTTGTACCGTCGAATTGATCACGTTCACTTCTCGTCACTCATCAATGTTGCTGTTTCCCCTACTACTGATAAAGGTGGGAGCTGTTTGTTCATTCTGCACTAATTCCAGTCGGTATGATATGGTCTAGATTATCAGATTTGAACCTTTGTTGTTATACAATAAACATAAAACGTGCTTGGCATTAAAATCACCAGCTACTATCCATTTCTTCTGGTATTTCTGCCATTGTTCTTCTTTTTCTTCTAAGCAATTTATGTTGTCTCCTGTCTGATGCGCGTATACGTTGGTGATTAGTAAATCGCAGTCTAATAGTTTGACTATGACTTTGTCCGGTCCCGACATTTCTTAGTTCTTGTTGCTGGTTCTCGCACCAAGATTATGTCGTATTTTTCTTTGTCGGCTTTCGCTCTCATGAGCGTGCTGGCCTGGATGCATTTTTCGATGTTTATCTGTAGGATTTTTAGAGCCATTTCTGTTTCATTTCTTCGATGGCTTCTTCTTTTCTTTTCTTGTATATTGGACAGGTTCTATCATTTACTCTATTGTTGGAGTTTACCTCCGGTGCTCCTGCTCTTTTGCAGTTCGCACAATTCGTGGTGCTACTCTTGCAGTCCCTTCCCCCGTGCGGTTCTGCACATATATAACAACACTGTGCGCTTCTACAATGTATCTGCTTGTGCCCGAATCTGCTGCATTTATAGCATAGTAGAATTGCGTTGAAATCATCAACGAATTGTCTCAAGTACCCTACAAAGACTTTGCCCTTTTTTAACACTGCTCTGTCTTTGCTGGGAATTGTTTCGATTATAACGTTGTTTCTTTCTGGGTTTTTGCATATATATATCTTTACTATCTTGATGATTTCTTCTGGTTCTTCGATGTTGCCAGTCTTTTTTCTTTCTCCTTGGATGATGTTCATATTCTCTTCGTTTTGATCAACCAGATCTTCTATTATTTGTTCGTCTGTGATCTCCCTGGATACCCCTGTGATTCTGAATTTGGGACGTTTTTCACTATTATCGATTTTGATACCATGTACAGAGCTTATTTTTTCTATCAGGTCTTTCTTTTGTTTCTGGTCTTTACAGATCAGTGATACCAGTCCATGTCTGTGTACTCTTACGTGTTTAAGGCCATCTCCTGCTAACTCTTTACGGGTTAGCTTGCCTCTGATGGCGGCTAATGTCTCCGCGCCACTTGCTTTTCCCTTTCTGATTTTAATTTCGTATATATTATTAATCTGTTTCGGATTTTGCCATTCTAGATTAGGTCTGGTGGATTTCGATGCCTTTGACTGGGCTTTTTGTGGCTTCGACAGTGTTTTATTTTCATTATTCTTTTTTGTCGCCGCGACCTCATTGTACGTACATATCGTATTGGATGTACTTTCGGTCTGTAACTCCACGGTAGTCATCTGGATTCTTCTGCTGATGTCGGTCTGCGTGCTTACATCCATCATCACTGGCCTGGCGAGGACTGCTGGAGAATACTCTCTTGCAATAGGGATTCTATTTTTTGTATTCTCTTATCTGTTTCGTGCTGTATTTGTCCCAATTTTCTGTTTATCATCTCCTCCACCATTGCTTCCGCATTCGTGATGCTCTGGACTTATATAGTATTTGGCATCACGACTGCGGATTTGGCTTTCAGCACCTTTTCTGTTACTATGCCCATTTTCATTAAAATATTCGCGACGCGGTTTCTGTCTGTGGAGATGAATCGATATGTCTTATATTTTAGACAATATCTGTTGGTTACGAGCCTAACTTGCTCAGTCAGATGTCTTGTTCAAAGTCTATCATTTAATTTATATTAAAATTCAGTTCGGTCCCGACCTTCATAGAGTCAAGACGTGTTTTTTCTTTCCCGAAAACGAGTCTCCGTAAATATCAAATAAAAATATATCTATATATTTTTTACAGTCAATTTCTGTTAACGTTTTCAAAGAACTCCCAGGTACGGGATACGGTGAAACGGCCAACCCAAAGTGAAGGAAATAAAAGACTCAAACTCTCAAACAAAAGACGTTCTACGTTTTCCAGAAAAGGGAAAAAGTGAAAGTTAGTGAAAAAAACATTTAATTATAACATCATGGACAACAACATGGATTTGAATATATTATTGAAAGAAAACAAGGAATTAAGAATGAATAATGAGCGTCTGAACCAACAACTGTTGCAATTATCTAAGGATATGGCTGCTATCCGTTTGCAACTGCAAGGTCACACGCAAGATACACCAAAAAGGCATACTAATTATGCAGAAGACTACTACACGGATGAAGACGAACTAGCATTAGAGGTAGGGGAACAGTCTGACTGGACCGAAGTAACAAACAAGAAGGATAAAAAGAGGAAGAAGTCTCAGATGACGCCATCGCCAATCGCAAAAAGTGGTATAAATATTAAAAAAAAGAAGTAAGAAAACAAAATCCCTCTGACCCCTCCGATCAAGGTAAGCAATGTTGGCAATTTTAATTTATTTAGATCAGAAATAAAGGGAGTAGCCTCTGACCGAGTGCAGTTTAAAGCTTTGTCTAACAATGATATTAACGTAACCCTTAACAATGAAACAGCATCTCATTGAGATGAAGAAAAACAATTCATTCAATAAACTCGAATATCACACTTATCAGTTAAAAAGTGATAAGTGGTATAGAGTAGTCATTAGAGGATTACCGTCCACAACAGATCAGGACGATATTAAATCGGAATTACGGGCTTGCGGGCACGAAGTAGTGACCGTCACGCCTATAGCGAAAAAGACAACAAATGTAAATGGCGAAAAACAAATTAAAACTTTTCCGTTATTCTATGTAGACATGACACAAAAGGAAAATAATAAAAATATATACGACATAAATTATTTATTAGACTGTAGGATAAAAGTGGAACCTCCGAAGAAAAATAATAATATACCACAATGCACAAACTGTCAAAATCTTGGACACACTAAAAATGTTTGCAGTAGGGAACCAAGATGTGTGAAATCACACATCTGTAAACATCACACAACTCAGTGCAGAAAACAACGCAATAGTGTAGCGACATGCGTGTTGTGCAATGAAAAAGGTCACCCTGCCAATTATAAAGGATGTGCAGTATATAAAAAAAAAGAACTGCAGCCAAAGAAAATTACAGCAGAACAACGCTTAAGACAAATTGACAAACTCAAAAACTCAAACAACATCTACCGTTGAAAATAAAAAAACTCATGAAACCGTAAGACCATCGGTCAAAAATATAAACGTCAAAATATCAAATGATAAACAAATTGATACGAAACCGCAGAAAGCTGCGGCCAACAAGCCAACTATCGTCGACATGATGAAATTGCTCAAAGAATTCCAGACCGAAATGAGACAGAAATTCAGTCAGTTAGCAGACAGGGTGGAAAAATTGGAGAAATCCGGATTGGGGAAATCTACCCAAAACAAGCTAAAGAGAAATCAAAATGAGTAATTCTTTTTTAAGAATTATAACTTGGAACGCAAACGGACTAAATCAAAGAGTTCGGGAACTAGAATTATTCTTAAAAACAAATAACATAGATATAGCTCTCATATCGGAAACACATTTTTCTAAAAAAAACTACATTAAAATACGGGGTTATGATGCTTACTGGACACTACACCCCAGTGAACGAGCTCGAGGCGGAACAGCTTTAATAATTAAACAAAATATACAACATTTCGAACAAGAAGAGATAAAAAATGAAGAAATACAAGCTACGATAATTAGTATCGAAAAAAACGGGGCTGAAATAAATATTGGCGCTATATATTGTCCACCGAGACATAAAATGACACAACAACAATATAAAGATATCTTTTCAAAATTAGGCCCACGGTTTATTATTGGTGGAGACTTTAATGTTAAACATACAGCTTGGGGTTCACGAATAATAACACATGGAAAAGGAAACGAATTACTCGAAGCCATTAACCTTACAAATTGTAATTATCATTCAGGGCGCGAACCCACTTACTGGCCCACAGACAGTAATAAAGTCCCAGACCTGCTGGATTTCTACATTACAAAAGGCATCTCATTAAATCAAATTAGTACAGAAATTTTGTGCGATCTAACATCTGATCACACTCCAGTATTGTCAACACTGGGCGCGACAATCCTAAGAAAAGCAAAAAAGCCTAATCTTACCAACAAATATACTGACTGGGACAAATTCAGATTAATACTGCAGGAACAAATCAGTTTAAAAGTAAGACTTAAAACTATAGATGATCTTGAGCAACAAACCAAACATATAACTGAACAAATTCGGTCAGCTGCAAAAGATGCTACCCCAATTGCAAGAGAGAAATCAGAATATGAAGTACTTAACACCCTCGAAATTAGAGAAATGATAAAAGAAAGACGAAAATCTAGAAGAGTATGGCACAGGACCAGAAATGCTGCTGACAAAACCACGTTTAATAGAATTAGTAATATAAACAGAATTGCTTTCAAAAGTATTTAAGTGAATTAAGCCCACAAGCAGACAAAGATTATTCGCTATGGAAAGCAACTCGAAGATTTAAAAGACCAATTATTCGAGTACCGCCTATTAAAAATGATCGAAATGAATGGGTTCGACGCGACAATGAAAAAGCTGAATTGTTCGCAGAATATTTAGCTAACATTTTTCGGCCTAATGATATATAATCTACCATGGATACATCTCCTATTTATCAACCCGATGTAGATCTAAATCTAATTTCTCCACTGGAAGTTGCCACTGAAATTGATAACCTCAATCCTAAAAAGCACCTGGTATAGATGACATTTCACCTGGACTATTGAAAGAACTGCCACGAAAAGCAATCATCATGTTGACATATATATTTAATGCCTGTTTAAGGCTGAAGCATGTCCCGGAATTCTTTAAAGTTGCACAAATAATTATGCTCAAAAAACCTGACAAACCTGCAGAACAAGTCGAATCTTACAGGCCTATTTCGCTACTACCTGCTATAACAAATCTATTTGAGAAGCTGATATATAAACGTGTTAAACACTTGGTAACAATACCAGATTTCCAGTTTGGTTTTCGAAATCACCATTCAACTATCGATCAAGTGCACAGAGTAACTGCGGCTATTGAAAGAGCGTTTGAAGAAAAGAAATACTGCCCTGCAATATTCCTGGATGTCTCACAAGCTTTTGATCGGGTTTGGCATTTTGGATTAATCTGTAAGATGAGCAAATTGTTACCGCGTAACTATTGTCAATTGCTGGAGTCATATTTATTCGGAAGAAAATTTAGAGTATCGCACGAAATGGCGTTCTCGACATTTAAAAATATCTCGGCTGGAGTTCCACAAGGTAGCGTCTTAGGACCTCTCCTGTATCTGCTCTACACTGCTGACATTCCAACAACAAAAGAAACACTTCTTGGAACCTTTGCTGATGACACAGTTATTATGGCAAAAGATATATCTCTGCCTAGGGCAATAGAAAAAGTGCAAGTGGCAGTCAACAAAATCTACAAATGGACAAAAGATTGGAAAATTCAACTTAATAGCTCCAAATCTGTCCACGTTAATTTTGCATTAAGGCGAAATAATAAAAACTTAATTATATCACTCAATGGATGCCCGATTCCTCAAGCAGAATCAGCAAAATACCTTGGAATCCATCTTGACGGTAGATTAAATTGGAAGCATCACGTTAGACAAAAAGCAAAACACATTAGAACCAAAATAAAACAACTATACTGGTTAGTCGGAAGATACTCTCAACTTGATCTAAAATCAAAGAGGTTGATCTATAATACAATTATAAAGCCAATTTGGACCTATGGGGTGCAAATATGGGGTTGCACTAAAAATTCAAATCAGTTAGTCATACAGCGCTGTCAAAACAAGATTCTTCGATTGATTACCAATGCCTATCGCTATGTAACCAATGAAGAACTGCACGATGACCTGGAAATCAAATGGATTTGCGAAGTTGTGCAGGATTTCGCCTTGAAACACGAAAGAAGATTACTAAATCATTCTAACGTGGAAGCAATACAAGTGCTGGACAGCGCACAGGATGTCAAGAGATTGAAACGAACAAAACCATACGAACTTGTGTGAATATTTAGTGTGTATTATTAGTGTAAACTATAGCTATAAGTTAATAATTAATAAATAATTGTAATTTTATAATTGAGGAATACATACTGATATATTTTCTCGCACTCGTCTTGCTTGCTAATTAATCCAAGCACATAGGAAAAGTAGTAATAAATTAATTGTAATAATAATAACAATTAAGATTGTACTAAGCGTATCTAATAAAGATGTTATAAAAAAAATTAAATTTATTTCATTAATTTAGAGTAGAATATAATATAATTTTTAAAATATTTTTTAAAGATATTGTTGACAATTTTACGGTTTTCCACTTTTGAAATTCCTATCCTTTGATTGCTTAAGTTCATGCTAGATGTCGCGCGCCGCTTGTTCTCTTTCTCTAGTTAATATTTTCGCAATTAATTTGTAGATTTTGTAGATTATTTCTTATATTCCCGTTTTGATTACTATCTTTTCCTTTTATTAATTAAATTAGAATTACCCGTAATTTATGTTGTTGGATATTGTTTTCGTCTCCCATTCAGGAGAATTGACGTACCCGCATGGGAGGTTATGTCTTCGTTCTGTTTATACGTTTTGTTTATTTTATTTTATTATTGTTGTGTTTTTAGGTTTTCTTATGGATTAGGCCGATCTTGTGTGATTTGGCGACCTACGACTTGTTTGTTTTACCCCCTCACACCACTTGGAGATTTTGTCGGACACCATCTGTGTCACTAGGAAATTTGCTTGTGCTTGACGATTGAATACCACCAGACTAGGATTGTACTTTTTTATGAATATTTGGTATTATTTCAGGGTGAGTTTAGATATCATCTTTATCCGCCTTTTCTTATTCGGAATTGATTAATTAGATGACCCTTGTGTTTTGATTTTGTAAGGCATGAAGTCCACTGAGATTACCACTCCGTGGGACGGTGAAGTGACGCCGTAAATATGTTTTGATGTTGTTTAACTACCTTTGTTTTATTTTATTTTCTTGCTAGTTATTTTCCCACCAGGATATCAGCAGTGTATTTATGTTTTTTCTATTTTTTAGATTATCTGCGTCCAGATTCTTTGGCAGAACTGACCGTGATTTATTTGGAGATGATATATCCGAAGCTATCCGTGGCACCATGCAGCCCTTCTGTACTCGATGATTAAACGCTATCAGATTAGGATTTTACTTTTGCTTGGGTACTTTCGGGTATGTTGAATATTATATTTGTTTTTATTAGACTTATCTGTTCGAAAATGTATTAATTAGATGACTTATGTGTTTTGATTTGCAAGGTATGAGGTCTATTGAGATTACAACCCCGTGGGTCGGTGCAGTAACTTCGTGAATGTGTTTCATATTGTTCAACTACTTTTATTGCCAATCATCCTCCCATAGGGATATCAACAGTTTATTTATGATTTTTTATGTTTTAGGTTAGGGATTCTTTGGCAGAGTTGATGGAATTGATTGTGTCCTAGTGGTGGAAAGCATTTTGGGACTATTGATACTATGAATTTGCTAGTTTTCTACACCATAAGATGAGTATTATTTGTCTTGTTTTATGAGGTGTGTCTCTGTCCTTTGAATGATTGTTTTAAGTGATTGTGTTTTATGCAAAGGTTGTTAGGAGGTTATTTTGCGAAGATAGATACGACCTTGACGATATGAGATGATATGAATTTATGCCATCTCATTTGGTAAATTAGAAAATTTGTATTTCTTCATGGATTTTGATATTATTTGTCTATTTGAGCAGTCCTTAACACCATTTACTTATTCTCTTTATTTTTAGGTAGGTTGAGCGACAAAACGAGACTCCTATGATTGTGTATGTGATGAAGGTGCGGATCTGTAGTGCTATTGCTCACACTAAAGCAAACCATCAGCACCTCTCGATCTTCTCCATGCCATTTTACATGATTGAAGCATATTCTCCCATGCTCGTCGTTCCGGATGGTCAGCTTATTTTAATTGTTAATGGTTCCTATAATTTGGCTTTTTTTTCTTGCTTATTATTATTATATTAATTACTTAATGATGCTTTTATTATAGCAACCATTATTTTGACTTAAAAAACTATGTAATAGTTGCATGCAGTAGCGCTAACATCTAATAATAGTATGCCTAATATTAATCATTTTGAATGTCTATTTGTGGGATTGTGGAATTGTCTGTGCCTATCTCTATGTTTCTCAAGGGGCATCTCTTATATGTATAGAGAGTTATCTTGACATAGCTATTATTCGTATTGTACTTTATTGGTTTAATTAATAATGAGGGTTTATATTACTGATTTCTTCTTGTTGTTTTTGTTATTATCAGTTGTCAGTTCTGGGATTGCTGGACTTCAGCGATATTTTCTTCATTAATAACTTTGTTTGCCCAATCATTCAATATTTCAATTTTCTTCTTGTTTGTTTTGTTGAGTGCATTTCTCATTTCCATCTGATCATTCGGAATTTTATAAAGATCTCTGGCGCTCAACCTTTCGGCGTTTGTGCATTAATTTATGATGACTATCTTCTTGATCTTGGCTGCATCCGCATACTCCTTACGTGATTTCCAGTATGAATCTCTTGATGTATGCTTCCATGTTTCCATGGTTTGTTATCAGTTGCACTGCTTTTCGGTTTACCTCTAAACTTTCAAACCCTACTGTTTTGCAGTGCTTGTAAGTGTTGACGGCATGCATATCGCCATGTTTTTCTTCTAGTATTCTTATGGCTTCTTGTACGGCTAGAAATTCAGCTACTCTCTGTTAATTCCATTTTCTTCTAGCCTGATGCATGCCTCTTCCTCCGTCCCGTCGCTCCTGCTTTTTCCTGCTTCACATTAGCATCCATCCATACCTTCGCTATGTGTCTTCCTATCTCGTACTGCTCGGTCCCCAACGAATCCACAGTTTTTCTCATGGCCAGCACATGTATTTTTACTCCGGCCTTGGCGGGCCTGGTGTATAACCGCATTTTTCTGCCGCTCATGCTCTTGCTTCGGCTTCTATTGGTAGAGGAACTACTCCTGCGGTTACTTGTAGCGCGCTCGTCGGTGCTGTTTTAAACGCGCCGGTGATTAGTATTGGGGCGTATCTTTGAATCGCGTTTAGCTTCCTCTGAGTGTGTACTTTATTTACGTACCGTCCCCATTTCTCGGACCCTTATAATATGGCTGGCTTTACGACTCTCTCGTATACATTTTTAATTATGTCCCTTACCTTAATTCCGTACTTCCTGCTTATGGGTCCCGCCGTTTTGGCGACGACGGTTTCGACCTTTTCTTTAATCGCATTCGGATGGTTAATGTATATTTTTGTTTTATCCAATATTACTCCCAATTACCTCATCTGGTCTTTAGGAGTTATGATTTCTTCGTTTAATTCCTATCTTCGGAAATCTGGTCCTCCTGGGTACTACTGGGATTTATCTCTTGCGGTCATTTCTTCTTTTCTTCAATTCTTCCATCGTAAAGGGGATCTCCTTTGGATATATCATAGCTTCCGATTTTTCTATATTGTAATGTGCTCTTGAATATTCTTTCCATTCTAATCATTTGCGCCAGCATTTGTTCCATTCTTCTTTAATTTCAGTAGGTGTTCGATGGCTGATTGCGATGATTTGGTCGTCGGCGAACGTTTATGCTCTCACATGTGTCTGTTGTGTGTCAATATCAGCTATCTTATCGAACCAGGAGTTGATATTAATCAACCATAGAGTCGGGCCTATGCTCGACCCTTGTGGGCACCCCTTCTCTATTCCGAACTCGATTTTGTTGCTGATTACCTGTTGTTTTTTAAGTTCATTATGACCCAGTCTAGTTCAGCTTCTTGTATTTCTTCTTCGTCTTCTTGTTTGCTCCATTCTCCATTGGTGACCCTTGTCATGATCCTTACAAGTTGTTCTTTTTCTTCCTCCTCTTGTTTTGGATGATATTTTTCTACCTTTTCTTTCTCCAGGTTATACATATTGCCCGGTTCGGCATCTTCCATTATTTCAACTATTTGCCCCCTGCTGACTCCTAGAGTCTTTATTATTTTCCAGACTCTATGCCATGGTTCAATGTCGAATGTGTTTTCTATTTATAATTATTTCTTCTACATGCTTCTTCTTTTCTTTGACAAGCTTCTTGAATGCTCGCTTCATTACTCCATAGGGAGTGAGGGAATCACGAGGTCGGTCTTATCCCCGTCTTCTCGTCTGATCGAATCGGCTTTTCTTCTAAGTTCCAATTTCTTCTGTTGGCGTTCTCCATCCCATCATTCGTTGTCTTGTTTTATTATTATGGTGGTTGTTTTTAACAGTTTAGTAGATTTCTTGAAAGCTGCTTGCATTTGCTCCGCTTGTTTTTCAATTTCGTCTATTTGCATCGTCGCCCTTATTTCTGTGCTCGCGACTAGCAACCCGTCAGTGACTCTTTGCCAGCTGGTCCCGTGATAATCAAACTTTTTCTTCGATGTCTTATTTCTCTGGGGTTTACCCTCTATTTCGAAGAGGATGTGTTTGTGGTCGCTTAGTGTCTCTTCAGTTTCTTGTACCGTCCAGTTGATCACGTTCACTTCTCGTCACTCATCAATGTTGCTGTTTCCCCTACTACTGATAAAGGTGGGAGCTGTTTGTTCATTCTGCACTAATTCCAGTCGGTATGATATGGTCTAGATTATCAGATTTGAACCTTTGTTGTTATACAATAAACATAGTGTCGTTGGCATTAAAATCACCAGCTACTATCCATTTCTTCTGGTATTTCTGCCATTGTTCTTCTTTTTCTTCTAAGCAATTTATGTTGTCTCCTGTCTGATGCGCGTATACGTTGGTGATTAGTAAATCGCAGTCTAATAGTTTGACTATGACTTTGTCCGGTCCCGACATTTCTTAGTTCTTGTTGCTGGTTCTCGCACCAAGATTATGTCGTATTTTTCTTTGTCGGCTTTCGCTCTCATGAGCGTGCTGGCCTGGATGCCTTTTTCGATGTTTATCTGTAGGATTTTTAGAGCCATTTCTGTTTCATTTCTTCGATGGCTTCTTCTTTTCTTTTCTTGTATATTGGACAGGTTCTATCATTTACTCTATTGTTGGAGTTTATTTCCGGTGCTCCTGCTCATTTGCAGTTCGCACAATTCGTGGTGCTACTCTTGCACTCCCTTCCCCCGTGCGGTCCTGCACATATATAACAACACTGTGCGCTTCTACAATGTATCTGCTTGTGCCCGAATCTGCTGCATTTATAGCATAGTAGAATTGCGTTGAAATCATCAACGAATTGTCTCAAGTACCCTACAAAGACTTTGCCCTTTTTTAACACTGCTCTGTATATGCTGGGAATTGTTTCGATTATAACGTTGTTTCTTTCTGGGTTTTTGCATATATATTTCTTTACTACCTTGATGATTTCTTCTGGTTCTTCGTTGTTGTCAGTCTTTTTTCTTTCTTCTTGGATGATGTTCATATTCTCTTCGTTTTGATCAGCCAGATCTTCTATTATTTGTTCGTCTGTGATCTCCCTGGATACCCCTGTGATTCTGAATTTGGGACGTTTTTCACTATTATCGATTTTGATACCATGTACAGAGCTTATTTTTTCTATCAGGTCTTTCTTTTGTTTCTGGTCTTTACAGATCAGTGATACCAGTCCATGTCTGTGTATTCTTACGTGTTTGAGGCCATCTCCTGCTAACTCTCTGCCTCTGATGGCGGCTAATGTCTCCGCTCCACTTGCCTTTTCCTTTCTGATTTTAATTTCGTATATATTATTAATCTGTTTCGGATTTTGCCATTCTAGATTAGGTCTGGTGGATTTCGATGCCTTTGACTGGGCTTTTTGTGGCTTCGACAGTGTTTTATTTTCATTATTCTTTTTTGTCGCCGCGACCTCATTGTACGTACAGATCGTATTGGATGTACTTTCGGTCTGTAACTCCACGGTAGTCATCTCGATTCTTCTGCTGATGTCGGTCTGCGTGCTTACATCCATCATCACTGGCCTGGCGAGGACTGCTGGAGAATACTCTCTTGCAATAGGGATTCTATTTTTTGTATTCTCTTATCTGTTTCGTGCTGTATTTGTCCCAATTTTCTGTTTATCATCTCCTCCACCATTGCTTCCGCATTCGTGATGCTCTGGACTTATATAGTATTTGGCATCACGACTGCGGATTTGGCTTTCAGCACCTTTTCTGTTATTATGTCCATTTTCATTAAAATATTCGCGACGCGGTTTCTGTCTGTGGAGATGAATCGATATGTCTTATATTTTAGACAATATCTGTTGGTTACGAGCCTAACTTGCTCAGTCAGATGTTTTGTTCAAAGTCTATCATTTAATTTATATTAAAATTCAGTTCGGTCCCGACCTACATAGAGTCAAGACGTGTTTTTTCTTTCCCGAAAACGAGTCTCCGTAAATATCAAATAAAAATATATCTATATATTTTCTACGGTCAATTTCTGTTAACGGTTTCAAAGAACTCCCAGGTTCGGGATACGGTGAAACGGCCAACCCAACGTGAAGGAAATAAAAGAATCAAACTCTCAAACAAAAGACGTTCTACGTTTTCCAGAAAAGGGAAAAAGTGAAAGTTAGTGAAAAAAACATTTAATTATAACATCATGGACAACAACATGGATTTGAATATATTATTGAAAGAAAACAAGGAATTAAGAATGAATAATGAGCGTCTGAACCAACAACTGTTGCAATTATCTAAGGATATGGCTGCTATCCGTTTGCAACTGCAAGGTCACACGCAAGATACACCAAAAAGGCATACTAATTATGCAGAAGACTACTACACGGATGAAGACGAACTAGCATTAGAGGTAGGGGAACAGTCTGACTGGACCGAAGTAACAAACAAGAAGGATAAAAAGAGGAAGAAGTCTCAGATGACGCCATCGCCAATCGCAAAAAGTGGTATAAATATTAAAAAAAAGAAGCAAGAAAACGAAATCCCTCTGCCCCCTCCGATCAAGGTAAGCAATGTTGGCAATTTTAATTTATTTAGATCAGAAATAAAGGGAGTAGCCTCTGACCGAGTGCAGTTTAAAGCTTTGTCTAACAATAATATTAACGTAACCCTTAACAATGAAACAGACTATAGGAATGTAAAAAAGCATCTCATTGAGATGAAGAAAAACAATTCATTCAATAAACTCGAATATCACACTTATCAGTTAAAAAGTGATAAGTGGTATAGAGTAGTCATTAGAGGATTACCGTCCACAACAGATCAGGACGATATTAAATCGGAATTACGGGCTTGCGGGCACGAAGTAGTGACCGTCACGCCTATAGCGAAAAAGACAACAAATGTAAATGGCGAAAAACAAATTAAAACTTTTTCGTTGTTCTATGTAGACATGACACAAAAGGAAAATAATAAAAAATATATACGACATAAATTATTTACTAGACTGTAGGATAAAAGTTGAACCTCCGAAAAAAATAATAATATACCACAATGCACAAACTGTCAAAATCTTGGACACACTAAAAATTTTTGCAGTAGGGAACCAAGATGTGTGAAATGTGCCGGTAAACATCACACAACTCAGTGCAGAAAACAACGCAATAGTGTAGCGACATGCGTGTTGTGCAATGAAAAAGGTCACCCTGCCAATTATAAAGGATGTGCAGTATATCAAAAAAAAGAACTCCAGCCAAAGAAAATTACAGCAGAACAACGCTTAAGACAAATTGACAAACTCAAAAACTCTGAAACAACATCTACCGTTGAAAATAAAAAAACTCATGAAACCGTAAGACCATCGGTCAAAAATATAAACGTCAAAATATCAAATGATAAACAAATTGATACGAAACCGCAGAAAGCTGCGGCCAACGAGCCAACTATCGTAGACATGATGAAATTGCTCAAAGAATTCCAGACCGAAATGAGACAGAAATTCAGTCAGTTAGCAGACAGGGTGGAAAAATTGGAGAAATCCGGATTGGGGAAATCTACCCAAAACAAGCTAAAGAGAAATCAAAATGAGTAATTCTTTTTTAAGAATTATAACTTGGAACGCAAACGGACTAAATCAAAGAGTCCGGGAACTAGAATTATTCTTAAAAACAAATAACATAGATATAGCTCTCATATCGGAAACACATTTTTCTAAAAAAAACTACATTAAAATACGGGGTTATGATGCTTACTGGACACTACACCCCAGTGAACGAGCTCGAGGCGGAACAGCTTTAATAATTAAACAAAATATACAACATTTCGAACAAGAAGAGATAAAAAATGAAGAAATACAAGCTACGATAATTAGTATCGAAAAAAACGGGGCTGAAATAAATATTGGCGCTATATATTGTCCACCGAGACATAAAATGACACAACAACAATATAAAGATATCTTTTCAAAATTAGGCCCACGGTTTATTATTGGTGGAGACTTTAATGTTAAACATACAGCTTGGGGTTCACGAATAATAACACATGGAAAAGGAAACGAATTACTCGAAGCCATTAACCTTACAAATTGTAATTATCATTCAGGGCGCGAACCCACTTACTGGCCCACAGACAGTAATAAAGTCCCAGACCTGCTGGATTTCTACATTACAAAAGGCATCTCATTAAATCAAATTAGTACAGAAATTTTGTGCGATCTAACATCTGATCACACTCCAGTATTGTCAACACTGGGCGCGACAATCCTAAGAAAAGCAAAAAAGCCTAATCTTACCAAAAAATATACTGACTGGGACAAATTCAGATTAATACTGCAGGAACAAATCAGTTTAAAAGTAAGACTTAAAACTATAGATGATCTTGAGCAACAAACCAAACATATAACTGAACAAATTCGGTCAGCTGCAAAAGATGCTACCCCAATTGCAAGAGAGAAATCAGAATATGAAGTACTTAACACCCTCGAAATTAGAGAAATGATAAAAGAAAGACGAAAATCTAGAAGAGTATGGCACAGGACCAGAAATGCTGCTGACAAAACCACGTTTAATAGAATTAGTAATATAAACAGAATTGCTTTCAAAAGTATTTAAGTGAATTAAGCCCACAAGCAGACAAAGATTATTCGCTATGGAAAGCAACTCGAAGATTTAAAAGACCAATTATTCGAGTACCGCCTATTAAAAATGATCGAAATGAATGGGTTCGACGCGACAATGAAAAAGCTGAATTGTTCGCAGAATATTTAGCTAACATTTTTCGGCCTAATGATATATAATCTACCATGGATACATCTCCTATTTATCAACCCGATGTAGATCTAAATCTAATTTCTCCACTGGAAGTTGCCATTGAAATTGATAACCTCAATCCTAAAAAGCACCTGGTATAGATGACATTTCACCTGGATTATTGAAAGAACTGCCACGAAAAGCAATCATCATGTTGACATATATATTTAATGCCTGTTTAAAGCTGAAGCATGTCCCGGAATGCTTTAAAGTTGCACAAATAATTATGCTCAAAAAACCTGACAAACCTGCAGAACAAGTCGAATCTTACAGGCCTATTTCGCTACTACCTGCTATATCAAAGCTATTTGAGAAGCTGATATATAAACGTGTTATACACTTGGTAACAATACCAGATTTCCAGTTTGGTTTTCGAAATCACCATTCAACTATCGATCAAGTGCACAGAGTAACTGCGGCTATTGAAAGAGCGTTTGAAGAAAAGAAATACTGCCCTGCAATATTCCTGGATGTCTCACAAGCTTTTGATCGGGTTTGGCATTTTGGATTAATCTGTAAGATGAGCAAATTGTTACCGCGTAACTATTGTCAATTGCTGGAGTCATATTTATTCGGAAGAAAATTTAGAGTATCGCACGAAATGGCGTTCTCGACATTTAAAAATATCTCGGCTGGAGTTCCACAAGGTAGCGTCTTAGGACCTCTCCTGTATCTGCTCTACACTGCTGACATTCCAACAACAAAAGAAACACTTCTTGGAACCTTTGCTGATGACACAGTTATTATGGCAAAAGATATATCTCTGCCTAGGGCAATAGAAAAAGTGCAAGTGGCAGTCAACAAAATCTACAAATGGACAAAAGATTGGAAAATTCAACTTAATAGCTCCAAATCTGTCCACGTTAATTTTGCATTAAGGCGAAATAATAAAAACTTAATTATATCACTCAATGGATGCCCGATTCCTCAAGCAGAATCAGCAAAATACCTTGGAATCCATCTTGACGGTAGATTAAATTGGAAGCATCACGTTAGACAAAAAGCAAAACACATTAGAACCAAAATAAAACAACTATACTGGTTAGTCGGAAGATACTCTCAACTTGATCTAAAATCAAAGAGGTTGATCTATAATACAATTATAAAGCCAATTTGGACCTATGGGGTGCAAATATGGGGTTGCACTAAAAATTCAAATCAGTTAGTCATACAGCGCTGTCAAAACAAGATTCTTCGATTGATTACCAATGCCTATCGCTATGTAACCAATGAAGAACTGCACGATGACCTGGAAATCAAATGGATTTGCGAAGTTGTGCAGGATTTCGCCTTGAAACACGAAAGAAGATTACTAAATCATTCTAACGTGGAAGCAATACAAGTGCTGGACAGCGCACAGGATGTCAAGAGATTGAAACGAACAAAACCATACGAACTTGTGTGAACATTTAGTGTGTATTATTAGTGTAAACTATAGCTATAAGTTAATAATTAATAAATAATTGTAATTTTATAATTGAGGAATACATACTGATATATTTTCTCGCACTCGTCTTGCTTGCTAATTAATCCAAGCACATAGGAAAAGTAGTAATAAATTAATTGTAATAATAATAACAATTAAGATTGTACTAAGCGTATCTAATAAAGATGTTATAAAAAAAATTAAATTTATTTCATTAATTTAGAGTAGAATATAATATAATTTTTAAAATATTTTTTAAAGATATTGTTGACAATTTTACGGTTTTCCACTTTTGAAATTCCTATCCTTTGATTGCTTAAGTTCATGCTAGATGTCGCGCGCCGCTTGTTCTCTTTCTCTAGTTAATATTTTCGCAATTAATTTGTAGATTTTGTAGATTATTTCTTATATTCCCGTTTTGATTACTATCTTTTCCTTTTATTAATTAAATTAGAATTATCCGTAATTTATGTTGTTGGATATTGTTTTCGTCTCCCATTCAGGAGAATTGACGTACCCGCATGGGAGGTTATGTCTTCGTTCTGTTTATACGTTTTGTTTATTTTATTTTATTATTGTTGTGTTTTTAGGTTTTCTTATGGATTAGGCCGATCTTGTGTGATTTGGCGACCTACGACTTGTTTGTTTTACCCCCTCACACCACTTGGAGATTTTGTCGGACACCATCTGTGTCACTAGGAAATTTGCTTGTGCTTGACGATTGAATACCACCAGACTAGGATTGTACTTTTGTATGAATATTTGGTATTATTTCAGGGTGAGTTTAGATATCATCTTTATCCGCCTTTTCTTATTCGGAATTGATTAATTAGATGACCCTTGTGTTTTGATTTTGTAAGGCATGAAGTCCACTGAGATTACCACTCCGTGGGACGGTGAAGTGACGCCGTAAATATGTTTTGATGTTGTTTAACTACCTTTGTTTTATTTTATTTTCTTGCTAGTTATTTTCCCACCAGGATATCAGCAGTGTATTTATGTTTTTTCTATTTTTTAGATTATCTGCGTCCAGATTCTTTGGCAGAACTGACCGTGATTTATTTGGAGATGATATATCCGAAGCTATCCGTGGCACCATGCAGCCCTTCTGTACTCGATGATTAAACGCTATCAGATTAGGATTTTACTTTTGCTTGGGTACTTTCGGGTATGTTGAATATTATATTTGTTTTTATTAGACTTATCTGTTCGAAAATGTATTAATTAGATGACTTATGTGTTTTGATTTGCAAGGTATGAGGTCTATTGAGATTACAACCCCGTGGGTCGGTGCAGTAACTTCGTGAATGTGTTTCATATTGTTCAACTACTTTTATTGCCAATCATCCTCCCATAGGGATATCAACAGTTTATTTATGATTTTTTATGTTTTAGGTTAGGGATTCTTTGGCAGAGTTGATGGAATTGATTGTGTCCTAGTGGTGGAAAGCATTTTGGGACTATTGATACTATGAATTTGCTAGTTTTCTACACCATAAGATGAGTATTATTTGTCTTGTTTTATGAGGTGTGTCTCTGTCCTTTGAATGATTGTTTTAAGTGATTGTGTTTTATGCAAAGGTTGTTAGGAGGTTATTTTGCGAAGATAGATACGACCTTGACGATATGAGATGATATGAATTTATGCCATCTCATTTGGTAAATTAGAAAATTTGTATTTCTTCATGGATTTTGATATTATTTGTCTATTTGAGCAGTCCTTAACCCCATTTACTTATTCTCTTTATTTTTAGGTAGGTTGAGCGACAAAACGAGACTCCTATGATTGTGTATGTGATGAAGGTGCGGATCTGTAGTGCTATTGCTCACACTAAAGCAAACCATCAGCACCTCTCGATCTTCTCCATGCCATTTTACATGATTGAAGCATATTCTCCCATGCTCGTCGTTCCGGATGGTCAGCTTATTTTAATTGTTTAATGGTTCCTATAATTTGGCTTTTTTTTCTTGCTTATTATTATTATATTAATTACTTAATGATGCTTTTATTATAGCAACCATTATTTTGACTTAAAAAACTATGTAATAGTTGCATGCAGTAGCGCTAACATCTAATAATAGTATGCCTAATATTAATCATTTTGAATGTCTATTTGTGGGATTGTGGAATTGTCTGTGCCTATCTCTATGTTTCTCAAGGGGCATCTCTTATATGTATAGAGAGTTATCTTGACATAGCTATTATTCGTATTGTGCTTTATTGGTTTAATTAATAATGAGGGTTTATATTACTGATTTCTTCTTGTTGTTTTTGTTATTATCAGTTGTCAGTTCTGGGATTGCTGGACTTCAGCGATATTTTCTTCATTAATAACTTTGTTTGCCCAATCATTCAATATTTCAATTTTCTTCTTGTTTGTTTTGTTGAGTGCATTTCTCATTTCCATCTGATCATTCGGAATTTTATAAAGATCTCTGGCGCTCAACCTTTCGGCGTTTGTGCATTAATTTATGATGACTATCTTCTTGATCTTGGCTGCATCCGCATACTCCTTACGTGATTTCCAGTATGAATCTCTTGATGTATGCTTCCATGTTTCCATGGTTTGTTATCAGTTGCACTGCTTTTCGGTTTACCTCTAAACTTTCAAACCCTACTGTTTTGCAGTGCTTGTAAGTGTTGACGGCATGCATATCGCCATGTTTTTCTTCTAGTATTCTTATGGCTTCTTGTACGGCTAGAAATTCAGCTAATCTCTGTTAATTCCATTTTCTTCTAGCCTGATGCATGCCTCTTCCTCCGTCCCGTCGCTCCTGCTTTTTCCTGCTTCACATTAGCATCCATCCATACCTTCGTTATGTGTCTTCCTATCTCGTACTGCTCGGTCCCCAACGAATCCACGGTTTTTCTCATGGCCAGCACATGTATTTTTACTCCGCCCTTGGCGGGCCTTGTCTATAACCGCATTTTTCTGCCGCTCATGCTCTTGGTTCGGCTTCTATTGGTAGAGGAACTACTCCTGCGATTACTTGTAGCGCGCTCGTCATTTCTGTTTTAAACGCGCCGGTGATTAGTATTGGGGCGTATCTTTGAATCGCGTTTAGCTTCCTCTGATTGTGTACTTTATTTACGTACCGTCCCCATTTCTCGGACCCTTATAATATGGCTGGCTTTACGACTCTCTCGTATACATTTTTCATTATGTCCCTTACCTTATTTCCGTACTTCCTGCTTATGGGTCCCGCCGTTTTGGCGACGACAGTTTCGACCTTTTCTTTAATCGCATTCAGATAGTTAATGTATATTTTTGTCTTATCCAATATTACTCCCAATTACTTCATATGGTCTTTAGGAGTTATGATTTCTTCGTTTAATTTAATTCCTATCTTCGGAAATCTGGTCCTCCTGGGTACTACTGGGATTTATCTCTTGCGGTCATTTCTTCTTTTCTTCAATTCTTCCATCGTAAAGGGGATCTCCTTTGGATATATCATAGCTTCCGATTTTTCTATATTGTAATGTGCTCTTGAATATTCTTTCCATTCTAATCATTTGCGCCAGCATTTGTTCCATTCTTCTTTAATTTCAGTAGGTGTTCGATGGCTGATTGCGATGATTTGGTCGTCGGCGAACGTTTGTGCTCTCACATGTGTCTGTTGTGTGTCAATATCAGCTATCTTATCGAACCAGGAGTTGATATTAATCAACCATAGAGTCGGGCCTATGCTCGACCCTTGTGGGCACCCCTTCTCTATTCCGAACTCGATTTTGTTGCTGATTACCTGTTGTTTTTTAAGTTCATTATGGCCCAGTCTAGTTCAGTTTCTTGTATTTCTTCTTCGTCTTCTTCTTGTTTGCTCCATTCTCCATTGGTGACCCTTGTCATGATCCTTACAAGTTGTTCTTTTTCTTCCTCCTCTTGTTTTGGATGATATTTTTCTACCTTTTCTTTCTCCAGGTTATACATATTGCCCGGTTCGGCATCTTCCATTATTTCAACTATTTTCCCCCTGCTGACTCCTAGAGTCTTTATTATTTTCCAGACTCTATGCCATGGTTCAATGTCGAATGTGTTTTCTATTTATAATTATTTCTTCTACATGCTTCTTCTTTTCTTTGACAAGCTTCTTGAATGCTAGCTTCATTACTCCATAGGGAGTGAGGGAATCACGAGGTCGGTCTTATCCCCGTCTTCTCGTCTGATCGAATCGGCTTTTCTTCTAAGTTCCAATTTCTTCTGTTGGCGTTCTCCATCCCATCATTCGTTGTCTTGGTTGTTTTTAACAGTTTAGTAGATTTCTTGAAAGCTGCTTGCATTTGCTCCGCTTGTTTTTCAATTTCGTCTATTTGCATCGTCGCCCTTATTTCTGTGCTCGCGACTAGCAACCCGTCAGTGACTCTTTGCCAGCTGGTCCCGTGATAATCAAACTCTTTCTTCGATGTCTTATTTCTCTGGGGTTTACCCTCTGTTTCGAAGAGGATGAGTTTGTGGTCGCTTAGTGTCTCTTCAGTTTCTTGTACCGTCCAGTTGATCACGTTCACTTCTCGTCACTCATCAATGTTGCTGTTTCCACTACTACTGATAAAGGTGGGAGCTGTTTGTTCATTCTGCACTAATTCCAGTCGGTATGATATGGTCTAGATTATCAGATTTGAACCTTTGTTGTTATACAACAAACATAAAGTGTGCTTGGCATTAAAATCACCAGCTAATATCCATTTCTTCTGGTATTTCTGCCATTGTTCTTCTTTTTCTTCTAAGCAATTTATGTTGTCTCCTGTCTGATGCGCGTATACGTTGATGATTAGTAAATCGCAGTCTAATAGTTTGACTATGACTTTGTCCGGTCCCGACATTTCTTAGTTCTTGTTGCTGGTTCTCGCACCAAGATTATGTCGTATTTTTCTTTGTCGGCTTTCGCTCTCATGAGCGTGCTGGCCTGGATGCCTTTTTCGATGTTTATCTGTAGGATTTTTAGAGCCATTTCTGTTTCATTTCTTCGATGGCTTCTTCTTTTCTTTTCTTGTATATTGGACAGGTTCTATCATTTACTCTATTGTTGGAGTTTACCTCCGGTGCTCCTGCTCATTTGCAGTTCGCACAATTCGTGGTGCTACTCTTGCAGTCCCTTCCCCCGTGCGGTCCTGCACATATATAACAACACTGTGCGCTTCTACAATGTATCTGCTTGTGCCCGAATCTGCTGCATTTATAGCATAGTAGAATTGCGTTGAAATCATCAACGAATTGTCTCAAGTACCCTACAAAGACTTTGCCCTTTTTTAACACTGCTCTGTATATGCTGGGAATTGTTTCGATTATAACGTTGTTTCTTTCTGGGTTTTTGCATATATATTTCTTTACTACCTTGATGATTTCTTCTGGTTCTTCGTTGTTGTCAGTCTTTTTTCTTTCTTCTTGGATGATGTTCATATTCTCTTCGTTTTGATCAGCCAGATCTTCTATTATTTGTTCGTCTGTGATATCCCTGGATACCCCTGGGATTCTGAATTTGGGACGTTTTTCACTATTATCGATTTTGATACCATGTACAGAGCTTATTTTTTCTATCAGGTCTTTCTTTTGTTTCTGGTCTTTACAGATCAGTGATACCAGTCCATGTCTGTGTACTCTTACGTGTTTGAGGCCATCTCCTGCTAACTCTTTACGGGTTAGCTTGCCTCTGATGGCGGCTAATGTCTCCGCGCCACTTGCTTTTTCCTTTCTGATTTTAATTTCGTATATATTATTAATCTGTTTCGGATTTTGCCATTCTAGATTAGGTCTGGTGGATTTCGATGCCTTTGACTGGGCTTTTTGTGGCTTCGACAGTGTTTTATTTTCATTATTCTTTTTTGTCGCCGCGACCTCATTGTACGTACAGATCGTATTGGATGTACTTTCGGTCTGTAACTCCACGGTAGTCATCTCGATTCTTCTGCTGATGTCGGTCTGCGTGCTTACATCCATCATCACTGGCCTGGCGAGGACTGCTGGAGAATACTCTCTTGCAATAGGGATTCTATTTTTTGTATTCTCTTATCTGTTTCGTGCTGTATTTGTCCCAATTTTCTGTTTATCATCTCCTCCACCATTGCTTCCGCATTCGTGATGCTCTGGACTTATATAGTATTTGGCATCACGACTACGGATTTGGCTTTCAGCACCTTTTCTGTTACTATGTCCATTTTCATTAAAATATTCGCGACGCGGTTTCTGTCTGTGGAGATGAATCGATATGTCTTATATTTTAGACAATATCTGTTGGTTACGAGCCTAACTTGCTCAGTCAGATGTTTTGTTCAAAGTCTATCATTTAATTTATATTAAAATTCAGTTCGGTCCCGACCTACATAGAGTCAAGACGTGTTTTTTCTTTCCCGAAAACGAGTCTCCGTAAATATCAAATAAAAATATATCTATATATTTTCTACGGTCAATTTCTGTTAACGGTTTCAAAGAACTCCCAGGTTCGGGATACGGTGAAACGGCCAACCCAACGTGAAGGAAATAAAAGAATCAAACTCTCAAACAAAAGACGTTCTACGTTTTCCAGAAAAGGGAAAAAGTGAAAGTTAGTGAAAAAAACATTTAATTATAACATCATGGACAACAACATGGATTTGAATATATTATTGAAAGAAAACAAGGAATTAAGAATGAATAATGAGCGTCTGAACCAACAACTGTTGCAATTATCTAAGGATATGGCTGCTATCCGTTTGCAACTGCAAGGTCACACGCAAGATACACCAAAAAGGCATACTAATTATGCAGAAGACTACTACACGGATGAAGACGAACTAGCATTAGAGGTAGGGGAACAGTCTGACTGGACCGAAGTAACAAACAAGAAGGATAAAAAGAGGAAGAAGTCTCAGATGACGCCATCGCCAATCGCAAAAAGTGGTATAAATATTAAAAAAAAGAAGTAAGAAAACAAAATCCCTCTGACCCCTCCGATCAAGGTAAGCAATGTTGGCAATTTTAATTTATTTAGATCAGAAATAAAGGGAGTAGCCTCTGACCGAGTGCAGTTTAAAGCTTTGTCTAACAATGATATTAACGTAACCCTTAACAACGAAACAGCATCTCATTGAGATGAAGAAAAACAATTCATTCAATAAACTCGAATATCACACTTATCAGTTAAAAAGTGATAAGTGGTATAGAGTAGTCATTAGAGGATTACCGTCCACAACAGATCAGGACGATATTAAATCGGAATTACGGGTTTGCGGGCACGAAGTAGTGACCGTCACGCCTATAGCGAAAAAGACTATAAAGAAAAAGACAACAAATGTAAATGGCGAAAAACAAATTAAAACTTTTCCGTTGTTCTATGTAGACATGACACAAAAGGAAAATAATAAAAATATATACGACATAAATTATTTACTAGACTGTAGGATAAAAGTGGAACCTCCGAAGAAAAATAATAATATACCACAATGCACAAACTGTCAAAATCTTGGACACACTAAAAATTTTTGCAGTAGGGAACCAAGATGTGTGAAATGTGCCGGTAAACATCACACAACTCAGTGCAGAAAACAACGCAATAGTGTAGCGACATGCGTGTTGTGCAATGAAAATGGTCACCCTGCCAATTATAAAGGATGTGCAGTATATCAAAAAAAAAAGAACTCCAGCCAAAGAAAATTACAGCAGAACAACGCTTAAGATAAATTGACAAAGTCAAAACCTCTGAATCAACATCTACCGTTGAAAATAAAAAAACCCGTGAAACCGTAAGACCATCGGTCAAAAATATAAACGTCAAAATATCAAATGATAAACAAATTGATACGAAACCGCAGAACGCTGCGGCCAACGAGCCAACTATCGTCGACATGATGAAATTGCTCAAAGAATTCCAGACCGAAATGAGACAGAAATTCAGTCAGTTAGCAGACAGGGTGGAAAAATTGGAGAAATCCGAATTGGGGAAATCTACCCAAAACAAGCTAAAGAGAAATCAAAATGAGTAATTCTTTTTTAAGAATTATAACTTGGAACGCAAACGGACTAAATCAAAGAGTCCGGGAACTAGAATTATTCTTAAAAACAAATAACATAGATATAGCTCTCATATCGGAAACACATTTTTCTAAAAAAAACTACATTAAAATACGGGGTTATGATGCTTACTGGACACTACACCCCAGTGAACGAGCTCGAGGCGGAACAGCTTTAATAATTAAACAAAATATACAACATTTCTAACAAGAAGAGATAAAAAATGAAGAAATACAAGCTACGATAATTAGTATCGAAAAAAACGGGACTGAAATAAATATTGGCGCTATATATTGTCCACCGAGACATAAAATGACACAACAACAATATAAAGATATCTTTTCAAAATTAGGCCCACGGTTTATTATTGGTGGAGACTTTAATGTTAAACATACAGCTTGGGGTTCACGAATAATAATACCTGGAAAAGGAAACGAATTACTCGAAGTCATTAACCTTACAAATTGTAATTATCATTCAGGGCGCGAACCCACTTACTGGCCCACAGACAGTAATAAAGTCCCAGACCTGCTGGATTTCTACATTACAAAAGGCATCTCATTAAATCAAATTAGTACAGAAAGCTTGTGCGATCTAACATCTGATCACACTCCAGTATTGTTAACACTGGGCGCGACAATCCTAAGAAAAGCAAAAAAGCCTAATCATACCAACAAATATACTGACTGGGACAAATTCAGATTAATACTGCAGGAACAAATCAGTTTAAAAGTAAGACTTAAAACTCTAAATTATCTTGAGCAACAAACCAAACATATAACTGAACAAATTCGGTTAGCTGCAAAAGATGCTACCCCAATTGCAAGAGAGAAATCAGAATATGAAGTACTTTACCCCCTCGAAATTAGAGAAATGATAAAAGAAAGACGAAAAGCTAGAAGAGTATGGCACAGGACCAGAAATGCTGCTGACAAAACCACGTTTAATAGAATTAGTAATCAGACAAATTAAAAGATCAAAGAATATAAACAGAATTGCTTTCGAAAGTATTTAAGTGAATTAAGCCCACAAGCAGACAAAGATTATTCGCTATGGAAAGCAACTCGAAGATTTAAAAGACCAATTATTCGAGTACCGCCTATTAAAAATGATGGGTTCGACGCGACAATGAAAAAGCTGAATTGTTCGCAGAATATTTAGCTAACATTTTTCGGCCTAATGATATATAATCTACCATGGATACATCTCCTATTTATCAACCCGATTTAGATCTAAATCTAATTTCTCCACTGGAAGTTGTCACTGAAATTGATAACCTCAATCCTAAAAAGGCACCTGGTATTGATGACATTTCACCTGGATTATTGAAAGAACTGCCACGAAAAGCAATCATCATGTTGACATATATATTTAATGCCTGTTTAAGGCTGAAGCATGTCCCGGAATGCTTTAAAGTTGCACAAATAATTATGCTCAAAAAACCTGACAAACCTGCAGAACAAGTCGAATCTTACAGGCCTGTTTCGCTACTACCTGCAATATCAAAGCTATTTGAGAAGCTGATATATAAACGTGTTAAACACTTGGTAACAATACCAGATTTCCAGTTTGGTTTTCGAAATCACCATTCAACTATCGATCAAGTGCACAGAGTAACTGCGGCTATTGAAAGAGCGTTTGAAGAAAAGAAATACTGCCCTGCAATATTCCTGGATGTCTCACAAGCTTTTGATCGGGTTTGGCATTTTGGATTAATCTGTAAGATGAGCAAATTGTTACCGCGTAACTATTGTCAATTGCTGGAGTCATATTTATTCGGAAGAAAATTTAGAGTATCGCACGAAATGGCGTTCTCGACATTTAAAAATATCTCGGCTGGAGTTCCACAAGGTAGCGTCTTAGGACCTCTCCTGTATCTGCTCTACACTGCTGACATTCCAACAACAAAAGAAACACTTCTTGGAACCTTTGCTGATGACACAGTTATTATGGCAAAAGATATATCTCTGCCTAGGGCAATAGAAAAAGTGCAAGTGGCAGTCAACAAAATCTACAAATGGACAAAAGATTGGAAAATTCAACTTAATAGCTCCAAATCTGTCCACGTTAATTTTGCATTAAGGCGAAATAATAAAAACTTAATTATATCACTCAATGGATGCCCGATTCCTCAAGCAGAATCAGCAAAATACCTTGGAATCCATCTTGACGGTAGATTAAATTGGAAGCATCACGTTAGACAAAAAGCAAAACACATTAGAATCAAAATAAAACAACTATACTGGTTAGTCGGAAGATACTCTCAACTTGATCTAAAATCAAAGAGGTTGATCTATAATACAATTATAAAGCCAATTTGGACCTATGGGGTGCAAATATGGGGTTGCACTAAAAATTCAAATCAGTTAGTCATACAGCACTGTCAAAACAAGATTCTTCGATTGATTACCAATGCCTAACGCTATGTAACCAATGAAGAACTGCACGATGACCTGGAAATCAAATGGATTTGCGAAGTTGTGAAGGATTTCGCCTTGAAATACGAAAGAAGATTACTAAATCATTCTAACGTGGAAGCAATACAACTGCTGGACAGCGCACAGGATGTCAAGAGATTGAAACGAACAAAACCATACGAACTTGTGTGAACATTTAGTGTGTATTATTAGTGTAAACTATAGCTATAAGTTAATAATTAATAAATAATTGTAATTTTATAATTGAGAAATACATACTGATGTATTTTCTCGCACTCGTCTTGCTTGCTAATTAATTCAAGCACATAGGAAAAGTAGTAATAAATTAATTTTAATAATGATAATAATTAAGATTGTACTAAGCGTATCTAATAAAGATGTTAAAAAAAAATTAAATTTATTTCATTAATTTAGAGTAGAATATAGTAGAATAAAATATAATTTTTAAAATATTTTTTTAAAGATATTGTTTACAATTTTACGGTTTTCCACTTTTGAAATTCCTATCCTTTGATTGCTTAAGTTCATGCTAGATGTCGCGCGCCGCTTGTTCTCTTTCTCTAGTTAATATTTTCGCAATTAATTTGTAGATTTTGTAGATTATTTCTTATATTCCCGTTTTGATTACTATCTTTTCCTTTTATTAATTAAATAAGAATTACCCCTAATTTATGTTGTTGGATATTGTTTTCGTCTCTCATTCAGGAGAATTGACGTACCCGCATGGGAGGTTATGTCTTCGTTCTGTTTATACGTTTTGTTTATTTTATTTTATTATTGTTGTGTTTTTAGGTTTTCTTATGGATTAGGCCGATCTTGTGTGATTTGGCGACCTACGACTTGTTTGTTTTACCCCCTCACACCACTTGGAGATTTTGTCGGACACCATCTGTGTCACTAGGAAATTTGCTTGTGCTTGACGATTGAATACCACCAGACTAGGATTGTACTTTTGTATGAATATTTGGTATTATTTCAGGGTGAGTTTAGATATCATCTTTATCCGCCTTTTCTTATTCGGAATTGATTAATTAGATGACTCTTGTGTTTTGATTTTGTAAGGCATGAAGTCCACTGAGATTACCACTCCGTGGGACGGTGAAGTGACGCCGTAAATATGTTTTGATGTTGTTTAACTACCTTTGTTTTATTTTATTTTCTTGCTAGTTATTTTCCCACCAGGATATCAGCAGTGTATTTATGTTTTTTCTATTTTTTAGATTATCTGCGTCCAGATTCTTTGGCAGAATTGACCGTGATTTATTTGGAGATGATATATCCGAAGCTCTCCGTGGCACCATGCAGCCCTTCTGTACTCGATGATTAAACGCTATCAGATTAGGATTTTACTTTTGCTTGGGTACTTTCGGGTATGTTGAATATTATATTTGTTTTTATTAGACTTATCTGTTCGAAAATTTATTAATTAGATGACTTTGATTTGCATGTTTTGATTTGCAAGGTATGAGGTCTATTGAGATTACAACCCCGTGGGTCGGTGCAGTAACTTCGTGAATGTGTTTCATATTGTTCAACTACTTTTATTGCCAATCATCCTCCCATAGGGATATCAACAGTTTATTTATGATTTTTTATGTTTTAGGTTAGGGATTCTTTGGCAGAGTTGATGGAATTGATTGTGTCCTAGTGGTGGAAAGCATTTTGGGACTATTGATACTATGAATTTGCTAGTTTTTTACACCATAAGATGAGTATTATTTGCCCTGTTTTATGAGGTATGTCTCTGTCCTTTGAATGATTGTTTTAAGTGATTGTGTTTTATGCAAAGGTTGTTAGGAGGTTATTTTGCGAAGATAGATACGACCTTGACGATATGAGATGATATGAATTTATGCCATCTCATTTGGTAAATTAGAAATTTGTATTTCTTCATGGATTTTGATATTATTTGTCTATTTGAGCAGTCCTTAACCCCATTTACTTATTCTCTTTATTTTTAGGTAGGTTGGGCGACAAAACGAGACTCCTATGATTGTGTATGTGATGAAGGTGCGGATCTGTAGTGCTATTGCTCAAACTAAAGCAAACCATCAGCACCTCTCGATCTTCTCCATGCCATTTTACATGATTGAAGCATATTCTCCCATGCTCGTCGTTCCGAATGGTCAGCTTATTTTAATTGTATAATGGTTCCTATAATTTGGCTTTTTTTTCTTGCTTATTATTATTATATTAATTACTTAATGATGCTTTTATTATAGCAACCATTATTTTGACTTAAAAAACTATGTAATAGTTGCATGCAGTAGCGCTAACATCTAATAATAGTATGCCTAATATTAATCATTTTGAATGTCTATTTGTGGGATTGTGGAATTGTCTGTGCCTATCTCTATGTTTCTCAAGGGGCATCTCTTATATGTATAGAGAGTTATCTTGACATAGCTATTATTCGTATTGTGCTTTATTGGTTTAATTAATAATGAGGGTTTATATTACTGATTTCTTCTTGTTGTTTTTGTTATTATCAGTTGTCAGTTCTGGGATTGCTGGACTTCAGCGATATTTTCTTCTTCATTAATAACTTTGTTTGCCCAATCATTCAATATTTCAATTTTCTTCTTGTTTCTTTTGTTGAGTGCATTTCTCATTTCCATCTGATCATTCGGAATTTTATAAAGATCTCTGACGCTCAACCTTTCGGCGTTTGTGCATTCATTTATGATGACTATCTTTTTGATCTTGGCTGCATCCGCATACTCCTTCCGTGATTTCCAGTCTGAATCTCTTGATGTATGCTTCCATGTTTCCATGGTTTGTTATCAGTTGCACTACTTTTCGGTTTAGCTCTAAACTTTCCAACCCTACTGTTTTGCAGTGCTTGTAAGTGTTGACGGCATGCATATCGCCATGTTTTTCTTCTAGTATTCTTATGGCTTATTGTATGGCTAGAAATTCAGCTAATCTCTGTTAATTCCATTTTCTTCTAGCTTGATGCATGCCTCTTCCTCCGTCCCGTCGCTCCTGCTTTTTCCTGCTTCACATTAGCATCCATCTATACCTTCGCTATGTGTCTTCCTATCTCGTACTGCTCGGTCCCCAACGAATCCACGGTTTTTCTCATGGCCAGCACATGTATTTTTACACCGGCCTTGGCGGGCCTGGTGGATAACCGCATTTTTCTGCCGCTCATGCTCTTGGTTCGGCTTCTATTGGTAGAGGAACTACTCCTGCGATTACTTGTAGCGCGCTCGTCGGTGCTGTTTTAAACGCGCCGGTGATTAGTATTGGGGCGTATCTTTGAATCGCGTTTAGCTTCCTCTGAGTGTGTACTTTATTTACTTACCGTCCCCATTTCTCAGACCCTTATAATATGGCTGGCTTTACGACTCTCTCGTATACATTTTTCATTATGTCCCTTACCTTATTTCCGTACTTCCTGCTTATGGGTCCCGCCGTTTTGGCGACGACGGTTTCGACCTTTTCTTTAATCGCATTCAGATGGTTAAAGTATATTTTTGTATTATCCAATATTACTCCCAATTACCTCATCTGGTCTTTAGGAGTTATGATTTCTTCGTTTAATTTAATTCCTATCTTCGGAAATCTGGTCCTCCTGGGTACTACTGGGATTTATCTCTTGCGGTCATTTCTTCTTTTCTTCAATTCTTCCATCGTAAAGGGGATCTCCTTTGGATATATCATAGCTTCCGATTTTTCTATATTGTAATGTGCTCTTGAATATTCTTTCCATTCTAAGCATTTGCGCCAGCATTTGTTCCATTCTTCTTTAATTTCAGTAGGTGTTCGATGGCTGATTGCGATGATTTGGTCGTCGGCGAACGTTTGTGCTCTCACATGTGTCTGTTGTGTGTCAATATCAGCTATCTTATCGAACCAGGAGTTGATATTAATCAACCATAGAGTCGGGCCTATGCTCGACCCTTGTGGGCACCCCTTCTCTATTCCGAACTCGATTTTGTTGCTGATTACCTGTTGTTTTTTAAGTTCATTATGACCCAGTCTAGTTCAGCTTCTTGTATTTCTTCTTCGTGTTCTTCTTGTTTGCTCCATTCTCCATTAGTGACCCTTGTCATGATCCTTACAAGTTGTTCTTTTTCTTCCTCCTCTTGTTTTGGATGATATTTTTCTACGTTTTCTTTCTCCAGGTTATACATATTGCCCGGTTCGGCATCTTCCATTATTTCAACTATTTTCCCCCTGCTCACTCCTAGAGTCTTTATTATTTTCCAGACTCTATGCCATGGTTCGATGTCGAATGTGTTTTCTATTTATAATTATTTCTTCTACATGCTTCTTCTTCTTTTCTTTGACAAGCTTCTTGAATGCTCGCTTCATACTCCATAGGGAGTGAGGGAATCACGAGGTCGGTCTTATCCCCGTCTTCTCGTCTGATCGAATCGGCTTTTCTTCTAAGTTCCAATTTCTTCTGTTGGCGTTCTCCATCCCATCATTCGTTGTCTTGTTTTATTATGATGGTGGTTGTTTTTAACAGTTTAGTAGATTTCTTGAAAGCTGTTTGCATTTGCTCCGCTTGTTTTTCAATTTCGTCTATTTGCATCGTCGCCCTTATTTCTGTGCTCGCGACTAGCAACCCGTCAGTGACCCGACAGCTGGTCCCGTGATAATCAAACTTTTTCTTCGATGTCTTATTTCTCTGGGGTTTACCCTCTATTTCGAAGAGGATGTGTTTGTGGTCGCTTAGTGTCTCTTCACTTTCTTGTACCGTCGAGTTGATCACGTTCACTTCTCGTCACTCATCAATGTTGCTGTTTCCCCTACTACTGATAAAGGTGGGAGCTGTTTGTTCATTCTGCACTAATTCCAGTCGGTATGATATGGTCTAGATTATCAGATTTGAACCTTTGTTGTTATACAATAAACATAAAGTGTGCTTGGCATTAAAATCACCAGCTACTATCCATTTCTTCTGGTATTTCTGCCATTGTTCTTCTTTTTCTTCTAAGCAATTTATGTTGTCTCCTGTCTGATGCGCGTATACGTTGGTGATTAGTAAATCGCAGTCTAATAGTTTGACTATGACTTTGTCCGGTCCCGACATTTCTTAGTTCTTGTTGCTGGTTCTCGCACCAAGATTATGTCGTATTTTTCTTTGTCGGCTTTCGCTCTCATGAGCGTGCTGGCCTGGATGCATTTTTCGATGTTTATCTGTAGGATTTTTAGAGCCATTTCTGTTTCATTTCTTCGATGGCTTCTTCTTTTCTTTTCTTGTATATTGGACAGGTTCTATCATTTACTCTATTGTTGGAGTTTACCTCCGGTGCTCCTGCTCTTTTGCAGTTCGCACAATTCGTGGTGCTACTCTTGCAGTCCCTTCCCCCGTGCGGTTCTGCACATATATAACAACACTGTGCGCTTCTACAATGTATCTGCTTGTGCCCGAATCTGCTGCATTTATAGCATAGTAGAATTGCGTTGAAATCATCAACGAATTGTCTCAAGTACCCTACAAAGACTTTGCCCTTTTTTAACACTGCTCTGTCTTTGCTGGGAATTGTTTCGATTATAACGTTGTTTCTTTCTGGGTTTTTGCATATATATATCTTTACTATCTTGATGATTTCTTCTGGTTCTTCGATGTTGCCAGTCTTTTTTCTTTCTCCTTGGATGATGTTCATATTCTCTTCGTTTTGATCAACCAGATCTTCTATTATTTGTTCGTCTGTGATCTCCCTGGATACCCCTGTGATTCTGAATTTGGGACGTTTTTCACTATTATCGATTTTGATACCATGTACAGAGCTTATTTTTTCTATCAGGTCTTTCTTTTGTTTCTGGTCTTTACAGATCAGTGATACCAGTCCATGTCTGTGTACTCTTACGTGTTTAAGGCCATCTCCTGCTAACTCTTTACGGGTTAGCTTGCCTCTGATGGCGGCTAATGTCTCCGCGCCACTTGCTTTTCCCTTTCTGATTTTAATTTCGTATATATTATTAATCTGTTTCGGATTTTGCCATTCTAGATTAGGTCTGGTGGATTTCGATGCCTTTGACTGGGCTTTTTGTGGCTTCGACAGTGTTTTATTTTCATTATTCTTTTTTGTCGCCGCGACCTCATTGTACGTACATATCGTATTGGATGTACTTTCGGTCTGTAACTCCACGGTAGTCATCTGGATTCTTCTGCTGATGTCGGTCTGCGTGCTTACATCCATCATCACTGGCCTGGCGAGGACTGCTGGAGAATACTCTCTTGCAATAGGGATTCTATTTTTTGTATTCTCTTATCTGTTTCGTGCTGTATTTGTCCCAATTTTCTGTTTATCATCTCCTCCACCATTGCTTCCGCATTCGTGATGCTCTGGACTTATATAGTATTTGGCATCACGACTGCGGATTTGGCTTTCAGCACCTTTTCTGTTACTATGCCCATTTTCATTAAAATATTCGCGACGCGGTTTCTGTCTGTGGAGATGAATCGATATGTCTTATATTTTAGACAATATCTGTTGGTTACGAGCCTAACTTGCTCAGTCAGATGTCTTGTTCAAAGTCTATCATTTAATTTATATTAAAATTCAGTTCGGTCCCGACCTTCATAGAGTCAAGACGTGTTTTTTCTTTCCCGAAAACGAGTCTCCGTAAATATCAAATAAAAATATATCTATATATTTTTTACAGTCAATTTCTGTTAACGTTTTCAAAGAACTCCCAGGTACGGGATACGGTGAAACGGCCAACCCAAAGTGAAGGAAATAAAAGACTCAAACTCTCAAACAAAAGACGTTCTACGTTTTCCAGAAAAGGGAAAAAGTGAAAGTTAGTGAAAAAAACATTTAATTATAACATCATAGACAACAACATGGATTTGAATATATTATTGAAAGAAAACAAGGAATTAAGAATGAATAATGAGCGTCTGAACCAACAACTGTTGCAATTATCTAAGGATATGGCTGCTATCCGTTTGCAACTGCAAGGTCACACGCAAGATACACCAAAAAGGCATACTAATTATGCAGAAGACTACTACACGGATGAAGACGAACTAGCATTAGAGGTAGGGGAACAGTCTGACTGGACCGAAGTAACAAACAAGAAGGATAAAAAGAGGAAGAAGTCTCAGATGACGCCATCGCCAATCGCAAAAAGTGGTATAAATATTAAAAAAAAGAAGCAAGAAAACGAAATCCCTCTGCCCCCTCCGATCAAGGTAAGCAATGTTGGCAATTTTAATTTATTTAGATCAGAAATAAAGGGAGTAGCCTCTGACCGAATGCAGTTTAAAGCTTTGCCTAACAATGATATTAATGTAACCCTTAACAATGAAACAGACTATAGGAATGTAAAAAAGCATCTCATTGAGATGAAGAAAAACAATTCATTCAATAAACTCGAATATCACACTTATCAGTTAAAAAGTGATAAGTGGTATAGAGTAGTCATTAGAGGATTACCGTCCACAACAGATCAGGACGATATTAAATCGGAATTACGGGCTTGCGGGCACGAAGTAGTGACCGTCACGCCTATAGCGAAAAAGACAACAAATGTAAATGGCGAAAAACAAATTAAAACTTTTCCGTTATTCTATGTAGACATGACACAAAAGGAAAATAATAAAAATATATACGACATAAATTATTTATTAGACTGTAGGATAAAAGTGGAACCTCCGAAGAAAAATAATAATATACCACAATGCACAAACTGTCAAAATCTTGGACACACTAAAAATGTTTGCAGTAGGGAACCAAGATGTGTGAAATCACACATCTGTAAACATCACACAACTCAGTGCAGAAAACAACGCAATAGTGTAGCGACATGCGTGTTGTGCAATGAAAAAGGTCACCCTGCCAATTATAAAGGATGTGCAGTATATAAAAAAAAAGAACTGCAGCCAAAGAAAATTACAGCAGAACAACGCTTAAGACAAATTGACAAACTCAAAAACTCAAACAACATCTACCGTTGAAAATAAAAAAACTCATGAAACCGTAAGACCATCGGTCAAAAATATAAACGTCAAAATATCAAATGATAAACAAATTGATACGAAACCGCAGAAAGCTGCGGCCAACAAGCCAACTATCGTCGACATGATGAAATTGCTCAAAGAATTCCAGACCGAAATGAGACAGAAATTCAGTCAGTTAGCAGACAGGGTGGAAAAATTGGAGAAATCCGGATTGGGGAAATCTACCCAAAACAAGCTAAAGAGAAATCAAAATGAGTAATTCTTTTTTAAGAATTATAACTTGGAACGCAAACGGACTAAATCAAAGAGTTCGGGAACTAGAATTATTCTTAAAAACAAATAACATAGATATAGCTCTCATATCGGAAACACATTTTTCTAAAAAAAACCACATTAAAATACGGGGTTATGATGCTTACTGGACACTACACCCCAGTGAACGAGCTCGAGGCGGAACAGCTTTAATAATTAAACAAAATATACAACATTTCGAACAAGAAGAGATAAAAAATGAAGAAATACAAGCTACGATAATTAGTATCGAAAAAAACGGTGCTGAAATAAATATTGGCGCTATATATTGTCCACCGAGACATAAAATGACACAACAACAATATAAAGATATCTTTTCAAAATTAGGCCCACGGTTTATTATTGGTGGAGACTTTAATGTTAAACATACAGCTTGGGGTTCACGAATAATAACACATGGAAAAGGAAACGAATTACTCGAAGCCATTAACCTTACAAATTGTAATTATCATTCAGGGCGCGAACCCACTTACTGGCCCACAGACAGTAATAAAGTCCCAGACCTACTGGATTTCTACATTACAAAAGGCATCTCATTAAATCAAATTAGTACAGAAATCTTGTGCGATCTAACATCTGATCATCACACTCCAGTATTGTCAACACTGGGCGCGACAATCCTAAGAAAAGCAAAAAAGCCTAATCTTACCAACAAATATACTGACTGGGACAAATTCGGATTAATACTGCAGGAACAAATCAGTTTAAAAGTAAGACTTAAAACTATAGATGATCTTGAGCAACAAACCAAACATATAACTGAACAAATTCGGTCAGCTGCAAAAGATGCTACCCCAATTGCAAGAGAGAAATCAGAATATGAAGTACTTAACCCCCTCGAAATTAGAGAAATGATAAAAGAAAGACGAAAATCTAGAAGAGTATGGCACAGGACCAGAAATGCTGCTGACAAAACCACGTTTAATAGAATTAGTAATATGAACAGAATTGCTTTCAAAAGTATTTAAGTGAATTAAGCCCACAAGCAGACAAAGATTATTCGCTATGGAAAGCAACTCGAAGATTTAAAAGACCAATTATTCGAGTACCGCCTATTAAAAATGATCGAAATGAATGGGTTCGACGCGACAATGAAAAAGCTGAATTGTTCGCAGAATATTTAGCTAACATTTTTCGGCCTAATGATATATAATCTACCATGGATACATCTCCTATTTATCAACCCGATGTAGATCTAAATCTAATTTCTCCACTGGAAGTTGCCACTGAAATTGATAACCTCAATCCTAAAAAGCACCTGGTATAGATGACATTTCACCTGGACTATTGAAAGAACTGCCACGAAAAGCAATCATCATGTTGACATATATATTTAATGCCTGTTTAAAGCTGAAGCATGTCCCGGAATGCTTTAAAGTTGCACAAATAATTATGCTCAAAAAACCTGACAAACCTGCAGAACAAGTCGAATCTTACAGGCCTATTTCGCTACTACCTGCTATAACAAATCTATTTGAGAAGCTGATATATAAACGTGTTAAACACTTGGTAACAATACCAGATTTCCAATTTGGTTTTCGAAATCACCATTCAACTATCGATCAAGTGCACAGAGTAACTGCGGCTATTGAAAGAGCGTTTGAAGAAAAGAAATACTGCCCTGCAATATTCCTGGATGTCTCACAAGCTTTTGATCGGGTTTGGCATTTTGGATTAATCTGTAAGATGAGCAAATTGTTACCGCGTAACTATTGTCAATTGCTGGAGTCTTAAAAATATCTCGGCTGGAGTTCCACAAGGTAGCGTCTTAGGACCTCTCCTGTATCTGCTCTACACTGCTGACATTCCAACAACAAAAGAAACACTTCTTGGAACCTTTGCTGATGACACAGTTATTATGGCAAAAGATATATCTCTGCCTAGGGCAATAGAAAAAGTGCAAGTGGCAGTCAACAAAATCTACAAATGGACAAAAGATTCCAATCTTTTCAACTTAATAGCTCCAAATCTGTCCACGTTAATTTTGCATGAAGGCGAAATAATAAAAACTTAATTATATCACTCAATGGATGCCCGATTCCTCAAGCAGAATCAGCAAAATACCTTGGAATCCATCTTGACGGTAGATTAAATTGGAAGCATCACGTTAGACAAAAAGCAAAACACATTAGAACCAAAATAAAACAACTATACTGGTTAGTCGGAAGATACTCTCAACTTGATCTAAAATCAAAGAGGTTGATCTATAATACAATTATAAAGCCAATTTGGACCTATGGGGTGCAAATATGGGGTTGCACTAAAAATTCAAATCAGTTAGTCATACAGCGCTGTCAAAACAAGATTCTTCGATTGATTACCAATGCCTATCGCTATGTAACCAATGAAGAACTGCACGATGACCTGGAAATCAAATGGATTTGCGAAGTTGTGCAGGATTTCGCCTTGAAACACGAAAGAAGATTACTAAATCATTCTAACGTGGAAGCAATACAAGTGCTGGACAGCGCACAGGATGTCAAGAGATTGAAACGAACAAAACCATACGAACTTGTGTGAATATTTAGTGTGTATTATTAGTGTAAACTATAGCTATAAGTTAATAATTAATAAATAATTGTAATTTTATAATTGAGGAATACATACTGATATATTTTCTCGCACTCGTCTTGCTTGCTAATTAATCCAAGCACATAGGAAAAGTAGTAATAAATTAATTGTAATAATAATAACAATTAAGATTGTACTAAGCGTATCTAATAAAGATGTTATAAAAAAAATTAAATTTATTTCATTAATTTAGAGTAGAATATAATATAATTTTTAAAATATTTTTTTAAAGATATTGTTGACAATTTTACGGTTTTCCACTTTTGAAATTCCTATCCTTTGATTGCTTAAGTTCATGCTAGATGTCGCGCGCCGCTTGTTCTCTTTCTCTAGTTAATATTTTCGCAATTAATTTGTAGATTTTGTAGATTATTTCTTATATTCCCGTTTTGATTACTATCTTTTCCTTTTATTAATTAAATTAGAATTACCCGTAATTTATGTTGTTGGATATTGTTTTCGTCTCCCATTCAGGAGAATTGACGTACCCGCATGGGAGGTTATGTCTTCGTTCTGTTTATACGTTTTGTTTATTTTATTTTATTATTGTTGTGTTTTTAGGTTTTCTTATGGATTAGGCCGATCTTGTGTGATTTGGCGACCTACGACTTGTTTGTTTTACCCCCTCACACCACTTGGAGATTTTGTCGGACACCATCTGTGTCACTAGGAAATTTGCTTGTGCTTGACGATTGAATACCACCAGACTAGGATTGTACTTTTTTATGAATATTTGGTATTATTTCAGGGTGAGTTTAGATATCATCTTTATCCGCCTTTTCTTATTCGGAATTGATTAATTAGATGACCCTTGTGTTTTGATTTTGTAAGGCATGAAGTCCACTGAGATTACCACTCCGTGGGACGGTGAAGTGACGCCGTAAATATGTTTTGATGTTGTTTAACTACCTTTGTTTTATTTTATTTTCTTGCTAGTTATTTTCCCACCAGGATATCAGCAGTGTATTTATGTTTTTTCTATTTTTTAGATTATCTGCGTCCAGATTCTTTGGCAAAACTGACCGTGATTTATTTGGAGATGATATATCCGAAGCTATCCGTGGCACCATGCAGCCCTTCTGTACTCGATGATTAAACGCTATCAGATTAGGATTTTACTTTTGCTTGGGTACTTTCGGGTATGTTGAATATTATATTTGTTTTTATTAGACTTATCTGTTCGAAAATGTATTAATTAGATGACTTATGTGTTTTGATTTGCAAGGTATGAGGTCTATTGAGATTACAACCCCGTGGGTCGGTGCAGTAACTTCGTGAATGTGTTTCATATTGTTCAACTACTTTTATTGCCAATCATCCTCCCATAGGGATATCAACAGTTTATTTATGATTTTTTATGTTTTAGGTTAGGGATTCTTTGGCAGAGTTGATGGAATTGATTGTGTCCTAGTGGTGGAAAGCATTTTGGGACTATTGATACTATGAATTTGCTAGTTTTCTACACCATAAGATGAGTATTATTTGTCTTGTTTTATGAGGTGTGTCTCTGTCCTTTGAATGATTGTTTTAAGTGATTGTGTTTTATGCAAAGGTTGTTAGGAGGTTATTTTGCGAAGATAGATACGACCTTGACGATATGAGATGATATGAATTTATGCCATCTCATTTGGTAAATTAGAAAATTTGTATTTCTTCATGGATTTTGATATTATTTGTCTATTTGAGCAGTCCTTAACACCATTTACTTATTCTCTTTATTTTTAGGTAGGTTGAGCGACAAAACGAGACTCCTATGATTGTGTATGTGATGAAGGTGCGGATCTGTAGTGCTATTGCTCACACTAAAGCAAACCATCAGCACCTCTCGATCTTCTCCATGCCATTTTACATGATTGAAGCATATTCTCCCATGCTCGTCGTTCCGGATGGTCAGCTTATTTTAATTGTTAATGGTTCCTATAATTTGGCTTTTTTTTCTTGCTTATTATTATTATATTAATTACTTAATGATGCTTTTATTATAGCAACCATTATTTTGACTTAAAAAACTATGTAATAGTTGCATGCAGTAGCGCTAACATCTAATAATAGTATGCCTAATATTAATCATTTTGAATGTCTATTTGTGGGATTGTGGAATTGTCTGTGCCTATCTCTATGTTTCTCAAGGGGCATCTCTTATATGTATAGAGAGTTATCTTGACATAGCTATTATTCGTATTGTACTTTATTGGTTTAATTAATAATGAGGGTTTATATTACTGATTTCTTCTTGTTGTTTTTGTTATTATCAGTTGTCAGTTCTGGGATTGCTGGACTTCAGCGATATTTTCTTCATTAATAACTTTGTTTGCCCAATCATTCAATATTTCAATTTTCTTCTTGTTTGTTTTGTTGAGTGCATTTCTCATTTCCATCTGATCATTCGGAATTTTATAAAGATCTCTGGCGCTCAACCTTTCGGCGTTTGTGCATTCATTTATGATGACTATCTTTTTGATCTTGGCTGCATCCGCATACTCCTTCCGTGATTTCCAGTCTGAATCTCTTGATGTATGCTTCCATGTTTCCATGGTTTGTTATCAGTTGCACTGCTTTTCGGTTTACCTCTAAACTTTCAAACCCTACTGTTTTGCAGTGCTTGTAAGTGTTGACGGCATGCATATCGCCATGTTTTTCTTCTAGTATTCTTATGGCTTCTTGTACGGCTAGAAATTCAGCTACTCTCTGTTAATTCCATTTTCTTCTAGCCTGATGCATGCCTCTTCCTCCGTCCCGTCGCTCCTGCTTTTTCCTGCTTCACATTAGCATCCATCCATACCTTCGCTATGTGTCTTCCTATCTCGTACTGCTCGGTCCCCAACGAATCCACAGTTTTTCTCATGGCCAGCACATGTATTTTTACTCCGGCCTTGGCGGGCCTGGTGTATAACCGCATTTTTCTGCCGCTCATGCTCTTGCTTCGGCTTCTATTGGTAGAGGAACTACTCCTGCGGTTACTTGTAGCGCGCTCGTCGGTGCTGTTTTAAACGCGCCGGTGATTAGTATTGGGGCGTATCTTTGAATCGCGTTTAGCTTCCTCTGAGTGTGTACTTTATTTACGTACCGTCCCCATTTCTCGGACCCTTATAATATGGCTGGCTTTACGACTCTCTCGTATACATTTTTAATTATGTCCCTTACCTTAATTCCGTACTTCCTGCTTATGGGTCCCGCCGTTTTGGCGACGACGGTTTCGACCTTTTCTTTAATCGCATTCGGATGGTTAATGTATATTTTTGTTTTATCCAATATTACTCCCAATTACCTCATCTGGTCTTTAGGAGTTATGATTTCTTCGTTTAATTCCTATCTTCGGAAATCTGGTCCTCCTGGGTACTACTGGGATTTATCTCTTGCGGTCATTTCTTCTTTTCTTCAATTCTTCCATCGTAAAGGGGATCTCCTTTGGATATATCATAGCTTCCGATTTTTCTATATTGTAATGTGCTCTTGAATATTCTTTCCATTCTAATCATTTGCGCCAGCATTTGTTCCATTCTTCTTTAATTTCAGTAGGTGTTCGATGGCTGATTGCGATGATTTGGTCGTCGGCGAACGTTTATGCTCTCACATGTGTCTGTTGTGTGTCAATATCAGCTATCTTATCGAACCAGGAGTTGATATTAATCAACCATAGAGTCGGGCCTATGCTCGACCCTTGTGGGCACCCCTTCTCTATTCCGAACTCGATTTTGTTGCTGATTACCTGTTGTTTTTTAAGTTCATTATGACCCAGTCTAGTTCAGCTTCTTGTATTTCTTCTTCGTCTTCTTGTTTGCTCCATTCTCCATTGGTGACCCTTGTCATGATCCTTACAAGTTGTTCTTTTTCTTCCTCCTCTTGTTTTGGATGATATTTTTCTACCTTTTCTTTCTCCAGGTTATACATATTGCCCGGTTCGGCATCTTCCATTATTTCAACTATTTGCCCCCTGCTGACTCCTAGAGTCTTTATTATTTTCCAGACTCTATGCCATGGTTCAATGTCGAATGTGTTTTCTATTTATAATTATTTCTTCTACATGCTTCTTCTTTTCTTTGACAAGCTTCTTGAATGCTCGCTTCATTACTCCATAGGGAGTGAGGGAATCACGAGGTCGGTCTTATCCCCGTCTTCTCGTCTGATCGAATCGGCTTTTCTTCTAAGTTCCAATTTCTTCTGTTGGCGTTCTCCATCCCATCATTCGTTGTCTTGTTTTATTATTATGGTGGTTGTTTTTAACAGTTTAGTAGATTTCTTGAAAGCTGCTTGCATTTGCTCCGCTTGTTTTTCAATTTCGTCTATTTGCATCGTCGCCCCTATTTCTGTGCTCGCGACTAGCAACCCGTCAGTGACTCTTTGCCAGCTGGTCCCGTGATAATCAAACTTTTTCTTCGATGTCTTATTTCTCTGGGGTTTACCCTCTATTTCGAAGAGGATGTGTTTGTGGTCGCTTAGTGTCTCTTCAGTTTCTTGTACCGTCCAGTTGATCACGTTCACTTCTCGTCACTCATCAATGTTGCTGTTTCCCCTACTACTGATAAAGGTGGGAGCTGTTTGTTCATTCTGCACTAATTCCAGTCGGTATGATATGGTCTAGATTATCAGATTTGAACCTTTGTTGTTATACAATAAACATAGTGTCGTTGGCATTAAAATCACCAGCTACTATCCATTTCTTCTGGTATTTCTGCCATTGTTCTTCTTTTTCTTCTAAGCAATTTATGTTGTCTCCTGTCTGATGCGCGTATACGTTGGTGATTAGTAAATCGCAGTCTAATAGTTTGACTATGACTTTGTCCGGTCCCGACATTTCTTAGTTCTTGTTGCTGGTTCTCGCACCAAGATTATGTCGTATTTTTCTTTGTCGGCTTTCGCTCTCATGAGCGTGCTGGCCTGGATGCCTTTTTCGATGTTTATCTGTAGGATTTTTAGAGCCATTTCTGTTTCATTTCTTCGATGGCTTCTTCTTTTCTTTTCTTGTATATTGGACAGGTTCTATCATTTACTCTATTGTTGGAGTTTATCTCCGGTGCTCCTGCTCATTTGCAGTTCGCACAATTCGTGGTGCTACTCTTGAACTCCCTTCCCCCGTGCGGTCCTGCACATATATAACAACACTGTGCGCTTCTACAATGTATCTGCTTGTGCCCGAATCTGCTGCATTTATAGCATAGTAGAATTGCGTTGAAATCATCAACGAATTGTCTCAAGTACCCTACAAAGACTTTGCCCTTTTTTAACACTGCTCTGTATATGCTGGGAATTGTTTCGATTATAACGTTGTTTCTTTCTGGGTTTTTGCATATATATTTCTTTACTACCTTGATGATTTCTTCTGGTTCTTCGTTGTTGTCAGTCTTTTTTCTTTCTTCTTGGATGATGTTCATATTCTCTTCGTTTTGATCAGCCAGATCTTCTATTATTTGTTCGTCTGTGATCTCCCTGGATACCCCTGTGATTCTGAATTTGGGACGTTTTTCACTATTATCGATTTTGATACCATGTACAGAGCTTATTTTTTCTATCAGGTCTTTCTTTTGTTTCTGGTCTTTACAGATCAGTGATACCAGTCCATGTCTGTGTATTCTTACGTGTTTGAGGCCATCTCCTGCTAACTCTCTGCCTCTGATGGCGGCTAATGTCTCCGCTCCACTTGCTTTTTCCTTTCTGATTTTAATTTCGTATATATTATTAATCTGTTTCGGATTTTGCCATTCTAGATTAGGTCTGGTGGATTTCGATGCCTTTGACTGGGCTTTTTGTGGCTTCGACAGTGTTTTATTTTCATTATTCTTTTTTGTCGCCGCGACCTCATTGTACGTACAGATCGTATTGGATGTACTTTCGGTCTGTAACTCCACGGTAGTCATCTCGATTCTTCTGCTGATGTCGGTCTGCGTGCTTACATCCATCATCACTGGCCTGGCGAGGACTGCTGGAGAATACTCTCTTGCAATAGGGATTCTATTTTTTGTATTCTCTTATCTGTTTCGTGCTGTATTTGTCCCAATTTTCTGTTTATCATCTCCTCCACCATTGCTTCCGCATTCGTGATGCTCTGGACTTATATAGTATTTGGCATCACGACTGCGGATTTGGCTTTCAGCACCTTTTCTGTTACTATGTCCATTTTCATTAAAATATTCGCGACGCGGTTTCTGTCTGTGGAGATGAATCGATATGTCTTATATTTTAGACAATATCCGTTGGTTACGAGCCTAACTTGCTCAGTCAGATGTCTTGTTCAAAGTCTATCATTTAATTTATATTAAAATTCAGTTCGGTCCCGACCTTCATAGAGTCAAGACGTGTTTTTTCTTTCCCGAAAACGAATCTCCGTAAATATCAAATAAAAATACCCCCTCCGATCAAGGTAAGCAATGTTGGCAATTTTAATTTATTTAGATCAGAAATAAAGGGAGTAGCCTCTGACCGAGTGCAGTTTAAAGCTTTGTCTAACAATAATATTAACGTAACCCTTAACAATGAAACAGACTATAGGAATGTAAAAAAGCATCTCATTGAGATGAAGAAAAACAATTCATTCAATAAACTCGAATATCACACTTATCAGTTAAAAAGTGATAAGTGGTATAGAGTAGTCATTAGAGGATTACCGTCCACAACAGATCAGGACGATATTAAATCAGAATTACGAGCTTGCGGGCACGAAGTAGTGACCGTCACGCCTATAGCGAAAAAGACAACAAATGTAAATGGCGAAAAACAAATTAAAACTTTTCCGTTGTTCTATGTAGACATGACACAAAAGGAAAATAATAAAAAATATATACGACATAAATTATTTACTAGACTGTAGGATAAAAGTTGAACCTCCGAAAAAAATAATAATATACCACAATGCACAAACTGTCAAAATCTTGGACACACTAAAAATTTTTGCAGTAGGGAACCAAGATGTGTGAAATGTGCCGGTAAACATCACACAACTCAGTGCAGAAAACAACGCAATAGTGTAGCGACATGCGTGTTGTGCAATGAAAAAGGTCACCCTGCCAATTATAAAGGATGTGCAGTATATCAAAAAAAAAGAACTCCAGCCAAAGAAAATTACAGCAGAACAACGCTTAAGACAAATTGACAAACTCAAAAACTCTGAAACAACATCTACCGTTGAAAATAAAAAAACTCATGAAACCGTAAGACCATCGGTCAAAAATATAAACGTCAAAATATCAAATGATAAACAAATTGATACGAAACCGCAGAAAGCTGCGGCCAACGAGCCAACTATCGTAGACATGATGAAATTGCTCAAAGAATTCCAGACCGAAATGAGACAGAAATTCAGTCAGTTAGCAGACAGGGTGGAAAAATTGGAGAAATCCGGATTGGGGAAATCTACCCAAAACAAGCTAAAGAGAAATCAAAATGAGTAATTCTTTTTTAAGAATTATAACTTGGAACGCAAACGGACTAAATCAAAGAGTCCGGGAACTAGAATTATTCTTAAAAACAAATAACATAGATATAGCTCTCATATCGGAAACACATTTTTCTAAAAAAAACTACATTAAAATACGGGGTTATGATGCTTACTGGACACTACACCCCAGTGAACGAGCTCGAGGCGGAACAGCTTTAATAATTAAACAAAATATACAACATTTCGAACAAGAAGAGATAAAAAATGAAGAAATACAAGCTACGATAATTAGTATCGAAAAAAACGGTGCTGAAATAAATATTGGCGCTATATATTGTCCACCGAGACATAAAATGACACAACAACAATATAAAGATATCTTTTCAAAATTAGGCCCACGGTTTATTATTGGTGGAGACTTTAATGTTAAACATACAGCTTGGGGTTCACGAATAATAACACATGGAAAAGGAAACGAATTACTCGAAGCCATTAACCTTACAAATTGTAATTATCATTCAGGGCGCGAACCCACTTACTGGCCCACAGACAGTAATAAAGTCCCAGACCTACTGGATTTCTACATTACAAAAGGCATCTCATTAAATCAAATTAGTACAGAAATCTTGTGCGATCTAACATCTGATCATCACACTCCAGTATTGTCAACACTGGGCGCGACAATCCTAAGAAAAGCAAAAAAGCCTAATCTTACCAACAAATATACTGACTGGGACAAATTCGGATTAATACTGCAGGAACAAATCAGTTTAAAAGTAAGACTTAAAACTATAGATGATCTTGAGCAACAAACCAAACATATAACTGAACAAATTCGGTCAGCTGCAAAAGATGCTACCCCAATTGCAAGAGAGAAATCAGAATATGAAGTACTTAACCCCCTCGAAATTAGAGAAATGATAAAAGAAAGACGAAAATCTAGAAGAGTATGGCACAGGACCAGAAATGCTGCTGACAAAACCACGTTTAATAGAATTAGTAATATAAACAGAATTGCTTTCAAAAGTATTTAAGTGAATTAAGCCCACAAGCAGACAAAGATTATTCGCTATGGAAAGCAACTCGAAGATTTAAAAGACCAATTATTCGAGTACCGCCTATTAAAAATGATCGAAATGAATGGGTTCGACGCGACAATGAAAAAGCTGAATTGTTCGCAGAATATTTAGCTAACATTTTTCGGCCTAATGATATATAATCTACCATGGATACATCTCCTATTTATCAACCCGATGTAGATCTAAATCTAATTTCTCCACTGGAAGTTGCCACTGAAATTGATAACCTCAATCCTAAAAAGCACCTGGTATAGATGACATTTCACCTGGATTATTGAAAGAACTGCCACGAAAAGCAATCGTCATGTTGACATATATATTTAATGCCTGTTTAAAGCTGAAGCATGTCCCGGAATGCTTTAAAGTTGCACAAATAATTATGCTCAAAAAACCTGACAAACCTGCAGAACAAGTCGAATCTTACAGGCCTATTTCGCTACTACCTGATATAGCAGTAGCGAAATAGCTATTTGAGAAGCTGATATATAAACGTGTTAAACACTTGGTAACAATACCAGATTTCCAGTTTGGTTTTCGAAATCACCATTCAACTATCGATCAAGTGCACAGAGTAACTGCGGCTATTGAAAGAGCGTTTGAAGAAATGAAATACTGCCCTGCAATATTCCTGGATGTCTCACAAGCTTTTGATCGGGTTTGGCATTTTGGATTAATCTGTAAGATGAGCAAATTGTTACCGCGTAACTATTGTCAATTGCTGGAGTCATATTTATTCGGAAGAAAATTTAGAGTATTGCACGAAATGGCGTTCTCGACATTTAAAAATATCTCGTTGGATTATATTTTATATAGTTTGGAAAAAGTGCAAGTGGCAGTCAACAAAATCTACAAATGGACAAAAGATTGGAAAATTCAACTTAATAGCTCCAAATCTGTCCACATTAATTTTGCATTAAGGCGAAATCATCTTGACGGTAGATTAAATTGGAAGCATCACGTTAGACAAAAAGCAAAACACATTAGAACCAAAATAAAACAACTGTACTGGTTAGTCGGAAGATACTCTCAACTTGATCTAAAATCAAAGAGGTTGATCTATAATACAATTATAAAGCCAATTTGGACCTATGGGGTGCAAATATGGGGTTGCACTAAAAATTCAAATCAGTTAGTCATACAGCGCTGTCAAAACAAGATTCTTCGATTGATTACCAATGCCTATCGCTATGTAACCAATGAAGAACTGCACGATGACCTGGAAATCAAATGGATTTGCGAAGTTGTGCAGGATTTCGCCTTGAAACACGAAGGAAGATTACTAAATCATTCTAACGTGGAAGCAATACAACTGCTGGACAACGCACAGGATGTCAAGAGATTGAAACGAACAAAACCATACGAACTTGTGTGAACATTTAGTGTGTATTATTAGTGTAAACTATAGCTATAAGTTAATAATTAATAAATAATTGTAATTTTATAATTGATGAATACATACTGATGTATTTTCTCGCACTCGTCTTGCTTGCTAATTAATCCAAGCACATAGGAAAAGTAGTAATAAATTAATTGTAATAATAATAATAATTAAGATTGTACTAAGCGTATCTAATAAAGATGTTATAAAAAAGAACATTAATTTATTTCATTAATTTAGAGTAGAATATGGTAGAATATAATATAATTTTTAAAATATTTTTTTAAAGATATTGATGACAATTTTACGGTTTTCCACTTTTGAAATTCCTATCCTTTGATTGCTTAAGTTCATGCTAGATGTCGCGCGCCGCTTGTTCTCTTTCTCTAGTTAATATTTTCGCAATTAATTTGTAGATTTTGTAGATTATTTCTTATATTCCCGTTTTGATTATCTTTTCCTTTTATTAATTAAATTAGAATTACCTGTAATTTATGTTGTTGGATATTGTTTTCGTCTCTCATTCTGGAGAATTGACGTACCCGCATGGGAGGTTATGTCTTCGTTCTGTTTATACGTTTTGTTTATTTTATTTTATTATTGTTGTGTTTTTAGGTTTTCTTATGGATTAGGCCGATCTTGTGTGATTTGGCGACCTACGACTTGTTTGTTTTACCCCCTCACACCACTTGGAGATTTTGTCGGACACCATCTGTGTCACTAGGAAATTTGCTTGTGCTTGACGATTGAATACAACCAGACTAGGATTGTACTTTTGTATGAATATTTGGTATTATTTCAGGGTGAGCTTAGATATCATCTTTATCCGCCTTTTCTTATTCGGAATTGATTAATTAGATGACCCTTGTGTTTTGATTTTGTAAGGCATGAAGTCCACTGAGATTACCACTCCGTGGGACGGTGAAGTGACGCCATAAATATGTTTTGATGTTGTTTAACTACCTTTGTTTTATTTTATTTTCTTGTTAGTTATTTTCCCACCAGGATATCAGCAGTGTATTTATGTTTTTTCTATTTTTTAGGTTATCTGCGTCCAGATTCTTTGGCAGAATTGACCGTGATTTATTTGGATATGATATATCCGGAGCTATCCGTGGCACCATGCAGCCCTTCTGTACTCGATGATTAAACGCTATCAGATTAGGATTTTACTTTTGCTTGGGTACTTTCGGGTATGTTGAATATTATATTTGTTTTTATTAGACTTATCTGTTCGAAAATGTATTAATTAGATGACTTATGTGTTTTGATTTGCAAGGTATGAGGTCTATTCAGATTACAACCCCGTGGGTCGGTGCAGTAACTTCGTGAATGTGTTTCATATTGTTCAACTACTTTTATTGCCAATCATCCTCCCATAGGGATATCAACAGTTTATTTATGATTTTTTATGTTTTAGGTTAGGAATTCTTTGGCAGAGTTGATGGAATTGATTGTGTCCTAGTGGTGGAAAGCATTTTGGGACTATTGATACTATGAATTTGCTAGTTTTCTACACCATAAGATGAGTGTTATTTGTCTTGTTTTATGAGGTGTGTCTCTGTCCTTTGAATGATTGTTTTAGATGATTGTGTTTTATGCAAAGGTTGTTAGGAGGTTATTTTGCGAAGATAGATACGACCTTGACGATATGAGATGATATGAATTTATGCCATCTCATTTGGTAAATTAGAAAATTTGTATTTCTTCATGGATTTTGATATTATTTGTCTATTTGAGCAGTCCTTAACCCCATTTACTTATTCTCTTTATTTTTAGGTAGGTTGGGCGACAAAACGAGACTCCTATGATTGTGTATGTGATGAAGGTGCGGATCTGTAGTGTTATTGCTCAAACTAAAGAAAACCATCAGCACCTCTCGATCTTCTCCATGCCATTTTACATGATTGAAGCATATTCTCCCATGCTCGTCGTTCCGGATGGTCAGCTTATTTTAATTGTTTAATGGTTCCTATAATTTGCCTTTTTTTCTTTCTTATTATTATTATATTAATTACTTAATGATGCTCTTATTATAGCAACCATTATTTTGACTTAAAAAGTTATGTAATAGTTGCATGCAGTAGCGCTAACATCTAATAATAGTATGCCTAATATTAATCATTTTGAATGTCTATTTGTGGGATTGTGGAATTGTCTGTGCCTATCTCTATGTTTCTAAAATAGCATCTCTTATATGTATAGAGAGTTATCTTGACATAGCTATTATTCGTATTGTGCTTTATTGGTTTAATTAATAATGAGGGTTTATATTACTGATTTCTTCTTGTTGTTTTTGTTATTATCAGTTGTCAGTTCTGGGATTGCTGGACTTCAGCGATATTTTCTTCTTCATTAATAACTTTGTTTGCCCAATCATTCAATATTTCAATTTTCTTCTTGTTTGTTTTGTTGAGTGCATTTCTCATTTCCATCTGATCATTCGGAATTTTATAAAGATCTCTGGCGCTCAACCTTTCGGCGTTTGTGCATTCATTTATGATGACTATCTTTTTGATCTTGGCTGCATCCGCATACTCCTTCCGTGATTTCCAGTCTGAATCTCTTGATGTATGCTTCCATGTTTCCATGGTTTGTTATCAGTTGCACTACTTTTCGGTTTAGCTCTAAACTTTAAAACCCTACTGTTTTGCAGTGCTTGTAAGTGTTGACGGCATGCATATCGCCATGTTTTTCTTCTAGTATTCTTATGGCTTCTTGTACGGCTAGAAATTCAGCTACTCTCTGTTAATTCCATTTTCTTCTAGCCTGATGCATGCCTCTTCCTCCGTCCCGTCGCTCCTGCTTTTTCCTGCTTCACATTAGCATCCATCCATACCTTCGCTATGTGTCTTCCTATCTCGTACTGCTCGGTCCCCAACGAATCCACGGTTTTTCTCATGGCCAGCACATGTATTTTTACTCCGGCCTTGGCGGGCCTGGTGTATAACCGCATTTTTCTGCCGCTCATGCTCTTGCTTCGGCTTCTATTGGTAGAGGAACTACTCCTGCGATTACGTGTAGCGCGCTCGTCGGTGCTGTTTTAAACGCGCCGGTGATTAGTATTGGGGCGTATCTTTGAATCGCGTTTAGCTTCCTCTGAGTGTGTACTTTATTTACGTACCGTCCCCATTTCTCGGACCCTTATAATATGGCTGGCTTTACGACTCTCTCGTATACATTTTTCATTATGTCCCTTACCTTATTTCCGTCCGTTTTGGCGACGACGGTTTCGACCTTTTCTTCTTCAGATGGTTAATGTATATTTTTGTCTTATCCAATATTACTCCCAATTACCCCATCTGGTCTTTAGGAGTTATGATTTCTTCGTTTAATTTAATTCCTATCTTCGGAAATCTGGTCCTCCTGGTCATTTCTTCTTTTCTTCAATTATTCCATCGTAAAGGGGATCTCCTTTGGATATATCATAGCTTCCGATTTTTCTATATTGTAATGTGCTCTTGAATATCCTTTCCATTCTAAGCATTTGCGCCAGCATTTGTTCCATTCTTCTTTAATTTCAGTAGGTGTTCGATGGCTGATTGCGATGATTTGGTCGTCGGCGAACGTTTGTGCTCTCACATGTGTCTGTTGTGTGTCAATATCAGCTATCTTATCGAACCAGGAGTTGATATTAATCAACCATAGAGTCGGGCCTATGCTCGACCCTTGTGGGCACCCCTTCTCTATTCCGAACTCGATTTTGTTACTGATTACCGATCTTTCAGTTAGGAAACTTGCAACTGAACGTATCATTTTCTAGTTAATTGCTGCTTTCATTTCATTTAATACAGTAACTTGTGTTGCTGTATTGAAAGCATTTTTTAGATCTAAAACCACAACCAGCACATGTCTTGCGTTCTTCTGTTCCGACTCAACCCAGTTCTTTAGGTCTCGTATGGCTTCTATGGTGCTTTTACCACTTCTGAATCCGTACTGCATTGGGTGGTGTATATTGTTCTTCTCACAAATCGCCTGCAATCTCCTATTCAATATTTTGTCATATACATTCCCCAGGGTCGACAGTAGTTTGATTGGCCTTTGTTCTCCGGACTTCTTCCTTAACCAGCAAAGGTTTGCTGTTTTCCATACCTTGGGGAAGTATCCCGCGTTGTAGCGATTTCTGTAGAGTGTCAACAATTCTTGTTTCTTTATCTCTCAGGTTCGTTTCACTACTTCGTGTGGAATATTGTCCTTGCCGCTCGCCTTGTTGTTTTTTAAGTTCATTATGACCCAGTCTAGTTCAGCTTCTTGTATTTCTTCTTCGTCTTCTTCTTGTTTGCTCCATTCTCCATTGGTGACCCTTGTCATGATCCTTACAAGTTGTTCTTTTTCTTCCTCCTCTTGTTTTGGATGATATTTTTCTACCTTTTCTTTCTCCAGGTTATACATATTGCCCGGTTCGGCATCTTCCATTATTTCAACTATTTGCCCCCTGCTGACTCCTAGAGTCTTTATTATTTTCCAGACTCTATGCCATGGTTCAATGTCGAATGTGTTTTCTATTTATAATTATTTCTTCTACATGCTTCTTCTTCTTTTCTTTGACAAGCTTCTTGAATGCTCGCTTCATTACTCCATAGGGAGTGAGGGAATCACGAGGTCGGTCTTATCCCCGTCTTCTCGTCTGATCGAATCGGCTTTTCTTCTAAGTTCCAATTTCTTCTGTTGGCGTTCTCCATCCCATCATTCGTTGTCTTGTTTTATTATTATGGTGGTTGTTTTTAACAGTTTAGTAGATTTCTTGAAAGCTGCTTGCATTTGCTCCGCTTGTTTTTCAATTTCGTCTATTTGCATCGTCGCCCTTATTTCTGTGCTCGCGACTAGCAACCCGTCAGTGACTCTTTGCCAGCTGGTCCCGTGATAATCAAACTTTTTCTTCGATGTCTTATTTCTCTGGGGTTTACCCTCTATTTCGAAGAGGATGTGTTTGTGGTCGCTTAGTGTCTCTTCAGTTTCTTGTACCGTCCAGTTGATCACGTTCACTTCTCGTCACTCATCAATGTTGCTGTTTCCCCTACTACTGATAAAGGTGGGAGCTGTTTGTTCATTCTGCACTAATTCCAGTCGGTATGATATGGTCTAGATTATCAGATTTGAACCTTTGTTGTTATACAATAAACATAGTGTCGTTGGCATTAAAATCACCAGCTACTATCCATTTCTTCTGGTATTTCTGCCATTGTTCTTCTTTTTCTTCTAAGCAATTTATGTTGTCTCCTGTCTGATGCGCGTATACGTTGGTGATTAGTAAATCGCAGTCTAATAGTTTGACTATGACTTTGTCCGGTCCCGACATTTCTTAGTTCTTGTTGTATGTAATGTATCTGCTTGTGCCCGAATCTGCTGCATTTATAGCATAGTAGAATTGCGTTGAAATCATCAACGAATTGTCTCAAGTACCTTACAAAGACTTTGCCCTTTTTTAACACTGCTCTGTATATGCTGGGAATTGTTTCGATTATAACGTTGTTTCTTTCTGGGTTTTTGCATATATATTTCTTTACTACCTTGATGATTTCTTCTGGTTCTTCGTTGTTGTCAGTCTTTTTTCTTTCTTCTTGGATGATGTCCATATTCTCTTCGTTTTGATCAGCCAGATCTTCTATTATTTGTTCGTCTGTGATCTCCCTGGATACCCCTGTGATTCTGAATTTGGGACGTTTTTCACTATTATCGATTTTGATACCATGTACAGAGCTTATTTTTTCTATCAGGTCTTTCTTTTGTTTCTGATCTTTACAGATCAGTGATACCAGTCCATGTCTGTGTATTCTTACGTGTTTGAGGCCATCTCCTGCTAACTCTCTGCCTCTGATGGCGGCTAATGTCTCCGCTCCACTTGCTTTTTCCTTTCTGATTTTAATTTCGTATATATTATTAATCTGTTTCGGATTTTGCCATTCTAGATTAGGTCTGGTGGATTTCGATGCCTTTGACTGGGCTTTTTGTGGCTTCGACAGTGTTTTATTTTCATTATTCTTTTTTGTCGCCGCGACCTCATTGTATGTACAGATCGTATTGGATGTACTTTCGGTCTGTAACTCCACGGTAGTCATCTCGATTCTTCTGCTGATGTCGGTCTGCGTGCTTACATCCATCATCACTGGCCTGGCGAGGACTGCTGGAGAATACTCTCTTGCAATAGGGATTCAATTTTTTGTATTCTCTTATCTGTTTCGTGCTGTATTTGTCCCAATTTTCTGTTTATCATCTCCTCCACCATTGCTTCCGCATTCGTGATGCTCTGGACTTATATAGTATTTGGCATCACGACTGCGGATTTGGCTTTCAGCACCTTTTCTGTTACTATGTCCATTTTCATTAAAATATTCGCGACGCGGTTTCTGTCTGTGGAGATGAATCGATATGTCTTATATTTTAGACAATATCTGTTGGTTACGAGCCTAACTTGCTCAGTCAGATGTCTTGTTCAAAGTCTATCATTTAATTTATATTAAAATTCAGTTCGGTCCCGACCTTCATAGAGTCAAGACGTGTTTTTTCTTTCCCGAAAACGAATCTCCGTAAATATCAAATAAAAATATATCTATATATTTTTTACGGCCAATTTCTGTTAACGGTTTCAAAGAACTCCCAGGTTCGGGATACGGTGAAACGGCCAACCCAACGTGAAGGAAGTAAAAGACTCAAACTCTCAAACAAAAGACGTTCTACGTTTTCCAGAAAAGGGAAAAAGTGAAAGTTAGTGAACAGTCTGACTGGACCGAAGTAACAAACAAGAAGGATCAAATGAGGAAGAAGTCTCAGATGACGCCATCGCCAATCGCAAAAAGTGGTACAAATATTAAAAAAAAGAAGCAAGAAAACAAAATCCCTCTGCCCCCTCCGATCAAGGTAAGCAATGTTGGCAATTTTAATTTATTTAGATCAGAAATAAAGGGAGTAGCCTCTGACCGAGTGCAGTTTAAAGCTTTGTCTAACAATAATATTAACGTAACCCTTAACAATGAAACAGACTATAGGAATGTAAAAAAGCATCTCATTGAGATGAAGAAAAACAATTCATTCAATAAACTCGAATATCACACTTATCAGTTAAAAAGTGATAAGTGGTATAGAGTAGTCATTAGAGGATTACCGTCCACAACAGATCAGGACGATATTAAATCGGAATTACGGGCTTGCGGGCACGAAGTAGTGACCGTCACGCCTATAGCGAAAAAGACAACAAATGTAAATGGCGAAAAACAAATTAAAACTTTTCCGTTGTTCTATGTAGACATGACACAAAATATATACGACATAAATTATTTACTAGACTGTAGGATAAAAGTGGAACCTCCGAAAAAAAATAATAATATACCACAATGCACAAACTGTCAAAATCTTGGACACACTAAAAATTTTTGCAGTAGGGAACCAAGATGTGTGAAATGTGCCGGTAAACATCACACAACTCAGTGCAGAAAACAACGCAATAGTGTAGCGACATGCGTGTTGTGCAATGAAAAAGGTCACCCTGCCAATTATAAAGGATGTGCAGTATATCAAAAAAAAAAGAACTCCAGCCAAAGAAAATTACAGCAGAACAACGCTTAAGACAAATTGACAAACTCAAAAACTCTGAAACAACATCTACCGTTGAAAATAAAAAAACTCATGAAACCGTAAGACCATCGGTCAAAAATATAAACGTCAAAATATCAAATGATAAACAAATTGATACGAAACCGCAGAACGCTGCGGCCAACGAGCCAACTATCCTCGACATGATGAAATTGTTCAAAGAATTCCAGACCGAAATGAGACAGAAATTCAGTCAGTTAGCAGACAGGGTGGAAAAATTGGAGAAATCCGAATTGGGGAAATCTACCCAAAACAAGCTAAAGAGAAATCAAAATGAGTAATTCTTTTTTAAGAATTATAACTTGGAACGCAAACGGACTAAATCAAAGAGTCCGGGAACTAGAATTATTCTTAAAAACATATAACATAGATATAGCTCTCATATCGGAAACACATTTTTCTAAAAAAAACTACATTAAAATACGGGGTTATGATGCTTACTGGACACTACACCCCAGTGAACGAGCTCGAGGCGGAACAGCTTTAATAATTAAACAAAATATACAACATTTCGAACAAGAAGAGATAAAAAATGAAGAAATACAAGCTACGTTAATTAGTATCGAAAAAAACGGGGCTGAAATAAATATTGGCGCTATATATCGTCCACCGAGACATAAAATGACACAACAACAATTTAAAGATATCTTTTCAAAATTAGGCCCACGGTTTATTATTGGTGGAGACTTTAATGTTAAACGTACAGCTTGGGGTTCACGAATAATAACACCTGGAAAAGGAAACGAATTACTCGAAGCCATTAACCTTACAAATTGTAATTATCATTCAGGGCGCGAACCCACTTACTGGCCCACAGACAGTAATAAAGTCCCAGACCTGCTGGATTTCTACATTACAAAAGGCATCTCATTAAATCATATTAGTACAGAAAGCTTGTGCGATCTAACATCTGATCACACTCCAGTATTGTTAACACTGGGCGCGACAATCCTAAGAAAAGCAAAAAAGCCTAATCTTACCAACAAATATACTGACTGGGACAAATTCAGATTAATACTGCAGGAACAAATCAGTTCAAAAGTAAGACTTAAAACTATAGATGATCTTGAGCAACAAACCAAACATATAACCGAAACAAATTCGGTCAGCTGCAAAAGATGCTACCCCAATTGCAAGAGAGAAATCAGAATATGAAGTACTTTACCCCCTCGAAATTAGAGAAATGATAAAAGAAAGACGAAAAGCTAGAAGAGTATGGCACAGGACCAGAAATGCTGCTGACAAAACCACGTTTAATAGAATTAGTAATCAGACAAATCAAAAGATCAAAGAATATAAACAGAATTGCTTTCAAAAGTATTTAAGTGAATTAAGCCCACAAGCAGACAAAGATTATTCGCTATGGAAAGCAACTCGAAGATTTAAAAGACCAATTATTCGAGTACCGCCTATTAAAAATAATCGAAATGAATGGGTTCGACGCGACAATGAAAAAGCTGAATTGTTCGCAGAATATTTAGCTAACATTTTTCGGCCAAATGATATATAATATACCATGGATACATCTCCTATTTATCAACCCGATATAGATCTAAATCTAATTTCTCCACTGGAAGTTGCCACTGAAATTGATAACCTCAATCCTAAAAAGGCACCTGGTATTGATGACATTTCACCTGGATTATTGAAAGAACTGCCACGAAAAGCAATCATCATGTTGACATATATATTTAATGCCTGTTTAAGGCTGAAGCATGTCCCGGAATGCTTTAAAGTTGCACAAATAATTATGCTCAAAAAACCTGACAAACCTGCAAGTCGACAAGTCGAATCTTACAGGCCTGTTTCGCTACTACCTGCAATATCAAAGCTATTTGAGAAGCTGATATATAAACGTGTTAAACACTTGGTAACAATACCAGATTTCCAGTTTGGTTTTCGACATCACCATTCAACTATCGATCAAGTGCACAGAGTAACTGCGGCTATTGAAAGAGCGTTTGAAGAAAAGAAATACTGCCCTGCAATATTCCTGGATGTCTCACAAGCTTTTGATCGGGTTTGGCATTTTGGTTAATCTGTAAGATGAGCAAATTGTTACCGCGTAACTATTGTCAATTGCTGGAGTCATATTTATTCGGAAGAAAATTTAGAGTATCGCACGAAATGGCGTTCTCGACATTTAAAAATATCTCGGCTGGAGTTCCACAAGGTAGCGTCTTAGGACCTCTCCTGTATCTGCTTTACACTGCTGACATTCCAACAACAAAAGAAACACTTCTTGGAACCTTTGCTGATGACACAGTTATTATGGCAAAAGATATATCTCTGCCTAGGGCAATAGAAAAAGTGCAAGTGGCAGTCAACAAAATCTACAAATGGACAAAAGATTGGAAAATTCAACTTAATAGCTCCAAATCTGACCACGTTAAAATTGCATGAAGGCGAAATAATAAAAACTTAATTATATCACTCAATGGATGCCCGATTCCTCAAGCAGAATCAGCAAAATACCTTGGAATCCATCTTGACGGTAGATAAATTGGAAGCATTACGTTAGACAAAAAGCAAAACACATTAGAACCAAAATAAAACAACTGTACTGGTTAGTCGGAAGATACTCTCAACTTGATCTAAAATCAAAGAGGTTGATCTATAATACAATTATAAAGCCAATTTGGACCTATGGGGTGCAAATATGGGGTTGCACTAAAAATTCAAATCAGTTAGTCATACAGCGCTGTCAAAACAAGATTCTTCGATTGATTACCAATGCCTATCGCTATGTAACCAATGAAGAACTGCACGATGACCTGGAAATCAAATGGATTTGCGAAGTTGTGCAGGATTTCGCCTTGAAACACGAAAGAAGATTACTAAATCATTCTAACGTGGAAGCAATACAAGTGCTGGACAGCGCACAGGATGTCAAGAGATTGAAACGAACAAAACCATACGAACTTGTGTGAATATTTAGTGTGTATTATTAGTGTAAACTATAGCTATAAGTTAATAATTAATAAATAATTGTAATTTTATAATTGAGGAATACATACTGATATATTTTCTCGCACTCGTCTTGCTTGCTAATTAATCCAAGCACATAGGAAAAGTAGTAATAAATTAATTGTAATAATAATAACAATTAAGATTGTACTAAGCGTATCTAATAAAGATGTTATAAAAAAAATTAAATTTATTTCATTAATTTAGAGTAGAATATAATATAATTTTTAAAATATTTTTTTAAAGATATTGTTGACAATTTTACGGTTTTCCACTTTTGAAATTCCTATCCTTTGATTGCTTAAGTTCATGCTAGATGTCGCGCGCCACTTGTTCTCTTTCTCTAGTTAATATTTTCGCAATTAATTTGTAGATTTTGTAGATTATTTCTTATATTCCCGTTTTGATTACTATCTTTTCCTTTTATTAATTAAATTAGATTACCCGTAATTTATGTTGTTGGATATTGTTTTCGTCTCCCATTCAGGAGAATTGACATACCCGCATGGGAGGTTATGTCTTCGTTCTGTTTATACGTTTTGTTTATTTTATTTTATTATTGTTGTGTTTTTAGGTTTTCTTATGGATTAGGCCGATCTTGTGTGATTTGGCGACCTACGACTTGTTTGTTTTACCTCCTCACACCACTTGGAGATTTTGTCGGACACCATCTGTGTCACTAGGAAATTTGCTTGTGCTTGACGATTGAATACCACCAGACTAGGATTGTACTTTTTTTATGAATATTTGGTATTATTTCAGGGTGAGTTTAGATATCATCTTTATCCGCCTTTTCTTATTCGGAATTGATTAATTAGATGACCCTTGTGTTTTGATTTTGTAAGGCATGAAGTCCACTGAGATTACCACTCCGTGGGACGGTGAAGTGACGCCGTAAATATGTTTTGATGTTGTTTAACTACCTTTGTTTTATTTTATTTTCTTGCTTGTTATTTTCCCACCAGGATATCAGCAGTGTATTTATGTTTTTTCTATTTTTTAGATTATCTGCGTCCAGATTCTTTGCCAGAACTGACCGTGATTTATTTGGAGATGATATATCCGAAGCTATCCGTGGCACCATGCAGCCCTTCTGTACTCGATGATTAAACGCTATCAGATTAGGATTTTACTTTTGCTTGGGTACTTTCGGGTATGTTGAATATTATATTTGTTTTTATTAGACTTATCTGTTCGAAAATGTATTAATTAGATGACTTATGTGTTTTGATTTGCAAGGTATGAGGTCTATTGAGATTACAACCCCGTGGGTCGGTGCAGTAACTTCGTGAATGTGTTTCATATTGTTCAACTACTTTTATTGCCAATCATCCTCCCATAGGGATATCAACAGTTTATTTATGATTTTTTATGTTTTAGGTTAGGAATTCTTTGGCAGAGTTGATGGAATTGATTGTGTCCTAGTGGTGGAAAGCATTTTGGGACTATTGATACTATGAATTTGCTAGTTTTCTACACCATAAGATGAGTATTATTTGTCTTGTTTTATGAGGTGTGTCTCTGTCCTTTGAATGATTGTTTTAGATGATTGTGTTTTATGCAAAGGTTGTTAGGAGGTTATTTTGCGAAGATAGATACGACCATGACGATATGAGATGATATGAATTTATGCCATCTCATTTGGTAAATTAGAAAATTTGTATTTCTTCATGGATTTTGATATTATTTGTCTATTTGAGCAGTCCTTAACCCCATTTACTTATTCTCTTTATTTTTAGGTAGGTTGGGCGACAAAACGAGACTACTATGATTGTGTATGTGATGAAGGTGCGGATCTGTAGTGCTATTGCTCACACTAAAGCAAACCATCAGCACCTCTCGATCTTCTCCATGCCATTTTACATGATTGAAGCATATTCTCCCATGCTCGTCGTTCCGGATGGTCAGCTTATTTTAATTGTTTAATGGTTCCTATAATTTGGCTTTTTTTTCTTGCTTATTATTATTATATTAATTACTTAATGATGCTTTTATTATAGCAACCATTATTTTGACTTAAAAAACTATGTAATAGTTGCATGCAGTAGCACTAACATCTAATAATAGTATGCCTAATATTAATCATTTTGAATGTCTATTTGTGGGATTGTGGAATTGTCTGTGCCTATCTCTATGTTTCTCAAGGGGCATCTCTTATATGTATAGAGAGTTATCTTGACATAGCTATTATTCGTATTGTGCTTTATTGGTTTAATTAATAATGAGGGTTTATATTACTGATTTCTTCTTGTTGTTTTTGTTATTATCAGTTGTCAGTTCTGGGATTGCTGGACTTCAGCGATATTTTCTTCATTAATAACTTTGTTTGCCCAATCATTCAATATTTCAATTTTCTTCTTGTTTGTTTTGTTGAGTGCATTTCTCATTTCCATCTGATCATTCGGAATTTTATAAAGATCTCTGGCGCTCAACCTTTCGGCGTTTGTGTATTCATTTATGATGACTATCTTTTTGATCTTGGCTGCATCCGCATACTTCTTCCGTGATTTCCAGTCTGAATCTCTTGATGTATGCTTCCATGTTTCCATGGTTTGTTATCAATTGCACTACTTTTCGGTTTAGCTCTAAACTTTCAAACCCTACTGTTTTGCAGTGCTTGTAAGTGTTGACGGCATGCATATCGCCATGTTTTTCTTCTAGTATTCTTATGGCTTCTTGTACGGCTAGAAATTCAGCTACTCTCTGTTAATTCCATTTTCTTCTAGCCCGATGCATGCCTCTTCCTCCGTCCCGTCGCTCCTGCTTTTTCCTGCTTCACATTAGCATCCATCTATACCTTCGCTATGTGTCTTCCTATCTCGTACTGCTCGGTCCCCAACGAATCCACAGTTTTTCTCATGGCCAGCACATGTATTTTTACTCCGGCCTTGGCGGGCCTGGTGTATAACCGCATTTTTCTGCCGCTCATGCTCTTGCTTCGGCTTCTATTGGTAGAGGAACTACTCCTGCGGTTACTTGTAGCGCGCTCGTCGGTGCTGTTTTAAACGCGCCGGTGATTAGTATTGGGGCGTATCTTTGAATCGCGTTTAGCTTCCTCTGAGTGTGTACTTTATTTACGTACCGTCCCCATTTCTCGGACTCTTATAATATGGCTGGCTTTACGACTCTCTCGTATACATTTTTAATTATGTCCCTTACCTTAATTCCGTACTTCCTGCTTATGGGTCCCGCCGTTTTGGCGACGACGGTTTCGACCTTTTCTTTAATCGCATTCGGATGGTTAATGTATATTTTTGTTTTATCCAATATTACTCCCAATTACCTCATCTGGTCTTTAGGAGTTATGATTTCTTCGTTTAATTTAATTCCTATCTTCGGAAATCTGGTCCTTCTGAGTACTATTGGGATTTATCTCTTGCGGTCATTTCTTCTTTTCTTCAATTCTTCCATCGTAAAGGGGATCTCCTTTGGATATATCATAGCTTCCGATTTTTCTATATTGCAATGTGCTCTTGAATATTCTTTCCATTCTAATCATTTGCGCCAGCATTTGTTCCATTCTTCTTTAATTTCAGTAGGTGTTCGATGGCTGATTGCGATGATTTGGTCGTCGGCGAACGTTTGTGCTCTCACATGTGTCTGTTGTGTGTCAATATCAGCTATCTTATCGGACCAGGAGTTGATATTAATCAACCATAGGGTCGGGCCTATGCTCGACCCTTGTGGGCACCCCTTCTCTATTCCGAACTCGATTTTGTTGCTGATTACCTGTTGTTTTTTAAGTTCATTATGACCCAGTCTAGTTCAGCTTCTTGTATTTCTTCTTCGTCTTCTTCTTGTTTGCTCCATTCTCCATTGGTGACCCTTGTCGTGATCCTTACAAGTTGTTCTTTTTCTTCCTCCTCTTGTTTTGGATGATATTTTTCTACCTTTTCTTTCTCCAGGTTATACATATTGCCCGGTTCGGCATCTTCCATTATTTCAACTATTTTCCCCCTGCTGACTCCTAGAGTCTTTATTTATTTTCCAGACTCTATGCCATGGTTCAATGTCGAATGTGTTTTCTATTTATAATTATTTCTTCTACATGCTTCTTCTTCTTTTCTTTGACAAGCTTCTTGAATGCTCGCTTCATTACTCCATAGGGAGTGAGGGAATCACGAGGTCGGTCTTATCCCCGTCTTCTCGTCTGATCGAATCAGCTTTTCTTCTAAGTTCCAATTTCTTCTGTTGGCGTTCTCCATCCCATCATTCGTTGTCTTGGTTGTTTTTAACAGTTTAGTAGATTTCTTGAAAGCTGCTTGCATTTGCTCCGCTTGTTTTTCAATTTCGTCTATTTGCATCGTCGCCCATATTTCTGTGCTCGCGACTAGCAACCCGTCAGTGACTCTTTGCCAGCTGGTCCCGTGATAATCAAACTCTTTCTTCGATGTCTTATTTCTCTGGGGTTTACCCTCTATTTCGAAGAGGATGTGTTTGTGGTCGCTTAGTGTCTCTTCAGTTTCTTGTACCGTCCAGTTGATCACGTTCACTTCTCGTCACTCATCAATGTTGCTGTTTCCACTACTACTGATAAAGGTGGGAGCTGTTTGTTCATTCTGCACTAATTCCAGTCGGTATGATATGGTCTAGATTATCAGATTTGAACCTTTGTTGTTATACAATAAACATAAAGTGTGCTTGGCATTAAAATCACCAGCTAATATCCATTTCTTCTGGTATTTCTGCCATTGTTCTTCTTTTTCTTCTAAGCAATTTATGTTGTCTCCTGTCTGATGCGCGTATACGTTGGTGATTAGTAAATCGCAGTCTAATAGTTTGACTATGACTTTGTCCGGTCCCGACATTTCTTAGTTCTTGTTGCTGGTTCTCGCACCAAGATTATGTCGTATTTTTCTTTGTCGGCTTTCGCTCTCATGAGCGTGCTGGCCTGGATGCCTTTTTCGATGTTTATCTGTAGGATTTTTAGAGCCATTTCTGTTTCATTTCTTCGATGGCTTCTTCTTTTCTTTTCTTGTATATTGGACAGGTTCTATCATTTACTCTATTGTCGGAGTTTACCTCCGGTGCTCCTGCTCATTTGCAGTTCGCACAATTCGTGGTGCTACTCTTGCAGTCCCTTCCCCCGTGCGGTCCTGCACATATAAAACAACACTGTGCGCTTCTACAATGTATCTGCTTGTGCCCGAATCTGCTGCATTTATAGCATAGTAGAATTGCGTTGAAATCATCAACGAATTGTCTCAAGTACCCTACAAAGACTTTGCCCTTTTTTAACACTGCTCTGTATATGCTGGGAATTGTTTCGATTATAACGTTGTTTCTTTCTGGGTTTTTGCATATATATTTCTTTACTACCTTGATGATTTCTTCTGGTTCTTCGTTGTTGTCAGTCTTTTTTCTTTCTTCTTGGATGATGTTCATATTCTCTTCGTTTTGATCAGCCAGATCTTCTATTATTTGTTCGTCTGTGATATCCCTGGATACCCCTGGGATTCTGAATTTGGGACGTTTTTCACTATTATCGATTTTGATACCATGTACAGAGCTTATTTTTTCTATCAGGTCTTTCTTTTGTTTCTGGTCTTTACAGATCAGTGATACCAGTCCATGTCTGTGTACTCTTACGTGTTTGAGGCCATCTCCTGCTAACTCTTTACGGGTTAGCTTGCCTCTGATGGCGGCCAATGTCTCCGCGCCACTTGCTTTTTCCTTTCTGATTTTAATTTCGTATATATTATTAATCTGTTTCGGATTTTGCCATTCTAGATTAGGTCTGGTGGATTTCGATGCCTTTGACTGGGCTTTTTGTGGCTTCGACAGTGTTTTATTTTCATTATTCTTTTTTGTCGCCGCGACCTCATTGTACGTACAGATCGTATTGGATGTACTTTCGGTCTGTAACTCCACGGTAGTCATCTCGATTCTTCTGCTGATGTCGGTCTGCGTGCTTACATCCATCATCACTGGCCTGGCGAGGACTGCTGGAGAATACTCTCTTGCAATAGGGATTCTATTTTTTGTATTCTCTTGTCTGTTTCGTGCTGTATTTGTCCCAATTTTCTGTTTATCATCTCCTCCACCATTGCTTCCGCATTCGTGATGCTCTGGACTTATATAGTATTTGGCATCACGACTGCGGATTTGGCTTTCAGCACCTTTTCTGTTACTATGTCCATTTTCATTAAAATATTCGCGACGCGGTTTCTGTCTGTGGAGATGAATCGATATGTCTTATATTTTAGACAATATCTGTTGGTTACGAGCCTAACTTGCTCAGTCAGATGTTTTGTTCAAAGTCTATCATTTAATTTATATTAAAATTCAGTTCGGTCCCGACCTTCATAGAGTCAAGACGTGTTTTTTCTTTCCCGAAAACGAGTCTCCGTAAATATCAAATAAAAATATTTCTATATATTTTCTACGGTCAATTTCTGTTAAGGGTTTCAAAGAACTCCCAGGTTCGGGATACGGTGAAACGGCCAACCCAACGTGAAGGAAATAAAAGACTCAAACTCTCAAACAAAAGACGTTCTACGTTTTCCAGAAAAGGGAAAAAGTGAAAGTTAGTGAAAAAAACATTTAATTATAACATCATGGACAACAACATGGATTTGAATATATTATTGAAAGAAAACAAGGAATTAAGAATGAATAATGAGCGTCTGAACCAACAACTGTTGCAATTATCTAAGGATATGGCTGCTATCCGTTTGCAACTGCAAGGTCACACGCAAGATACACCAAAAAGGCATACTAATTATGCAGAAGACTACTACACGGATGAAGACGAACTAGCATTAGAGGTAGGGGAACAGTCTGACTGGACCGAAGTAACAAACAAGAAGGATAAAAAGAGGAAGAAGTCTCAGATGATGCCATCGCCAATCGCAAAAACTGGTATAAATATTAAAAAAAAGAAGCAAGAAAACAAAATCCCTCTGACCCCTCCGATCAAGGTAAGCAATGTTGGCAATTTTAATTTATTTAGATCAGAAATAAAGGGAGTAGCCTCTGACCGAGTGCAGTTTAAAGCTTTGTCTAACAATGATATTAACGTAACCCTTAACAATGAAACAGACTATAGGAATATAAAAAAGCATCTCATTGAGATGAAGAAAAACAATTCATTCAATAAACTCGAATATCACACTTATCAGTTAAAAAGTGATAAGTGGTATAAAGTAGTCATTAGAGGATTACCGTCCACAACAGATCAGGACGATATTAAATCGGAATTACGGGTTTGCGGGCACGTCACGCCTATAGCGAAAAAGACTATAAAGAAAAAGACAACAAATGTAAATGGCGAAAAACAAATTAAAACTTTTCCGTTGTTCTATGTAGACATGACACAAAAGGAAAATAATAAAAATATATACGACATAAATTATTTACTAGACTGTAGGATAAAAGTGGAACCTCCGAAGAAAAATAATAATATACCACAATGCACAAACTGTCAAAATCTTGGACACACTAAAATTTTTGCAGTAGGGAACCAAGATGTGTGAAATGTGCCGGTAAACATCACACAACTCAGTACAGAAAACAACGCAATAGTGTAGCGACATGCGTGTTGTGCAATGAAAAAGGTCACCCTGCCAATTATAAAGGATGTGCAGTATATCAAAAAAAAAGGACTCCAGCCAAAGAAAATTACAGCAGAACAACGCTTAAGACAAATTGACAAAGTCAAAAACTCAAACAACATCTACCGTTGAAAATAAAAAAACCTATGAAACCGTAAGACCATCGGTCAAAAATATAAACGTCAAAATATCAAATGATAAACAAATTGATACGAAACCGCAGAACGCTGCGGCCAACGAGCCAACTATCGTCGACATGATGAAATTGTTCAAAGAATTCCAGACCGAAATGAGACAGAAATTCAGTCAGTTAGCAGACAGGGTGGAAAAATTGGAGAAATCCGAATTGGGGAAATCTACCCAAAACAAGCTAAAGAGAAATCAAAATGAGTAATTCTTTTTTAAGAATTATAACTTGGAACGCAAACGGACTAAATCAAAGAGTCCGGGAACTAGAATTATTCTTAAAAACATATAACATAGATATAGCTCTCATATCGGAAACACATTTTTCTAAAAAAAACTACATTAAAATACGGGGTTATGATGCTTACTGGACACTACACCCCAGTGAACGAGCTCGAGGCGGAACAGCTTTAATAATTAAACAAAATATACAACATTTCGAACAAGAAGAGATAAAAAATGAAGAAATACAAGCTACGATAATTAGTATCGAAAAAAACGGGGCTGAAATAAATATTGGCGCTATATATCGTCCACCGAGACATAAAATGACACAACAACAATTTAAAGATATCTTTTCAAAATTAGGCCCACGGTTTATTATTGGTGGAGACTTTAATGTTAAACGTACAGCTTGGGGTTCACGAATAATAACACCTGGAAAAGGAAACGAATTACTCGAAGCCATTAACCTTACAAATTGTAATTATCATTCAGGGCGCGAACCCACTTACTGGCCCACAGACAGTAATAAAGTCCCAGACCTGCTGGATTTCTACATTACAAAAGGCATCTCATTAAATCATATTAGTACAGAAAGCTTGTGCGATCTAACATCTGATCACACTCCAGTATTGTTAACACTGGGCGCGACAATCCTAAGAAAAGCAAAAAAGCCTAATCTTACCAACAAATATACTGACTGGGACAAATTCAGATTAATACTGCAGGAACAAATCAGTTCAAAAGTAAGACTTAAAACTATAGATGATCTTGAGCAACAAACCAAACATATAACCGAAACAAATTCGGTCAGCTGCAAAAGATGCTACCCCAATTGCAAGAGAGAAATCAGAATATGAAGTACTTTACCCCCTCGAAATTAGAGAAATGATAAAAGAAAGACGAAAAGCTAGAAGAGTATAGCACAGTACCAGAAATGCTGCTGACAAAACCACGTTTAATAGAATTAGTAATCAGACAAATCAAAAGATCAAAGAATATAAACAGAATTGCTTTCAAAAGTATTTAAGTGAATTAAGCCCACAAGCAGACAAAGATTATTCGCTATGGAAAGCAACTCGAAGATTTAAAAGACCAATTATTCGAGTACCGCCTATTAAAAATAATCGAAATGAATGGGTTCGACGCGACAATGAAAAAGCTGAATTGTTCGCAGAATATTTAGCTAACATTTTTCGGCCAAATGATATATAATATACCATGGATACATCTCCTATTTATCAACCCGATATAGATCTAAATCTAATTTCTCCACTGGAAGTTGCCACTGAAATTGATAACCTCAATCCTAAAAAGGCACCTGGTATTGATGACATTTCACCTGGATTATTGAAAGAACTGCCACGAAAAGCAATCATCATGTTGACATATATATTTAATGCCTGTTTAAGGCTGAAGCATGTCCCGGAATGCTTTAAAGTTGCACAAATAATTATGCTCAAAAAACCTGACAAACCTGCAAGTCGACAAGTCGAATCTTACAGGCCTGTTTCGCTACTACCTGCAATATCAAAGCTATTTGAGAAGCTGATATATAAACGTGTTAAACACTTGGTAACAATACCAGATTTCCAGTTTGGTTTTCGACATCACCATTCAACTATCGATCAAGTGCACAGAGTAACTGCGGCTATTGAAAGAGCGTTTGAAGAAAAGAAATACTGCCCTGCAATATTCCTGGATGTCTCACAAGCTTTTGATCGGGTTTGGCATTTTGGTTAATCTGTAAGATGAGCAAATTGTTACCGCGTAACTATTGTCAATTGCTGGAGTCATATTTATTCGGAAGAAAATTTAGAGTATCGCACGAAATGGCGTTCTCGACATTTAAAAATATCTCGGCTGGAGTTCCACAAGGTAGCGTCTTAGGACCTCTCCTGTATCTGCTTTACACTGCTGACATTCCAACAACAAAAGAAACACTTCTTGGAACCTTTGCTGATGACACAGTTATTATGGCAAAAGATATATCTCTGCCTAGGGCAATAGAAAAAGTGCAAGTGGCAGTCAACAAAATCTACAAATGGACAAAAGATTGGAAAATTCAACTTAATAGCTCCAAATCTGTCCACGTTAAAATTGCATGAAGGCGAAATAATAAAAACTTAATTATATCACTCAATGGATGCCCGATTCCTCAAGCAGAATCAGCAAAATACCTTGGAATCCATCTTGACGGTAGATAAATTGGAAGCATTACGTTAGACAAAAAGCAAAACACATTAGAACCAAAATAAAACAACTGTACTGGTTAGTCGGAAGATACTCTCAACTTGATCTAAAATCAAAGAGGTTGATCTATAATACAATTATAAAGCCAATTTGGACCTATGGGGTGCAAATATGGGGTTGCACTAAAAATTCAAATCAGTTAGTCATACAGCGCTGTCAAAACAAGATTCTTCGATTGATTACCAATGCCTATCGCTATGTAACCAATGAAGAACTGCACGATGACCTGGAAATCAAATGGATTTGCGAAGTTGTGCAGGATTTCGCCTTGAAACACGAAAGAAGATTACTAAATCATTCTAACGTGGAAGCAATACAAGTGCTGGACAGCGCACAGGATGTCAAGAGATTGAAACGAACAAAACCATACGAACTTGTGTGAATATTTAGTGTGTATTATTAGTGTAAACTATAGCTATAAGTTAATAATTAATAAATAATTGTAATTTTATAATTGAGGAATACATACTGATATATTTTCTCGCACTCGTCTTGCTTGCTAATTAATCCAAGCACATAGGAAAAGTAGTAATAAATTAATTGTAATAATAATAACAATTAAGATTGTACTAAGCGTATCTAATAAAGATGTTATAAAAAAAATTAAATTTATTTCATTAATTTAGAGTAGAATATAATATAATTTTTAAAATATTTTTTTAAAGATATTGTTGACAATTTTACGGTTTTCCACTTTTGAAATTCCTATCCTTTGATTGCTTAAGTTCATGCTAGATGTCGCGCGCCACTTGTTCTCTTTCTCTAGTTAATATTTTCGCAATTAATTTGTAGATTTTGTAGATTATTTCTTATATTCCCGTTTTGATTACTATCTTTTCCTTTTATTAATTAAATTAGATTACCCGTAATTTATGTTGTTGGATATTGTTTTCGTCTCCCATTCAGGAGAATTGACATACCCGCATGGGAGGTTATGTCTTCGTTCTGTTTATACGTTTTGTTTATTTTATTTTATTATTGTTGTGTTTTTAGGTTTTCTTATGGATTAGGCCGATCTTGTGTGATTTGGCGACCTACGACTTGTTTGTTTTACCTCCTCACACCACTTGGAGATTTTGTCGGACACCATCTGTGTCACTAGGAAATTTGCTTGTGCTTGACGATTGAATACCACCAGACTAGGATTGTACTTTTTTTATGAATATTTGGTATTATTTCAGGGTGAGTTTAGATATCATCTTTATCCGCCTTTTCTTATTCGGAATTGATTAATTAGATGACCCTTGTGTTTTGATTTTGTAAGGCATGAAGTCCACTGAGATTACCACTCCGTGGGACGGTGAAGTGACGCCGTAAATATGTTTTGATGTTGTTTAACTACCTTTGTTTTATTTTATTTTCTTGCTTGTTATTTTCCCACCAGGATATCAGCAGTGTATTTATGTTTTTTCTATTTTTTAGATTATCTGCGTCCAGATTCTTTGGCAGAACTGACCGTGATTTATTTGGAGATGATATATCCGAAGCTATCCGTGGCACCATGCAGCCCTTCTGTACTCGATGATTAAACGCTATCAGATTAGGATTTTACTTTTGCTTGGGTACTTTCGGGTATGTTGAATACTATATTTGTTTTTATTAGACTTATCTGTTCGAAAATTTATTAGTTAGATGACTTATGTGTTTTGATTTGCAAGGTATGAAGTCTATTGAGATTACAACCCCGTGGGTCGGTGCAGTAACTTCGTGAATGTGTTTCATATTGTTCAACTACTTTTATTGCCAATCATCCTCCCATAGGGATATCAACAGTTTATTTATGATTTTTTATGTTTTAGGTTAGGAATTCTTTGGCAGAGTTGATGGAATTGATTGTGTCCTAGTGGTGGAAAGCATTTTGGGACTATTGATACTATGAATTTGCTAGTTTTCTACACCATAAGATGAGTATTATTTGTCTTGTTTTATGAGGTGTGTCTCTGTCCTTTGAATGATTGTTTTAAATGATTGTGTTTTATGCAAAGGTTGTTAGGAGGTTATTTTGCGAAGATAGATACGACCTTGACGATATGAGATGATATGAATTTATGCCATCTCATTTGGTAAATTAGAAAATTTGTATTTCTTCATGGATTTTGATATTATTTGTCTATTTGAGCAGTCCTTAACCCCATTTACTTATTCTCTTTATTTTTAGGTAGGTTGGGCGACAAAACGAGACTACTATGATTGTGTATGTGATGAAGGTGCGGATCTGTAGTGCTATTGCTCACACTAAAGCAAACCATCAGCACCTCTCGATCTTCTCCATGCCATTTTACATGATTGAAGCATATTCTCCCATGCTCGTCGTTCCGGATGGTCAGCTTATTTTAATTGTTTAATGGTTCCTATAATTTGGCTTTTTTTTCTTGCTTATTATTATTATATTAATTACTTAATGATGCTTTTATTATAGCAACCATTATTTTGACTTAAAAAACTATGTAATAGTTGCATGCAGTAGCGCTAACATCTAATAATAGTATGCCTAATATTAATCATTTTGAATGTCTATTTGTTGGATTGTGGAATTGTCTGTGCCTATCTCTATGTTTCTCAAGGGGCATCTCTTATATGTATAGAGAGTTATCTTGACATAGCTATTATTCGTATTGTGCTTTATTGGTTTAATTAATAATGAGGGTTTATATTACTGATTTCTTCTTGTTGTTTTTGTTATTATCAGTTGTCAGTTCTGGGATTGCTGGACTTCAGCGATATTTTCTTCTTCATTAATAACTTTGTTTGCCCAATCATTCAATATTTCAATTTTCTTCTTGTTTGTTTTGTTGAGTGCATTTCTCATTTCCATCTGATCATTCGGAATTTTATAAAGATCTCTGGCGCTCAACCTTTCGGCGTTTGTGTATTCATTTATGATGACTATCTTTTTGATCTTGGCTGCATCCGCATACTTCTTCCGTGATTTCCAGTCTGAATCTCTTGATGTATGTTTCCATGTTTCCATGGTTCGTTATCAATTGCACTACTTTTCGGTTTAGCTCTAAACTTTCAAACCCTACTGTTTTGCAGTGCTTGTAAGTGTTGACGGCATGCATATCGCCATGTTTTTCTTCTAGTATTCTTATGGCTTCTTGTACGGCTAGAAATTCAGCTACTCTCTGTTAATTCCATTTTCTTCTAGCCCGATGCATGCCTCTTCCTCCGTCCCGTCGCTCCTGCTTTTTCCTGCTTCACATTAGCATCCATCCATACCTTCGCTATGTGTCTTCCTATCTCGTACTGCTCGGTCCCCAACGAATCCACAGTTTTTCTCTTGCTTCGGCTTATATTGGTAGAGGAACTACTCCTGCGATTACTTGTAGCGCGCTCGTCGGTGCTGTTTTAAACGCGCCGGTGATTAGTATTGGGGCGTATCTTTGAATCGCGTTTAGCTTCCTCTGAGTGTGTACTTTATTTACGTACCGTCCCCATTTCTCGGACTCTTATAATATGGCTGGCTTTACGACTCTCTCGTATACATTTTTAATTATGTCCCTTACCTTAATTCCGTACTTCCTGCTTATGGGTCCCGCCGTTTTGGCGACGACGGTTTCGACCTTTTCTTTAATCGCATTCAGATGGTTAATGTATATTTTTGTTTTATCCAATATTACTCCCAATTACCTCATCTGGTCTTTAGGAGTTATGATTTCTTCGTTTAATTTAATTCCTATCTTCGGAAATCTGGTCCTTCTGAGTACTATTGGGATTTATCTCTTGCGGTCATTTCTTCTTTTCTTCAATTCTTCCATCGTAAAGGGGATCTCCTTTGGATATATCATAGCTTCCGATTTTTCTATATTGCAATGTGCTCTTGAATATTCTTTCCATTCTAAGCATTTGCGCCAGCATTTGTTCCATTCTTCTTTAATTTCAGTAGGTGTTCGATGGCTGATTGCGATGATTTGGTCGTCGGCGAACGTTTGTGCTCTCACATGTGTCTGTTGTGTGTCAATATCAGCTATCTTATCGGACCAGGAGTTGATATTAATCAACCATAGAGTCGGGCCTATGCTCGACCCTTGTGGGCACCCCTTCTCTATTCCGAACTCGATTTTGTTGCTGATTACCTGTTGTTTTTTAAGTTCATTATGACCCAGTCTAGTTCAGCTTCTTGTATTTCTTCTTCGTCTTCTTCTTGTTTGCTCCATTCTCCATTGGTGACCCTTGTCGTGATCCTTACAAGTTGTTCTTTTTCTTCCTCCTCTTGTTTTGGATGATATTTTTCTACCTTTTCTTTCTCCAGGTTATACATATTGCCCGGTTCGGTATCTTCCATTATTTCAACTATTTTCCCCCTGCTGACTCCTAGAGTCTTTATTATTTTCCAGACTCTATGCCATGGTTCAATGTCGAATGTGTTTTCTATTTATAATTATTTCTTCTACATGCTTCTTCTTCTTTTCTTTGACAAGCTTCTTGAATGCTCGCTTCATTACTCCATAGGGAGTGAGTGAATCACGAGGTCGGTCTTATCCCCGTCTTCTCGTCTGATCGAATCGGCTTTTCTTCTAAGTTCCAATTTCTTCTGTTGGCGTTCTCCATCCCATCATTCGTTGTCTTGTTTTATTATGATGGTGGTTGTCTTTAACAGTTTAGTAGATTTCTTGAAAGCTGCTTGCATTTGCTCCGCTTGTTTTTCAATTTCGTCTATTTGCATCGTCGCCCTTATTTCTATGCTCGCGACTAGCGACCCGTCAGTGACTCTTTGCCAGCTGCTCCCGTGATAATCAAACTTTTTCTTCGATGTCTTATTTCTCTGGGGTTTACCCTCTATTTCGAAGAGGATGTGTTTGTGGTCGCTTAGTGTCTCTTCAGTTTTTTGTACCGTCCAGTTGATCACGTTCACTTCTCGTCACTCATCAATGTTGCTGTTTCCCCTACTACTGATAAAGGTGGGAGCTGTTTGTTCATTCTGCACTAATTCCAGTCGGTATGATATGGTCTAGATTATCAGATTTGAACCTTTGTTGTTATACAATAAACATAGTGTCGTTGGCATTAAAATCACCAGCTACTATCCATTTCTTCTAGTATTTCTGCCATCGTTCTTCTTTTTCTTCTAAGCAATTTATGTTGTCTCCTGTCTGATGCGCGTATACGTTGGTGATTAGTAAATCGCAGTCTAATAGTTTGACTATGACTTTGTCCGGTCCCGACATTTCTTAGTTCTTGTTGCTGGTTCTCGCACCAAGATTATGTTGTATTTTTCTTTGTCGGCTTTCGCTCTCATGAGCGTGCTGGCCTGGATGCCTTTTTCGATGTTTATCTGTAGGATTTTTAGAGCCATTTCTGTTTCATTTCTTCGATGGCTTCTTCTTTTCTTTCTTGTATATTGGACAGGTTCTATCATTTACTCTATTGTTGGAGTTTACCTCCGGTGCTCCTGCTCATTTGCAGTTCGCACAATTCGTGGTGCTACTCTTGCAGTCCCTTCCCCCGTGCGGTCCTGCACATATATAACAACACTGTGCGCTTCTACAATGTATCTGCTTGTGCCCGAATCTGCTGCATTTATAGCATAGTAGAATTGCGTTGAAATCATCAACGAATTGTCTCAAGTACCCTACAAAGACTTTGCCCTTTTTTAACACTGCTCTGTATATGCTGGGAATTGTTTCGATTATAACGTTGTTTCTTTCTGAATTTTTGCATATATATTTCTTTACTACCTTGATGATTTCTTCTGGTTCTTCGTTGTTGTCAGTCTTTTTTCTTTCTTCTTGGATGATGTTCATATTCTCTTCGTTTTGATCAGCCAGATCTTCTATTATTTGTTCGTCTGTGATCTCCCTGGATACCTCTGTGATTCTGAATTTGGGACGTTTTTCACTATTATCGATTTTGATAGCATGTACAGAGCTTATTTTTTCTATCAGGTCTTTCTTTTGTTTCTGGTCTTTACAGATCAGTGATACCAGTCCATGTCTGTGTACTCTTACGTGTTTGAGGCCATCTCCTGCTAACTCTTTACGGGTTAGCTTGCCTCTGATGGCGGCTAATGTCTCCGCGCCACTTGCTTTTTCCTTTCTGATTTTAATTTCGTATATATTATTAATCTGTTTCGGATTTTGCCATTCTAGATTAGGTGTGGTGGATTTCGATGCCTTTGACTGGGCTTTTTGTGGCTTCGACAGTGTTTTATTTTCATTATTCTATTTTGTCGCCGCGACCTCATTGTACGTACAGATCGTATTGGATGTACTTTCGGTCTGTAACTCCACGGTAGTCATCTCGATTCTTCTGCTGATGTCGGTCTGCGTGCTTACATCCATCATCACTGGCCTGGCAAGGACTGCTGGAGAATACTCTCTTGCAATAGGGATTCAAGTTTTTGTATTCTCTTATCTGTTTCGTGCTGTATTTGTCCCAATTTTCTGTTTATCATCTCCTCCACCATTGCTTCCGCATTCGTGATGCTCTGGACTTATATAGTATTTGGCATCACGACTGCGGATTTGGCTTTCAGCACCTTTTCTGTTACTATGTCCATTTTCATTAAAATATTCGCGACGCGGTTTCTGTCTGTGGAGATGAATCGATATGTCTTATATTTTAGACAATATCTGTTGGTTACGAGCCTAACTTGCTCAGTCAGATGTCTTGTTCAAAGTCTATCATTTAATTTATATTAAAATTCAGTTCGGTCCCGACCTTCATAGAGTCAAGACGTGTTTTTTCTTTCCCGAAAACGAGTCTCCGTAAATATCAAATAAAAATATATCTATATATTCTTTACGGTCAATTTCTGTTAACGGTTTCAAAGAACTCCCAGGTACAGTATAGGGTGAAACGGCCAACCCAACGTGAAGGAAATAAAAGACTCAAACTCTCAAACAAAAGACGTTCTACGTTTTCCAGAAAAGGGAAAAAGTGGAAGTTAGTGAAAAAAACATTTAATTATAACATCATGGACAAGAACATGGATTTGAATATATTATTGAAAGAAAACAAGGAATTAAGAATGAATAATGAGCGTCTGAACCAACAACTGTTGCAATTATCTAAGGATATGGCTGATATCCGTTTGCAACTGCAAGGTCACACGCAAGATACACCAAAAAGGTATACTAATTATGCAGAAGACTACTACACGGATGAAGACGAACTAGTATTAGAGGTAGGGGAACAGTCTGACTGGACCGAAGTAACAAACAAGAAGGATAAAAAGAGGAAGAAGTCTCAGATGACGCCATCGCCAATCGCAAAAAGTGGTATAAATATTAAAAAAAAGAAGCAAGAAAACAAAATCCCTCTGCCCCCTCCGATCAAGGTAAGCAATGTTGGCAATTTTAATTTATTTAGATCAGAAATAAAAGGAGTAGCCTCTGACCGAGTGCAGTTTAAAGCTTTGTCTAACAATGATATTAACGTAACCCTTAACAATGAAACAGACTATAGGAATGTAAAAAAGCATCTCATTGAGATGAAGAAAAACAATTCATTCAATAAACTCGAATATCACACTTATCAGTTAAAAAGTGATAAGTGGTATAAAGTAGTCATTAGAGGATTACCGTCCACAACAGATCAGGACGATATTAAATCGGAATTACGGGTTTGCGGGCACGTCACGCCTATAGCGAAAAAGACTATAAAGAAAAAGACAACAAATGTAAATGGCGAAAAACAAATTAAAACTTTTCCGTTGTTCTATGTAGACATGACACAAAAGGAAAATAATAAAAATATATACGACATAAATTATTTACTAGACTGTAGGATAAAAGTGGAACCTCCGAAGAAAAATAATAATATACCACAATGCACAAACTGTCAAAATCTTGGACACACTAAAATTTTTGCAGTAGGGAACCAAGATGTGTGAAATGTGCCGGTAAACATCACACAACTCAGTACAGAAAACAACGCAATAGTGTAGCGACATGCGTGTTGTGCAATGAAAAAGGTCACCCTGCCAATTATAAAGGATGTGCAGTATATCAAAAAAAAAGGACTCCAGCCAAAGAAAATTACAGCAGAACAACGCTTAAGACAAATTGACAAAGTCAAAAACTCAAACAACATCTACCGTTGAAAATAAAAAAACCTATGAAACCGTAAGACCATCGGTCAAAAATATAAACGTCAAAATATCAAATGATAAACAAATTGATACGAAACCGCAGAACGCTGCGGCCAACGAGCCAACTATCGTCGACATGATGAAATTGTTCAAAGAATTCCAGACCGAAATGAGACAGAAATTCAGTCAGTTAGCAGACAGGGTGGAAAAATTGGAGAAATCCGAATTGGGGAAATCTACCCAAAACAAGCTAAAGAGAAATCAAAATGAGTAATTCTTTTTTAAGAATTATAACTTGGAACGCAAACGGACTAAATCAAAGAGTCCGGGAACTAGAATTATTCTTAAAAACATATAACATAGATATAGCTCTCATATCGGAAACACATTTTTCTAAAAAAAACTACATTAAAATACGGGGTTATGATGCTTACTGGACACTACACCCCAGTGAACGAGCTCGAGGCGGAACAGCTTTAATAATTAAACAAAATATACAACATTTCGAACAAGAAGAGATAAAAAATGAAGAAATACAAGCTACGATAATTAGTATCGAAAAAAACGGGGCTGAAATAAATATTGGCGCTATATATTGTCCACCGAGACATAAAATGACACAACAACAATATAAAGATATCTTTTCAAAATTAGGCCCACGGTTTATTATTGGTGGAGACTTTAATGTTAAACATACAGCTTGGGGTTCACGAATAATAATACCTGGAAAAGGAAACGAATTACTCGAAGTCATTAACCTTACAAATTGTAATTATCATTCAGGGCGCGAACCCACTTACTGGCCCACAGACAGTAATAAAGTCCCAGACCTGCTGGATTTCTACATTACAAAAGGCATCTCATTAAATCAAATTAGTACAGAAAGCTTGTGCGATCTAACATCTGATCACACTCCAGTATTGTTAACACTGGGCGCGACAATCCTAAGAAAAGCAAAAAAGCCTAATCTTACCAACAAATATACTGACTGGGACAAATTCAGATTAATACTGCAGGAACAAATCAGTTTAAAAGTAAGACTTAAAACTATAGATGATCTTGAGCAACAAACCAAACATATAACTGAACAAATTCGGTTAGCTGCAAAAGATGCTACCCCAATTGCAAGAGAGAAATCAGAATATGAAGTACTTTACCCCCTCGAAATTAGAGAAATGATAAAAGAAATACGAAAAGCTAGAAGAGTATGGCACAGGACCAGAAATGCTGCTGACAAAACCACGTTTAATAGAATTAGTAATCAGACAAATCAAAAGATCAAAGAATATAAACAGAATTGCTTTCAAAACTATTTAAGTGAATTAAGCCCACAAGCAGACAAAGATTATTCGCTATGGAAAGCAACTCGAAGATTTAAAAGACCAATTATTCGAGTACCGCCTATTAAAAATGATCGAAATGAATGGGTTCGACGCGACAATGAAAAAGCAGAATTGTTCGCAGAATATTTAGCTAACATTTTTCGGCCTAATGATATATAATCTACCATGGATACATCTCCTATTTATCAACCCGATGTAGATCTAAATCTAATTTCTCCACTGGAAGTTGCCACTGAAATTGATAACCTCAATCCTAAAAAGCACCTGGTATAGATGACATTTCACCTGGATTATTGAAAGAACTGCCACGAAAAGCAATCATCATGTTGATATATATATTTAATGCCTGTTTAAAGCTGAAGCATGTCCCGGAATGCTTTAAAGTTGCACAAATAATTATGCTCAAAAAACCTGACAAACCTGCAGAACAAGTCGAATCTTACAGGCCTATTTCGCTACTACCTGCTATATCAAAGCTATTTGAGAAGCTGATATATAAACGTGTTAAACACTTGGTAACAATACCAGATTTCCAGTTTGGTTTTCGAAATCACCATTCAACTATCGATCAAGTGCACAGAGTAACTGCGTCTATTGAAAGAGCGTTTGAAGAAAAGAAATACTGCCCTGCAATATTCCTGGATGTCTCACAAGCTTTTGATCGGGTTTGGCATTTGGGATTAATCTGTAAGATGAGCAAATTGTTACCGCGTAACTATTGTCAATTGCTGGAGTCATATTTATTCGGAAGAAAATTTAGAGTATCGCACGAAATGGCGTTCTCGACATTTAAAAATATCTCGGCTGGAGTTCCACAAGGTAGCGTCTTAGGCCCTCTCCTGTATCTGCTCTACACTGCTGACATTCCAACAACAAAAGAAACACTTCTTGGAACCTTTGCTGATGACACAGTTATTATGGCAAAAGATATATCTCTGCCTAGGGCAATAGAAAAAGTGCAAGTGGCAGTCAACAAAATCTACAAATGGACAAAAGATTGGAAAATTCAACTTAATAGCTCCAAATCTATCCACGTTAATTTTGCATTAAGGCGAAATCATCTTGACGGTAGATTAAATTGGAAGCATCACGTTAGACAAAAAGCAAAACACATTAGAACCAAAATAAAACAACTATACTGGTTAGTCGGAAGATACTCTCAACTTGATCTAAAATCAAAGAGGTTGATCTATAATACAATTATAAAGCCAATTTGGACCTATGGGGTGCAAATATGGGGTTGCACTAAAAATTCAAATCAGTTAGTCATACAGCGCTGTCAAAACAAGATTCTTCGATTGATTACCAATGCCTATCGCTATGTAACCAATGAAGAACTGCACGATGACCTGGAAATCAAATGGATTTGCGAAGTTGTGCAGGATTTCGCCTTGAAACACGAAGGAAGATTACTAAATCATTCTAACGTGGAAGCAATACAACTGCTGGACAGCGCACAGGATGTCAAGAGATTGAAACGAACAAAACCATACGAACTTGTGTGAACATTTAGTGTGTATTATTAGTGTAAACTATGGCTATAAGTTAATAATTAATAAATAATTGTAATTTTATAATTGAGGAATACATACTGATGTATTTTCTCGCACTCGTCTTGCTTGCTAATTAATCCAAGCACATAGGAAAAGTAGTAATAAATTAATTGTAATAATAATAATAATTAAGATTGGACTAAGCGTATCTAATAAAGATGTTATAAAAAAGAACATTAATTTATTTCATTAATTTAGAGTAGAATATAGTAGAATATAATATAATTTTTAAAATATTTTTTTAAAGATATTGATGACAATTTTACGGTTTTCCACTTTTGAAATTCCTATCCTTTGATTGCTTAAGTTCATGCTAGATGTCGCGCGCCGCTTGTTCTCTTTCTCTAGTTAATATTTTCGCAATTAATTTGTAGATTTTGTAGATTATTTCTTATATTCCCGTTTTGATTACTATCTTTTCCTTTTATTAATTAAATTAGAATTACCCGTAATTTATGTTGTTGGATATTGTTTTCGTCTCTCATTCAGGAGAATTGACGTACCCGCATGGGAGGTTATGTCTTCGTTCTGTTTATACGTTTTGTTTATTTTATTTTATTATTGTTGTGTTTTTAGGTTTTCTTATGGATTAGACCGATCTTGTGTGATTTGGCGACCTACGACTTGTTTGTTTTACCCCCTCACACCACTTGGAGATTTTGTCGGACACCATCTGTGTCACTAGGAAATTTGCTTGTGCTTGACGATTGAATACCACCAGACTAGGATTGTACTTTTGTATGAATATTTGGTATTATTTCAGGGTGAGTTTAGATATCATCTTTATCCGCCTTTTCTTATTCGGAATTGATTAATTAGATGACCCTTGTGTTTTGATTTTGTAAGGCATGAAGTCCACTGAGATTACCACTCCGTGGGACGGTGAAGTGACGCCGTCAATATGTTTTGATGTTGTTTAACTACCTTTGTTTTATTTTATTTTCTTGCTAGTTATTTTCCCACCAGGATATCAGCAGTGTATTTATGTTTTTTCTATTTTTTAGGTTATCTGCGTCCAGATTCTTTGGCAGAATTGACCGTGATTTATTTGGAGATGATATATCCGAAGCTATCCGTGGCACCATGCAGCCCTTCTGTACTCGATGATTAAACGCTATCAGATTAGGATTTTACTTTTGCTTGGGTACTTTCGGGTATGTTGAATATTATATTTGTTTTTATTAGACTTATCTGTTCGAAAATGTATTAATTAGATGACTTATGTGTTTTGATTTGCAAGGTATGAGGTCTATTGAGATTACAACCCCGTGGGTCGGTGCAGTAACTTCGTGAATGTGTTTCATATTGTTCAACTACTTTTATTGCCAATCATCCTCCCATAGGGATATCAACAGTTTATTTATGATTTTTTATGTTTTAGGTTAGGAATTCTTTGGCAGAGTTGATGGAATTGATTGTGTCCTAGTGGTGGAAAGCATTTTGGGACTATTGATACTATGAATTTGCTAGTTTTCTACACCATAAGATGAGTATTATTTGTCTTGTTTTATGAGGTGTGTCTCTGTCCTTTGAATGATTGTTTTAGATGATTGTGTTTTATGCAAAGGTTGTTAGGAGGTTATTTTGCGAAGATAGATACGACCTTGACGATATGAGATGATATGAATTTATGCCATCTCATTTGGTAAATTAGAAAATTTGTATTTCTTCATGGATTTTGATATTATTTGTCTATTTGAGCAGTCCTTAACCCCATTTACTTATTCTCTTTATTTTTAGGTAGGTTGGGCGACAAAACGAGACTACTATGATTGTGTATGTGATGAAGGTGCGGATCTGTAGTGCTATTGCTCACACTAAAGCAAACCATCAGCACCTCTCGATCTTCTCCATGCCATTTTACATGATTGAAGCATATTCTCCCATGCTCGTCATTCCGGATGGTCAGCTTATTTTAATTGTTTAATGGTTCCTATAATTTGGCTTTTTTTTCTTGCTTATTATTATTATATTAATTACTTAATGATGCTTTTATTATAGCAACCATTATTTTGACTTAAAAAACTATGTAATAGTTGCATGCAGTAGCACTAACATCTAATAATAGTATGCCTAATATTAATCATTTTGAATGTCTATTTGTGGGATTGTGGAATTGTCTGTGCCTATCTCTATGTTTCTCAAGGGGCATCTCTTATATGTATAGAGAGTTATCTTGACATAGCTATTATTCGTATTGTGCTTTATTGGTTTAATTAATAATGAGGGTTTATATTACTGATTTCTTCTTGTTGTTTTTGTTATTATCAGTTGTCAGTTCTGGGATTGCTGGACTTCAGCGATATTTTCTTCTTCATTAATAACTTTGTTTGCCCAATCATTCAATATTTCAATTTTCTTCTTGTTTGTTTTGTTGAGTGCATTTCTCATTTCCATCTGATCATTCGGAATTTTATAAAGATCTCTGGCGCTCAACCTTTCGGCGTTTGTGCATTAATTTATGATGACTATCTTCTTGATCTTGGCTGCATCCGCATACTCCTTCCGTGATTTCCAGTCTGAATCTCTTGATGTATGCTTCCATGTTTCCATGGTTTGTTATCAGTTGCACTGCTTTTCGGTTTAGCTCTAAACTTTCAAACCCTACTGTTTTGCAGTGCTTGTAAGTGTTGACGGCATGCATATCGCCATGTTTTTCTTCTAGTATTCTTATGGCTTCTTGTACGGCTAGAAATTCAGCTACTCTCTGTTAATTCCATTTTCTTCTAGCCTGATGCATGCCTCTTCCTCCGTCCCGTCGCTCCTGCTTTTTCCTGCTTCACATTAGCATCCATCCATACCTTCGCTATGTGTCTTCCTATCTCGTACTGCTCGGTCCCCAACGAATCCACGGTTTTTCTCATGGCCAGCACATGTATTTTTACTCCGCCCTTGGCGGGCCTTGTCTATAACCGCATTTTTCTGCCGCTCATGCTCTTGGTTCGGCTTCTATTGGTAGAGGAACTACTCCTGCGATTACTTGTAGCGCGCTCGTCGGTGCTGTTTTAAACGCGCCGGTGATTAGTATTGGGGCGTATCTTTGAATCGCGTTTAGCTTCCTCTGAGTGTGTACTTTATTTACGTACCGTCCCCATTTCTCGGACCCTTATAATATGGCTGGCTTTACGACTCTCTCGTATACATTTTTAATTATGTCCCTTACCTTATTTCCGTACTTCCTGCTTATGGATCCCGCCGTTTTGGCGACGACGGTTTCGACCTTTTCTTTAATCGCATTCAGATGGTTAATGTATATTTTTGTCTTATCCAATATTACTCCCAATTACCTCATCTGGTCTTTAGGAGTTATGATTTCTTCGTTTAATTTAATTCCTATCTTCAGAAATCTGGTCCTCCTGGGTACTACTGGGATTTATCTCTTGCGGTCATTTCTTCTTTTCTTCAATTCTTCCATCGTAAAGGGGATCTCCTTTGGATATATCATAGCTTCCGATTTTTCTATATTGTAATGTGCTCTTGAATATTCTTTCCATTCTAAGCATTTGCGCCAGCATTTGTTCCATTCTTCTTTAATTTCAGTAGGTGTTCGATGGCTGATTGCGATGATTTGGTCGTCGGCGAACGTTTGTGCTCTCACATGTGTCTGTTGTGTGTCAATATCAGCTATCTTATCGAACCAGGAGTTGATATTAATCAACCATAGAGTCGGGCCTATGCTCGACCCTTGTGGGCACCCCTTCTCTATTCCGAACTCGATTTTGTTGCTGATTACTTGTTGTTTTTTAAGTTCATTATGACTCAGTCTAGTTCAGCTTCTTGTATTTCTTCTTCGTCTTCTTCTTGTTTGCTCCATTCTCCATTGGTGACCCTTGTCATGATCCTTACAAGTTGTTCTTTTTCTTCCTCCTCTTGTTTTGGATGATATTTTTCTACCTTTTCTTTCTCCAGGTTATACATATTGCCCGGTTCTACATCTTCCATTATTTCAACTATTTTCCCCCTGCTGACTCCTAGAGTCTTTATTATTTTGCAGACTCTAAGCCATGGTTCAATGTCGAATGTGTTTTCTATTTATAATTATTTCTTCTACATGCTTCTTCTTCTTTTCTTTGACAAGCTTCTTGAATGCTCGCTTCATTACTCCATATTCCCTCACGAGGTCGGTCTTATCCCCGTCTTCTCGTCTGATCGAATCGGCTTTTCTTCTAAGTTCCAATTTCTTCTGTTGGCGTTCTCCATCCCATCATTCGTTGTCTTGTTTTATTATGATGGTGGTTGTTTTTAACAGTTTAGTAGATTTCTTGAAAGCTGCTTGCATTTGCTCCGCTTGTTTTTCAATTTCGTCTATTTGCATCGTCGCCCTTATTTCTGTGCTCGCGACTAGCAACCCGTCAGTGACTCTTTGCCAGCTGGTGCCGTGATAATCAAATTTTTTCTTCGATGTCTTATTTCTCTGGGGTTTACCCTCTATTTCTAAGGTTTGTGGTCGCTTAGTGTCTCTTCAGTTTCTTCGTACCGTCCAGTTAATCACGTTCACTTCTGGTCACTCATCAATGTTGCTGTTTCCACTACTACTGATAAAGGTGGGAGCTGTTTGTTCATTCTGCACTAATTCCAGTCGGTATGATATGGTCCAGATTATCAGATTTGAACCTTTGTTGTTATACAATAAACATAAAGTGTGCTTGGCATTAAAATCACCAGCGACTATCCATTTCTTCTTGTATTTCTGCCATTGTTCTTCTTTTTCTTCTAAGCAATTTATGTTGTCTCCTGTCGGATGCGCGTATACGTTGGTTATTAGTAAATCGTAGTCTAATAGTTTGACTATGACTTTGACCGGTCCCGACATTTCTTAGTTCTTGTTGCTGGTTCTCGCACCAAGATTATGTCATATTTTTCTTTGTCGGCTTTCGCTCTCATGAGCTTGTTGGCCTGGATGCCTTTTTCGATGTTTATCTGTAGGATTTTTAGAGCCATTTCTGTTTCATTTCTTCGATGGCTTCTTCTTTTCTTTTCTTGTATATTGGACAGGTCCTATCATTTACTCTATTGTTTGAGTTTACCTCCGGTGCTCCTGCTCTTTTGCAGTTCGCACAATTCGTGGTGCTACTCTTGCAGTCCCTTCCCCCGTGCGGTCCTGCATATATTTAACAACACTGTGCGCTTCTACAATTTATCTGCTTGTGCCCGAAACTGCTGCATTTATAGCATAGTAGAATTGCGTTGAAATCATCAACGAATTGTCTCAAGTACCCTACAGAGACTTTGCCCTTTTTTAACACTGCTCTGTATATGCTGGGAATTGTTTCGATTATAACGTTGTTTCTTTCTGGGTTTTTGCATATATATTTCTTTACTACCTTGATGATTTCTTCTGGTTCTTCGTTGTTGTCAGTCTTTTTTCTTTCTTCTTGGATGATGTTCATATTTTCTTCGTTTTGATCAGCCAGATCTTTTATTATTTGTTCGTCTGTGATCTCCCTGGATACCCCTGTGATTCTGAATTTGGGACGTTTTTCACTATTATCGATTTTGATACCATGTACATAGCTTATTTCCAGTCCACAGTCCATGTCTGTGTACTCTTACGTGTTTGAGGCCATCTCCTGCTAACTCTTTACGGGTTAGCTTGCCTCTGGTGGCGGCTAATGTCTCCGCGCCACTTGCTTTTTCCTTTCTGATTTTAATTTCGTATATATTATTAATCTGTTTCGGATTTTGCCATTCTAGATTAGGTCTGGTGGATTTCGATGCCTTTGACTGGGCTTTTTGTGGGTTTGGCAGTGTTTTATTTTCATTATTCTTTTTGTCGCCGCGACCTCATTGTACGTACAGATCGTATTGGATGTATTTTCGGTCTGTAACTCCACGGTAGTCATCTCGATTCTTCTGCTGATGTCGGTCTGCGTGCTCACATCCATCATCACTGGCCTGGCGAGGACTGCTGGAGAATACTCTCTTGCAATAAGGATCCTATTTTTTGTATTCTCTTGTCTGTTTCGTGCTGTATTTGTCCCAATTTTCTGTTTATCATCTCCTCCACCATTGCTTCCGCATTCGTAATGCTCTGGACTTGTATAGTGTTTGGCATCACGACTGCGGATTTGGCTTTCAGCACCTTTTCTGTTACTATGTACATTTTCATTAGAATATTCGCGACGCGGGTTCTGGCTGTGGAGATGAATCGATATGTCTTATATTTTAGACAATATCTGCTGGTTACGAGCCTAACTTGCTCAGTCACATCTTTCATGACGTCAGCCAGTTCAGTTGCACTCAATCCGCGCAGTCCTCGTCTGTAGAATTCGAAGTCAATGGTACTGTCTGTCTCTACTATCTTAGTATTCTCCATTATAGTGTCTAGAACGCTGTCTCTAGATTCCACTGAGCTTCTTGCGCTCCCTCTCCTGCTCCTGCCCCCGTTCACTTTAGCAGGAGCGGCCACAATGTTCCCCAACCCGCTCTCGCTACTAACGGATATGCTCCTTGATCTGAGCTGTCGAGTAGTTGTGACCCTATTGTCGATATTTCTTTCGATGACGATTTTGATAGTTTTATCCATTATATATAAATTTATTAAATATTAATAATAAAGGTTAATAATAGTTATAAGTATTAGAAGATGCCTATTAGTCGATATACCGATTTGGACAATTTATAAGCTGTTTCGATGAAATACGTTTCGAGATAATAATTAATTCAATATATTCCTGGAAATTACTCTAACAATTACTAATAAAGAGATTATAAATACCTAAAATTCACTAAGAAATAATATAACAAGATCTGTTCTAAAGCTCTAAATATTCAATATTTCTTGGTATATTCAATGTGAATCTATGATCACTCGTAATGCACCACACCTACAGTTCTAAGGATATGTTACTGCTAGTATTGGGAATAATCGACTATCGACTGTTCAGTAAATGACTACTTTTTACTATCGACATTTTAGTCCGCTATTTTTGGTTCGACTGTTTTCAGTCGTTATTTTCGGTCCGACTGATTTTATTACTATTTACTATCGGCTGTTTCAGTCATTTATGTCTAGTTACTATTTTCAAATGCATGAAAGTAATGCGCCGAATTTATGCTTATATAGATTTATATGTAATATATGTGGTTTTATGTTTTTTTTTAATTTGCTTGTGAATAACTATATATTGTAAATTAATGTAGCAGCATTTTGGAACGCTAGGTTTCGAGGGCAATAAATTTAAATTGTAAATGATAAATAGTAAGATACTTTTGACTAGTATAATAGGTAATACTTTGTTTGGACTGGTATAATAGGTAATACTTTTTTCACGATTTTTGTCCAAGTGTCTTGTTTGTCGAAACTTTTTTCCTAAAATCTTCAAAACTAAAATTAGGTTCCAAAGGTTTCAGAAATTGTATAGATCCAAAAGATTTGAAGAATTTTTTACAGTAGCAGATGTTAAATTTCCTTTAAAAATATTAACTGTAAAGAGGTGAATAAAGTATATTAAATATTTGTAATAAATACATTTTCTGATAGGAAAACTCTACTTTAATATTCAACAGATTTTATTTTGTTGGCTATTAAGAAGAACACCACGGTTTTTATTTGTTAACGAATGGACTATCTTAACAGAATGTGTTCAACTTTTAGAGCCCATTGAAATAATTGCCACCGGGTTATCTGGTGAAAGATATCCCAACGATGTCTTTAATTATACGGTTAATAAAAGGACTGCAACATTCCATCAAATCCAGGATTTTAACAAGTGAATGGGGAAAAAATGGTAAAATTGTCTATTAGATGTCATCAATAAAAGACTGGCTATTTGAGAAATAAATACGATATGCGCGAAGTCCACATTTTTAGGTCCTAGATATAAAAAAGCAGGATTTGGTATTGCAAATAATGCTGAGGCGATACAAAAAGTTATCACAAAATAGATTTCTTCTGTTCTAACTTCAAAAAATACAAATATAGTTCCATAACTCGAAATTCAAGACAAAGCTACTGACCAAGAATGTATTGACATCTGGAGATATTTTTGATAAAAAAATGGCTAGAATGAAAGAAATAATTACTCCAAATACTGCAGCAACTTTACAGATTTAGCAATATTTGGAAATTCCATTTATTGGCCGTTTAGAAAATCCATTGAATTTTGGCAAACCCATAAAATGGAACTACCTGAATTATGTCAGTTACACGTAAAATATTCCTCTATACCCGCAATGTCTGTCCCCTGGGAACGAGTTGTTTCAAAATCCGGGCAAATAATTAACGTTGAAGTTAATAATTAACGAAAAGTTGCACGTGATAATATTCATAGTAATTTAAAAATATTTCCGTTCAAAAATAAAAAAAATTTTATTTCAAAAGGGTTTGGTAGTTATTGTACGATCATTTTTAGGTTCATCATGGTTTAGATTTTTCAATGATTAGGTATATGTTTACATTTTATATAGTAGTTATGGTTATTGAAAATCTTTTAGTTATTAGGTTTTATTTAAGTTGTATTGTACTATTTATATTTATTATGCTATGTTATTTAAAAATAGCAATTAATATATTAAAAAACGATAAAACATTTGTAGTGTTCTTATTCCATTCCTTTTTACACATCCACAGATCCATTCATATAAAAGTAATCCTACTTCTTCTTTTTTAAAGTTATCTAGGGAATGAATATTTATACACGTCTGTCTCGCTTATACCACCATTAGAGAATATAAAGACATTTAAAATTAACTGCTCCAAGCATTTATCTCCGTTCCTATCTCACATTTTATACAGACTAGAATTCGTACATCTTCGTCTGACATCACCAATGGAAAAAAAGTCGAACCGTGCATTTAATTGAAAATAGTAATTACTATTTCGTATAGTATATATAGTATTACAATTTTTTTGACCATCTGTTTTGCGACTATCGACTGTTTTCAGTCGATAGTTCCCAACGCTAGTAAAAATTATGTTAAGTTCAATTCAAGTACTATTTTGTTACTGTTTAGTTACTACTTTGATTTTGAGGCATTCTTGTTTGCATTATTGAATATATTGTATCCATAATCTACAAAATGAATATATATATAATCTACGAATATATAGCAAATATATTTTCTTATGTCATTTTGTAATTGGTAGTACTGAGCTTCATAATTTGAAAGGTTGCTTTCTTGGCGGGACACCTGAGGCCTCAAAATTTTTATATCGGTATTGTGTACCTTCTTATATCATTTTTGCGGAACTACTTTATACATGCTTTATACCCTGTCTGTTTAACATGGCAACTGCAGGAAATAAATGTGAGGCCGGTTAGTATAATTCTTTATCGTAATTTGTACTTAACGATATCGATTTATACCGGTCCATACACTAACTACGTGTTATAGAAACTTTTGATGATGCCCTTGAAGAGGGAATTATCAAGGAAGAATACAAAATATGGAATAGCAATGCCATATTACTTTACGACTTGGTACTGGCTCATATGTTAGAGTGGCCTTCTCTAACAGCACAATGGTTACCAGATGTCACACGTCCTGAGGGAAAGGATCATTCGTTACATAGATTGATTTTAGGCACTCACACTAGCGAGGGACAAAACCACCTTTTAATTGCTAGGTAATTCATTGATTTAATATTGTTCTTAGTTTATTAGTTTTGTGTTTTCAGAGTTTTAGTACCGAATAAGGATGCCCAATTTGATCCATCTCATTATGAAATTGAAAAGGGGGAATTTTGTGATTTCGGTTCTGTTTCTTTGAAAATCGAAATTAAGATAAATCATGAAGGTGAAGTCAATCGAGCCAGATACATGCCTCAAAATCCTTCTGTTATTGCAACCAAGACTCCGTCAAGTGATGTGTTAGGTATGTACACTTTAATGAGCATTTGATAGTTGTCAAATCGTCGAGTACTTAAATGAAAATAAAAATTACTATTATATTTGTTGGCAGTTGTATAGACCATGATTTCAAAATGGAGGTGTTTCAACAAATTTTGACTTTTTTTTGAGAATTTTTGAAAATGAAAAAACAGAAATTGGTTTTTTCCAACCCAAAATTCTCCATACAAGACCACTGGTGAATACCAAAAATTAGTAATTACAAAACTGATAAAAAATGAAGACTAGAATGAGTTTATTCCATATTTCCCAATGCTAGCTAATATAATTGGCCTATTTATAATTGGTGCTGTTATCTATTTCCAGTATTTGACTATACCAAACATACTTCCAAACCCGATCCCAGTGGGGAATGCAACCCCGATTTACGCCTTCGAGGACACCAGAAGGAAGGCTATGGTTTATCCTGGAATCCAAACCGTAATGGGTACTTGCTATCTGCCAGTCATGATCACACGATTTGCTTATGGGATATTAATGCCACACCAAAAGAAAATAGGGTTATTGACGCCAAAACAATCTTCACAGGTACTGGTATTGCAGGTATTTTATTTCTCTCTGATAGGATGTACTAACTGAAATTATTTTGAAGGTCATACTGCCGTGGTAGAGGATGTTGCATGGCATCTATTATATGAGAGTTTATTCGGATCTGTTGCGGATGACCAAAAATTTATGTTTTGGGATACCAGATGTAATAATACCAGCAAACCTTCTCTTACTGTAGATGCTCATACAGCAGAAGTTAACTGTTTAAGTTTTAGTCCATATTCGGAGTACATTTTGGCTACAGGTCAGTGCAGTTTTTCGGTTTTTGTGCTTACTAATAGCAAATAACGGTTAACTATTAGGATCTTCTGATAAAACGGTGGCATTGTGGGATCTGCGCAAGCTCAAGTTGAAATTGCATAGTTTGGAGTCGCACAAGGACGAAATTTTCCAAGTTCAATGGTCACCCCATAACAAAACAATCTTGGCTTCTTCAGGAACTGATAGAAGGCTTCATGTATGGGATTTGCGTAAAATTGGTAAGTTAATATTATAATCTAACTAAATCTAGGCAGCTCGATAATTTTTAAGGAGTAGATAAAACTATTCCAGCGAATATTTAATACATCAAAACGCAAAAAATCTAATAACAGATCAACATTTAACCTTTATGTCTATAATTATTGTTTTTTTTTTATTTTTCTGTCTGTCCTATTGTCTAACTGTCTTATTGTCTGGCTGTCTTCTATGTGCCCAATGAAAAAATTCTTCAGCTCTTACGTTTATTACTAAGAGATTGTTATTCTATTTTTAAAATATATTGATTATAAGGGTTTGCTGAATTTTGATACTTAATTTCAAAGGTCCACAAAAATATCACTATTTTTTAAAATATTTAGAAAAAATATACATCTTTTTAACCTAATATTTTACTATTTTTATTTTCTCTTAAAAATATCGATATATATTTTGTAAAATGTCGTTTTTTGTTTATACCGCTTTCGCGATAAATAATGATGTTATACAACTTAACATAAGGGAAATACTGGAAAAAAATCGTATTGTCGTTCTTTATTAACGAAGTTTATTGAATAACCCGGTATTGATATAAATCACTTGATTTTGTGTAGAATATAAAATCTTGTCATGTCTTGTGTTAAATTAGGGAAAGAACAAAGTGCCGAGGATGCTGAAGATGGGCCACCAGAATTGTTGTTCAGTCATAGAGGTCACACAGCCAATATTTCTGGTAAAACCAAAGCGACTAACATTCAAACAATTATTTCAATATTCGTTTTTATCTAGACTTCAGTTGGAATCCAAATGAACCTCGGGTGATCTGCTCTGTATCAGAGGATAATATAATGCAAGTGTGGCAAATGACTGAGTGTATCTATAATGATTAAGGACCCGAACAGCACACTTCGGATCCAGAAACACCCGCTTCTTAGATTAGCCGTCATTTTTTTATTGATTTGTTCGTGTAAAATACCTTCCAAGTTTTTGTCGGTATTAAATTTGTTTTTTTTGTCGTTTCTATATGAAAAACTAGGTTTAATAAATTTTTTCATATTACTAGCCAAGTTATTGAATGTTGTTATGTATAGTTAACTAACGTTAACTTCTGGGTAACTGATTTAATTAGGGTTATTTTAAACTAAAAGAAAACTATTGACTTTATTTACTCAAAAAATGAAACCATTTGCTGAATAATACCAGTTAGAAATTTATAATGTCTCCATATAAGGAATATATATGAAAAACCTGCTAGTGGTTTTGTTTTCATCAGAAACATACCAAAAGTAATGACTATTTGTACAATGTAATTCACAACATATTTGACTGCGACTTCTCCCAGAAATTTAACAACGGCGGGTATTTCATATTTGTAGGTGGCCATGATTGTTTTGTCGGTCGAAGATTGCGATGAGTTCTCTATAAGAGAAAAAAATCTATTAGAAAATCATTATAAAATATTTGATACTACTGTGATCAAAAAAGGTGTAAAGTAGTTTCAATAATGCTCTTCTGCTCTATGGGCTGTTTGATATGGACTAGACAGTGGTGACAGAACCTCTAAATTATTTTAACTGTTGTAGATCTTTTAATTCAAAATTTACTGTCAAATATATTGTTATAATAGTCACTAGAGAATTAAACGAAAACGTATGGCGATGTTATAAATTATGCAAAAAAAATGTTTATATTTCTTCACTGTTTTCTGAATACTTAAGGTATATTGTGACAAAATTACTGAGTGTGAACTCGCTTCCATATGTTCCATTTAACTTCCAGATAATTATTAACAAAACTGTTAGTTATTTATTTAAGTTATTATTATGGGACATTGTAGGAGATACTTTGAATTATATAGGAGAATCATTAGCAATTTTAGTAACAAATGCCATGACAGCATCAGAGGCTGAACAATGTTTTTCAACACTGAAGCGGTTCTTAAAAATTCAAAAACTGAAGATGGTTTAACAGTTAATAGGTAATTTCAATGAAAATTAAAAGAAAGCTGTTTTTTTGCAAAAATTGCAGAAATTATTGCAAGTGTCGTCACTGAAGCTGGATAATGGACTCGCATTAAATACCGATCAACAGATGTTATTTCTAATAAACCAAATATGTACTGCAGTAGCAGGTGTTGTTCGAGAGCTAGAATACTGAATAGCATATCTCCCGATATCGTCGAATTTGCCGTGTTTAAGTAATTTGAACAAATATAAACTTTCAGCCAATAGCCACTATAACGCTATGAAGGGGCAGTATCTAGGGGATTGTTACTTGAAATAGTGAAATTTGCAAAAAGCACTGGTACAAACTAAAATAAAAGTTCATAATTGGTTGAATTCTTGGTTTTCAACATAATGCCTACTTAATTTTATGAGTAATGATCGTGTGTTTCATTTACAACAAATATGTTTTAAGCATATTTATTGATTAAATAAAATGATGTAATATTTATGTACAGTTAAATATCCATACAATGGAATGTGGCCCGAACGAATTCGAAATCATTTTAATTTATTCTTGCTATAAAAAATCTAATGAGAAAACAAAATTAGGAATATTATATATAAAATAATCAAATATATAAATATACAAACTTAATTCAATATATTATATTTGAAGCTTGTAACTTAAACCTTTAGGATTGGTGAAAATTGAATATATCTAGAAAATGGTGTATCAACATTGGTTCATTTTCTGATGTATGAGATTCTGCGCCCAACTTTTGTTTATTAAAGGCTGACTCTAACTATAGAACCAATGTGGACTGTAGCGAAAATAAATTACTGTTATTTTTTAAACTGAATCTTTGGAAACTACCTATTATTTATCTTTTAATAAATTAAAATAGATATATTATTTTTTGTGTTGGGTGACAAAACATAGGTAATGCTCTGAGAGTGACTGCAGAAGACAAGACTTAACTTTAGTTGTGTTCTGTGGTTTGGTGGGAGCATGAGAAACATAAAATGTGGCATGGCAATGAAGAAAAGGAAAAGTGCTCAATATCAGAATGTTCGGTCTCTTATTCTGTTTAATCTACATAATAGAAGAGCCCTGCAAGTCTACCAGGTTGGTCTGTTTTGGTTTTGGGACAGAATATTGCAAACCACATTGACTGAGTCGAGCGGGATTTAGATTGTGTTCCAGATTTAAGATTGTCGAAGTAGAAATCAAGATTACTCGGATGTGGCTTAACGACGACGTAATGAACTTACCCGTAATACATAAAGTTTTCATAAAGTTGACACATAATTTCTCTTAGGTTCGACAACCTGATATACGTTTATTATAATAATAGAATATTTAGAATGTGATGAGATATTTAGAATGAATGTGTTTATGTACGAATAACTTAAAATAGATTATATAATGCCTGATATGTATCATATAATTTACATAATAATTTTGGTTCATTTTAAAATAGAATATTTTGTTTTATCATATGAAGAAAACGTTCAAAAATAGTTATTTCATGTCTAACTTAAATCTAAATTCATAGTACAATAATAATTTTTAAATTGTGCAAAACAAGATATTGACTCATTAATATTTTTATTGTACGTTTTATTTTTATATTAACATTTAATTAATATACAAGTAAACAGAAAAGAACTAATATGAATATCGTAAGAGTTAATTTGTTTACGATTTATTCTTGTTGGACTTTTTATATAAGAACCTTCTACATAATATAAACAACATATGTGTATAAAAACCAACGAGTTTATATTGTTTTTCAACAGTCGAGATTCTATCTAAAAAAATATGTTTATAATATATTGTCTTATTTATTATACCTTATTTTAATAATCTATTCAAAATGATATTATTCTAATAGTAAATTCATTTATATTATTTCTATACATCATTATATTGTAGTATTTAAGTGGATTTGGATCAGAACAATCCACAAAAATGCCCTTACGGGCTTTACGCTCAGCAGTTATCTTGGAACAGCGTTCACTATGGCGAGGAATCAGAATTTGTGAGTAGTTTTTCGATTATTTTTACGGGAGCTCTCAATATGTGGCAACTAATTTCTAAGCGTAACTGGTTATATAAAATTAAACTATCTTTTGGACTTTACCTTTTACAACATTTGATGGCGCCAATATAACTCATAACTGGAATGATGAGAAACCTGATCCTAATCAGGTAACGTTATTAATATGCTGGTATACTAGGTGTATCGGTAATTGCTTCCCGTCTTTTTTTTCACCAAAGAAAACACGTTATTTAAAATGGACAGTTCATATCTGTAGAAAGATTCAGTTTTTGCCTCAAAATAGGTCTGTCACTAATGTTGGATCCATATTTCAACTATTGTCACATATCGACACAAAAATTCCGGTTTGTTGCGTTTAAACATGGTCATATAAATTAATACAATTTTCAGGCTAAAAAGGGTGGATTTGTACCAGGCGGTGCTACGTTACACTGTATTATGACACCCCATGGTCCGGATAAGAAATGTTTTGAAGAGGCGTCCAGTGAGGCACTCAAAGCTTACAAAGTGGCTGTAGGCACTCAGGTTTGTAGTTGCAATAAAATATGTTTGCAAATATTTATGTATTAAATTGATATTTTAGGCGTTTATGTTTGAAAGTTGTCTAGGATTAACAGTAACTAAATGGGGTTTGGAAATATCAGAAAAACTCTATTATGAGTATTATAAATGCTGGGAAGGACTGAACAGCCATTTTACTGGCCCAAAATAAAAAAAACATAACTGTGGTACTTTACACTACTGAATACAACATCCTGTATGAAGTTATCTCAGATTAATTTTATTTTCAAGAACATGTATAGTTATTTGTCAAATATAACAAGATTTCATGGGTATTAAGCATAAAAAACAATTTTTAATCAATTTGTTTCTCCAAATTATGTATCCAAGCTAGCAAAACGTATAGATCACAAATTTCAACAACTATTTTTCGACATAAATATACAGAAGCTAAATTTGAGTATAAAAATATTAAGATTATAACTAAATTGGAGTTCTAATAATAACTTATTCCATAATGGTGGTTATATTCTGTTAGCATAGCAACTCAAATATGGTATATTATACAAATAACTAAAACGCTTAAAACTTTTCGTTTCTGTCGGAACTTCTAAATAGAAACTACATAAAAACTCTCTTCTGCCAAAATACATGTTTTTCTATGAATACAGTGTGCAAAAATGTTAGTTCAATGCATCTACTATTTTTTGAATTTTGCACACATAAATATATAAAGCGAAATTTCCAAATGCAAAGATTTAGATCTACTATTCTGTATATGAAATATAATTTACTGATATTAAGTATAAATCTATAATGAGATTTATTAAATATATAACACGAAAGATCACAACTGTCTAATAACTGAATGATTTGTTGCTCTCGTACTATTAAAATAATTCATCAAAATTTCACAAAACAAATCAAAATGAAAATTAAGACTGACGTAACTTAATAAATAAGCGTTTGTTTTATATGGTTAATAACATTTTTCCACTTAAAATTATACCTTGAAGATTATGTCGGATAAATTTTTAATTAAGCTAATGCGTTTTTTTTACTTCGAATTTTTATATATAACATTATGGCGAGTACAGACCTGAGCAATGGTTGCTAACATTTTATTATATTGCAAACTCTACTCTATGCTTGCTAAATATATTAAAATTTAAAGACCTTAAACTTAACCTATAAAATTAACGCTTCAAAATTTGTATATTGAGTAGTGTTGGAAACAATCGACCGAAATTGACTATCTTTTGACTACTTTTTATTATCGACTATTTCAGTCGCTATTTTTGGTTCGACTGTTTTTACTAGTACCTGTTTTCAGCCGCTATTTTCGGTCCGACTGATTTTATTACTATTTACTATCGACTGTTTCAGTCGCTTAGTTTTAATTACTATTTTCGGTTCTACTAGTTCATTCGACTGATTTTTTAACGTTCTGGCCTTCCGTCCTAGCCGCGACCTTGAAAGTAATGCGCCGAATTTATGCTTATATAGCTCACTGTTTTATATATTTCATATTTTTGATCTTTGATACACAGAAAAACTTGAAAGATGGTCTGTTTTCGGTGAATTCAAGTTTTTATTTTTAATTTTTTGAGATTTTTGAAATGCTACAGGCCTATCGCGCTAACCAGTCACCTATGTAAATTACTTGAGCGCATGGTCTGTCATAGGTTGATATATGTGATTGAAAAGACTACTAAATAATCGTCAGAAAGGCTTCATTAGAAGATACCCTACACTTGATCACTTGATCGGGTTTCAGGAGGACCTTTGTGAGGCCTTTAATACGGGACAACATGTGACTGCAGTTTTTCTTGACTTAGAAAAGGCCTTTGACTCCATCAATATTGATAACATCCTGAACAACTATCTAACTGGGAAATAGGGAGCAAAGTGTTCGATTTCATTGCATCCTTCTTGACTAACAGAAGCTTTCGGGTCAGGGTTAATGGAGTAATATCAACAACATATCATCAAACCAACGGTGTACCTCAGGGCTCATGTATTAGTCCATTACTATTCATAATAGCCATGAACTCCATTAACGAAGTCATTCCCACTTATATCAACGCCAGAATCTATGCGGATGACGTGGTTATGCACCACAAACTTACAAACCATAAGTATAGCCAATCCCTATTACAGAATTGCCTCGATGAACAACCTGTGTGGGCCGGACGAAATGTGTTGAAGTTCTCAACAGAGAAGACCGTCAGTGTTCATTTTTGTAGACGGATTAACTGCTCGCGAATAGCAACACTAATGATGGAGTGTAAGAAACTGATAAATGAACCAGAACACAAATTCCTTGGCTTGCTGTTTGATCACAAGCTCAACTGGCTTCCACACATAAATTATATCAAGGATAAATGCTTGGCAGACATAGGTCTACTGAAGACCCTTTCCAACATTAATTGGAGAGCACATAGAATCGTTGAGCAATATATATAAGGCGCTGATAAGAAGCAAATTAGACTATGGAAGCCAGTGCTATATTACCGCACTCCCATCATATGTGAACAAACTCAATCCCATCCAAAACGCCGCTATGAGAATCATACGGGAGCATTCTGCACTAGTCCAGTTGAAAGCTCGAGTAAGAAAGAAATCACTCGAGTCACGGCGAGAGCTCCTGCTTCTAAACTATGCAAGTTCCTTTAAATTTCATCCAGAATGGGACCAGTTCACTACCTTTTTCCCACCGAAGAGAGACTGGACCAATATAAGGAAGAGGCACTTAAGCCCTTCATTAGTTTTCCAGAGGATATGCAAACGAATAATGATTGTGATCCCAGATGCGAATTGTAGAATCACTACTATACCACCATGACAGTTCTCAAGAATATATATGTATGCTATGAAGGCTCTGCACAAGGAAACAAATAGTCCTTCTACAATAAAAACTTTTTTTAAACAGATAATTGAAGAGAACTATCCGAATTATCTTGTTATCAATACAGATGGTTCAAAACGAGAACTTTGTGGGTGCCGCTTATACGTCTATTCTACTTGAGAGACACTTTTGTCTTCCATCATTGACTAGCGTTTTCACCGTGGAGCTGCTGGCTATCTATATGGCCCTATCTGCCTTGGAAGAATCACAGATTAGCGAATCGATACTAATCGTATCGGATTCTATGAGTTCTCTAGAGAGCCTAAGATCGGTAAGAACAGTCCACCCTCTGGTCACATCCATCAGAGAGATACAGACAAAGCTACAATTTAGGGATGTACGAATAACATACCCTTGGGTCCCCTCCCATAAGGGAATATCTGGTAATGAAAGAGCCGGCAACCTGGTAAGTAGGGAAGAGGAATCAATCGGGTTAAATGAACTGTTCAGCAAAAAATATGCCAAAGTTTATAGAAAGGCCTAAATAGGCAGCTGACCCAATTAGAATGGGACTTTCTATTTTATAGTATATATATTCTATTATTTATAATTTGCTGTGCAATATTGTATGCTGTTGATGTTCTTATAGCGCCTAATGTGTCATTGTAACTTGCCTTAAATAGCCCAAGAGGCTGATGGGTTTATATAAGTAAATAATTTTTTTTTTGAGATTCATCGGTGATATGTAATACGCTAAAAATTTTTAAATAAAAACCGCAGAAACTTAATATTTGATCCTAAAAATGCTTAATTTTCTAACGAATGTTACTGGCAAGAGGGGGCCTCCAATATCTCGTTCCTGCCCAAGTAACTGATCCTAATGAGAGGCCTAATCTCTTTTGTCTGGTCCTTCGGCATTTTCAATCAGAGTCATAATAATCAGCGAATTAAAATTCATCAAAACAAGCTAAGCGTTGAAACAACGTTTGGCAGTTTATAACCTATAGTAACTATAATTAATATTTTGAAGAATTTTGCAAACGTTTGACAACCAGACGATATTTGCAGGCTGATTTGGTTACTTGTTGGAACCTGTCAGACAGCATTCTATTTCTTTTTAAATAAAACAAAATTATTTTCACAGTTTCACACTAAAACGAAAGAGTTTAAATAATAATGTCAAATTACTACTAACTTTATTTAATTCGTACAATATCTCACGCATTTTAAAAATGTATCAAACCCTTCCACATGTAAAAATAACCACCCGTTAACCACACTGCACATAACAATTGAGAGTACAACATTTTCTAGCTACAATATAAATAAAACCCATTAAATACAGTAATTTAGAAAAGAGTCTCTTACCTATATATGTTATTCTTTAGGTGGTTATCATAACACTGCGGTATGAAGATGTTACTCTTTCAATTTTTCCAACATTTGTCTAAATGTGCTTGCTGGCAGGTTTATTTTTTAAAAGATACGACTATAATATTTTCTAATAAGGACTGCGACTTCTTGATCTAACTCATCTTGTAGTCGTCAACAGTTATTATGTTCATACTACTTGTGCCAGAAATAATTTCTTCGCGATTAACGCATGTCTCACCTTCAAGAAAATAATTAAATTACTAGAATATAACCATACACCATGCAGTAGATATAAATTCGTATTTGTCCTTACCATTCTTGTCTCTATCGTTAACGGGTGAGTTTCTTGAATATATATCTATTTTGTGTCGCTAAATAGAGGTAATATTTTTAATTAATTGTTTTATTAAGTCTACCTCAGTGAAATTTCCACATGTTTATATACAGGTTTTTTCTCTTGGGACTATACATATATTCTAATGATTTTAGTTTATTTTGTAGTGATTACAGAATTGTAAATGTTTCATATCTTTAGGAATCTATAAATCTATCTATAAAAATCGATAAATACTAAAGTTGTATGAACATAAGAATTCTTAAATATTCTAAGAGTCCTTAAGAAGATATTTTTATCGTAATCTTCAAACGAGTTGGATATCAATCTTATTGGTATTTTCTTCCTTATCATAACATTGTTTATTATGTTACTGACCATACTTAATAATTTGATATTCTTTAAAAACGCGTACCGTCGAAACTGATTGACGAAACATTCCATTTTATTGTAATTGTGGAAAAAATGGTTCTGAACAAATGAATACGTGTCTCCAAAACAAACGATGAAAAACGTTGAAGGATTGTTGGGGTCCGATACTTTCCAAAAAGAACCTGATGCGTCACAAGTTCATTTAGATCACGAGAAAATACCGCAAATGGCATTAGGCAAATTTTCCTCGAGTGTTCGCGCATGGTCTTGCGTAGAGATCGAATTATACTGTTCGTTCATGTCTGTACTCACCATATGATTAAATGCGAGTAATTCAGACTCGCCTCTCGGACACTAGCTAAGAATTTTAATTTGTATTTTATAATTTTTTTTAGATGATAGACCAATTAAAGCCACCCTATTAGGCAGGGCTATTCTGCTATTGTGTTTAAGCTGCAGACCTTGACAATTGCAGAATCATAACGAAAAGGAAAAGACACTGAAGAGTAATTGGTAATTTCAAATAATATATTTATTTATTTTATTTTAGAAACCTATCTTTATATTTGATTTAGGTGATCATAGATAAGATGGTTTGGATTATTTCTCGTTAAAAATTGATACATTTAAAGAAAAGGCTGGTAATATTTCAGAATGGTAATATATAAGAAAAAACTTACATCATTTTACATGTATTCTTTTCTCAAGACAAATGAAGATTGTCCTACTTGAAATCTTGGTTGAAATGTATGTGGAGCAGAAGTATGATTAAGGTAATACGATTATAATAAACTTAAACCATTGAATACTACTATTTTCTGAGCACAACTAATTAAACCTATATTTACTTTTTTAGGTGATATTCGGGCCAAGATGACCCTTTAAATTTTAGTGGAGACTGAAACTCAGCAAATCCTCAGTAACAAATTGAAACAAATCAAATTGCATATATTTGTTGAAGCATTTATTAAGTAAGGTCCTGTATGTGCGTAGTTATTGAGACCTTACATTTCTTTCAAAGTGAATGTAAAGAGAATATGTTAGCACTATTACTGGTAATAAAATTATTGTTTTTGGGTTGTTTTATTCCAATATAGGGACCAATTTGCAGTTCAAGATGGAATCAGTTGTAACTTATATAAATGTATGATTCATTATTTTTCAGCGTCGAACTAAAAGCAACTGGGATCTGACTACTTACAGAGGTCCTCGTCGGCAGTTGCACGGGGACTATCAATAAGGTCTTTTTAGAGGGTTGTTCTTTCACTAACATAGAGCGATTCACCATTAATCTATTTTTACCAATCAAATTATGTGAAAAGTGCTATCATTAGATATAAAAATTTGAATTGGTTATGAAGGTAATCAATTTCTGTCTCTAGATTAGCAATCGACAAATTGTTCATTTGTTGATTAACTGTTAATTAGTACTGTTTTGTATAGTCTGATTATGCAGCCTAATGATTTCAAATGATGAATCAGTAGTCTGTCTCTTGAGATGACTACATTAGGTGAATTCTCTAATGGCTCTTAATTGTAATAAGGCATTGAATACATACAAAAAAAAATTGCTGGTTTAACTTATATACTGATGCCGAATCAAATGTTTTGAGGTAGTGCTTGAGTGAAGCATTGTTGGGCTATATTTTGCAGGTTCTAAATTACAATACGAAATGGATTTAAAATCTTTATCATTCAGTTTCCATGGTATAACTAAATTTATATTTTGTCCGGTGGTATATTCTCTATTGGTTTCGAGTTATAATGTGGTATAGGTGCATAATAACTCTTGTTTATTGGATCAGTAGTAGGTGTTAAATGTTCTACTGGTTATCAGTCTTAACACTACTAAATTTGCATAAATAAATAGTGTTAACGTCTATGGTATAACCGAAAAGCTGTGCTGGAATGCAGGGTCGGAATGTTGTTTGGTTAATTTTTATTGGTTTTCGTTTTTGGTTCGATATTTTTATTAAAGGTAATTTAGAGAGTTCTACGTTAACATCAGGTGGTATTACTTCTACTTTTCATTTTTAATTCGCTGGCAGATGCATAAAAATAAATGTATCTGATAAATGTTCTGCTGCAGCTGTGTCTGCTTCACATTTTATCGTTAAAGTTCATCAAGTGGCACCTTTTCTGTTGTTTCTTGATTATGGTGTAGTACTAGATGCATAATAATAATTCTTATTATTCTACAACTATAAATTTGTTTTATACCTTTGGAAGTAAGTTACGACACGTTATAATATGCCGGTAAGTTCTCTATTGGGTTTGATTAGCTATAATTTTAGTTTTTTTTGTCTCGGAATGTCAGTCGATCAATTTTTATATTGATATAGGATGGAAGTTAATTATTGGAGGTTGACCGTTTGGATGCTTGTTTATTAGTTGCAAAGGTAGGTTTAAAGTTGGGGTTCGCAAAAGGCGATTGTCTCGCAAAATCTTCTTTACCAGGTATGTCCTTTGTGCCTGATTTTTTTCAAACCAGAGCCATCAAGTTATGCCTATACACTTTTCTGTTTGTGTTCATCACCTGTCAGGCATCTGTGACTTAGCATGCATCTAGTGACAACTAGAGTGTGCGTAGTGTACCACTTTTCATATTTTTATTATATATTTATAATTATTTTGTGTCGGTGCTTGCCATCCTTCTCTAAGCTTTGCGGATTTCGGTATTTCCGCCTGGAACCTTATTGCCGGTGACGTTGATAGTTTAGTCTGTTCTTTGTTGTTACTGCTCCACTGGAAGAATATATCTTCCTGGTCTCCTCCCGAGTCTGAGTTGCTATGAATTTTAGTTTGGTTCTTCCTGTATTAGTACTCGCCTCCTTCATTACTTGTTTGGCGATTACCGTAAGAGAGCACGCTCTGTTTTCTAACTTTATGGTTTCTATTTTTTGTAGTCCCTTGTGGCCTTTCTATCAATCTCAGATTCATCCTTTGTTCCATCGTGTCAGCATTCGGACTGCTCTCCCTTTGAACGGGTTTTATTGCTACGAATGCCGATTGTTTGGCATTCAGTCGCTATGTCTATCTTTATCAATAGATATTGGATCCGTGTTTTGTTTGTTGATATGAGTCTGTATGATCTCCATTTAAGACAGTATCTTGACGTCACAGTAGGTTATACTGCGCTTCTCACTCTTGCAGGTGCTCTTGCTGTTGAATACATCTCTGTATCGCTGCTGATCGAGACGCTTCTTGACCTGAATTGTCTGGTCATTTAGGTGCATGATGTTGCACATTTCGTTCAAAGGTTTTACGTTTATTCCGACGATGTCAATGTCGGGTAGTGAGTGGATATAAGAACGAATGTTGAGTTCTTGGTTTTCAGAGTTTCTTGGTTCTCTCCTCCGCCCGTTCTATTACTAGATCGGATTGGGAAGTCTCATGAGAAGGAAGAGGTCCAGCTAACTTATGTGTGTTCTTAATGTCATTAATAATATCGGAAACCAATTTTTTGATGTTCGTCCTCGCGCTTTTGATATATTCAAGGAATCTTTCTGGAAAAAAGGGCGCCAGAACCTGGTTCATTGCTAATATTTTACTAGTACTCGCTAGTTAACTAGCGATACTGATGTTTACCCTGAGTAGATAAATCGAGGGCTTTGGCGTCGCAAGAATCAGTTAGCTTATTAGTCCACACTTCCCTTGCACCCTCCTTGTCAAGCAATTTGCCGTCTTCCTTTAGTCGTTCTTCACACTCTTTAATCTCTTTTATTAGAATTCCCACTGCTGCCTCGCCGCAAATGAGAGGGGTGGATTTTAAGCGTTTTAATTTTCCAACTCTCAGCAGTGGAGTTTGGTATCTGAGTGGAAATTCCCAGGCCACTATCGGAGATTTCAGTATATAAGTATGCATTAGGCAGTCCTTCGGCAGACGTAGCCACGTTCTAACAGCGCTACGTATATAGTTTCTGGTTTTGATGTTATTAGATGATAGAATGGTGATGTAAAGACATTCTTCAGGATCCAGTGACGTTGTAGTGGCTTCAAAGGTACGGCTGTTAATTTCCCCAGCTTCTCTCGGACTATTGATCGGACGTTGTTGTTCAGGCCTCCTGCACCGTTAAATGGTATACCTAGATACCTAAATTCGCCCGACCTTTTGAGAGCTGACCTATTTATATCGGCGGGACTTGTGGTACCTTCCTTTTTGTCTAGGAAAATTGTTCTCGATCATAAGAGAAAATCTGGCAGACTAGCGCACACCATAAAAATGTTAAAGAACGGTGGAACACTGACACCGGAATTTGTTGTAGTTCTCTGATGGTGATACCGTCAGCCCAAAATCGGATCCCTGAAATCATACCTCGTACTTTCATATTCATGGTCCTCTGGCGTTGCATCGGTTTCTCTCGTAAGGAAGGCTCGTCAATAAGGCTCCAAGATGTCAATAGGAATAATTTTTCGGATTTCTCGAGTTGGTCAGCATCAATTGCTTTCTGAGTCCGACCTTTAGCCCATAGATGTTGTATGTGAGCATACTTGCTACGTCTCACATTCTTTTTCGAGAGTTTCGCACTTTTACGTTCGTTTTGGATGGTGATTTGATATCTTGGTGGTAGGGTACCTCGAACTTAAATTACTATCATCTCACTCAAAGCTTGTTTATCTAGGTGCATGGTGTTGTTGCACATTTCATTCAAAAGTTTTACGTTTATTCCCACGATATCATTGTCGAGTAGTGAGTGGATATAAGTCCGAATGTTGGGTTCTTGGTCTTCAGAACTCTCCTACGCACGTTCTATTACTAGATCGGATTGAGAGGTCTCAAGAGAAAGAAGAGGTTCAGCTAACTTATGTGTGTTCTTAATGTCATTAATAATATCGAAAACCAATTTTTAATGTTCGACCTTCTTCCTCATGCTTTTGATAGTTTCAAGGGATCTTTCTGGAAAAAAGGGCGCCAGAGCCTGGTTCATTGCTAATATTTTACTAGTACTCCTTAGTGTAAGCGTGGCTTCACGGCGTGCTAGCAGGTCTTTTTCTCTTCAGCCCATTTGGACTTTCTGGTTTTAGAACATGAATCTGCAAGGACGCGGCTGTCCCTCCAGTCTTTATAAGCGCGATTTTGGTGCACTCCTCTCACTGATTTTGTTTTGAATACTCTGTTGCATTATGAGTGTTCGCATCTGTAATCCTGACTAGGACCGGTCTCAACGTGTTCATCACGGCCCCAACTTGACTTGCATAGTCAGCGAACTCTACATTTTTCCGAGGCAATGCGTTTTTCCTTGGACCGAATTCTGTTCTCGAGTCAAAGGGCGTGGTAGCCCAAACGACCTACATATCGCCATAACCGTGTTTGTTGATCTTCTCGGTTTCAGCACTTATGCAATAGGGTGGTGTTTCCTTCGGATATTGAGCTTAAAGGAAAAGTTGAAGCTAATCAATTTTAATTTTAAGCACTTAATTTTAATAATAACTTTTAAGCTATCACTCAATATGAATTGAGTCCATAAGAACAAAGTGATAAGTAAGATATGGTAGGGATAGTGTTCAAATTGTTGGTTTTAATAGATTTGATAAAACGGTGGATAATGAGACCATGGCGCCATTGAAAATGCAAACGGGTATAAGTCTCCGCGGTGTGTGGATCTGGAGGAATACGGATGATTATATACGGATTGTGAATAGTATGGGATAGCAAAGGGAGCGCTGTCATGTATGTCCTCAGTGGTAATCCACAAAATGTTGGGAAAAAGGGAGGAGAGCAAATTGTGGGATCGATATTAGAGAGTGAAGTAGATGATGGATGCGTAGGGGTGTCGAAGTTCAGAGTGTGTAACAGGGAGATCTGTAGTGTATTGTGAATTAAGATAAATCTAAGATTCCTTTGATGGGATCCTGACGTAGGGTTTTGAGTATTCAAATAATCGGTCAAGATGCAGTTGTCTGTTAATTGACAGATTAGTTCCTTTAATGTATTTGTGGCGACGGCGATGAATTATGTTTGTTTGGTATTTTCTTTTTACTTGGTGGTTTATTATACTTTATTGTGTGGACTCTATTTAGGCGGAGTTAGTTGGGTTAGTAGCTGTAGGGTCTTTGCGGAAGCATAATTCTGCATCTAGGTTATATTGGATGACACATGTGGCGGTGCACTTTCCTCTTATGATGCTATATTGCATTGGGTGATGGATATTTGTTGCATATCGCCTGCAGAATTCTGTCTGATAACCCATCATATATTTTCCCTGGAGTAGACATTAAGCTGAGTGGCCTTTTTCCTCCATTCTTCTTCTTTGATCAACAGAGCTTAGCCGTCTTCTATACTTTGGTAAAGTATTCCGCGTTGTAGAAGTTTACTAAACACCAGCATATAAACTGGCAGATCCGACAGGTGTTGCCCTGTTCAAACATCATTTTTCATATCGAGTGATGTGAAATCAAGTTGTTCAATAATTTTATTTCTGTATATAATAATTTAGTTATTTGTGTACACGTGCGATACCATGACAATGCATTTATGTTTGACCTGTAAACAACAATGTTTTGGTTTCAACCCAGTTTATATGGCACGTAAAGGACATGAAGAGCATATATATAGCGTCCTGCTTCTCTTGATTAAACTTAAAGTAACATAATCGCTAGCTTTCTTAACAAGTTTCTCGCACATGCTTATACAATGTATTGGTGAAATAGCTGGAGTATAAGAAATAACAAACATAAAATAATAGGTATGACTATATAAACTCTGAAGCTGTAGTGTTTGACAACGTGAATTTTTCTTTGATAACATTGAGCTGCGATTTCAGAGGCCGATTTCAACCAGACCAAGTTGTGTTTGAAGGCTAACACGAGAGGAAACCATTATGGTTGGCTTGGCTCTTAGTGCTCGTTGGGGTTGCTGCCCAATTACAGATGTTTGTCTTATAGACCTAGATATTAATAGTCATTTTAATGGTGGCCTGAGATTATATATAGTCGTTATAGCCATATCAGTTTCGTGTTAGTGGACCGGTTGCGGGTGCTCCTGTGATGGTGGCCTGCCTGCAGACCTCTATCTGATTGCTTTCACCCATCTTTTTATTAGTCTGATTAAATGTATCCCCTGTAATGGAGTACTGACTATCGACATTTGTATAGTTGTTGTGTCCCTTATGATGGTGGGCGGTTGGTTGGCCGGTTTGTTTTTTCTTGCATTGGTAACTATAATACGTATTCATCACCTTGTCGTACCTCTCATCCTGTTTCACCGTGCCCAGCGATTCTGGAATGGTCTCTAGAATGGGCGGTTGTCTGTGTTGCCTCCTCAGGTTAGTGACTCGTTGATGTGGCCACTCTAGGTTGTCTGCACATCTGCTGCGATTCCTCAGATTATTGGTATGCCCTTATTGACTCCCAGGTTGGCGGAAGGCTTGTGGTTGGACGCTTGTAGTAAGACCCCTAGCTTAGCGGGACGTAACTATAGAACGCTCAGATTAACGGCACGGTTGGTACGGATCCCTCAAATAAGTGGCATGCCTATTGCGGCCCCTGGCTTGGCGAAACGCATGTTGTGGATCCCTCGGGTAGACGACACGCTGTTGCGCGCTCGTCATGTATGAGGAATGCTTGTAGTGGATCCCCTGTTAGGCGGTAACTAAATTGCGGCACCTAGGTTGGTGAAATGCATGTTGCGGCTCTTGGGTTTGAGAAGCCCATGTTGTGGACCCCCAGGTTGGCGGGTAACTTGTCGTGACTTCCCAGAGTGACGTCCATGTTTTTTACATACCTTGTTGTACCTCGTACTGTCTCTGATAGTCCTGACTTAATTGGTGTACCCATTTCGTTGCTGTTCCACATTATGTCAGCTTGGTAGTCTACCTAATTGTCATGTCTACTGATTTGCCCTGAAAAAGATATGAATGAATTCATTATGAAGTGAAAATATAATTTTCAAATTTGCGTACTGCCTCTAAAAAATTGAAAGCGCTTCTATTGCATTTGAAAACGTACTATTGTCGCTTGTAATAAAATTAATTATCAATTCCGCTTCCATACCATTGTGCATCCCTGATCAATATTCTTTGTTTATTACGTGGAACCAATTTGCTAAGCTGAATTTTTATTCACAATTTTGATGCTGAATTTACGCAAAGTTCTCTTTTCATGCTACGGTATAATTAAAATATTTTAAATTCATACCTGTATTCTTTGTTTACATTACATCCCCTGTTTTTTGTATTATTTAATTATTACATTGTTACTAGTCGTTTCCGTTGAACCTAAAATTTGTCTTTATGATAATTTAAATCTAGGTATATAACTAGGAGGACCCATCGGCCATATCTCAGTCTCTGGTGAAATAATGTTTATACATGTCACTGCTGTATTTTTTATTATATGCACCTCACTACACAACAACACAAGATGAGATGGTTTGATTCTTTTGAGTATGTGTCCTCTTTTGGTGGTATCCAAAAGCTGCAATACTTCAATATTCTTATGAGAATGGAATCTTTCCTCATGCCCCCTTGCAATTCTCTTGATTTATTGACTGATTGTGCATATCTGAAGGTCTCGATGTAGGTAATCAGTCAGTAAAATAGTATTTGGGTGCACCCACAATACCTCTCAGGACTTTCTTCTGAAAATTTTGTATTTTATGTATGTTACTCTTTGCAGAACATCCCCATAATAGCATTCCGTATGTCCATATAGGTTTCAGTGGTTAAGGTAGTTCCTGGGGTTAATGTCAGTTTTTATAAATGCTTCTGCTTTTTGGTGATTGTCACGTGCCCATTTCTAACATAGGTCTCTTATAGGTGGACTATGTAGACATGAGCCCTTTTTTGTGGCTTTCCAGAGTGAATAATCAGTTTATTTATCATCTGTTAAATTTCTCAGATAGTCATTTATGGTTTTGTTTTTAATTTCCAGTATTTTCCTTTTCAGTCTTTTGGTTATATTGTTTAAACTATTTTTATTTTCAGGTATTCTGCTTTGTTGTAATTTTTTTCGTAATTTTTGTTTTTCAACGACAATTTCCTTCACTTCTTTTGGATAATTAATTCCTTCAATTGTACTCTTAATTACTGGGGTATTATTCCATGCAGCTTGTTAAATATCTACTACGAATTTTTCTGCTTCAAAATTTAATTGTTCAGTTGTCTTGAGGGATACATTTAGTTGAATTTATTTGTTCATTTCTTCAGAATTGTTCAGTTCCAACCTTCGTAGGGTGAAGACGTATTTTCAATACGGTCCAAGCTATAAAAAGATACCTTTCTTTAAAAAAACCCAGTATTTTATTACGGTTATTTAATTGAGTGTTAAAAACGCATAACAGATGCGGCTATCCGTCTCTCAGTGGACCTAAAGTGTAGTGAATACGTGTTTACGTGACCAGACAAAATGACTGCATCTCATTTTTATTAGTGTTTAAAATAATTTCATCTTATTTTACAACAGTCCTTTTGAAATTCATTTATTGTATTTATAGTAAAAAACTAGTGCTAAAATAACGTAAGTGAAAAATGAAGTGCGTGAAATAAACAATGTATTTATTTTATTTTTTTTATCCTCTGGAAGTAAATTAAATAAAATATTAAAAATTAAAAAATGGCAAACAATAGCGATTCAACCAAATCACCTGCACACTTTGATATAAGATTAGAACAAACAGCAATAACGCAAACTCCACCATCAGAATGGACTACAGTCGTTAACAAAAAACGATTGAGAAGTCCAGAAGAAGAAATCGCGAGGAAACAAACAAGAATCAGTGACTATTGGTTGCAGAAACCGATAGAGACAAAAAACAGTTTTAGCAACCTGTCGGAAGAAATTGAAGAGAACATACAACCAAGCCCTGAAAAAGTTGTTCCCAAACCACCACCAATAACAGTCTATAAGGTAGGAATAATAAAAAACATCCATGATTTATTAAAAACCATTACTACGAACTACACAATTAAAACAGTGAGCTATGAAACAATTAAAATCCAATTGTTCGAAGCGGATCACTTTAAAGTTCTTATAAAAGAATTAGATGAAAGAAACACCCAATACCATACATTCAGGCCAAAATCCGAGAGAACATTTAAATTCGTATTAAAAGGATTACATCACGGGACGGACTTAAACACCATCAAGGTAGCACTAGCTGAAAAAGGCCACGAGGTCGTAAATATTCACAATATACGTCATCACACGACAAAAAAACCTCTGCCTATGTTTTATATAGACATAAAACCTAATGGAAACAATAAGGCGGTGTATGAAATCACCAAATTGGAAAATAATATTATTAAATGCGAACCACCACATATAAAAAGAATTATACCACAATGCACAAGGTGTCAAGCGCACGGGCACACAAAGACTTACTGTCGCAAATCGTATAGATGCGTAAAATGTGCAGGAGAACATAAGACAGGAGATTGTACTCGTAAAGTTCGCGATGAAAAAGTGAAATGTGTCAACTGTAACGGAAATCATCCAGCGAACTACAAGGGTTGCGCAGTTCACAAGCAACTACAGCAGAAACTCTATCCTGCCTTAAGGGAAAAAAGGCATCAACAAAAACAATCCACTACTACCAATCTACCACTACCCACCAGAACAAGTCAACCAGACATAACTTATGCCCAAATAGTTGAAAATGGTTCAGCACAAAAACGAGAGACAATATCTCAACCTACTGAAACTAGCAACATCTCAAGATTAGAAAATATGATGGCCAAACTAATGGATCAAATGAGTACGATGCTTGGTCTACTCACTGCTGTCGTCAGCAATCTTGCCTAATACCTGAAATAAATAGCTACAAAATCGCCGTCTGGAATGCCAATGGGCTCCGACAAAAGGGAACTAAAAATGTTCGTAACTGAACAAAATATTGACGTTATGATGGTTTCCGAAACACACTTTACCGACAAACATTATTTCAAAATTCTTAAATATAAACTTTATCATACAAATCACCCTGATGATAAAGCACATGGGGGTACAGCCATAATAATTCGAGATGATATAAAGCATTTCGAAAGAGAAAAATTCCGCAAAGACTACCTGCAAGCCACCAGTATAACCATAGAGGAAGTCCATGGACCATTAACAATTTCTGCGATTTATTGCCCACCCAAACATAACAACAAGGCAGAACAATTTCAAGAATTCTTCAGTACGCTAGGTAATAGATTTATAGCCAGAGGAGATTATAATGTAAAACATTTAATGTGGGGTTCAAGAATAATAACCTCAAAAGGTAGAGAACTGCTAAAAGCAATAAGGACAGATAACTTACAACATATCTCTACTGGTGAACCAACATATTGGCCTTCAGACAGAAATAAAAAACCAGATACAATAGATTTCTGTATTACACAAAATATTGATCCAAAAAATTGTCAGACAGAATCATATTTCGGCCTATCTTCTGATCAATCACCAATAATAGTAACAATTTCTTCAAAAATTACCATCAATGATAAACCCCCTTCTCTGTGCAATAATAAAACTAACTGGCCCTCATTTAGAGAAAACTTAGACCGAAACATCTCTCTAAACTTACCGTTACAAACTGAAATGGATATTGAAATAGCAGCAATAAATCATACAAAAAATATACAGGAGGCAGCATATTCCGCGACTTCTAACAGTGAAACATTTCCAAGAAAAAATACACATATATCATGCACAATACAGAAAAAGATAGCAGAAAAAAGAAAGTTACGACGAAATTGGTAACAGCAAAGGACTGAAGAGAATAAAAGAAAATTTAATAGGGCAATAAAAGAGCTGAAAGAACTAATCCAAATTGAACAAAACCAAGGCATTCAAGAATACTTAGAAAACTTGACATTAACTGAGGCTACAGACTATTCGTTGTGGAAAGCAACAAAAAAGCTTAGGAGATCCCAGCGGCATAACCCACCTATTAAAACAAACGAAAATAATTGGGCGAGAAGCAATAAAGAGAAGGCCGACATTTTCTCAAAATACTTAAAAAATGTTTTTAAACCTTTCCAGTCTCAGCTATATAAAGATGAGGAAAATAAAATTACAAGCTTTCTAGAATCGCCTTTTCAAATGGATTTACCGCACGAGAAATTAACGGTCAAAAAAGTTAAACAAATAATAATGAGAGAGATTAATATTAAAAGAGCTCCTAGTTATGACTTAATTACTGGTCAAATTTTAAAAGAACTATCAGAAATGGGTATAAAACTATTAACATATATATTTAATGCTATGCTACGAATTAATTACTTCCCTAGTATCTGGAAAGTAGCTAAAATATTAATGATCCTTAAACCAGGAAAAATACCAGAAGATATGACCTCCTACTGACCTATAAGTTTGTTACCGATAATCTCGAAAGTTTTCGAGAAATTATACAGAAAAAAGAAAAGTTATTCCAGGACATCAGTTTGGCTTTCGCAATAAGCATGGAGACTATAGAACAAGTGCATAGACTTGTAAACAAAATAAGCTCTGACCTAAATGCCAAAAGATATTGTTCGGCTGCTTTTCTAGACATATCTCAGGCTTTTGACAAAGTATGGCATACGGGCTTGCAGGTTAAACTAAAGAAACTTCTCCCTCATCCGGACTATCAGCTACTAAAATCGTATCTCACTGACAGACATTTTATTGTAAATCAAGGCGATGAACATACCGAATTAAATCCCATATATTCAGGAGTTCCGCAAGGTAGTGTATTGGGTCCAGTACTGTATCTTCTGTATACGGCTGATCTGCCCACCACAAAAATAACTAATGTGGCAACATATGCAGACGATACAGCAATCTTAGCATCCCATGAAGATCCAGTCACAGCATCAATAAACCTACAAACCCACCTGGATCAAATACAATTATGGTTGAAGACATGGCGCATTAAAGCCAATGAATCAAAATCCACGCATATAACGTTTACCCTGCGTAGAAGAACATGTCCACCAGTAAATATCAATCATCGTCAACTCCCCCAAGCAGAGCATGTTAAATATCTTGGTACGCACTTGGATCGACGCCTAACCTGGAAGAAGCACATACTCTCTAAACGGAAACAACTGGGACTAAAATTATATCAAATGTATTGGCTCATGGGGCGCAAATCCAAGTTATCATTAGATAACAAGGTATTGCTGTATGAGTCTATACTCAAGCCCATTTGGGCATATGGAATCCAACTATGGGGTACCGCTAGCAAATCTAATATATCCATCATTCAACGGTTCCAAAATAAAGTGTTGCGTGCCATTGTTGATGCTCCGTACTATATTTCAAATAAAGTGATACAAGGCGATATTCCTCTAGAACCTATAACGAGTGTAATTCAACGTGTTTGTATGAAGTAATTCGAAAAAATGTCGGTGCATCACAATGTACTCGCTAATCAGCTAAATATGCGACGTGATAGTGAAGTGCGTAGACTAAAACGTTTAACACCATCTGATCTGATTACTGGACATATGTAGAGTTTAGAATAAGCATTAGAATAAGACTAATTAATTAAGATAATATCTTATACAGAAGATTGCTTAATGAAGTGATTTTCTACATGCCATGTATATATAATATAAACAGAAGAAATACTTATTGCCAATAGGGCAGATTGTGGATTCACGAAGAGTAATAATAAAAAAAAAAAAATTTCTTCAGAAAATCCTTCCCAGTTTGTTGTCTTGTTTGTGAACGTTGATTTTCTTTCTTTTTTTATTATATTTTCACTCAACGTCAGAATCATTGGCGTATGATTTGAACTTAGGGCAAAATTCTCTTCGACTTTTATGTAGTTGGATGTTATGTTTCTTACTATGAAGAAATCTAACTGGGGTCTGGGGATTTCTGTTAATCAGTCGGCCAATAAGATAGTTTTCCAGTTGACATATAACTAAATCTTAGTTAAGCAGCTGCTTTATTCTGTTCACTGCCTTTAGTTGTTGTCATTCTGGATTTGATTTAACATTTGGATTTGATTGGATCTGCTTGATTTAATAGTTACTGCTGTTACCTAATTTTCTGCTGTACTGAGCCCGGGTTCTTGATCTTGGGAAACGTTTTTTTAAATTATTAATGCACTTCCTCCTCTTGCGGTGTTAGCTGGATGTATGGTATGATAAAGTGTATATCCTCTAAATTTTATAAAGGATTCTTTTGTCAAATGGGTTTCTGATATTAGGCAAATATCATATTTTGCATAAAATTGCATATCTAGAAATACTTGTATTGTAGCGTGATGTTACTGGATTCCATTAGTATTCCAAATTGCTCTTCGAATATCTTTATTTGACATTTCCGGTTTTTGGGGCCACAGCCCTAATGTTTTTCAATCCTTTCGGAAAAATAATCGATCATTTTTTCCTGTCTGTCCAGCTTTCCTATTAGTTCAAGTAACAATTCGTTGGTGGTTGCTTCATCTTCCTTTGTATAGTTCGCTATAAGCTATATAAGTATATCAATACGCTCTAAGCTCTAGAAAGATACGTTTCTTTAAAAAAAAACAGCATTTTATTACGGTTATTTAATTGAGTGTTAAAAACGCATAACAGATGCGGCTATCCGTCTCTCAGCAGACCTAAAATGTGGTGAATACGTGTTTACGTGCCCAGACAAAAAGACTGCATCTTATTTTTATTAGTGTTTTAAAATTATTTCCCCTTATTTTACAACAGTCCTTTTGAAATTCATTTATAATATTTTTGGTCAAAAACTAGTGCAAAAAATAACGCAAATGAAAAATGAAGGCGTGAAATAAACAATGTATTTATTTTATTTTGTTAACCTCTGGAAGAAAATAAAATAAAATAATAAAAATCTAAAAATGGCAAACCACAGCGATTCAACCAAATCACCTGCACACTTTGATATAAGATTAGAACAATCAGCAATAACGCAAACTCCACCATCAGAATGGACTACAGTCATTAACAAAAAGCGATTGAGAAGTCCAGAAGAAGAAATCACGAGAAAACAAACAAGAATCAGTGACTATTGGTTACAGAAACCGATAGAGGCAAAAAACAGCTTTAGCAACCTGTCGGAAGAAATTGAAGATAATATACAGCCAAGCCCTGAAAAAGTTGTTCCCAAACCACCACCAATAACAGTCTATAAGGTAGGAGTAATAAAACACATCCATGACCTATTGAAAACCATTACTACGAACTACACAATTAAAACAGTGAGCTATGAAACAATTAAAATACAATTGTTCGAAGCGGATCACTTTAAAGTTCTTGTAAAAGAATTAGATGCAAGAAACACCCAATACCATACATTCAGTGCAAAATCCGAGAGAACATTTAAATTCGTGTTAAAAGGATTACATCACGGGACGGACTTTAATGCCATCAAGGTAGCACTAGCTGAAAAAGGCCACGAGGTCGAAAATGTTCACAATATACGACATCGCACGACAAAAAAACCTCTGCCTGTGTTCTATATAGATATAAAACCTAATGGAAATAATAAGGCGGTGTATGAAATCGCCAAATTGGAAAATAATATCATTAAATGCGAACCACCACATATAAAAAGAAATATACCACAATGCACAAGGTGTCAAGCGCACGGCCACACAAAGACTTACTGTCGCAAATCATATAGATGAGTAAAATGTGTAGGAGAACACAAAACAGGAGATTGTACTCGTAAAGTTCGAGATGAAAAAGTGAAATGTGCTAACTGTAACGAAAATCATCCAGCGAACTACAACATAAACTTTATGCTCCCTTAAGGGAAAAAGGGCATCAACAGCAACAAAAACAATCCACACCTACCAGTCTACCCACCAGACCAAGTCAAACAGACATAACTTATGCTCAAATGATTGAAAATGGTTCAGCACAAAATCAAGAGACGACATATCAACCTATTGAAACTAGCAACATCTCAAAATTAAAAAACATGATGGCCAAACTAATGGATCAAATGAGTACGATGCTTGGTCTACTCACAACCGTCGTAAGCAAACTTGCCTAATGCCTGAAACCAATAGCTACAAAATCGCCGTCTGGAATGCCAATGGGCTCCAACAACATGCCAGGGAACTAAAAATGTTCGTAATTGAACAAAATATTGACGTTATGATGGTTTCCGAAACACACTTTACGGACAAAAATTATTTGAAAGTTCCTAAATATAAGCTTTATCATACAAATCACCCTGATGATAAAGCACATGGAGGTACAGCCATAATAATTCGAGATGATATAAAGCATTTCGAAAAAGAAAAATTCCGCAAAGACTACCTGCAAGCCACCAGTATAACCATAGAGGAAGCCCATGGACCATTAACAATTTCTGCGATTTATTGCCCACCCAAACATAACAACAAGGCAGAACAATTTCAAGAATTCTTCCGTACGCTAGGTAATAGATTTATAGCAGGAGGAGATTATAATGCAAAACATTTAATGTGGGGTTCAAGAATAATAACCTCAAAAGGTAGAGAACTGCTCAAAGCCATAAGGATAGATAACTTACAACATATCTCTACTGGTGAACCAACATATTGGCCTTCAGACAGAAATAAAAAACCAGATACAATAGATTTCTGTATTACAAAAAATATTGATCCAAAAAAGTGTCAGGCAGAATCATGTTTCGACCTGTCTTCTGATCATTCACCAATAATAGTAACAATTTCTTCAAAAATTACCATCAAAGATAAACCCCCTTCTCTGTGCAATAATAGAACTAACTGGCCCCCATTTAGAGAAAACCTTGACCAAAATATCTCTCTAAACTTACCGCTAAAAACTGAAATGGATATGGAAATACCAGCAATAAATCTTACAAAAAATATACAGGAGGCAGCATATTCCGCGACTCCCAACATTGAAACATTTCCAAGAAAAAATACACATATATCATGTACAATACAGAAAAAGATAGCAGAAAAAAGAAAGTTACGACGAAATTGGCAACAGCAAAGGACTGAAGAGAATAAAAGAAAATTTAATAGGGCCATAAAAGAGCTGAGAGATCTAATCCAAATCGAACAGAACCAAGGCATTCAAGAATACCTAGAAAACTTGACATCAACTGAGGCTACAGACTATTCGTTGTGGAAAGCAACAAAAAAGCTTAGGAGATCCCAGCAGCATAACCCACCTATTAAAACAAGCGAAAATAATTGGGCGAGAAGCAATAAAGAGAAGGCCGACATTTTCTCAAAATACTTAAAAAATGTTTTTAAACCTTTCCAGTCTCAGCTATATAAAGATGAGGAAAATAAAATTACAAGCTTTCTAGAATCGCCTTTTCAAATGGATTTACCGCACGAGAAATTAACGGTCAAAAAAGTTAAACAAATAATAATGAGAGAGATTAATATTAAAAGAGCTCCTAGTTATGACTTAATTACTGGTCAAATTTTAAAAGAACTATCAGAAATGGGTATAAAACTATTAACATATATATTTAATGCTATGCTACGAATTAATTACTTCCCTAGTATCTGGAAAGTAGCTAAAATATTAATGATCCTTAAACCAGGAAAAATACCAGAAGATATGACCTCCTACTGACCTATAAGTTTGTTACCGATAATCTCGAAAGTTTTCGAGAAATTATACAGAAAAAAGAAAAGTTATTCCAGGACATCAGTTTGGCTTTCGCAATAAGCATGGAGACTATAGAACAAGTGCATAGACTTGTAAACAAAATAAGCTCTGACCTAAATGCCAAAAGATATTGTTCGGCTGCTTTTCTAGACATATCTCAGGCTTTTGACAAAGTATGGCATACGGGCTTGCAGGTTAAACTAAAGAAACTTCTCCCTCATCCGGACTATCAGCTACTAAAATCGTATCTCACTGACAGACATTTTATTGTAAATCAAGGCGATGAACATACCGAATTAAATCCCATATATTCAGGAGTTCCGCAAGGTAGTGTATTGGGTCCAGTACTGTATCTTCTGTATACGGCTGATCTGCCCACCACAAAAATAACTACTGTGGCAACATATGCAAACGATACAGCAATCTTAGCATCCCATGAAGGTCCAGTCACAGCATCAATAAACCTACAAACCCACCTGGAGCAAATACAATTATGGTTGAAGACATGGCGCATTAAAGCCAATGAATCAAAATCCACGCATATAACGTTTACCCTGCGTAGAAGAACATGTCCACCAGTAAATATCAATCATCGTCAACTCCCCCAAGCAGAGCATGTTAAATATCTTGGTACGCACTTGGATCGACGCCTAACCTGGAAGAAGCACATACTCTCTAAACGGAAACAACTGGGACTAAAATTATATCAAATGTATTGGCTCATGGGGCGCAAATCCAAGTTATCATTAGATAACAAGGTATTGCTGTATGAGTCTATACTCAAGCCCATTTGGACATATGGAATTCAACTATGGGGTACCGCTAGCAAATCCAATATATCCATCATTCAACGGTTCCAAAATAAGGTGTTGCGTGCCATTGTTGATGCTCCGTACTATATTTCAAATAAAGTGATACAAGGCGATATTCCTCTAGAACCTATAACGAGTGTAATTCAACGTGTTTGTATGAAGTACTTCGAAAGAGTGTCAGTGCATCCCAATGTACTCGCTAATCAGCTAAATATGCGACGTGATAGTGAAGTGCGTAGACTAAAACGTTTAACACCACCTGATCTGATTACTGGACGTATGTAGACTTTAGAAGAAGCTTTAGAATAAGACTAATTAATTAAGATAATATTTTATACAAAAGATGGCTTAATGAAGTGATTTTCTACATGCCATGTATATATAATATAGACATAAGAAATACTTATTGCCAATAGGGCAGATTGTGGACTCACGAAGAGTAATAAAAAAATCTTCCTTTGTGTCTCTTTGGTTAGTTTAACTGATACTTTGGGCATGAGTCATTTCACCATTAACTTTGTTATATTTTGTCGGTTGTTTCTTTTCACTCATTGTTTCTTGAGGTTAACCTTGAGCTACTCTATTTCTCCTCTCTTCTTGTGTTTTAACAACTACACATCCTCTGTAAATTGCCGGATGCGCTTCATTACAGTTTGCATATTTCGGTTTAGCTTCTTTGGGTTTTCTACACTCTGTGGTGATATGTTTGTCTGAACATTTTACACATCTAGGTTCTCTTCTACAGAATTTCTGAGTGTGTCCATGCGATTGGCATCTTTTGCATTACGGTATTAATTTTAACTGTTGATGGAAGCCCTCTTGCCATAACTTTGATGTCTCTGGTTTGTTTGTCTTCTTAAGAGTGCCATTGCAGTTTCAGCAACTCTAAACAATCTATTATTTTTGTGAATGTTGTACAATATTCGGCGTTCAATTTTATTTGCCCATTGTTTAGTACCGTCGTTATGAACACGGGCGTTTTATAGTTGGACCTCAGTGTTTTGTAGAGCAAGTCAAAATCGTTGACATTACTAACAATAATTGGGGGTGGTCTGGGCATTCTAATTTCTTTATTTTGTTTTATTTTTAATTGCTGCGATTATCCAGCCTACTTCTTTCTGAAATTCTTCTTCGTCTGTTTCATATGTTAGAATTGGAGGAATTATACTGCTTCAGTTGGCTTGGTGGTTTATCGTTGTTTTGTCCTTGCCCTCAGAGCTTTGTTTATTTAGTTGTAGCTGGAGGATATTTATTTGTTTTTGCATATTGGCTAATGCAATTTCAAGACTCTTCCGCGCCGACTTTTCGTTCATCCACTCATTGTAGAGTGCCTGTTTGTTCTGGGTTGTAGTTGAGTACTCTAGATTCAAAACTGCAATATGTGATATGTCTGATATCGATATTTCCATTTTATCTGTATTTTGTGCAGTGTTCTCCATATTTTTTTTTACGTATTGTTTATTTTCTACTGTACTAACCTTTTTTCCGATCGCACTTTTACTTTTTGACCAGTCTTTCAAATATTATTGTTACACATTTTTAATGCCGCATTTGTTACACAGATGTTTCACTTTTGTTCCATTGCACTGACCGTCTCTCAGAACACGTCTTTACTCTGTGAAAGTCAAACGTCGACTTATTTACGAATATGAAAAGAATTTTTCACATCTCCTGTTGACGCTACTTTCTGGCTTGAGTAAGCGCCAATGTTATTTTGTATACGTTATTTTATTTTCATAATTATGATTAATTGCTAATAAATAATCAACTGCCGTTGTGACGATTGATCTAAAACAAAAGTGGTTTAATAATATTTGTTTGTACTGCCTTGTTCGTGTCGTAGATTTTATTTTGTCTCGGTTTGCACAATGAATACTACTTGTGAACAATCACTATAATTCACTGTAAGCACGTTGTTCTTTATCCCATTTCTGATTTGTTAAAACCCATTTGGTTTAGCGGATGAACAATTAATACGCCGGATTCAACAGAGTTTTCCAGTATTTATATTTTATAAGCAACTCGGTTAAAGGTACATCGCGGAGTGAAGCAAGATGGTGAGATCTTCATGCGACCCGGATGGCTTTTATTGGGATGCTCTTTAGCCCGGAGCTTTAGCGCTGTAGCACTCATACAATTTTATGTCTCTGCGTAGTTACTTAATATCCATTATATGCAACCATATACACATGATGCCGTCACCATAGAGGCGCCGCCACCGAATTATTTATATGTACAAAATAATATATATCCCAGGGGTCAACATCACAGTACCGTTCTTTTGCCTTCCTGAAAAGACCTTCGCCCATCCAATCATGTTGATGTTTGGCTTGACCCGATGCGACGCAGCCAACAGTTTCCTTGTGGCGCCGAACGTATCATATCCATCGTTTCTCAGGATCTACTGCCGTTGTTGTGGCTTTAAAGGTGCGGATGATACTTTTTACGGCTTCTCTTTAACTTTGGAGCAGACGCTGATGTTCAGTCGTCCCTCTGCTTTAAATGATATCCCAAGATACCTATATGGATCTGTCCTCTTGAGAGTTGGTATGGGAGCTTGATGAAGGAGTGCGAAGGTACAGTGTTGATCGACAGCAACTTCCTTTTGATGTCCCATGGGTTTTACCACTATGGGCCAAAATTATCAATGAAAGTCAGTCAAGCTACAAGCAACAGTCAGGAGCAAGTCGTTAACCTTGACCCCCATCTTTTTAGGCACTAGTCGAAATATGCAATCAATTACAAAATTAAACAGCATATGGGACATAGGGTCCTTCTGACCCACGTCGCAAGTGGCATGAACGGCGCTTGAAGTTCACCCATTTTAACGAAATTGGGTGGTACTTTTGGAATATTCTGATATTATGTATTTGACCATCAGTCGTTTCAGCACCATAGTCTTTCACCAAGGTTTGTTTCAGTGCCGAAGAACTTTTGGGTACTTTTTTAGGAGTCTGAAGAGTTTAGTTGTCGTTAAACTTTGAGCCGTCGGAGACGTTTCGAGCATTGAAATTACCAGTCAGGATGTAGCTGGTCTGTTAATGGAGATATTCTTGGAGGTTTACCAGGGAGCTTTAGTATGGTGGAGTTAATTGGTTCAGTAGGCATAATGTTTTTGCGGAATTATAGTTATGTATCTAGGTGACATTGAGTGGCATGTGTGACGGTGCTCTTTTTCGTATTCGAAACAGCCATTTAGCCAAGTTGAGGATGGCTTTACTTTAGATTTGATAGCGAACTATGATATTTTTTAGCACTTATTATTTGCTGCTACCATCTTCCGGCTTTTATTTTTTCTTTAACTAGTTCTCGAATTTCTGATGGGTAGCTTACACTTTTAGTTATATGTGTAATCATTTTGGTCTGCTGTATTTTGAATAACTCTTCTAAAGACTCCAACTTATTTCTCTAGTTACTTTTAGTACTGGTTTTCAGATTGATGTTACATTAGGGGTTCATCATAAAATTTCCCTATGAGTGGTTTTTTTAATGTATAATTTTGTAAATGTTTTTTTAATAGTATTTTCGCTTAGTGTTGACACAAGGGCCTAATGATCAGAAAATTCCTAAGAGTCATGATATTACTGATGACAAGTGCAAGATGTGGTCGTATTTAATGGTTAAAGGTAGCGCACTCTTATTGCATCATTATATGTACAGATTCTTTCTGGGTGTCCTTTATATTTTATGACCACTTGTTAATAATTTGCCTTTTATTTTATTTTTCTGCAAAGAATATTTTTATAATTATAAATATCAATACTGATTATGTCTTTTTAGTCGGTATATATATTAGCTAACGATTCTTCCTAAGAACAATTATATTCAGTGTACATTAAACCTTCTCCATTATATGTATATAAAGTATCTGTTAGTTTTTATGCTCAGCTAGTCCGCCTATGAGAGTTCTGGATGCTATTATTTTTAAGAGTTTATACCTTAATAGTCCATTTGCAAGGACGGAATTTGCAGATACGATGAGGTCTTGGGTGCTTTCTTCGTACTTGATCAATTTCATCAGGGCCAAATCGTTTGCATACTTAGAAATCTTTTATTCGTTTGCGCGATCCGGACCATATTTGTCACTGATTACTTGAACGTCGAGTTTGAAGGTCTTACTCTGCTTGGAAGCCTTGATTTCCAGCTTCCTTACGCCTCTACTAGTTTTATACTTTGGTTCTTCCGTGACAGGGTGGTTCTGATGTGGTAGAACCTTCGACACATAGTGTGTCACACTATCGTGCTTTCTAATTCTCGCGTCATATGTTCGACGACACCGCTGCATAATATGGTTTTATGACTCAACAGTGCCACATCCGGTTCGGCACAACCGGTATTCTGTGCTACCTCTGGCATTTTTCGCCTTGGAAGGAAAAGCATTAATGCATAATCTTAGAGAGCTCACGTAAACCCTCCCCACCAAGAACCGCGTGCCATCACCCAATCAGTTATGTTGATATTTGGTCTGACTCGATGAAGAGAGAGTTTTGCCGTCTCAAGAATCAGTTAGCTTCTTAGTCCACATTTTCCTTACACCCTCCTTGTCAAGCAATTTGCCGTCCTCCTTTAGTCGTTCTTCACGCTCTTAAATCTCTTTTATTAGAATTCCCCAATGCTGCCTCACCGTAGATGAAAGGGGAGGATTTTAAGCGTTTTAATTTTCCAACTCTCAGCAGTGGAGTTTGGTATCTGAGTGGAAATTCCCAGGCCACTATCGGAGATTTCAGTATATAAGTATGCATTAGGCAGTCCTTCGGCAGACGTAGCCACGTTCTAACAGCGCTACGTATATAGTTTCTGGTTTTGATGTTATTAGATGATAGAATGGTGATGTAAAGACATTCTTCAGGATCCAGTGACGTTGTAGTGGCTTCAAAGGTACGGCTGTTAATTTCCCCAGCTTCTCTCGGACTATTGATCGGACGTTGTTGTTCAGGCCTCCTGCACCGTTAAATGGTATACCTAGATACCTAAATTCGCCCGACCTTTTGAGAGCTGACCTATTTATATCGGCGGGACTTGTGGTACCTTCCTTTTTGTCTAGGAAAATTGTTCTCGATCATAAGAGAAAATCTGGCAGACTAGCGCACACCATAAAAATGTTAAAGAACGGTGGAACACTGACACCGGAATTTGTTGTAGTTCTCTGATGGTGATACCGTCAGCCCAAAATCGGATCCCTGAAATCATACCTCGTACTTTCATATTCATGGTCCTCTGGCGTTGCATCGGTTTCTCTCGTAAGGAAGGCTCGTCAATAAGGCTCCAAGATGTCAATAGGAATAATTTTTCGGATTTCTCGAGTTGGTCAGCATCAATTGCTTTCTGAGTCCGACCTTTAGCCCATAGATGTTGTATGTGAGCATACTTGCTACGTCTCACATTCTTTTTCGAGAGTTTCGCACTTTTACGTTCGTTTTGGATGGTGATTTGATATCTTGGTGGTAGGGTACCTCGAACTTAAATTACTATCATCTCACTCAAAGCTTGTTTATCTAGGTGCATGGTGTTGTTGCACATTTCATTCAAAAGTTTTACGTTTATTCCCACGATATCATTGTCGAGTAGTGAGTGGATATAAGTCCGAATGTTGGGTTCTTGGTCTTCAGAACTCTCCTACGCACGTTCTATTACTAGATCGGATTGAGAGGTCTCAAGAGAAAGAAGAGGTTCAGCTAACTTATGTGTGTTCTTAATGTCATTAATAATATCGAAAACCAATTTTTAATGTTCGACCTTCTTCCTCATGCTTTTGATAGTTTCAAGGGATCTTTCTGGAAAAAAGGGCGCCAGAGCCTGGTTCATTGCTAATATTTTACTAGTACTCCTTAGTGTAAGCGTGGCTTCACGGCGTGCTAGCAGGTCTTTTTCTCTTCAGCCCATTTGGACTTTCTGGTTTTAGAACATGAATCTGCAAGGACGCGGCTGTCCCTCCAGTCTTTATAAGCGCGATTTTGGTGCACTCCTCTCACTGATTTTGTTTTGAATACTCTGTTGCATTATGAGTGTTCGCATCTGTAATCCTGACTAGGACCGGTCTCAACGTGTTCATCACGGCCCCAACTTGACTTGCATAGTCAGCGAACTCTACATTTTTCCGAGGCAATGCGTTTTTCCTTGGACCGAATTCTGTTCTCGAGTCAAAGGGCGTGGTAGCCCAAACGACCTACATATCGCCATAACCGTGTTTGTTGATCTTCTCGGTTTCAGCACTTATGCAATAGGGTGGTGTTTCCTTCGGATATTGAGCTTAAAGGAAAAGTTGAAGCTAATCAATTTTAATTTTAAGCACTTAATTTTAATAATAACTTTTAAGCTATCACTCAATATGAATTGAGTCCATAAGAACAAAGTGATAAGTAAGATATGGTAGGGATAGTGTTCAAATTGTTGGTTTTAATAGATTTGATAAAACGGTGGATAATGAGACCATGGCGCCATTGAAAATGCAAACGGGTATAAGTCTCCGCGGTGTGTGGATCTGGAGGAATACGGATGATTATATACGGATTGTGAATAGTATGGGATAGCAAAGGGAGCGCTGTCATGTATGTCCTCAGTGGTAATCCACAAAATGTTGGGAAAAAGGGAGGAGAGCAAATTGTGGGATCGATATTAGAGAGTGAAGTAGATGATGGATGCGTAGGGGTGTCGAAGTTCAGAGTGTGTAACAGGGAGATCTGTAGTGTATTGTGAATTAAGATAAATCTAAGATTCCTTTGATGGGATCCTGACGTAGGGTTTTGAGTATTCAAATAATCGGTCAAGATGCAGTTGTCTGTTAATTGACAGATTAGTTCCTTTAATGTATTTGTGGCGACGGCGATGAATTATGTTTGTTTGGTATTTTCTTTTTACTTGGTGGTTTATTATACTTTATTGTGTGGACTCTATTTAGGCGGAGTTAGTTGGGTTAGTAGCTGTAGGGTCTTTGCGGAAGCATAATTCTGCATCTAGGTTATATTGGATGACACATGTGGCGGTGCACTTTCCTCTTATGATGCTATATTGCATTGGGTGATGGATATTTGTTGCATATCGCCTGCAGAATTCTGTCTGATAACCCATCATATATTTTCCCTGGAGTAGACATTAAGCTGAGTGGCCTTTTTCCTCCATTCTTCTTCTTTGATCAACAGAGCTTAGCCGTCTTCTATACTTTGGTAAAGTATTCCGCGTTGTAGAAGTTTACTAAACACCAGCATATAAACTGGCAGATCCGACAGGTGTTGCCCTGTTCAAACATCATTTTTCATATCGAGTGATGTGAAATCAAGTTGTTCAATAATTTTATTTCTGTATATAATAATTTAGTTATTTGTGTACACGTGCGATACCATGACAATGCATTTATGTTTGACCTGTAAACAACAATGTTTTGGTTTCAACCCAGTTTATATGGCACGTAAAGGACATGAAGAGCATATATATAGCGTCCTGCTTCTCTTGATTAAACTTAAAGTAACATAATCGCTAGCTTTCTTAACAAGTTTCTCGCACATGCTTATACAATGTATTGGTGAAATAGCTGGAGTATAAGAAATAACAAACATAAAATAATAGGTATGACTATATAAACTCTGAAGCTGTAGTGTTTGACAACGTGAATTTTTCTTTGATAACATTGAGCTGCGATTTCAGAGGCCGATTTCAACCAGACCAAGTTGTGTTTGAAGGCTAACACGAGAGGAAACCATTATGGTTGGCTTGGCTCTTAGTGCTCGTTGGGGTTGCTGCCCAATTACAGATGTTTGTCTTATAGACCTAGATATTAATAGTCATTTTAATGGTGGCCTGAGATTATATATAGTCGTTATAGCCATATCAGTTTCGTGTTAGTGGACCGGTTGCGGGTGCTCCTGTGATGGTGGCCTGCCTGCAGACCTCTATCTGATTGCTTTCACCCATCTTTTTATTAGTCTGATTAAATGTATCCCCTGTAATGGAGTACTGACTATCGACATTTGTATAGTTGTTGTGTCCCTTATGATGGTGGGCGGTTGGTTGGCCGGTTTGTTTTTTCTTGCATTGGTAACTATAATACGTATTCATCACCTTGTCGTACCTCTCATCCTGTTTCACCGTGCCCAGCGATTCTGGAATGGTCTCTAGAATGGGCGGTTGTCTGTGTTGCCTCCTCAGGTTAGTGACTCGTTGATGTGGCCACTCTAGGTTGTCTGCACATCTGCTGCGATTCCTCAGATTATTGGTATGCCCTTATTGACTCCCAGGTTGGCGGAAGGCTTGTGGTTGGACGCTTGTAGTAAGACCCCTAGCTTAGCGGGACGTAACTATAGAACGCTCAGATTAACGGCACGGTTGGTACGGATCCCTCAAATAAGTGGCATGCCTATTGCGGCCCCTGGCTTGGCGAAACGCATGTTGTGGATCCCTCGGGTAGACGACACGCTGTTGCGCGCTCGTCATGTATGAGGAATGCTTGTAGTGGATCCCCTGTTAGGCGGTAACTAAATTGCGGCACCTAGGTTGGTGAAATGCATGTTGCGGCTCTTGGGTTTGAGAAGCCCATGTTGTGGACCCCCAGGTTGGCGGGTAACTTGTCGTGACTTCCCAGAGTGACGTCCATGTTTTTTACATACCTTGTTGTACCTCGTACTGTCTCTGATAGTCCTGACTTAATTGGTGTACCCATTTCGTTGCTGTTCCACATTATGTCAGCTTGGTAGTCTACCTAATTGTCATGTCTACTGATTTGCCCTGAAAAAGATATGAATGAATTCATTATGAAGTGAAAATATAATTTTCAAATTTGCGTACTGCCTCTAAAAAATTGAAAGCGCTTCTATTGCATTTGAAAACGTACTATTGTCGCTTGTAATAAAATTAATTATCAATTCCGCTTCCATACCATTGTGCATCCCTGATCAATATTCTTTGTTTATTACGTGGAACCAATTTGCTAAGCTGAATTTTTATTCACAATTTTGATGCTGAATTTACGCAAAGTTCTCTTTTCATGCTACGGTATAATTAAAATATTTTAAATTCATACCTGTATTCTTTGTTTACATTACATCCCCTGTTTTTTGTATTATTTAATTATTACATTGTTACTAGTCGTTTCCGTTGAACCTAAAATTTGTCTTTATGATAATTTAAATCTAGGTATATAACTAGGAGGACCCATCGGCCATATCTCAGTCTCTGGTGAAATAATGTTTATACATGTCACTGCTGTATTTTTTATTATATGCACCTCACTACACAACAACACAAGATGAGATGGTTTGATTCTTTTGAGTATGTGTCCTCTTTTGGTGGTATCCAAAAGCTGCAATACTTCAATATTCTTATGAGAATGGAATCTTTCCTCATGCCCCCTTGCAATTCTCTTGATTTATTGACTGATTGTGCATATCTGAAGGTCTCGATGTAGGTAATCAGTCAGTAAAATAGTATTTGGGTGCACCCACAATACCTCTCAGGACTTTCTTCTGAAAATTTTGTATTTTATGTATGTTACTCTTTGCAGAACATCCCCATAATAGCATTCCGTATGTCCATATAGGTTTCAGTGGTTAAGGTAGTTCCTGGGGTTAATGTCAGTTTTTATAAATGCTTCTGCTTTTTGGTGATTGTCACGTGCCCATTTCTAACATAGGTCTCTTATAGGTGGACTATGTAGACATGAGCCCTTTTTTGTGGCTTTCCAGAGTGAATAATCAGTTTATTTATCATCTGTTAAATTTCTCAGATAGTCATTTATGGTTTTGTTTTTAATTTCCAGTATTTTCCTTTTCAGTCTTTTGGTTATATTGTTTAAACTATTTTTATTTTCAGGTATTCTGCTTTGTTGTAATTTTTTTCGTAATTTTTGTTTTTCAACGACAATTTCCTTCACTTCTTTTGGATAATTAATTCCTTCAATTGTACTCTTAATTACTGGGGTATTATTCCATGCAGCTTGTTAAATATCTACTACGAATTTTTCTGCTTCAAAATTTAATTGTTCAGTTGTCTTGAGGGATACATTTAGTTGAATTTATTTGTTCATTTCTTCAGAATTGTTCAGTTCCAACCTTCGTAGGGTGAAGACGTATTTTCAATACGGTCCAAGCTATAAAAAGATACCTTTCTTTAAAAAAACCCAGTATTTTATTACGGTTATTTAATTGAGTGTTAAAAACGCATAACAGATGCGGCTATCCGTCTCTCAGCAGACCTAAAATGTGGTGAATACGTGTTTACGTGCCCAGACAAAAAGACTGCATCTTATTTTTATTAGTGTTTTAAAATTATTTCCCCTTATTTTACAACAGTCCTTTTGAAATTCATTTATAATATTTTTGGTCAAAAACTAGTGCAAAAAATAACGCAAATGAAAAATGAAGGCGTGAAATAAACAATGTATTTATTTTATTTTGTTAACCTCTGGAAGAAAATAAAATAAAATAATAAAAATCTAAAAATGGCAAACCACAGCGATTCAACCAAATCACCTGCACACTTTGATATAAGATTAGAACAATCAGCAATAACGCAAACTCCACCATCAGAATGGACTACAGTCATTAACAAAAAGCGATTGAGAAGTCCAGAAGAAGAAATCACGAGAAAACAAACAAGAATCAGTGACTATTGGTTACAGAAACCGATAGAGGCAAAAAACAGCTTTAGCAACCTGTCGGAAGAAATTGAAGATAATATACAGCCAAGCCCTGAAAAAGTTGTTCCCAAACCACCACCAATAACAGTCTATAAGGTAGGAGTAATAAAACACATCCATGACCTATTGAAAACCATTACTACGAACTACACAATTAAAACAGTGAGCTATGAAACAATTAAAATACAATTGTTCGAAGCGGATCACTTTAAAGTTCTTGTAAAAGAATTAGATGCAAGAAACACCCAATACCATACATTCAGTGCAAAATCCGAGAGAACATTTAAATTCGTGTTAAAAGGATTACATCACGGGACGGACTTTAATGCCATCAAGGTAGCACTAGCTGAAAAAGGCCACGAGGTCGAAAATGTTCACAATATACGACATCGCACGACAAAAAAACCTCTGCCTGTGTTCTATATAGATATAAAACCTAATGGAAATAATAAGGCGGTGTATGAAATCGCCAAATTGGAAAATAATATCATTAAATGCGAACCACCACATATAAAAAGAAATATACCACAATGCACAAGGTGTCAAGCGCACGGCCACACAAAGACTTACTGTCGCAAATCATATAGATGAGTAAAATGTGTAGGAGAACACAAAACAGGAGATTGTACTCGTAAAGTTCGAGATGAAAAAGTGAAATGTGCTAACTGTAACGAAAATCATCCAGCGAACTACAACATAAACTTTATGCTCCCTTAAGGGAAAAAGGGCATCAACAGCAACAAAAACAATCCACACCTACCAGTCTACCCACCAGACCAAGTCAAACAGACATAACTTATGCTCAAATGATTGAAAATGGTTCAGCACAAAATCAAGAGACGACATATCAACCTATTGAAACTAGCAACATCTCAAAATTAAAAAACATGATGGCCAAACTAATGGATCAAATGAGTACGATGCTTGGTCTACTCACTGCTGTCGTCAGCAATCTTGCCTAATACCTGAAATAAATAGCTACAAAATCGCCGTCTGGAATGCCAATGGGCTCCGACAAAAGGGAACTAAAAATGTTCGTAACTGAACAAAATATTGACGTTATGATGGTTTCCGAAACACACTTTACCGACAAACATTATTTCAAAATTCTTAAATATAAACTTTATCATACAAATCACCCTGATGATAAAGCACATGGGGGTACAGCCATAATAATTCGAGATGATATAAAGCATTTCGAAAGAGAAAAATTCCGCAAAGACTACCTGCAAGCCACCAGTATAACCATAGAGGAAGTCCATGGACCATTAACAATTTCTGCGATTTATTGCCCACCCAAACATAACAACAAGGCAGAACAATTTCAAGAATTCTTCAGTACGCTAGGTAATAGATTTATAGCCAGAGGAGATTATAATGTAAAACATTTAATGTGGGGTTCAAGAATAATAACCTCAAAAGGTAGAGAACTGCTAAAAGCAATAAGGACAGATAACTTACAACATATCTCTACTGGTGAACCAACATATTGGCCTTCAGACAGAAATAAAAAACCAGATACAATAGATTTCTGTATTACACAAAATATTGATCCAAAAAATTGTCAGACAGAATCATATTTCGGCCTATCTTCTGATCAATCACCAATAATAGTAACAATTTCTTCAAAAATTACCATCAATGATAAACCCCCTTCTCTGTGCAATAATAAAACTAACTGGCCCTCATTTAGAGAAAACTTAGACCGAAACATCTCTCTAAACTTACCGTTACAAACTGAAATGGATATTGAAATAGCAGCAATAAATCATACAAAAAATATACAGGAGGCAGCATATTCCGCGACTTCTAACAGTGAAACATTTCCAAGAAAAAATACACATATATCATGCACAATACAGAAAAAGATAGCAGAAAAAAGAAAGTTACGACGAAATTGGTAACAGCAAAGGACTGAAGAGAATAAAAGAAAATTTAATAGGGCAATAAAAGAGCTGAAAGAACTAATCCAAATTGAACAAAACCAAGGCATTCAAGAATACCTAGAAAACTTGACATCAACTGAGGCTACAGACTATTCGTTGTGGAAAGCAACAAAAAAGCTTAGGAGATCCCAGCGGCATAACCCACCTATTAAAACAAACGAAAATAATTGGGCGAGAAGCAATAAAGAGAAGGCCGACATTTTCTCAAAATACTTAAAAAATGTTTTTAAACCTTTCCAGTCTCAGCTATATAAAGATGAGGAAAATAAAATTACAAGCTTTCTAGAATCGCCTTTTCAAATGGATTTACCGCACGAGAAATTAACGGTCAAAAAAGTTAAACAAATAATAATGAGAGAGATTAATATTAAAAGAGCTCCTAGTTATGACTTAATTACTGGTCAAATTTTAAAAGAACTATCAGAAATGGGTATAAAACTATTAACATATATATTTAATGCTATGCTACGAATTAATTACTTCCCTAGTATCTGGAAAGTAGCTAAAATATTAATGATCCTTAAACCAGGAAAAATACCAGAAGATATGACCTCCTACTGACCTATAAGTTTGTTACCGATAATCTCGAAAGTTTTCGAGAAATTATACAGAAAAAAGAAAAGTTATTCCAGGACATCAGTTTGGCTTTCGCAATAAGCATGGAGACTATAGAACAAGTGCATAGACTTGTAAACAAAATAAGCTCTGACCTAAATGCCAAAAGATATTGTTCGGCTGCTTTTCTAGACATATCTCAGGCTTTTGCCAAAGTATGGCATACGGGCTTGCAGGTTAAACTAAAGAAATTTCTCCCTCATCCGGACTATCAGTTATTAAAATCGTATCTCACTGATAGACATTTTATTGTAAATCAAGGCGATGAACATACCGAATTAAATCCCATATATTCAGGAGTTCCGCAAGGTAGTGTACTGGGTCCAGTACTGTATCTTCTGTATACGGCTGATCTGCCCACCACAAAAATAACTAATGTGGCAACATATGCAGACGATACAGCAATCTTAGCATCCCATGAAGATCCAGTCACAGCATCAATAAACCTACAAACCCACCTGGATCAAATACAATTATGGTTGAAGACATGGCGCATTAAAGCCAATGAATCAAAATCCACGCATATAACGTTTACCCTGCGTAGAAGAACATGTCCACCAGTAAATATCAATCATCGCCAACTCCCCCAAGCAGACCATGTTAAATATCTTGGTATGCATTTAGATCGACGCCTAACCTGGAAGAAGCACATACTCTCTAAACGGAAACAACTAGGACTAAAATTATATCAAATGTATTGGCTCATTGGGCGCAAATCCAAGTTATCATTAGATAACAAGGTATTGCTGTATGAGTCTATACTCAAGCCCATTTGGACATATGGAATTCAACTATGGGGTACCGCTAGCAAATCCAATATATCCATCATTCAACGGTTCCAAAATAAGGTGTTGCGTGCCATTGTTGATGCTCCGTACTATATTTCAAATAAAGTGATACAACGCGATATTCCTCTAGAACCTATAACGAGTGTAATCCAACGTGTTTGTGTGAAGTACTTCGAAAGAGTGTCAGTGCATCCCAATGTACTCGCTAATCAGCTAAATATGCGACGTGATAGTGAAGTGCGTAGACTAAAACGTTTAACACCATCTGATCTGATTACTGGACATATGTAGAGTTTAGAATAAGCATTAGAATAAGACTAATTAATTAAGATAATATCTTATACAGAAGATTGCTTAATGAAGTGATTTTCTACATGCCATGTATATATAATATAAACAGAAGAAATACTTATTGCCAATAGGGCAGATTGTGGATTCACGAAGAGTAATAATAAAAAAAAAAAAATTTCTTCAGAAAATCCTTCCCAGTTTGTTGTCTTGTTTGTGAACGTTGATTTTCTTTCTTTTTTTATTATATTTTCACTCAACGTCAGAATCATTGGCGTATGATTTGAACTTAGGGCAAAATTCTCTTCGACTTTTATGTAGTTGGATGTTATGTTTCTTACTATGAAGAAATCTAACTGGGGTCTGGGGATTTCTGTTAATCAGTCGGCCAATAAGATAGTTTTCCAGTTGACATATAACTAAATCTTAGTTAAGCAGCTGCTTTATTCTGTTCACTGCCTTTAGTTGTTGTCATTCTGGATTTGATTTAACATTTGGATTTGATTGGATCTGCTTGATTTAATAGTTACTGCTGTTACCTAATTTTCTGCTGTACTGAGCCCGGGTTCTTGATCTTGGGAAACGTTTTTTTAAATTATTAATGCACTTCCTCCTCTTGCGGTGTTAGCTGGATGTATGGTATGATAAAGTGTATATCCTCTAAATTTTATAAAGGATTCTTTTGTCAAATGGGTTTCTGATATTAGGCAAATATCATATTTTGCATAAAATTGCATATCTAGAAATACTTGTATTGTAGCGTGATGTTACTGGATTCCATTAGTATTCCAAATTGCTCTTCGAATATCTTTATTTGACATTTCCGGTTTTTGGGGCCACAGCCCTAATGTTTTTCAATCCTTTCGGAAAAATAATCGATCATTTTTTCCTGTCTGTCCAGCTTTCCTATTAGTTCAAGTAACAATTCGTTGGTGGTTGCTTCATCTTCCTTTGTATAGTTCGCTATAAGCTATATAAGTATATCAATACGCTCTAAGCTCTAGAAAGATACGTTTCTTTAAAAAAAAACAGCATTTTATTACGGTTATTTAATTGAGTGTTAAAAACGCATAACAGATGCGGCTATCCGTCTCTCAGCAGACCTAAAATGTGGTGAATACGTGTTTACGTGCCCAGACAAAAAGACTGCATCTTATTTTTATTAGTGTTTTAAAATTATTTCCCCTTATTTTACAACAGTCCTTTTGAAATTCATTTATAATATTTTTGGTCAAAAACTAGTGCAAAAAATAACGCAAATGAAAAATGAAGGCGTGAAATAAACAATGTATTTATTTTATTTTGTTAACCTCTGGAAGAAAATAAAATAAAATAATAAAAATCTAAAAATGGCAAACCACAGCGATTCAACCAAATCACCTGCACACTTTGATATAAGATTAGAACAATCAGCAATAACGCAAACTCCACCATCAGAATGGACTACAGTCATTAACAAAAAGCGATTGAGAAGTCCAGAAGAAGAAATCACGAGAAAACAAACAAGAATCAGTGACTATTGGTTACAGAAACCGATAGAGGCAAAAAACAGCTTTAGCAACCTGTCGGAAGAAATTGAAGATAATATACAGCCAAGCCCTGAAAAAGTTGTTCCCAAACCACCACCAATAACAGTCTATAAGGTAGGAGTAATAAAACACATCCATGACCTATTGAAAACCATTACTACGAACTACACAATTAAAACAGTGAGCTATGAAACAATTAAAATACAATTGTTCGAAGCGGATCACTTTAAAGTTCTTGTAAAAGAATTAGATGCAAGAAACACCCAATACCATACATTCAGTGCAAAATCCGAGAGAACATTTAAATTCGTGTTAAAAGGATTACATCACGGGACGGACTTTAATGCCATCAAGGTAGCACTAGCTGAAAAAGGCCACGAGGTCGAAAATGTTCACAATATACGACATCGCACGACAAAAAAACCTCTGCCTGTGTTCTATATAGATATAAAACCTAATGGAAATAATAAGGCGGTGTATGAAATCGCCAAATTGGAAAATAATATCATTAAATGCGAACCACCACATATAAAAAGAAATATACCACAATGCACAAGGTGTCAAGCGCACGGCCACACAAAGACTTACTGTCGCAAATCATATAGATGAGTAAAATGTGTAGGAGAACACAAAACAGGAGATTGTACTCGTAAAGTTCGAGATGAAAAAGTGAAATGTGCTAACTGTAACGAAAATCATCCAGCGAACTACAACATAAACTTTATGCTCCCTTAAGGGAAAAAGGGCATCAACAGCAACAAAAACAATCCACACCTACCAGTCTACCCACCAGACCAAGTCAAACAGACATAACTTATGCTCAAATGATTGAAAATGGTTCAGCACAAAATCAAGAGACGACATATCAACCTATTGAAACTAGCAACATCTCAAAATTAAAAAACATGATGGCCAAACTAATGGATCAAATGAGTACGATGCTTGGTCTACTCACTGCTGTCGTCAGCAATCTTGCCTAATACCTGAAATAAATAGCTACAAAATCGCCGTCTGGAATGCCAATGGGCTCCGACAAAAGGGAACTAAAAATGTTCGTAACTGAACAAAATATTGACGTTATGATGGTTTCCGAAACACACTTTACCGACAAACATTATTTCAAAATTCTTAAATATAAACTTTATCATACAAATCACCCTGATGATAAAGCACATGGGGGTACAGCCATAATAATTCGAGATGATATAAAGCATTTCGAAAGAGAAAAATTCCGCAAAGACTACCTGCAAGCCACCAGTATAACCATAGAGGAAGTCCATGGACCATTAACAATTTCTGCGATTTATTGCCCACCCAAACATAACAACAAGGCAGAACAATTTCAAGAATTCTTCAGTACGCTAGGTAATAGATTTATAGCCAGAGGAGATTATAATGTAAAACATTTAATGTGGGGTTCAAGAATAATAACCTCAAAAGGTAGAGAACTGCTAAAAGCAATAAGGACAGATAACTTACAACATATCTCTACTGGTGAACCAACATATTGGCCTTCAGACAGAAATAAAAAACCAGATACAATAGATTTCTGTATTACACAAAATATTGATCCAAAAAATTGTCAGACAGAATCATATTTCGGCCTATCTTCTGATCAATCACCAATAATAGTAACAATTTCTTCAAAAATTACCATCAATGATAAACCCCCTTCTCTGTGCAATAATAAAACTAACTGGCCCTCATTTAGAGAAAACTTAGACCGAAACATCTCTCTAAACTTACCGTTACAAACTGAAATGGATATTGAAATAGCAGCAATAAATCATACAAAAAATATACAGGAGGCAGCATATTCCGCGACTTCTAACAGTGAAACATTTCCAAGAAAAAATACACATATATCATGCACAATACAGAAAAAGATAGCAGAAAAAAGAAAGTTACGACGAAATTGGTAACAGCAAAGGACTGAAGAGAATAAAAGAAAATTTAATAGGGCAATAAAAGAGCTGAAAGAACTAATCCAAATTGAACAAAACCAAGGCATTCAAGAATACCTAGAAAACTTGACATCAACTGAGGCTACAGACTATTCGTTGTGGAAAGCAACAAAAAAGCTTAGGAGATCCCAGCGGCATAACCCACCTATTAAAACAAACGAAAATAATTGGGCGAGAAGCAATAAAGAGAAGGCCGACATTTTCTCAAAATACTTAAAAAATGTTTTTAAACCTTTCCAGTCTCAGCTATATAAAGATGAGGAAAATAAAATTACAAGCTTTCTAGAATCGCCTTTTCAAATGGATTTACCGCACGAGAAATTAACGGTCAAAAAAGTTAAACAAATAATAATGAGAGAGATTAATATTAAAAGAGCTCCTAGTTATGACTTAATTACTGGTCAAATTTTAAAAGAACTATCAGAAATGGGTATAAAACTATTAACATATATATTTAATGCTATGCTACGAATTAATTACTTCCCTAGTATCTGGAAAGTAGCTAAAATATTAATGATCCTTAAACCAGGAAAAATACCAGAAGATATGACCTCCTACTGACCTATAAGTTTGTTACCGATAATCTCGAAAGTTTTCGAGAAATTATACAGAAAAAAGAAAAGTTATTCCAGGACATCAGTTTGGCTTTCGCAATAAGCATGGAGACTATAGAACAAGTGCATAGACTTGTAAACAAAATAAGCTCTGACCTAAATGCCAAAAGATATTGTTCGGCTGCTTTTCTAGACATATCTCAGGCTTTTGACAAAGTATGGCATACGGGCTTGCAGGTTAAACTAAAGAAACTTCTCCCTCATCCGGACTATCAGTTATTAAAATCGTATCTCACTGATAGACATTTTATTGTAAATCAAGGCGATGAACATACCGAATTAAATCCCATATATTCAGGAGTTCCGCAAGGTAGTGTATTGGGTCCAGTACTGTATCTTCTGTATACGGCTGATCTGCCCACCACAAAAATAACTACTGTGGCAACATATGCAAACGATACAGCAATCTTAGCATCCCATGAAGGTCCAGTCACAGCATCAATAAACCTACAAACCCACCTGGAGCAAATACAATTATGGTTGAAGACATGGCGCATTAAAGCCAATGAATCAAAATCCACGCATATAACGTTTACCCTGCGTAGAAGAACATGTCCACCAGTAAATATCAATCATCGTCAACTCCCCCAAGCAGAGCATGTTAAATATCTTGGTACGCACTTGGATCGACGCCTAACCTGGAAGAAGCACATACTCTCTAAACGGAAACAACTGGGACTAAAATTATATCAAATGTATTGGCTCATGGGGCGCAAATCCAAGTTATCATTAGATAACAAGGTATTGCTGTATGAGTCTATACTCAAGCCCATTTGGGCATATGGAATCCAACTATGGGGTACCGCTAGCAAATCTAATATATCCATCATTCAACGGTTCCAAAATAAGGTGTTGCGTGCCATTGTTGATGCTCCGTACTATATTTCAAATAAAGTGATACAAGGCGATATTCCTCTAGAACCTATAACGAGTGTAATTCAACGTGTTTGTATGAAGTACTTCGAAAGAGTGTCAGTGCATCCCAATGTACTCGCTAATCAGCTAAATATGCGACGTGATAGTGAAGTGCGTAGACTAAAACGTTTAACACCACCTGATCTGATTACTGGACGTATGTAGACTTTAGAAGAAGCTTTAGAATAAGACTAATTAATTAAGATAATATTTTATACAAAAGATGGCTTAATGAAGTGATTTTCTACATGCCATGTATATATAATATAGACATAAGAAATACTTATTGCCAATAGGGCAGATTGTGGACTCACGAAGAGTAATAAAAAAATCTTCCTTTGTGTCTCTTTGGTTAGTTTAACTGATACTTTGGGCATGAGTCATTTCACCATTAACTTTGTTATATTTTGTCGGTTGTTTCTTTTCACTCATTGTTTCTTGAGGTTAACCTTGAGCTACTCTATTTCTCCTCTCTTCTTGTGTTTTAACAACTACACATCCTCTGTAAATTGCCGGATGCGCTTCATTACAGTTTGCATATTTCGGTTTAGCTTCTTTGGGTTTTCTACACTCTGTGGTGATATGTTTGTCTGAACATTTTACACATCTAGGTTCTCTTCTACAGAATTTCTGAGTGTGTCCATGCGATTGGCATCTTTTGCATTACGGTATTAATTTTAACTGTTGATGGAAGCCCTCTTGCCATAACTTTGATGTCTCTGGTTTGTTTGTCTTCTTAAGAGTGCCATTGCAGTTTCAGCAACTCTAAACAATCTATTATTTTTGTGAATGTTGTACAATATTCGGCGTTCAATTTTATTTGCCCATTGTTTAGTACCGTCGTTATGAACACGGGCGTTTTATAGTTGGACCTCAGTGTTTTGTAGAGCAAGTCAAAATCGTTGACATTACTAACAATAATTGGGGGTGGTCTGGGCATTCTAATTTCTTTATTTTGTTTTATTTTTAATTGCTGCGATTATCCAGCCTACTTCTTTCTGAAATTCTTCTTCGTCTGTTTCATATGTTAGAATTGGAGGAATTATACTGCTTCAGTTGGCTTGGTGGTTTATCGTTGTTTTGTCCTTGCCCTCAGAGCTTTGTTTATTTAGTTGTAGCTGGAGGATATTTATTTGTTTTTGCATATTGGCTAATGCAATTTCAAGACTCTTCCGCGCCGACTTTTCGTTCATCCACTCATTGTAGAGTGCCTGTTTGTTCTGGGTTGTAGTTGAGTACTCTAGATTCAAAACTGCAATATGTGATATGTCTGATATCGATATTTCCATTTTATCTGTATTTTGTGCAGTGTTCTCCATATTTTTTTTTACGTATTGTTTATTTTCTACTGTACTAACCTTTTTTCCGATCGCACTTTTACTTTTTGACCAGTCTTTCAAATATTATTGTTACACATTTTTAATGCCGCATTTGTTACACAGATGTTTCACTTTTGTTCCATTGCACTGACCGTCTCTCAGAACACGTCTTTACTCTGTGAAAGTCAAACGTCGACTTATTTACGAATATGAAAAGAATTTTTCACATCTCCTGTTGACGCTACTTTCTGGCTTGAGTAAGCGCCAATGTTATTTTGTATACGTTATTTTATTTTCATAATTATGATTAATTGCTAATAAATAATCAACTGCCGTTGTGACGATTGATCTAAAACAAAAGTGGTTTAATAATATTTGTTTGTACTGCCTTGTTCGTGTCGTAGATTTTATTTTGTCTCGGTTTGCACAATGAATACTACTTGTGAACAATCACTATAATTCACTGTAAGCACGTTGTTCTTTATCCCATTTCTGATTTGTTAAAACCCATTTGGTTTAGCGGATGAACAATTAATACGCCGGATTCAACAGAGTTTTCCAGTATTTATATTTTATAAGCAACTCGGTTAAAGGTACATCGCGGAGTGAAGCAAGATGGTGAGATCTTCATGCGACCCGGATGGCTTTTATTGGGATGCTCTTTAGCCCGGAGCTTTAGCGCTGTAGCACTCATACAATTTTATGTCTCTGCGTAGTTACTTAATATCCATTATATGCAACCATATACACATGATGCCGTCACCATAGAGGCGCCGCCACCGAATTATTTATATGTACAAAATAATATATATCCCAGGGGTCAACATCACAGTACCGTTCTTTTGCCTTCCTGAAAAGACCTTCGCCCATCCAATCATGTTGATGTTTGGCTTGACCCGATGCGACGCAGCCAACAGTTTCCTTGTGGCGCCGAACGTATCATATCCATCGTTTCTCAGGATCTACTGCCGTTGTTGTGGCTTTAAAGGTGCGGATGATACTTTTTACGGCTTCTCTTTAACTTTGGAGCAGACGCTGATGTTCAGTCGTCCCTCTGCTTTAAATGATATCCCAAGATACCTATATGGATCTGTCCTCTTGAGAGTTGGTATGGGAGCTTGATGAAGGAGTGCGAAGGTACAGTGTTGATCGACAGCAACTTCCTTTTGATGTCCCATGGGTTTTACCACTATGGGCCAAAATTATCAATGAAAGTCAGTCAAGCTACAAGCAACAGTCAGGAGCAAGTCGTTAACCTTGACCCCCATCTTTTTAGGCACTAGTCGAAATATGCAATCAATTACAAAATTAAACAGCATATGGGACATAGGGTCCTTCTGACCCACGTCGCAAGTGGCATGAACGGCGCTTGAAGTTCACCCATTTTAACGAAATTGGGTGGTACTTTTGGAATATTCTGATATTATGTATTTGACCATCAGTCGTTTCAGCACCATAGTCTTTCACCAAGGTTTGTTTCAGTGCCGAAGAACTTTTGGGTACTTTTTTAGGAGTCTGAAGAGTTTAGTTGTCGTTAAACTTTGAGCCGTCGGAGACGTTTCGAGCATTGAAATTACCAGTCAGGATGTAGCTGGTCTGTTAATGGAGATATTCTTGGAGGTTTACCAGGGAGCTTTAGTATGGTGGAGTTAATTGGTTCAGTAGGCATAATGTTTTTGCGGAATTATAGTTATGTATCTAGGTGACATTGAGTGGCATGTGTGACGGTGCTCTTTTTCGTATTCGAAACAGCCATTTAGCCAAGTTGAGGATGGCTTTACTTTAGATTTGATAGCGAACTATGATATTTTTTAGCACTTATTATTTGCTGCTACCATCTTCCGGCTTTTATTTTTTCTTTAACTAGTTCTCGAATTTCTGATGGGTAGCTTACACTTTTAGTTATATGTGTAATCATTTTGGTCTGCTGTATTTTGAATAACTCTTCTAAAGACTCCAACTTATTTCTCTAGTTACTTTTAGTACTGGTTTTCAGATTGATGTTACATTAGGGGTTCATCATAAAATTTCCCTATGAGTGGTTTTTTTAATGTATAATTTTGTAAATGTTTTTTTAATAGTATTTTCGCTTAGTGTTGACACAAGGGCCTAATGATCAGAAAATTCCTAAGAGTCATGATATTACTGATGACAAGTGCAAGATGTGGTCGTATTTAATGGTTAAAGGTAGCGCACTCTTATTGCATCATTATATGTACAGATTCTTTCTGGGTGTCCTTTATATTTTATGACCACTTGTTAATAATTTGCCTTTTATTTTATTTTTCTGCAAAGAATATTTTTATAATTATAAATATCAATACTGATTATGTCTTTTTAGTCGGTATATATATTAGCTAACGATTCTTCCTAAGAACAATTATATTCAGTGTACATTAAACCTTCTCCATTATATGTATATAAAGTATCTGTTAGTTTTTATGCTCAGCTAGTCCGCCTATGAGAGTTCTGGATGCTATTATTTTTAAGAGTTTATACCTTAATAGTCCATTTGCAAGGACGGAATTTGCAGATACGATGAGGTCTTGGGTGCTTTCTTCGTACTTGATCAATTTCATCAGGGCCAAATCGTTTGCATACTTAGAAATCTTTTATTCGTTTGCGCGATCCGGACCATATTTGTCACTGATTACTTGAACGTCGAGTTTGAAGGTCTTACTCTGCTTGGAAGCCTTGATTTCCAGCTTCCTTACGCCTCTACTAGTTTTATACTTTGGTTCTTCCGTGACAGGGTGGTTCTGATGTGGTAGAACCTTCGACACATAGTGTGTCACACTATCGTGCTTTCTAATTCTCGCGTCATATGTTCGACGACACCGCTGCATAATATGGTTTTATGACTCAACAGTGCCACATCCGGTTCGGCACAACCGGTATTCTGTGCTACCTCTGGCATTTTTCGCCTTGGAAGGAAAAGCATTAATGCATAATCTTAGAGAGCTCACGTAAACCCTCCCCACCAAGAACCGCGTGCCATCACCCAATCAGTTATGTTGATATTTGGTCTGACTCGATGAAGAGAGAGTTTTGCCGTCTCAAGAATCAGTTAGCTTCTTAGTCCACATTTTCCTTACACCCTCCTTGTCAAGCAATTTGCCGTCCTCCTTTAGTCGTTCTTCACGCTCTTAAATCTCTTTTATTAGAATTCCCCAATGCTGCCTCACCGTAGATGAAAGGGGAGGATTTTAAGCGTTTTAATTTTCCAACTCTCAGCAGTGGAGTTTGGTACCTGAGTGGAAATTCCCAGGCCACCATCGGAGATTTCAGTGTGGAAATATGCATTAGGGCAGTCCTTCGGCAGTCGTAGCCAAGTTCTAACAGCGCTACGTATATAGTTTCTGGTTTTGGTGTAATTAAATGATAGAATGGTGATATAAGGACATTTGCAGGATCCAGTGCCATTGTTGTGGCTTCAAAGGTAGGGCTGTTAATTTCCCCAGCTTCTCTCGGACTATTGATCGGCCGTTGTTGTTCAGGCCTCCTGCAGCCTTAAATGGTATACCTAGATACCTAAATTCGTCCGACCTTTTGAGAGCTGGTATTGCATAGCCTAGGAGTTTGAAACTACCGCTTGGATCAACTACGATTTTCTTTTGATGACCGAGAGCTTTTATCGCGATGGTTTGCGACTTCAGCGCATTCACAGAAAGTCCCACGCTCTGAAGGTAGTCTCTAATCCTGTCTAACTGAGTTTGCAGCCCAACACGAGAGTACGCCATCATGATCAAATCATCAGCGAAAGCCAAGACAGTCAAGGGCCAAATATCAACTTTAATCCCTATCTCTTCAGGAATTCCTCTGAATATGCCATTTATAACAAAACTAAATAGCATTGGGGATATAGGGACCCCTGCCTTACCCCACATGTTGAATGAATGGCGCCCGAAGTCCATCCATTATAATGAAATTGGTTGGTATTTTTTGCATATCCAGAAATGATATATTTGACCATAAAAGGCCCTAAAGGAGCTAAAGGACACCGAATCGTAGGCCTTCGCAATATCCGTCGATGCAACGTATACTGAACCAAGGGTCCTCCTTGCGTGCCACAGTGCCATGTCTAAAAGACTGATATCCTCACTGCAGTCGTCGGCGTTCGTGAAAGCTCTTTGTCTCTCGTCGATCCCAACTAATCGTAAACGATTAGCGATGACCTTATGAAAGCATCTTGTTAAGACCGGCGTGATAGAAATTGGTCTTAGATCAGCGGGACTTGTGGGACCTTTCTTTTTGTCTATGAAAATTGTTCTCGATCTTAAGAGAAAATCTGGCAGACTAGCGCACACCATAAAAATGTTAAAGAAACGGTTGAGCACTGACACCGGAATTTGTTTAAGTTCTCTGACGGTGATACCGTCAGGTCCCGCGGCGGACTTATTAGGTGTAAAAGTCCGCCTCAATTCTATATCCAAAATCGGATCCCACAAATCATACCTCGTATTATTTTCACATTCATGGTCCTGGGCGATGGCGTTGCATCGGTTTCTCTCGTAAGAAGGGCTCGCCAACAGGGCTCCAGGATGTTAATAGGTATTAGTTTTTCGGATTTCTCGAGTTAGCCAACATCAATGGCTTTCCATGACCGAGTCAGATCTTTGGCCCATAGATGTTGTATGTGAACGTACTTGCTACGTCTCACATTCTTTCTCGAGAGTTTCGTACTTTTACATTCATTTTGGATAGTGTGTGATATCTTGGTGGTAGGATATCTCGAACGTAAATAACTATCATCTCACTCAAAGCTTGTTTATCTAGTGCGTGACGTTGTTGCACGTTTCATGCAAATATTTTTACTTTTATTCCGACGATGTCAATGTCGGGTAGTGAGTGGATATAAGTACGAATCTTGAGTTCTTGGTTTTCAGAACTCTTTTCCTCCCGTTCCGTTACTACATCGGATTGGGAGATCTCAAGAGAAAGAAGAGGTTCAGCTTTGTTATGTGCATTTTTAATGTCAGTAATGATATCGGAAAGCAATTTTTGATGTTCGGCCTTCTTCCTCAAGCTTTTGATAGCTTCAAGGGATCTTTCTGGAAAATAGGGCGCCAGAGCCTGATTCATTGCTAATATTTTACTAGTACTCGCTAGTGTAAGCGTGGCTTCACGGCGTGCTAGCAGACCTTTTTCTCTTCAGTCCATCTGAACTTTCTAGTTTTGGGACATGAATCTTCAAGGACTCTGCCCTTCCAGTCTTTATAAGCGCGATTTTGATGCACTCCCCTCCCTGATTTTGTTTTGAACACTCTGTTGCATTATGAGTGTTCGTATCTGTAATCCTGACTAGGGCCGGTCTCAACGTGTCCATCACGCCCCCAGTCCGACTTGCAGAGTCAGCGGAATTTGGAAAGCAGATCGCGGAGGGTAGAGGCGATAATTTTCATATCGGTTCCATATTCATCCATAATGCATAGCCCTGAGAGAGTTTTATGGATTATTTGCAGTCTGAGTTAAAAATATGGGGATGAGTTTTGTATGTAAGAAAGGGTAGGGATAGTATTTAATTTGTTAGTTTTGATAAAGCGGTCGAGATTGCCTTCAGCGTCATCCTCAATGAACCGGGTGAAACAACCGGAGGAAGATGCATAATGAGACTAGTCCGCCCTTGAAAATGTAAAAAGTCTCCGCGGCTTGTGGATCTGGAGGAATACGGATGATTACGGGTACCAGAGTTCAGGGTGCACATTAGGAAGGTCTCAAATATATTCTTAATTAAGACAACTGCCAGTACGTGCTTGGCGCTTGCCTGCTTCACTTCTGCCCAATTTGTGAGACTTGTGCTTTTCACCTCCTGATGCCATACTGCTTTAGATGATGGATAATCTCCATATACTTTTTTCATATCGCCTGTAAACGTCATTTTTCATACCGAGTGATGTGAAATCAAGTTTCTCAACAATTTTATTTCTACATATAATAATTTAATTGTTTGTGTACACGTGCGATACCATGACGATGTAATGATATTTGACCTGTCAACAAAAAGGTTTTCCTTCAACCCAGTTTATATTCCACATAAAGGAGATGAAGAGGTCTGATCGACCGTATTGAATGCATAATATATATGGAGCCCTGGTTCGCTTGATTAAACTTAACGTAACGTAATCGCTAGCTTTCTTAACAATTTTCGTGCACATATTTATACAGTGTATTGGTGAACTAGCTGGAGTATAAGACATAATAAAAATAAAATAATATAATAAAAATAATATAAAATATAGAGTCTGAAGCTGTAGTGTTTGACAACGTGAATTTTTCTTTGATAACATTGCGATTTTAGAGGCCGATTTCAATCAGTCCGAGTTGTGTTTGAAGACTAACACGAGAGGAAACCCTTATGATTGGCATGGCTATTAATATTCGTTAGGGTTGCTGCCTAATTACAGATACTCGTCTTATAGACCTTGATATTAATACTCATTTTAATGGTGGCCTGATAGATTATATTTAGTCGCTATGGCCATATCTATTCCGTGTTAGTGGACCGGTTGAGGGTGCTCCTGCGATGATGCACTACCTGCAGACCTCTATCTGATTGCTTTCACCCATTCTTCTTATTAGTCTGATTACATGTATCCCCTGTGATGGAGTACTGACTATCGACATTTATATAGTTCTCGCGGCTGCTATTGTCGCCCGTAGTCGAAACCTGCTTGTAAGCATCTATCTAAAACTCTCTCGTGGTGGTAGCCGGTTGGTTGGCACTCTCTTGCTGGCAGCCTGATTGTAGATTGTAGTTGGGCTATTTGGGTGATTTTCTTTATATATATCGTGATTATTGGAAAAGTTATTCTCATTTGTTTATAAGTAGTTTTTTAGACCGGGCTTGTATATGTACTCTAGAATCTTACAGAAGAAACTGGTAAGGATAAAAAGAAGGGCTTGAAAAATTGATAAAGGACGAAAGGTGAGTAAATAAATATATGCGTAGGTTAATTATTCAATTTTTGTTAAACTACCAAAGATATTTTCTATAAATTAGAATTATTTTCAAGTGGTGCAAGTGGGTGGAGCTTGTACGCCTGATATAAATAACGGCTATTTGAGTGATTTCCTTCATATATATAGTGATCGTTTCCATTGAAAAGAACAGTTGTTTAATTGTTTTTTTCAATTAATTTTGATAAAATAATTGACGATCCAAATGTCGTTTAAATTATGTATCTGCAGCAAAGTTAAAGTAACAATAGTTGGTAAGTTATATTTCCATTTTCATAATTAAATTTACACTCGGCTAGTATATCATCTATTCAGTGATGCAATCTAATAATAAATACATACAAATTATAAATATTTTAATAAGATAGTTACTTTTAGATATATTTATTTAGAACCAAATTTTTATAAATGTATTTTTATTAATGTATTCTACCAAACCTAGGCCTTTTATGCAATATCTCAGTTGCGGGAAAATATAAACTGTATTTCTATTTTGGCTTATTCAATATATGTGTGGAGGGTGCTTTAAAGATTACGTGATTTTTGAAGGCATATTTTGGTTTTATCTTGAATATTCTTTAAAAAACAGGGTCTTTTAGATTTTTTGTTTATTTTGATTATTACTCACTTTATAATGTTTTAGGAATCTATCCAAATCGTTTACTAGATATAAAAGTATAGATCTTGGGTTCTTACTAAACATTAATGTTAACAGAATTGTTTTTACTGGTTTTAGATACATTTCTGACTAATTGATATGTCTAGTGTTGTTTTTATTCCAATAAAAGTATATTGTGAAGATCTAAACTGGTTATTAGATAATATATTTGTCTTTGGTTTTTCAAAATGGCATACACCGTGCCAATCAAGTTTGTAGATATTACAGGTTAAATGAGGTAACATTGGTTTTGTTACGTTATTTTGAATTCATGTATTTGGTCATCTTGAATAGAGCTTTCCATAAATAATCCATTCATAAATCAGCTTATCAGGTAGTACAATTTTCTTAATTATTAATTTCACCTTCATTCTCCATTTTCAGATCTTCTCCTACACAGTGAGCTAAAGAGTATATAAACAAGTTTTTATTTCTCTAATTTACAATTCAATTCATATGAAGATATTGGAAATGTGTTTTTATTCTCTTTTCTCATTCTGTGCTGTATGCTTCAATCCTTAAAGTTTTGAAATATTTTATTTTCAAGTGATAGTGTGAACTTTATTTTGAAATACGGGGGTGTGAAACATTTTGTTATCCATACTATTGCTTGAAGGTTTTCTGTTGCAGTACAATTGCATTTTATTTAAGTTAAGCTATGATAGGCCATTGCATGATGCGTCTATAGCATAATTAAATGCATAACAATCTCATGGTCAAAGAAGATTAAGCGATGAAGCTGTTGTACTCCTCTCAAAGCGTTATCTCTTCTTCGTTGAAATAATCCTGGGGCTTGTTAGGGCCAAGTGGCATCCGTAATATAGGCAAATATCCATTTCGATCTGGTGGAAATCACTGAAAATGTTCAAAGTGGGGAAGTATTAACTTATCAATTTGTCAAATATATATCAGATATATTTAGGAGTGGATTTCTGCAATATAATTTTCCCGTTCCGCTTTCGCACGAGTCGCCATTTCTGTTCAGGGTATCAGAGATAAATTAGTAAAATTGTTAATAATGCTAGCTTATTTAGAACAGGGCAAAACCCTTATCATTGGTTATTGGTTAGAAGGAAAGATAATTGGCAATTATAGTATGCTTTCTGAGTAGGCGTAACAAACATGCATTATTCACGTAACTGTAATTACAATTATAATATACGTAGCTAAGTCACAGTTTACTTTTATTTCAAGAAATATAGTGAATATCCTTGGAACTAATTTATAGTATGTTCAATAACACAATGAACTCACGTCATCTGATTGTATGACGTCAAAATGTTACAATATTGTCGCATCAACTCTGAGTAATTTTGATATCACTGTATTTCTTCTTATTTTGTTCTGTTACTACCTGTATACATCTTTCTTGATAAATCTAGATTTAATCATTGCGCTCTTCCTAATGCATTTGCCATATCTGTAAACTATTTAGTAGTCATTCTATCAGCGTACATTTTAACGAAATACTCATGTATATTATGAACAATTACACACATATCTGTGCACATATATCTTTCACATTTTTCAATAAGACTTCCTATAGTTCTAGTATATTAATTATACGTTTACTTTTAGTTGATTCCACTCTCATCACCCTGTCTTGGAAATTGTTAGTATTGAATCATAGTCCGATTTTCAGAAAGTTTCAAGTGAATAACTAAGCTGTTAATTTTCTGATGATTCCGTCATGTGTGAATTTCATTTTCAATGCGTCTGATCGAGTTTATACAGACCGAAGGGTTAATAACCTATTCCTGTTTCCAGCAGGAAGAACTATAATATATTGAATAACTATAGAATATCTGCAAAGAATTATAAATAAATGCTGTCTAATAAAATATAATCAATTCCTATGCCAACATTTAACCTTTTCCGTCAACGTTTGTTCTCTTAACGCTATTTTTATTGTCTAACCATGAGTGACCATTGGGTATATTGGTACCATTCCGAAATATTGAAATATAGTTCTGAATAAGTCTCATCTAGATACACATATTGTAATAATAAGTCTTCTGATTTTATTATATGCTTTTAAAAATTGTATCTTTTCAAAACGACGTTAGAAGTTCCATTAGACCTCTTCAGGGGTTGTCTTTACACCATTTAAATCCTAGATTAGCTCTAAGAGCTGCATATCTCTAAGCTTTCTAGGGATACTTTTCAGATTTACAGTTTCCTCTAAAATAATTGTATTAAATTGTGTTTTTACTGAAAGCACTACTCACTGTTTTTATATATTTCATATTTTTGATCTCTGATGTACAGAAAAACTTGAAAGATGGTCTCTTTTCGGTGAATTCAAGATTATATTTTTTATTTTTTGAGATTTTTCGGTGACCGTGCCTATACTAATATTCAGTGCATCTGCAACACGCTAAAAATTTTTTTAATAAAAACCGCAGCAACTTAATATTTAACACTAAAAATGCTTAACTCTCTAACGAATGCTTCCAATATCTCGTTCCTGTCCAAGTAGTTACTTGTCAGTTGATTGCCATTGTCAGTTGAATCAGTTGATTAGAGGCTTAATCTCTATTGCCTGGCCCTTCGGCATTTTCAATTAGAATCATAGTAATTAGCTAATTAAAAAGCATCAAAACAAGCAAAGCCTTGAAACATGCCAAAAAAAGCCAAACAATTTTGCAGACGTTTGACAACCGAATGACATTTGCAGGCTGATTCGTTTATTTGTTGGAACCTATCAGACAACATTCTATCTCTTTTTAAATAGAACAAAATGATAAGGGAAATATCGTTTGACTCTAAGACGAATTTACAATTTGCGACAGCCAATACATTATACATATTGATGACGTGAGTTCACTGTTCAGTTTCAGTTTCGTGAATCACTGATGTGTCCGTCTTTCGATGTATTAATTAACCCTACTAAACGAGTGTCCGATTATAAATTACATAAAGTAATTCAACTTGGCCCTTTAAGATGTATAGAATTGACAGACAAAAGAGCCATTCATTATTTCAATTAACTTTTATTCAATTTCAAAATAAGGCAATTCATTTTCATTGATTAAACAAAGTTTCGGAGTGTTCGTTTTTTTTTTCTATTATATTTTAAAAACTCCTTTTTAAGATCTAGGGTTTATCTGGACTGGGCCAACTGCTTAAAGTGCGCTTCCATTCTCTTAATCTGACATCGTGTTACCGACTGGCAAGTGACCTATTTTAGAAATCATCTCAGAAGACATCCGGCCTTGCCTTATTTTTCTTGTCGGTTTTGCCACTTTTGCCTTTCGGATAATCATATTTATAAACGATCAATAACATAAATCTAAGACATTTAATCTCTTTCTCTATGGATCTATCTTATATTTCCAGCTTTGTATAGATTATTACTGGTGTCCCAACACTTCCAATTAGATGATACTTAAAGGTACGCCCACACTTAATGTATGCGATACATTTGAAAGTGTGAATAAACCTTAAGACCTTAGACCTTTATAAGGATACGTTACTCCTCTGCGGATTTGGCGCGTATCCCGAGCTCTATTTAATTTTAAAACAGAATGATCCGAGTTTGTCGCATGCGTACATACAGCTTTATTTACCTACATAATTTATTTACCTACATATTATTAACATTGAATATTTTTTGAAATAACACATTTTATTTAAAAAATTATTGAATAAAGTGAAATAATAAAAACAATTTCGATATGCCTTTCTATTTTTACAAAAATACCATATTTAAATTAATATACATATTTGAACAATTAACAAGATCTCCGAAAATCATATAAATGAACATTACCATAATGCGTATGATCTGAACTCAAAATTTTCTTAGAATTTTATATAGTTGGATGTTATGTTTCTCACTATGAAGAAATCTTACTGGGGTCTGGGGATTTCTGTTAATCAGTCGGCCAATAAGTTGGTTTTCCAGTTGACATGTAACTACATCTTAGTTTAGCAGCTGCTTTATGCAGTTCACTGCTTTAGTTGTTGTCATTCTGGATCCCCATCTTGCATTTTTTGCATTGAAATCACCTTCAATTATACATTTTTCTCCCAGATTGCTTAGGACATTGAAATAATTTTCGATTTAATTTTTTTTATTGTATCTTATATATATATATATATATATATATATATATATATATATATATATATATATATATATATATATATATATATATATATATATATATATCGGATATTTTAACCCTGTATCTGCTTGATTTAACAGTTACTGCTGTTACCTGATTTTCTACGGTACTGAGCCCAGGTTCTTGATGGTGGGAAACGTTCTTTTTTATTATTATTGCACTTCCTCCTCTTGCGGTCTTAACTGGATGTATGGTATGATAAAATGTATATCTTCTACAGCTTCTAGCTTCTTTGGGTTTTCTACACTCTGTGGTGATATGTTTGCCTGAACATTTTACACAGCTAGGTTCTCTTCTCCTAAATTTCTGAGTGTGTCCATGCGATTGGCATCTTTTGCATTGCGGTATTAAGTTCGATTTTTTAAGAGGTTCGATTATTATTTCGACCCCAAAAATTGTTTTTGCGCCCGTGTCTTGTTCAAAGGCTATCATTTAATTTATTTCATTAATTTAGAGTAGAATATAATAGAATATAATATAATTTTCAAAAATTTTTTTTTATGATATTGTTGACAATATTACGGTTTTCTATATTTGAAATTCCTATCCTTTGATTGCCTTAGTTCTTACTAGATGCCGCGCGCCGCTTGTTCTCTTTCTCTAGTTAATATTTTCGCAATTAATTTGTAGATTTTGTGGATTATTTCTTATATTCCCGTTTTAATTACTATCTTTTCCTTTTATTAATTAAATTAGAATTACCCGTAATTTAAGTCGTTGGATATTGTTTTCGTCACTCATTTAGAAGAATTGACGTACGCGCATGGGAGGTTAAGTCTTCGTTCTGATTATACGTTTTGTTTACTTTATTTTATTATTGTTGTGTTTTTAGGTTTTCTTATGAATTAGACTGATCTTATGTGATTTGGCGATCTACGACTTGTTTGTTTTACCCCCTCGTACCACTTGGTGGTTTTGTCGGACACAATCTGTGTCACTAGGAAATTTGCTTGTGCTTGACGATTGAATACCACCAGACTAGGATTGTACTTTTGCATGAATATTGCGTATTATTTCAGGGTGAGTTTAGATATTATCTTTATCCGCCTTTTCTTATTCTTAATTGATTAATTAGATGACCCTTGTTTTTTGATTTTGTAAGGCATGAAGTCCACTGAGATTACCACTCCGTGGGGCGGTGAAGTGACGCCGTAAATATGTTTTGATGTTGTTTAACTACCTTTATTTTATTTTGTTGCTAGTTATTTTCCCACCAAGATATCAGCAGTGTATTTATGTTTTTTGTATTTTTTAGGTTATCTGCGTCCAGATTCTTTGGCAGAATTGACCGTGATTTATTTGGAGATAATATATCCGAAGCTATCCGTGGCACCATGCAGCCCTTCTGTACTCGATGATTAAACGCTATCAGATTAGGATTTTACTTTTGCTTGAGTACTTTCGGGTATGTTGAATATTGTATTTATTTTTATTAGACTTATCTGTTCGAAATTTATTAGTTAGATGACTTATGTGTTTTGATTTGCAAGGTATGAGGTCTATTGAGATTACAACCCCGTGGGTCGGTGCAGTAACTTCGTGAATGTGTTTCATATTGTTCAACTACTTTTGTTGCCAATCATCCTCCCATCGGGATATCAACAGTTTATTTATGATTTTTTATGTTTTAGGTTAGGGATTCTTTGGCAGAGTTGATGGAATTGATTGTGTCCTAGTGGTGGAAAGCATTTTGGGACTATTGATACTATGAATTTGCTAGTTTTCTACACCATAAGATGAGTATTATTTGTCTTGTTTTATGAGGTGTGTTTCTGTCCTTTGAATGATTGTTTTAGATGATTGTGTTTTATGCAAAGGTTGTGAGGAGGTTATTTTGCGAAGATAGATACGACCTTGACGATGTGAGATGATGATTATTGTCTTTATTTTTAGGTAGGTTGGGCGACACAACAAGACTCCTATGATTGATTATGTGATGCGGACCTGTAGTGCTATTGCTCAAACTAAAGCAAACCATCAGCACCTCTCGATCTTCTCCATGCCATTTTACATGAATGAAGCATATACTCCCATGCTCGTCGTTCCGGATCGTCAGCTTATTTTAATTGTTTAATGGTTCCTATAATTTGGCTTTTTTTCTTGCTTATTATTATTATATTAATTACTTAATGATGCTCTGATTATAGTAACCATTGTTTTGAATTAAAAAACTATGTAATAGTTGCATGCAGTAGCGCTAGCATCTAATAATAGTATGCCTAATATTAATCATTTTGAATGTCTATTTGTGGGATTGTGGAATTGTCTGTGCCTATCTCTATGTTTCTCAAGGGGCGTCTCTTATATGTATAAAGAGTTATCTTGACATAGCTATTATTTGTATTGTGCTTTATTGGTTTAATTAATCATAATAATAATAATGAGGGTTTATATTACTGATTTCTTCTTGTTGTTCTTGTTATTATCCGCTCAGTTCCGGGATTGCTGGACTTCTGCGATATTTTCTTCTTCATTAATAACTTTGTTTGCCCAATCATTCAATATTTCAATTTTCTTCTTGTTTGTTTTGTTGAGTGCATTTCTCATTTCCATCTGATCATTCGGAATTTTATAAAGATCTCTGGCGCTCAACCTTTCGGCGTTTGTGCATTCATTTATGATGACTATCTTCTTGATCTTGGCTGCATCCGCATACTCCTTCCGTGATTTCCAGTCTGAATCTCTTGATGTATGCTTCCATGTTTCCATGGTTTGTTATCAGTTGCACTGCTTTTCGGTTTAGCTCTAACCTTTCAAATCCTACTGTTTTGCAGTGTTTGTAAGTGTTGCGGCCGTTGGTGCATTCGTCCCAGTATCTTTGCCATTTTCGTAGAATCCATTTCTTCTCTTCATTTCTTGCTGTGATTTTACCGGTCCAACTCATTCCGTCTTTGTCTGTTTGATTCTTCTTAGTGGCAGCCTTAGCTAGTTGGTCGACCTTTGTTGATTCCGTTGTGGTAAGCCTTTTTTCCCATGATATTTCCGTTTTGATACCTCTGGCTGCTCGCTCTCGCGATACCTTCTGTACTTCGGCTACCGGTCTGATCTTTGTCTCGTCGTTCTCCAGCTGCTAGATGGCCTAGGCCTGCTGCCTTGGCGTGCCTAGTGTCTAGTCTAGTTTCTGTCGCTCATGCTCTTGCTTTGGCTTCTATTGGTAGAGGAACTACTCCTGCGATTACTTGTAGCGCGAACACTTGTGCTCTCACATGTGTCTGTTGTGTGCCTATCTCAGCCATGTTATCGAACCAGGAGTTTATATTAATCAACTATAGAGTCGGGCCTTTGCTCGATCTTTGTGGGCACCTCTTCTCTATTCCGAACTCGATTTTGTTGCTGATTACCGATCTTTCAGTTAGGAAACTTGCAACTGAACGTATCATTTTCTTGTTAATATCTGCTTTTATTCCATTTAATACAGTAACTTGTGTTGCTGTATTGAAAACATTTTTTAGATCTAAAGCCACAACCAGCACATGTCTTGCGTTCTTTTGTTCCTACTCGACCCAGTTCTTTTAGGTCTCGTATGGCTTCTATGGTGATCTTACCTCTTCTGAATCCATACTGCATTGGGTGGTGTATGCTATTATGTGGCAGTAGGCTGATTGGCCTTTGTCCTCTGGACTTCTTCCTTAATCAGCAAAGTTTTGCTGTTTTCCATACCTTGGGAAAGTATCCCGCGTTGTAGCAATTTCTGTAGAGTGTCAACAATTTTTGTTTCTTTATCTCCCAGGTTCTTTTCACTACTTCTTGCGGAATATTGTCCTTGCCTTGTTTTTTAAGTTCATTATGACCCAGTCTAGTTCAGCTTCTTGTATTTCTTCTTTGCCTTCTTCTTGTTTGCTCCATTCTCCATTGGTGACCCTTGTCATGATCCTTACATGTTGTTCTTTTTCTCCCTCCTCTTGTTTTGGATTATGTTTTTGTTTGGAATAGGTAATACTTTTTTGATAAACTTTCACGATTTTTGTCCAAGTGTCTTGTTTGTTGAAACTTTTTTCCTAAAATCTTGAAAACCAAAATTAGGTTCCAAACGTTTCAGAAATTGCATTGATCCAAAAGATTTGAAGAATTTTTTACAGTAGCAGGTGTTAAATTTCTTTTAAAAATATTAACTCTAAAGAGGTGAATAAAGTATATTAAATATTTGTAATAAATACATTTTCTGATACGAAAACTCTAATATTTAACAATTTATTTTGTTGGCTATTAAGAAGAGCACCACGGTTTTTATTTGTTAACGAATGGACTATCTTAACAAAATGTGTTGAACTTTTAGAGCCCATTGAAATAATTGCCACCGAGTTATCTGGTGAAAGATATCCCAACGATGTCTTAAATTATACGGTTAATAAGAGGACTGCAACAATCCATCAAATCCAGGATTTTAACAAGTGAATGGGGAAAAAATGGCAAAATTGTCTATTAGATGTAATCAATAAAAGACTGGCTATTTGAGAAATAAATACGATATGCGCGACCACATTTTTAGGTCCTAGATATAAAAAAGCAGGATTTGGTATTGCAAATAATGCTGAGGCGATACAAAAAGTTATCACAAAATAGATATCTTCTATTCTAACTTCAAAAAATACAAATATATTTCTACAACTCAAAATTCAAGACAAAGCTAGTGACCAAGAATGTATTGACATCTGGGGATATTTTTGATGAAAAAATGGATAGAATGAAAGAAGTAATTACTCCAAGTACTGCAGCAACTTTACAGATTTAGCAATATTTGGAAATTCCATTTATTGGGCGTTTAGAAAACCCTTTGAATTTTGGCAAACCCATAAAATGGAACTACCTCAATTATATCAGTTACACGTAAAATATTCCACTATACCCGCAACATCTGTCCCCTGGGAACGAGTTGTTTCAAAATCCGGGCAAATAATTAACGATCGAACAAATAGCCTCACGGGAGAAAAGTTGCACATTTAAAAATATTTCCGTTCAAAAATAAAAAAAACTTTTATTTCAAAAGGGTTTGGTAGTTATTGATCATATACGATTATTTTTAGGTTCATCATGGTTTAGATTTTTCAATGATTAGGTATATGTTTACATTTTATATAGTAGTTATGGTTATTGAAAATCTTTAGTTTTTAGGTTTTATTTATGTTGTATTGTACTATTTATATTTATTATGCTATGTTATTTAAAAATAGCAATTAATATATTAAAAAAAGATAAAACATTTGTAGTGTTCTTATTCCATTCCTTTTTACACATTCACAGATCCATTCATATAAAAGTAATCCTACTTCTTCTTTTTTAAAGTTATCTAGGGAATGAATATTTATACACGTCTGTCTCGCTTATACTACCATTAGAGAATATAAAGACATTTAAAATTAACTGCTCCAAGCATTTATCTCCGTCCGTTCCTATCTCACATTTTATACCGACTAGAATTCGTACATCTTTGTCTGACATCACCAAAGGAAAAAAAGTCGAACCGTGCATTTAATTGAAAATAGTAATTACTATTCCGTATAGTATATATAGTATTACAATTTTTTTGACCATCGATTGTTTTGCGACTATCGACTGTTTTCAGTCGATAGTTCCCAACGCTAGTAAAAATTATGTTAAGTTCAATTCAAGTACTATTTTGTTACTGTTTAGTTACTACTTTGATTTTGAGGCATTCTTCTTTGCATTATTGAATATATTGTATCCATAATCTAATAAATGAATATATATTATCTACAAATATATAGCAAATATATTTTTTATGTCATTTTGTAATTGGTAGTACTGAGCTTCATAATTTGAAAGGTTGCTTTATTGGCGGGACAGCTTAGGCGTCAAAACCTTTATATCGGTGTTGTTTACCTTTTTATATCATTTTTGCCGAGCTACTTTATACCCTGTTTGTTTAACATGGCAACCGGAGGAGATAAAGGTGACGCCGGTTAGCATAATTCTTTATCGTAATTTGTACTTAACGAAATCGATTTATACCGATTTATATCGATAATATATATATATATATATATATATATATATATATATATATATATATATATATATATATATATATATATATATATATATATTTTATGCCCTTGAAGAGCGAATTATCAAGAAAGAATACAAAATATGGGAACGCAATGCCGTATTTCTTTACGACTTGGTACTGGCTCATGTGTTAGAGTGGCCTTCTCTAACAGCACAGTGGTTACCAGATGTCACACGTCCTGAGGGAAAGGATCATTCGTTACATAGATTGATTTTAGGCACTCACACTAGCGAAGAACAAAATCACCTTTTAATCGCTAGGTAATTCATTGATTTAATATTGTTCTTAGTTTATTAGTTTTGTGTATTCAGTGTTTTAGTACCGAATAAGGATGCCCAATTTGATCCATCTCATTATGAAATTGAAAAGGGGGAATTTTGTGATTTCGGTTCTGTTTCTTTGAAAATCGAAATTAAGATAAATCATGAAGGTGAAGTGAATCGAGCCAGATACATGCCTCAAAATCCTTCTATTGTTGCAACCAAAACTCCGTCAAGTGATGTGTTAGGTATGTAAACTTTAATGAGCATTTGATAGTTGTCAAGTCGTCGAGTAGTTAAGTGAAAATAAAAATTACAATTATATTTGTTAGCAGTTGTATAGACCATGATTTCAAAATGGAGGTGTTTTAACAAATTTTGACTTTTTTTTTTTTGAGAATTTTTGAAGATGAAAAAAGGGAAATTGGTTTTTTCCAACCAAAAATTCTCCATGCAAGACCACTGGTGAATACCAAAAATTAGTAATTACAAAACTGATAAAAAATGAAGACTAGAATGAGTTTATTCCATATTTCCCAATGCTAGCTAATATATTTGGCCTATTTATAATTGGTGTTGTTATCTATTTCCAGTATTTGACTATACCAAACATACTTCCAAACCAGACCCCAGTGGGGAATGCAACCCCGATTTACGCCTTCGAGGACACCAGAAGGAAGGCTATGGTTTATCTTGGAATCCAAACCGTAATGGTTACTTGCTATCTGCTAGTCATGATCACACAATTTGCTTGTGGGATATTAATGCCACACCAAAAGAAAATAGGGTTATTGACGCCAAAACAATCTTCACAGGTACTGGTATTGCAGGTATTTTATTTCTCTCTGATAGGATGTACTAATTGAAATTATTTTGAAGGTCATACTGGCGCGGTAGAGGATGTTGCATGGCATCTGTTACATGAGAGTTTATTCGGATCTGTTGCGGATGACCAAAAATTGATGTTTTGGGATATCAGATGTAATAATACCAGGAAACCTGCTATTACTGTAGATGCTCATACAGCGGAAGTTAACTGTTTAAGTTTTAGTCCATATTCGAATTGGATTTTGGCTACAGGTTAGTGCAGTTTTTCAGTTTTTGTGCTTACTAATAGCAAATAACGGTTAACTATTAGGATCTTCTGATAAAACGGTGGCATTGTGGGATCTTCGCAATCTCAAGTTGAAATTGCATAGTTTGGAGTCGCACAAGGACGAAATTTTCCAAGTTCAATGGTCACCCCATAACAAAACAATCTTGGCTTCTTCAGGAACTGATAGAAGGCTTCATGTATGGGATTTGCGTAAAATTGGTAAGTTAATATTATAAACTAGTTAAATCTAGACAGCTCGATAATTTTCAGGGAGTAGATAAAACTATTCCAGCGAATATTTAATACATCAAAATGCAAAAAATCTAATAACATATCAACATTTAACGATTTATGCCTATAAGTATTGTTCTTTTTATTTTTCTGTCTGTCCTATTGTCTAACTGTCTTATTGTCTGGCTGTCTTCTATGTGCCCAATGAAAAAATTCTTCAGCTCTTACGTTTATTACTAAGAGATTGTTATTCTATTTTTAAAATATATTGATTATAAGGGTTTGCTGAATTTTGATACTTAATTTCAAAGGTCCACCAGAATATCACTACTTTTTAAAATATTTAGAAAAAATATACATCTTTTTAACCTAATATTTTACTATTTTTATTTTCTCTTAAAAATATCTATATATTTTTTGTAAAATGTTGTTTTTCGTTTATACCGTTTTCCGATAAATAATAATGTTATACAACTTAACATAAGGGAAATATTGGAAAAAAATCGTATTGTCGTTCTTTATTAACGAAGCTTATTGAATAACCCGTTATTGATATAAATCACTTAATTTTGTGTTAGAATATAAAATCTTGTCATGTCTTGTGTTAAAAAATATTATAGACGTTTTTGTGGTTTTTAAAATCAATACAATTGATTACATTATTTGATTAGGGGAAAAACAAAGTGCCGAGGATGCTGAAGATGGGCCACCAGAATTGTTGTTCAGTCATAGAGTCCACACAGCCAATATTTCCGGTAAAACCAAAGCGACTAACATTCAAACAATTATTTCATTATTCGTTTTTATCTAGACTTCAGTTGGAATCCAAATGAACCTTGGGTGATCTGCTCTGTATCAGAGGATAATATAATGCAAGTGTGGAAAATGACTGAGTGTATCTATAATGATTAAGAACCCGAACAGCACACTCCGGATCCAGAAACACCTGGTTCTTAGATTAGCCGTCATTTTTTTATTGATTTGTTCGTGTAAAATACCTTCCAAGTTTTTGTCGGTATTAAATTTTTTTTTGTCGTTTTTATATGAAAAATTAGGTTTAATAAATTTTTTCATATTACCAGCCAAGTTATTGAATGTTGTTATGTATAGTTAACTAACGTTAAACTAAAAGAAAATTATTGACTTTATTTACTCAAAAAATGAAACCATTTGCTGAATAATACCAGTTAGAAATTTATGTCTCCATATAAGGAATATATATAAAAAACCTGCTAGTGGTTTTGTTTTCATCAGAAACATACCAAAAGCAATGACTATTTGTACAATGTAATTCACAACATATTTGATTGCGACTTCTCCCAGAAATCTAACAACGGTGGGCATTTCATGTTTGTAAGTGGCCATGATTGTTTTGTCGCTCGAAGATTGCGATGAGTTCTCTATAAGAGAAAAAAATCTATTAGAAAACCATTATAAAATATTTGATACTACTGTGATCAAAAAAGGTGTAAAGTAGTTTCAATAATGCTCTTCTGCTCTATGGGCAGTTTAATTATTTTAACTGTTGTAGATCTTTTAATTTAAAATCTAGTGTCAAATAGATTGTTATAATCGTCACTAGATAATTAAACGAAAACGTATGGCGATGTTATAAATTATGCAAAAAAAAATGTTTATATTTCTTCACTGTTTTCTGAATACTTAAGGTATATTGTGACAAAATTACTGAATGTGAACTCGCTTCTATATGTTCCATTTAACTTCCAGATAATTATTAACAAAATTGTTAGTTATTTATTTAAGAAATTGTTATAGGACATTGTAGGAGATACTTTGAATTATATAGGAGAATCATTAGCAATTTTTGTAACAAATGCCATGACAGCATCAGAGGCTAAACAATGTTTCTCGACACTGAAGCGGTTTTTAAAAATTCAAAAACTGAAGATGGTTTAACAGTTAATAGGTAATTTCAATGAAAATTAAAAGAAAGCTGTTTTTTTGCAAAAATTGCAGAAATTATTGCAAGTGTCATCACTGAAGCTGGATAATGGACCAGCCAGACATTTTTTGCAACTTTTCGTCAAAAACTTAACATACGTCATTGCGTCTTATTCTCCTAGTTTATTAACGTAAAATTCTTCTAGTCATTAAACTGAAAAAAAACAGACAGCTGTAAGGGAAAAGAGGTAGAATGAAATGTCTTGTGTCCGAGAGAATTTATGTGAAATAAATAATCAGTATATGTTTTATTTCAAAAGTTTTTGCTATTTTTTGATTACAGTAGTATGTAATACAAAAGGCAATTATACTTTTACTAACTTTGTTCATCACGAGGTGTCTCAAAAAAAAGTTAAAGTATTTAACAGGAATGTATGTAAGAAAATTTATATCGCATTTATACCTTTTTACAACTATTAATATTGATATTTTTGATAAATAATATGATATGATTTGAAAGTAGTGGTGAAGCCCTAAAATCTAGTTTATTGTAATACCTAATACAGCTTAGTCAGCTCGCATTAAATATAGATCAACAGATGTTATTTCTAATAAACCAAATATGTACTGCAGTAGCAGGAGTTTTCCGAGAGCTAGAATACCGAATAACATATCTCCCTATATCGTCGAATTTGTTGTGTTTAAGTAATTTGAACAAATATAAACTTTCTGTTAAGACAGTTTGTTTGTGATATATATATATATATATATATATATATATATATATATATATATATATATTTATATATATATATATATATATATATATATATATATATATATATTTATATATATATATATATATATATATATATATATATATATATATATATATATATATTTATATATATATATATATATAATATATATAACGCTATGAAGGGGCAGTATCTAGGGGATTGTTACTTGAAATAGTGAAATTTGCAAAAAGCACTGGTACAAACTAAAATAAAAGTTCTTAATTCGTTGAATTTTTGGTTTTCAACCTAATGCCTACTTAATTTAATGAGTAATGATCGTGTGTTTCATTTACAACAAATATGTTTTAAGCATATTTATTGATTAAATAAAATGATGTAATATTTATGTACAGTTAAATATCCATACAATGGAATGTGGCCCGAACGAATTCGAAATCATTTTAATTTATTCTTGCTATAAAAATCTATTCATTTCGTTTTCATTTCTGATGTATGAGATTCTGCGCCCAATTTTTGTTTATTAAAGGCTGACTCCAACTATAGAACCAATGTGGACTGTAACGAAAACAAATTACTGGTATTTTTTAAAATAATCTTTGGAAACTATTTATTATTTACCTTTTAATAAATTAAAACAGATATATTATTTTTTGTGTTGGGTGACAAAACATAGGTAATGTTCTGAGAGTGAGTGCAGAAGACAAGATTTAACTTTAATTGTGTCTGTGGTCTGGTGGGAGCATGAGAAACATAAAATGTGGCATGGCAATGAAGAAAAGGAAAAGTGCTCAATATCAGAATGTTCGGTCTCTTATTCTGTTTAATCTACACAATAGAAGAGCCCTGCAAGTCTACCAGGTTGGTCTGTTTTGGTTTTGGGACAGAATATTGCAAACCACATTGACTGAGTCGAGCGGGATTTAGATTGTGTTCCAGATTTAAGATTGTCGAAGTAGAAATCAAGATTACTCGGATGCGGCTTAACGACGACGTAATGAACTTACCCGTAATACATAAGGTTTTCATAAAGTTGACACATAATTTCTCTTAGGTTCGACAACCTGATATTATGCATTTATTATAATAATAGAATATTTAGAATGTGATTGTTTATGTATGAATAACTTAAAATAGGTTATATAATGCCTGATATGCATCATATAATTTACATTTTTTATATTAATTTTAGTTCATTTTAAAATAGAATATTTTATTTTATCATATGAAGAAAACGTTCAAAAATAGTTTTTCATGTGCAACTTAAATGAAAGAAAAACTTAAAAGAAAACACGTTATTTAAAATGGTCAGTTCATTTCTGTAGAAAGATTCACGTTTTGCCTCAAAATAGGCCTGTCACCAATGTTGGATCCATATTTCATCTATTGTCACATATCGACACAAAAATTCCGGTTTGTCACGTTTAAACATGGTCAAACACTGTTCAGGATCATCAATACGTTCTTGTATTTGGTTAACAGTGGGAAAACGCGGCACCCACTTTGAACAGAGCTTTCTCATAGTCAAACAGTCATGCAATATAAAACCAACACGTTTTTTTATATCTTTACGACGTTAGCTAACTCGGGCAACTTCACTTTTCCATCATTTAAAACGTGTGGAATTTTACGGATTTTTTTGGTGTTACAACCTCATTTGGACGTCCGTTGCGTTCCGCATTATCGGTATCTCTACGACCACGTTTGAAGTCAGCAAACCAACGTTTTATTATTGTTTCTGATTGAGCGGAGTCCTTATAACACTTTTCAAGCCATTGCTTCGCTTGAACGGTATTTTTCCTATCAAGAAGCAGTGTAAAATTATGTAAAATGATCCATCGTTTTAAAAATAATAAAAGTAGTGTTACTCTTAGCAGAAGAACTCACCAACTTATGAGTAAAATATCATGAAATTTTAACAGCATTCTTTAGAGTTTTATGTGTTAGGCCCGGGACTTTTCAGTCCATATATCCACTAAATAGTTGTTCGTTGGGAAAGCTGGCTGGTGAAGGTGATACATATATCCGTGCGAATTTGGAAAGAGTTTTAAGCTCATAATGTTTAACTTTCCACCAATCAAGTGAATTTTCATCTAAATCATAGGGGTGGGGGTTCTGTTTTTATCGTTTATGTTCGAAGGAATCGCTCATTATTCTTCTTTTTGTTTTTTCCAAATTTGCTTTCTGGTGATATAATAGGAGAACCAATGGGGACAGAGTCATTAACCATCTTTAATATTTCATCTTTTATTTTTTCTTCAGTGACTGGTTTGAAAAATGTATGCTTATATCACGAGGATCTAAATATGTTGAAATTGTATATAAGTTGTTATCTTCTAGAGAAGGCATTTTCGCAGATAATTGGGATTTCAGATTAAAGACTGCCAAACGAGTAGCATCACTACCTGGTTCTATTGTTAAAAAGTCTCATTTTTTTAAAAACATTTGAATGATAGGAATCACAGATGATATGAGTGCCTAAGAGATGCTCATTTCACGAGTGGTTTCTTCAAAAAGTTTCAGTAGATCCAGACAGTATTCTCTTTTTCCACTCTTCTGGCACAATTGATTCAATGTTATTGTCATTGGCATAAGTACTTTGCATCTTTTATCTTCGAAAAACAGTCAAACATATAGAATGTGCATTTCCTGGTAATCTGGTTTATATACTCAAAATATCATCTTCCGAACTTCTAGTGGTATCACTGTAATCTATGTTGCTGAACTGGCACAATCTATCGAGAAAAATGCCACGAATTTGTGCAGAAAATGCGGTTGTTATAAATTAAAAATAATACTTGCGTTATTAACTGAAACCAGTATATTTTAGATGAAATGGAAACCTTTTGATTTACCGAACCCGATTAAAAATGTCGATTTCATCGAAAGTTTGAACACCATATACGACTGAGGTGACCCCAAAACGAAACACGGACTGGCCATTCACGTTTACAGCTGCAACACTTCAATGAAGAACAGGGCTTTTTACGATGCCCACGGTGACTTGCTTATTGGTAAAACGTTACCTTTATTTCAACAAACTATAAAGTATTCTTAATAAAATTCAATCATTTTGCAGTCCCTCAACTTGGAGTTCTTTTAATAACGACCGAATTCGGAAAAATGGAAGTCGCTACCAATGAAATATGCGTCGTGCCACAAGGAATACGTTTCAGTGTCGATATAACAATGCCATCTCGCGGTTATATACTCGAAGTATTTGGTAGGCATTTCACGTTGCCGGATTTGGGTCCTATAGGAGCGAATGTTTAGCGGATCCTAGACATTTTCTCACTCCAGTAGCTTGGTGAGTCAGAACTTATTTCTTTCTATATACAGTGTCAATAATTGCAAGCCAAATTGACCTATGGCTTGATTCCACATTTTCTTTCTTTTTTCATTGCTGTACATATTTTACATTTTTGCAACGTTGATAATAGACATTACGGCTTTTTTGAAAAATATTTAATAATACTCTAAATCATGCACCAAAAACATGCTATTATTGCGGAAATAGACTTAAAAATGTTAAATTCACGGCTGATCGGTGTCGTTTGACGTCACTTCTATGTAAATAAACCATAAAAGTTAAGATGCAAAGTATTAAAATAATTTATTAGCCGGCTTGGTGGCGCAGTGGTAAAAGCAACAGGACGGTCCTCCTACTGTTGCAATAGCCGCGGGTTCGAATCCTGCTGGGGCATGGTCGTAAATTTATGATTGTGATTGTCCTAGGCAAGAGTGTAAAATCCGACAAGGAAAATGATCCCAGTCACGCCAATAACCAGGCTGGGTAAGAACGGATGTCTTCCGGGATTATTTCTAAGTTGGTCACTCGCCAGTCAGTAGGCTTAATGCCAAGGACCGTGGTTCGGAGCCCACGTTAAATAGTAGGTCTAGCCCAGATAAACCCATAGTTAGTAAAAGGAGACTTTAAAATATGTGAAAGAAAATAATTTATTTTTCCCGTTATTTAGGAATTCCAAAATGGTGTACGATCGCTCAACATGACAATATGTTAATAAAACCTCCTAACAAATTAGACAATGCAAATAACGATATAACACATTTCTCAATTTTGTCATGTTCGCCAGAGCTGAACTGATACCACATGCAGAGCTTATTTTTTCTATCAGGTCTTTCTTGCGTGTCTGGTCTTTACAGATCAGTGATACCAGTCCATGTCTGTGTACTCTTACGTGTTTGAAGCCATCTCCTGCTAACTCTTTACGGGTTAGCTTGCCTCTGATGGCGGCTAATGTCTCCGCGCCACTTGCTTTTTCCTTTCTGACTTTTTTTTTTCTATGACTGTTTTCAGTCGTTATTTTCGGTCCGACTGATCTTATTACTATATACTATCGGCTGTTTCAGTCATTTACGTTTAGTTACTATTTTCAAATGCGTGCAAGTAATGCGCCGAATGTATGCTTATATAGATTTATATGTAATATATGTGGTTTTATGTTTTTTCTTGTAATTTGCTTGTGAATAACTATATATTGTAAATTAATATAGCAGCATTTTGGAACGCTAGTTTTCGAGGGCAAAAAAATTAAATTGTAAATGATAAATAGTAAGATAATTTTGACTAGTATAATAGGTAATACTTTTTTGACAAACTTTCACGATTTTTGTCCAAGTGTCTTGTTTGTTGAAACTTTTTTCCTAAAATCTTGAAAACTAAAATTAGGTTCCAAAGGTTTCAGAAATTGCATAGATCCAAAAGATTTTTTATATATATAATTTATAGAGAGCGATCTATCTACCTATTCTACACGAAATGTGCCCAAAGAAGATAACATATTCCAGGTTTTGTTAAACAGTATCATTAAACTATATGGATGTGAGAATTTGAGTCAAGATATGTGTTCGAACTCACACACGGTGGTGATCCAAATGTCGTTTAAATTATGTATCTGCTGCAAAGTTAAAGTAACTATAGTTGGTAAGTTATATTTTCATTTATATAATTAAATTTATGCTCGGATAGTATATCATCTATTCAGTGATGCAATCTAATAATAAATACATACAAATTATAAATATTTTAATAAGATAGTTACTTTTAGTTATATTTATTTAGAACCAGATTTTTACAAATGTATTTTTTTATTGTATTCTCCGACCCTGGGCCTTTTATGCAATATCTCAATTGTGGGAAAATATAAACTGTATTTCTATTTTGGCTTATTCAATATATGTGTGGAGGTTGCTTTAAAAAATACCTGATTTTTGATTACATATTTTGGTTTTATCCTGAATATCTTTAAAAAAAACAGGACTGGTCTTTTAGATTTTTTGTTTATTTTGATTATTACTCACTTTATAAGGTTTTAGGAATCTATCCAAATTGTTTACTAGATATAAAAGTATAGATCTTGGGTTCTTACTAAAAGTTAATATTAACAGAATTGTGTTTATTTGTTTTAGATACATTTCTGACTTATCGATATGTCTAGTGTTGTTTTTATTCCAATAAAAGTATATTGTGGAAATATAAACTGGTTATTAGATAATATATTTGTCTTTGGCTTTTCAAAATGGCATAAACAGGTGCCAATCAAGTTTGTAGATATTACAGGTTAATTGGGATAACATTGGTTTTGTTATGTTATTTTGAATTCATGTATTTGGTCATCTTGAATAGAGCTTTCCATAAATAATCCATTCATAAATCAGCATATCAGGTAGTACAATTTTCTTAATTATTAATTTCACCTTCATTCTCCATTTTCAGATCTTCTATTACACAGTGAGCTAAATAGTATACAAACAAGTTTTTATATCTCTAATTTACAATTCAATTCATATGAATATCTTGTAAATGTGTTTCTATTCTCTTTTTTCATTCTGGGCTCTATGCTTCAATCCTTAAAGTTTTGAAATATTTAACATAACATAACTATATTATAATAACATAATTAAATGCATAACAATCTCATGGTCAAAGAAGATTAAGCGATGAAGCTGCTGTACTCCTCTCAAAGCATTATCTCTCGTTGGAATAATCCTAGGGCTTGTTAGGGCCAAGTGGCATCCGTAATATAGGCAAATATCTATTTCGATCTGGTGGAAATCACTGAAAATGTACAGAGTGGTGAAGTATTAACTTATCAATTTGTCAAATATATATCAGAAAATATTTAGGAGTGGATTTAGTATGCTTTCTGAGTAGGCGTAACATACATGCCATAATCACATTCCATTCACGTCATAATGAAAGTATAACCAAGTATGACCGAAGAAACTATCTTACTATAGGGTATTTGAATGTAACTGTAATTACAATTATAATATACGTAATTAAGGTACAGTTTACTTTTATTTCAAGAAATATAGCGATTACCCATGGAACTAATTTATAGTCTGTTCAATAAAACAGTGAACTCTCGTCATCTGATTTTATGACGTCAAAATGTCACAATGTTGCCGCATCAACTCTGAGTTTTAGTTTGTTTTAGCTTTGACATACAACATAAAAATAAAAACCATCGTTATAAAATATAATTTATTTTAATATGGCAGTACCTCTAATGCGTATATTATTGAAGGACTTAAAACTACGATTAATTATGCAGTTATAATAGTTTGTAGGTTAGGGTTGTGTTTTATTATATTTGTATTACATTTTTTCCATACTATCTATCAAAGTTCCAGGCGTGTTTTTATGTAGTGGTATTTCCTGGATGCCTAATCCATATAATTAACAAATGTATATCCAAGTATTATATTTTGTTGTCATTAGAGCATACTTTTACGCTTAGTGCTTTTTTTGGTGCGCTATTTCCTTGTAAAGTAATTTTGATGTCACTACATTTCTTCTTATTTTGTTCTGTTACTACCTGTATACATCTTTCTTGATAAATCTAGATTTAATCATTGCGCTCTTCCTAATGCATTTGCCATTTCTGCAAAATATTTAGTAGTCATTCTCTCATCGTACATTTTAACTAAATGCTCATGTATATTATAAACAATTACACACATATCTGTGCACATATATATTTCACATTTTTCAATAATATTTCCTGTAGTTCTAGTATATTAATTATATATTCACCTTTAGTTGTTTCCGCTCTCATCACCCTGTCTTGGAAATTGTTAGTATTGAATCATAGTCCGATTTTCAGAAAGTTTCAAGTGAATAACTAAGCTATTAATTTTCTGATGATTCCGTCATGTGTGAATTTCTTTTTCAATGCTTCTGATCGAGTTTAAACAAACCGAAGGGTTAATAACCCATTCCTGTTTCCAGCAGGAAGAACTATAATATATTGAATGACTATGGAATATCGACGGCGACGAATGGAATCTTATCCAGGAGCCGCCATTCGACCGAAAAAATTTGGACGAGAGGGGAAAACTGATGGGATTATGAATGACATAAGTTTTGGATTCAAGAAAATAACGCTGTTTTTTTGCCTTGTTTTTTAATTATTATTACAAAGATGTTTTTAAATGATAAATATGTGTTTAATACATATTAATAGTTAGTAATAACACATATAATTATATAAAAAACATGAAAAATTAAAATAACATGTATATGGGAGAATTTTGTCATGAAATCTATAATAATATTTAATTTAGTAGATTCGTACTTTGCAAATGGCAATTATCAACAAAATTAAAATTTATAAAATTAAAATAACGTCTTAAAAGTAAAGGTTACGTTACTTGTTCTTCGATGAAGAATAATGAAGGTAGAAGGATAATGATTGATGAAACAATAATGAAGTTAAGTATTTATACATATCGATACCCTTTGTAGCACAAAACACGTTAAATAACATGGGAGGACTATTTTACAAGCTGCGGAGGAAAATATGTTCAATAATAATCTCATAAAATAATTATTGACAACAAAAATATTCTCTCTTACCTATATATGTTATTCTTTAGGTGGTTATGTCTCACCTTCAAGAAAATAATTAAATTACTAGAATATAACCATACACCATGCAGTAAATATAAATTCGTACTTGTCCATACCATTCTTGTCTCTATCCTTAACGGGTGAGTTTCTTGAATATATATCCATTTTGTGTCGCCAAATAGAGGTAATATTTTTAATTAATTATTTTACTAAGTCTACCTCAGTAGTCATTACAGAATTGTAATTGTTTCATATCTTTAGGAATCTATAAATCTATCTATAAAAATCGATAAATACTAAAGTTGTATGAACATAAGAATTCTTAAATATTCTAAGAGTCCTTAAGAAGATATTCTTATCATAATCTTCAAACGAGTTGGATTTCAATCTTATTGGTATTTTCTTCCTTATCATAACATTGTTTATTATGTTACTGACCATACTTAATAATTTGATATTCTTTAAAAACGCGTACCTTCGAAAAGTGATTGACGAAACATTCCATTTTTGCTAATGTTTCATCAAAGAAAAAACTTAGTTAATTATTGATAAAAAAAATAGTGATCCCAGACGACAAATCCACATAGGTTTGCATTTTTGCTTCCATTTTCCGTTTCCTAATCCCAATGCATTAATGTGTCTGCAAGTGGAATGGTATACAAATCAATACAAATCAAAGGAGACTTTATTAGATTACATCATTTTACATGTATTCTTTTCTCAAGACAAATGAAGATTGTCCTACTTGAAATCTTGGTTGAAATGTATGTGGAGCAGAAGTATGATTAAGGTATAACTATTATAATAAACTTAAACCATTGAATACTACTATTTTCTGAGCACAACTAATTAAACCTATATTTACTTTTTTAGGTGATATTCGGGTCAAGATGACCCTTTAAATTTTACTGGAGACTGAAATTCACCAAATCCTCAGTAACAAATTGAAACAAATAAAATTGCATATATTTGTTGAAGCATTTATTAAGTTTGTAAGGTCCTGTATGTGCGTAGTTATTGAGACCTTACATTTCTTTCAAAGTGAATGTAAAGAGAATATGTTAGCACTATTACTGGTAATAAAATTATTGTTTTTGGGTTGTTTTATTCCAATATAGGGACCAATTTGCAGTTCAAGATGAAATCAGTTGTAACTTGTATAAATGCATGATTCATTATTTTTCAGCGTCGAACTAAAAACAACTAGGATCTGACTACCTACAGAGGTCCTCGTCGGCAGTTGCACGGGGACTATCAATAAGGTCTTTTTAGAGGGTTGTTCTTTCACTAACATAGAGCGATTCATCATTAATCTATTTTTACCAATCAAATTATGTGAAAAGTGCTATCATTACATATAAAAATTTGAATTGGTTATGAAGGTAATCAATTTTTGTCTCTAGATTAGCAATCGACAAATTGTTCATTTGTTGATTAACTGTTAATGAGTACTGATTTGTATAGTCTGATTATTCAGCCTAATGATTTCAGATGATGAATCAGTTTCTATGTTCCTAATTTGGACTTCTATATTTGCTCCATGTCCGAGTCTGATCTTTGTCACCTAGATGTATGTGAGCGTACTTGCTACCTCTCACATTCTTTCTCGAGATTTTCGTACTTTTACATTCCTTTTGGATAGTGTGTGATATCTTGGTGGTAGGATATCTCGAACGTAAATAACTATCATCTCACTCAAAGCTTGTTTATCTAGTGCATGATACTGTTGCACATTTCATTCAAAGGTTTTACGTTTATTCCGACGATGTCTCTGTCGGGTAGCGAGTGGATATAAGTACGAATGTTGAGCTCTTGGTCTTCAGAACTCCTCCGCCCGTTCTATTACTAGATCGGATTGGGAGGTCTCAAGAGAAAGAAGAGGTTCAGCTAAGTTATGTGCATTCTTAATGTCATTAATGATATGGGAAACCAATTTTTGATGTTCGACCTTCTTCCTCATCATTTAGATAACTTAAAGGGATCTTTCTGGGAAGAAGGGCGCCAGAGCCTAGTTCATTGCTAATATTTTACGTAAGCGTGACTTCACGGCGTGCTAGCAGGCGTTTTTCCTCTGCAGTCCATCTGGACTTTCTGATTTTAGGACATGAATCCGCAAGGACGCGGCTGTCCCTCCAGTCTTTATAAGCGCGATTTTGGTGCACTGCGCTCCCCGATTTTGTTTTGAACACTCCGTTGCATTTTGGGTGTTCACATCTGTAACCCTAACTAGGATCGGTCTCGACGTGTCCATCACGCCTCCAATTCACCTTGCAGAGACAGCGGACTATATGGAATGAGTATTATTATGATGAATGATAGTATTATGGGTGCTTGTACGGTCTGTTTATAGGTGAACTGCACACGTACAGATTTAGTTTTATCAATTCTTATTTTCCAAGCTTGTGTCCAATTATTTATATTGTCACTTGCCTTTTGTAATTTTCGTGAGGTTTTTTCACTATTGTCTCCGACAGCTATAATCGCAGTATCATCAGCAAATGTAGCCATCGTAATATTCTCCATTTGTGGTATATCACAAGTGTAGAGTAGATAAAACATTGGTCCCACTACACTTCCTTGTGGTACACCTGCTTTAGCTTGGTTTATTGTAAAGTAAACTTATTCTTGTTTGACTCTAAGCATTCTGGTTGTAATGCATGATTTTAATAGTTCGGTGTGTTGTTTTGGTAGCATTTTCTGTAGTTTATGAACAAGGCCTTCATGCCAAACCTATTCGTAGGCTTTTTCAATAACATCTGTTATTCTGTGGATCTGGTTAATTGTTGAGTGCTTGTTAATAAACCCAAACTGGTGTGTTGATATTAGGTTTTTTCTCTCTATGATCGGTTTTATTCTTTTCAACAGGAGCTTTTCAAAAACCTTAGATATTACTGGCAGCAGTGATATAGGTCTATAGGCTTTTATTTCGTTTGATGTCATCCCAGGATTTGGGATCATTATAATTTTCGTCATCTTCCAAATGCCTGGGACACGTTTTAATCTAAATGCTATATTGATCAAGTTGGTGAGTTTTATAATCCCCATTCTTGGTACTTTTTGCAGTAATTCTGTTATTAATTATCGTAGCCTGGTGATTTCCTGGGGTTAATGTCAGTTTTAATAACCTTGGTTAGTTCTTTCGGCGTGACAATCATCGAATTTTCAGATTCTATGTCCGGCAAATTATATTCAATATTAGTTTTGTTTGGTTTGAAAGTTTCTTCTAGATATTCAGCAAATGGTTCTGCTTTTTGGTGACCCACATAGGTCTCTTATAGGTGGACTGTGTAGACATGAGCCCGTTTTTTGTGGCTTTCCAGAGTGAATAATCAGTTTCTTTATCATCTGTTAAATTTCTCAGATAGTCATTTATTGTTTTGTTTTTAATTTCCAGTATTTTCCTTTTCAGTCTTTGGGTTATATTGTTTAAACTATTTTTATTTTCAGGTGTTCTGCTTTGTTGCCATTTTTTTCGTAATTTTTGTTTTTCATCTACAATTTCCTTCACTTCTTTGGATAATTAATTACTTTAATTGTAGGTTCTCATCTAGGTTCTCTTCTCCTGAATTTCTGAGTGTGTCCATGCGATTGGCATCTTTTGCATTGCGGTATTAAGTTCGATTTTTTAAGAGGTTCGATTATTATTTCGACCCCAAAAATTGTTTTTGCGCCCGTGTCTTGTTCAAAGGCTATCATTTAATTTATTTCATTAATTTAGAGTAGAATATAATATAATTTTCAAAAAATTTTTTTTATGATAATGTTGACAATATTACGGTTTTCCATATTTGAAATTCCTATCCTTTGATTGCCTTAGTTCTTACTAGATGCCGCGCGCCGCTTGTTCTCTTTCTCTAGTTAATATTTTCGCAATTAATTTGTAGATTTTGTGGATTATTTCTTATATTCCCGTTTTAATTACTATCTTTTCCTTTTATTAATTAAATTAGAATTACCCGTAATTTATGTCGTTGGATATTGTTTTCGTCTCTCATTTAGAAGAATTGACGTACGCGCATGGGAGGTTATGTCTTCGTTCTGATTATACGTTTTGTTTAATTTATTTTATTATTGTTGTGTTTTTAGGTTTTCTTATGGATTAGATGGATCTTGTGTGATTTGGCGGTCTACGACTTGTTTGTTTTACCCCCTCGCACCACTTGGTGGTTTTGTAGGACACAATTTGTGTCACTAGGAAATTTGCTTGTGCTTGACGATTGAATACCACCAGACTAGGATTGTACTTTTGTATGAATATTGCGTATTATTTCAGGGTGAGTTTAGATATTATCTTTATCCGCCTTTTCTTATTCGGAATTGATTAATTAGATGACCCCTGTTTTTTGATTTTGTAAGGCATGAAGTCCACTGAGATTACCACTCCGTGGGACGGTGAAGTGACGCCGTAAATATGTTTTGATGTTGTTTAACTACCTTTATTTTATTTTATTTTGTTGCTAGTTATTTTCCCACCAAGATATCAGCAGTGTATTTATGTTTCTTTGTATTTTTTAGGTTATCTGCGTCCAGGTTCTTTGGCAGAATTGGTGGAATTGACCGTGATTTATTTGGAGATAATATATCCGAAGCTATCCGTGGCACCATGCAGCCCTTCTGTACTCGATGATTAAACGCTATCAGATTAGGATTTTACTTTTGCTTGAGTACTTTCGGGTATGTTGAATATTGTATTTATTTTTATTAGACTTATCTGTTCGAAATTTATTAGTTAGATGACTTATGTGTTTTGATTTGCAAGGTATGAGGTCTATTGAGATTACAACCCCGTGGGTCGGTGCAGTAACTTCGTGAATGTGTTTCATATTGTTCAACTACTTTTGTTGCCAATCATCCTCCCATCGGGATATCAGCAGTTTATTTATGATTTTTTATGTTTTAGGTTAGGAATTCTTTGGCAGAGTTGATGGAATTGATTGTGTCCTAGTGGTGGAAAGCATTTTGGGACTATTGATACTATGAATTTGCTAGTTTTCTACACCATAAGATGAGTATTATTTGTCTCGTTTTATGAGGTGTGTCTCTGTCCTTTGAATGATTGTTTTAGATGATTGTGTTTTATGCAAAGGTTGTGAGGAGGTTATTTTGCGAAGATAGATACGACCTTGACGATATGAGATGATGATTATTGTCTTTATTTTTAGGTAGGTTGGGCGACACAACAGGACTCCTATGATTGATTATGTGATGCGGACCTGTAGTGCTATTGCTCAAACTAAAGCAAACCATCAGCACCTCTCGATCTTCTCCATGCCATTTTACATGAATGAAGCATATACTCCCATGCTCGTCGTTCCGGATCGTCAGCTTATTTTAATTGTTTAATGGTTCCTATAATTTGGCTTTTTTTCTTGCTTATTATTATTATATTAATTACTTAATGATGCTCTGATTATAGTAACCATTGTTTTGAATTAAAAAACTAAGTAATAGTTGCATGCAGTAGCGCTAACATCTAATAATAGTTATTAATCATTTTGAATGTCTATTTGTGGGATTGTGGAATTGTCTGTGCCTATCTCTATGTTTCTCAAGGGGCGTCTCTTATATGTATAAAGAGTTATCTTGACATAGCTATTATCTGTATTGTGCTTTATTGGTTAAATTAATATTAATAATAATAATGAGGGTTTATAATACTGATTTCTTCTTGTTGTTCTTGTTATTATCAGTTGTCAATTCTGGGATCGCTGGACTTCTGCGATATTTTCTTCTTCATTAATAACTTTGTTTGCCCAATCATTCAATATTTCAATTTTCTTCTTGTTTGTTTTGTTGAGTGCATTTCTCATTTCCATCTGATCATTCGGAATTTTATAAAGATCTCTGGCGCTCAACCTTTCGGCGTTTGTGCATTCATTCATGATGACTATCTTCTTGATCTTGGCCGCATCCGCATACTCCTTCCGTGATTTCCAGTCTGAATCTCTTGATGTATGCTTCCATGTTTCCATGGTTTGTTATCAGTTGCACTGCTTTTCGGTTTAGCTCTAACCTTTCAAATCCTAGTCTTTTGCAGTGTTTGTAAGTGTTGCGGCCGTTGGTGTATTCGGCCCAGTATCTTTGCCATTTTCGTAGAATCCATTTCTTCTTTTCTTTTCTTGCTGTGATTTTACTGGTCCAACCCAGACCGTCTTTGTCTGTCTGATTCTTCTCAGTGGCGGCCTTGGCTAGTTGGTCGACCTTTGTTTATTCCGTTGTGGTATTGTCCCATGATATTTCCGCTTTGATATCCCCGGCTGCTCGCTCTCGTAATACCTTCTGTACTTCGGCTACCGGTCTGATCTTTGTCTCGTCGTTCTCCAGCTGCTAGATAGTCGCTCTGCTATCTGTTTTGATGACGGCATGCATATCGCCATGTTTTTCTTCTAGTATTCTTATGGCTTCTTGTATGGCTAGAAATTCAGCTACCCTGCTGTTAATTTCATTTTCTAGTCTGATGCATGCCACTTCCTCTGTACCGTCGCTCTGCGAATGAATATACCTGCTCCTGCTTTTTCCTGCTTCACACTAGCATCCGTCCATACCTTCACTATGTGTCTTCCTATCTCGTTCTGCTCGATCTCCACGGTTTTTCCCATGGCCAGCACATGTATTTTTGCTCCGACCTTGGCGGGCCTAGTGGATAACCGTATTTTTCTGCCGCCCATGCTCTTGCTTCGGCTTCTATTGGTAGAGGAACTACTCCTGCGATTGTAGCGCGCTCGTCGGTGCGGTTATTATTGTATGGTTAATTTATATGTTTTTCCTATCCAATATCACTCCTAGGTACCTCATCTGGTCTTTAGAAGTTATGATTTCTTCATTTAATTTAATTCTTATCTTCGGAAATCTGGACCTTCTGGGTACTACTGGGGTTTCTCTCCTGCGGTCATTTCTTCTTTTCTTGAATTCTTCCATCGTAAAGGGGATCTCCTTCTTTGGATATATCATAACTTCTGGTTTTTCTTTGTATTGTGTTGTGTTTCTTGTATTGTACTCTTGATTCTTCTGCCCATTCAGTATTGTCAGTATTTGTTCCATTCTTGTTTAATTTCAGTAGGTTTTCGATGGCTGATTGCGATGATTGGTCGTCGGTGAACGCTTGTGCTCTCACATGTGTCTGTTGTGTGTCAATATCAGCTATCTTATCGAACCAGGAGTTCATATTAATCAACCGTAGAGTCGGCACTATGCTCAATCCTTGTAGCCGCCCCTTCTCTATTCCGAATTGGATTTTGTTCTCTTTAATCCCTGCTTTCATCATTTCATTTAATACAGTAACTTGTGTTGCTGTATTGAAAGCATTTTTTGGATCTAATGCCACAACCAGCACTTTTTTTTTCTCTTTGTGATTCCACAATCTGCCCTATAGGCAATAAGTATTTCTTATGTCTATATTATATTTACATGGCATGCAGAAAATCACTTCATTAAGCGATCTTCTGTATAAAATATCTTAATTAATTAGTCTTATTCTAAAGTTTATATATGTCCAGTAATCAGATCAGGGGGTGTTAAACGTTTCAGTCTACGCACTTCACGTCGCATATTTAGCTGATTAGCGAGTATATTGGGATGCACCAACATTCTTTCGAAGTACTTCACACAAACACGTTGAACTACACTCGTTATAGGTTCTAGAGTAATATCGCGTTTATTTGAAATATAGTACGGAGCATTAACAATGGCACGCAACACTTTATTTTGGAACCGTTGAATGATGGATATATTAGATTTGCTAGCGGTACCCCATAGTTGGATTCCGTATGACCAAATAGTTAAATTAATACATTGTTACTAGTCGTTTCCGTCTAACCTACAATTTGTCTTATGTTAACTTAAATCTAGGTATATAACTAGGAGGAGCCATCGGCGCTAACTCAGTCTCTGATGAGTAATACTTTATTGATAAACTTTCACGAATTTTGTCCGAGCCTCTTGTTTGTCGAAACTTTTTTCCTAAAATCTTGAAAACTAAAATTAAGTTCCGAAGCTTTCAGAATTTTCATAGATCCAAAAGAATTTTTCACAGAGCAGTTGTTAAATTTATTTTAAAAATATTAATCGTAAAGAGGTGAATAAAGCACTTCCTTTAAAATTATATTATTTATTACATGAAAATAGAAATTAGTATATTTTTCCTATTCTTTTTTTAAGTTAATCAGTTGAATGAATATATAATCTCTGTCTCGCTTACACTACCATTAGAAAATATAAAGACTTTTAAAATTAACTGGTCCAAGCATCTATCTCCGTCCTTTCCTATCTCACATTTTATACAGACAAGATTTTGTATATCTTCGTCTGACATCACAAATGAAAAAACAGTTGAATCGTATATTTGACAGTAGCTATTTTTTTTGACAGTTCCCAACGCTAATCTGAACTAATCCCGCCATTAGTCCCTGGCCAACTTCGTTGGCGTTCGCTTAATTATTATTTGTGTTGTAGGATTTGATTTAAAATATTTATCTGAATATGTTGAAAAAAAAAATATGACGAAGTGAAATGAGAGTTTTCTACAAAAAAAGAGACCTGGAAATTTTAAATAAATGCTAGGTAATAACATGTCTTTATGTAGATATGTATTACAACTTGAATCTAATCCAGAAACTCAAGATACCTGAAAGAAAAGTCCATTAAGGTAAGCAACTAAAGAATTTTATTGATAATCAGCAGTAAAAAAAATTATATATATTTATATAATTTACAGAGAGCGATATATCTACCTATTCTTCTACACGAATGTACCCAGAGTTGATAACATATTCCAGGCTTTGTTAAACAGTATCATTAAACTATATGAATGTGAAAATTTGAGTCGATATGTGTTCGAACTCACACACGGTGGTGATCCAAATGTCGTTTAAATTATGTATCTGCAGCAAAGTTAAAGTAACAATAGTTGGTAAGTTATATTTTCATTTTCATAATTAAATTTATGCTCGGATAGTATATCATCTATTCAGTGATGCAATCTAATAATAAATACATACAAATTATAAATATTTTAATAAGATACTGTTGCTTTTACTTATATTTATTTAGAACCAGATTTTTACAAATGTATTTTTTTCTACTGTATTCTACAGACCCTGGGCCTTTTATGTAATATCTTAGTTGTGGGAAAATATAAACTGTATTTCTATTTTGGCTTATTCAATATATGTGTGGAGGTTGCTTTAAAAAATACCTGATTTTTGAATGCATATTTTGGTTTTATCCTGAATATTCTTTAGAAAAACAGGACTGGTCTTTTAGATATTGTGTTTATTTTGGTTATTACTCACTTTGTAATGTTTTAGGAATCTATCCAAATTGTTTACTGGATATAAAAGTATAGATTTTGGGTTCTTACTAAAAGTTAATGTTAACAGAATTGTTTTTGTTTGTTTTAGATACATTTCTGACTAATCAATATGTCTAGTTTTGTTTTTATTCCAATAAAAGTATATTGTGGAGGTATAAACTGGTTATTAGATAATATATTTGTCTTCGGTTTTTCAAAATGGCATACACCTTGCCAATCAAGTTTGTAAATAATCCATTCATAAATCAGCTTATCGTTTGATTTTATTTAATCAGGTAGTACATTTTTCTTAATTATTAATTTCAGATTTATTCTCCATTTTCAGATCTGCTACACAGTGAGCTAAAGAGTATACAAACAAGTTTTTATTTCTCTAATTTACAATTCAATTCATAAGAAAATCTTGGAAATGTGTTTTTATTCTCTTTTTTCATTCTGGGCTATATGCTTCAATCCTTCAAGTTTTGAAATATTTTATTTTCAAGTGCTAGTGTGAACTTTCTTTCGAAATAGTGGGGTGTGAAACATTTTGTCGTCCATACTATTGCTTGAAGTTTTTCTGTTGCAGTACAATTGCATTTTATTTAAGTTAAGCTATGATAGGCCATGAATGATGCGTCTATAGTATAATTAAATGCATAACAATCTCATGGTCAAAGAAGATTAAGCGATGAAGCTGTTGTACTCTTTTCAAAGCATGATCTCTTCTTCGTTGGAATAATCCTGGGGCTTCTTAGGGCCAAATGGCATGCGTAATATAGGCAAATATCCATTTCGATCTGGTGGAAGTCACTGAAAATATGCAGAATGGTGAATTCCTAGGTATGATACTTGATACACTTGCATAGTATTTACTTGTTAGTTTAGTTTTCTAAGTTTACTATTTTGTCTCCTTCATCGGGATTTGGACAATAATTTTCGTCGTCATATTCAAAATAATATTGATCAAATATTTGAAATTTTGAATATCGTAACCGAAGTTATGTAGTTTATTTTCGGAGAACCGAGTATTCGAATCGTTAGGGAGACCTTTTTCGATAAGTGCTAATTGTTTTACTAAGAATGGCACCTGAAACAAATAAACAATAAAGGCGCTGTAGAGACGAAGTGAACCAATCGGATCCCATCGCGGCTCAATGCATAGCGATTAAAACAATAAGTCCAAATTTCCTGTAAGGTTAAATCTCTCTTTTTCTATGGATCTATCTTATATTTGCCGCTTTGTATGGTTTATTACTGGTATCCCACCACTTCCAATTAGATGATCCTTAAAGGTACGCCCACACTTGATGTATTTGATACATTTGAAAGTGTGGATAAACTTTAAGACCCTAGACCTATATAAGGATACGTTACTCCTCTGTCTTCTGTGGATTTTTCGCATGGGCATATTGAGCTCCATTTAATTTTAAAACAGAATAATGGGAGTCTGTCGCATGCGTACATACAGCTTTATTTACTTATATATTTTTATGGTGATTATTACACACACACACAGACACACACATATATATATATATATATATATATATATATATATATATATATATATATAAGCAGTTAAATAAGTTCATGAGGTAAATAAAAATGGTAAAATTTTGGAAACACATTTTCATATATAGACATCATTATTTTTTATAAATAAATATACACATTTGATAAACAATTGATTTGGTGTTGAAACTATATATAAGGAAGGAAATAAACATTGAACATTTTTTGAAATATCACATTTTTTTTTTAAATTATTGAATAAAATTAAATAATAAAAATAATTTCTACATGCCTTTCTATTTTTACAAAAACACCATATTTGAATTAATTTACATATTTGAACAATTACCAAAATCTCCGAAAATCATATAAATAAACAATACCATAAAAAAGACCAAAATCGTTTAGATCAAACCCAACCAATATATATTTAAAACCAAATGAATAAGCCCCCACTATATATGAAAGCAGTGAAGTTCTCCTAAAAATCTCCAAATATGATCAACTATGATCGCTCACTTCTTGATCCACAAACCTCATTAATGACTTGACTACTTCCAGCACAAGAAGAATAATTTTCAGACCTGTTCTTATTATCATTAAGTTTTGGCATATGTTGATAGCTATCCGATGTCGTCGAAAACGATATTGTTATAGATTTGGCAGCAAACATTCCCTCTATAAATAAAATTAATACTGTTTGAATTTTATACCTTTTAAAAATATAACCCTACATTTTGAACTCACCCCCGTTCTTCCATATTTTAAATCCAATGTCAAAAAATATAAAGACATTTAAAATTAACTGGTCCAAGCATCTATCTCCGTCCTTTCCTATCTCACATTTTATACAGACAAGACTGTACATCTTCGTCTGACATCACAAATGAGAAAACAGTCGAATCGTGTATTTGACAGTAGCTATTTTTTTTGACAGTTCCCAACGCTAATCTGAACTAATCCCGCCATTAGTCCCTGGCCTACTTCGTTGGCGTTCGCTTAATTGTTGTTTGTGTTGTAGGATTTCATTTAAAATATTTATCTGAATATGTTAAAAAAATGACGAAGTGAAATGAGAGTTTTCTACAACAAAGGAGACCTGGAAATGTTAAATACATGCTAGGTAATAACATGTCTTTATGTAAATATGTATTACAACTTAGATCTAATCTAGAAACCCAAGATACCCGAAAGAAAAGTCCATTAAGGTAAGCAACTAAATAATTTTAATGATAATCAGCAGTAAAATATTATATATATATATATATATATATATATATATATATATATATATATATATATAATTTACAGAAGGTGATCTATCTACCTATTCTTCTACAAGAAATGTACCCAGAGATGATAACATATTCCAGGTTTTGTTAAACAGTATCATTAATCTATATGGGTGTGAGAATTTGAGTCAAGATATGTGTTTGAAGTCACACATTGTGGAGATCCAAATATCGTTCAAATTATGTATCTGCCGCAAAGTTAAAGTAACAATAGTTGGTAAGTTATATTTTCATTTTCATAATTAAATTTACGCTCGGCTAGTATATCATCTATTCAGTGTTGCAATCTAATTATAAATACATACAAGTTATAAATATTTTAATAAGATAGTTACTTTTAGTTATATTTATTTAGAACCAGATTTTTACAAATGTATTCTTTTATTGTATTCTATCAACCCTAAGCCTTTTATGCAATATTTCAGTTGCCGGAAAATATAAACTGTATTTCTATTTTGGCTTATTCACTATATGTGTGGAGGTTGCTTTAAAAAATACCTGATTTTTGAATAAATATTTTGGTTTTATCCTGAATATCTTTAAAAATAACAGGACTGCTCTTTTAGATTTTTAGTTTATTTTATTTTGATTATTATTCACTTTATAATGTTTTAGAAATCTATCCAAATTGTTTACTAGATATAAAAGTATAGATCTTGGGTTCTTACTAAAAGTTAATGTTAACAGAATTGTGTTTATTTGTTTTAGATAAATTTCTGACTTATCGATATGTCTAGTGTTGTTTTTATTACAATAAAAGTATATTGTGGAAATATAAACTGGTTATTAGATAATATATTTGTCTTTGGTTTTTCAAAATGGCATAAACAGGTGCCAATCAAGTTTGTAGATATTACAGGTTAATTGGGGTAACATTGGTTTTGTTATGTTATTTTGAATTCATGTATTTGGTCATCTTGAATAGAGCTTTCCATAAATAATCCATTCATAAATCAGCTTATCAGGTAGTACTATTACTTTACAGGTTACTATTATTATTACTACTACAGGTTATTAATTTCACCTTCATTCTCCATTTTCAGATCTTCTGCTACACAGTGAGCTAAAGAGTATACAAACAAGTTTTTATTTCTCTAATTTACAATTCAATTCATATGAAGATCTTGGAAACGTGTTTCTATTCTTTTTTTTCATTCTGGGCTCTATGTTTCAATCCTTAAAGTTTTGAAATATTTTATTTTCAAGTGCTAGTGTGAACTTTCTTTCGAAATATTGGTGTGTGAAACATTTTGTTGTCCATACTATTGCTTGAAATTTTTCTGTTGCAGTACAATTGCATTTTATTTAAGTTAAGGTAAGATTGAGGCCATTGCATGATGCGTCTATAGCATAATTAAATGCATAACAATCTCATGGTCAAAGAAGATTAAGCGATGAAGCTGTTGTACTCTTTTCAAAGCATGATCTCTTCTTCGTTGGAATAATCCTAGGGCTTGTTAGGGCCAAGTGGCATCCGTAATATAGGCAAATATCCATTTCGATCTGATGGAAATCACTGAAAATGTGCAGAGTGGTGAAGTATTAACTTATCAATTTGTCAAATATATATCAGATATATTTAGGAGTGGATTTCTGCAATATAATTTTCCCGTTACGCTTTCGCACGAGTCGCCATTTCTGTTCAGGGTGTCAGAGATAAATTAGTAAAATTGAAAAATTAAAATAACATGTATATGGGAGAATTTTGTCATGAAATCTATAATAATATTTAACTTAGTAGATTCATACTTTGCAAATGGCAATTATCAACAAAATTAAAATTTATAAAATTAAAATAACGTCTTAGAAGTAAAGGTTACGTTACTTGTTCTTCGATGAAGAATAATGAAGGTAGAAGGATAATGATTGATGAAACAATAATGAAGTTAAGTATTTATACATATCGATACCCTTTGTAGCACAAAACACGTTAAATAACATGGGAGGACTATTTTACAAACTGCGGAGGAAAATATGTTCAATAATAATCTCATAAAATAATTATTGACAACAACAATATTTAGTTTACTAAGGGTTGTTAGAACATTATTTTTCAATATATGATTGTTTGGGGCATACATGAAAGTGGTGCAAATACTAGAAGTAGCGATAGCATGAAAGAGTTTAAATAATAATGTCAAATTACTACTAACTTTATTTAATTCGTACAATATCTCACGCATTTTAAAAATGTATCAAACCCTTCCACATGTAAAAATAACCACCCGTTAACCACACTGCACATAACAATTGAGAGTACAACATTTTCTAGCTACAATATAAATAAAACCCATTAAATACAGTAATTTTAGAAAAGAGTCTCTTACCTATATATGTTATTCTTTAGGTGGTTATCATAACACTGCGGTATGAAGATGTTACTCTTTCAATTTTTCCAACATTTGTCTAAATGTGCTTGCTGGCAGGTTTATTTTTTAAAAGATACGACTATAATATTTTCTAATAAGGACTGTGACTTCTTGATCTAACTCATCTTGTACTCGTCAACAGTTATTATTTTCATAGTACTTGTGCCTGAAATAATTTCTTCGCAATTAACGCATGTGTCACCTTCAAGAAAATAATTAAATTACTAGAATATAACCATACACCATGCAGTAGATATAAATTCGTACTTGTCCATACAATTCTTGTCTCTATCTTTAACGGGTGAATTTCTTGAATATATATCCATTTTGTGTCGCCAAATAGAGGTAATATTTTTAATTAATTGTTTTATTAAGTCTACCTCAGTGAAATTTCCACATGTTTATATACAAGTTTTTTCCCTTGGGGCTGAAAATATATTCTGATGACTTTAGTTTATTTTGTAGTCATTACAGAATTGTAATTGTTTCATATCTTTAGGAATCTATAAATCTATCTATAAAAATCGATAAATACTAAAGTTGTGTGAACATAAGAATTCTTAAATATTCTAAGAGTCCCTAAGAAGATATTTTTATCATAATCTTCAAACGAGTTGGATTTCAATCTTATTGGTATTTTCTTCCTTATCATAACATTGTTTATTATGTTACTGACCATACTTAATAATTTGATATTCTTTAAAAACGCGTACCGTCGAAAAGTGATTGACGAAACATTCCATTTTGTTGTAATTGTGGAAAAAATGGTTCTGAACAAAAGAATACGTATCTCCAAAACAAACGATGAAAATCGTTGAAGGATTGTTGGGGTCCGATACTTTCCAAAAGAGCCTGATGCGTCACAAGTTCATTTAGATCACGAGAAAATACCGCAAATGGCATTCGGCAAATTTTCCTCGAGTGTTCGCGCATGGTCTTGCGCAGAGATCGAATTATACTGTTCGTTCATGTCTGTACTCACCATATGATTAAATGCGAGTAATTCAGACTCGCCTCTCGGACACTAGCTAAGAATTTTAATTTGTATTTTATAATTTTTTTTAGATGATAGACCAATTAAAGCCACCCTATTAGGCAGGGCTATTCTGCTATTGTGTTTAAGCTGCAGACCTTGACAATTGCAGAATCATAACGAAAAGGAAAAGACACTGGAGAATAATTGGTAATTTCAAATAATATATTTATATATTTTATTTTAGAAACCTATCTTTATATTTGATTTAGGTGATCCCAGATAAGATGATTTGGATTATTTCTGGTTAAAAATTGATACATTTATAGAAAAGGCTGGTAGTGTTTCATCAAAGAAAAAACTTAGTTAATTATTGATAAAAAAATACTGATCCCAGAGGACAAATCCACATAGGTTTACACTTTTGCTTCCATTTTCCGTTTCCTAGGTCCAATGCAGCAATGTGTCTGCAAGTGGAATGGTATACAATACAAATCAAAGGAGACTTTATTAGATTACATCATTTTACATGTATTCTTTTCTCAAGACAAATGAAGATTGTCCTACTTGAAATCTTGGTTGAAATGTATGTGGAGCAGAAGTATGATTAAGGTATAATGATTATAATAAACTTAAACCATTGAATACTACTATTTTCTGAGCACAACTAATTAAACCTATTTACTTTTTTAGGTGATATTCGGGTCAAGATGACCCTTTAAATTTTACTGGAGACTGAAATTCACCAAATCCTCAGTAACAAACTGAAACAAATCAAATTGCATATATTTGTTGAAGCATTTATTAAGTTTGTAAGGTGCTGTATGTGCGTAATTATTGAGCTACATTGCTTACATTTCTTTCAAAGTGAATGTAAAGAGAATATGTTAGCACTATTACTGGTAATAAAATTATTGTTTTTGGGTTGTTTTATTCCAGTATAGGGACCAATTTGCAGTTCAAGATGAAATCAGTTGTAACTTGTATAAATGCATGATTCATTATTTTTCAGCGTCGAACTAAAAACAACTAGGATCTGACTACCTACGGAGGTCCTCGTCGGCAGTTGCACGGGGACTATCAATAAGGTCTTTTTAGAGGGTTGTTCTTTCACTAACATAGAGCTATTCATCATTAATCTATTTTTACCAATCAAATTATGTGAAAAGTGCTATCATTACATATAAAAATTTGAACTGGTTATGAAGGTAATCAATTTTTGTCTCTAGATTAGCAATCGACAAATTGTTCATTTGTTGATTAACTGTTAATGAATACAGATTTGTATAGTCTGATTATTCAGCCTAATGGTTTCAGATGATGAATCAGCTTCTATGTTACTAATTTGGACTTCTATATTTGCTTCAGTCTGTCTCTTGAGGTGACTACATTAGATGAATTCTCTATTGGTTCTTAATTGTAATAAGGCATTGAATACATAAAAAAAAAATTGCTGGTTCAACTTATCTACTGATGTCGAAGGAAATGTTTTGAGGTAGTGCTTGAGTGAAACATTATTGGGCTATATTTTGCAGGTTCTAAATTACAATACGAAATTGATTTGAAATCTTTATCATTCAGTTTCCATGGTATAAATAAATTTATATTTTGTCCGGTGGTATATTCTCTATTGGTTTCGAGTTATAATGTGGTATAGGTGCATAATAAGTCTTGTTTATTGGATCATTAGTGGGTGATAACTGTTCTACTGGTTATCAGTCTTAACACTACTAAAATTGCATAAATGGTGTTAACGTCTATGGTATAACCGAAAAGTTGTGCTGGAATGCAGGGTCGGGGCGTTGGATGGTTATTTTTTTATTGGTTTTCGTTTTGGTTCGATATTTTTATTAAAGGCAATTTAGAGAGTTCTATGTTAACATCGGGTGGTATTACTTCTGCTTTTCACTTTTAATACGATGCCAGTTGCATACAAATAAATATATCTGATAAGTGTGTGCTGCAGCTGTGTCTGCTTCACATTTTATCCTTAAGGTTTGTCAATTGGCACTGTCTATTAATTGTGGATTAGTACTAGACGCATAAAAACAATTCTTGTTCTACAACCGTAAATTTGTGTTATACTTTTGGGAAGATTCTACGTCATATTATGTTAATGGAATGTGCTGTATTGGTTTTAAATTATATATAGTACTTGATACCTAAAAGTATTATTTTTCGATAAGTGTTAATATATGACTTCTGGTCTTTATCTGGTTTATTGATCGATCTCTAAGTTGATATAAGATTTAGGTTGAGCGTTTGGATCCTTGTTTATTGGTTGCTCTGGTAGTTTCATAGTTAAAAGGTCGCAAAAACTGTTTGTTTTTCATCGTTTAAGCTTGTAGTTTAAAGGTGGTTCTTGGTTGAAGATTGTTTGCCAGAGCTCTGTTCGCCATGAACATGTTGAGAATAAGATGTAGAACTGGGATTAAATTATTTTTAATTTCTTTGCTGGATTAATGGCAGACTTTAATCTATGGCTAAAGTGTCATTCGCTAAAGTATTTAAATGTAAACATAGCATCCTTGTATGCTAGTACATAATTTTTCTCATGTGAGGTTCGAGGCCACTGTAGTTAACAGGTGCGCCTGGTACCCGATCACCGACATGCTCTTGCACCATTATTGAGGCCTTTAATCCGTCTGCATACTGTTAGTAGTATGCATATAGTGTCTAGTATAATTAGGGAATCAATATATATCCCGGTGGCAGGCCCCGTTATTGGTCTTCATCAATAGATTTTGGATCCAGGTTTTGTCTGTCTATATGAATCTGTATGTTTTACATTTAGGACAGTATATCGACGTAACAAGTCACAGTAGATTATACTGAGCTTCTCACTCTGGCAGTGAAATCTACTTGTTTTGTAATTCCAGTATAGCATCTAAGTTATTCAATTTAGATTTTACTGAGCTTCTCATTCTGCAACGGCTTTTCGAGAGTTCATGCCTGTGTACTCTTACGTGTTTGAGACGATCTCCTGCTAACTCTTTATGGGTTAGCTTGCCTCTGATGGCGGCTAATGTCTCCGCGCCACTTGCTTCTTCCTTTCTGATTTTAATTTCGTATCTATTATGAATCTGTTTCGGAGGTTGCCATTCTAGATTAGGTTTGGTGGATTTCGGTGCCTTTGACTGGGCTTTTTGTGGTTTCACAGTGTTTTATTTTCATTATTCTTTTTTTGTTGCCGCGACCTCATTGTACGTACAGATCATATTGTATGTATTTTCTGTCTGTACCTCCATGGTAGTCACCTCGATTCTTTTGCTGATGTCGGTCGGCGTGCTTACATCCATCATCACTGGCCTGGCAAGGACTGCTGGAGAATACTCCCTGTCTTGCAACAGGGATTCTATTATTTTTATTCTCTTGTCTGTTTCGTGCTGTATTTGTGCCAATTTTCTGTTTATCATCTCCTCCACCATTGCTTCCGCATTCGTGTGCTCTCGGCTTGTGTGGTATTTGTTATCACGACTACAGATTTGGCTTTCATCGTCTCTTCTGCTACTATATCTATTTTCATTAGAATATTTGCGACGCGGGTTCTGTCTGTGGAGATGAACCAATATGTCCTATATTTTAGGCGATATCTGCCGACTGCGAGTCTGACTTACTCAGTCAGATCTTTCATGACGTCATCGAATTCAGTTGCACTTAATCCGCACAGTTCTCGTCTGTAGAATTCGAAGTCAATGGTACTATGCGCCTCTACTGTTTTAGTATTCTCCATTATAGTATCTAGGACGCTGTTTCTAGATTCCACTGAGCTTCTTGCGCTCCCTCTCCTGCCCCCGTTCACTCTAGCAGGCGCAGCCACAGTGGTCCCCAACCCGCTCTCGCTACTAATGGATATGCTCCTTGATCTGAGCTGTCGAGTATTTGCGACCATATTGTCGATATTTATTTTGATTGACGATTTAAGGGATTTATCCATTATATATATTTTTATTTAATACTAATAATAAGTATTAGAAGTTGCCGATTGTTTGGCATTTAGTCGCTATGTCCATCTTTATCAATAGATATTGGATCCATGTTTTGTTTGTGATAACCAAACTTTTTCGTCGATGTCTTGTTTCTCTGGGTTTGCCCTCTATTTCGAAGTGGATGTGTGTGGTCGCTTAGTGTCTGTTCAGTTTCTTGTACCTTCCAGTTGATCACGTTCACTTGCTGTTTCCGCTACTACTGACAAAGGCGGGAGCTGTTTGTTTATTCTGCACTAGTTCCAGTCAGTGTGATATGGTCCAGATTATCAGATCTGAACCTCTGTTGTTTATTGTATTGCCGCTCCATAAAGTGTGCTTGGCATTAAAATCACCTGCTACTATCCATTTCTTCTGGTATTTCTGCCATTGTTCTTCTTTTTCTTCTAAGCAATTAATGTTGTCTCCTGTCGGGTGCGCGTATACGTTGGTGATTAGTAAATCGTAATCTAATGGTTTGACTACGACTATGTCCGGTCCCGACATTTCTCTTATCGTCATAGCCTGAATACGATTTCTGATCTAGCATTCGTGCCTATTTTGTTCACTGACCATCCTGTCCATGCTTTAGTTCTTGTTGCTGGTTCTTGCACCAAGGTTATGTCGTATTTTTCTTTGTCGGCTTTCGCTCTCATGAGCGTGCTGGCCTGGATACATTTTTCGATGTTTATCTGTAGGATTTTTAGAGCCATTTCTGTTTAATTTCTTCGATGGCTTTTTACTTTCTTGTATACTGGACGGATTCTATCATTTGCTCTATGGTTGGTGTTTACCTTCGGTCCTGCTCTCTTGCAGTTCGCACATTTCGTGGTGCTGCTCTTGCAGTCCCTTCCCCCGTGCGGTCCTGCACATATATAACAACACTGTGCGCTTCTACAATGTATCTGCTTGTGCCCCAATCTGCTGCATTTATAGCATTGTAGAATTTCGTTGAAGTCATCAACGAATTATCTCAAGTACCCTACAACGACTTTGCCCTTTTTTAACGCTGCTTTATATATGCTGGGAATTCTTTCGATTGTAACGTTGTTTCTTTCTGGGTTTTTACATATATATTTCTTCACTACCTTGATGAATTCTTCGTTGTTGCCAGTCTTTATTCTTTCTTCTTGGATGATGTTCATAATCTCTTCGTTTTGATCAGCTAGATCTTCTATCATTTGTTCCTCTGTGATCTCCCTGGATACCCCCGTGATTCTGAATTTGGGACGTTTTTCAGTATTATCGATTTTGATACCACGTACAGAGCTTATTTTTTCTATCTGGTCTTTAGAGATCAGTGATACCAGTCCATGCCTGTGTACTCTTACGTGTTTGAGACCATCTCCTGCTAACTCTTTACGGGTTAGCTTGCCTCTGATGGCGGCTAATGTCTCCGCGCTACTTGCTTCTTCCTTTCTGATTTTAATTTCGTATCTATTATGAATCTGTTTCGGAGGTTGCCATTCTAGATTAGGTTTGGTGGATTTCGGTGCCTTTGACTGTGCTTTTTGTGGTTTGACAGTGTTTTATTTTCATTGCTCTTTTTTGTTGCCGCGACCTCGTTGTACGTACAGATCGTATTGAATGTATTTTCGATCTCTACCTCCACGGTAGTCATCTCGATTCTTCTGCAGATATCGGTTCGCGTGCTTACATCCATCATCACTGGCCTGGCGAAGACTGCTGGAGAATACTCCCTATCTTGCAACAGGGATTCTATTCTTTGTATTCTTTTGTTTGTTTCGTGCTGTATTTGTGCCAATTTTCTGTTTATTATCTCCTCCACCATTGCTTCCTCATTCGTGATGCTCTCGACTTGTGTGGTATTTGTCATCACGACTGCGGATTTGGCTTTCAGCGTCTCTTCTGCTACTATGTCTATTCTCTTTGAATATTCGCGACGCGGGTTCTGTCTGTGGAGATGAACCGAAATGTCCTATATTTTAGACAATATCTCCTGATTGCGAGTCTGACTTGCTCAGTCAGATCTTTCATGACGTCAACCAATTCAGTTGCACTCAATCAGCACAGTCCTCGTCTGTAGAATTCGAAGTCAATGGTACTATGTGCCTCTACTGTTTTAATATTCTCCGTTATAGTATCTAGAACGCTGTTTCTAGATTCCACAGGGCTTTTTGAGCTCCCTCAGCAGCCACAGTGGTCCCCAACCCGCTCTCGCTACTAATGTCGATATTTATTTTGGATGACGATTTAAGAGATTTATCTATTATAATTATTAGATGAATATTAGACAATATACCGATATGGACAATTTTTTAATGGGAATTGTATCGAGATAATAATTAATTCAATATATTTGTGGGAATGACCTTACTAATTACTAATAAAGAGATTTAAAATAACTGGAATTCTCTAGGAGATGATATAACTATATTCAGAAGATCTGTTCTAAGGTTAAAGAAATACACCCTGAATATATTGTGTTTTATTGTGAATTCAAAATATATTATATTCCCGAATATTTCACGCCCAAAAAACAGCCGTTAGGAAGTCAGCGTTTATCGCCCCTATTGATATAACGGTTTTTATGAATTTTCACGATTACTTTGAAAACTACTCCTTATAAAGAACTAGGAATTTCACGAATTATTCTACCTATTCTGCCCGTTGCTATGTCAAGGGAATTTTAAATTTATTTTGAATTCAGACCAGTAATAACGGAAATTGAAACCCTACCTTGTCTCGATGATAAGGCACGCACCACTTTTCTTGGTTTTCACAAGATTTTCAAGGGAAATTTCACCAGCTGGACACTAGCGAATCGCAGGGAGCACTGATAACAGCACAATTAGTTTATTTTCGATGCGAAAACCGTGGAATTACATGATTTTCTAGGATTTCGAGCGAAGTTTGAGGAGCCAACGCAGACACGTCCGCAACCGAAAAGTTGTGCTGGAATGCAGGGTCGGGGCGTTGGATGGTTATTTTTTAATTGGTTTTCGTTTTGGTTCGATATTTTTATTAAAGGCAATTTAGAGAGTTCTATGTTAACATCGGGTGGTATTACTTCTGCTTTTCACTTTTAATACGATGCCAGTTACATACAAATAAATATATCTGATAAATTGTGTGCTGCAGCTGTGTCTGCTTCACATTTTATCGTTAAAGTTTGTCAATTGGCACTGTCTCTTTATTAATTGTGGATTAGTACTAGACGCATAAAAACAATTCTTGTTCTACAACCGTAAATTTGTGTTATACTTTTGGGAAGATTCTACATCATATTATGTTAATGGAATGTGCTGTATTGGTTTTAAATTATATATAGTACTTGATACCTAAAAGTATTATTTTTCGGTAAGTGTTAATATATGATTTCTGGTCTCTATATGTTTATTGATCGATCTCTAAGTTGATATAAGATTTGGGTTGAGCGTTTGGATCCTTGTTTATTGGTTGCTCTGGTACTTTCATAGTTAAAAGTTCGCAAAAACTGTTTGTTTTTCATCGTTTAAGCTTGTAGTTTAAAGGCGGTTCTTGGTTGAAGATTGTCTGCCAGAGCTCTATTCGCCATGAACATGTTGAGAATAAGATGTAGAACTGGGATTAAATTATTTTTAATTTTATTGCTGTATTAATGTCAGACTTTAATCTATGGCTAAAGTGTCATTCGTTAAAGTATTTAAATGTAAACATAGCATCCTTGTATGCTAGTACATAATTTTTCTCATGTGAGGTTCGGGGCCAGTGTAGTTAACAGTTGCGCCTGGTACCCGATCACTGACATACTCTTGCACCATTATTGAGGCCTTTAATCCGTCTGCATACTGTTAGTAGTATGCATATAGTGTCTAGTATAATTAGGGAATCAATTTATATCCCGGTGGCAGGCCCCGTTATTGGTCTTCATCAATAGATTTTGGATTCAGGTTTTGTCTGTCTATATGAATCTGTATGTTTTACATTTAAGACAGTATATCGACGTAACAAGTCACAGTAGATTATACTGAGCTTCTCACTCTGGCAGTGAAATCTACTTCTTTTGTAATTCCAGTATAGCATCTAAGTTATTCAATTTAGATTTTACTGAGCTTCTCATTCTGCAACGACTTTTCGAGAGTCCATGCCTGTGTACTCTTACGTGTTTGAGACAATCTCCTGCTAACTCTTTATGGGTTAGCTTGCCTCTGATGGCGGCTAATGTCTCCGCGCCATTTGCTTCTTCCTTTCTGATTTTAATTTCGTGTCTATTATGAATCTGTTTCGGAGGTTGCCATTCTAGATTAGGTTTGGTGGATTTCGGTGCCTTTGACTGAGCTTTTTGTGGTTTCACAGTGTTTTATTTTCATTATTCTTTTTTTGTTGCCGCGACCTCATTGTACGTACAGATCATATTGTATGTATTTTCTGTCTGTACCTCCATGGTAGTCATCTCGATTCTTTTGCTGATGTCGGTCCGCGTGGTTACATCCATCATCACTGGCCTGGCAAGGGCTGCTGGAGAATACTCCCTGTCTTGCAACAGGGATTCTATTATTTGTATTCTCTTGTCTGTTTCGTGCTGTATTTGTGCCAATTTTCTGTTTATCATCTCCTCCACCATTGCTTCCGCATTCGTGATGCTCTCGACTTGTGTGGTATTTGTCATCACGACTGCGCATTTGGCTTTCAGGGTCTCTTCTGCTACTATGTCTATTTTCATTAGAATATTCGCGACGCGGGTTCTGTCTGTGGAGATGAACCAATATGTCCTATATTTTAGGCGATATCTGCTAACTGCGAGTCTGACTTACTCAGTCAGATCTTTCATGACGTCATCGAATTCAGTTGCACTTAATCCGCACAGTTCTCGTCTGTAGAATTCGAAGTCAATATTACTATGCGCCTCTACTGTTTTAGTATTCTCCATTATAGTATCTAGGACGCTGTTTCTAGATTCCACTGAGCTTCTTGCGCTCCCTCTCCTGCCCCCGTTCACTCTAGCAGGCGCAGTCACAGTGGTCCCCAACCCGCTCTCGCTACAAATGGATATGCTCCTTGATCTGATCTGTCGAGTATTTGCGACCATATTGTCGATATTTATTTTGATTGACGATTTAAGGGATTTATCCATTATATATATTTTTATTTAATACTAATAATATGTATTAGAAGTTGCCGATTGTTTGGCATTTAGTCGCTATGTCCATCTTTATCAATAGATATTGGATCCATGTTTTGTTTGTGATAACCAAACTTTTTCGTCGATGTTTTGTTTCTCTGGGTTTGCCCTCTATTTCGAAGTGGATGTGTGTGGTCGCTTAGTGTCTGTTCAGTTTCTTGTACCTTCCAGTTGATCACGTTCACTTGCTGTTTCCCCTACTACTGACAAAGGTGGGAGCTGTTTGTTCATTCTGCACTAGTTCCAGTCAGTGTGATATGATCCAGATTATCAGATTTGAACCTCTGTTGTTTATTGTATTGCCGCTCCATAAAGTGTGCTTGACATTAAAATCACCTGCTACTATCCATTTCTTCTGGTATTTCTGCCATTGTTCTTCTTTTTCTTCTAAGCAATTAATGTTGTCTCCTGTCGGGTGCGCGTATACGTTGGTGATTAGTAAATCGTAATCTAATGGTTTGACTACGACTATGTCCGGTCCCGACATTTCTCTTATAGTCATAGCCTGAATACGATTTCTGATCTAGCATTCGTGCCTATTTTGTTCACTGACCATCCTGTCCATACTTTAGTTCTTGTTGCTGGTTCTTGCACCAAGATTATGTCGTATTTTTCTTTGTCGGCTTTCGCTCTCATGAGCGTGCTGGCCTGGATACATTTTTCGATGTTTATCTGTAGGATTTTTAGAGCCATTTCTGTTTAATTTCTTCGATGGCTTTTTCCTTTCTTGTATACTGGACGGATTCTATCATTTGCTCTATGGTTGGTGTTTACCTCCGGTCCTGCTCTCTTGCAGTTCGCACATTTCGTGGTGCTGCTCTTGCAGTCCCTTCCCCCGTGCGGTCCTGCACATATATAACAACACTGTGCGCTTCTACAATGTATCTGCTTGTGCCCCAATCTGCTGCATTTATAGCATTGTAGAATTTCGTTGAAGTCATCAACGAATTATCTCAAGTACCCTACAACGACTTTGCCCTTTTTTAACGCTGCTCTATATATGCTGGGAATTCTTTCGATTGTAACGTTGTTTCTTTCTGGGTTTTTCATATATATTTCTTCACTACCTTGATGAATTCTTCGTTGTTGCCAGTCTTTTTTCTTTCTTCTTGGATGATGTTCATAATCTCTTCGTTTTGATCAGCTAGATCTTCTATCATTTGTTCCTCTGTGATCTCCCTGGATACCCCCGTGATTCTGTATTTGGGACGTTTTTCAGTATTATCGATTTTGATACCACGTACAGAGCTTATTTTTTCTATCTGGTCTTTAGAGATCAGTGATACCAGTCCATGCCTGTGTACTCTTACGTGTTTGAGACCATCTCCTGCTAACTCTTTACGGGTTAGCTTGCCTCTGATGGCGGCTAATGTCTCCGCGCCACTTGCTTCTTCCTTTCTGATTTTAATTTCGTATCTATTATGAATCTGTTTCGGAGGTTGCCATTCTAGATTAGGTTTGGTGGATTTCGGTGCCTTTGACTGTGCTTTTTGTGGTTTGACAGTGTTTTATTTTCATTGCTCTTTTTTGTTGCCGCGACCTCATTGTACGTACAGATCGTATTGAATGTATTTTCGATCTCTACCTCCACGGTAGACATCTCGATTCTTCTGCAGATATCGGTTCGCGTGCTTACATCCATCATCACTGGCCTGGCGAAGACTGCTGGAGAATACTCCCTGTCTTGCAACAGGGATTCTATTCTTTGTATTCTTTTGTTTGTTTCGTGCTGTATTTGTGCCAATTTTCTGTTTATTATCTCCTCCACCATTGCTTCCGCATTCGTGATGCTCTCGACTTGTGTGGTATTTGTCATCACGACTGCGGATTTGGCTTTCAGCGTCTCTTCTGCTACTATGTCTATTTTCTTTGAATATTCGCGACGCGGGTTATGTCTGTGGAGATGAACCGAAATGTCCTATATTTTAGACAGTATCTCCTGATTGCGAGTCTGACTTGCTCAGTCAGATCTTTCATGACGTCAACCAATTCAGTTGCACTCAATCAGCACAGTCCTCGTCTGTAGAATTCGAAATCAATGGTACTATGTGCCTCTACTGTTTTAATATTCTCCGTTATAGTATCTAGAACGCTGTTTCTAGATTCCACGGAGCTTCTTGAGCTCCCTCAGCAGCCACAGTGGTCCCCAACCCGCTCTCGCTACTAATGTCGATATTTATTTTGGATGACGATTTAAGAGATTTATCTATTATATATATATATATATATATATATATATATATATTTATTTATTTATATATTTATTCAGTACTAATAATAGGGTTAATAATAATTATATTTATTAGATGCCTATTAGACAATATACCGATATGGACAATATTTTAATGGGAATTGTATCGAGATAATAATTAATTCAATATATTTGTGGGAATGACCTTACTAATTACTAATAAAGAGATTTAAAATAACTGGAATTCTTTAGGAGATGATATAACTATATTCAGAAGTTCTGTTCTAAGGTTAAAGAAATACACCCTGAATATATTGTGTTTTATTGTGAATTCAAAATATATTACATTCCCGAATATTTCACGCCCAAAAAACAGCCGTTAGGAAGTCAGCGTTTATCGCCCCTATTGATGTAACGGTTTTTATGAATTTTCACGATTACTTTGAAAACTACTCCTTGTAAAGAACTAGGAATTTCACGAATTATTCTACCTATTCTGCCCGTTGCTATATCAAGGGAATTTTAAATTTATTTTGAATTCAGACCAGTAATAACGAAAATTGAAACCCTACCTTGTCTCGATGATAAGGCACGCACCACTTTTCTTGGTTTTCACAAGATTTTCAAGGGAAATTTCACCAGCTGGACACTAGCGAATCTCAGGGAGCACTGATAACAGCACAATTAGTTTATTTTCGATGCGAAAACCGTGGAATTTCATGATTTTCTAGGATTTCGAGCGAAGTTTGAGGAGCCAACGCAGACACGTCCGCAACCGAAAAGTTGTGCTGGAATGCAGGGTCGGGGCGTTGGATGGTTATTTTTTTATTGGTTTTCGTTTTGGTTCGATATTTTTATTAAAGGTAATTTAGAGAGTTCTATGTTAACATCGGGTGGTATTATTCTGCTTTTCACTTTTAATACGATGCCAGTTGCATACAAATAAATATATCTGATAAATTGTGTGCTGCAGCTGTGTCTGCTTCACATTTTATCGTTAAAGTTTGTCAATTGGCACTGTCTCTTTATTAATTGTGGATTAGTACTAGACGCATAAAAACAATTCTTGTTCTACAACCGTAAATTTGTGTTATACTTTTGGGAAGATTCTACGTCATATTATGTTAATGGAATGTGCTGTATTGGTTTTAAATTATATATAGTACTTGATACCTAAAAGTATTATTTTTCGATAAGTGTTAATATATGATTTCTGGTCTCTATACGTTTATTGATCGATCTCTAAGTTGATATAAGATTTGGGTTGAGCGTTTGGATCCTTGTTTATTGGTTGCTCTGGTACTTTCATAGTTAAAAGTTCGCAAAAACTGTTTGTTTTTCATCGTTTAAGCTTGTAGTTTAAAGGTGGTTCTTGGTTGAAGATTGTTTGCCAGAGCTCTGTTCGCCATGAACATGTTGAGAATAAGATGTAGAACTGGGATTAAATTATTTTTAATTTCTATGCTGTGTTAATGGCAGACTTTAATCTATGGCTAAAGTGTCATTCGTTAAAGTATTTAAATGTAAACATAGCATCCTTGTATGCTAGTACATAATTTTTCTCATGTGAGGTTCGAGGCCAGTGTAGTTAACAGTTGCGCCTGGTACCCGATCACTGACATACTCTTGCACCATTATTGAGGCCTTTAATCCGTCTGCATACTGTTAGTAGTATGCATATAGTGTCTAGTATAATTAGGGAATCAATTTATATCCCGGTGGCAGGCCCCGTTATTGGTCTTCATCAATAGATTTTGGATCCAGGTTTTGTCTGTCTATATGAATCTGTATGTTTTACATTTAAGACAGTATATCGACGTAACAAGTCACAGTAGATTATACTGAGCTTCTCACTCTGGCAGTGAAATCTACTTGTTTTGTAATTCCAGTATAGCATCTAAGTTATTCAATTTAGATTTTACTGAGCTTCTCATTCTGCAACGACTTTTCGAGAGTCCATGTCTGTGTACTCTTACGTGTTTGAGACCATCTCCTGCTAACTCTTTATGGGTTAGCTTGCCTCTGATGGCGGCTAATGTCTCCGCGCCACTTGCTTCTTCCTTTCTGATTTTAATTTCGTATCTATTATGAATCTGTTTCGGAGGTTGCCATTCTAGATTAGGTTTGGTGGATTTCGGTACCTTTGACTGGGCTTTTTGTGGTTTCACAGTGTTTTATTTTCATTGTTCTTTTTTGTTGCCGCGACCTCATTGTACGTACAGATTATATTGTATGTATTTTCTGTCTGTACCTCCATGGTAGTCATCTCGATTCTTTTGCTGATGTCGGTCCGCGTGGTTACATCCATCATCACTGGCCTGGCAAGGGCTGCTGGAGAATACTCCCTGTCTTGCAACAGGGATTCTATTATTTGTATTCTCTTGTCTGTTTCGTGCTGTATTTGTGCCAATTTTCTGTTTATCATCTCCTCCACCATTGCTTCCGCATTCGTGATGCTCTCGACTTGTGTGGTATTTGTCATCACGACTGCGCATTTGGCTTTCAGGGTCTCTTCTGCTACTATGTCTATTTTCATTAGAATATTCGCGACGCGGGTTCTGTCTGTGGAGATGAACCAATATGTCCTGTATTTCAGGCGATATCTGCTGACTGCGAGTCTGACTTGCTCAGTCAGATCATTCATGACGTCATCGAATTCAGTTGCACTTAATCCGCACAGCTCTCGTCTGTAGAATTCGAAGTCATTGGTACTATGTGCCTCTACTGTTTTAGTATTCTCCATTATAGTATTTAGGACGCTGTTTCTAGACTCCACTGAGCTTCTTGCGCTCCCTCTCCTGCCCCCGTTCACTCTAGCAGGCGCAGCCACAGTGGTCCCCAACCCGCTCTCGCTACTAATGGATATGCTCCTTGATCTGAGCTGTCGAGTATTTGCGACCATATTGTCGATATTTATTTTGATTCACGATTTAAGGGATTTATCCATTATATATATTTTTATTTAATACTAATAATAAGTATTAGAAGTTGCCGATTGTTTGGCATTTAGTCGCTATGTCCATCTTTATCAATAGATATTGGATCCATGTTTTGTTTGTGATAACCAAACTTTTTCGTCGATGTTTTGTTTCTCTGGGTTTGCCCTCTATTTCGAAGTGGATGTGTGTGGTCGCTTAGTGTCTGTTCAGTTTCTTGTACCTTCCAGTTGATCACGTTCACTTGCTGTTTCCCCTACTACTGACAAAGGCGGGAGCTGTTTGTTCATTCTGCACTAGTTCCAGTCAGTGTGATATGATCCAGATTATCAGATTTGAACCTCTGTTGTTTATTGTATTGCCGCTCCATTAAGTGCGCTTGACATTAAAATCACCTGCTACTATCCATTTCTTCTGGTATTTCTGCCATTTTTCTTTTTTTTCTTCTAAGCAATTTATGTTGTCTCCTGTCGGGTGCGCATATACGTTGGTGATTAGTAAATCGTAGTCTAATGGTTTGACTACGACTATGTCCGGTCCCGACATTTCTCTTATAGTCATAGCCTGAATACGATTTCTGATCTAGCATTCGTGCCTATTTTGTTCACTGACCATCCTGTCCATGCTTTAGTTCTTGTTGCTGGTTCTTGCACCAAGATTATGTCGTATTTTTCTTTGTCGGCTTTCGCTCTCATGAGCGTGCTGGCCTGGATACATTTTTCGATGTTTATCTGTAGGATTTTTAGAGCCATTTCTGTTTACTTTCTTCGATGGCTTTTTCCTTTCTTGTATACTGGACGGATTCTATCATTTGCTCTATGGTTGGTGTTTACCTCCGGTCCTGCTCTCTTGCAGTTCGCACATTTCGTGGTGCTGCTCTTGCAGTCCCTTCCTCCGTGCGGTCCTGCACATATATAACAACACTGTGGGCTTCTACAATGTATCTGCTTGTGCCCCAATCTGCTGCATTTATAGCATTGTAGAATTTCGTTGAAGTCATCAACGAATTATCTCAAGTACCCTACAACGACTTTGCCCTTTTTTAACGCTGCTCTATATATGCTGGGAATTCTTTCGATTGTAACGTTGTTTCTTTCTGGGTTTTTACATATATATTTCTTCACTACCTTGATGAATTCTTCGTTGTTGCCAGTCTTTTTTCTTTCTTCTTGGATGATGTTCATAATCTCTTCGTTTTGATCAGCTAGATCTTCTATCATTTGTTCCTCTGTGATCTCCCTGGATACCCCCGTGATTCTGACACGTACAGAGCTTATTTTTTCTATCTGGTCTTTAAATATCAGTGATACCAGTCCATGCCTGTGTACTCTTACGTGTTTGAGACCATCTCCTGCTAACTCTTTACGGGTTAGCTTGCCTCTGATGGCGGCTAATGTCTCCGCGCTACTTGCTTCTTCCTTTCTGATTTTAATTTCGTATCTATTATGAATCTGTTTCGGAGGTTGCCATTCTAGATTAGGTTTGGTGGATTTCGGTGCCTTTGACTGTGCTTTTTGTGGTTTGACAGTGTTTTATTTTCATTGCTCTTTTTTGTTGCCGCGACCTCGTTGTACGTACAGATCGTATTGAACGTATTTTCGATCTCTACCTCCACGGTAGTCATCTCGATTCTTCTGCAGATATCGGTTCGCGTGCTTACATCCATCATCACTGGCCTGGCGAAGACTGCTGGAGAATACTCCTTGTCTTGCAACAGGGATTCTATTCTTTGTATTCTTTTGTTTGTTTCGTGCTGTATTTGTGCCAATTTTCTGTTTATTATCTCCTCCACCATTGCTTCCTCATTCGTGATGCTCTCGACTTGTGTGGTATTTGTCATCACGACTGCGGATTTGGCTTTCAGCGTCTCTTCTGCTACTATGTCTATTTTCTTTGAATATTCGCGACGCGGGTTATGTCTGTGGAGATGAACCGAAATGTCCTATATTTTAGACAGTATCTCCTGATTGCGAGTCTGACTTGCTCAGTCAGATCTTTCATGACGTCAACCAATTCAGTTGCACTCAATCAGCACAGTCCTCGTCTGTAGAATTCGAAGTCAATGGTACTATGTGCCTCTACTGTTTTAATATTCTCCGTTATAGTATCTAGAACGCTGTTTCTAGATTCCACAGAGCTTTTTGAGCTCCCTCAGCAGCCACAGTGGTCCCCAACCCGCTCTCGCTACTAATGTCGATATTTATTTTGGATGACGATTTAAGAGATTTATCTATTATAATTATTAGATGCCTATTAGACAATATACCGATATGGACAATTTTTTAATGGGAATTGTATTGAGATAATAATTAATTCAATATATTTGTGGGAATGACCTTACTAATTACTAATAAAGAGATTTAAAATAACTGGAATATATACTAAATATATTCAGAAGATCTGTTCTAAGGTTAAAGAAATACACCCTGAATATATTGTGTTTTATTGTGACTTCAAAATATATTATATTCCCGAATATTTCACGCTCAAAAAACAGCCGTTAGGAAGTCAGCGTTTATCACCCCTATTGATGTAACGGTTTTTATGAATTTTCACGATTACTTTGAAAACTACTCCTTATAAAGAACTAGGAATTTCACGAATTATTCTACCTATTCTGCCCGTTGCTATGTCAAGGGAATTTTAAATTTATTTTGAATTCAGACCAGTAATAACGGAAATTGAAACCCTACCTTGTCTCGATGATAAGGCACGCACCACTTTTCTTGGTTTTCACAAGATTTTCAAGGGAAATTTCACCAGCTGGACACTAGCGAATCGCAGGGAGCACTGATAACAGCACAATTAGTTTATTTTCGATGCGAAAACCGTGGAATTTCATGATTTTCTAGGATTTCGAGCGAAGTTTGAGGAGCCAACGCAGATACGTCCGCAACCGAAAAGTTGTGCTGGAATGCAGGGTCGGGGCGTTGGATGGTTATTTTTTTATTGGTTTTCGTTTTGGTTCGATATTTTTATTAAAGGTAATTTAGAGAGTTCTATGTTAACATCGGGTGGTATTATTCTGCTTTTCACTTTTAATACGATGCCAGTTGCATACAAATAAATATATCTGATAAATTGTGTGCTGCAGCTGTGTCTGCTTCACATTTTATCGTTAAAGTTTGTCAATTGGCACTGTCTCTTTATTAATTGTGGATTAGTACTAGACGCATAAAAACAATTCTTGTTCTACAACCGTAAATTTGTGTTATACTTTTGGGAAGATTCTACGTCATATTATGTTAATGGAATGTGCTGTATTGGTTTTAAATTATATATAGTACTTGATACCTAAAAGTATTATTTTTCGATAAGTGTTAATATATGATTTCTGGTCTCTATACGTTTATTGATCGATCTCTAAGTTGATATAAGATTTGGGTTGAGCGTTTGGATCCTTGTTTATTGGTTGCTCTGGTACTTTCATAGTTAAAAGTTCGCAAAAACTGTTTGTTTTTCATCGTTTAAGCTTGTAGTTTAAAGGCGGTTCTTGGTTGAAGATTGTCTGCCAGAGCTCTATTCGCCATGAACATGTTGAGAATAAGATGTAGAACTGGGATTAAATTATTTTTAATTTTATTGCTGGATTAATGGCAGACTTTAATCTATGGCTAAAGTGTCATTCGTTAAAGTATTTAAATGTAAACATAGCATCCTTGTATGCTAGTACATAATTTTTCTCATGTGAGGTTCGAGGCCAGTGTAGTTAACAGTTGCGCCTGGTACCCGATCACTGACATACTCTTGCACCATTATTGAGGCCTTTAATCCGTCTGCATACTGTTAGTAGTATGCATATAGTGTCTAGTATAATTAGGGAATCAATTTATATCCCGGTGGCAGGCCACGTTATTGGTCTTCATCAATAGATTTTGGATCCAGGTTTTGTCTGTCTATATGAATCTGTATGTTTTACATTTAAGACAGTATATCGACGTAACAAGTCACAGTAGATTATACTGAGCTTCTCACTCTGGCAGTGAAATCTACTTGTTTTGTAATTCCAGTATAGCATCTAAGTTATTCAATTTAGATTTTACTGAGCTTCTCATTCTGCAACGACTTTTCGAGAGTCCATGTCTGTGTACTCTTACGTGTTTGAGACCATCTCCTGCTAACTATGGGTTAGCTTGCCTCTGATGGCGGCTAATGTCTCCGCGCCACTTGCTTCTTCCTTTCTGATTTTAATTTCGTATCGATTATGAATCTGTTTCGGAGGTTGCCATTCTAGATTAGGTTTGGTGGATTTCAGTGCCTTTGACTGTGCTTTTTGTGGTTTGACAGTGTTTTATTTTCATTGCTCTTTTTTGTTGCCGCGACCTCATTGTACGTACAGATCGTATTGAATGTATTTTCGATCTCTACCTCCACGGTAGTCATCTCGATTCTTCTGCAGATATCGGTTCGCGTGCTTACATCCATCATCACTGGCCTGGCGAAGACTGCTGGAGAATACTCCCTGTCTTGCAACAGGGATTCTATTCTTTGTATTCTCTTGTTTGTTTCGTGCTGTACTTGTGCCAATTTTCTGTTTATCATCTCCTCCACCATTGCTTCCGCATGCGTGATGCTCTCGACTTGTGTGGTATTTGTCATCACGAGTGCGGATTTGGCTTTCAGCGTCTCTTCTGCTGCTATGTCTATTTTCTTTGAATATTCGCGACGCGGGTTCTGTCTGTGGAGATGAACCGAAATGTCCTATATTTTAGACAATATCTCCTGATTGCGAGTCTGACTTGGTCAGTCAGATCTTTCATGACGTCGACCAATTCAGTTGCACTCAATCAGCACAGTCCTCGTCTGTAGAATTCGAAGTCAATGGTACTATGTGCCTCTACTGTTTTAATATTCTCCGTTATAGTATCTAGAATGCTGTTTCTAGATTCCACAGAGCTTCTTGAGCTCCCTCAGCAGCCACAGTGGTCCCCAACCCGCTCTCGCTACTAATGTTTTGGCTACTATTTATTTTGGATGACGATTTAAGAGATTTATCTATTATATATATATATATATATATATATATATATATATATATATATATATATATATATATATATATATATATATATTTATTCAGTACTTTATTAGATGCGTCAGCGTTTATCGCCCCTATTGATGTAACGGTTTTTATGAATTTTCACGATTTACTTTTACAAAACTACTCCTTATAAAGAACTAGGAATTTCACGAATTATTCTACCTATTCTGCCCGTTGCTATATCAAGGGAATTTTAAATTTATTTTGAATTCAGACCAGTAATAACGAAAATTGAAACCCTACCTTGTCTCGATGATAAGGCACGCACCACTTTTCTTGGTTTTCACAAGATTTTCAAGGGAAATTTCACCAGCTGGACACTAGCGAATCGCAGGGAGCACTGATAACAGCACAATTAGTTTATTTTCGATGCGAAAACCGTGGATTTTCACGATTTTCTAGGATTTCGAGCGAAGTTTGAGGAGCCAACGCAGACACGTCCGCACGGTTCGAGAGCGAGAGTGAGCAGGTAGGGACAGTGGGAATCTCGTTAATCCATTCATGCGCGTCACTAATTAGATGACGAATCATTTGGCTATTTTTTTTCTCCAATATCGGATTTTACAAAGTACTATAATCCTACGCTACTTCTATTGTCCACAGTAGTCTTGTTGATGGTATAGGAGTGGAGATCCTGTATTCATGGTTCGTCATGTTCATCTCAGCCAGTTCCAGTCTTCGGTCTTCTTAACGCTGTTCTTCTTACGATGGTTGCTGCCGATGTTGTTGCAGTAGACGGCGTTCTGTCTTTTCTATTTCTTTTGTCAGGGGTCATGGTGGACCGGAAGTTGAATTTACTGCAAGCCGCTAACCCGCCTATGAGTGTTCTAGACGAGAGTACTTTCATGTGCTTTTGCCTCTAGAGTCCATTTGCGAGAAGGTTCTTTGCAGATTCCATACTCCGCGGTTGTTCAGCGTGACGCCGAGCACTGTGAGGTTTTGTGTGCTCTCTTGGCTTTTAATCAGCTCCATCAGTTCTGAATCGTCTGCATATTTGGAAATCTTTTCCTTGTTTGCACGATCCAGATCATATTTACCGCTGATTATTTGCACGTCAAGTATGAAGGTGTTGTTCTGCCTGGAAGCTTTGATGTCCGGCTTCCTTACACCTCTACTAGTATTATATCTGGATTCGTCGATGGCAGTGTAGTTCTGGTCTTTTAGAACCTTCGACACATAATGTGCCACACTGTCATGCCTTTTAATTCTTGCGTCATGTGTTCTGTAACACTGCTGCATGATATGATTTTGAGTCTCACAGTGCCACATCCGGCTCGGCAAAATCGATCTCCTATTTTGCCTCTGGCAGTTCTTGCCTTGGAAGGAAAAGCTTTAATCCGTAGTCTAACGGAGTTCACGTAGTCCCTCCCTGACAGAAACCGCGTGCCATCGCCCACCCAGTCATGTTGGTGTTTTGTTTTTCAAATGTAGCAAGGGCTTTGCCGTCGCAAGTATCAATCAGCTTTTGGGCCCACATTTTTCTTACACCCTCCTTGTCCAACAGTTTTCCGTCCACCTTTAATCTTTCTTCACACACTTTGATCTCCTTTTTCAACATGTCCACTGCTGCCTCACCGTAGGTGAGAGCTGAGGTTTTTAATCGTTTAAGTTTTCCAAGTCTCAGCAGTGGAGCTTGGTAACTGAGTGCTGGAACACCCAGGCCCCTTTCGGATATTTCGGTGTGGAAGTACGCGTTTGGGCAGTCCTTCGGTAGACGTAGCCAAGTTCTGATTGCGCTACGTATGTCCTTGTCTACCGATCGGATCAATCCAATAGTTTCTGGTCTTGAAGTCATAAGATGATAAAAAGATGGTATTAGGACATTCCTCAGGATTCAGTGCCGTTGTTGTGGCTTTAAAGGTGCGGTAGTTAATTTTCTCAGCTTCTCTTGGACTACTGATCGAACATTGATGTTAAGTCGTTCTTCAGCATTAAAGGGTATTCGCAAATATTTAAACTGGTCCGTTCTTTTGAGAGCTGGCATTGCCTGACCTAGGAGTTTGAAAGTGCAATCAGGATCGACTGCGGCTTTCTTTTGATGTTCTAGAGCCTTTATCGCGATGGTCTGCGATTTTAGCGCGTTCACGGAGAGTCCCACACTTTGAAGATATTCTCCAATCATATCTAGCTGTGTTTGCAACCCGACACGAGAGGATGCCATTATATCTGCAAAAGCCAGGACGGTCAAGGGCAATGTGTCAACTTTAATGCCTATCTCGTCCGGGATTCTTTTGAATATACCATCTATTATGAAATTGAATAGCATAGGGGACATAGTGTCCCCCTGCCTTACGCCGCAGGTCGGATGAATGGCGTCGGAAGTCCACCTATTGTAATGGAGTTGGGTGGTACTTTTGGTATATCCAGATATGATGTATCTAACCATTAAGGCGGAGGTCCCTTCAGAAACATATTCCTTTCCAGCGCTTTGAAAGATACCGAATCATAGGCCTTGGCAATATCAGTTGATGCTAAGTATACTGAACCAAGGGTCCTTCTTGCATGCCGCAGTGCCACGTCTAGAAGACAGAACGGAAACCAGTCTTTGATGCTCTACCTTCTTCCTTATGCCTTTTATGGCTTCAATAGTTCTATCTGGGAAGAAGGGGGCCAGGGCTTGATTAATCGCCAATATTTTACTTTCACTCTCAAGTGTAAGTGCGGCCACGCGACGAGCTAGGAGGCGTTTTCCCTCCTCAGTCCATCTGGACTTTTTGGCTTTAGGACATGATCCTTTTAGGAGGCGGCTATCGCTCCAGTCTTTGTGGGCGTGATTTAAGTGCACCCCTCTCCCTGACTTGGTTCTGAACACCCTGTTACAGTCTGGGTGTTCACATTTGAAACCCTGACTGGGACCGGCTTCAACTCCCATTACGTCCCCAATTCGAGTAGTAGAGTCAGTGGAGGACTCTACGCTCATCCGAGGCACGTTTTTTCGAGTTGCACCGAATTTTACTCTCGGATCGAAGGGGGAGGTAGCCCCGACGATCCACATATCACCATAGCCCTGTGTGTTAATCCTCTCAGTTTCAGCACGTATGCGCTGGTGTAGTGGTATTTTTCTCTGGATGGAATTCGAGCTTTTTAAGAAACCCTGATAGCCAGTGGCTCAATCAGAGTTCTCGCCCAATACTGATGTCGAGAACCTTGTCAAATCCTTTCGTTTCGGTTTTACCGAACTAGTTAGAAGTTAGGGAACTCTCACCTCCAGAGTACCACCCCACGACCGTGCCGACCCATAGAGGATTATCCGACTCTTACCACGAGGAGGTAGAGATGGTTAGAGCGGCGAGCTGAAGGGCCTAACTAGAGGTCTGTATTACGCTCTGATGCCCCTCCTTAAGAGAGTCATAGTTACTCCCGCCGTTTACCCGCGCTTGCTTGAAATTCTTCACTTTGATATTCACAGCACTGGGCACGTACAGATATTGGTACGTATTGGATGTATTTTCTGTCTATACCTCCATGGTAGTCATCTCGATTCTTCTGCTGATGTCGATCCGCGTGCTTACATCCATCATCACTGGCCTGGCGGGGACTGCTGGAGAATACTCCCTGTCTTGCAACAGGGATTCTATTCTTTGTATTCTCTTGTCTGTTTCGTGCTGTATTTGTGGCAATTTTCTGTTTATCATCTCCTTCACCATTGCTTCCGCATTCGTGATGCTCTCGACTTTTGTGGTATTTGTCATCACGATTGCGGATTTGGCTTTCAGCACCTTCAGAAAAGATCTGTGACTATATTAATTTTCATCAGGATATTCGCGACGCGGGTTCTGTCTGTGGAGATAAACCGATATGTCTTGTATTTTAGGCAATATCTGCTAGTTGCGAGCCTAACTTGCTCTTTCAGATCTTTCATGACGTCAGCCAGTTCAGTTGCACTCAATCCGCGTAGTCCTCGTCTGTAAAATTCGAAGTCAATGGTACTGTCTGTCTCTACTATCTTAGTATTCTCCATTATAGTGTCTAGAACGCTGTTTCCACTGAGCTTCTTACGCTCCCTCTCCTGCTCCTGCCCCCGTTCCCTCTAGCAGGCGCAGCCAGTGGTCCCCAACCCGCTCTCGCTACTAACGGATATGCTCCTTGATCTGAGCTGTCGGGTAGTCGGGACCATATTGTTGACGATTTTGAGAGATTTATCCATTATATAAAAATTTACTCAATACTAATAATAAAGGTTAATAATAGTAATAAATAATAAAGGTTAGTAATATGTATCGAGATAATAATTAATTCAAGATATTCGTGGAAATTACTCTAACAATTACTAATAAAGAGATTTGAAATACCTAAAATTCCCTAAGAAATAATATAACTGTATCAAAAGATCTGTTCCAAAACCCTAATATATCTAATATTTCTTGGTATATTCAATGTGAATGTATGATCGCTCGTAATGCACCACACCTACATTTCTAGGATCTAAATTGATACGTAGGTGTGCAGTGCTGGGAAGATTGAGTGTGTACGATAAATATCTATTCTATAATAAAGAAATACACCCTAAATATATTGTGTTTTATTGTGAATTCAAAATAAATTCCCGGGAATTGCGCGCCCAAATAAAAACAGCCGTTAGAAAGGAGCGTTAGAAAATCAACGATTATTGATGTAACGGTTTTTATTCATCACTGACCGTCTCTCCGAACACGTCTTCATTCTGTGAAAGTCAAACGTCGGCTTATTTACGAATGTGAGAAGATTTTTTCACATCCCCTGTTGACGCTATTTTCTGGCTTGAGTAAGCGCCAATGTTATTTTGTTTACGTTATTTTATTTTCATAATTATGATTAATTGCTAATAAATAATCAACTGCCGTTGTGAAGACTGATCTAAAACAAAAGTTGTTTAATAATATTCGTTTGTACTGCCTTGTTCGTCTCATAGATTTTATTTTGTGTCGGTTTGCACAATGAATACTACTTGTGAACAATCACTATAATTCACTGTAAGGGCGTTGTTCTTTATCCTAATTCTGATTTGTTAGAACCCATTTGGTGAAGGTAACGAACAGTTAAAACGCCGGATTCAACAGAGTTTTCCAGTATTTATTTTTTATAAACAACTCGGTTAAAGGTATATCGCGGAGTGAAGCAAGATGGTGGGATCTTCATGCGGCCCGGATGGCTTTTATAGGAATGCTCTTTAGCCCGGACGCGCTGTAGCACTCATACAATTTTATGTCTCTGCGTAGTTACTTAATATCTATTATATGCAACCATATACACATGATGCCGTCACCAAGGAGGCGCCGCCACCGAATTATTTATATGTACAAAATAATATATATCCCAGGGGTCAACATCACAGTACCGTTCTTTTTCCTTCCTGAAAAGACCTTCGCCCATCCAATCATGTTGATGTTTGGCTTGACCCGATGCGACGCAGCCAACAGTTTCCTTGTGGCGCCGAACGTATCATATCCATCGTTTCTCAGGATCTACTGCCTTTGTTGTGGCTTTAAAGGTGCGGATGATACTTTTTACGGCTTCTCTTTAACTTTGGAGCAGACGCTGATGTTCAGTCGTCCCTCTGCTTTAAATGATATCCCAAGATACCTATATGGATCTGTCCTCTTGAGAGTTGGTACGGGAGCTGGATGAAGGAGTGCGAAGGTACAGTGTTGATCGCCAGCGACTTCCGTTTGGTGTCCCATTGCTTTTACCGCTAAGGGCTGAAATACCAGAGCGTTTACTGAGAGTCCTATATTTCGAGGTTATTCTCCAGTCGTATCAAGTTGCGATTGCAACCCTACCGGAAAGGAGGCCACTCGCCGATCAAGTCATCAATGTAAGCTAGAACAGTCAGGGGTAAGTCGTTAACCTTTACCCCCATCTCTTTAGGCGCTCGCCGAAATACGCCATCAATTACAAAACCAAACAGCATATGGGACATAGGGTCCTTCTGGCTCACGTCGCAAGTGATGGTGGTACTTTTGGCATATTCTGATATTATGTACTTGACCATAAGTGGTGGTAGCCCTTTCAGCACCATAGTCTTCAAGAATGCACTTAGAGAACGGTTTAGTTATTTTCTCTATGTAACTTGTCTTACTAAGTAATTCATTTTCAGAATTCCTCTTCTATACGGAATTTCCCTATATTACCTTGTTTTCCTTTCATACACTCGTGACTGAGGAGAATGGTTCAAGAAACCTCTTTCCACATCCCGTTGCGTTCAAACTTTTGGGGAGGGAAAAATTCTTCCAGCTAAAGCTTCTCACGTGGTTGAGTTTTGGCAATGGTTTGAGCAATTTGAGTTTTATGACTGTGGCCCCAGTAAGAGGTTTTCAACCAGGACTAACGTGTTACATCGACCGTTTGCCACTGGTTCCTGCACCCCCAATATCCGAAGCACTCAACAACGAGCCAATGTGACATGCCTTACCTTGACCTTGGTCTCACCAAATATTCGATACAATACGATATTGTTTATTACCTAAAATCATAATTATTTTCCCATGTCACAAATATTATAAACAGATACAAATGAACGTTACATTTATTAAAACTTTATTAATAATTCAAATATAATTACGTCGCAACATATTAAATTCACCATATATCATTTATCAGTATAATGGTTCACCAGAGCGAGTCTTTGAGTAGCAATTTGAATTTTATCGAGAGTGAATTCAATAGTTCGAGAACTTTCTAGGAAGTGGGTCATTTTTTATTAACTAGAAAATTATGTTCTTATTATTCAGTCATTGGTTTTTTTTAATTTTCTTGAGCAGATCGGTCCCTTGTGCTAGACGTTTGCACATCAACATCACTAATCCACCCATTAATTGTCCCTATATGCGTGTCCCTATGATTTAATTTGCCTCATATGACAGCTAATATGTTATGTGTTAGGTAGGCTCTTCTTAACTGACAACGTGCTTCTTGTTTATATTATTTAAAAAATAGTAACTTCTTTATTTGATATTTAATTTGATAGGGACAACGTTTTTGAGGGAGTGAGAAGAGGAATGATAATTACTGATTTTCATCTGCAATGTTCTCTCTTGAGAAAATTATATATACATTTATAAATGTAACTTTTCAAAAACCATGCATGTGATTTGAACAGGATGACTGCCGAAGTCAAAGTTCCGGATCCACTTAGGGATCTGATGTGAATCTTTCAGGTATAAAAGCATATTGGTAGATAGATATATAGGATTTTTGATATTGAGATTCAAATTAGTCTCCAACAATGGTTCGTTTAATGATTTTTGAAAGATGATCAGTGATTGAAATAGATCTATAGTTTAACGGTACGGGATTTGTTGGTTTTTGGATGAGGATAAGGACATTTGCAGGATCCAGTGCCGTTTCGTTGTAGTGGCTTCAAAGGTACGGCTGTTAATTTCCCCAGCTTCTCTCGGACTATTGATCGGACGTTGTTGTTCAGGCCTCCTGCAGCGTTAATTGGTACACCTAGATATCTAAATTCGTCCGACCTTTTTAGAGCTGACCTATTTAGATCGGCGGGATTTGTGGAATCCTCTTTTTTGTCTAAGAAAATTGTTCTCGATCTTAAGAGGAAATCAGGCAGACTACCGCACACCGTAAAAATGTTAAAGAAACGGTGGAGCACTGACACCGGAATCTGTTTAAGTTCTCTGACGGTGATACCGTCAGGTCCCGCGGCGGACTTATTAGGTGTAAAAGTCCGCCTCAATTCTATATCCAAAATCGGATCCCACAAATCATACCTCGTATTATTTTCACATTCATGGTCCTGGACGATGGCCTTGCATCGGTTTCTCTCGTAAGAAGGGCTCGCCAACAGGGCTCCAGGATGTTAATAGGTATTAGTTTTTCGGATTTCTCGCGTTGGCCAACATCTATTGCTTTCCATGTCCGAGTCTGATCTTTGTCACCTAGATGTATGTGAGCGTACTTGCTACCTCTCACATTCTTTCTCGAGAGTTTCGTACTTTTACATTCATTTTGGATAGTGTGTGATATCTTGGTGGTAGGATATCTCGAACGTAAATAACTATCATCTCACTCAAAGCTTGTTTATCTAGTGCATGATGTTGTTGCACATTTCATTCAAAGGTTTTACGTTTATTCCGACGATGTCTCTGTCGGGTAGCGAGTGGATATAAGTACGAATGTTGAGCTCTTGGTCTTCAGAACTCCTCCGCCCGTTCTATTACTAGATCGGATTGGGAGGTCTCAAGAGAAAGAAGAGGTTCAGCTAAGTTATGTGCATTCTTAATGTCATTAATGATATCGGAAACCAATTTTTGATGTTCGACCTTCTTCCTCATGCTTTTGATAGCTTAAAGGGATTTTAGGACATGAATCCGCAAGGACGCGGCTGTCCTTCCAATCTTTATAAGCGCGATTTTGGTGCACTGCTCTCCCTGATTTTGTTTTGAACACTCCGTTGCATTCTGGGTGTTCACATTTGTAACCCTAACTAGGATCGGTCTCGACGTGTCCATCACGCCTCCAATTCACCTTGCAGAGACAGCGGACTATATGGAATGAGTATTATTATGATGAATGATAGTATTATGGGTGCTTGTACGGTCTGTTTATAGGTGAACTGCACATGTACAGATTTAGTTTTATCAATTCTTATTTTCCAAGCTTGTGTCCAATTATTTATATTGTCACTTGCCTGTTGTAATTTTCGTGAGGCTTTTTCACTATTGTCTCCGACAGCTATAATCGCAGTATCATCAGCAAATGTAGCCATCGTAATATTCTCCATTTGTGGTATATCACAAGTGTAGAGTAGATAAAACATTGGTCCCAGTACACTTCCTTGTGGTACACCTGCTTTAGCTTGGTTTATTGTAAAGTAAACTTATTCTTGTTTGACTCTAAGCATTCTGGTTGTAATGCATGATTTTAATAGTTCGGTGTGTTGTTTTGATAGCATTTTCTGTAGTTTATGAACAAGGCCTTCATGCCAAACCTATTCGTAGGCTTTTTCAGTAACATCTATTATTCTGTGGATCTGGTCAATTGTTAAGTGCTTGTTAATAAACCCAAACTGGTGTGTTGATATTAGGTTTTTTCTCTCTATGATCGGTTTTATTCTTTTCAACAGGAGTTTTTCAAAAACCTTAGATATTACTGGCAGCAGTGATATAGGTCGATAGGCTTTTATTTCGTTTGGTGTCATCCCAGGTTTTGGGATCATTATAATTTCCGCCATCTTCCAAATAGTTCAGTTCCAACCTTCGTAGGGTGAAGACGTATTTTCAATACGGTCCAAGCTATAAAAAGATACCTTTCTTTATAAAAAACCCAGTATTTTATTACGGTTATTTAAGTGAGTGTTAAAAACGCATAACAGATGCGGCTATCCGTCTCTCAGTGGACCTAAAGTGTAGTGAATACGTGTTTACGTGACCAGACAAAAGGACTGCATCTCATTTTTATTAGTGTTCAAAATTATTTCATCTTATTTTACAACAGTCCTTTTGAAATTCATTTATAATATTTATAGTAAAAAACTAGTGCTAAAATAACGTAAGTGAAAAATGAAGTGCGTGAAATAAACAATGTATTTATTTTATTTTTTTATCTTCTGGAAGTAAATTAAATAAAATATTAAAAATTAAAAAATGGCAAACCATAGCGATTCAACCAAATCACCTGCACACTTTGATATAAGATTAGAACAAACAGCAATAACGCAAACTCCACCATCAAAATGGACTACAGTCATTAACAAAAAACTATTGAGAAGTCCAGAAGAAGAAATCGCGAGGAAACAAACAAGAATCAGTGACTATTGGTTGCAGAAACCGATAGAGACAAAAAGCAGTTTTAGCAACCTGTCGGAAGAAATTGAAGAGAACATACAACCAAGCCCTGAAAAAGTTGTTCCCAAACCACCACCAATAACAGTCTATAAAGTAGGAATAATAAAAAACATCCATGTCTTATTGAAAACCATTACTACGAACTACACAATTAAAACAGTGAGCTATGAAACAATTAAAATCCAATTGTTCGAAGCGGATCACTTTAAAGTTCTTATAAAAGAATTAGATGAAAGAAACACCCAATACCATACATTCAGGCCAAAATCCGAGAGAGCATTTAAATTCGTATTAAAAGGATTACATCGCGGGACGGACTTTAACACCATCAAGGTAGCACTAGCTGAAAAAGGCCACGAGGTCGTAAATATTCACAATATACGACATCACACGACAAAAAAACCTCTGCCTATGTTTTATATAGACATAAAACATAATGGAAATAATAAGGCGGTGTATGAAATCACCAAATTGGAAAATAATATTATTAAATGCGAACCACCACGTATAAAAAGAATTATACCACAATGCACAAGGTGTCAAACGCACGGGCACACAAAGACTTACTGTCGCAAATCATATAGATGCGTAAAATGTGCAGGAGAACATAAGACAGGAGATTGTACTCGTAAAGTTCGCGATGAAAAAGTGAAATGTGTTAACTGTAACGGAAGTCATCCAGCGAACTACAAGGGTTGCGCAGTTCACAAGCAACTACAGCAGAAACTCTATCCTGCCTTAAAGGAAAAAAGGCATCAACAAAAACAATCCACTACTACCAATATACCACTACCCACCAGAACAAGTCAACCAGACATAACTTATGCCCAAATAGTTGAAAATGGTTCAGCACAAAAACGAGAGACAATATCTCAACCTACTGAAACTAGCAACATCTCAAGATTAGAAAATATGATGGCCAAACTAATGGATCAAATGAGTACGATGCTTGGTCTACTCACAACCGTCGTAAGCAAACTTGCCTAATGCCTGAAACCAATAGCTACAAAATCGCCGTCTTGAATGCCAATGGGCTCCAACAACACGCCAGGGAACTAAAAATGTTCGTAAATGAACAAAATATTGACGTTATGATGGTTTCCGAAACACACTTTACGGACAATAATTATCTGAAAGTTCCTAAATATAAGCTTTATCATACAAATCACCCTGATGATAAAGCACATGGAGGTACAGCCATAATAATTCGAGATGATATAAAGCATTTCCAAAAAGAAAAATTCCGCAAAGACTACCTGCCAGCCACCAGTATAACCATAGAGGAAGCCCATGGACCATTAACAATTTCTGCGATTTATTGCCCACCCAAACATAACAACAAGGCAGAACAATTTCAAGAATTCTTCAGTACGCTAGGTAATAGATTTATAGCAGGAGGAGATTATAATGCAAAACATTTAATGTGGCGTTCAAGAATAATAACCTCAAAAGGTAGAGAACTGCTCAAAGCCATAAGGAAAGATAACTTACAACATATCTCTACTGGTGAACCAACATATTGGCCTTCAGACAGAAATAAAAAACCAGATACAATAGATTTCTGTGTTACAAAAAATATTGATCCAAAAAAGTGTCAGGCAGAATCATGTTTCGACCTGTCTTCTGATCATTCACCAATAATAGTAACAATTTCTTCAAAAATTACCATCAAAGATAAACCCCCTTCTCTGTGCAATAATAGAACTAACTGGCCCTCATTTAGAGAAAACTTAGACCAAAATATCTCTCTAAACTTACCGTTACAAACTGAAATGGATATAGAAATAGCAGCAATAAATCTTTTACAAAAAACATACAGGAGGCAGCATATTCCGCGACTCCCAACAGTGAAACATTTCCAAGAAAAAATACACATATATCATGTACAATACAGAAAAAGATAGCAGAAAAAAGAAAGTTACGACGAAATTGGCAACAGCAAAGGACTGAAGAGAATAAAAGAAAATTTAATAGGGCCATAAACGAGCTGAGAGATCTAATCCAAATTGAACAAAACCAAGGCATTCAAGAATACCTAGAAAACTTGACATCAACTGAGGCTACAGACTATTCGTTGTGGAAAGCAACAAAAAAGCTTAGGAGATCCCAGCAGCATAACCCACCTATTAAAACAATCGAAAATAATTGGGCGAGAAGCAATAAAGAGAAGGCCGACATTTTCTCAAAACACTTAAAAATGTTTTTAAACCTTTCCAGTCTCAGCTACATAAAGATGACGAAAATAAAATTACTAGCTTTCTAGATTCGCCATTTCAAATGGATTTGCCGCACGAGAAATTAACGGTCAAAAAAGTTAAACATACAATAATGAGAGAGATTAATATTAATAAAGCTCCTGGTTATGACTTAATTACTGGCAAAATTTTAAAAGGACTATCAGAAAAGGCTATAAAACTATTAACATATATATTTAATGCTATGCTACGAATTAATTACTTCCCTAGTACCTGGAAAGTAGCTAAAATATTAATGATACTTAAACCAGGAAAAATACCAGAAGATGTGACCTCCTACCGACCTATAAGTTTATTACCAATAATCTCGAAAGTTTTCGAGAAATTATACATAAAAAAACTAAACTATATAATAGAAAAAAGAAAAATTATTCTAGAACATCAGTTTGGCTTTCGCAATAAGCATGGGACTATAGAGCAAGTGCATAGACTTGTAAACCAAATAAACGCTGACCTAAATGCCAAAAGATATTGTTCGGCTGCTTTCCTAGACATATCTCAGGCTTTTGACAAAGTATGGCATACGGGCTTGCAGGTTAAACTAAAGAAACTTCTCCCTCATCCGGACTATCAGCTACTAAAATCGTATCTCACTGACAGACATTTTATTGTAAATCAAAGCGATGAACATACCGAATTAAATCCCATATATTCAGGAGTTCCGCAAGGTAGTGTACTGGGTCCAGTACTGTATCTTCTGTATACGGCTGATCTGCCCACCACAAAAATAACTACTGTGGCAATATATGCAGACGATACAGCAATCTTAGCATCCCATGAAGATCCAGTCACAGCATCAATAAACCTACAAACCCACCTGGAGCAAATACAATTATGGTTGAAGACATGGCGCATTAAAGCCAATGAATCAAAATCCACGCATATAACGTCTACCCTGCGTAGAAGAACATGTCCACCAGTAAATATCAATCATCGTCAACTCCCCCAAGCAGAGCATGTTAAATATCTTGGTATGCATTTAGATCGACGCCTAACCTGGAAGAAGCACATACTCTCTAAACGGAAACAACTAGGACTAAAATTATATCAAATATATTGGCTTATTGGGCGCAAATCCAAGTTATCATTAGATAACAAGGTATTGCTGTATGAGTCAATACTCAAGCCCATTTGGACATATGGAATTCAACTATGGGGTACCGCTAACAAACCTAATATATCCATCATTCAACGGTTCCAAAATAAGGTGTTGCGTGCCATTGTTGATGCTCCGTACTATATTTCAAATAAAGTGATACAACGCGATATTCCTCTAGAACCTATAACGAGTGTAATCCAACGTGTTTGTGTGAAGTACTTCGAAAGAGTGTCAGTGCATCCCAATGTACTCGCTAATCAGCTAAATATGCGACGTGATAGTGAAGTGCGTAGACTAAAACGTTTAACACCACCTGATCTGATTACTGGACATATGTAGAGTTTAGAATAAGCATTAGAATAAGACTAATTAATTAAGATACTATTTTATACAGAAGATTGCTTAATGAAGTGATTTTCTACATGCCATGTATATATAATATAAACAGAAGAAATACTTATTGCCAATAGGGCAGATTGTGGACTCACGAAGAGTAATAAAAAAAAATCTTCCAAATGCCTGGGACACGTTTTAATCTAAATGCTATATTGATCAAATTGGTGAGTTTTATAATTCCCTTTCTTGGTAGTTTTTGCAGTAATTCTGTTATTAATTATCGTAGCCTGGTGATTTCCTGGGGTTAATGTCAGTTTTAATAACCTTGGTTAGCTCTTTCGGCGTGACAATCATCGAATTTTCAGATTCTATGACCGGCAAATTATATTCAATATTAGTTTCGTTTGGTTTGAAAGTTTCTTCTAGATATTCAGCAAATGGTTCTGCTTTTTGGTGACCCACATAGGTCTCTTATAGGTGGACTGTGTAGACAAGAGCCCGTTTTTTCGTGGCTTTCCAGAGTGAATAATCAGTTTCTTTATCATCTGTTAAATTTCTCAGATAGTCATTTATAGTTTTGTTTTTAATTTCCAGTATTTTCCTTTTCAGTCTTTGGGTTATATTGTTTAAACTATTTTTATTTTTAGGTGTTCTGCTTTGTTGCCATTTTTTTCGTAATTTTTGTTTTTCATCTACAATTTCCTTCACTTTGGATAATTAATTACTTTAATTGTACTCTTAATTATTGGAGTATTATTCCAAGTAGCTTGTTGAATGTCTACTACGAATTTTTCTGCTTCAAAATTTAATTGTTCACTTGTCTTGAGGGGTACATTTAGTTGAGTTTGTTTATTCATTTCTTCAGCAAATCCTTCTCAGTCTGGTATCTTGTTTGTGAACGTTGATTTTCTTTCTTTTCTTATTATATTTTCGCTCAACGTCAGAATCACTGGCGTATGATCTGAACTTAGCTCAAAATGTTCTTCGAATTTTATATAATTGGATGCTATGTTTCCTACTATGAAGAAATCCAACTGGGGTCTGAGGATTTCTGTTAATCAGTCGGCCAATAAGTTGGTTTTCATCTTAGTTCAGCAGCTGCTTTATGCAGTTCACTGCCTTTAGTTGTTGTCATTCTGCATCCCCATCTTGCATTTTTTGCATTGAAATCACCTTCAATTATACATTTTTCTCCCAGGTTGCTTAGGACATTGAAATAATTTTCGATTTAATTTTTCTTTATTGTATCTTATATATATATATATATATATATATATATATATATATATATATATATATATATTTAATATATATATATATATATATTTACATATATATATATATATATATATATATATATATATATATATATATATATTTACATTTACATTATATATATATATATATATATATATATATTATTACATAACCTCCCATGCGCGTACGTCAATTCTTCTAAATGAGAGACGAAAACAATATCCAACGACTTAAATTACGGGTAATTCTAATTTAATTAATAAAAGGAAAAGATAGTAATTAAAATGGGAATATAAGAAATAATCCACAAAATCTACAAATTAATTGCGAAAATATTAACTAGAGAAAGAGAACAAGCGGCGCGCGGCATCTAGTAAGAACTAAGGCAATCAAAGGATAGGAATTTCAAATATGGAAAACCGTAATATTGTCAACAATATCATAAAAAAAATTTTTTGAAAATTATATTATATTCTATTATATTCTACTCTAAATTAATGAAATAAATTAAATGATAGCCTTTGAACAAGACACGGGCGCAAAAACAATTTTTGGGGTCGAAATAATAATCGAACCTCTTAAAAAATCGAACTTAATACCTCAATGCAAAAGATGCCAATCGCATGGACACACTCAGAAATTTAGGAGAAGAGAACCTAGCTGTGTAAAATGTTCCGGCAAACATATCACCACAGGGTGTAGAAAACCCAAAGAAGCTAGAAGCTGTAGAAGATATACATTTTATCATACCATACATCCAGTTAAGACCGCAAGAGGAGGAAGTGCAATAATAATAAAAAAGAACGTTTCCCACCATCAAGAACCTGGGCTCAGTACCGTAGAAAATCAGGTAACAGCAGTAACTGTTAAATCAAGCAGATACAGGGTTAAAATATCCGATATATATATATATATATATATATATATATATATATATATATATATATATATATATATATATCGGATATTTTAAAAGATACAATAAAAAAAATTAAATCGAAAATTATGAGAAAAATGTATAATTGAAGGTGATTTCAATGCAAAAAATGCAAGATGGGGATGCAGAATGACAACAACTAAAGGCAGTGAACTGCATAAAGCAGCTGCTGAACTAAGATGAAAACCAACTTATTGGCCGACTGATTAACAGAAATCCTCAGACCCCATTTGGATTTCTTCATAGTAGGAAACATAGCATCCAATTATATAAAATTCGAAGAATATTTTGAGCTAAGTTCAGATCATACGCCAGTGATTCTGACGTTGAGCGAAAATATAATAAGAAAAGAAGGAAAATCAACGTTCACAAACAAGATACCAGACTGGGAAGGATTTGCTGAAGAAATGAATAAACAAACTCAACTAAATGTATCCCTCAAGACAACTGAACAATTAAATTTTGAAGCAGAAAAATTCGTAGTAGACATTCAACAAGCTGCTTGGAATAATATTCCAGTAACTAAGAGTACAATTAAAGTAATTAATTATCCAAAGAAGTGAAGGAAATTGTAGATGAAAAACAAAAATTACGAAAAAAATGGCAACAAAGCAGAACACCTGAAAATAAAAATAGTTTAAACAATATAACCCAAAGACTGAAAAGGAAAATACTGGAAATTAAAAACAAAACAATAAATGACTATCTGAGAAATTTAACAGATGATAAAGAAACTGATTATTCACTCTGGAAAGCCACAAAAAACGGGCTCATGTCTACACAGTCCACCTATAAGAGACCTATGTGGGTCACCAAAAAGCAGAACCATTTGCTGAATATCTAGAAGAAACTTTCAAACCAAACAAAACTAATATTGAATATAATTTGCCGGACATAGAATCTGAAAATTCGATGATTATCACGCCGAAAGAGCTAACCAAGGTTATTAAAACTGACATTAACCCCAGGAAATCACCAGGCTACGATAATTAATAACAGAATTACTGCAAAAAGTACCAAGAATGGGGATTATAAAACTCACCAACTTGATCAATATAGCATTTAGATTAAAACGTGTCCCAGGCATTTGGAAGATGGCGGAAATTATAATGATCCCAAAACCTGGGATGACATCAAACGAAATAAAAGCCTATAGACCTATATCATTGCTGCCAGTAATATCTAAGGTTTTTGAAAAACTCCTGTTGAAAAGAATAAAACCGATCATAGAGAGAAAAAACCTAATAACAACACACCAGTTTGGGTTTATTAACAAGCACTCAACAATTGACCAGATCCACAGAATAACAGATGTTTTATGGAAGAGTCATTATGGTTGTGACTATTTAGGGCTACCTGGTTCATTGTATTGATATGAGACCATTTGAACATAAATTCCTGGACTTCAACAATCGATTACTCAGGTAAGAAATCGGAATTTTTGGGAAAAGCACTCGGTGTTCTTTTGTATAGGCAATATACTTCCCAAGTTTTTTTCGTTTGTTCACACCAAGACCTAAATAGGTAAATACTTCTTGTAATTGGCTGATTTATATAGTTATTTTTGTCAAAAACAAGGAAAATATTTATCCATCATCTAAAGTCAATTTTCGTTTAGATAAAAATAATCGGTATAACACATTATTAACCAGCATGTTATTAATACCAAACTATTTAGAGTTGTATAGTATCCATAAATAATACCATATATTATCGTATTTAGATACGGTTAGCTATTAATAACATGAAATTGATAATGACCAAATATAAATCTAAAATATATAGATTTATACTGCAGTCGCTTAAAATACAACTTCGAGACATGTAGTGATAGTTTAATAGTGAAGATCGTGGGTTTACTACGAATGCTATCTCTTATATCTCGAGATTTGAGATACAAATAATTATTACTTTTTAAAATCTCTAATGCAGAACAAATTTCTTCTACTTGTTTTTGAAATAGCTTTCTATATACTTCACTCATGTTGAAGCTAACTATAAATTGTAGAAGCTTTTATCAGTATAATAAATAGTGGTTTGTCTGGTGATGATATTGGTATTTTCTGAAAATACCTCTCATCTCATAATGATTTTTGAAGAAGATTTTATGAAGTCATGTTTTTTCTCTCATGTTTGGTATGATATATATATTTCTAAGTCTAAGTCTAATAACACATTAACATTAATTTTTAAAATCATATTTTATTTTAAGATTTTTTCAATATAGTGGAGAATGTTTTGTATGATGATGATAATGTTATTGTTCTCTTAAAATACCTCAGTTTCATGATGAATTTTAGAGACCATTTTAAAATAGTTTCCTCTCATTTTTAGAATACCTCAAGATTTCTTTCTTCTTTCAAAATATTGCTTTGCCTACGCATGCTATTTTTAAAACATTTTTCATTTATTACAAATTTTGTATAATGTTTTATGTGTCTTTAAAGCTAACACCATTACTATTCTTGGGCATTTCTAAAATAATCGACACGATCGTATTTTCTAGATCTTTTCAAATTATATTGGATCGAGCAATATCACTTTAACATCTAAATGATCATGCAATATTTGATACAAAAAGCTTCTATTTTATATAGGATATTTAATCACCTAATGATTTTATTTTCCATTTCGATTGTTAGTATCCGTTTGTTTTGTACATCAGTTTTAGCGTAAGAACGTATTTTGGTTCAAGACTTTCATAAATGGTTCTTTTACGGTTTAAAGTAAAGTGAATTTATCGCCAAAAGTGATGATACATTGATTAGTGCACTATTGAATTAATAATCAATCTTAAATGTCATCGTATAAAAATGTTTAGGAGTTAATTATATTTCCTCTTTGGGACACAATTTGTTAGAGGTACAAATTGAAACCCGCTATTTTATAAGAGATGACGGCAGCGGAAAACGGAGAGTCAAAATAGCCATCGGGAATTGATGTCGAAATTGTCATGTCATATCAAAACTTTAAAATTTTAAAAATTGCTGTAATTTTTAATTTGTACTCCTAATACGTCACTATAAAGATTATAAATTGTAGAAAATGATAAATGATAGTTTTTCCCTTCCTGAATAGTTTTTTTTTGGCCTGGAACCGGGGAATCCTGTTACGGATACCTGGTCGGGAAGACCCGCAGGAATAAGCGAGTTGGACTGATTATGTGGAGACTGCCTCTGGGCTACCCACTAAACCCCACCCTCTCAGCTGATCCAATGACCCGAACTGATACTTCTTACTGTTAGTAAGGAGGGTGTTAATGAGTTAATCGCTCGCCGGAGAAGGTCTTTTAAGAATACTTTTAAGAGTCTTTTAAGAACTTTTTAAGAATATCGATATTTCTTCACTCCAATCCTAGTTTTTTAGGCAAAATTCTTTTGACGACGTCGGGAGACTTCTAAAAAGAGTTCGATTCTATAGGTTTTAATACCAATGGGGAGGGGAGTATTCTGAAAGTCAAAATTCGATACCGAAAAGATCGATTATCAAAAATATCGATATTTTGATAAATAATTTACAAGAATGAATCAACCAATCAATCATTTTTTCAACATGCCTAAGAGATCATGATTAGTTTAGCATACTACTCAATATACGAAGCAGCCCTTGCAAGATTTTAGTTGTTGTCATTCTGCATCCCCATCTTGTATTTTTTGCATTGAAATCACCTTCAATTATGCATTTTTCTCCCAGGTTGCTTAGGACATTGAAATAATTTTCGATTTAATTTTTTTTATTGTATCTTATATATATATATATATATATATATATATATATATATATATATATATATATATATATATATATATATATATATATATATATATATATATCGGATATTTTAACCCTGTATCTGCTTGATTTAACAGTTACTGCTGTTACCTGATTTTCTACGGTACTGAGCCCAGGTTCTTGATGGTGGGAAACGTTCTTTTTTATTATTATTGCACTTCCTCCTCTTGCGGTCTAAACTGGATGTATGGTATGATAAAATATATATCTTCTACAGCTTCTAGCTTCTTTGGGTTTTCTACACCCTGTGGTGATATGTTTGCCTGAACATTTTACACAGCTAGGTTCTCTTCTCCTGAATTTCTGAGTGTGTCCATGCGATTGACATCTTTTGCATTGCGGTATTAAGTTCGATTTTTTAAGAGGTTCGATTATTATTTCGACCCCAAAAATTGTTTTCATTAATCATTTAATTTATTTCATTAATTTAAAGTAGAATATAATAGAATATAATATAATTTTCAAAAAATTTTTTTTATGATATTGTTGACAATATTACGGTTTTCCATATTTGAAATTCCTATCCTTTGATTGCCTTAGTTCTTACTAGATGCCGCGCGCCGCTTGTTCTCTTTCTCTAGTTAATATTTTCGCAATTAATTTGTAGATTTTGTGGATTATTTCTTATATTCCCATTTTAATTACTATCTTTTCCTTTTATTAATTAAATTAGAATTACCCGTAATTTAAGTCGTTGGATATTGTTTTCGTCTCTCATTTAGAAGAATTGACGTACGCGCATGGAAGGTTATGTCTTCGTTCTGATTATACGTTTTGTTTACTTTATTTTATTATTGTTGTGTTTTTAGGTTTTCTTATGAATTAGACTGATCTTATGTGATTTGGCGATCTACGACTTGTTTGTTTTACCCCCTCGTACCACTTGGTGGTTTTGTCGGACACAATCTGTGTCACTAGGAAATTTGCTTGTGCTTGACGATTGAATACCACCAGACTAGGATTGTACTTTTGTATGAATATTGCTTATTATTTCAGGGTGAGTTTAGATATTATCTTTATCCGCCTTTTCTTATTCTTAATTGATTAATTAGATGACCCTTGTTTTTTTATTTTGTAAGGCATGAAGTCCACTGAGATTACCACTCCGTGGGGCGGTGAAGTGACGCCGTAAATATGTTTTGATGTTGTTTAACTACCTTTATTTTATTTTGTTGCTAGTTATTTTCCCACCAAGATATCAGCAGTGTATTTATGTTTTTTGTATTTTTTATGTTATCTGCGTCCAGATTCTTTGGCAGAATTGACCATGATTTATTTGGAGATGATATATCCGATGCTATCCGTGGCACCATGCAGCCCTTCTGTACTCGATGATTAAACGCTATCAGATTAGGATTTTACTTTTGCTTGAGTACTTTCGGGTATGTTGAATATTGTATTTATTTTTATTAGACTTATCTGTTCGAAATTTATTAGTTAGATGACTTATGTGTTTTGATTTGCAAGGTATGAGGTCTATTGAGATTACAACCCCGTGGGTCGGTGCAGTAACTTCGTGAATGTGTTTCATATTGTTCAACTACTTTTGTTGCCAATCATCCTCCCATCGGGATATCAACAGTTTATTTATGATTTTTTATGTTTTAGGTTAGGAATTCTTTGGCAGAGTTGATGGAATTGATTGTGTCCTAGTGGTGGAAAGCATTTTGGGACTATTGATACTATGAATTTGCTAGTTTTCTACACCATAAGATGAGTATTATTTGTCTTGTTTTATGAGGTGTGTTTCTGTCCTTTGAATGATTGTTTTAGATGATTGTGTTTTATGCAAAGGTTGTGAGGAGATTATTTTGCGAAGATAGATACGACCTTGACGATATGAGATGATGATTATTGTCTTTATTTTTAGGTAGGTTGGGCGACACAACAAGACTCCTATGATTGATTATGTGATGCGGACCTGTAGTGCTATTGCTCAAACTAAAGCAAACCATCAGCACCTCTCGATCTTCTCCATGCCATTTTACATGAATGAAGCATATACTCCCATGCTCGTCGTTCCGGATCGTCAGCTTATTTTAATTGTTTAATGGTTCCTATAATTTGGCTTTTTTTCTTGCTTATTATTATTATATTAATTACTTAATGATGCTCTGATTATAGCAACCATTATTTTGACTTAAAAAACTATGTAATAGTTGCATGCAGTAGCGCTAACATCTAATAATAGTATGCCTAATACTAATCATTTTGAATGTCTATTTGTGGGATTGTGGAATTGTCTGTGCCTATCTCTATGTTTCTCAAGGGGCATCTCTTATATGTATAGAGAGTTATCTTGACATAGCTATTATTTGTATTGTGCTTTATTGGTTTAATTAATAATGAGGGTTTATATTACTGATTTCTTCTTGTTGTTTTTGTTATTATCAGCTCAGTTCCGGGATTGCTGGACTTCTGCGATATTTTCTTCTTCATTAATAACTTTGTTTGCCCAATCATTCAATATTTCAATTTTCTTCTTGTTTGTTTTGTTGAGTGCATTTCTCATTTCCATCTGATCATTCGGAATTTTATAAAGATCTCTGGCGCTCAACCTTTCGGCGTTTGTGCATTAATTTATGATGACTATCTTCTTGATCTTGGCTGCATCCGCATACTCCTTCCGTGATTTTCAGTCTGAATCTCTTGATGTATGCTTCCATGTTTCTATGGTTTGTTATCAGTTGCACTGCTTTTCGGTTTAGCTCTAACCTTTCAAATCCTACTGTTTTGCAGTGTTTGTAAGTGTTGCGGCCGTTGGTGCATTCGTCCCAGTATCTTTGCCATTTTCGTAGAATCCATTTCTTCTCTTCATTTCTTGCTGTGGTTTTACTGGTCCAACTCATTCCGTCTTTGTCTGTTTGATTCTTCTTAGTGGCAGCCTTAGCTAGTTGGTCGACCTTTGTTGATTCCGTTGTGGTAAGCCTTTTTTCCCATGATATTTCCGTTTTGATACCTCTGGCTGCTCGCTCTCGCGATACCTTCTGTACTTCGGCTACCGGTCTGATCTTTGTCTCGTCGTTCTCCAGCTGCTAGATGGCCTAGGCCTGCTGCCTTGGCGTGCCTAGTGTCTAGTCTAGTTTCTGTCGCTCATGCTCTTGCTTTGGCTTCTATTGGTAGAGGAACTACTCCTGCGATTACTTGTAGCGCGAACACTTGTGCTCTCACAAGTGTCTGTTGTGTGCCTATCTCAGCTATGTTATCGAACCAGGAGTTTATATTAATCAACTATAGAGTCGGGCCTTTGCTCGATCTTTGTGGGCACCTCTTCTCTATTCTGAACTCGATTTTGTTGCTGATTACCGATCTTTCAGTTAGGAAACTTGCAACTGAACGTATCATTTTCTTGTTAATATCTGCTTTTATTCCATTTAATACAGTAACTTGTGTTGCTGTATTGTAAACATTTTTTAGATCTAAAGCCACAACCAGCACATGTCTTGCGTTCTTTTGTTCCGACTCGACCCAGTTCTTTTAGGTCTCGTATGGCTTCTATGGTGATCTTACCTCTTCTGAATCCATACTGCATTGGGTGGTGTATGCTATTATGTGGCAGTAGGCTGATTGTGGCCTTTGTCCTCTGGACTTCTTCCTTAATCAGCAAAGTTTTGCTGTTTTCCATACCTTGGGAAAGTATCCCGCGTTGTAGCAATTTCTGTAGAGTGTCAACAATTTTTGTTTCTTTATCTCCCAGGTTCTTTTCACTACTTCTTGCGGAATATTGTCCTTGCCTTGTTTTTTAAGTTCATTATGACCCAGTCTAGTTCAGCTTCTTGTATTTCTTCTTTGCCTTCTTCTTGTTTGCTCCATTCTCCATTGGTGACCCTTGTCATGATCCTTACATGTTGTTCTTTTTCTCCCTCCTCTTGTTTTGGATTATGTTTTTGTTTGGAATAGGTAATACTTTTTTGATAAACTTTCACGATTTTTGTCCAAGTGTCTTGTTTGTTGAAACTTTTTTCCTAAAATCTTGAAAACTAAAATTAGGTTCCAAAGGTTTCAGAAATTGCATTGATCCAAAAGATTTGAAGAATTTTATACAGTAGCAGGTGTTAAATTTCTTTTAAAAATATTAACTCTAAAGAGGTGAATAAAGTATATTAAATATTTGTAATAAATACATTTTCTGATAGGAAAACTCTACTTTAATATTTAACAATTTATTTTGTTGGCTATTAAGAAGAGCACCACGGTTTTTATTTGTTAACGAATGGACTATCTTAACAAAATGTGTTGAACTTTTAGAGCCCATTGAAATAATTGCCACCGAGTTATCTGGTGAAAGATATCCCAACGATGTCTTAAATTATACGGTTAATAAGAGGACTGCAACAATCCATCAAATCCAGGATTTTAACAAGTGAATGGGGAAAAAATGGCAAAATTGTCTATTAGATGTAATCAATAAAAGACTGGCTATTTGAGAAATAAATACGATATGCGCGACCACATTTTTAGGTCCTAGATATAAAAAAGCAGGATTTGGTATTGCAAATAATGCTAAGGCGATACAAAAAGTTATCACAAAATAGATATCTTCTATTCTAACTTCAAAAAATATAAATATATTTCTACAACTCAATATTCAAGACAAAGCTAGTGACCAAGAATGTATTGACATCTGGAGATATTTTTGATGAAAAAATGGATAGAATGAAAGAAGTAATTACTCCAAGTACTGCAGCAACTTTATAGATTTAGCAATATTTGGAAATTCCATTTATTGGGCGTTTAGAAAACCCTTTGAATTTTGGCAAACCCATAAAATGGAACTACCTGAATTATATCAGTTACACGTAAAATATTCCTCTATACCCGCAACATCTGTCCCCTGGGAACGAGTTGTTTCAAAATCCGGGCAAATAATTAACGATCGAACAAATAGCCTCACGGGAGAAAAGTTGCACATTTAAAAATATTTCCGTTCAAAAATAAAAAAAACTTTTATTTCAAAAGGGTTTGGTAGTTATTGATCATATACGATCATTTTTAGGTTCATCATGGTTTAGATTTTTCAATGATTAGGTATATGTTTACATTTTATATAGTAGTTATGGTTATTGAAAATCTTTAGTTTTTAGGTTTTATTTATGTTGTATTGTACTATTTATATTTATTATGCTATGTTATTTAAAAATAGCAATTAATATATTAAAAAAAGATAAAACATTTGTAGTGTTCTTATTCCATTCCTTTTTACACATTCACAGATCCATTCATATAAAAGTAATCCTACTTCTTCTTTTTTAAAGTTATCTAGGGAATGAATATTTATACACGTCTGTCTCGCTTATACCACCATTAGAGAATATAAAGACATTTAAAATTAACTGCTCCAAGCATTTATCTCCGTCCGTTCCTATCTCACATTTTATACCGACTAGAATTCGTACATCTTTGTCTGACATCACCAAAGGAAAAAAAGTCGAATCGTGCATTTAATTGAAAATAGTAATTACTATTCCGTATAGTATATATAGTATTACAATTTTTTTGACCATCGACTGTTTTGCGACTATCGACTGTTTTCAGTCGATAGTTCCCAACGCTAGTAAAAATTATGTTAAGTTCAATTCAAGTACTATTTTGTTACTGTTTAGTTACTACTTTGATTTTGAGGCATTCTTGTTTGCATTATTGAATATATTGTATCCATAATCTAATAAATGAATATATATTATCTACAAATATATAGCAAATATATTTTTTATGTCATTTTGTAATTGGTAGTACTGAGCTTCATAATTTGAAAGGTTGCTTTATTGGCGGGACAGCTTAGGCGTCAAAACCTTTATATCGGTGTTGTTTACCTTTTTATATCATTTTTGCCGAGCTACTTTATACCCTGTTTGTTTAACATGGCAACCGGAGGAGATAAAGGTGACGCCGGTTAGCATAATTCTTTATCGTAATTTGTACTTAACGAAATCGATTTATACCGATTTATATCGATAATATATATATATATATATATATATATATATATATATATATATATATATATATATATATATATATATATATATATATATATATATATATATATATATATATATTATGCCCTTGAAGAGCGAATTATCAAGAAAGAATACAAAATATGGGAACGCAATGCCGTATTTCTTTACGACTTGGTACTGGCTCATGTGTTAGAGTGGCCTTCTCTAACAGCACAATGGTTACCAGATGTCACACGTCCTGAGGGAAAGGATCATTCGTTACATAGATTGATTTTAGGCACTCACACTAGCGAAGAACAAAATCACCTTTTAATCGCTAGGTAATTCATTGATTTAATATTGTTCTTAGTTTATTAGTTTTGTGTTTTCAGTGTTTTAGTACCGAATAAGGATGCCCAATTTGATCCATCTCATTATGAAATTGAAAAGGGGGAATTTTGTGATTTCGGTTCTGTTTCTTTGAAAATCGAAATTAAGATAAATCATGAAGGTGAAGTGAATCGAGCCAGATACATGCCTCAAAATCCTTCTGTTGTTGCAACCAAAACTCCGTCAAGTGATGTGTTAGGTATGTAAACTTTAATGAGCATTTGATAGTTGTCAAGTCGTCGAGTAGTTAAGTGAAAATAAAAATTACAATTACATTTGTTAGCAGTTGTATAGACCATGATTTCAAAATGGAGGTGTTTCAACAAATTTTGACTTTTTTTTTTGAGAATTTTTGAAGATGAAAAAAGGGAAATTGGTTTTTTCCAACCAAAAATTCTCCATGCAAGACCACTGGTGAATACCAAAAATTAGTAATTACAAAACTGATAAAAAATGAAGACTAGAATCAGTTTATTCCATATTTCCCAATGCTAGCTAATATAATTGGTCTATTTATAATTGGTGTTGTTATCTATTTCCAGTATTTGACTATACCAAATATACTTCCAAACCAGACCCCAGTGGGGAATGCAACCCCGATTTACGCCTTCGAGGACACCAGAAGGAAGGCTATGGTTTATCTTGGAATCCAAACCGTAATGGTTACTTGCTATCTGCTAGTCATGATCACACAATTTGCTTGTGGGATATTAATGCCACACCAAAAGAAAATAGGGTTATTGACGCCAAAACAATCTTCACAGGTACTGGTATTGCAGGTATTTTATTTCTCTCTGATAGGATGTACTAATTGAAATTATTTTGAAGGTCATACTGGCGTGGTAGAGGATGTTGCATGGCATCTGTTACATGAGAGTTTATTCGGATCTGTTGCGGATGACCAAAAATTGATGTTTTGGGATATCAGATGTAATAATACCAGGAAACCTGCTATTACTGTAGATGCTCATACAGCGGAAGTTAACTGTTTAAGTTTTAGTCCATATTCGGAGTACATTTTGGCTACAGGTCAGTGCAGTTTTTCGGTTTTTGTGCTTACTAATAGCAAATAACGGTTAACTATTAGGATCTTCTGATAAAACGGTGGCATTGTGGGATCTGCGCAATCTCAAGTTGAAATTGCATAGTTTGGAGTCGCACAAGGACGAAATTTTCCAAGTTCAATGGTCACCCCATAACAAAACAATCTTGGCTTCTTCAGGAACTGATAGAAGGCTTCATGTATGGGATTTGCGTAAAATTGGTAAGTTAATATTATAAACTAGTTAGCTCGATAATTTTCAGGGAGTAGATAAAACTATTCCAGCGAATATTTAATACATCAAAATGCAAAAAATCTAATAACATATCAACATTTAACGATTTATGCCTATAAGTATTGTTTTTTTTACTTTTCTCTCTGTCCTATTGTCTAACTGTCTTATTGTCTGGCTCTTCTATGTGCCCAATGAAAAAATTCTTCAGCTCTTACGTTTATTACTAAGAGATTGTTATTCTATTTTTAAAATATATTGATTATAAGGGTTTGCTGAATTTTGATACTTAATTTCAAAGGTCCACCAAAAATATCACTACTTTTTAAAATATTTAGAAAAAATATACATCTTTTTAACCTAATATTTTACTATTTTTATTTTCTCTTAAAAATATCTATATATTTTTTGTAAAATGTTGTTTTTCGTTTATACCGTTTTCCGATAAATAATAATGTTATACAACTTAACATAAGGGAAATATTGGAAAAAAATCGTATTGTCGTTCTTTATTAACGAAGCTTATTGAATAACCCGTTATTGATATAAATCACTTAATTTTGTGTTAGAATATAAAATCTTGTCATGTCTTGTGTTAAAAAATATTATAGACGTTTTTGTGGTTTTTAAAATCAATACAATTGATTACATTATTTGATTAGTGGAAAAACAAAGTGCCGAGGATGCTGAAGATGGGCCACCAGAATTGTTGTTCAGTCATAGAGGCCACACAGCCAATATTTCCGGTAAAACCAAAGCGACTAACATTCAAACAATTATTTCATTATTCGTTTTTATCTAGATTTCAGTTGGAATCGAAATGAACCTTGGGTGATCTGCTCTGTATCAGAGGATAATATAATGCAAGTGTGGCAAATGATTGAGTGTATCTATAATGATTAAGAACCCGAACAGCACACTCCGGATCCAGAAACACCTGGTTCTTAGATTAGCCGTTATTTTTTTATTGATTTGTTCGTGTAAAATACCTTCCAAGTTTTTGTCGGTATTAAATTTGTTTTTTTTGTCGTTTTTATATGAAAAATTAGGTTTAATAAATTTTTTCATATTACCAGCCAAGTTATTGAATGTTGTTATGTATAGTTAACTAACGTTAAACTAAAAGAAAATTATTGACTTTATTTACTCAAAAAATGAAACCATTTGCTGAATAATACCAGTTAGAAATTTATAATGTCTCCATATAAGGAATATATATAAAAAACCTGCTAGTGGTTTTGTTTTCATCAGAAACATACCAAAAGCAATGACTATTTGTACAATGTAATTCACAACATATTTGATTGCGACTTCTCCCAGAAATCTAACAACGGTGGGCATTTCATGTTTGTAAGTGGCCATGATTGTTTTGTCGCTCGAAGATTGCGATGAGTTCTCTATAAGAGAAAAAAATCTATTAGAAAATCATTATAAAATATTTGATACTACTGTGATCAAAAAAGGTATAAAGTAGTTTCAATAATGGTTTTCTGCTCTATGGGCTGTTTGATATGGACTAGACAGTGGTGACAGAACCTCCAAATTATTTTAACTGTTGTAGATCTTTTAATTTAAAATCTAGTGTCAAATAGATTGTTATAATCGTCACTAGAGAATTAAACGAAAACGTATGGCGATGTTATAAATTATGCAAAAAAAATGTTTATATTTCTTCACTGTTTTCTGAATACTTAAGGTATATTGTGACAAAATTACTGAATGTGAACTCGCTTCTATATGTTCCATTTAACTTCCAGATAATTATTAACAAAATTGTTAGTTATTTATTTAAGAAATTGTTATAGGACATTGTAGGAGATACTTTGAATTATATAGGAGAATCATTAGCAATTTTTGTAACAAATGCCATGACAGCATCAGAGGCTAAACAATGTTTCTCAACACTGAAGCGGTTCTTAAAAATTCAAAAACTGAAGATGGTTTAACAGTTAATAGGTAATTTCAATGAAAATTAAAAGAAAGCTGTTTTTTTGCAAAAATTGCAGAAATTATTGCAAGTGTCATCACTGAAGCTGGATAATGGACCAGCCAGACATTTTTTGCAACTTTTCGTCAAAAACTTAACATACGTCATTGCGTCTTATTCTCCTAGTTTATTAACGTAAAATTCTTCTAGTCATTAAACTGAAAAAAAAAACAGACAGCTGTAAGGGAAAAGAGGTAGAATGAAATGTCTTGTGTCCGAGAGAATTTATGTGAAATAAATAATCAGTATATGTTTTATTTCAAAAGTTTTTGCTATTTTTTGATTACAGTAGTATGTAATACAAAAGGCAATTATACTTTTACTAACTTGGTTCATCACAAGGTGTCTCAAAAGAAAGTTAAAGTATTTAACAGGAATGAATGTAAGAAAATTTATATCGCATTTATACCTTTTTACAACTATTAATATTGATATTTTTGATAAATAATATGATATGATTTGAAAGTAGTGGTGAAGCCCTAAAATCTAGTTTATTGTAATACCTAATACAGCTTAGTCAGCTCGCATTAAATATAGATCAACAGATGTTATTTCTAATAAACCAAATATGTACTGCAGTAGCAGGAGTTTTCCGAGAGCTAGAATACCAAATAACATATATATACATATATATAACATATATATATATATATATATATATATATATATATATATATATATATATATATATATATATATATATATATATATATATATATAATATATATAACGCTATGAAGGGGCAGTATCTAGGGGATTGTTACTTGAAATAGTGAAATTTGCAAAAAGCACTGGTACAAACTAAAATAAAAGTTCTTAATTCGTTGAATTTTTGGTTTTCAACCTAATGCCTACTTAATTTAATGAGTAATGATCGTGTGTTTCATTTACAACAAATATGTTTTAAGCATATTTATTGATTAAATAAAATGATGTAATATTTATGTACAGTTAAATATCCATACAATGGAATGTGGCCCGAACGAATTCGAAATCATTTTAATTTATTCTTGCTATAAAAATCTATTCATTTCGTTTTCATTTCTGATGTATGAGATTCTGCGCCCAACTTTTGTTTATTAAAGGCTTACTCCAACTATAGAACCAATGTGGACTGTAACGAAAACAAATTACTGGTATTTTTTAAACTGAATCTTTGGAAACTACTTATTATTTACCTTTTAATAAATTAAAACAGATATATTATTTTTTGTGTTGGGTGACAAAACATAGGTAATGTTCTGAGAGTGAGTGCAGAAGACAAGATTTAACTTTAATTGTGTCTGTGGTCTGGTGGGAGCATGAGAAACATAAAATGTGGCATGGCAATGAAGAAAAGGAAAAGTGCTCAATATCAGAATGTTCGGTCTCTTATTCTGTTTAATCTACACAATAGAAGAGCCCTGCAAGTCTACCAGGTTGGTCTGTTTTGGTTTTGGGGCAGAATATTGTAAACCACATTGACTGAGTCGAGCGGGATTTAGATTGTGTTCCAGATTTAAGATTGTCGAAGTAGAAATCAAGATTACTCGGATGCGGCTTAACGACGACGTAATGAACTTACCCGTAATACATAAGGTTTTCATAAAGTTGACACATAATTTCTGTTAGGTTCGACAACCTGATATTATACATTTATTATAATAATAGAATATTTAGAATGTGATTGTTTATGTATGAATAACTTAAAATAGGTTATATAATGCCTGATATGTATCATATAATTTACATTTTTTATATTAATTTTAGTTCATTTTAAAATAGAATATTTTATTTTATCATATGAAGAAAACGTTCAAAAATAGTTTTTCATGTGCAACTTAAATGAAAGAAAAACTTAAGAGAAAACACGTTATTTAAAATGGTCAGTTCATTTCTGTAGAAAGATTCACGTTTTGCCTCAAAATAGGCCTGTCACCAATGTTGGATCCATATTTCATCTATTGTCACATATCGACACAAAAATTCCGGTTTGTCACGTTTAAACATGGTCAAACACTGTTCAGGATCATCAATACGTTCTTGTATTTGGTTAACAGTGGGAAAACGCGGCACCCACTTTGAACAGAGCTTTCTCATAGTCAAACAGTCATGCAATATAAAACCAACACGTTTTTTTTATATCTTTACGACGTTAGCTAACTCGGGCAACTTCACTTTTCCATCATTTAAAACGTGTGGAATTTTACGGATTTTTTTGGTGTTACAACCTCATTTGGACGTCCGTTGCGTTCCACATTATCGGTATCTCTACGACCACGTTTGAAGTCAGCAAACCAACGTTTTATTATTGTTTCTGATTGAGCGGAGTCCTTATAACACTTTTCAAGCCATTGCTTCGCTTGAACGGTATTTTTCCTATCAAGAAGCAGTGTAAAATTATGTAAAATGATCCATCGTTTTAAAAATAATAAAAGTAGTGTTACTCTTAGCAGAAGAACTCACCAACTTATGAGTAAAATATCATGAAATTTTAACAGCTTTCTTTAGAGTTTTATGTGTTAGGCCCGGGACTTTTCAGTCCATATATCCACTAAATAGTTGTTCGTTGGGAAAGCTGGCTGGTGAAGGTGATACATATATCCGTGCGAATTTGGAAAGAGTTTTAAGCTCATAATGTTTAACTTTCCACCAATCAAGTGAATTTTCATCTGAATCATAGGGGTGGGGGTTCTGTTTTTAGGTTCACCTTCACCTTAACTCTATGAGTCATGGTAATATCGCTTTTTAACCAAGTCTTCTTATCCACACTGGTGTTTTCTGTTTCACTATCGAAGGAATCGCTCATTATTCTTCTTTTTGTTTTTTCCAAATTTGCTTTCTGGTGATATAATAGGAGAACCAATGGGGACAGAGTCATTAACCATCTTTAATATTTCATCTTTTATTTTTTCTTCAGTGACTGGTTTGAAAAATGTATGCTTATATCACGAGGATCTAAATATGTTGAAATTGTATATAAGTTGTTATCTTCTAGAGAAGGCATTTTCGCAGATAATTGGGATTTCAGATTAAAGACTGCCAACCGAGTAGCATCACTACCTGGTTCTATTGTTAAAAAGTCTCATTTTTTTAAAAACATTTGAATGATAGGAATCACAGATGATATGAGTGCCTAAGAGATGCTCATTTCACGAGTGGTTTCTTCAAAAAGTTTCAGTAGATCCAGACAGTATTCTCTTTTTCCACTCTTCTGGCACAATTGATTCAATGTTATTGTCATTGGCATAAGTACTTTGCATCTTTTATCTTCGAAAAACAGTCAAACATATAGAATGTGCATTTCCTGGTAATCTGGTTTATATACTCAAAATATCATCTTCCGAACTTCTAGTGGTATCACTGTAATCTATGTTGCTGAACTGGCACAATCTATCGAGAAAAATGCCACGAATTTGTGCAGAAAATGCGGTTGTTATAAATTAAAAATAATACTTGCGTTATTAACTGAAACCAGTATATTTTAGATGAAATGGAAACCTTTTGATTTACCGAACCCGATTAAAAATGTCGATTTCATCGAAAGTTTGAACACCATATACGACTGAGGTGACCCCAAAACGAAACACGGACTGGCCATTCACGTTTACAGCTGCAACACTTCAATGAAGAACAGGGCTTTTTACGATGCCCACGGTGACTTGCTTATTGGTAAAACGTTACCTTTATTTCAACAAACTATAAAGTATTCTTAATAAAATTCAATCATTTTGCAGTCCCTCAACTTGGAGTTCTTTTAATAACGACCGAATTCGGAAAAATGGAAGTCGCTACCAATGAAATATGCGTCGTGCCACAAGGAATACGTTTCAGTGTCGATATAACAATGCCATCTCGCGGTTATATACTCGAAGTATTTGGTAGGCATTTCACGTTGCCGGATTTGGGTCCTATAGGAGCGAATGTTTAGCGGATCCTAGACATTTTCTCACTCCAGTAGCTTGGTGAGTCAGAACTTATTTCTTTCTATATACAGTGTCAATAATTGCAAGCCAAATTGACCTATGGCTTGATTCCACATTTTCTTTCTTTTTTCATTGCTGTACATATTTTACATTTTTGCAACGTTGATAATAGACATTACGGCTTTTTTGAAAAATATTTAATAATACTCTAAATCATGCACCAAAAACATGCTATTATTGCGGAAATAGACTTAAAAATGTTAAATTCACGGCTGATCGGTGTCGTTTGACGTCACTTCTATGTAAATAAACCATAAAAGTTAAGATGCAAAGTATTAAAATAATTTATTAGCCGGCTTGGTGGCGCAGTGGTAAAAGCAACAGGACGGTCCTCCTACTGTTGCAATAGCCGCGGGTTCGAATCCTGCTGGGGCATGGTCGTAAATTTATGATTGTGATTGTCCTAGGCAAGAGTGTAAAATCCGACAAGGAAAATGATCCCAGTCACGCCAATAACCAGGCTGGGTAAGAACGGATGTCTTCCGGGATTATTTCTAAGTTGGTCACTCGCCAGTCAGTAGGCTTAATGCCAAGGACCGTGGTTCGGAGCCCACGTTAAATAGTAGGTCTAGCCCAGATAAACCCATAGTTAGTAAAAGGAGACTTTAAAATATGTGAAAGAAAATAATTTATTTTTCCCGTTATTTAGGAATTCCAAAATGGTGTACGATCGCTCAACGTGACAATATGTTAATAAAACCTCCTAACAAATTAGACAATGCAAATAACGATATAACACATTTCTCAATTTTGTCATGTTCGCCAGAGCTGAACTGATACCACATGCAGAGCTCATTTTTTCTATCAGGTCTTTCTTGCGTGTCTGGTCTTTACAGATCAGTGATACCAGTCCATGTCTGTGTACTCTTACGTGTTTGAAGCCATCTCCTGCTAACTCTTTACGGGTTAGCTTGCCTCTGATGGCGGCTAATGTCTCCGCGCCACTTGCTTTTTCCTTTCTGACTTTTTTTTTTCTATGACTGTTTTCAGTCGTTATTTTCGGTCCGACTGATCTTATTACTATATACTATCGGCTGTTTCAGTCATTTACGTTTAGTTACTATTTTCAAATGCGTGCAAGTAATGCGCCGAATGTATGCTTATATAGATTTATATGTAATATATGTGGTTTTATGTTTTTTCTTGTAATTTGCTTGTGAATAACTATATATTGTAAATTAATATAGCAGCATTTTGGAACGCTAGTTTTCGAGGGCAAAAAAATTAAATTGTAAATGATAAATAGTAAGATAATTTTGACTAGTATAATAGGTAATACTTTTTTGACAAACTTTCACGATTTTTGTCCAAGTGTCTTGTTTGTCGAAACTTTTTTCCTAAAATCTTGAAAACTAAAATTAGGTTCCAAAGGTTTCAGAAATTGCATAGATCCAAAAGATTTTTTATATATATAATTTACAGAGAGCGATCTATCTACCTATTCTACACGAAATGTGCCCAAAGAAGATAACATATTCCAGGTTTTGTTAAACAGTATCATTAAACTATATGGATGTGAGAATTTGAGTCAAGATATGTGTTCGAACTCACACACGGTGGTGATCCAAATGTCGTTTAAATTATGTATCTGCTGCAAAGTTAAAGTAACTATAGTTGGTAAGTTATATTTTCATTTATATAATTAAATTTATGCTCGGATAGTATATCATCTATTCAGTGATGCAATCTAATAATAAATACATACAAATTATAAATATTTTAATAAGATAGTTACTTTTAGTTATATTTATTTAGAACCAGATTTTTACAAATGTATTTTTTTATTGTATTCTCCGACCCTGGGCCTTTTATGCAATATCTCAATTGTGGGAAAATATAAACTGTATTTCTATTTTGGCTTATTCAATATATGTGTGGAGGTTGCTTTAAAAAATACCTGATTTTTGATTACATATTTTGGTTTTATCCTGAATATCTTTAAAAAAAACAGGACTGGTCTTTTAGATTTTTTGTTTATTTTAATTATTACTCACTTTATAAGGTTTTAGGAATCTATCCAAATTGTTTACTAGATATAAAAGTATAGATCTTGGGTTCTTACTAAAAGTTAATATTAACAGAATTGTGTTTATTTGTTTTAGATACATTTCTGACTTATCGATATGTCTAGTGTTGTTTTTATTCCAATAAAAGTATATTGTGGAAATATAAACTGGTTATTAGATAATATATTTGTCTTTGGCTTTTCAAAATGGCATACACCGTGCCAATCAAGTTTGTAGATATTACAGGTTAATTGGGATAACATTGGTTTTGTTATGTTATTTTGAATTCATGTATTTGGTCATCTTGAATAGAGCTTTCCATAAATAATCCATTCATAAATCAGCATATCAGGTAGTACAATTTTCTTAATTATTAATTTCACCTTCATTCTCCATTTTCAGATCTTCTATTACACAGTGAGCTAAATAGTATACAAACAAGTTTTTATATCTCTAATTTACAATTCAATTCATATGAATATCTTGTAAATGTGTTTCTATTCTCTTTTTTCATTCTGGGCTCTATGCCTCAATCCTTAAAGTTTTGAAATATTTTATTTTCAAGTGCTAGTGTGAACTTTCTTTCGAAATACTGGGGTGTGAAACATTTTGTTGTCCATACTATTGCTTAAAATTTTTCTGTTCCAGTACAATTGCATTTTATTTAAGTTAAGGTATGATAGGCCATTGCATGATGCGTCTATAACATAATTAAATGCATAACAATCTCATGGTCAAAGAAGATTAAGCGATGAAGCTGCTGTACTCCTCTCAAAGCATTATCTCTCGTTGGAATAATCCTAGGGCTTGTTAGGGCCAAGTGGCATCCGTAATATAGGCAAATATCTATTTCGATCTGGTGGAAATCACTGAAAATGTACAGAGTGGTGAAGTATTAACTTATCAATTTGTCAAATATATATCAGATATATTTAGGAGTGGATTTAGTATGCTTTCTGAGTAGGCGTAACATACATGCCATAATCACATTCCATTCACGTCATAATGAAAGTATAACCAAGTATGACCGAAGAAACTATCTTACTATAGGGTATTTGAATGTAACTGTAATTACAATTATAATATACGTAATTAAAGTACAGTTTACTTTTATTTCAAGAAATATAGCGATTACCCATGGAACTAATTTATAGTCTGTTCAATAAAACAGTGAACTCACGTCATCTGATTTTATGACGTCAAAATGTCACAATGTTGCCGCATCAACTCTGAGTTTTAGTTTGTTTTAGCTTTGACATACAACATAAAAATAAAAACCATCGTTATAAAATATAATTTATTTTAATATGGCAGTACCTCTAATGCGTATATTATTGAAGGACTTAAAACTACGATTAATTATGCAGTTATAATAGTTTGTAGGTTAGGGTTGTGTTTTATTATATTTGTATTACATTTTTTCCATACTACCTATCAAAGTTCCAGGCGTGTTTTTATGTAGTGGTATTTCCTGGAGGCCTAATCCATATAATTAACAAATGTATATCCAAGTATTATATTTTGTTGTCATTAGAGCATACTTTTACGCTTAGTGCTTTTTTTGGTGCGCTATTTCCTTGTAAAGTAATTTTGATGTCACTACATTTCTTCTTATTTTGTCCTGTTACTACCTGTATACATCTTTCTTGATAAATCTAGATTTAATCATTGCGCTCTTCCTAATGCATTTGCCATTTCTGCAAAATATTTAGTAGTCATTCTCTCATCGTACATTTTAACTAAATGCTCATGTATATTATAAACAATTACACACATATCTGTGCACATATATATTTCACATTTTTCAATAATATTTCCTGTAGTTCTAGTATATTAATTATATATTCACCTTTAGTTGTTTCCGCTCTCATCACCCTGTCTTGGAAATTGTTAGTATTGAATCATAGTCCGATTTTCAGAAAGTTTCAAGTGAATAACTAAGCTGTTAATTTTGTGATGATTCCGTCATGTGTGAATTTCTTTTTCAATGCGTCTGATCGAGTTTAAACAAACCGAAGGGTTAATAACCCATTCCTGTTTCCAGCAGGAAGAACTATAATATATTGAATGACTATGAGCGCTAACATCTAATAATAGTATGCCTAATATTAATCATTTTGAATGTCTATTTGTGGGATTGTGGAATTGTCTGTGCCTATCTCTATGTTTCTCAAGGGGCGTCTCTTATATGTATAAAGAGTTATCTTGACATAGCTATTATCTGTATTGTGCTTTATTGGTTAAATTAATATTAATAATAATAATGAGGGTTTATATTACTGATTTCTTCTTGTTGTTCTTGTTATTATCAGTTGTCAATTCTGGGATCGCAGGACTTCTGCGATATTTTCTTCTTCATTAATAACTTTGTTTGCCCAATCATTCAATATTTCAATTTTCTTCTTGTTTGTTTTGTTGAGTGCATTTCTCATTTCCATCTGATCATTCGGAATTTTATAAAGATCTCTGGCGCTCAACCTTTCGGCGTTTGTGCATTCATTCATGATGACTATCTTCTTGATCTTGGCCGCATCCGCATACTCCTTCCGTGATTTTCAGTCTGAATCTCTTGATGTATGGTTCCATGTTTCTATGGTTTGTTATCAGTTGCACTGCTTTTCGGTTTAGCTCTAACCTTTCAAATCCTACTGTTTTGCAGTGTTTGTAAGCGTTGCGGCCGTTGGTGTATTCGGCCCAGTATCTTTGCCATTTTCGTAGAATCCATTTCTTCTTTTCTTTTCTTGCTGTGATTTTACTGGTCCAACCCAGACCGGCTTTGTCTGTCTGATTCTTCTCAGTGGCGGCCTTGGCTAGTTGGTCGACCTTTGTTTATTCCGTTGTGGTATTGTCCCATGATATTTCCGCTTTGATATCCCCGGCTGCTCGCTCTCGTAATACCTTCTGTACTTCGGCTACCGGTCTGATCTTTGTCTCGTCGTTCTCCAGCTGCTAGATAGTCGCTCTGCTATCTGTTTTGATGACGGCATGCATATCGCCATGTTTTTCTTCTAGTATTCTTATGGCTTCTTGTATGGCTAGAAATTCAGCTACCCTGCTGTTAATTTCATTTTCTAGTCTGATGCATGCCACTTCCTCTGTCCCGTCGCTCTGCGAATGAATATACCTGCTCCTGCTTTTTCCTGCTTCACACTAGCATCCGTCCATACCTTCACTATGTGTCTTCCTATCTCGTTCTGCTCGATCCCCACGGTTTTTCCCATGGCCAGCACATGTATTTTTGCTCCGACCTTGGCGGGCCTAGTGGATAACCGTATTTTTCTGCCGCCCATGCTCTTGCTTCGGCTTCTATTGGTAGAGGAACTACTCCTGCGATTGTAGCGCGCTCGTCGGTGCGGTTATTATTGTATGGTTAATTTATATGTTTTTCCTATCCAATATCACTCCTAGGTACCTCATCTGGTCTTTAGAAGTTATGATTTCTTCATTTAATTTAATTCTTATCTTCGGAAATCTGGACCTTCTGGGTACTACTGGGGTTTCTCTCCTGCGGTCATTTCTTCTTTTCTTGAATTCTTCCATCGTAAAGGGGATCTCCTTCTTTGGATATATCATAACTTCTGGTTTTTCTTTGTATTGTGTTGTGTTTCTTGTATTGTACTCTTGATTCTTCTGCCCATTCAGTATTGTCAGTATTTGTTCCATTCTTGTTTAATTTCAGTAGGTTTTCGATGGCTGATTGCGATGATTTGGTCGTCGGTGAACGCTTGTACTCTCACATGTGTCTGTTGTGTGTCAATATCAGCTATCTTATCGAACCAGGAGTTCATATTAATCAACCGTAGAGTCGGCACTATGCTCAATCCTTGTAGCCGCCCCTTCTCTATTCCGAATTGGATTTTGTTCTCTTTAATCCCTGCTTTCATCATTTCATTTAATACAGTAACTTGTGTTGCTGTATTGAAAGCATTTTTTGGATCTAATGCCACAACCAGCACTTTTTTTTTCTCTTTGTGATTCCACAATCTGCCCTATAGGCAATAAGTATTTCTTATGTCTATATTATATTTACATGGCATGCAGAAAATCACTTCATTAAGCGATCTTCTGTATAATATATCTTAATTAATTAGTCTTATTCTAAAGTTTATATATGTCCAGTAATCAGATCAGGTGGTGTTAAACGTTTCAGTCTACGCACTTCACGTCGTATATTTAGCTGATTAGCGAGTATATTGGGATGCACCAACATTCTTTCGAAGTACTTCACACAAACACGTTGAACTACACTCGTTATAGGTTCTAGAGTAATATCGCGTTTATTTGAAATATAGTACGGAGCATTAACAATGGCACGCAACACTTTATTTTGGAACCGTTGAATGATGGATATATTAGATTTGCTAGCGGTACCCCATAGTTGGATTCCGTATGACCAAATAGTTAAATTAATACATTGTTACTAGTCGTTTCCGTCTAACCTACAATTTGTCTTATGTTAACTTAAATCTAGGTATATAACTAGGAGGAGCCATCGGCGCTAACTCAGTCTCTGATGAGTAATACTTTATTGATAAACTTTCACGAATTTTGTCCGAGCCTCTTGTTTGTCGAAACTTTTTTCCTAAAATCTTGAAAACTAAAATTAAGTTCCGAAGCTTTCAGAATTTTCATAGATCCAAAACAATTTTTCACAGAGCAGTTGTTAAATTTATTTTAAAAATATTAATCGTAAAGAGGTGAATAAAGCACTTCCTTTAAAATTATATTATTTATTACATGAAAATAGAAATTAGTATATTTTTCCTATTCTTTTTTTAAGTTAATCAGTTGAATGAATATATAATCTCTGTCTCGCTTACACTACCATTAGAAAATATAAAGACTTTTAAAATTAACTGGTCCAAGCATCTATCTCCGTCCTTTCCTATCTCACATTTTATACAGACAAGATTTTGTATATCTTCGTCTGACATCACAAATGAAAAAACAGTTGAATCGTATATTTGACAGTAGCTATTTTTTTTGACAGTTCCCAACGCTAATCTGAACTAATCCCGCCATTAGTCCCTGGCCAACTTCGTTGGCGTTCGCTTAATTATTATTTGTGTTGTAGGATTTGATTTAAAATATTTATCTGAATATGTTGAAAAAAAAAATATGACGAAGTGAAATGAGAGTTTTCTACAAAAAAAGAGACCTGGAAATTTTAAATAAATGCTAGGTAATAACATGTCTTTATGTAGATATGTATTACAACTTGAATCTAATCCAGAAACTCAAGATACCTGAAAGAAAAGTCCATTAAGGTAAGCAACTAAAGAATTTTATTGATAATCAGCAGTAAAAAAAATTATATATATTTATATAATTTACAGAGAGCGATATATCTACCTATTCCTCTACACGAATGTACCCAGAGTTGATAACATATTCCAGGCTTTGTTAAACAGTATCATTAAACTATATGAACGTGAAAATTTGAGTCGATATGTGTTCGAACTCACACACGGTGGTGATCCAAATGTCGTTTAAATTATGTATCTGCAGCAAAGTTAAAGTAACAATAGTTGGTAAGTTATATTTTCATTTTCATAATTAAATTTATGCTCGGATAGTATATCATCTATTCAGTGATGCAATCTAATAATAAATACATACAAATTATAAATATTTTAATAAGATACTGTTGCTTTTACTTATATTTATTTAGAACCAGATTTTTACAAATGTATTTTTTTCTACTGTATTCTACAGACCCTGGGCCTTTTATGTAATATCTTAGTTGTGGGAAAATATAAACTGTATTTCTATTTTGGCTTATTCAATATATGTGTGGAGGTTGCTTTAAAAAATACCTGATTTTTGAATGCACATTTTGGTTTTATCCTGAATATTCTTTAGAAAAACAGGACTGGTCTTTTAGATATTGTGTTTATTTTGGTTATTACTCACTTTGTAATGTTTTAGGAATCTATCCAAATTGTTTACTGGATATAAAAGTATAGATTTTGGGTTCTTACTAAAAGTTAATGTTAACAGAATTGTTTTTGTTTGTTTTAGATACATTTCTGACTAATCAATATGTCTAGTTTTGTTTTTATTCCAATAAAAGTATATTGTGGAGGTATAAACTGGTTATTAGATAATATATTTGTCTTCGGTTTTTCAAAATGGCATACACCTTGCCAATCAAGTTTGTAAATAATCCATTCATAAATCAGCTTATCGTTTGATTTTATTTAATCAGGTAGTACATTTTTCTTAATTATTAATTTCAGATTTATTCTCCATTTTCAGATCTGCTACACAGTGAGCTAAAGAGTATACAAACAAGTTTTTATTTCTCTAATTTACAATTCAATTCATATGAAGATCTTGGAAACGTGTTTCTATTCTCTTTTTTCATTCTGGGCTCTATGTTTCAATCCTTAAAGTTTTGAAATATTTTATTTTCAAGTGCTAGTGTGAACTTTCTTTCGAAATATTGGGGTGTGAAACATTTTGTTGTCCATACTATTGCTTGAAGTTTTTCTGTTGCAGTACAATTGCATTTTATTTAAGTTAAGGTAAGATTGGGGCCATTGCATGATGCATCTATAGCATAATTAAATGCATAACAATCTCATGGTCAAAGAAGATTAAGCGATGAAGCTGTTGTACTCTTTTCAAAGCATGATCTCTTCTTCGTTGGAATAATCCTAGGGCTTGTTAGGGCCAAGTGGCATCCGTAATATAGGCAAATATCCATTTCGATCTGATGGAAATCACTGAAAATGTGCAGAGTGGTGAAGTATTAACTTATCAATTTGTCAAATATATATCAGATATATTTAGGAGTGGATTTCTGCAATATAATTTTCCCGTTACGCTTTCGCACGAGTCGCCATTTCTGTTCAGGGTGTCAGAGATAAATTAGTAAAATTGAAAAATTAAAATAACATGTATATGGGAGAATTTTGTCATGAAATCTATAATAATATTTAACTTAGTAGATTCATACTTTGCAAATGGCAATTATCAACAAAATTAAAATTTATAAAATTAAAATAACGTCTTAGAAGTAAAGGTTACGTTACTTGTTCTTCGATGAAGAATAATGAAGGTAGAAGGATAATGATTGATGAAACAATAATGAAGTTAAGTATTTATACATATCGATACCCTTTGTAGCACAAAACACGTTAAATAACATGGGAGGACTATTTTACAAGCTGCGGAGGAAAATATGTTCAATAATAATCTCATAAAATAATTATTGACAACAAAAATATTTAGTTTACTAAGGGTTGTTAGAACATTATTTTTCAATATATGATTGTTTGGGGCATACATGAAAGTGGTGCAAATACTAGAAGTAGCGATAGCATGAAAGAGTTTAAATAATAATGTCAAATTACTACTAACTTCATTTAATTCGTACAGTATCTCACGCATTTTAAAAATGTATCAAACCCTTCCACATGTAAAAATAACCACCCGTTAACCACACTGCACATAACAATTGAGAGTACAACATTTTCTAGCTACAATATAAATAAAACCCATTAAATACAGTAATTTTAGAAAAGAGTCTCTTACCTATATATGTTATTCTTTAGGTGGTTATCATAACACTGCGGTATGAAGATGTTACTCTTTCAATTTTTCCAACATTTGTCTAAATGTGCTTGCTGGCAGGTTTATTTTTTAAAAGATACGACTATAATATTTTCTAATAAGGACTGTGACTTCTTGATCTAACTCATCTTGTACTCGTCAACAGTTATTATTTTCATAGTACTTGTGCCTGAAATAATTTCTTCGCGATTAACGCATGAGTCACCTTCAAGAAAATAATTAAATTACTAGAATATAACCATACACCATGCAGTAGATATAAATTCGTACTTGTCCATACTATTCTTGTCTCTATCTTTAACGGGTGAATTTCTTGAATATATATCCATTTTGTGTCGCCAAATAGAGGTAATATTTTTAATTAATTGTTTTATTAAGTCTACCTCAGTGAAATTTCCACATGTTTATATACAGGTTTTTTCCCTTGGGGCTGAAAATATATTCTGATGACTTTAGTTTATTTTGTAGTCATTACAGGATTGTAATTGTTTCATATCTTTAGGAATCTATACATCTATCTATAAAAATCGATAAATACTAAAGTTGTGTGAACATAAGAATTCTTAAATATTCTAAGAGTCCTTAAGAAGATATTTTTATCGTAATCTTCAAACGAGTTGGATTTCAATCTTATTGGTATTTTCTTCCTTATCATAACATTGTTTATTATGTTACTGACCATACTTAATAATTTGATATTCTTTAAAAACGCGTACCGTCGAAAAGTGATTGACGAAACATTCCATTTTGTTGTAATTGTGGAAAAAATGGTTCTGAACAAAAGAATACGTGTCTCCAAAACAAACGATGAAAATCGTTGAAGGATTGTTGGGGTCCGATACTTTCCAAAAAGAGCCTGATGCGTCACAAGTTCATTTAGATCACGAGAAAATACCGCAAATGGCATTCGGCAAATTTTCCTCGAGTGTTCGCCCATGGTCTTGCGTAGAGATCGAATTATACTGTTCGTTCATGTTTGTACTCACCATATGATTAAATGCGAGTAATTCAGACTCGCCTCTCGGACACTAGCTAAGAATTTTAATTTGTATTTTATAATTTTTTTTAGATGATAGACCAATTAAAGCCACCCTATTAGGCAGGGCTATTCTGCTATTGTGTTTAAGCTGCAGACCTTGACAATTGCAGAATCATAACGAAAATGAAAAGACACTGGAGAATAATTGGTAATTTCAAATAATATATTTATTTATTTTATTTTAGAAACCTATCTTTAAATTTGATTTAGGTGATCCTAGATAAGATGGTTTGGATTATTTCTGGTTAAAAATTGATACATTTATAGAAAAGGCTGGTAGTGTTTCATCAAAGAAAAAACTTAGTTAATTATTGATAAAAAAATACTGATCCCAGAGGACAAATCCACATAGGTTTACACTTTTGCTTCCATTTTCCGTTTCCTAGGCCCAATGCAGCAATGTGTCTGCAAGTGGAATGGTATACAATAAAAATCAAAGGAGACTTTATTAGATTACATCATTTTACATGTATTCTTTTCTCAAGACAAATGAAGATTGTCCTACTTGAAATCTTGGTTGAAATGTATGTGGAGCAGAAGTATGATTAAGGTATAATGATTATAATAAACTTAAACCATTGAATACTACTATTTTCTGAGCACAACTAATTAAACCTATATTTACTTTTTTAGGTGATATTCGGGTCAAGATGACCCTTTAAATTTTACTGGAGACTGAAATTCACCAAATCCTCAGTAACAAATTGAAACAAATCAAATTGCATATATTTGTTGAAGCATTTATTAAGTTTGTAAGGTGCTGTATGTGCGTAGTTATTGAGACCTTACATTTCTTTCAAAGTGAATGTAAAGAGAATATGTTAGCACTATTACTGGTAATAAAATTATTGTTTTTGGGTTGTTTTATTCCAATATAGGGACCAATTTGCAGTTCAAGATGAAATCAGTTGTAACTTGTATAAATGCATGATTCATTATTTTTCAGCGTCGAACTAAAAACAACTAGGATCTGACTACCTACGGAGGTCCTCGTCGGCAGTTGCACGGGGACTATCAATAAGGTCTTTTTAGAGGGTTGTTCTTTCACTAACATAGAGCGATTCATCATTAATCTATTTTTACCAATCAAATTATGTGAAAAGTGCTATCATTACATATAAAAATTTGAACTAATTATGAAGGTAATCAATTTCTGTCTCTAGATTAGCAATCGACAAATTGTTCATTTGTTGATTAACTGTTAATGAGTACAGATTTGTATAGTCTGATTATTCAGCCTAATGATTTCAGATGATGAATCAGCTTCTATGTTACTAATTTGGACTTCTATATTTGCTTCAGTCTGTCTCTTGAGGTGACTACATTAGATGAATTCTCTATTGGTTCTTAATTGTAATAAGGCATTGAATACATAAAAAAAAATTGCTGGTTCAACTTATCTACTGATGTCGAAGGAAATGTTTTGAGGTAGTGCTTGAGTGAAACATTATTGGGCTATATTTTGCAGGTTCTAAATTACAATACGAAATTGATTTAAAATCTTTGTCATTCAGTTTCCATGGTATAAATAAATTTATATTTTGTCCGGTGGTATATTCTCTATTGGTTTCTAGTTATAATGTGGTATAGGTGCATAATAAGTCTTGTTTATTGGATCATTAGTAGGTGATAACTGTTCTACTGGTTATCAGTCTTAACACTACTAAAATTGCATAAATGGTGTTAACGTCTATGGTATAACCGAAAAGTTGTGCTGGAATGCAGGGTCGGGGCGTTGGATGGTTATTTTTTTATTGGTTTTCGTTTTGGTTCGATATTTTTATTAAAGGCAATTTAGAGAGTTCTATGTTAACATCGGGTGGTGTTACTTCTGCTTTTCACTTTTAATACGATGCCAGTTACATACAAATAAATATATCTGATAAATTGTGTGCTGCAGCTGTGTCTGCTTCACATTTTATCGTTAAAGTTTGTCAATTGGCACTGTCTCTTTATTAATTGTGGATTAGTACTAGACGCATAAAAGCAATTCTTGTTCTACAACCGTAAATTTGTGTTATGCTTTTGGGAAGATTCTACGTCATATTATGTTAATGGAATTTGCTGTATTGGTTTTAAATTATATATAGTACTTAATACCTAAAAGTATTATTTTTCGATAAGTGTTAATATATGACTTCTGGTCTTTATCTGGTTTATTGATCGATCTCTAAGTTGATATAAGATTTAGGTTGAGCGTTTGGATCCTTGTTTATTGGTTGCTCTGGTAGTTTCATAGTTAAAAGGTCGCAAAAACTGTTTGTTTTTCATCGTTTAAGCTTGTAGTTTAAAGGTGGTTCTTGGTTGAAGATTGTTTGCCAGAGCTCTATTCGCCATGAACATGTTGAGAATAAGATGTAGAACTGGGATTAAATTACTTTTAATTTCTTTGCTGGATTAATGGCAGACTTTAATCTATGGCTAAAGTGTCATTCGTTAAAGTATTTAAATGTAAACATAGCATCCTTGTATGCTAGTACATAATTTTTCTCATGTGAGGTTCGAGGCCAGTGTAGTTAACAGTTGCGCCTGGTACCCGATCACTGACATACTCTTGCACCATTATTGAGGCCTTTAATCCGTCTGTATACTGTTAGTAGTATGCATATAGTGTCTAGTATAATTAGGGAATCAATATATATCCCGGTGGCAGGCCCCGTTATTGGTCTTCATCAATAGATTTTGGATCCAGGTTTTGTCTGTCTATATGAATCTGTATGTTTTACATTTAAGACAGTATATCGACGTAACAAGTCACAGTAGATTATACTGGGCTTCTCACTCTGGCAGTGAAATCTACTTGTTTTGTAATTCCAGTATAGCATCTAAGTTATTCAATTTAGATTTTACTGAGCTTCTCATTCTGCAACGGCTTTTCGAGAGTCCATGCCTGTGTACTCTTACGTGTTTGAGACAATCTCCTGCTAACTCTTTATGGGTTAGCTTGCCTCTGATGGCGGCTAATGTCTCCGCGCCACTTGCTTCTTCCTTTCTGATTTTAATTTCGTATCTATTATGAATCTGTTTCGGAGGTTGCCATTCTAGATTAGGTTTGGTGGATTTCGGTGCCTTTGACTGGGCTTTTTGTGGTTTCACAGTGTTTTATTTTCATTATTCTTTTTTTGTTGCCGCGACCTCATTGTACGTACAGATCATATTGTATGTATTTTCTGTCTGTACCTCCATGGTAGTCATCTCGATTCTTTTGCTGATGTCGGTCGGCGTGCTTACATCCATCATCACTGGCCTGGCAAGGGCTGCTGGAGAATACTCCCTGTCTTGCAACAGGGATTCTATTATTTTTATTCTCTTGTCTGTTTCGTGCTGTATTTGTGCCAATTTTCTGTTTATCATCTCCTCCACCATTGCTTCCGCATTCGTGTGCTCTCGGCTTGTGTGGTATTTGTTATCACGACTGCAGATTTGGCTTTCATCGTCTCTTCTGCTACTATATCTATTTTCATTAGAATATTTGCGAGGCGGGTTCTGTCTGTGGAGATGAACCAATATGTCCTATATTTTAGGCGATATCTGCTGACTGCGAGTCTGACTTACTCGGTCAGATCTTTCGTGACGTCATCGAATTCAGTTGCACTTAATCCGCACAGGTCTCGTCTGTAGAATTCGAAGTCAATGGTACTATGCGCCTCTACTGTTTTAGTATTCTCCATTATAGTATCTAGGACGCTGTTTCTAGACTCCACTGAGCTTCTTGCGCTCCCTCTCCTGCCCCCGTTCACTCTAGCAGGCGCAGCCACAGTGGTCCCCAACCCGCTCTCGCTACTAATGGATATGCTCCTTGATCTGAGCTGTCGAGTATTTGCGACCATATTGTCGATATTTATTTTGATTGACGATTTAAGGGATTTATCCATTATATATATTTTTATTTAATACTAATAATAAGTATTAGAAGTTGCCGATTGTTTGGCATTTAGTCGCTATGTCTATCTTTATCAATAGATATTGGATCCATGTTTTGTTTGTGATAACCCAACTTTTTCGTCGATGTGCCATTCTAGATTAGGTTTGGTGGATTTCGGTGCCTTTTTGTGGTTTGACAGTGTTTTATTTTCATTGCTCTTTTTTGTTGCCGCGACCTCGTTGTACGTACAGATCGTATTGAATGTATTTTCGATCTTTACCTCCACGGTAGTCATCTCGATTCTTCTGCAGATATCGGTTCGCGTGCTTACATCCTTCATCACTGGCCTGGCGAAGACTGCTGGAGAATACTCCCTGTCTTGCAACAGGGATTCTATTCTTTGTATTCTTTTGTTTGTTTCGTGCTGTATTTGTGCCAATTTTCTGTTTATTATCTCCTCCACCATTGCTTCCTCATTCGTGATGCTCTCGACTTGTGTGGTATTTGTCATCACGACTGCGGATTTGGCTTTCAGCGTCTCTTCTGCTACTATGTCTATTTTCTTTGAATATTCGCGACGCGGGTTATGTCTGTGGAGATGAACCGAAATGTAATATATTTTAGACAATATCTCCTGATTGCGAGTCTGACTTGCTCAGTCAGATCTTTCATGACGTCAACCAATTCAGTTGCACTCAATCAGCACAGTCCTCGTCTGTAGAATTCGAAGTCAATGGTACTATGTGCCTCTACTGTTTTAATATTCTCCGTTATAGTATCTAGAACGCTGTTTCTAGATTCCACAGAGCTTTTTGAGCTCCCTCAGCAGCCACAGTGGTCCCCAACCCGCTCTCGCTACTAATGTCGATATTTATTTTGGATGACGATTTAAGAGATTTATCTATTATAATTATTAGATGCCTATTAGACAATATACAGATATGGACAATTTTTTAATGGGAATTGTATCGAGATAATAATTAATTCAATATATTTGTGGGAATGACCTTACTAATTACTAATAAAGAGATTTAAAATAACTGGAATATATACTAAATATATTCAGAAGATCTGTTCTAAGGTTAAAGAAATACACCCTGAATATATTGTGTTTTATTGTGAATTCAAAATATATTATATTCCCGAATATTTCACGCTCAAAAAACAGCCGTTAGGAAGTCAGCGTTTATCGCCCCTATTGATGTAACGGTTTTTATGAGTTTTCACGATTACTTTGAAAACTACTCCTTATAAAGAACTAGGAATTTCACGAATTATTCTACCTATTCTGCCCGTTGCTATGTCAAGGGAATTTTAAATTTATTTTGAATTCAGACCAGTAATAACGGAAATTGAAACCCTACCTTGTCTCGATGATAAGGCACGCACCACTTTTCTTGGTTTTCACAAGATTTTCAAGGGAAATTTCACCAGCTGGACACTAGCGAATCGCAGGGAGCACTGATAACAGCACAATTAGTTTATTTTCGATGCGAAAACCGTGGAATTTCATGATTTCCTAGGATTTCGGGCGAAGTTTGAGGAGCCAACGCAGACACGTCCGCAACCGAAAAGTTGTGCTGGAATGCAGGGTCGGGGCGTTGGATGGTTATTTTTTTATTGGTTTTCGTTTTGGTTCGATATTTTTATTAAAGGTAATTTAGAGAGTTCTATGTTAACATCGGGTGGTATTATTCTGCTTTTCACTTTTAATACGATGCCAGTTGCATACAAATAAATATATCTGATAAATTGTGTGCTGCAGCTGTGTCTGCTTCACATTTTATCGTTAAAGTTTGTCAATTGGCACTGTCTCTTTATTAATTGTGGATTAGTACTAGACGCATAAAAACAATTCTTGTTCTACAACCGTAAATTTGTGTTATACTTTTGGGAAGATTCTACGTCATATTATGTTAATGGAATGTGCTGTATTGGTTTTAAATTATATATAGTACTTGATACCTAAAAGTATTATTTTTCGATAAGTGTTAATATATGATTTCTGGTCTCTATACGTTTATTGATCGATCTCTAAGTTGATATAAGATTTGGGTTGAGCGTTTGGATCCTTGTTTATTGGTTGCTCTGGTACTTTCATAGTTAAAAGTTCGCAAAAACTGTTTGTTTTTCATCGTTTAAGCTTGTAGTTTAAAGGCGGTTCTTGGTTGAAGATTGTCTGCCAGAGCTCTATTCGCCATGAACATGTTGAGAATAAGATGTAGAACTGGGATTAAATTACTTTTAATTTCTTTGCTGGATTAATGGCAGACTTTAATCTATGGCTAAAGTGTCATTCGTTAAAGTATTTAAATGTAAACATAGCATCCTTGTATGCTAGTACATAATTTTTCTCATGTGAGGTTCGAGGCCAGTGTAGTTAACAGTTGCGCCTGGTACCCGATCACTGACATACTCTTGCACCATTATTGAGGCCTTTAATCCGTCTGCATACTGTTAGTAGTATGCATATAGTGTCTAGTATAATTAGGGAATCAATATATATCCCGGTGGCAGGCCCCGTTATTGGTCTTCATCAATAGATTTTGGATCCAGGTTTTGTCTGTCTATATGAATCTGTATGTTTTACATTTAAGACAGTATATCGACGTAACAAGTCACAGTAGATTATACTGAGCTTCTCACTCTGGCAGTGAAATCTACTTGTTTTGTAATTCCAGTATAGCATCTAAGTTATTCAATTTAGATTTTACTGAGCTTCTCATTCTGCAACGGCTTTTCGAGAGTCCATGCCTGTGTACTCTTACGTGTTTGAGACAATCTCCTGCTAACTCTTTATGGGTTAGCTTGCCTCTGATGGCGGCTAATGTCTCCGCGCCACTTGCTTCTTCCTTTCTGATTTTAATTTCGTATCTATTATGAATCTGTTTCGGAGGTTGCCATTCTAGATTAGGTTTGGTGGATTTCGGTGCCTTTGACTGGGCTTTTTGTGGTTTCACAGTGTTTTATTTTCATTATTCTTTTTTTGTTGCCGCGACCTCATTGTACGTACAGATCATATTGTATGTATTTTCTGTCTGTACCTCCATGGTAGTCATCTCGATTCTTTTGCTGATGTCGGTCGGCGTGCTTACATCCATCATCACTGGCCTGGCAAGGGCTGCTGGAGAATACTCCCTGTCTTGCAACAGGGATTCTATTATTTTTATTCTCTTGTCTGTTTCGTGCTGTATTTGTGCCAATTTTCTGTTTATCATCTCCTCCACCATTGCTTCCGCATTCGTGTGCTCTCGGCTTGTGTGGTATTTGTTATCACGACTGCAGATTTGGCTTTCATCGTCTCTTCTGCTACTATATCTATTTTCATTAGAATATTTGCGAGGCGGGTTCTGTCTGTGGAGATGAACCAATATGTCCTATATTTTAGGCGATATCTGCTGACTGCGAGTCTGACTTACTCGGTCAGATCTTTCGTGACGTCATCGAATTCAGTTGCACTTAATCCGCACAGGTCTCGTCTGTAGAATTCGAAGTCAATGGTACTATGCGCCTCTACTGTTTTAGTATTCTCCATTATAGTATCTAGGACGCTGTTTCTAGACTCCACTGAGCTTCTTGCGCTCCCTCTCCTGCCCCCGTTCACTCTAGCAGGCGCAGCCACAGTGGTCCCCAACCCGCTCTCGCTACTAATGGATATGCTCCTTGATCTGAGCTGTCGAGTATTTGCGACCATATTGTCGATATTTATTTTGATTGACGATTTAAGGGATTTATCCATTATATATATTTTTATTTAATACTAATAATAAGTATTAGAAGTTGCCGATTGTTTGGCATTTAGTCGCTATGTCTATCTTTATCAATAGATATTGGATCCATGTTTTGTTTGTGATAACCCAACTTTTTCGTCGATGTGCCATTCTAGATTAGGTTTGGTGGATTTCGGTGCCTTTTTGTGGTTTGACAGTGTTTTATTTTCATTGCTCTTTTTTGTTGCCGCGACCTCGTTGTACGTACAGATCGTATTGAATGTATTTTCGATCTTTACCTCCACGGTAGTCATCTCGATTCTTCTGCAGATATCGGTTCGCGTGCTTACATCCTTCATCACTGGCCTGGCGAAGACTGCTGGAGAATACTCCCTGTCTTGCAACAGGGATTCTATTCTTTGTATTCTTTTGTTTGTTTCGTGCTGTATTTGTGCCAATTTTCTGTTTATTATCTCCTCCACCATTGCTTCCTCATTCGTGATGCTCTCGACTTGTGTGGTATTTGTCATCACGACTGCGGATTTGGCTTTCAGCGTCTCTTCTGCTACTATGTCTATTTTCTTTGAATATTCGCGACGCGGGTTATGTCTGTGGAGATGAACCGAAATGTAATATATTTTAGACAATATCTCCTGATTGCGAGTCTGACTTGCTCAGTCAGATCTTTCATGACGTCAACCAATTCAGTTGCACTCAATCAGCACAGTCCTCGTCTGTAGAATTCGAAGTCAATGGTACTATGTGCCTCTACTGTTTTAATATTCTCCGTTATAGTATCTAGAACGCTGTTTCTAGATTCCACAGAGCTTTTTGAGCTCCCTCAGCAGCCACAGTGGTCCCCAACCCGCTCTCGCTACTAATGTCGATATTTATTTTGGATGACGATTTAAGAGATTTATCTATTATAATTATTAGATGCCTATTAGACAATATACAGATATGGACAATTTTTTAATGGGAATTGTATCGAGATAATAATTAATTCAATATATTTGTGGGAATGACCTTACTAATTACTAATAAAGAGATTTAAAATAACTGGAATATATACTAAATATATTCAGAAGATCTGTTCTAAGGTTAAAGAAATACACCCTGAATATATTGTGTTTTATTGTGAATTCAAAATATATTATATTCCCGAATATTTCACGCTCAAAAAACAGCCGTTAGGAAGTCAGCGTTTATCGCCCCTATTGATGTAACGGTTTTTATGAGTTTTCACGATTACTTTGAAAACTACTCCTTATAAAGAACTAGGAATTTCACGAATTATTCTACCTATTCTGCCCGTTGCTATGTCAAGGGAATTTTAAATTTATTTTGAATTCAGACCAGTAATAACGGAAATTGAAACCCTACCTTGTCTCGATGATAAGGCACGCACCACTTTTCTTGGTTTTCACAAGATTTTCAAGGGAAATTTCACCAGCTGGACACTAGCGAATCGCAGGGAGCACTGATAACAGCACAATTAGTTTATTTTCGATGCGAAAACCGTGGAATTTCATGATTTCCTAGGATTTCGGGCGAAGTTTGAGGAGCCAACGCAGACACGTCCGCAACCGAAAAGTTGTGCTGGAATGCAGGGTCGGGGCGTTGGATGGTTATTTTTTTATTGGTTTTCGTTTTGGTTCGATATTTTTATTAAAGGTAATTTAGAGAGTTCTATGTTAACATCGGGTGGTATTATTCTGCTTTTCACTTTTAATACGATGCCAGTTGCATACAAATAAATATATCTGATAAATTGTGTGCTGCAGCTGTGTCTGCTTCACATTTTATCGTTAAAGTTTGTCAATTGGCACTGTCTCTTTATTAATTGTGGATTAGTACTAGACGCATAAAAACAATTCTTGTTCTACAACCGTAAATTTGTGTTATACTTTTGGGAAGATTCTACGTCATATTATGTTAATGGAATGTGCTGTATTGGTTTTAAATTATATATAGTACTTGATACCTAAAAGTATTATTTTTCGATAAGTGTTAATATATGATTTCTGGTCTCTATACGTTTATTGATCGATCTCTAAGTTGATATAAGATTTGGGTTGAGCGTTTGGATCCTTGTTTATTGGTTGGTTTGGTAGTTTCATAGTTAAAAGGTCGCAAAAACTGTTTGTTTTTCATCGTTTAAGCTTGTAGTTTAAAGGTGGTTCTTGGTTGAAGATTGTTTGCCAGAGCTCTATTCGCCATGAACATGTTGAGAATAAGATGTAGAACTGGGATTAAATTATTTTTAATTTTATTGCTGGATTAATGGCAGACTTTAATCTATGGCTAAAGTGTCATTCGTTAAAGTATTTAAATGTAAACATAGCATCCTTGTATGCTAGTACATAATTTTTCTCATGTGAGGTTCGAGGCCAGTGTAGTTAACAGTTGCGCCTGGTACCCGATCACTGACATACTCTTGCACCATTATTGAGGCCTTTAATCCGTCTGCATACTGTTAGTAGTATGCATATAGTGTCTAGTATAATTAGGGAATCAATATATATCCCGGTGGCAGGCCCCGTTATTGGTCTTCATCAATAGATTTTGGATCCAGGTTTTGTCTGTCTATATGAATCTGTATGTTTTACATTTAAGACAGTATATCGACGTAACAAGTCACAGTAGATTATACTGAGCTTCTCACTCTGGCAGTGAAATCTACTTGTTTTGTAATTCCAGTATAGCATCTAAGTTATTCAATTTAGATTTTACTGAGCTTCTCATTCTGCAACGACTTTTCGAGAGTCCATGTCTGTGTACTCTTACGTGTTTGAGACCATCTCCTGCTAACTCTTTATGGGTTAGCTTGCCTCTGATGGCGGCTAATGTCTCCGCGCCACTTGCTTCTTCCTTTCTGATTTTAATTTCGTATCTATTATGAATCTGTTTCGGAGGTTGCCATTCTAGATTAGGTTTGGTGGATTTCGGTGCCTTTGACTGGGCTTTTTGTGGTTTCACAGTGTTTTATTTTCATTATTCTTTTTTTGTTGCCGCGACCTCATTGTACGTACAGATCATATTGTATGTATTTTCTGTCTGTACCTCCATGGTAGTCATCTCGATTCTTTTGCTGATGTCGGTCGGCGTGCTTACATCCATCATCACTGGCCTGGCAAGGGCTGCTGGAGAATACTCCCTGTCTTGCAACAGGGATTCTATTATTTTTATTCTCTTGTCTGTTTCGTGCTGTATTTGTGCCAATTTTCTGTTTATCATCTCCTCCACCATTGCTTCCGCATTCGTGTGCTCTCGGCTTGTGTGGTATTTGTTATCACGACTGCAGATTTGGCTTTCATCGTCTCTTCTGCTACTATATCTATTTTCATTAGAATATTTGCGAGGCGGGTTCTGTCTGTGGAGATGAACCAATATGTCCTATATTTTAGGCGATATCTGCTGACTGCGAGTCTGACTTACTCGGTCAGATCTTTCGTGACGTCATCGAATTCAGTTGCACTTAATCCGCACAGGTCTCGTCTGTAGAATTCGAAGTCAATGGTACTATGCGCCTCTACTGTTTTAGTATTCTCCATTATAGTATCTAGGACGCTGTTTCTAGACTCCACTGAGCTTCTTGCGCTCCCTCTCCTGCCCCCGTTCACTCTAGCAGGCGCAGCCACAGTGGTCCCCAACCCGCTCTCGCTACTAATGGATATGCTCCTTGATCTGAGCTGTCGAGTATTTGCGACCATATTGTCGATATTTATTTTGATTGACGATTTAAGGGATTTATCCATTATATATATTTTTATTTAATACTAATAATAAGTATTAGAAGTTGCCGATTGTTTGGCATTTAGTCGCTATGTCTATCTTTATCAATAGATATTGGATCCATGTTTTGTTTGTGATAACCCAACTTTTTCGTCGATGTGCCATTCTAGATTAGGTTTGGTGGATTTCGGTGCCTTTTTGTGGTTTGACAGTGTTTTATTTTCATTGCTCTTTTTTGTTGCCGCGACCTCGTTGTACGTACAGATCGTATTGAATGTATTTTCGATCTTTACCTCCACGGTAGTCATCTCGATTCTTCTGCAGATATCGGTTCGCGTGCTTACATCCTTCATCACTGGCCTGGCGAAGACTGCTGGAGAATACTCCCTGTCTTGCAACAGGGATTCTATTCTTTGTATTCTTTTGTTTGTTTCGTGCTGTATTTGTGCCAATTTTCTGTTTATTATCTCCTCCACCATTGCTTCCTCATTCGTGATGCTCTCGACTTGTGTGGTATTTGTCATCACGACTGCGGATTTGGCTTTCAGCGTCTCTTCTGCTACTATGTCTATTTTCTTTGAATATTCGCGACGCGGGTTATGTCTGTGGAGATGAACCGAAATGTAATATATTTTAGACAATATCTCCTGATTGCGAGTCTGACTTGCTCAGTCAGATCTTTCATGACGTCAACCAATTCAGTTGCACTCAATCAGCACAGTCCTCGTCTGTAGAATTCGAAGTCAATGGTACTATGTGCCTCTACTGTTTTAATATTCTCCGTTATAGTATCTAGAACGCTGTTTCTAGATTCCACAGAGCTTTTTGAGCTCCCTCAGCAGCCACAGTGGTCCCCAACCCGCTCTCGCTACTAATGTCGATATTTATTTTGGATGACGATTTAAGAGATTTATCTATTATAATTATTAGATGCCTATTAGACAATATACAGATATGGACAATTTTTTAATGGGAATTGTATCGAGATAATAATTAATTCAATATATTTGTGGGAATGACCTTACTAATTACTAATAAAGAGATTTAAAATAACTGGAATATATACTAAATATATTCAGAAGATCTGTTCTAAGGTTAAAGAAATACACCCTGAATATATTGTGTTTTATTGTGAATTCAAAATATATTATATTCCCGAATATTTCACGCTCAAAAAACAGCCGTTAGGAAGTCAGCGTTTATCGCCCCTATTGATGTAACGGTTTTTATGAGTTTTCACGATTACTTTGAAAACTACTCCTTATAAAGAACTAGGAATTTCACGAATTATTCTACCTATTCTGCCCGTTGCTATGTCAAGGGAATTTTAAATTTATTTTGAATTCAGACCAGTAATAACGGAAATTGAAACCCTACCTTGTCTCGATGATAAGGCACGCACCACTTTTCTTGGTTTTCACAAGATTTTCAAGGGAAATTTCACCAGCTGGACACTAGCGAATCGCAGGGAGCACTGATAACAGCACAATTAGTTTATTTTCGATGCGAAAACCGTGGAATTTCATGATTTTCTAGGATTTCGGGCGAAGTTTGAGGAGCCAACGCAGACACGTCCGCAACCGAAAAGTTGTGCTGGAATGCAGGGTCGGGGCGTTGGATGGTTATTTTTTTATTGGTTTTCGTTTTGGTTCGATATTTTTATTAAAGGTAATTTAGAGAGTTCTATGTTAACATCGGGTGGTATTATTCTGCTTTTCACTTTTAATACGATGCCAGTTGCATACAAATAAATATATCTGATAAATTGTGTGCTGCAGCTGTGTCTGCTTCACATTTTATCGTTAAAGTTTGTCAATTGGCACTGTCTCTTTATTAATTGTGGATTAGTACTAGACGCATAAAAACAATTCTTGTTCTACAACCGTAAATTTGTGTTATACTTTTGGGAAGATTCTACGTCATATTATGTTAATGGAATGTGCTGTATTGGTTTTAAATTATATATAGTACTTGATACCTAAAAGTATTATTTTTCGATAAGTGTTAATATATGATTTCTGGTCTCTATACGTTTATTGATCGATCTCTAAGTTGATATAAGATTTGGGTTGAGCGTTTGGATCCTTGTTTATTGGTTGCTCTGGTACTTTCATAGTTAAAAGTTCGCAAAAACTGTTTGTTTTTCATCGTTTAAGCTTGTAGTTTAAAGGCGGTTCTTGGTTGAAGATTGTCTGCCAGAGCTCTATTCGCCATGAACATGTTGAGAATAAGATGTAGAACTGGGATTAAATTATTTTTAATTTTATTGCTGGATTAATGGCAGACTTTAATCTATGGCTAAAGTGTCATTCGTTAAAGTATTTAAATGTAAACATAGCATCCTTGTATGCTAGTACATAATTTTTCTCATGTGAGGTTCGAGGCCAGTGTAGTTAACAGTTGCGCCTGGTACCCGATCACTGACATACTCTTGCACCATTATTGAGGCCTTTAATCCGTCTGCATACTGTTAGTAGTATGCATATAGTGTCTAGTATAATTAGGGAATCAATTTATATCCCGGTGGCAGGCCCCGTTATTGGTCTTCATCAATAGATTTTGGATCCAGGTTTTGTCTGTCTATATGAATCTGTATGTTTTACATTTAAGACAGTATATCGACGTAACAAGTCACAGTAGATTATACTGAGCTTCTCACTCTGGCAGTGAAATCTACTTGTTTTGTAATTCCAGTATAGCATCTAAGTTATTCAATTTAGATTTTACTGAGCTTCTCATTCTGCAACGACTTTTCGAGAGTCCATGTCTGTGTACTCTTACGTGTTTGAGACCATCTCCTGCTAACTCTTTATGGGTTAGCTTGCCTCTGATGGCGGCTAATGTCTCCGCGCCACTTGCTTCTTCCTTTCTGATTTTAATTTCGTATCTATTATGAATCTGTTTCGGAGGTTGCCATTCTAGATTAGGTTTGGTGGATTTCGGTACCTTTGACTGGGCTTTTTGTGGTTTCACAGTGTTTTATTTTCATTGTTCTTTTTTGTTGCCGCGACCTCGTTGTACGTACAGATCGTATTGAATGTATTTTCGATCTCTACCTCCACGGTAGTCATCTCGATTCTTCTGCAGATATCGGTTCGCGTGCTTACATCCATCATCACTGGCCTGGCGAAGACTGCTGGAGAATACTCCCTGTCTTGCAACAGGGATTCTATTCTTTGTATTCTTTTGTTTGTTTCGTGCTGTATTTGTGCCAATTTTCTGTTTATTATCTCCTCCACCATTGCTTCCTCATTCGTGATGCTCTCGACTTGTGTGGTATTTGTCATCACGACTGCGGATTTGGCTTTCAGCGTCTCTTCTGCTACTATGTCTATTTTCTTTGAATATTCGCGACGCGGGTTATGTCTGTGGAGATGAACCGAAATGTCCTATATTTTAGACAGTATCTCCTGATTGCGAGTCTGACTTGCTCAGTCAGATCTTTCATGACGTCAACCAATTCAGTTGCACTCAATCAGCACAGTCCTCGTCTGTAGAATTCGAAGTCAATGGTACTATGTGCCTCTACTGTTTTAATATTCTCCGTTATAGTATCTAGAACGCTGTTTCTAGATTCCACAGAGCTTTTTGAGCTCCCTCAGCAGCCACAGTGGTCCCCAACCCGCTCTCGCTACTAATGTCGATATTTATTTTGGATGACGATTTAAGAGATTTATCTATTATAATTATTAGATGCCTATTAGACAATATACAGATATGGACAATTTTTTAATGGGAATTGTATCGAGATAATAATTAATTCAATATATTTGTGGGAATGACCTTACTAATTACTAATAAAGAGATTTAAAATAACTGGAATATATACTAAATATATTCAGAAGATCTGTTCTAAGGTTAAAGAAATACACCCTGAATATATTGTGTTTTATTGTGAATTCAAAATATATTATATTCCCGAATATTTCACGCTCAAAAAACAGCCGTTAGGAAGTCAGCGTTTATCGCCCCTATTGATGTAACGGTTTTTATGAGTTTTCACGATTACTTTGAAAACTACTCCTTATAAAGAACTAGGAATTTCACGAATTATTCTACCTATTCTGCCCGTTGCTATGTCAAGGGAATTTTAAATTTATTTTGAATTCAGACCAGTAATAACGGAAATTGAAACCCTACCTTGTCTCGATGATAAGGCACGCACCACTTTTCTTGGTTTTCACAAGATTTTCAAGGGAAATTTCACCAGCTGGACACTAGCGAATCGCAGGGAGCACTGATAACAGCACAATTAGTTTATTTTCGATGCGAAAACCGTGGAATTTCATGATTTTCTAGGATTTCGGGCGAAGTTTGAGGAGCCAACGCAGACACGTCCGCAACCGAAAAGTTGTGCTGGAATGCAGGGTCGGGGCGTTGGATGGTTATTTTTTTATTGGTTTTCGTTTTGGTTCGATATTTTTATTAAAGGTAATTTAGAGAGTTCTATGTTAACATCGGGTGGTATTATTCTGCTTTTCACTTTTAATACGATGCCAGTTGCATACAAATAAATATATCTGATAAATTGTGTGCTGCAGCTGTGTCTGCTTCACATTTTATCGTTAAAGTTTGTCAATTGGCACTGTCTCTTTATTAATTGTGGATTAGTACTAGACGCATAAAAACAATTCTTGTTCTACAACCGTAAATTTGTGTTATACTTTTGGGAAGATTCTACGTCATATTATGTTAATGGAATGTGCTGTATTGGTTTTAAATTATATATAGTACTTGATACCTAAAAGTATTATTTTTCGATAAGTGTTAATATATGACTTCTGGTCTTTATCTGGTTTATTGATCGATCTCTAAGTTGATATAAGATTTAGGTTGAGCGTTTGGATCCTTGTTTATTGGTTGCTCTGGTAGTTTCATAGTTAAAAGGTCGCAAAAACTGTTTGTTTTTCATCGTTTAAGCTTGTAGTTTAAAAGTGGTTCTTGGTTGAAGATTGTTTGCCAGAGCTCTGTTCGCCATGAACATGTTGAGAATAAGATGTAGAACTGGGATTAAATTATTTTTAATTTCTTTGCTGGATTAATGGCAGACTTTAATCTATGGCTAAAGTGTCATTCGTTAAAGTATTTAAATGTAAACATAGCATCCTTGTATGCTAGTACATAATTTTTCTCATGTGAGGTTCGAGGCCAGTGTAGTTAACAGTTGCGCCTGGTACCCGATCACTGACATACTCTTGCACTATTATTGAGGCCTTTAATCCGTCTGTATACTGTTAGTAGTATGCATATAGTGTCTAGTATAATTAGAGAATCAATATATATCCCGGTGGCAGGCCCCGTTATTGGTCTTCATCAATAGATTTTGGATCCAGGTTTTGTCTGTCTATATGAATCTGTATGTTTTACATTTAAGACAGTATATCGACGTAACAAGTCACAGTAGATTATACTGAGCTTCTCACTCTGGCAGTGAAATCTACTTGTTTTGTAATTCCAGTATAGCATCTAAGTTATTCAATTTAGATTTTACTGAGCTTCTCATTCTGCAACGACTTTTCGAGAGTCCATGTCTGTGTACTCTTACGTGTTTGAAACCATCTCCTGCTAACTCTTTATGGGTTAGCTTGCCTCTGATGGCGGCTAATGTCTCCGCGCCATTTGCTTCTTCCTTTCTGATTTTAATTTCGTATCTATTATGAATCTGTTTCGGAGGTTGCCTTTCTAGATTAGGTTTGGTGGATTTCGGTACCTTTGACTGGGCTTTTTGTGGTTTCACGTGGCAATTTTCTGTTTATCATCTCCTTCACCATTGCTTCCGCATTCGTGATGCTCTCGACTTTTGTGGTATTTGTCATCACGACTGCGCATTTGGCTTTCAGGGTCTCTTCTGCTACTATGTCTATTTTAATTAGAGTATTCGCGACGCGGGTTCTGTCTGTGGAGATGAACCAATATGTCCTATATTTTAGGCAATATCTCCTGATTGCGAGTCTGACTTGCTCAGTCAGATCTTTCATGATGTCAACCAATTCAGTTGCAGTCAATCAGCACAGTCCTCGTCTGTAGAATTCGAAGTCAATGGTACTATCTGCCTCTACTGTTTTTAATATTCTCCGTAATAGTATCTAGAACGCTGTTTCTAGATTCCACGGAGCTTCTTGAGCTCCCTCTCCTGCTCCTCTCCCCGTTGACTCTAGCAGGCGCAGCCACAGTGGTCCTCAACCCGCTCTTGCTACTAATGTCAATATACATATTGTCGATATTTATTTTGGATCACGATTTAAGAGATTTATCCATTATATATATATATATATATATATATATATATATATATATATATATATATATATATATATATATATTCTTATATATATTATATATATTATATATACATATATATATATATATATATATGTCTTCCTCATGCCTTTTATGACTTCAATAGTTCTATCTGGGAAGAAGGGGGCCAGGGCTTGATTAATCGCCAATATTTTACTTTCACTCTCAAGTGTAAGTGCGGCCACGCGACGAGCTAGGAGGCGTTTTCCCTCCTCAGTCCATCTGGACTTTTTGGCTTTAGGACATGATCCTTTTAGGAGGCGGCTATCGCTCCAGTCTTTGTGGGCGTGATTTAAGTGCACCCCTCTCCCTGACTTGGTTCTGAACACCCTGTTACAGTCTGGGTGTTCACATTTGAAACCCTGACTGGGACCGGCTTCAACCGAGGCACGTTTTTTCGAGTTCGAGTTTTCGAGTCACCATAGCCCTTTCTGTTCATCCTCTCAGTTTCAGCACGTATGCGCTGGGTTAGTGGTATTTTTCTCTGGATGGAGTTCGAGCTTTTTGAGAAACCCTGATAGCCTGTGGCTCAATCAGAGCTCTCGCCCAATCCTGATGTTGAGAACCTTGTCAAATCCTTTCGTTTCGGTTTTACCGAACTAGTTAGAAGTTACGGAACTCTCACCTCCAGAGTACCACCCCACGAACGTGCCGACCCATAGAGGATCATCCGACTCTCCCCACGAGGAGGTAGGGATGGTTAGAGCGGCGAGCTGAAGGGCCTAACTAGAGGTCTGTATTACGCTCTGATGCCCCTCCTTAAGAGAGTCATAGTTACTCCCGCCGTTTACCCGCGCTTGCTTGAAATTCTTCACTTTGATATTCACAGCACTGGGCACGTACAGATATTGGTACGTATTGGATGTATTTTCTGTCTATACCTCCATGGTAGTCATCTCGATTCTTCTGCTGATGTCGATCCGCGTGCTTACATCCATCATCACTGGCCTGGCGGGGACTGCTGGAGAATACTCCCTGTCTTGCAACAGGGATTCTATTCTTTGTATTCTCTTGTCTGTTTCGTGCTGTATTTGTGGCAATTTTCTGTTTATCATCTCCTTCACCATTGCTTCCGCATTCGTGGTGCTCTAGACTTTTGTGGTATTTGTCATCACGATTGCGGATTTGGCTTTCAGGGCCTTCAGAAAAGATCTGTGACTATATTCATTTTCATTAGGATATTCGCGACGCGGGTTCTGTCTGTGGAGGTAAACCGATATGTCTTGTATTTTAGGCAATATCTGCTGGTTGCGAGCCTAACTTGCTCTTTCAGATCTTTCATGACGTCAGCCAGTTCAGTTGCACTCAATCCGCGCAGTCCTCGTCTGTAAAATTCGAAGTCAATGGTACTGTCTGTCTCTACTATCTTAGTATTCTCCATTATAGTGTCTAGAACGCTGTTTCCACTGAGCTTCTTACGCTCCCTCTCCTGCTCCTGCCCCCGTTCCCTCTAGCAGGCGCAGCCAGTGGTCCCCAACCCGCTCTCGCTACTAACGGATATGCTCCTTGATCTGAGCTGTCGGGTAGTCGGGACCATATTGTTGACGATTTTGAGAGATTATCCATTATATAAAAATTTACTCAATACTAATAATAAAGGTTAATAATAGTAATAAATAATAAAGGTTAGTAATATGTATCGAGATAATAATTAATTCAAGATATTCGTGGAAATTACTCTAACAATTACTAATAAAGAGATTTGAAATACCTAAAATTCCCTAAGAAATAATATAACTGTATCAAAAGATCTGTTCCAAAACCCTAATATATCTAATATTTCTTGGTATATTCAATGTACGATGTGTGTACGATAAATATCTATTCTATAATAAAGAAATACACCCTAAATATATTGTGTTTTATTGTGAATTCAAAATAAATTCCCGGGAATTGCGCGCCCAAATAAAAACAGCCGTTAGAAAGGAGCGTTAGAAAATCAACGATTATTGATGTAACGGTTTTTATTCATCGCTGACCGTCTCTCCGAACACGTCTTCATTCTGTGAAAGTCAAACGTCGGCTTATTTACGAATGTGAGAAGATTTTTTCACATCCCCTGTTGACGCTATTTTCTGGCTTGAGTAAGCGCCAATGTTATTTTGTTTACGTTATTTTATTTTCATAATTATGATTAATTGCTAATAAATAATCAACTGCCGTTGTGAAGACTGATCTAAAACATAAGTTGTTTAATAATATTCGTTTGTACTGCCTTGTTCGTCTCATAAATTTTATTTTGTGTCGGTTTGCACAATGAATACTACTTGTGAACAATCACTATAATTCACTGTAAGCGCGTTGTTCTTTATCCTAATTCTGATTTGTTAGAACCCATTTGGTGAAGGTAACGAACAGTTAAAACGCCGGATTCAACAGAGTTTTCCAGTATTTATTTTTTATAAACAACTCGGTTAAAGGTATATCGCGGAGTGAAGCAAGATGGTGGGATCTTCATGCGGCCCGGATGGCTTTTATAGGAATGCTCTTTAGCCCGGACGCGCTGTAGCACTCATACAATTTTATGTCTCTGCGTAGTTACTTAATATCTATTATATGCAACCATATACACATGATGCCGTCACCAAGGAGGCGCCGCCACCGAATTATTTATATGTACAAAATAATATATATCCCAGGGGTCAACATCACAGTACCGTTCTTTTGCCTTCCTGAAAAGACCTTCGCCCATCCAATTATATTGATGTTTGGTTTGACTCGATGCGACGAAATCAACCATTTCCTTAAGGAGCTACTTAGCTCCCAGTCTACCGAACGTATCGTGTCTATCGTTTCTGGTCCCGAGGTCACTAAATGGTAGAAAGAAGGGTTTGGGACGTTTCTCAGGATCTACTGCCGTTGTTTCGGTTTTAAAGCTGCGGATGATACTTTTTACGGCTTCTCTTTAACTTTGGAGCAGACGCTGATGTTCAGTCGTCCCTCTGCTTTAAGTGATATCCCAAGATACCTATATGGATCTGTCCTCTTGAGAGTTGGTACGGGAGCTGGATGAAGGAGTGCGAAGGTACAGTGTTGATCGACAGCGACTTCCGTTTGGTGTCCCATTGCTTTTACCGCTAAGGGCTGAAATATCAGAGCGTTTACTGAGAGTCCTATATTTCGAGGTTATTCTCCAGTCGTATCAAGTTGCGATTGCAACCCTACCGGAAAGGAGGCCACTCGCCGATCAAGTCATCGATGTAAGCTAGAACAGTCAGGGGCAAGTCGTTAACCTTGACCCCCATCTCTTTAGGCGCTCGCCGAAATACGCCATCAATTACAAAACTAAACAGCATATGGGACATAGGGTCCTTCTGGCTCACGTCGCAAGTGATGGTGGTACTTTTGGCATATTCTGATATTATGTACTTGACCATAAGTGGTGGTAGCCCTTTCAGCACCAAGAATGCACTTAGAGAGCGGTTTAGTTATTTTCTCTATGTAACTTGTCTTACTAAGTAATTCATTTTCAGAATTCCTCTTCTATACGGAATTTCCCTATATTACCTTGTTTTCCTTTCATACACTCGTGACTGAGGAGAATGGTTCAAGAAACCTCTTTCCACATCCCGATGCGTTCAAACTTTTGGGGAGGGAAAAATTCTTCCAGCTAAAGCTTCTCACGTGGTTGAGTTTTGGCAATGGTTTGAGCAATTTGAGTTTTATGACTGTGGCCCCAGTAAGGGGTTTTCAACCAGGACTAATGTGTTACATCGACCGTTTGCCACTGGTTCCTGCACCGCCAATATCCGAAGCACTCAACAACGAGCCAATGTGACATGCCTTACCTTGACCTGGTCTCACCAAATATTCGATACAATACGATATTGTTTATTACCTAAAATCATAATTATTTTCCCATGTCACAAATATTATAAACAGATACAAATGAACGTTACATTTATTAAAACTTTATTAATAATTCAAATATAATTACGTCGCAACATATTAAATTCACCATATATCATTTATCAGTATAATGGTTCACCAGAGCGAGTCTTTGAGTAGCAATTTGAATTTTATCGAGAGTGAATTCAATAGTTCGAGAACTTTCTAGGAAGTGGGTCATTTTTTATTAACTAGAAAATTATGTTCTTATTATTCGGTCATTGGTTTTTTTTAATTTTCCTGAGCAGGTCGGCCCTTTGTGCTAGACGTTTGCACCTTAACATCACTAATCCACCCATTAATTGTCCCTATATGCGTGTCCCTATGATTTAATTTGCCTCATATGACAGCTAATATGTTATGTGTTAGGTAGGCTCTTCTTAACTGACAATGTGCTTCTTGTTTATATTATTTAAAAAATAGTAACTTCGTTATTTGATATTTAATTTGATAGGGACAACGTTTTTGAGGGAGTGAGAAGAGGAAACATGATTACTGATTTTCATCTGCAATGTTCTCTCTTGAGAAAATTGCATATACATTTATAAATGTAACTTTTCAAAAACCATGCATGTGATTTGAACAGGATGACTGCCGAAGTCAAAGTTCCGGATCCACTTAGGGATCTGATGTGAATCTTTCAGGTATAAAAGCATATTGGTAGATAGATATATAGGATTTTTGATATTGAGATTCAAATTAGTCTCCAACAATGGTTCGTTTAATGATTTTTGAAAGATGATCAGTGGTTGAAATAGATCTATAGTTTAACGGTACGGGGTTTGTTGGTTTTTGGATGAGGATAAGGATGTTTGCTTTCCGTCTAGATGGGATTGAGTTTGTGGTTTAAATATTATTATAAATTGCGTATATGTAATAGGGTACATTGTGGAAGGTTTGTGAATAAAGTAATCGGAAGGCTATCATGGCCAAGGACTTGGGTACTTTTTTAGGAGTTTAAAGAGTTTAGTTGTTGTCAAAGTTTGAGCCGTCGTAGACATTTCGAGCATTGAAATTACCAGCCAGGATGTAGTGAGTCTGTTAATGGAGACATTCTTGGGGGTTTATCATAAGATTGATGTAGCATTAGAAGTCCATCATAAAATTTCTCAATGAGTGGTTTTGTTAATGAGGGTATCCTTTATATTATATTTTCGCTTAGTGTTGACACACTGGCCGAATGATCAGAATTGTGGTCAAAGTTCTCTATTTCAACTAACAATTCTTCCGAAGAGTCATATTAATGATGACCAGTGCAAGATGTGGTCGTATTTAAAGGATAAAGGTAGCGCATTCTAATTGCATTATTATATGTACAAATTCTTTGTCGGTGTCCTTTATATATTATAACCCTTTGTTCTTCCGTGACATTGTAGTTCTGATCTCGTAGAACCTTCGATACATAGTGTGCCACACTATCGTGCCTTCTAATTCTCGCGTCATATGTTCGATGACACTGCTGCATAATATGGTTTTGTGTTTCAACAGTGCCACATCCGGTTCGGCAGAAACGGTATTCTGTTCTGTCTCTGGCAGTTTTCGCCTTGGAAAGAAAAGCGTTAATACGTAAATTTACAGAGTTCACGTAATCCATCCCCAACAAGAACCCCGTGTCATCACCCATCCAGTCATGTTGATGTTTACTCTGACTAGATAAAGCGAGAGCTTTGGCGTCGCAAGAATCGGTTAGCTTATTAGTGCACATTTTTCTTACACCCTCCTTGTCAAGCAATTTGCCGTCCTCCTTTAGTCGTTCTTCACAGTATTTAATCTCTTTTGTCAGAATTCCCACTGTTACCTCACCGTAGATGAGAGGGGAGGATTTTAAGCGTTTTAATTTTCCAACTCTCAGCAGTGGAATTTGGTACTTAAGTGGAAATTCCCAGGCCACTATCGGAGATTTCAGTGTGGAAGTATGCTAATGCCTGGTATGGCCCTAATGGGCAGTCCTTCGGCAGGCGTAGCCAAGTTCTAACAGGGCTACGTATGTAGTTTATGGTTTTGATGTAATTAGATGATAGAATGGTGATATAGGGACATTTTTCAGGATCCAGTGCCGTTTCGTTGTAGTGGCTTCAAAGGTACGGCTGTTAATTTCCCCAGCTTCTCTCGGACTATTGATCGGACGTTGTTGTTCACGCCTCCTGCAGCGTTAACTGGTATACCTAGATATCTAAATTCGTCCGACCTTTTGAGAGCTGACCTATTTAGATCGGCGGGATTTGTGGGATCTTCTTTTTTGTCTAAGAAAATTGTTCTCGATCTTAAGAGAAAATCAGGCAGACTACCGCACACCGTAAAAATGTTAAAGAAACGGTGGAGCACTGACACCGGAATTTGTTTAAGTTCTCTGACGGTGATACCGTCAGGTCCCGCGGCGGACTTATAAGGTGTAAAAGTCCGCCTCAATTCTATATCCAAAATCGGATCCCACAAATCATACCTCGTATTATTTTCACATTCATGGTCCTGGACGATGGCCTTGCATCGGTTTCTCTCGTAAGAAGGGCTCGCCAACAGGGCTCCAGGATGTTAATAGGTATTAGTTTTTCGGATTTCTCGCATTGGCCAAAATCTATTGCTTTCCATGTCCGAGTCTGATCTTTGTCACCTAGATGTATGTGAGCATACTTGCTACCTCTCACATTCTTTCTCGAGAGTTTCGTACTTTTACATTCATTTTGGATAGTGTGTGATATCTTGGTGGTAGAATATCTCGAACGTAAATAACTATCATCTCACTCAAAGCTTGTTTATCTAGTGCATGATGTTGTTGCACATTTCATTCAAAGGTTTTACGTTTATTCCGACGATGTCTCTGTCGGGTAGCGAGTGGATATAAGTACGAATGTTGAGTTCAGAACTCCTCCGCCCATTCTATTACTAGATCGGATTGGGAGGTCTTAAAGGGATCTTTCTGGGAAGAAGGGCGCCAGGTTCATTGTTAATATTTTACGTAAGCGTGGCTTCACGTTTTTCCTCTGCAGTCCATCTGGACTTTCTGGATTTTAGGACATGAATCCGCAAGGACGCGGCTGTCCTTCCAGTCTTTATAAGCGCGATTTTGGTGCACTGCTCTCCCTGATTTTGTTTTGAACACTCCGTTGCATTCTGGGTGTTCACATCTGTAACCCTAACTAGGATCGGTCTCGACGTGTCCATCACGCCTCCAATTCGCCTTGCAGAGACAGCGGATTATATGGAATGAGTATTATTATGATAGAATGATAGTATTATGGGTGCTTGTACGGTCTGTTTAGAGGTGAACTGCACATGTACAGATTTAGTTTTATCACTTCTTATTTTCCGAGCTCGTGTCCAATTATTTATATTGTCACTTACGTATTATAATTTTCGTGAGGTTTTGTCACTATTGTCTCGGACAGCTATAATCGCAGTATCATCAGCAAGTGTAGCCATCGTAATATTCTCCATTTGTGGTATATTACAAGTGTAGAGTAGATAAAACATTGGTCCCTCTACACCTCCTTGTGGTACACCTGCTTTAGCTTGGTTTATTGTAAAGTAAACTTATTCTTGTTTGACTCTAAGCATTCTGGTTGTAATGCATGATTTTAATAGTTCGGTGTGTTGTTTTGGTAGCATTTTCTGTAGTTTATGAACAAGGCCTTAATGCAAACCTATTCGTAGGCTTTTTCAGTAACATCTGTTATTCTATGGATGTGATCAATTGTTGAGTGCTTGTTAATAAACCCAAACTGGTGTGTTGATATTAGTTTTTTTCTCTCTATGATCGGTTTTATTCTTTTCAACAGGAGCTTTTCAAAAACCTTAGATATTACTGGCAGCAGTGATATAGGTTTATAGGCTTTTATTTCGTTTGATGTCATCCCAGGTTTTGGGATCATTATAATTTCCGCCATCCAAATGCCTGGGACACGTTTTAATCTAAATGCTGTATTGATCAAGTTGGTGAGTTTTATAACTTCCTTTCTTGATAGCTTTTGCAGTAATTATGTTATTAACTATCGTAGTCTGGTGATTTCCTGGGGTTAATGTCAGTTTTAATAACCTTGGTTAGCTCTTTCGGCGTGACAATCATCGAATTTTCAGATTCTATGTCCGGCAAATTATATTCAATATTAGTTTCGTTTAGTTTGAAAGTTTCTTCTAGATATTCAGCAAATGCTTCTGCTTTTTGATGACCCACATATGTCTCTTTATAGGTGAACTGTGTAGACATGACCCCGTTTTTTGTGGCTTTCCAGAGTGAATAATCAGTTTCTTTATCATCTGTTAAATTTCTCAGATAGTCATTTATTGTTTTGTTTTTAATTTCCAGTATTTTCCTTTTCAGTCTTTGGGTGATATTGTTTAAACTATTTTTATTTTGAGGTGTTCTGCTTTGTTGCCATTTTTTTCGTAATTTTTGTTTTTCATCTACAATTTCCTTCACTTCTTTGGATAATTAATTACTTTAATTGTACTCTTAATTACTGGAGTATTATTCCAAGCAGCTTGTTGAATGTGTACTACGAATTTTTCTGCTTCAAAATTTAATTGTTCAGATGTCTTGAGGGGTACATTTAGTTGAGTTTGTTTATTCATTTCTTCAGCAAATCCCTCCCAGTCTGGTATCTTGTTTGTGAACGTTGATTTTCTTTCTTTTCTTATTATATTTTCGCTCGAATCACTGGCGTATGATCTGAACTTAGCTCAAAATATTCTTCGAATTTTATATAATTGGATATTATGTTTCCTACTATGAAGAAATCTAACTGGGGTCTGGAGATTTCTGTTAATCAGTCGGCCAATAAGTTGGTTTTCATCTTAGTTCAGCAGCTGCTTTATGCAGTTCACTGCCTTTAGTTGTTGTCATTCTGCATCCCCATCTTGCATTTTTTGCATTGAAATCACCTTCAATTATACATTTTTCTCCCAGGGTGCTTAGGACATTGAAATAATTTTCCTTTTTTTATTGTATCTTATATATATCGGATATTTTAACCCTGTATCTGCTTGATTTAACAGTTACTGCTGTCACCTGATTTTCTACGGTACTTAGCCCAGGTTTTTGATGGTGGGAAACGTTATTTTTTATTATAATTGCATTTCCTCATCTTGCGGTGTTAGCCGGATGTATGGTATGATAAAATGTATATCTTATACAGTTTCTAGCTTCTTTCGTTATCTGCGTCCAGGTTCTTTGGCAGAATTGGTGGAATTGACCGTGATTTATTTGGAGATGATTGTACGCCTGATATTCATATCTGCTGTTTGGGTAATTTCCTTTATATATATCGTGATTGTTGGTGGAGTTTGTTCTTATTTGTTTATAAGTAGTTTTTTAGGCGTGACTTTTATGTGTACTCTAGCATCTCACAGTAGAACCTGGTAAAGATAAAACGAGCTTGATACATTTATAAAGCACAAAAAGTGAGTAAATTAATATATAAAATACGTTAATTATTCAATTTTTGTTGAACTACCAAAGATATTTTCTGTAAATTAGAATTATTTTCTAGTGGTGCAAGGGGGTACAGCTTGTATGTCTGATATAAATATCGGCTATTTGGGTAATTTCCTTTATATATATCGTGATCGATGGGGGAGTTTGTTCTTATTAATTTATAAGTAGTTTTTTAGACGTTACTTTTATGTGTACTCTAGAATCTCACAGTAGAAACTGGTAAAGATAAAACGAGCTAGTAGTAGTATTTTAGACATGGCTTGTATGTGTACTCTAGCATCTTGCAGTAGAAACTTATATGGATAAAAAGAAGGACTTGAATAATTGATAAAGGACGAAAAGTGAGTAAATTATTATATAAAATACGTTAATTATTCAATTTTTGTTGAACTACCAAGGATATTTTCTATAAATTATAGTTATTTTGAAGTGGGTCAAGGGGGTGCAGTTTAGATATCTGATATAAATATGGGTTAAAAGCTTCATTTTCTTATACGTTCCTTAGATGTCGTGCGGCTTTAATTTTATCTAGTAATAAGTTGTTTTCAAGAGGTGGTTCGTATGTAATATGTTGTTTAAACGTTGATAGTTAGGTAATAATAGTAGAAATGATTGGGTAACATATACAAAGTTAGTAACGCGTATATTACGTTTTATTATAATTGACCTTTACATCTAATGAAAAAAATTAATTTTGGGTATTGATATGTCCTTATTAAGCCTCGAAAGGGATGAATGCCTAGTCCTTGATATGTTCGCTCTCTCGATCTTTCCGTGTGCCTCAAACTATTAATACTGTATATCTTCGGTGTTTTTTTGGGTAAGATTGCAGATCTAAGACACTCTAATTTTAGACATGGTTTGTCCAGCCGGCTTTTCTTGGTTTTCGACCCAATATATAATGATATCAATGATATGTATTATTCCTAAACTTCGTTTCAGTAGATATCATATTTGTGCGGTTCTTGCTCCAGAAAACAACTCCTAATCTTCTTTTTGTCATCATGGTCGCAGTATTAACTTGCGTTTATTTTGTGATCTTATTAAAGATGAAGATAAAAATAGAATACGCTTAACCGTATGTTAATACTTACTGATCTGATGTTTAAAAGTTAATAATACCTACGTTTCACGTCTTTCTAAGGCGGTGATAGTGTGTTCACCCACATTTTAGCATTTACTCTAGTGTCTTACAGAAGAAGCTGGTATAAATAAAATGGAATTGCTTGATAAATTGATAAATCTGAAAATGTGAGTTTAATTTGTATATAAAATATGTTTAATTATTCATTGAACTATCAAGAATAATTTCTCGAAATTACAATTATTTTCATGGAACGTAAGGTGGTGGAGCTTAGAGGTCTGATACAAGTTTCTGTTAATAGCTTGATTTTGTTTATATGTTATTTAGTTGCCGTGGGGCTCTGTTTTTAATTTGTTATAAGTTGCTTCTCTCTCTTATAAGTAGACATATTAGGGTAACATATTAAATGATATAGTCTGTCATATATTAAGTTTTATTATATTTTACCTTTAATAAATAAATTAATTTTTGGTTTGGACACATTCTCATTCATCCTCGAAAGGGATGAATGCCTAGTCCTTAATATTTTTGCTCTCTCCTTCTATCCGTGTGTCTCAAACTAATCATACGGTATCGCTTCGTTGATTGCTTGAGTAAGATTACAGATCTAAGACACTGTAATTTTAGACATGGTTTGTCCAGCCGGCTTTTCTTGGTTTTCGACCCAATATATAATTATATCAATGACATGTATTATTCCTAAACTTCGTTTCAGTAGGTAGCAGATTTGTGCGGTTCTTGCATCAGAAAACTTGCATCTCCTAACCTTCTTTTTGTCATCATGGTCGCAGTATTAATAATTACTGATCTGACCTACGTTTCCCGTCTTCCTAAGGTGGTGATAGTGTATTCACTCATTTTTTAGTATTTACTCTAGTGTCTTACAGAAGAAGTTGGTATAGATAAAAAGAAATTGCTTGATAAATTTATAAATCTGAAAATGTAAGTTTAATTTATATATAAAATATGTTTAATTATTCATTGAACTATCAAGAATAATTTCTCGAAATTACAATTATTTTCATGGAACGTAAGGTGGTGGAGCTTAGAGGTCTGATACAAGTTTCTGTTAATAGCTTGATTTTGTTTATATGTTATTTAGTTGCCGTGGGGCTCTGTTTTTAATTTGTTATAAGTTGCTTCTCTCTCTTATAAGTAGACATGTTAGGGTAACATATTAAATGATATAGTCTGTCATATATTAAGTTTTATTATATTTTACCTTTAATAAATAAATTAATTTTTGGTTTGGACACATTCTCATTCATCCTCGAAAGGTATGAATGCCTAGTCCTTAATATTTTTGCTCTCTCCATCTATCCGTGTGTCTCAAACTAATCATACGGTATCGCTTCGTTAATTGCTTGAGTAAGATTACAGATCTAAGACACTGTAATTTTAGACATGGTTTGTTCAGCCGGTTTTTCTTGAGATTCGGCCCAATATACAATGATCGCGGCCTCACATATTTAGTCCTCCTGTTCCTAAAGTTCCTTTCGCTAGAGAGCAGGTTTGTGCCATTCTTGCTTCAGAAATCAAAATCCTCTATTCTTCTCTTTGTTATCGTGCTCTCAGTATTAACTTGTATTTATATTGGCATCTTATTAAAGATGAAGATGAGAAAACGAAAGTTATTATCCGTTTGTTAATTCTTACTGAATTGATGTTTTTTAACTGTTAATAATGCGTACGTTTCCCACCTTTCGAAGGTGATGGTTGTGTTATCATCCACTTCTTAGCATTTACTCTAGCAGCTTACGGAAGAATCTGGTAAAGATAAAATAAAATGGCTTGATATATTTAGGAAGCGCAACATGTCAGTGAATTTATAAATAAAATGTGTTAATTATTCATTATTTATTGAACTACAAAAGATATTTTCCCTAAATTGGAATTATTTTCATGTGGCGCAAGGAGGTGGAACCCATGTTGAGTGTCTGGAATAATGTGGTTTCGCTCAGTAAATCGGTTAAGGGCGTGTAGAACCGCTCTTTCTGCAATCTTGGAGATTGAAATAAACAGGCTGCAGCTCTGTAGTCTGAAGGCGAATTGTTTGCTCCTTTTTTCGGGATCACGGTTATGTGACCGTGCTTCCAGATATTGAGGAAGTGTCGCAGTCGCATGATGGAATTGATCATATTCGATAATACCGCGAGCTGTTTGTGTGAGAGTTTTTTTAATTGGGAGACCAAGATTTCATCGATTCCCGGTGCCTTCTTTGTATTGAGATTGCAGATAATCTTCTTCAGAATTTTTGGAGAGACTAAGTGATTTTTGAGGAAATTTTGTGGTGCAAAAATTTAAGATTGTTGGGCTATTTGGGTTATTTCCTTTATATATATCGTAATCGTTTCGGGAGTTTGTTCTTATTTGTTTATAAGTAGTTTTTTAGGCGTGACTTTTATGTGTGCTTTAACATCTCACAGTAGAAAATGATAAAGATAAAACGAGCTTGATAAATTTATAAAGCACAAAAAGTGAGTAAATTGATATATATAAAATACGTTAATTATTCAATTTTTGTTGAACTTCCAAAGATATTTTCTCTAAATTAGAATAATTTTCAAGTGGTGCAAGGGGATGGAGCTTGTACGCCTGATATAAATATCGGCTATTTGGGTGATTTCCTTTATATATATCGTGATCGTTTCGGGAGTTTGTTCTTATTTGTTTATAAGTAGTTTTTTAGGCGTGACTTTTATGTGTGCTTTAACATCTCACAGTAGAAAATGATAAAGATAAAACGAGCTTGATAAATTTATAAAGCACAAAAAGTGAGTAAATTGATATATATAAAATACGTTAATTATTCAATTTTTGTTGAACTTCCAAAGATATTTTCTCTAAATTAGAATAATTTTCAAGTGGTGCAAGGGGATGGAGCTTGTACGCCTGATATAAATATCGGCTATTTGGGTGATTTCCTTTATATATATCGTGATCGTTGGGGGAGTTTGTTCTTATTAATTTATAAGTGGTTTTTTAGACGTGACTTTTATGTGTGCTTTAACATCTCACAGTAGAAACTGATAAAGATAAAACGAGCTTGATAAATTTATAAAGCACAAAAAGTGAGTAAATTGATATATATAAAATACGTTAATTATTCAATTTTTGTTGAACTTCCAAAGATATTTTCTCTAAATTAGAATAATTTTCAAGTGGTGCAAGGGGATGGAGCTTGTACGCCTGATATAAATATCGGCTATTTGGGTGATTTCCTTTATATATATCGTGATCGTTGGGGGAGTTTGTTCTTATTAATTTATAAGTGGTTTTTTAGACGTGACTTTTATGTGTGCTTTAACATCTCACAGTAGAAACTGATAAAGATAAAACGAGCTTGATAAATTTATAAAGCACAAAAAGTGAGTAAATTGATATATATAAAATACGTTAATTATTCAATTTTTGTTGAACTTCCAAAGATATTTTCTCTAAATTAGAATAATTTTCAAGTGGTGCAAGGGGATGGAGCTTGTACGCCTGATATAAATATCGGCTATTTGGGTGATTTCCTTTATATATATCGTGATCGTTGGGGGAGTTTGTTCTTATTAATTTATAAGTGGTTTTTTAGACGTGACTTTTATGTGTGCTTTAACATCTCACAGTAGAAACTGATAAAGATAAAACGAGCTTGATAAATTTATAAAGCACAAAAAGTGAGTAAATTGATATATATAAAATACGTTAATTATTCAATTTTTGTTGAACTTCCAAAGATATTTTCTCTAAATTAGAATAATTTTCAAGTGGTGCAAGGGGATGGAGCTTGTACGCCTGATATAAATATCGGCTATTTGGGTGATTTCCTTCATATATATCGTGATCATTGGGGGAGTTTGTTCTTATTAATTTATAAGTGGTTTTTTAGACGTGACTTTTATGTATACTCTAGCATCTCACAGTAGAGACTGATAAAGATAAAACGAGCTTGATAAATTTATAAAGCACAAAAAGTGAGTAAATTGATATATATAAAATACGTTAATTATTCAATTTTTGTTGAACTTCCAAAGATATTTTCTCTAAATTAGAATAATTTTCAAGTGGTGCAAGGGGATGGAGCTTGTACGCCTGATATAAATATCGGCTATTTGGGTGATTTCCTTTATATATATCGTGATCGTTGGGGGAGTTTGTTCTTATTAATTTATAAGTGGTTTTTTAGACGTGACTTTTATGTGTGCTTTAACATCTCACAGTAGAAACTGATAAAGATAAAACGAGCTTGATAAATTTATAAAGCACAAAAAGTGAGTAAATTGATATATATAAAATACGTTAATTATTCAATTTTTGTTGAACTTCCAAAGATATTTTCTCTAAATTAGAATAATTTTCAAGTGGTGCAAGGGGATGGAGCTTGTACGCCTGATATAAATATCGGCTATTTGGGTGATTTCCTTTATATATATCGTGATCGTTGGGGGAGTTTGTTCTTATTAATTTATAAGTGATTTTTTAGACGTGACTTTTATGTGTGCTTTAACATCTCACAGTAGAAACTGATAAAGATAAAACGAGCTTGATAAATTTATAAAGCACAAAAAGTGAGTAAATTGATATATATAAAATACGTTAATTATTCAATTTTTGTTGAACTTCCAAAGATATTTTCTCTAAATTAGAATAATTTTCAAGTGGTGCAAGGGGATGGAGCTTGTACGCCTGATATAAATATCGGCTATTTGGGTGATTTCCTTTATATATATCGTGATCGTTGGGGGAGTTTGTTCTTATTAATTTATAAGTGGTTTTTTAGACGTGACTTTTATGTGTGCTTTAACATCTCACAGTAGAAACTGATAAAGATAAAACGAGCTTGATAAATTTATAAAGCACAAAAAGTGAGTAAATTGATATATATAAAATACGTTAATTATTCAATTTTTGTTGAACTTCCAAAGATATTTTCTCTAAATTAGAATAATTTTCAAGTGGTGCAAGGGGATGGAGCTTGTACGCCTGATATAAATATCGGCTATTTGGGTGATTTCCTTTATATATATCGTGATCGTTGGGGGAGTTTGTTCTTATTAATTTATAAGTGGTTTTTTAGACGTGACTTTTATGTGTGCTTTAACATCTCACAGTAGAAACTGATAAAGATAAAACGAGCTTGATAAATTTATAAAGCACAAAAAGTGAGTAAATTGATATATATAAAATACGTTAATTATTCAATTTTTGTTGAACTTCCAAAGATATTTTCTCTAAATTAAAATAATTTTCAAGTGGTGCAAGGGGATGGAGCTTGTACGCCTGATATAAATATCGGCTATTTGGGTGATTTCCTTCATATATATCGTGATCATTGGGGGAGTTTGTTCTTATTAATTTATAAGTGGTTTTTTAGACGTGACTTTTATGTATACTCTAGCATCTCACAGTAGAGACTGGTAAAGATAAAACGAGCTTGATAAATTTATAAAGCACAAAAAGTGAGTAAATTGATATATATAAAATACGTTAATTATTCAATTTTTGTTGAACTTCCAAAGATATTTTCTCTAAATTAGAATAATTTTCAAGTGGTGCAAGGGGATGGAGCTTGTACGCCTGATATAAATATCGGCTATTTGGGTGATTTCCTTTATATATATCGTGATCGTTGGGGGAGTTTGTTCTTATTAATTTATAAGTGGTTTTTTAGACGTGACTTTTATGTGTGCTTTAACATCTCACAGTAGAAACTGATAAAGATAAAACGAGCTTGATAAATTTATAAAGCACAAAAAGTGAGTAAATTGATATATATAAAATACGTTAATTATTCAATTTTTGTTGAACTTCCAAAGATATTTTCTCTAAATTAGAATAATTTTCAAGTGGTGCAAGGGGATGGAGCTTGTACGCCTGATATAAATATCGGCTATTTGGGTGATTTCCTTTATATATATCGTGATCGTTGGGGGAGTTTGTTCTTATTAATTTATAAGTGATTTTTTAGACGTGACTTTTATGTGTGCTTTAACATCTCACAGTAGAAACTGATAAAGATAAAACGAGCTTGATAAATTTATAAAGCACAAAAAGTGAGTAAATTGATATATATAAAATACGTTAATTATTCAATTTTTGTTGAACTTCCAAAGATATTTTCTCTAAATTAGAATAATTTTCAAGTGGTGCAAGGGGATGGAGCTTGTACGCCTGATATAAATATCGGCTATTTGGGTGATTTCCTTTATATATATCGTGATCGTTGGGGGAGTTTGTTCTTATTAATTTATAAGTGGTTTTTTAGACGTGACTTTTATGTGTGCTTTAACATCTCACAGTAGAAACTGATAAAGATAAAACGAGCTTGATAAATTTATAAAGCACAAAAAGTGAGTAAATTGATATATATAAAATACGTTAATTATTCAATTTTTGTTGAACTTCCAAAGATATTTTCTCTAAATTAGAATAATTTTCAAGTGGTGCAAGGGGATGGAGCTTGTACGCCTGATATAAATATCGGCTATTTGGGTGATTTCCTTTATATATATCGTGATCGTTGGGGGAGTTTGTTCTTATTAATTTATAAGTGGTTTTTTAGACGTGACTTTTATGTGTGCTTTAACATCTCACAGTAGAAACTGATAAAGATAAAACGAGCTTGATAAATTTATAAAGCACAAAAAGTGAGTAAATTGATATATATAAAATACGTTAATTATTCAATTTTTGTTGAACTTCCAAAGATATTTTCTCTAAATTAAAATAATTTTCAAGTGGTGCAAGGGGATGGAGCTTGTACGCCTGATATAAATATCGGCTATTTGGGTGATTTCCTTCATATATATCGTGATCGTTGGGGGAATTTGTTCTTATTAGTCTATAAGTAGTTTTTTAGGCGTGACTTTTATGTGTGCTTTAACATCTCACAGTAGAAACTGATAAAGATAAAACGAGCTTGATAAATTTATAAAGCACAAAAAGTGAGTAAATTGATATATATAAAATACGTTAATTATTCAATTTTTGTTGAACTTCCAAAGATATTTTCTCTAAATTAAAATAATTTTCAAGTGGTGCAAGGGGATGGAGCTTGTACGCCTGATATAAATATCGGCTATTTGGGTGATTTCCTTCATATATATCGTGATCGTTGGGGGAATTTGTTCTTATTAGTCTATAAGTAGTTTTTTAGGCGTGACTTTTATGTGTGCTTTAACATCTCACAGTAGAAACTGATAAAGATAAAACGAGCTTGATAAATTTATAAAGCACAAAAAGTGAGTAAATTGATATATATAAAATACGTTAATTATTCAATTTTTGTTGAACTTCCAAAGATATTTTCTCTAAATTAGAATAATTTTCAAGTGGTGCAAGGGGATGGAGCTTGTACGCCTGATATAAATATCGGCTATTTGGGTGATTTCCTTTATATATATCGTGATCGTTGGGGGAGTTTGTTCTTATTAATTTATAAGTGGTTTTTTAGACGTGACTTTTATGTGTGCTTTAACATCTCACAGTAGAAACTGATAAAGATAAAACGAGCTTGATAAATTTATAAAGCACAAAAAGTGAGTAAATTGATATATATAAAATACGTTAATTATTCAATTTTTGTTGAACTTCCAAAGATATTTTCTCTAAATTAGAATAATTTTCAAGTGGTGCAAGGGGATGGAGCTTGTACGCCTGATATAAATATCGGCTATTTGGGTGATTTCCTTTATATATATCGTGATCGTTGGGGGAGTTTATTCTTATTAATTTATAAGTGGTTTTTTAGACGTGACTTTTATGTGTGCTTTAACATCTCACAGTAGAAACTGATAAAGATAAAACGAGCTTGATAAATTTATAAAGCACAAAAAGTGAGTAAATTGATATATATAAAATACGTTAATTATTCAATTTTTGTTGAACTTCCAAAGATATTTTCTCTAAATTAGAATAATTTTCAAGTGGTGCAAGGGGATGGAGCTTGTACGCCTGATATAAATATCGGCTATTTGGGTGATTTCCTTCATATATATCGTGATCGTTGGGGGAATTTGTTCTTATTAGTCTATAAGTAGTTTTTTAGGCGTGACTTTTATGTGTGCTTTAACATCTCACAGTAGAAACTGATAAAGATACAACGAGCTTGATAAATTTATAAAGCACAAAAAGTGAGTAAATTGATATATATAAAATACGTTAATTATTCAATTTTTGTTGAACTTCCAAAGATATTTTCTCTAAATTAGAATAATTTTCAAGTGGTGCAAGGGGATGGAGCTTGTACGCCTGATATAAATATCGGCTATTTGGGTGATTTCCTTCATATATATCGTGATCGTTGGGGGAATTTGTTCTTATTAGTCTATAAGTAGTTTTTTAGGCGTGACTTTTATGTGTGCTTTAACATCTCACAGTAGAAACTGATAAAGATACAACGAGCTTGATAAATTTATAAAGCACAAAAAGTGAGTAAATTGATATATATAAAATACGTTAATTATTCAATTTTTGTTGAACTTCCAAAGATATTTTCTCTAAATTAGAATAATTTTCAAGTGGTGCAAGGGGATGGAGCTTGTACGCCTGATATAAATATCGGCTATTTGGGTGATTTCCTTCATATATATCGTGATCGTTGGGGGAGTTTGTTCTTATTAATTTATAAGTGGTTTTTTAGACGTGACTTTTATGTGTGCTTTAACATCTCACAGTAGAAGCTGATAAAGATAAAACGAGCTTAATAAATTTATAAAGCACAAAAAGTGAGTAAATTGATATATATAAAATACGTTAATTATCAATTTTTGTTGAACTTCCTAAGATATTTTCTCTAAATTAGAATAATTTTCACGTGGTGCAAGGGGATGGAGCTTGTACGCCTGATATAAATATCGGCTATTTGGGTGATTTCCTTCATATATATCGTGATCGTTGGGGGAGTTTGTTCTTATTAATTTATAAGTAGTTTTTTAGGCGTGACTTTTATGTGTGCTTTAACATCTCACAGTAGAAACTGATAAAGATAAAACGAGCTTGATAAATTTATAAAGCACAAAAAGTGAGTAAATTGATATATATAAAATACGTTAATTATTCAATTTTTGTTGAACTTCCTAAGATATTTTCTCTAAATTAGAATAATTTTCACGTGGTGCAAGGGGATGGAGCTTGTACGCCTGATATAAATATCGGCTATTTGGGTGATTTCCTTCATATATATCGTGATCGTTGGGGGAGTTTGTTCTTATTAATTTATAAGTAGTTTTTTAGACGTGACTTTTATGTGTGCTTTAACATCTCACAGTAGAAGCTGATAAAGATAAAACGAGCTTAATAAATTTATAAAGCACAAAAAGTGAGTAAATTGATATATATAAAATACGTTAATTATCAATTTTTGTTGAACTTCCTAAGATATTTTCTCTAAATTAGAATAATTTTCACGTGGTGCAAGGGGATGGAGCTTGTACGCCTGATATAAATATCGGCTATTTGGGTGATTTCCTTCATATATATCGTGATCGTTGGGGGAATTTGTTCTTATTAGTCTATAAGTAGTTTTTTAGACATGACATTTATGTGTACTCTAGCATCTCACAGTAGACACTGGTAAAGATAAAACGAGCTTGATCAATTTGTAAAGCACAAAAAGTGAATAAATTACCATATTAAATACGTTAATTATTCAATTTTTGTTGAACTTCCAAAGATATTTTCTCTAAATTAGAATTATTTTCAAGTGGTGCAAAGGGTGGAGCTTGTAGGTCTGATATAAATATCGGCTATTTGGGTGATTTCCTTCATATATATCGTGATCGTTGGGGGAATTTGTTCTTATTAGTTTATAAGTAGTTTTTTAGACGTGACTTTTATGTATACTCTAGCATCTCACAGTAGAAACTGGTAAAGATAAAACGAGCTTGATCAATTTGTAAAGCACAAAAAGTGAGTAAATTGATATATATAAAATACGTTAATTATTCAATTTTTGTTGAACTACCAAAGATATTTTCTCTAAATTAGAATTATTTTCAAGTGGTGCAAAGGGTGGAGCTTGTAGGTCTGATATAAATATCGGCTATTTGGGTGATTTCCTTCATATTTATCGTGATCGTTGGGGGAGTTTGTTCTTATTAGTTTATAAGTAGTTTTTTTGGCGTGACTTTTATGTATACTCTAGCATCTCACAGTAGAGACTGGTAAAGATAAAACGAGCTTGATCAATTTGTAAAGCACAAAAAGTGAGTAAATTGATATATATAAAATACGTTAATTATTCAATTTTTGTTGAACTACCAAAAATATTTTCTCTAAATTAGAATTATTTTCAAGTGGTGCAAAGGGTGGAGCTTGTAGGTCTGATATAAATATCGGCTATTTGGGTGATTTCCTTCATATTTATCGTGATCGTTGGGGGAGTTTGTTCTTATTAGTTTATAAGTAGTTTTTTTGGCGTGACTTTTATGTATACTCTAGCATCTCACAGTAGAAACTGGTAAAGATAAAACGAGCTTGATCAATTTGTAAAGCACAAAAAGTGAGTAAATTGATATATATAAAATACGTTAATTATTCAATTTTTGTTGAACTACCAAAAATATTTTCTCTAAATTAGAATTATTTTCAAGTGGTGCAAAGGGTGGAGCTTGTAGGTCTGATATAAATATCGGCTATTTGGGTGATTTCCTTCATATATATCGTGATCGTTGGGGGAGTTTGTTCTTATTAGTTTATAAGTAGTTTTTTAGACGTGACTTTTATGTATACTCTAGCATCTCACAGTAGAAACTGGTAAAGATAAAACGAGCTTGATCAATTTGTAAAGCACAAAAAGTGAGTAAATTGATATATATAAAATACGTTAATTATTCAATTTTTGTTGAACTACCAAAGATATTTTCTCTAAATTAGAATTATTTTCAAGTGGTGCAAAGGGTGGAGCTTGTAGGTCTGATATAAATATCGGCTATTTGGGTGATTTCCTTCATATTTATCGTGATCGTTGGGGGAGTTTGTTCTTATTAGTTTATAAGTAGTTTTTTAGACGTGACTTTTATGTATACTCTAGCATCTCACAGTAGAAACTGGTAAAGATAAAACGAGCTTGATCAATTTGTAAAGCACAAAAAGTGAGTAAATTGATATATATAAAATACGTTAATTATTCAATTTTTGTTGAACTACCAAAGATATTTTCTCTAAATTAGAATTATTTTCAAGTGGTGCAAAGGGTGGAGCTTGTAGGTCTGATATAAATATCGGCTATTTGGGTGATTTCCTTCATATTTATCGTGATCGTTGGGGGAGTTTGTTCTTATTAGTTTATAAGTAGTTTTTTTGGCGTGACTTTTATGTATACTCTAGCATCTCACAGTAGAGACTGGTAAAGATAAAACGAGCTTGATCAATTTGTAAAGCACAAAAAGTGAGTAAATTGATATATATATAAAATACGTTAATTATTCAATTTTTGCTGAACTACCAAAGATATTTTCTCTAAATTAGAATTATTTTCAAGTGGTGCAAGGGGATGGAGCTTGTACGCCTGATATAAATATCGGCTATTCTGGTGATTTCTTTCATATATATCGTGATCGTTGGGGGAGTTTGTTCTTATTAGTTTATAAGTAGTTTTTTAGACGTGACTTTTATGTATACTCTAGCATCTCACAGTAGACACTGGTAAAGATAAAACGAGCTTGATCAATTTGTAAAGCACAAAAAGTGAGTAAATTGATATATATAAAATACGTTAACTATTCAATTTTTGTTGAACTACCAAAGATATTTTCTCTAAATTAGAATTATTTTCAAGTGGTGCAAGGGGATGGAGCTTGTACGCCTGATATAAATATCGGCTATTTGGGTGATTTCCTTCATATATATCGTGATCGTTGGGGGAGTTTGTTCTTATTAATTTATAAGTAGTTTTTTAGACGTGACTTGTATGTGTACTCTAGCATCTCACAGTAGAAACTGGTAAAGATTAAACGAGCTTGATAAATTTATAAAGCACAAAATGTGAGTAAATTACTATAAAAAATACGTTAATTATTCAATTTTTGTTGAACTACCAAAGATATTTTCTCTAAATTAGAATTATTTTCAAGTGGTGCAAGGGGATGGAGCTTGTACGCCTGATATAAATATCGGCTATTTGGGTGATTTCCTTCATATATATCGTGATCGTTGGGGGAGTTTGTTCTTATTAATTTATAAGTAGTTTTTTAGACGTGACTTGTATGTGTACTCTAGCATCTCACAGTAGAAACTGGTAAAGATAAAACGAGCTTGATAAATTTATAAAGCACAAAAAGTGAGTAAATTACTATATAAAATACGTTAATTATTCAATTTTTGTTGAACTACCAAAGATATTTTCTCTAAATTAGAATTATTTTCAAGTGGTGCAAGGGGATGGAGCTTGTACGCCTGATATAAATATCGGCTATTTGGGTGATTTCCTTCATATATATCGTGATCGTTGGGGGAGTTTGTTCTTATTAGTTTATAAGTAGTTTTTTAGACGTGACTTGTATGTGTACTCTAGCATCTCACAGTAGAAACTGGTAAAGATAAAACGAGCTTGATAAATTTATAAAGCACAAAAAGTGAGTAAATTAATATATAAAATACGTTAATTATTCAATTTTTGTTGAACTACCAAAGATATTTTCTCTAAATTAGAATTATTTTCAAGTGGTGCAAGGGGATGGAGCTTGTACGCCTGATATAAATATCGGCTATTTGGGTGATTTACTTCATATATATCGTGATCGTTGGGGGAGTTTGTTCTTATTAGTTTATAAGTAGTTTTTTAGACGTGACTTGTATGTGTACTCTAGCATCTCACAGTAGAAACTGGTAAAGATAAAACGAGCTTGATCAATTTGTAAAGCACAAAAAGTGAGTAAATTGATATATATAAAATACGTTAATTATTCAATTTTTGCTGAACTACCAAAGATATTTTCTCTAAATTAGAATTATTTTCAAGTGGTGCAAGGGGATGGAGCTTGTACGCCTGATATAAATATCGGCTATTTGGGTGATTTCCTTCATATATATCGTGATCGTTGGGGGAATTTGTTCTTATTAGTTTATAAGTAGTTTTTTAGACGTGACTTTTATGTATACTCTAGCATCTCACAGTAGAAACTGGTAAAGATTTTTTTTTTTTTATTACTCTTCGTGAGTCCACAATCTGCCCTATTGGCAATAAGTATTTCTTCTGTTTATATTATATATACATGGCATGTAGAAAATCACTTCATTAAGCAATCTTCTGTATAAAATATTAACTTAATTAATTAGACTTATTCTAATGCTTATTCTAAACTCTACATATGTCCAGTAATCAGATCAGGTGGTGTTAAACGTTTTAGTCTACGCACTTCACTATCACGTCGCATATTTAGCTGATTAGCGAGTATATTGGGATGCACTGACACTCTTTCGAAGTACTTCACACAAACACGTTGGATTACACTCGTTATAGGTTCTAGAGGAATATCGCGTTGTATCACTTTATTTGAAATATAGTACGGAGCATCAACAATGGCACGCAACACCTTATTTTGGAACCGTTGAATGATGGATATATTAGATTTGCTAGCGGTACCCCATAGTTGAATTCCATATGTCCAAATGGGCTTGAGTATAGACTCATACAACAATACCTTGTTATCTAATGATAACTTGGATTTGCGCCCAATGAGCCAATACATTTGATATAATTTTAGTCCTAGTTGTTTCCGTTTAGAGAGTATGTGCTTCTTCCAGGTTAGGCGTCGATCTAAATGCATACCAAGATATTTAACATGCTCTGCTTGGGGGAGTTGACGATGATTGATATTTACTGGTGGACATGTTCTTCTACGCAGGGTAAACGTTATATGCGTGGATTTTGATTCATTGGCTTTAATGCGCCATGTCTTCAACCATAATTGTATTTGCTCCAGGTGGGTTTGTAGGTTTATTGATGCTGTGACTGGATCTTCATGGGATGCTAAGATTGCTGTATCATCTGCATATGTTGCCACAGTAGTTATTTTTGTGGTGGGCAGATCAGCCGTATACAGAAGATACAGTACTGGACCCAGTACACTACCTTGCGGAACTCCTGAATATATGGGATTTAATTCGGTATGTTCATCGCCTTGATTTACAATAAAATGTCTGTCAGTGAGATACGATTTCAGTAGCTGATAGTCCGGATGAGGGAGAAGTTTCTTTAGTTTAACCTGCAAGCCCGTATGCCATACTTTGTCAAAAGCCTGAGATATGTCTAGGAAAGCAGCCGAACAATATCTTTTGGCATTTAGGTCAGCGTTTATTTGGTTTACAAGTCTATGCACTTGTTCTATAGTCCCATGCTTATTGCGAAAGCCAAACTGATGTTCTGGAATAATTTTTCTTTTTTCTATTATATAGTTTAGTTTTTTTAGGTATAATTTCTCGAAAACTTTCGAGATTATTGGTAATAAACTTATAGGTCGGTAGGAGGTCACATCTTCTGGTATTTTTCCTGGTTTAAGTATCATTAATATTTTAGCTACTTTCCAGATGCTAGGGAAGTAATTAATTCGTAGCATAGCATTAAATATATATGTTAATAGTTTTATAGCCTTTTCTGATAATTCTTTTAAAATTTTGCCAGTAATTAAGTCATAACCAGGAGCTTTTTTAATATTAATCTCTCTCATTATTGTATGTTTAACTTTTTTGACCGTTAATTTCTCGTGCGGTAAATCCATTTGAAATGGCGAATCTAGAAAGCTAGTAATTTTATTTTCGTCATCTTTATGTAGCTGAGACTGGAAAGGTTTAAAAACATTTTTTAAGTGTTTTGAGAAAATGTCGGCCTTCTCTTTATTGCTTCTCGCCCAATTATTTTCGCTTGTTTTAATAGGTGGGTTATGCTGCTGGGATCTCCTAAGCTTTTTTGTTGCTTTCCACAACGAATAGTCTGTAGCCTCAGTTGATGTCAAGTTTTCTAGGTATTCTTGAATGCCTTGGTTTTGTTCAATTTGAATTAGATCTCTCAGCTCTTTTATGGCCCTATTAAATTTTCTTTTATTCTCTTCAGTCCTTTGCTGTTGCCAATTTCGTCGTAACTTTCTTTTTTCTGCTATCTTTTTCTGTATTGTACATGATATATGTGTATTTTTTCTTGGAAATATTTCACTGTTGGGAGTCGCGGAATATGCTGCCTCCTGTATATTTTTTGTAAGATTTATTGCTGCTATTTCTATATCCATTTCAGTTTGTAACGGTAAGTTTAGAGAGATATTTTGGTCTAAGTTTTCTCTAAATGAGGGCCAGTTAGTTCTATTATTGCACAGAGAAGGGGGTTTATCTTTGATGGTAATTTTTGAAGAAATTGTTACTATTATTGGTGAATGATCAGAAGACAGGTCGAAACATGATTCTGCCTGACACTTTTTTGGATCAGTATTTTTTGTAATACAGAAATCTATTGTATCTGGTTTTTTATTTCTGTCTGAAGGCCAATATGTTGGTTCACCAGTAGAGATATGTTGTAAGTTACCTTTCCTTATGGCTTTGAGCAGTTCTCTACCTTTTGAGGTTATTATTCTTGAACCCCACATTAAATGTTTTGCATTATAATCTCCTCCTGCTATAAATCTATTACCTAACGTACTGAAGAACTCTTGAAATTGTTCTGCCTTGTTGTTATGTTTGGGTGGGCAATAAATCGCAGAAATTGTTAATGGTCCATGGGCTTCCTCTATGGTTATACTGGTGGCTTGCAGGTAGTCTTTGCGGAATTTTTCTTTTTCGAAATGCTTTATATCATCTCGAATTATTATGGCTGTACCTCCATGTGCTTTATCATCAGGGTGATTTGTATGATAAAGCTTATATTTAGGAACTTTCAGATAATTCTTGTCCGTAAAGTGTGTTTCGGAAACCGTCATAATGTCAATATTTTGTTCATTTACGAACATTTTTAGTTCCCTGGCGTGTTGTTGGAGCCCATTGGCATTCCAGACGGCGATTTTGTAACTATTGGTTTCAGGCATTAGGCAAGTTTGCTTACGACGGTTGTGAGTAGACCAAGCATCGTACTCATTTGATCCATTAGTTTGGCCATCATATTTTCTAATCTTGAGATGTTGCTAGTTTCAGTAAGTTGAGATATTGTCTCTCGTTTTTGTGCTGAACCATTTTCAACTATTTGGGCATAAGTTATGTCTGGTTGACTTGTTCTGGTAGGTAGTGGTAGATTGGTAGTAGTGGATTGTTTTTGTTGATGCCTTTTTTCCCTTAAGGCAGGATAGAGTTTCTGCTGTAGTTGCTTGTGAACTGCGCAACCCTTGTAGTTCGCTGGATGATTTCCGTTACAGTTAACACATTTCACTTTTTCATCGCGAACTTTACGAGTACAATCTCCTGTCTTATGTTCTCCTGCACATTTTACGCATCTATATGATTTGCGACAGTAAGTCTTTGTGTGCCCGTGCGCTTGACACCTTGTGCATTGTGGTATAATTCTTTTTATATGTGGTGGTTCGCATTTAATAATATTATTTTCCAGTTTGGTGATTTCATACACCGCCTTATTATTTCCATTAGGTTTTATGTCTATATAAAACATAGGCAGAGGTTTTTTTGTCGTGCGATGTCGTATATTGTGAATATTTACGACCTCGTGGCCTTTTTCAGCTAGTGCTACCTTGATGGTGTTAAAGTCCGTCCCGTGATGTAATCCTTTTAATACGAATTTAAATGTTCTCTCGGATTTTGGCCTGAATGTATGGTATTGGGTGTTTCTTTCATCTAATTCTTTTATAAGAACTTTAAAGTGATCCGCTTCGAACAATTGGATTTTAATTGTTTCATAGCTCACTGTTTTAATTGTGTAGTTCGTAGTAATGGTTTTCAATAAGTCATGGATGTTTTTTATTAATCCTACCTTATAGACTGTTATTGGTGGTGGTTTGGGAACAACTTTTTCAGGGCTTGGTTGTATGTTCTCTTCAATTTCTTCCGACAGGTTGCTAAAACTGTTTTTTGTCTCTATCGGTTTCTGCAACCAATAGTCACTGATTCTTGTTTGTTTCCTCGCGATTTCTTCTTCTGGACTTCTCAATCGTTTTTTGTTAATGACTGTAGTCCATTCTGATGGTGGAGTTTGCGTTATTGCTGTTTGTTCTAATCTTATATCAAAGTGTGCAGGTGATTTGGTTGAATCGCTATGGTTTGCCATTTTTTAATATTTTAATATTTTATTTAATTTACTTCCAGAGGATAAAAAAAAATAAAATAAATACATTGTTTATTTCACGCACTTCATTTTTCACTTACGTTATTTTAGCACTAGTTTTTTACTATAAATACTATAAATGAATTTCAAAAGGACTGTTGTAAAATAAGATGAAATAATTTTAAACACTAATAAAAATGAGATGCAGTCCTTTTGTCTGGTCACGTAAACACGTATTCACTACACTTTAGGTCCACTGAGAGACGGATAGCCGTATCTGTTATGCGTTTTTAACACTCAATTAAATAACCGTAATAAAATACTGGGTTTTTTAAAGAACGGTATCTTTTTATAGCTTGGACCGTATTGAAAATACGTCTTCACCCTACGAAGGTTGGAACTGAACTATTATAGAGATATAAATAAACACCTGATAAACCATTTGAAACCAAAACCAACAAAAAATGATGATCGTTGGGGGAGTTTGTTCTTATTAGTTTATAAGTAGTTTTTTAGAAGTGACTTGTATGTGTACTCTAGCATATCACAGTAGAAACTGGTAAAGATTAAACGAGCTTGATAAATTTATAAAGCACAAAATGTGAGTAAATTACTATAAAAAATACGTTAATTACTCAATTTTTGTTGAACTACCAAAGATATTTTCTGTAAATTAGAGTTATTTTGAAGTGGGTCAAAGGTTGCAGATTAGATGTCTGATATAAATATGTATTAAAACCTCCATTTCCTTCCTAATATAGGCAAATATATATATATATATATATATATATATATATATATATATATATATATATATATATATATATATATGTATATATATATATGCCATATATATTTGTATATATATATATATATATATATATATATATATATATATATGTATATATATATATATATATATATATATGTATATATATATATATATATATATATATATATATATATATATATATGTATATATATATATATATATATATATATATATATATATATATATATACATATATGCATGCCATATTCACATTCCATTCACGTCATAATGAAGTTTAGTTTACTATTTACGCCAAGTATGACCGAAGAAACTATCCTACTATAGGGTATTTGAATGTAACTTTAATTACAATTATAAAATACGTAATTAAGGTACAATTTTCTTTTATTTGAAGAAATATAGCGAATACCCATGGAACTAATTTATAGTCTGTTCAATAAAACAGTGAACTCACGTCATCTGATTTTATGACGTTAAAATGTCACAATGTTGCCGCATCAACTCTGAGTTTTAGTTTGTTTTAGTTTTGACATACAACATAAAAATAAAAACCATCATTATAAAATGTAATTTATTTTAATATGGCAGTACCTCTAATGCGTATATTATCAAAGGACTTAAAACTACGATTAATTATGCAGTTATAATAGTTTGTAGGTTAGGGTTGTGTTTTATTATATATGTATTAAATTTTTTCCTTACTACCTATCAGTTAGAGTTCCAGGCGTGTTTTTATGTAGTGGTGTTTCCTGGAGGCCTAATCCATATAATTAACAAATGTATATCCAAGTAATATATTTTTCTGTCATTAGACAGCATACTTTTAGGCATAGTGTTTTCTTTGGTGCACTATTTCCTTGTAAAGTAATTTTGATATCACTGTATTTCTTCTTATTTTGTTCTGTTACTACCTGTATACATCTTTCTTGATAAATCTAGATTTAATCATTGCGCTCTTCCTAATGCATTTGCCATATCTGTAAACTATTTAGTAGTCATTCTCTCATCGTACATTTTAATGAAATGCTCATGTCTATTATGAACAATTTCACACATATCTGTGCACATATATCTTTTACATTTTTCAATAAGATTTCCTGTAGTTCTAGTGTATTAATTATACATTCACCTTTAGTTGTTTCCACTCTCATCACCCTGTCTTGGAAATTGTCAGTATTGAATCATAGTCCGATTTTCAGAAAGTTTCAAGTGAATAACTAAGCTGTTAATTTTCTGATGATTCCGTCATGTGTGAATTTCATTTTCAATGCGTCTGATCGAGTTTATACAAACCGAAAGGTTAATAAGCCATTCCTGTTTTCAGCAGGAAGAACTATAACATATTGAATAACTATAACATATTGAATAACTATAGAATATCTGCAAAGAATTATTAATAAATGCTATGTCTAATAAAATATAATCAATTCCTATGCCAACATTTAACCTTTTCCTTCAATTTTTGTTCTCTTAACGCTATTTTTATTATCTAACCATGAGTGAACATTGGGTCTATTGTTCCCATCCCGAAATATTGAAATATAGTTCCCATTCCGAAATATTGGAATAATAAGTCTTCCCCTTGATTTTATTAAATACTTTTAAAAGTTGTAGTCTTTTCAAACCGACGTTAGAATATCCATTACCATTTAATACACCATTTAAATCCTAGATTAGCTCTAAGATCTGCATATCTCTAAGCTTTCTATGGATACTTTTCAGATTTAGAGTTCCCTCTGAAATAATTGTATTAAATTGTGTTTTTACTGAAAGCACTACTCACTGCTTTTATATATTTCATATTTTTAATCTCTAATATACAGAAAAACTTGAACGATGGTCCCTTTTCGGTGAATTCAAGATTATATTTTTTATTTTTTGCGATTTTTCGGTCACCTTGCCCATATTAATGTTCAGTGCATCTGCAACACGCTAAAATATTTTTAATAAAAACCGCAGCAACTTAATATTTAACACTAAAAATGCTTAACACTCTAACGAATGCTTCTAGCAAGATGGGACCTGCAATATCTCGTTCCTGTCCAAGTAGTTACTTGTCAGTTGATTGCCATTGTCAGTTGAATCAGTTGATTAGAGGCTTAATCTCTATTGTCTGGCCCTTCGGCATTTTCAATCAGAGTCATAATAATTAGCTAATTAAAATGCATCAAAACAAGTCAAAAAAAGCCAAACAACATTTGGCGATTTATAATCTATTGTTAGTTCGGTTCCAACCTTCGTATAGTGAAGACGTATTTTCAATACGCTCCAAGCTCTAGAAAGATACATTTCTTTTAAAAAAATACAGTATTATGGTTATTTAATTCAGTGTTAAAAACGCATAACAGATGCGGCTATCCGTCTCTCAGCAGACCTAAAATGTGGTGAATACGTGTTTACGTGACCAGATAAAAAGACTGCATCTCACTTTTATTAGTGTTTTAAAGTTATTTCTCCTTATTTTACAACAGTCCTTTTGAAATTCATTTATAGTATTTTGGTCAAAAACTAGTGCTAAAAATAACGTAAGTGAAAAATGAAGTGCGTGAAATAAACAATGTATTTATTTTATTTTTTATCCTTTGGAAGTAAATAAAATAAAATATTAAAAATCTAAAAATGGCAAACCACAGCAATTCAACCATATCACCTGCACAATCCGATATAAGATTAGAACAATCAGCAATAACGCAAACTCCACCATCAGAATGGACTACAGTCATTAACAAAAAGCGATTGAGAAGTCCAGAAGAAGAAATTACGAGGAAACAAACAAGAATCAGTGACTATTGGTTACAGAAACTGATAGAGACAAAAAACAGCTTTAGCAACTTGTCGGAAGAATTTGAAGAGAATATACAGCCAAGCCCTGAAAAAGTTGTTCCAAAACTACCACCAATAACAGTCTATAACAGTTAGGAGTAATAAAACACATCCATGAACTATTGAAAACCATTACTACGAACTACATAATTAAAACAGTGAGCTATGAAACAATTAAAATCCAATTGTTCGAAGCGGATCACTTTAAAGTTCTTGTAAAAGAATTAGATGCAAGAAACACCCAATACCATACATTCAGTGCAAAATCCGAGAGAACATTTAAATTCGTGTTAAAAGGATTACATCACGGGATGACACTTTAACACCATCAAGGTAGCACTAGCTGAAAAAGGCCACGAGGTCGTAAATATTCACAATATACGACATCGCACGGCAAAAAGCCTCTGCCTATGTTCTATATACATATAAAACCTAATGGAAATAATAAGGCGGTGTATGAAATCACCAAATTGGAAAATAATATCATTAAATGATATATTAAACCACCACATATAAAAAGAATTATACCACAATGCACAAGGTGTCAAGCGCACGGGCACACAAAGACTTACTGTCGCAAATCATATAGATGCGTAAAATCTGCAGGACAATATAAAACAGGAGATTGTACTCGTAAAGTTCGCGATGAAAAAGTGAAATGTGCTAACTGTAACGGAAATCATCTAGCGAACTACAAGGGTTGCGCAGTTCACAAGCAACTACAACAGAAATTCTATCCTGCCTTAAGGGAAAAAAGGCATCAACAGCAACAAAAACAATCCACACCTGCCACTCTACCCACCAGACCAAGTGAAACAGACATAACTTATGCCCAAATGGTTGAAAATGGTTCATCACAAAATCGAGTGACGACATCTCAACCTACTGAAACTAGCAACATCTCTAGATTAGAAAACATGATGGCCAAACTAATGGATCAAATGAGTACGATGGTTGGTCTACTCACAACCGTCGTCAGTAAACTTGCCTAATGTCTGAAATCAATAGCTACAAAATCGCCGTCTGGAATGCCAATGGGCTCCAACAACAAGCCAGGGAACTAAAAATGTTCGTAACTGAACAAAATATTGACGTTATGATGGTTTCCGAAACACACTTTACGGACAAACATTATTTCAAAATTCCTAAATATAAACTTTATCATACAAATCACCCTGATGATAAAGCACATGGAGGTACAGCCATAATAATTGGAGATGATATAAAGCATTTCGAAAAAGAAAAATTACGCAAAGACTACCTGCAATCCACCAGTTTAACCATAGAGGAAGTCCATGAACCATTAACAATTTCTGCGATTTATTGCCCACCCAAAGATAACAACAAGGCAGAACAATTTCAAGAATTCTTCAGTACGCTAGGTAATAGATTTATAGCAGGAGGAGATTATAATGCAAACCATTTAACGTGGGGTTCAAGAATAATAACCTCAAAAGGTAGAGAACTGCTCAAAGCCATAAGGATAGATAACTTACAACATATCTCTACTGGTGAACCAACATGAAAAGTGACCTCTTCAATTTACCTTTTAGTTGTTTCTTGAGGTTGTAACTTGAGCTACTCTATTTCCCCTCTCTTGAAAACCTAACATAAATAGGGGTAATGGCTTCTTGTGGACTAAAATTTCTCCTATGTCATTTTTGGTCTTTTCCTTTTTTAAAATCATTGTCGCATTTAAACATCTAAGCCCATTTTGGTTAAAATCTGCGATAATTTTTTCACTTTTAGATGTTGATTGTTTGTCTTCATAATAGTGCCATTGCAGTTTCAGCAACTCTAGACAAGCTATTATTTTCGTGAATGTTGTACGAACATTCCACGTTCAATTTTATTAGCCCATTGTTTAGTACCATTGCTTTGAACACTATATAGTTGGACCTCAGTGTTTCGTAAAGCAAGTCAAAATCGGTAACATTACTTTGGATAATTGGGGGTCGCCTGGGCATTCTAATTTCTTTATTTTGTTCATTGATTTGTTTTATTTTTAATTGCTGTGGTGAAGATCCTGGGGAATTATTTGCTTTCTTCTTATTTTTAACCATTATCCAGCCTACTTCTTTCTGCAATTCTTCAACTGCTCCATAACATAAAAAGTAAAACAAAGAAACATATTAATAAACTATTTTTAAAATTATTATTTTAGTTACATCATACAGTAGTCGTTATCGACGGATCTATTGAAGGCAAGTGTAGTTCAATTTATTCATTTATGATCATTTTGCTGTTGGTTGCACAAAACCTATTTTTTTACTGTGAAATATGATAAACTAGCGACCCGCCCCGGCTTCGCACGGGTGCAATGCTGATACTAAATTAAATACACTACAGAAAAAATATGAACGTTGTATATAAAAACATAGCGGCCCGCTCCGACTTTGCACGGGCATAAAATATATATGCCTATGTTACTCAATGAAAACATGATTAAAATCGATCCAGTATTTTTGGTTCATTCATTACTGCGCTTAGCCTGCACGCATTAAATTTGGAGTAAAACAATTCCTCTTCCCCTATACTTACTATGAAGATTTCCTGCTATCTTTGGAATGTCTAAATTCATACAATTTTTATTACATTACACATTTTTAAACGAAAATTTTAAATTTGTAATATCTCCGAAAATATTTGTTTAATTTACATGCTGTAAGAAACCATATTGATCTATATTAATTGCACACTGTATTTAAGGTACTTAATTCGATAAGGATTAATGCCGTATTGCTTAAAATAGCTTCGTAAATAAGCCATTTTCTCACGTAAAAAGTAAACAATAAAAATGGTTAATGTGGGTTATCCCTAAAAGATAAACATATACCATCGCGGACTTTTTTGTAGACCTTTTTATGGTGTACAATACTGTAGTACATTAATTTGATCTAACTCGTAGGGTTAGGCAGCGTTTTTGCTAATTGCTAAATAAGCCTAAAAAAATAGGTTAATTTACGACATCACGTTAGAAACCTCTAAAATTAGCAATGTTGCCTTAGTATATTATGCATGCATTATACATATAACCTTCCTCTTGAATCACTCTATCTATTGAAAAAAACCGCATCAAAATCCGTTGCGTAGTTTTAAAGATTTAAGCGCACATAGGGATATAGGGACAGAAAAGGCGACTTTGTTTTATACTATGTAGTGATAATCCAAATAAAATAAAGCGCCCTAAAAGTTTAAATGTTAGAAAGCGGAAAAATGAAGAAAAGGAGACTCAAACATTTAATACAAATCCTACTACTATGCAAGACTATATTTTATTTTATATTGCGATATTTTAAATTATACAAAATCTAATTAACAAAAAATTTATTTAGTATGTTTGCCAATAAACATACTAAATAATTTGTTATTGCTGTATTGTTATTGTATTGTTGTTGGGTTAACGGATTGCAGACTTAAGATAAATGGCAAAATTTCAATATGCAGCTGCATACTATTTTCCCTATATATAAATGATATGTTAAATATACTTTAACATATCGGTAATGTAGCAGTCGATCTGACATTATTTTGCCCTGGAATGACAGATCTTAAGTGGTGTTTTTATAGAAATATTCCCAATTGTCCAAAAAGAATAATTATTTGAATTGTTTTTCTTTTATTATAATATTTCTTAAAATAAAATAATTCAAACTACCTTGGTAATTTTTTCTTGAGCTTAAAAATTGAAATTAATAAAGTCTTATTAACGTCCCTTATTAGGAAAAGTTGTATTTTTGAATGTACTTTCCCAAAATTAAGGATTAATTTGAGGATGTTAAAAGACAGATATCACCACCGCATATAAAATTTTAATTAATTGATACTGAAGATACTAGTTTTAATATGTCTATGTTGTCAGACATTTCATTGAAATCTACATAAACGGTAAAATTAAACTAATGATATTTTTATTCATACCTTAATTTTAATTATTGGTTGTCTTTAAGACATGCAAGATAAATAATTTATCATTGTCAATTACAATTAAATAATGTATTGGTGACTTTTTATTAACAGTGTAATAACAGTGACAATTTATTTTAATATTCAAATATTTATTAAAGACTAGCTGACCCGACAGACATCGTCCTGTCAAAAAGATTTGTAATGTGGCAGTTTTTGTGCCTATGTATTTTAAAAAATTCTCCTGAACAGAACCATCACCCTGGTGATAGGGCGTTGTGAATAAAAAATAACTAAATAAAACATATATAAGGATTTAAAAGTAAGTAATCGCTTTATTGTTAATCATGTGAATCATAATTATTATTATTATTATCATTGTAGTGCTTTGTGGTATACGATGTTTTTTGTTTGATTACCTGGCGCATAGATAAACAAATCTGATGGTTTTCCAACACGGGAACAGGCAACATACAATTGACCATGTGAGAAACATGGGTTTTCTAGATTAGTACTACAAACACTTAATGATTGCCCCTGGGACTTGTTTATAGTCATAGCAAAAGCAAGCCGCACTGGAAACTGTAGTCGTTTAAACTCAAATGGCACATCAGTCGGAATCATTGGGATGCGCGGTATGAGAACATCTTCTCCTTTATACTTTCCTTTGAGTATAGTTGCTTCTATCACATTGTTTAGTATTTTTTTATCGCTAACCGTGTACCGTTGCAAAGACGCGGTTGGTTGATATTTCGCAACATTATAACCACCGATCCAACCTTTAATTGAAGATTGTGAGGTGGCAATCCTGGCAAATCCAGCGAGTTTAAAAATTCCGGTGGATAGTTGACTACATCATCTTGATTAGTAACCGAATCAACTGATTTATATATCCTCAATTCGCCTGTAATTTGTTCTTGAATTTTGAAATTTAATTCATTTACATCTATGTTTTTTGCAGCCAGTACAGCTCGTTCGCTCAACCAATCATGGTTTCTGTAATTTTGAGAAACATCTGGAAACACCTTCTGAATAAGTTCATCTTTTGATCGAGTTAACTGACAAAAACTTTGAGGAAAGTTAATGCAGCCAGTCAACATGTCTATAGGAAATTTGCCATTACCAATGTCAATAAGTTGTTTAGAGAATATGTTTCCAGATTGGTCATTTTGCAACTCGACACGCATATTCTTGCTTAAATGAAGTACTTTGACATGTTTCCACAAATTGGAGGACTTTAGACATGCATTGAGTTCATCAGCTGGCGTTGATCGTGGATTAAAATCCTCCTCCTGCTAATAAAATCATTGCACCACCAAATCGGTTATTATTGCTACGTAGATCTTTTAAGGTTCTGTCTAAAGCCTCCAAAGATTTTTTATGTGCCATCGTGCATTCCTCCCAAACAATCAATTTACATTGCTGCAAAACCTTTGCCATTGCAGAGTTCTTCGAAACGTTGCAGCTTGGAGTTTCATTGCTTTGCATATTTAATGGCAATTTTAGTGCTGAATGGGCTGTTCGACCACCTTCAAGCAAAGTTGCTGCGATTCCCGACGAAGCGAGCGCAAGTGCAATTTTATTTTGTGAGCGAATTGTTGCTAATATTAATGAAATCAAAAAAGTTTTTCCTGTACCACCAGGTGCATCTAAGAAGTAAATCCCTCCAGTTTCATCATTTGTTACTTTCATAAGAGTTTCAAATACATACTTCTGTTGTTCATTTAACAGTGGAAGATTTGTTTGAATTAATTCTTTCAAAGCGTTGAGATCATACAGTCTTTCTCGATGCAACTCTTGGTTAAAAGCGTCATGCATTGGACGATTGGGCGCGGTCAGGCCTAATTGAATTAATAGTTTGTTTGACATTATTAAGCACATGTCCTCAATTGAAATCAATGCTTCGTTGTAAATTTCTTCACTGATTTGTATATTTGGATTTCCCATTCTATTCCGTATTTGATACAAAATATCATCACACATATAATCTTTGTACTTGATCCACAAATCAATTGGGTTTGATGGGAAGCATGTAGATATGATTATAGAAAACAATGTTCGTATTTGATGAGCGTGTGATGATACTACAGCATCATTGAGAGTTTGATCCCAATGAGCGTCATTTTCAAGCAATTGCAAACGTTGACAGGCTTCTCTGTAGGATCCACACAATTCACCATCAACAGTTCGTAACTGTTGGAATGATGTTGGGCCACGTACATTGACTAATAGCAGTCGTAAATAAAAACATTCATCATTGCTTGGATGTACTGTATAAATCCGGCCAATCGCATCGGTGGAATATACATCTGTATATCCTGGAACTGGTTTTCCTTGTTTCCGTCGTATAAATCTCCTTGAGGATTGATTCGAGGTATAATATTTTGGCATTTCAGAATATAGCAATGTTTGTGCGAAATCATCGTTTTGGCATGTCTCAATAAAACTTGTTAATGTTGTATATGGTGGCTGAGCAGCTCTTTGTACTGCGTTCTGTGCTGTAAAATACACTCTTTGTCCATTTTCTAAATGCACAGCTAAGTGAACAACAGAAGGGTGTCTCTCATGAATAGGAAAAGAAAATATTCGCCAAACTGCTTCATTACTACTGACGTAGCGGCCCATTTGGTATTGGGTAACTTCATCATTAGAATTCTCTGCACCAATTCCAATCACAGCCATATCACTCCCTTTGGTTACATATTTGCAAATGTATTTAATCGATTTCACTGAATGGCAAGATTCAACGTTGATGTGTGCTTTGAATGTCTTTGATAAAATGGGTGAATATGGAACAATCCAACGATTATCTATTTCAATATCTTGTTGATTTAATTTGACAATTGTTGATTTTCCATTGTCTACTGTCGATCTGCGACGATACAATGGATAACCGTCATTACCAATAATTGTTTCCGATATTAATGTCCGTGGATATCGTTTTAAACATTTACCATCCATCATACATGGTGAATTTTGATTAAGAGTTCCACAGGGACCATGTATCATGTTTTTGATAACTACCTCATGCAATCCAGGATCTACTTGTACATTAGGGATTTCAGCTGATATCACTGCATCAACTTCATTTGGCCTTATCTTTTCAACCAACCAAATCAAAATGTGTGCATGTGGCAATCCTCGTTTCTGCCACTCCACAGAATACATCCAGCAGCGTGTCTCACCAAATACATTATGTTTTACGATGAAATTCATTAAAGATTTCAACTTTTGACTAAAGACATTGGCTGTAATATCATGACGATCAATGGGTGATTGCCCAGGGAATAACTCCTGCTTAATTTCTATCCATTGCGGATTGCATGTAAATGTGATGAACAAATCTGCTATACCATAATGACGAACATACGACATGGCATCTTGAGCATATTCGTGCATATGCCGAGGGCTTCCGATGTATGTTGCTGGAAGAATAGTCATCCGACCGACATTCTGTGCATTTCCATCAGTATTAATCGCATCTCGAAGGTGAATATACTCTTCAGATCGGAGTTTGGTTTGATTCAACCTGATGAATGTTAATCTCTCCGTTTCAATTTTAACATACATGTCATCAACATATTTGTGATATAATCGCCGACATTTCAATATGTGATTGTCTTCATTTTCCCGAATCATTAGGCGGTATGAATAATAGTTCATTGAACTGACTTTTTTGTTGGTTTCAGAACCTGTCAATAGATTTTGTTTTAATAACATTCAAATATAAAATTAAAATACATAATATAGTGACTGAGATATTATCGCCATAGCTAAACTAATATTTTAGTTACCTGTAATGGGATTTATCATTTTTATTGAGAAATCGTAGCCATCTTCATCTTGCCAAAATATAATGGGATATTGCAGTGCATCATATGAGCGGTGTGTTTCCTTTATACGTTGTAATTGATCATTCCGACGATGTAAAACAATATCACGGGATTCCAAGTTTTCTCCAACTACAACGATAGCAACTTCATCAATAGTTGGTGCATTAAAACGTCTTGTATGTTGACCTGCAGGTGTTTTATCAGCTCTGATTACAATTTTGTGATGATCGGATGGCATCAGATCCAGGGCAGTTTTAAACAATATAATCAATTGATGTGTTGATGAAATAAAGTTTGTAATTGTTCTACAATAGACCTCTTTACTAAATTGTTATGTGCACAACGCAGATAAATTTGCAGGAATTTGTTGTCGCTATCTGACACTGGTAACAGTGAACCTGTTCTGTGATATATTTGCCCTTGTATCTGTAAATAAAAAAAATATTATGGTGTGGTATAAATTAATGGATTGTCATTGATCAAACTTAAATAATATTTGATCTTAAAAAGTATATATTTAGTTTTAACTAATATCTATCAAATATAAAATATAATAAAAGTGTCACTGAAACTGAATCACCATATAATATGATGACTAAGTGATATATTTCGTAATGATTAAGGAATTGAAGATTAGTAACACATCTTAACTTTGGTGACAGAAAATTTTGTTCGTTAAAATAATTATGAGTAACTGCTGTAATACATACCTTGAAAGTTGGCATAAAATTTTCCGAACTACATTTGTTGCCCCAAATGAAGTCATTTGAAAGCAATTGTTATATTGTTGGATATGTGTCAAAAAGTGTATAGAATCTGTTCCTATTCCTGAAACCAATGGTATCAATTTCACTTTACCATTTGCGCAACACAATCCATTGGCTTCGTTTTTGTATTTTAATGCCTTACAGTGTGAGCAAACCAAGTTCATAGAACCAATAACAACACATTGGTAGTTACTGTCAATTGTCAAGTGTCACTAGTCAATTGACACATCGTAACTGAAAGCAGCTCGATTCAAACTTGCGCGATTATTAGTTGAATGTCGCGCTCGCGCTTCACGCGTTTGTGATATCCGAATTCTTTCACGTTCATTTCCGTCGTCACGTTCTTGTGCAGTACGATTAGATCGGTAATTAGCTTGGTTTATAGCATTTTTGGTTCTTCTACCTAAATTGCTTGGTCTTATAGGAGGCATATCAAATATAAATTATTTTTTCACTAATCACGAACTAAACAAACACTAACTAACTAAACACTCTGCACAAAACACGATATACGAATTTGTTTCGTGTATCAGTTGACAAAAGCAAACTCAGTAGATTAGGTAACAGACAACTTTTTTTTTTAAATTTGATATGACTTAAAGTCAAGTCCTTTTAAGCCGTACGAATTGTTTTATTTATTTAAAATTTGGATATTAAAAATAATAAAACACTGTTGGTAAGGCGATTTTTGTTTGACTGATGTAATAACGTGGAAACTGATGCATTTTATCTCGCGTGCCGAAACTAATACAAAAGAAACGCGAGTTTCGGAACGCGACATTAAACTCCTCCAACTATGTATTCTGTGCTCCAAAGCACACACGCACATTGTTTTGATAGATATGATCTTTGACTTTAGGAACACACCTACATTGCTTAGACAACAGTGAGTGCTTGTAATTTAATATGAACTTTATACCATAGCAATAAAGCTCAAATTGACTACGCTTTAGTTACAAATCATTTGTATGGGAAAAAGAAAAGGGCTATTTTTAGGGGTTTTCCAGCAATAATTCTAATTTTTCTCGTAAAAACCATCCTTGAACTTCAACGAACATTTTAAAAAAAGATTTGGCCAAATTGGTCCAGGCGTTGTTGAGTTATGCGCTTACCAACACATTTTGCGATTCATTTTTATATTATAGATTTCCATGGTTCTTGAGCGAGACACATTGAACATCAAAGGTTAAGTAAAGTATTTCAGTTGATTTCTATTTTAAATTCAATTCTGTCATTTAAAAATAATAATTCAGCTCTTCGAAGTAAAAGGCCACAATGCCACGACTTTATCATTAAAAATATTGGGCGATAATTTCTTGCTTTTATTGTTTTGTATTAAATTATTAGGTTTGAAGGTTATGCGATATTATTTCAACAATAGTAACAATAATTTCTATTATGGAGCTTCCGTAGAAATTGTTTATGAGAGTAATGTTAATTCAATTCTATAATTTAAAACTCCCCAAACAGGTTAGCAAATAATATCAGGTCAGGACTTTATTGCCAACTACATTATTAGGTAATATTGTAATTTATAGATTGTATGAGATTATCTTCAATTTTTATTCTATTTCAGTCAATTTGTTTTGAATTTAACTAATAATAACAATTTCCATATAATTGGCTTATAAAAGTAACAAAACATTTCTTGTACTTTTTATTTTTGGTAAAGTAGTAACATCTTAGTTATGTAGAGTTGTTTTTAAACCCAGGACGTAAAATAAAACTATATTTTATAAAACAATATAAAATAATCAAACATCTTAAATATATAAAAACAGAGATCAATATAAATGATATAACAACTAATTACTCAATAAATGGCAATATAAATAATGAAAATAAGCGTGCGAGATCTCGATGTTTGATGTGATCGGGTGATAAGTGTGCAAACATAATTCAATAACAAGGGTGAAGTTAAAATATAATTGACATATTACCATGATAGATTCTTCTATTGTTAGGTAATTAAAATGTAACGGTACTTGCAGTCTAAATACTGGCGGTTATAGTAGTATCAATAATAATGGTACGGATAAATGAATATTTCGACACACTGGTAATGGATGGTATTGATAATCTCAAGTAAAGACAATGACAATGGTAGGCAATAAAATGAGTAACTAGGACGATTGAACCATTATAAAACTGCCAACGGTAACTGATAGTAATGATAAACTATGCTAGCATGTACTTCGTACTGTGTGCACATGTCATACTACATGTGCACACGGTACTAAGGGCGACGTACCAGCTTGTACCCCAACTATAAAGGACGCGCAGTGAGATCAAAGGAGACAGACGCACAATATCCTGCCATTAGCGTTACTAGTAGTTGCCAGGCTAAAGCTAAGATATTTAATATATAATCTAATCAAAGTTTATTTATATATGCGCCATCAATATGTTTAATGTATTGCCTGTCGCATTTTGTACATTCGTTTTAGTATCAGACTTTTCATTTTATTTTAGTTAAAAAGAGACACAATTCTGTCTGATATGAAACCGAAATAGCCTGTCAAAATCGTCCGGTTGTCAAACGTACTCAAAATTATTCAAAATATTATAATTACGGGTTGTAAACCAGCAAACCTTGTTTTAAGGTATTTCAAATCGCGGCAGCTTTTACTGATAATATTTTTTAGTGTTGCAGCTGCATTATTAGTACGGGCACGGTCACTAAACTATCTCAAAAAATTAAAAACAATATAACCTTAAATTCATCAAAAAGAAATCTTTTTTATGAGAAACAGGTGACGAATCAGCTTGATGTTAGCTATATCAGAGACCAAAACAGAGAGTAGTTTTTTCAATCGAAACATAATTTAATACAATTATCTCAGAGAATATTGTTTGTCTGGAAAGTATCCATAAAAAGCCAGAAGGTATACAGCTATTTGAGGCATGTAGAATATCCCTTCATACACTGTTGGGAATATAGGATTTAAGTGGTATAAATATAACACACGAAGTATATATATAACCACATAACTTCATAATTCATTAATATATTATAATAATTACTAAATATTGTAAAATAAATACCTTGACATATTTGGATTAAAATATTTTAATAGAATATTTTTTCTGGTATGCTTACTGTTTTTCTCAATTAAATATTATAGGAGTAACAGGTGTTCTGGACTTCCGTAACGGTTACCCACGTTAAATTTTGAGGATAAAATTATTAAAAGACAATTCTTAAATCAAGTAAAACGTCAAAGAACTAACGGAAAATTTATTTATTTACCTTATATTTAGCACGGCGGTAGAGAAGATACTTGGCGTGTCATTATACTTTTATATATATATATATATATATATATATATATATATATATATTACAAGGTAAAGAAGAAATACAATATAGTAAAGGAGAAATACAAGGTAAGGCTATACCTTGAACCCTTTTTAAGGTAAGCTTTAGGGAAATATCTTTGCAAAATATCTGTTTCAAGTAGTGACAAGAAATACTTTTACAACTTATCTAATTCTAATTTCTCATAATACATAAAGTATAAAGAAATACATAAAGTATAAATTTATATTTTCCCGCAACTGAGAGAGTTAATAAAAGGCCTAGGGTTAATAGAACACAATACAAACAATACATTTGTAAAAATCTGGTTCTAAATAAATATAACTAAAAGTAACTATCTTATAAAAATATTTATAATTTGTATGTATTTATTATTAGATAACGTCACTGTAAAAATGATGTACTAGCGTAAATTTAATTATGCAAATTAAAATATAACACTTACAACTACTGTTAGTTGAACTTTGCAGCAGGTACATAATTTAAACAATATTTGGATCTCTACCACGTGTGACTTTGACGTAAACTTTGAAGAAAAGGTAGATAAATTGCTTTCTGTAAAATATATATCATTTTTTTACTGCTGATTATCAATAAAATTATTTAGTTGTTTACCTTAATAGTCTTTTCTTTCAGGTAATTATTTGGCATATATTGGAAACTATTATATCTTGGGTTTCTCGATTAGGTCCACGTTGTAATACATATCTACACAAAAACATGTCATTACCTTGCATGTATTTAACATTCCAACACAAACAACAATTAAACGAACGCGAGCGAAGTTGTCCGGCAACTAAACTAATGGTGACATTAGTTCAGATCTATAAAATTAGAGGTCTTAAGATTCGTCCACACATATGTGTGTAGTTCCATATGGCAATTATAGTGCCATATGGGGAACCATAGTGCCATATGGCAATTATGAAATCGTTAAAAATCAATATATTAGCCCTCTGGTATTATTTGGGAATATATGAAGTGTGGGCTCAAAGGATTGTCATAGAGTCCAATTGGAAGTGGTGAGACACCAGTAATAAATCAAACAAAGCGGCAAATATAAGACAGATCTAGAAAAACAGAAATAGAGATTTAACTTTATAGGAAATTTTGGCGAAATGTTTCGCGACGTCCAACATGTAGATTTCGCTACTTTTATCATATTACTTGTTTTGATCGCTATGCTAGGAGCCGCGACGGGATCTGATTGGTTCCCTTCATTCTATGGTTTATTTATTTTGTACACCATTTTCAATGTGTCTTATATAGAGGACAGTGTAGTCAGCTGTTATAACGTCTACAGATTACATTACTATTTTACTTTATTAGTATATACAAGTTGCTAGTGGAAATGCATTCTCGTTCTAGGAAGTGTTGCGTTCCCCGATGCACAGATAGTGATGAAATGCATCATCGTTCTCCGTTAAAAAAGTACCCGGCGATCTTTAAAATATGGATAGAAAACACTAAAAATCCGAAACAGGTTGGGTTAAACATGAATCAAATTTATGATTGTTACCGCGTGTGTCATAGACATTTTTATGATGCATTTAAACTTTCCTTTAAGTACTTATAAACATTTTAGTGATGGTGAAAATAATACCACGAGTCCAGAATATGTACAAATGGAGGTAAATCAAAATCAAAATTATATATATAGTAAACTGAGCGAGTCAGTGACATTTCTGTTCATAATTGTTACCATTAATTAACATTAATTACATGAACTGTCTTACTACATTTGTAGTGCCTATTTCCATCGTTCGAAGCCTACAACCAAGGTGTTCGAAGCAAGTGCTATCGACATTTGAACAAACTCCAGAAGGTAATGGTAAAAATGTTAAAAGTAATGGTCCCTTTCTGCTCATTCTTGTCGTTAATTACTTTACTCTTACTTAACCTCAGTTCTATATGTTTCTATAAGTCCAAATAAAGTTTTACTTTGTATCGTAGTGTATATCTGAGATTTTTTAGCAAAACATTTGATAAAAAAAATTAATTGTTATTATTGTTTGCATACTATAATAAATCAGTAGACCCTGAAATTGAAACTAATTTTATAGAGGCACGACAATATCTCGTACCCCAGACTGCAACAAAATTGTTTTATTATAATATCAGTAGGTCTTGGAGGTATCCCTTTTATTTTATTCAGCGATTTTGCCACGTTAATAATATAACAAAACGTTTGTCAAATGTTAAAAAAAAATTAAATCCCTTTAATCATACATTCCTTAATGATATTTAAGATAAAATACTAAAAGCAATAAGAAGGTGCGTTATACACTTTTGAGTAAAACAGGTGACCAGAATATTAAGAGGGAAAGACTCAAAGTTTGCTTTCAGTACAAGAAAATAAAAAGACAGACCTCTGATAGATCGTATTAAATTTTTTTCTAGTAATGGTAATTTCTAGTATTGTAGTGCTCCTATTTCCATCGTTCCAGGCCCACAACCAGGGTGTTCGAAGCAAGTATCCTCGACATTTGAACAAACTCCAAAAGATAATGGTAAAGTTTGTATTCATTAAGCCCCCTTTCTGTTCATTCTTACCATTAATTGCTTGACTCTATAACTTCAATCCAGATGTTCCTATAAGAGCAAAGAAAGTTTTATGTTGTACGGTAGTGTACATCTCAGGTTAGTTAGTAAAACTTTTGAAAAAAGAAATTAAGTGTGACATACAATTATGAATAAATCAGTAGACCCACAAATTGAATCTGATTCTATAGAGGCAAGACAATATCTCGTGTTCCAGACTCCAAGAAAATTGTTTTATTATACTGTCAGTAGGTCCTTGAGCTATATCTTATTTTATTCAGCGATTTTGCCACGTCGATAATATAACAAAATTTTTGTCCAACGTTTAAAAAAAAGTAAATTTAAAACCCTTCAATTTTACATTCCACAATGATCTTTGGGATAAAATATTAAAAGTACTAAAAAGGTGTGCTATATACTTTTAAGTAAAACTGCTTGAAATAAACAGTTCACCGGAATATTAAGAGAGAAAGACTCTTAGAGAAAAGTTTGCTTTCAGTATAAGAAAACAAAAAGTCAAAACTCTCAGAGATCCTATTAAATTGATGGCACTAAACAAATTTGAAAAAGAAAAAAGAAAGAAGAGATAATTTTGGTTTGCAATGCACCAAACTTATTTGCTTACGGTTAATATATTTACATTTAATTGAATTTTATTTAATAAATTTACTTCAGGAAAAAATATTTTTTATTTAAATTTCATTGGTCAATTAACCATGACGTCAAGGCTGTCACGTGCTAAACATTATTAATGAGCCAATCAAATGTCTTCACAGTAAAATATTTTTCTTACAGGTGCCTATAATGGAGATTTAAATTGAGATTTAATTTAAATTACTTGAATGGTCCTTTATGGCGTCGTCCGGATGTTGGGCGCAGTAAAACTTTGCGCCAGAGTCCCCTATTGAGTTGCATCTCTATTACTCTATGGCATATTCGAAAACCAAACGAAGAATTTAAATGAAAACTGACCTTTTATAAGCTTCTTTACTACATCAATATGTCTTTCTTAACAATAAAGAATATCTGTTGTTTTTAATTTCCTTTGAAAAATACGACTGTCAAATACAAAATAGTTAAAATATTGAGCAAACAGTTAACATTTACGAGTATAATAGATAAAAATTATGTAACTGTAATAACATTTACCTATGAAAATACGATAAACACTTACCAAGTATTTATTGAAGTCATATATTAGGGTCATGTTGGCCGATGATAATCTCTCTCAAAAACCAGGAAGAACTTTCCTGGGTGTAAATGTAAAGCAATGGATAAATACTATAAATACTTATTCCAATAATAGCTTCTTCATTCTATATATCTGTGTTCTGAAATATACACACATACATTTCCTTACTGCTAATAAATAAAGTTATTTAATCTCTTACCTTAATAGATATTTCGTTTAGGATATTATTGTTGAAATATAAATGCATCCACAATGTATCACTATTTCCATTTGGATTGTTATAATGGAGACATCACTGGGCAGCATTATGGAGTACAAAGCAGGTTTAGTAACTAAGCTCTTTCCACCTACATTAGATTATAGTGATTATTGGCTTATTAATATATTTTATCAGTTTCTTTAAAGTTAAATCCACTGTAGAATAAAGATGTTATTCAAAAACATTTGTGCAAAGAGCTCTTTGAAAATTTCTACCAAAGAATGTCCCGCCCTCGTGGCTCCAAAGCCATGGAAATCATTCCTGTAACCTATCTGCTAATATTTTCCAATGATTGAAACTATAGATTTTTTTGAAACTGCCGATTTAACTGGGTCATTCAAATATGTAAAGCAGATAGTTTGTTCTCATCGTCTGAACATGCCCTTTACAATGAAAACACTTACATAGTATGCTATGGCTGCATATCTATTGATCCCTTGATTCTCTAGCCCTTCAATGAAATCTTGTTTTAAATTATATTGCAAGTTGGGTGCTAAGCTCAACTTGTCAAAGATAAGTACACAATATTTATCCTCATCAGTCATCTTTTGTATTGCCCTTTTGATTAACAAAAACATTTGCTCATTTAACCCCGCTCGAACGATGATGCATTTCCTCACTATCTCTGCATCCCGGCGCACGACTTGTATATACTAAATATATACAATAAAATAATAATTTAGTCTATAAACGTTATAGAAAGCTGACGGGGGCACATTGAAAATGTCGCACAAAATAAAAACAAACCTTGGAACGAAGTGAATCGGTCAGATTCCATCTCGGCTCTTCGCATTGCGATTAAAACAAGTAATATATTAAAAGTAGGGAAATTGAATTGTCTCTGTAGGGCGTACCCATGACACTCGACCAGGATGTGTCTGATGCTCAGCGGGGATCTGCAATTATTACAAATGGGTGTCGTCCCATTTTTTTTCCTCCTTTAAGAAGAAACTTGTGAGTCAGTTTGCAGATATTCAAAGTCGGGAGAATATACTTGCGTCTAATAAGGTCCTGGTAAAATTATTTTTTTATTTCGCAGAATTTATTACTTGCCATCAAATACCAGTTTAATTGATCCAGTTTTTATAGGGTGTGGTATAATGCGAATTCAGGTCTCTGCTTCAATGAAGAAAACCCTCCGAGAGCGATCCTTCCCTCCTCCCCGCTAGATGATCGGCTCATTCATTACCCTCAGTTCCCATGTGATGTGGAACCCACATGTAAATGATGTTCTTGCCACTATTATAAGTGATGGTGTTTAGCTCGCGGATGTACATTATCAGTGAATGATGTTACTGTACTGATCCCAAACTTTCTAGAGAGCTCATGGAGTCAATGACAATTACCACCGAGATCACTTCTAGGCTGTTATGAATGTATTTCAGGGCTTTATTGATGGCCAGCAATTCGGCAGTAAAAATTCTTGCCGAAGAGAGCAATTTAAAATGCTCTTATTTTAATGCCGAAATATATGCAGCTCCCATATATTGGTTACTGTTAGATACCTCTGTGTAGACCAAGAGGTGATTAAGATATTTTTCAGAAAGGATTTGTTTGAAGAGGGAGCGCGAACTAAAAGAACTGAGACCATCTTTGGTAAGAAGCCTCACAGAGAGATCAACGGTTATAGGTGCATTTTTCCAGAAGGGTGTTTTATTTACAGGCCTATAAGCTGAAGGCATCTCTAATGAAAGACGGTTAGAAATTCTCTGAAAGTTATGACAAGACCCTTTGTATATTCTGCCCAAAATAGTGATATTGCAGTTGGTAGAGAAAAACCCATTCAAGCCCATATTGAGACAATTTTGGCTTGAATCTCAAAGAGCCTACATACTTTAGTAACAGGAGCTCCCGTCGAGAATTCAAGGAAGAAATCTCCGCTTCGCAAAGTAAACTATCCATCGGGCTGGTACTCCTAAAGACTCCTAGCGCAATCCTAGTGCTGTGTTTTGGATTTAATTAAATATTTTTATAAATGAGGGCGCTGCAGAAATGAAACACTGGCAGCCATAATCAAGCTTACTCAACGTCAGCGCTCTATATATGTTCAAGAGGGCACCCCACTGAAAGTTAGCAAGGGATCTAACTAGGCTAATGTCAGCCAGGCATGTGTTCTTTATATATTTAATGTTTGGGAGCCAGCTGAGCCGTGAGTCAAATATAATTCCTAGAAATTTATGTTCAGGTATATTATTAATTTAATGCTATTACCATCAATATTTAAAACAGTTATTCGAGGGCAATTCCTAATCCTAGTAGTGTACGCTGTTAGACTTATCGAGAAAGATCTTTAGATCGTTTGTTTCCGCCCAAGAAGGAAGAGTATGAAAAGCATTTTGGAAGAAAATGCCGGCTCATCTGGTGGTCCTGATGAGTATAATAGATAACAATATCATCTGCAAAGAAACGTACACCGTACAGCCCAGGTTTTTGATGGTGGGAAACGTTCTTTTTTATTATTATTGCACTTCCTCTTGCGGTGTTAGCTGGATATATGGTATGATAAAATGTATATCTTCTAAATTTTATAAAGGATTCTTTTATTAATGTTTTTCTGATATTAAGCAAATATCTATTTTTTGCCTATCTAGGGTAGCGTGATGTTGCTGCATTCCAAACTGCTATTCATATATATTTATTTGTCATTTCGGGTTTTTGGGACCACAGGTCTAATACTTTTCAATTCTACTTTTCAGTCCTTTCGGAAAAATATTGGATAATTTTTTCCTGTCTGTCCAGCTTTCCTATTAGTTCAAGTAGCAATTGGTCGGTGGTTACTTCATCTTCCTTTGTATCTCTTTGGTTAGTTTGACTGATACTTTGGGCATAAGTCATTTCACCATTTACTTTGTTATATTTCGTCGGTTCTTTCTCCTCACTCATTGCTTCTTGAGGTTTAACTTGAGCTAGTTTATTTCTCCTCTCTTATAGTGTTTTAGCAATTACACATCTTCTATAACTTGCCGGATGCGCTTCATTCCAGTTTGCACATTTCGGCTATTATATCATTTAATTAATTTCATTATATATTGTTTTCGTTTCTCATTTTGAAGAACTGACGTACGCGCATGGGAGGTTATGTCTTCGTTTTGTTTATACGTTTTGTTTATTTTATTTTATTATTGTTGTGTTTTTAGGTTTTCTTATGGATTAGACAGATCTTGTGTGATTTGGCGACCTATGACTTGTTTGTTTTACCCCCTCGTACCACTTGGAGGTTTTGTCGGACACCATCTGTGTCACTAGGAAATTTGCTTGTGCTTGACGATTGAATACCACCAGACTAGGATTGTACTTTTGTATGAATATTTGGTATTATTTCAGGGTGAGTTTAGATATTATCTTTATCCGCCTTTTCTTATTCGGAATTGATTAATTAGATGACCCTTGTGTTTTGATTTCGTAAGGCATGAAGTCCACTGAGATTACCACTCCGTGGGATGGTGAAGTGACGCCATAAATATATTTTGATGTTGTTTAACTACCTTTATTTTATTTTATTTTGTTGCTAGTTATTTTCCCACCGAGATATCAGCAGTGTATTTGTTTTTTGTATTTTTCTTCTTCAGATTCTTTGGCAGAATTGGTGGAATTGACCATGATTTATTTGGAGATAATATATCCGAAGCTATCCGTGGCAGCATGCAGCCCTTCTGTACTCGATGATTAAAGGCCATCAGATTAGGGTTTTACTTTTGCTTGAGAACTTTCGGGTATGTTGAATATTATATTTGTTTTCATTAGACTTATCTGTTCGAAATTGGTTAGTTAGATGACTTATGTGTTTTGATTTGCAAGGTATGAGGTCTATTGAGATTACAACCCCGTGGGTCGGTGCAGTAACTTCGTGAATGTGTTTCATATTGTTCAACTACTTTTATTGCCAATCATCCTCCCATAGGGATATCAACAGTTTATTTATGAGTTGATGGAATTGATTGTGTTCTAGTGGTGCAAAGCATTTTGGGACTATTGATACTATGAATTTGCTAGTTTTCTGCAATATAAGATTATTATTATTTGTCTTGTTTTATGAGGTGTGTCTCTGTCCTTTGAATGATTGTTTTAGATGATTGTGCTTTATGCAGAGGTTGTGCGGAGGTTATTTTGTGAGGATAGATATGAGATGATATGAATTTATGCCATCTCATTTGGTGAATTAGAAAATTTATATTTCTTTATGGATTTTGATATTATTTGTCTATTTGAGCAGTCCTTAACCCCATTTACTTATTGTCTTTATTTTTAGGTAGATTGGGCTACACAACAAGACTCCTATGTTGTTTATGTGATGAAGATGCGGACCTGTAGTGCTATTGCTCAAACTAAAGCAAACCATCAGCCCCTCTCGATCTTCTCCATGCCATTTTACATGATTGAAGCATATTCTCCCATGCTCGTCGTTCCGGATCGTCAGCTTATTTTAATTGTTTAATGGTTCCTATAATTTGGCTTTTTTTCTTGCTTATGACTATTATATTAATTACTTAATGATGCTCGAATTATAGTAACCATTGTTTTGAATTAAACTATGTAATAGTTGCATGCAGTAACGCTAACATCTAATAATAGTATGCCTAATACTAATCATTTTGAATGTGTATTTGTGGGATTGTGGAATTATCTGTGTCTATCTCTGTCTTTCTCAAGGGGCGTATGTTATCATTACTGGTCTTTTTATTTGTATTATTGCGAGGGGGTTATTTTGAAGGATATAGTATGTTGAAAATATATGTATAGAGAGTTATCTTGACAGGGCTATTATTTGTATTGTGCTTTATTGGTTTAATTAATCATAATAATAATAATAATAATAATGAGGGTTTATATTACTGATTTCTTCTTTTTGTTCTTATTATTATCAGCTGTCAGTTCCGGGATTGCTGGACTTCAGCGATATTTTCTTCTTCATTAATAACTTTGTTTGCCCAATCATTCAATATTTCAATTTTCTTCTTGTTTGTTTTGTTGAGTGCATTTCTCATTTCCATCTGATCATTGGGAATTTTATAAAGATCTCTGGCGCTCAACCTTTCGGCGTTTGTGCATTCATTCATGATGACTATCCTGGCTGCATCCGCATACTGCTTCCATGATTTTCAGTCTGAATCTCTTGATGTATGCTTCCATGTATCCATGGTTTGTTATCAGTTGTACTGCTGGTCCAACCCAGTCCGTCTTTGTCTGCTTGATTCTTCTCACTGGCAGCCTTGGCTAGTTTGTCGACCTTTGTTGATACCGTTGTAGTAAGCCTTTTTTTCCCATGATATTTCCGTTTTGATACCCTTGGCTGCTCGCTCTCGCAGTACCTTTTGTACTTCGGCTACCGGTCTGATCTTTGTTTCGTCGTTCTCCAGCTGCCAGATAGTCGCTCTGCTATCTATTTTGATGACGGCATTCATATCGCCATGTTCTTCTAGTATTCTTACGGTTCCTTGTATGGCTAGAAATTCAGCTAGCCTGCTGTTAATTCCATTTTCTAGCCTGATGCATGTCTCTTCCTCCGTGCCGTCGCTCCTGCTAATGAATATACCCGCTCCTGCTTTTTCCTAGCATCCGTCCATACCTTCGCTATGTGTCTTCCTATCTCGTTCTGCTCGGTCTCCAACGAATTCGATCTCCACGGTTTTTCCCATGGCCAATACATGTATTTTTGCTCCAGCCTCGGCGGGCCTGGTGGCCATGCTCTTGCTTCGGCTTCTATTGGTAGAGGAACTACTCCTGCGATTACTTGTAGCGCGCTTGTCGGTGCTGTTTTATACGCGCCGTTGATTAATATTAGGGCGTATCTTTCATCGCGTTTAGCTTCCTCAGAGTGTGTACTTTATTTACGTACCGTCCCCATGTCTCGAACCCATACAGTATGGCTGGCTTCACGACTCTGTCGTATACATTTTTCATTGTGTCCCTTGCCATATTTCCGTACTTCCTGCGTTTAGGTCCCGCCATTTTGGCGGCGACGGTTTCGACCTTTTCTTTGATCGCATTCAGATGGTTAATGTATACCTTTGTCTTATACAATATTACTCCCAGGTACCTCATCTGGTCTTTAGGAGTTATGATTTCTTCGTTTAATTTAATTATCTTCGGAAATCTTGTCCTCCTGGGTACTACTGGGATTTCTCTCCTGCGGTCATTTCTTCTTTTTTTCAATTCTTCCATCGTAAAGAGGATCTCCTTCTTTGCATATATCATAGCTTCCGTTTTTTCTATATTGTATTGTGCTCTTGATTCTTCTGTCCATTCTAAGCATTTGCGCCAGCATTTGTTCCATTCTTCTTTAATTTCAGTAGTTGTTCAATGGCTGATTGCGATGATTTGTTCGTCGGCGAACCCTTGTGCTCTCACATGTATCTGTTGTGTGTCAATATCAACTATCTTATCGAACCAGGAGTTGATATTAATCAACCATAGAGTCGGGCCTATGCTCGATCTTTGTGGGCACATCTTCTCTATTCCGAACTCGATTTTGTTGCTGATTACCGATCTTTCAGCTCCGTACTGCATTAGATGGTGTATATTATTCTTCTCACAAATCGCCTGCAATCTCCTATTCAATATTTTGTCATATACTTTCCCCAGGGTCGGCCGTAGGCTGATTGGCCTTTGTCCTCCGGACTTCTTCCTTAACCAGCAAAGTTTTTGTTGTTTTCCATACTTTGGGGAAGTATCCCGCGTTGTAGCAAATTCTGTAGAGTGTCAATAATTCTTGTTTCTTATATCCCAGGTTCTTTTCACTACTTCGGAATATTGTCCTTGCCGCTCACCTTGTTTTTTAAGTTCATTATGACCCAGTCTAGTTCAGCTTCTTGTATTTCTTCGTCGCCTTCTTCTTGTTTGCTCCATTCTCCATTGATGACCCTTGTCATGATCCTTACAAGTTGTTCTTTTTCTTCCTCCTTTTGTTTTGGATGATATTTTTCTACCTTTTGTTTCTCCAGGTTATACATATTGCCCAGTTCGGCATCTTCCAGTTTTTCAACTATTTTCCCCCTGCCGACTCCTAGAGTCTTTATTATTTTCCAGACTCTATGCCGTGGTTCAATGTCGAATGTGTTTTCTGTTATTTCTTCTACATGCTTCTTCTTCTTTTCTTTGACAAGCTTCTTGAATGCTCGCTTCATTACTCCATATTCCCTCACAATTTCGGTCTTGGCCCCGTCTTCTAGTCTGATCGAATCGGCTTTTCGTCTAAGTTTCAATTTCTTCTGTTGGCATTCTCCATCCCACCATTGATTGTCTTCTTTTATTATGATGGTGGTTGTTTTTAACAGTTTAGTGGCTTTCTTGAAAGCTGCTTGCATTTGCTCCGCTTGTTTTTCAATTTCGTCTGTTTGCATCGTCGCCCTTATTTCTGTGCTCGCGACTAGCAAGCCGTCGGTGACTCTTTGCCAGTTGGTCCCGTGATAATCAAACTTTTTCTTCGATGTCTTGTTTCTCTGGGGTTTACCCTCTATTTCGAAGCGGATGTATTTGTGGTCGCTTAGTGTCTCTCCAGTTTCTTCTACCTGCCAGTTGATCACGTTCACTTCTCGACTCCAGGTGATATCATTGTTGCTGTTTCCCGTACTACTGATAAAGGCGGGAGCTGTTTGTTCATTCTGCACTAGTTCCAGTCGGTGTGATATGGTCCAGGTTATCAGATTTGAACCTCTGTTGTTTATTGTATTGCCGCCTATAAAGTGTGCTTGGTATTAAAATCACCAGCTACTATCCATTTCTTCTGGTATTTCTGCCATTGTTCTTCTTTATCCTCTAAGCAATTTATGTCGTCTTAATAGTCACTCGGTGTCTAAAAGTTTTTGTTATCGATCATATATTTCAAGCATATTAAATATACCATATATTGTTTAGTTTTTAACAAAATGTACTATAACTATTTTAAAGACAGCATGTGAGAAGTCTGATATACTCAAGATTTTATGAAAATTTCATGTAAAATTGCCCGTAGGTATTTGGTTTTCAAGTTCCTTCACAAGCAAAAGTACCCTCTCATTTATTTATTAACTTTTGCCCATGTACATATTTAATCAGTTGTCTTTAGTAGATAACTTGGTCAGTTGCTTTTTTATAAGAGGTCATAAAATATATGTTAGACTTGATTTGAAGTTAGTTTTTTAATTATAATTTTATATCTAAGATAGATTATAATTTTGTATCTTATATTATCATGCAGTAATGATTTCCACGGCTTTAGCGGCACATGGGCGGGGCATTATTTGGTAGAAATTTTCAAAGAGCTCTTTGCACAAATGTTTTTGAATAACATTTTTATTCTACAGTGAATTTAACTTTAAAGAAACTGATAAAATATATTAATAAGTCAATAATCATTATAATGTAATGTAGGTGGAAAGAGCTTAGTTACTAAGCCTGCTTTGTACTCGATAATGCTTCCCAGTGATGTCTCCATTATAACAATCCAAATGGAAAGAGTGATACATTGTGGATGCATTTATAATTCAACAATAATTTCCTAAACGAAATATCTATTAAGGTAATAGATTAAATGACTTTATTAGTAGTAAAGAAATGTATGTGTGTATATTTCAGAACACAGATATATAGAAGGAAGATGCTATTATTGGAATAAGTTTTTATAATATTTATCTATTGCTTTACGAGAAAGTCTGCACCCAGGTAGATTCTTCCTGGTTTTTGAGACAAAGTATCATTGGCCAACATGACTTTAATGAAGATATGTCTTCAACAAATGCTTGGTAAGTGTTTATACTGTTTATATTTTCATAGGTAGATATGTACTTACAGTTACATAATTTTTATCTATTGTACTCGTAAATGTTAACTGTTTGCTCATTATTTTAACTATTTTGTCTTTGATAACAGATTTTTCAAAGAAAATTTAAAAAACCATTGTTCTTTATTGTTAAGTCATATTGATGTAGTTTTAAAGAGGCTTATAAATGGTCAATTTTTATTTAAATTCTGATTTTGGTTTTAGAATATGCGCCCAATAAATAATATCCTCTGATTAGCATGTTATTTATGTGCCATGCACTCGAATTTATAATTTAATACTTAAAGAAATATATATTAATATATGCATCGGTTTTAAAGGTATTAAGATGTGTATATTATATTTGCTGTAATTAACTGGCTGAAATAACTACAAAGCCTAACGATGTATATTAATAGAGTGTGTAAGAGTGTTACAAATTTTTTCCTGAAAGTTATGTACCATGAAGATATGAAAACATATATTTTTATAGGTTTTATGTCACCAAATACCGTCAATATTTATATATCTTATATGGAGGATCTATAAATTATCTAGTTTAAATTCTTTATAGCAAAAATGATGATAATATTATGATAAATATTTTATTTTACATCGATTACCATTTTTCTATATCATTTCGAAACCTAAATATTCATATAATTATATGAAGTCCACATTGACATTAGGAACATTTTACAGATTAATTTAATAAAATTATATCTTATTGACATTGCATGGCATTGCATGACATGGCATTAATTGACAGCACCAAAAAGTTTTGAAATGCAATTATTTTCATAAAGTTTAAATATAATCAAGTAAAAATATTAATTGACATCTTATTGGAATATTCCTTTTTTTTTAGAAATGATAGTAATATGTTTATTATGTCATAAACTTTAGGTATCAAATGAGACACATAATCAAGGTAATAAGTTGGCAGTAAATAAGTTCAAAAAACGAAAGGTTCAAAGAAAAATTTAATTACCATTCAAGGGAACGAGAATGTCTAGAAATATGAGAGGATAGCATTAATCCCACCTACAAAATCTTCTTATAAAAGAGGTGGTTATATGGTTCAAAGCATAGAGTAATAGAGAGTCAACTCAATAGGGATCATAGAAACGCGGTAGAAACAAAGTAAGCCAATCAGATCTCATGGCGGTTTGCAGCGTAACGATTAAAGCAATTAATAAGTTAAAAGAAGCGGCATCTAGAAGTTGGACGTCTCGAAATATTTCCCCAAAATTTATAGGAAAACTTAATTTTTATTATTTTAATTTTATAGGAAAATTTGAGTAATTGTTTTGCGACGTCCAACATGTCAATTTCCCTACTTTTAATATATTACTTGTTTTAATCGCAATGCGAAGGGCCGAGATGGAACCTGACCGGTTCACTTCGTTCCAAGGTTTGTTTTTATTTTGTGCGACATTTTCAATGTGCCCCCGTCAGCTTTCTATAACGTTTATAGACTAAATTATTATTTTATTATATTTTTTGTATATACTTGTATATACTAAAGTCGTGCGCCCGGATGCACAGAGAGTGACGAAATGCATCATCGTTTTCCGTTCAAAAAGTACCCTGCGATCTTTAAAAAATAGGTAGAAAACATTAAAAATCCTAAACTTGTTTGGTTACAAATGAAACAAATGTATGATCTTTACCGCGTTTAAAACCACTAGATCAATCTAAAATATTCCAAGATATAAACCCACAAGCATAGAGCTTTTTAATTTTCTAACTAATAAATCAAAAGAGAGCTCCAAGAGGACAACGGTTTACAACAATAGTGGAAGTTATGGCTGTAGGCCTCTTAAAATCTAGCAGAAAAGTCTATAGGATATTGTCAAAAATGTTTGCTCTCCCTTCAAGGGGTACATGTCTAGTTCTGCTTTGGAAGATACCACTTCGAGCTGGGTTAAATGAGCAAATGCTTTTGTTAATCAAAAGGGCAGTACAAAAGATGACTGATGAGAATAAATATTGTGTTACTTATCTTCGACAATTTGAGCTTAGCACCCAATTTGCAATATAATTTAAAACAAGATTTCATTGAATGGCTGGAGGATTAAGGTACCAAGATATTGAGAAATGCAGCCATAGCAAACTATGTAAGTGTTTTCAGTGTAAAGGGCATTTTCAGAGAATGGAAACAAACTATCTGCATTACATATTCCCATGGCCTAGTTAAATCGGCAGTTTTAAAAAGGTCTATAATTTGTCTATAATAAGTCTGCTATTAATAGTTTGTTAGCCCAGTTAACAAATTCTTGTGAATTCGAAATAAATAGAAAAAAAATTCCACTTTAAGATATTCTTCATTTATTTATGGGAATTTGCAATAATTTGTTAACAAAACATTTCTACATTACAATTGATAGCATACAAAAAAAGATGGAAAATGAAACCACATATTACAGTTTGATAATTTGGACACACATGCTCCTATTAGAATGTGTCCAAAGTTAACAGACCAACATGTTGTCCCTGAAAAAGTACTAAGATGAAGGTCAAGAATTGTTTATGTGTAATAAAACAAGTTGGGGTGAGTTTATTCATATTAATAATCATTCAAATATTTATTTTTTAATTTCAGATATTAATCTCCTCCTGAAAGAAGCTATGCAGACAGGAGATATTCTTTTATTTTTGGATCAACTATTTGATAGTTGTAACTCTTTAAGGAAGGATTATACACCATCAATAAAGGGGGGATATTGAAACACGAAGAAGTGTGGTGTAAAGCGATTCAATATCTGAATAGTTCAAAATTTTATTACCTAAGTAAAAATAAATTTGTTAGAGGGCCGTCAATCAAAAAATTAATAACTACCTTGAGGGGGTTCATTTTATTAAAGAAAAAATATTTGAGTAAGTTTCTCAGCAAATATATTAGCTTAAGGATTCTTAACCAAGATAGTTTGGAAAATGTTTTTGGATCTATTAGAGCTCAGTGATCCAGGAATATACATCCTTCATTTAGTATCTTTAAGAAGTCTTTTAAAGCGTTCCCTATAAGTTCCTTCTTTTCATCTCATTCACCATTAGAATATTGTGAAGTGGATGAACATGAAGCCGCTTTAGATAATTTACATTCTTTAATAACAGGGGATGTATTTCCAGGAGTTGAGAAATTGCAACTTGACTGTATAACTTCAGTTTTAGATGTTCCTATAAGAGCAAACAAAGTTTTATATTGTACCATAGTGTACATGTCAGGTTATTTAGTAAAACTTTTGAAAAAAGAAATTAATTGTGATTTTTCCTAACACACAATTATGAACAAATCAGTAGACTCACAAATTGAGACTCATTTTATAGATGCATATTGTCATGCCCCAGGCTCCAGCAAAAATGTTTTATTATACTGTCAGTAGGTCTTTGAGCTATCTCTTTTATTTTATTCAGTGATTTTGCCACGTCATTAATATAACAAAATGTTTGTCAAATGTTTAAAAAAAGTAAATTTAAAAGTCTTTAATTGTAAATTCCATAATGATCTTTCAGATTGAATATTAAAAGTACTAACAAGGTGCGCTATATACTTTTTGAGTAAAACGGCTCAACAGAATTTTAAGAGGGAAACACTCAGAAGTTTACTTTCAGTATAAGAAAATAAAGACAGAACAGGAAAAAGAGGGAAGAGATAATTTTAATTTGCAATGCACCCAAGTTTTTTGTTTATGATTTTATATACAGGTATATAATATTTATATTTTATAGATATATTTATTTTTATATTTTATGGATATACTTTATATTATATTTTATTGGTATATTTATATTTATTTATTGTTATAGATTATATTTATATTTAGTTATTTTCACATATTATGTTTTTATTTATTATTAAATATATTTTATTTAATAAATTTATTTCAGAAAAAAATTGTTTTTGTTGAAGTTTCATTGGTCAATTGAATATGACGTCAAGACTTTCACGTGCCAAACGTTACTAATGAGCCGATCAAATATCTTTATAGTAAAATAATTTTCTCACAGGGGCCTATAATGGAGATTTATATTGACCAATGAAATTACTTGAATGGCCAATTGTCGCGCCCTATGGGTATTGTGCAAAGCAAAACTTTGCGTCAGACTCCCCTAATGAATTGCATCTCTATTATTCTATGGGCTCAAGGTATCATTCGTCTACGAACTTTCCTTGATACAGGTTAAAATCAAATATTTGTGAAATCTTTTCAATTATTTGTAACTTTGTGTAAAATGAGTTATAGACACGGTAAGTTACTTATTCAAAAAATTTATTTTTAAATAACCTGCCAAAATTTAAAGAACAATTGATTTTTCTAAATGCATTATATTTAATCATCAACTCATTTCAGAAAATAAAAGGGGCATGGACAACAACCCCTGTTATAACAGCAGCCGCAAGAACACTTCTAATAGCGTAACAGAACTATGGATAGAAAACAGATTTATCGGAAAGATTATAGGTTAGCATGAAATATTTAAACATTGTTAAAACAAACCAACTATTATATGTATTATTTACAGGGAAAGGGGGTGTCAATATTAGAGCTCTAGAGCGAGAAACAGGCGCAAGTGTTCAGGTGACTAATCAATTGGATGGAAACAAAACTCTAATCAGTGTTATTGGTTCCACCAAGGCAAGCAATAAGGCAATTAAAATACTTGTTGCAAAAACTAAACATTCGCCAGCACCTCTTGTACCAGAGCTACCACCTGCGCCAGTACCAGTTATTATTGAGCCTCTGAAAAAAAGCCCTCCCAAGAAAGATTATTTCGACTCAGATGAATGCGTAAGTTTTTCACATATTTGATATAAGGTATAAGGTCATCAAAATTAATTAATATTACACAATATCTTATATAATTATTATTGGTATTACTAAAAATTTGCGAATTGCATTTTGTGTGTTGATAGAGTAGAATTAGTTCAAAAAAGCTGATAAATTCTTGTGGAATGAAACTTCTGGAATATCTTTCTTGATCCTATTCATAATTTTGTAGCTGTATTAGCATATAGAACTTGGATATTATCTATTCTGATAGGGAAATATTTTCTCTGTAGACTGTAAAATGGACATAGACAGATGTATTCTCATTCAAACTGATTCTACATTATTCCAATGTCTAATTATTAATTTTGTATATTTAACATAGGAATTTCCTTACTGCTTCGTCGTGGTCTTTTAAATAGTATTTATAATGCTAAAAAAACTTCATATTATTCTGAATTTTCTTTTATCGGTAATACAAACTCTGGCTTCCTTAGGACAATTATTAAATTTGGAACGCAAGAAAATATTTACTTTATGAATCCGTTTGTTTATAGGCCAACTTAGTTGGGGTTTAAGTAATTAATGAATTTGGAATTGGATTTGGAAGTATGGATGGATTTGGAGAACTATTATATTAAGTTTGCTCTACGTTTATATAATTTAGGGAAATGGTCAAATTACCATATTATGAAGAAGTCGATTAAATCTGCGATTGCATCTGTACTTCTAGGCCACAATCTTGGCTTGCCAGTTGATAATATTGTACATTTATAATAATTTACTTTTTATCAGCTAAGGGAGGAAGAAGTCTATTGGTCCCAGTTTCCCGAAATTAAGAAAAATTTTTATGAGGAACACCCTCAAGTAAGTGCCTTAAAGGAGAAAAATGTTGCCGAAATAAGGTTCATGAAAAGTAATATAGGTAAGTGGCCACGCATGTGCTAAAATTCACTTAAAATTACAAGTTAAATATTTTCAGTTGTCGATAGAATTATGGGAAAAAATGATGTAGTTAAGCCCATAGCCAAGCCATTGTTAACATTTGAGCAGGCATTTTATAACTGTCCAGAGATTTTAGTAAAGCTCAATAAAGCGAAATTCCACGAACCAACGCCTATACAGTGCCAGGCTTGGCCGATTTTATTATCGGGAGAGGATATGATTGGTATTGCTCAAACTGGGTCCGGGAAAACGTTGGCGTTCTTGTTGCCGGCGTTCATTCACATTGAGGGTCAAATGACGCCGAAAGAAGAAAGACGCGGACCGGCCGTCCTCATTGTGGCGCCCACACGAGAAATGGTTATTCAAATAAATAAGGAGGTGAATAAATATCAATACTCCGGAATAACGTCGTAAGTATTTTAGAGAGATAAGGTGTCGTGCAAACGTTTAAATGAGATCATCTTCTTACAGGTGCTGCGTGTACGGCGATGTCGACCGCAAGAAACAAGTTGCTGCTCTACAGGAAAGTGTCGATATCGTAATCGCAACTCCCGGAAAAATGAATGATCTGATGAATTCAGGTGAGAGCTTCGACTTACTTAAATGTTGTTTCCAATCTGACAATGCATATTATCATTTTAGGTGACTTATTTATCGAAAATATCACTTACGTGGTATTAGACAAGGCGGATCGTATGTTAGACATGGGATTCGAGGCACAAATAAGACGGGTGCTCTATGATATCAGGCCTACGAGGCAAACCGTGATGATGAGCGCTACATGGCCTTCGGGCGTAAGACGCCTGGCGGCTAGCTATACAAAAGATCCAGTACAAGTTTACGTCGGTTCTAGAGATCTAACAGCAACGCACTCGGTGAAGCAAACTTGTGTAGTGTGTAAGGAGAGTGAAAAAGAGAATCTTCTCTTCGATTTATTAGATAAATTGAGTATTAACGATAAAGTGATTGTGTTCTGCGGTACCAAAGGAAAAGCCGTTTATATCTCTGTCGAGTGCGTCATTAGGCGACTACCCAGTGCTTCAATATATTGCGGTATGGAGCAAGAAGAGCGTGAAAAAGCCGTTACCGATATAACAGACGGAACCGCAAGCATTTTGATTGCCACAGATGTAGTTTCCAGCTTAGATATCGGAGATGTTACGTAAGTGTAACAACATGTTTCCCTTTAGCATAGTTAATTGTTTCGCTTTTACCAGGCATGTGATCAACTACGATTTTCCTAAATATATGGATGAATATGTCCATAGAATTGGCCGAACGGGAAGAGCTGGCAAAATGGGTGAATGTGAATCGATCAGCTTCTTCAGCAAAGATGATTGGGCGAATGCATCCAAACTTATAGAAATATTGGAAGAGGCAAGCCAGGTAATGTATTGGCGACAATCATCAAGTAGTATTTTTATTAATTATTTTTTCCATTCTTAACGACAGGAAGTATCAAAGAATCTATGCGAACTAGCGGAACTATATGACAAATCATATAGGAAGAAAAATGAGGACGAAGTATTGCCGAAAAGGAAACCGTTGACCTTCGCAGAATTTTGGAGCTGATAATGAAAATTAAGAATATAGCTGATGATCATAATCTAATCATGATACATACTAACTTGTTAATGGATGATATTAATATTATAACGTTTAATAATTTAAAGAATAAACATCGTTAATTTATATAAGTTCTTTAGCTCAACCCTATAAATTTTTCCTTTTAGCAACGCTAATAATAATTTTATAATAAAACTGGCACACGCGACAGAAGATGTCCTGTTAAAATATCATTATTAATACCGAGTAATTTTAATATTTATTTGGACACACGTAAATGCATTCATACTTGATTTGGTAATAACAAAATTTTAATTTCATTCCAATTTAGATTATACCAAATGTAATGAGGTGAACTAATAGACCCTATGCACGTCAAAAGTCACTACTCTGCGATGGTGGAAGTATATATACGGAACCGATATTGCCGGTATCAGTTGTTCCATTTACGTGACTGATAATAGCATTAGGCGAATGTATTAGTCCTCAGAACAAAGCTCGTTTGATTAAACTTAACATATCGTAATTGCTCGCTTTTAACTTTCGTTTATATACCAACAATGCGTTGAAAGTACTACGTGTATCACTTACCATCAATCGGAATGCCTAGAAGTTCATAGCTAGAATTCAATGTTGTACTTGTTATTGGATTTCAGGTTTTATTAGTAAATGCATTTCTTAACAAAAACACTAATACAGTATTGAAAATATTAAAAATGCAAATTTATGTATCAATAGTCAAAATCAACATTCCATAGAGCACTAATTTATAAAATAATTTAATAGAATTCTAATTTCTCATTTATTGGTGTGTTGTTAGTTCCCACGTGTGACACAAGGTAAAGTATAGTTTGGTAGTTTGGTATACTTGCGCCTAATAAAGTCCTGGTAAAATTCTTTTTTTACTTCGCAGAATTTATTACTTGCCATCAAATACCAGTTTAATTGATCCAGTTTTTATAGAGTGTGGTATAATGCGAATTCAGGTCTCTGCTTCAATGAAGAAAACCCTCCGAGAGCGATCCTTCCCTCCTCACCGCTAGATGATCGGCTCATTCATTACCCACAGTTCCCATGTGATGTGGAACCCACATGTAAATGATGTTCTTGCCACTATTATAAGTGATGGTGTTTAGCTCGCGGATGTACATTATCAGTGAATGATGTTACTGTACTGATCCAAAACTTTCTAGAGAGCTCATGGAGTCAATGATAATTACCACCGAGATCACTTCTAGGCTGTTATGAATGTATTTCAGGGCTTTATTGATGGCTAGCAATTCGGCAGTAAAAATTCTTGCCAAAGAGAGCAATTTAAAATGCTCTTATTTTAATGCCGAAATATATGCAGCTCCCATATATTCGTTACTCTTAGATACCTCTGGGTAGACCAAGAGGGGATTAAGATATTTTTCAGAAAGGATTTGTTTGAAAAGGGAGCGCGCACTAAAAGAACTGATACCATCTTTGGGAAGAAGCCTCGCCGAGAGATTAACGGTTATAGGTGCATTTTTCCAGAAGGGTGTTTTATTTACAGGTCTATAAGCTGAAGGCATCTCTAATGAAAGACGGTTAGAAATTCTCTGAAAGTTATGACAAGACCCTTTATATATTCTGCCCAAAATAGTGATATTGCAGTTGGTAGAGAAAAACCCATTCAAGCCCATATTGAGACAATTTTGGCTTGAATCTCAAAGAGCCTACATACTTTAGTAACAGGAGCTCCCGTCGAGAATTCAAGGAAGAAATCTCCGCTTCGCAAAGTAAACTATCTATCGGGCTGGTACTCCTAAAGACTCCTAGCGCAATCCTAGTGCTGTGTTTTGGATTTAATTAAATATTTTTATAAATGAGGGCGCTGCAGAAATGAAACAGTGGCGGCCATAATCAAGCTTACTCAATGTCAGCGCTCTATATATGTTCAAGAGGGCACCCCACTGAAAGTTATATATTTATTTGCCATTTCGGGTTTTTGGGACCACAGGCCTAATACTTTTCAATTCTAGTTTTTCAATCCTTTCGGAAAAATATTCGATAATTTTTTCCTGTCTGTCTAGCTTTCCTATTAGTTCAAGTAGCAATTCGTCGGTGGTTGCTTTATCTTTCTTTGTATCTCTTTGATTAGTTTGACTGACACTTTAGGCATAAGTAATTTTACCATTAACTTTGTTATATGTTGTCGGTTCTTTCTCCTCACTCATTGCTTCTTGAGGTTTAACTTGAGCTATTCTATTTCTCCTCTCCTGTAATGTTTTAGCAACTACACATCTTCTATAACTTGCCGGATGCGCTTCATTCCAGTTTGCATATTTCGACTATCATATCATTTAATTTATTTCATTAATTTAGAGATTATATTCAATATAATATACTATAATATAATATAATTTTCAATTTTTTTTATTTATATTGATGACAATTTTACAGTTTTCTTATTTTGAAATTCCTATCCTTTGATTGCCTAGGTTCTTGCTAGATGTCGCGCGCCACTTGTTTTCTTCCTCTAGTAATATTTTCACAATTAATTTGTAGATTTTGTGGATTATTTCTTATATTCCCGTTTTAATTACTATATTTTCCTTTTATTAATAAATTAGAATTACCCGTAATTTATGTCGTCGGATATTGTTTTCGATTCTCATTTGAAGAACTGACGTACGCGCATGGAAGGTTATGTCTTCGTTCTGTTTATACGTTTTGTTTATTTTATTTTATTATTGTTGTGTTTTTAGGTTTTCTTATGGATTAGACAGATCTTGTGTGATTTCGCACCACTTGGAGGTCTTGTCGGGCACCATCTGTGTCACTAGAAAATTTGCTTGTGCTTGACGATTGAATACCACCAGACTAGGATTGTACTTTTGCATGAATATTTGGTAATATTTCAGGGTGAGTTTAGATATTATCTTTATCCTTATATCTTTTCTTATTCGAAATTGATTAATTAGATGACCCGTGTCTTTTGATTTCATAAGACATGAAGTCCACTGAGATTACCACTCCGCGGGATGGTGAAGTGACGCCATAAATATATTTTGATGTTGTTTAACTACCTTTATTTTATTTTATTTTGTTGCTAGTTATTTTCCGACCAAGACATCAGCAGTGTATTTGTTTTTAGTATTTTTTAGGTTATCTGCGTCCAGATTATTTAGCAGAATTGGTGGAATTGATCATGATTTATTTGGAGATGATATATCCGAAGCTGTCCGTGGCACCATCCAGCCCTTCTGTACTCGATGATTGAACACTATCAGATTAGTACTTTACTTTTGCTTGAGTACTTTCGTGTATGTTGAATAATATATTTGTTTTTATTAAACTTATTTGTTCGAAATTTATTAGTTAGATGACTTATGTGTTTTGATTTGCAAGGTATGAGGTCTATTGAGATTACAACCCTGTGGGTCGGTGCAGTAACTTCGTGAATGTGTTTCATATTGTTTAACTACTTTTATTGCCAATCATCTTCCCATCGGGATATCAACAGTTTATTTATGAGTTGATGGAATTGTTGTGTTCTAGTGGTGCAAAGCATTTTGGGACTATTGATACTATGAATTTGCTACTTTTCTACACTATAAGATGAATATTATTTGTCTTGTTTTATGAGGTGTGTCTCTGTCCTTTGAGTGATTGTTTTAGATGATTGTGCTTTATGCAGAGGTTGTGCGGAGGTTATTTTGTGAGGATAGATATATAGAGATGATATGAATTTACGCCATCTCATTTGATGAATTAGAAAATTTATATTCCTTTATGGATTTTGATATTATTTGTCTATTTGAGCAGTCCTTAACCCCATTTACTTATTGTCTTTGTTTTTAGGTAGATTGGGCGACACAACAAGACTCCTATGTTGTTTACGTGATGAAGATGCGGATCTGTAGTGCTATTGCTTAAACTAAAGCAAACCATCAGCACCTCTCGATCTTCTCCATGCCATTTTACATGATTGAAGCATATTCTCCCATGCTCGTCGTTCCGGATCGTCAGCTTATTTTAATTGTTTAATGGTTCCTATAATTTGGCTTTTTTTTCTTGCTTATGACTATTATATTAATTACTTAATGATGCTCGAATTATAGTAACCATTGTTTTGAATTAAACTATGTAATAGTTGCATGCAGTAACACTAACATCTAATACTAGTATGCCTAATACTAATCATTTTGAATGTGTATTTGTGGGATTGTGGAATTATCTGTGTCTATCTCTGTCTTTCTCAAGGGGCGTCTCTTATCATTACTGGTCTTTTTATTTGTATTAATGCGAGGGGGTTATTTTGAAGGATATAGTATGTTGAAAATATATGTATTGAAAGTTATCTTGACAGGGCTATTATATGTATTGTGCTTTATTGGTTTAATTAATCATAATAATAATAATAATAATGAGGGTTTATATTACTGATTTCTTCTTGTTGTTCTTGTTATTATCAGCTGTCAGTTCCGGGATTGCTGGACTTCTGCGATATTTTCTTCTTCATTAATAACTTTGTTTGCCCAATCATTCAATATTTCAATTTTCTTCCTGTTTATTTTGTTGAGTGCATTTCTCATTTCCATCTGATCATCGACATTTTATAAAGATCTCTGGCGCTCAACCTTTCGGCCTTTGTGCATTCATTCATGATGACTATCTTGGCTGCATCTGCATACTGCTTCCATGATTTTCAGTCTGAATCTCTTGATGTATGCTTCCATGTTTCCATTGTTTGTTATCAGTTGCACTGCTTTTCAGTTTAGTTCTAACCTTTCAAATCCTACTGTTTTGCAGTGTTTGTAAGTGTTTCGGCCGTTGGTGAATTCGTCCCTGTATCTTTGCCATTTTTGTAGAATCCATTTCTTCTTTTCTTTTCTTGCTGTGATTTTACTGGTCCAACCCAGTCCGTCTTTGTCTGTTTGATTCTTCTCAGTGGCAGCCTTGGCTAGTTGGTCGACCTTTGTTGATTCCGTTGTGGTAAGCCTTTTTCCCATGATATTTTCGTTTGGATACCCCTGGCTGCTGGCTCTCGCAGTACCTTGTGTACTTCGGCTACCTTTCTGATCTTTGTCTCGTCGTTCTCCAGTTGCCAGATAGTCGCTCTGCTATCTGTTTTGATGACGGCATGCATATCGCCATGTTTTTCTTCTAGCATTCTTATGGCTAGAAATTCAGCTAGCCTGCTGTTAATTCCATTTTCTAGCCTGATGCATGCCTCTTACTCCGTCCCGTCGCTCCTCCGAATGAATATACCTACTCTTGCTTTTTCCTGCTTCACACTAGCATCCGTCCATACCTTCGCTATGTGTCTTCCTATCTCGTTCTACTCGATCTCCAACGAATCCGATCTCCACAGTTTTTCCCATGACCAACACATGTATTCTTGCTCCGGCCTTGGCGGGCCTGGTGGATAACCGTATTTTTTTGCCGCTCATGCTCTTGCTTCGGCTTCTATCGGTAGAGGAACTACTCCTACAATTACTTGTAGCGCGCTCGTCGGTGCTGTTTTATACGCGCCAGTGATTAATATTAGAGCATATCTTTGAATCGCGTGTAGTTTCCTCTGAGTGTGTACTTTATTTACATACCGTCCCCATGTCTCGGACCCATATAGTATGGCTGGCTTTAGGAGTTATGATTTCTTCATTTAATTTAATTCTTATCTTCGCAAATCTGGTCGTACTGGGTACTACTGGGATTTCTCTCCTGCGGTCATATCTTCTTTTGTTCAATTCTTCCATCATAAAGGGGATCTCCTTTGGATATATCATAGCTTCCGTTTTTTCTTTATTGTATTGTGCTCTTGATTCTTCTATCCATTCTAAGCATTTGTTCCATTCTTCTTTAATTTCTGTAGGTGTTCGATGGCTGATTGCGATAATTTGGTCGTCGGCGAACACTTGTGCTATCATGTGTCTGTTGTGTGTCAATCTCAGCTATCTTATCGAACCAGGAGTTCATATTAATCAGTCATAGAGTCGGTCCTATGCTCGATCCTTGTGGGCACCCCTGCTCTATTCCGAAATCGATTTTTTTGCTGATTACCGATCTTTCAGTTAGGAAACTTGCAACTGAACGTATAATTTTCTCGTTAATTCCTGCTTTCATTTCACTTAATGCAGAAACTTGTGTGGCTGTATTGAAAGCATTTTTTACATCTAAAGCCACAACCAGCACATGTCTTGCGTTCTTTTGTTCCGACTCAACCCAGTTCTTTAGGCCTCGTATGGCTTCTATGATGCTCTTACCACTTCTGAATCCGTACTGCATTGTACTGTATATTGTTCTTCTCAAAAGTTGCCTGCAATCTCCTATTCAATATTTTGTCACTTACTTTCCCCAGGGTCGGCCGTAGGCTGATTGGCCTTTGTCCTCCGGACTTCTTCCTTAACCAGCAAAGTTTTGCTGTTTTCCATACCTTGGGGAAGTATCCCGCGTTGTAGCAGTTTTTGTAGAGTGTCAACAATTCTTGTTTCTTCTCTTGCATCTCCCAGTTTCTTTTCACTATTTCGTGCGGAATATTGTCCTTGCCGCTCGCCTTGTTTTTTAAGTTCATTATGACACAGTCCAGTTCAGCTTCTTGTATTTCTTCTTCGCCTTCTTCTTGTTTGCTCTATTCTTCATTGGTGACCCTTGTCATAATCCTTACAAGTTATTCTTTTTCTTCCTCCTCTTGTTTTGGATGATATTTTTCTACCTTTTGTTTCTTCATTTTATACATATTGCCCGGTTCGGCATCTTCCAGTTTTTAAACTATTTTCCCCCTGCTGACTCCTAGAGTCTTTATTATTTTCCAGACTCTATGCCATGGTTCAATGTCGAATGTGTTTTCTATTATTTCTTCTACATGCTTCTTCTTTTCATTGATAAGCTTCTTGAATGCTCGTTTCATTACTCCATATTCCCTCACGATGTCGGTCTTGTCCCCGTCTTCTCGAATCGGATTTTCTTCTAAGTTCCAATTTCTTCTGTTGGAATTCTCCATCCTACCATTCGTTGTCTTCTTTTATTATGATGGTGGTTGTTCCGATGGTGGTAGCAATTCGTCAGTGACTCCTTGCCAGTTGGTCCCGTGATAATCAAACTTTTTCTTCGATGTCTTGTTTCTCAGGGGTCTACCCTCTATTTCGAAGTGGATGTATTGTGGATGTGTGTGGTCGCTTAGTGTCTCTCCAGTTTCTTGTACCTTCCAGTTGATCACGTTCACTCTCGACTCCTGGTGCTATCAATGTTGCTGTTTCCCCTATTACTGATAAATGTGGGAGCTGTTTGTTCATTGTGCACTAGTTCCAGTCGGTGTGATATGGTCCAGAATATCAGATTTGAACCTCTGTTGTTTATTGTATTGCCTCCCCATTAAGTGTGTTTGGAATTAAAATTACCAGCTACTATCCATTTCTTCTGGTATTTCTGCCATTGTTCTTTTTCTTCTAGGCAATTCATGTTGTCTCCTGTCGGGTGCGCGTATAAGTTGGTGATTAGTCTAATAGTTTGACTATGACTATATCCGGTCCCGATATTTCTCTTATCGTCATAGCCTGAATATGATTTCTGATCTTGCATTCATGCCTATTTTGTTCACTGACCATCCTGTCCATGCTTTAGTTCTTGTTGCTGTTTCTTGCCCCAAGATTTTGTCGTATTTTTCTTTGTCGGCTTTCGCTCTCATGAGCGTGCTGGCTTGGATGCCTTTTTCGATGTTTATCTGTAGGATTTTAGAGCCATTTCTGCCTCATTTCTTCCATGGCCTCTTCTTTTCTTTTCTTATATACTGGACAGGTTCTATCATTTGCTCTATGGTAGGAGTTTACCTCCGGTGCTCCTGCTCTTTTGCAGTTCGTACAATTCGTGGTGCTGCTCTTGCAGTCCCTTCCCCTGTGCGGACCTGCACATATATAACAAAACTGTGCGCTTCTGCAATGTATCTGCTTGAGCCCGAATCTGCTGCATTTATAGCATAGTAAAATTTCTTTGAAGTCATCAACGAATTGTCTCAAGTTCCCTACAACGACTTTGCCCTTTTTTAACGCTGCTCTATATATGCTGGGAATTGTTTCGATTATAACGTTGTTTCTTTTGGGTTTTCACATATTTATTTATTCACTACCTTGATAAGTTCTTCTGGTTCTTCGTTGTTGCCAGTCTTTTTTCTTTCTTCTTGGATGATGTTCATAATCTCTTCGTTTTGATCAGCCAGATCTTCTATTATTTGTTCGTCTGTGATCTCCCTGGATACCCCTATGATTTTGAATTTGGGACGTTTCTTAGTATTATCAATTTTGATATCACGTACAGAGCTTATTTTTTCTATCAGGTCTTTCTTTTGTGTCTGTTCTTTATGGATCAGTCATACCAGTCCATGCCTGTGTACTCTTACGTGTTTGAGGTCATCTCCTGCTAACTCTTTACGGGTTAGCTTGCATCTGATGGTGGCTAATGTCTCCGCGCCACTTGCTTTTTCCTTTCTGATTTTAATCTTGTATTTATTATTAATCTGTTTCGGAGGTTGCCATTCTAGATTAAGTCTGGTGGTTTTCGGTGCCTTTGACTGGGCGTTTTGTGGCTTCGAGAGTGCTTTATTTTCATTATTCTTTTTTGTCGCCGCGACCTCATTGTACGTACACATCGTATTAGAGGTATTTTCGGTCTTTACCTCCACGGTAGTCATCTCGATTCTTCGGTCACTGGTCTAGAGAGTATTCCCTCTCTTGCAATAGGGATTCTATTTTTTTTGTATTCTCTTGTCTATTTCGTGCTGTATTTGTGCTAATTTTTTGTTTATCACCTCCTCCGCCATTGCTTCCTCATTCGAGATGCTCTTGACTTGACAAATACCTAAAATTCCCTAAGAAATAATATAACTAGATCCGTTCTAAAGCCCTAAATATTCAATATTTCTTGGTATATTCAATGTGAATGTATGATCACTCGTAATGCACCACACCTACAGTTCTAGGACTTAAATTGGTACGTAGGTGTGAAGTGCTGGGGAGATTGTTCGTGTACAATAAATATCTATTCTATGATGACTCCTAAACACATTGTGTTTTATTGTGAATTCAAAATATATTATATTCCCGGGAATTGCCCGCCCAAAAAAACAGCGCTTAGAAAATCAACGATTATCGCCCTTATTGATGTAACGGTTTTTATGAACCTTCATCACTGACCGTCTCTCCGAACACGTCTTCACTCTGTGAAACTCAAACGTCTACTTATTTACGAATACGAAAAGATTTTTCCTAACTAGGAACGTTAATAGGACTGTGTTATTTTCAATTTCAGCTCAAGAGTAAATTACCAAGGTTAGTTTCAATTATTTGATTTTAAGAAATATTATTATTAAATTCAATAGGTTTCCAAATATACAGCAGGCATAATGTGTTGATTTAAAAACTATTATACATCGGTGGGGCGTGTGGACCAGCATTAAGATCCGTAATTCAATTCCATGAGTTTTCACTAAACCGGATCGTTTGTATTGTGTTTTTCGTTAGACGTTTTTCCTTTGGTTAGTTTGTGTTCCGTTTTGTTCTTTGTGGTTTCGTTATTGTTTGTGTTTCACCGCTGTATTTAAAATATCTGATTATATTTAAAAGATTTAACAAACTGAAAGGAATATTTTATCCAGCAATAGGCCTGGTAAATTTTATATAAAAACTATATAATAATATGTCTGTTACAAACCGTCAAGAATTTAGAATATTCCAGTATAGAAATTAATTGAAACTTGGATGACTAATGCTTTATTGTTTTACATGAAAACATATACCCAGTAAGATTTTCCTGGCTTCACGAGTTGGTAACATTAGTCATTGCCATTTTAATGAAAGATGGGATGTGGGAAAACGTTAAGTATTAGTTGTTAAATAATTCTATTACCGATTATTTACTATATAATTATGTTTGCTCTGTATTTTAACAATCTTGTTATTCTCACGGTTTAATAGTCACTCGGTGTCTAAAAGTCTTTGTTATCGATCATATATTTCAAGCATATTAAATATACCATATATTGTTTAGTTTTTAACAAGATGTACTATAATTATTTTATAGACAGCATGTGAGAAGTCTGATCAAATTGTCAAATATATCAGATATATTTGGGAATGGATTTCTACAATATAATTCTCCCGTTACGCTTTCTCACTAGTTGCCATTTCTTTTCATGGTGTCAGAGAGATAAATTAGTAAAATTGTTAATAATGCTAGCTTATTTCGAACAGGACAAAACCCTTATCATTGGTTATTGGTTGGAAGGGAAGATAATTGGCAAATATAGTATGCTTTCTGAGTAGGCGTAACGGACATGCCATATTCACGTAACTGTAATTACAATTATAACATACGTAGCTAAGGTACAGTTTACTTTTATTTCAAGAAATATAGTGAATACCCATGGAACTAATTTATAGTCTGTTCAATAAAACAGTGAACTCACGTCATCTGATTTTATGACGTCAAAATGTCACAATGTTGCCGCATCAACTCTGAGTTGTAGTTGGTTTTAGCTTTGACATACAACATAAAAATAAAAACCATCGTTATAAAATATAATTTATTTTAATGACAGTACCTATAATGCATATATTATCGAAGGACTTAAAACTACGATTAATTATGCAGTTATAATAGTTTGTAGGTTAGGGTTGTGTTTTATTATATATGTATTAAATTTTTTCCATACTACCTATCAGTTAGAGTTCCAGGCGTGTTTTTATGTAGTGGTGTTTCCTGGAGGCCTAATCCGTATAATTAACAAATGTATATCCAAGTAATATATTTTGTTGTCATTAGACAGCATACTTTTAGGCATAGTGTTTTCTTTGGTGCACTATTTCCTTGTAAAGTAATTTTGATATCACTGTATTTCTTCTTATTTTGTTCTGTTACTACCTGTATACATCTTTCTTGATAAATCTAGATTTAATCATTGCGCTCTTCCTAATGCATTTGCCATATCTGTAAACTATTTAGTAGTCATTCTATCAGCGTACATTTTAACGAAATGCTCATGTATATTATGAACAATTTCACACATATCTGTGCACATATATCTTTTACATTTTTCAATAAGATTTCCTGTAGTTCTAGTGTATTAATTATACATTCACCTTTAGTTGTTTCCACTCTCATCACCCTGTCTTGGAAATTGTCAGTATTGAATCATAGTCCGATTTTCAGAAAGTTTCAAGTGAATAACTAAGCTGTTAATTTTCTGATGATTCCGTCATGTGTGAATTTCATTTTCAATGCGTCTGATCGAGTTTATACAAACCGAAAGGTTAATAAGCCATTCCTGTTTTCAGCAGGAAGAACTATAACATATTGAATAACTATAACATATTGAATAACTATAGAATATCTGCAAAGAATTATTAATAAATGCTATGTCTAATAAAATATAATCAATTCCTATGCCAACATTTAACCTTTTCCTTCAATTTTTGTTCTCTTAACGCTATTTTTATTATCTAACCATGAGTGAACATTGGGTCTATTGTTCCCATCCCGAAATATTGAAATATAGTTCCCATTCCGAAATATTGGAATAATAAGTCTTCCCCTTGATTTTATTAAATACTTTTAAAAGTTGTAGTCTTTTCAAACCGACGTTAGAATATCCATTACCATTTAATACACCATTTAAATCCTAGATTAGCTCTAAGATCTGCATATCTCTAAGCTTTCTATGGATACTTTTCAGATTTAGAGTTCCCTCTGAAATAATTGTATTAAATTGTGTTTTTACTGAAAGCACTACTCACTGCTTTTATATATTTCATATTTTTAATCTCTAATATACAGAAAAACTTGAACGATGGTCCCTTTTCGGTGAATTCAAGATTATATTTTTTATTTTTTGCGATTTTTCGGTCACCTTGCCCATATTAATGTTCAGTGCATCTGCAACACGCTAAAATATTTTTAATAAAAACCGCAGCAACTTAATATTTAACACTAAAAATGCTTAACACTCTAACGAATGCTTCTAGCAAGATGGGACCTGCAATATCTCGTTCCTGTCCAAGTAGTTACTTGTCAGTTGATTGCCATTGTCAGTTGAATCAGTTGATTAGAGGCTTAATCTCTATTGTCTGGCCCTTCGGCATTTTCAATCAGAGTCATAATAATTAGCTAATTAAAATGCATCAAAACAAGTCAAAAAAAGCCAAACAACATTTGGCGATTTATAATCTATTGTTAGTTCGGTTCCAACCTTCGTATAGTGAAGACGTATTTTCAATACGCTCCAAGCTCTAGAAAGATACATTTCTTTTTAAAAAATACAGTATTATGGTTATTTAATTCAGTGTTAAAAACGCATAACAGATGCGGCTATCCGTCTCTCAGCAGACCTAAAATGTGGTGAATACGTGTTTACGTGACCAGATAAAAAGACTGCATCTCACTTTTATTAGTGTTTTAAAGTTATTTCTCCTTATTTTACAACAGTCCTTTTGAAATTCATTTATAGTATTTTGGTCAAAAACTAGTGCTAAAAATAACGTAAGTGAAAAATGAAGTGCGTGAAATAAACAATGTATTTATTTTATTTTTTATCCTTTGGAAGTAAATAAAATAAAATATTAAAAATCTAAAAATGGCAAACCACAGCAATTCAACCATATCACCTGCACAATCCGATATAAGATTAGAACAATCAGCAATAACGCAAACTCCACCATCAGAATGGACTACAGTCATTAACAAAAAGCGATTGAGAAGTCCAGAAGAAGAAATTACGAGGAAACAAACAAGAATCAGTGACTATTGGTTACAGAAACTGATAGAGACAAAAAACAGCTTTAGCAACTTGTCGGAAGAATTTGAAGAGAATATACAGCCAAGCCCTGAAAAAGTTGTTCCAAAACTACCACCAATAACAGTCTATAACAGTTAGGAGTAATAAAACACATCCATGAACTATTGAAAACCATTACTACGAACTACATAATTAAAACAGTGAGCTATGAAACAATTAAAATCCAATTGTTCGAAGCGGATCACTTTAAAGTTCTTGTAAAAGAATTAGATGCAAGAAACACCCAATACCATACATTCAGTGCAAAATCCGAGAGAACATTTAAATTCGTGTTAAAAGGATTACATCACGGGATGACACTTTAACACCATCAAGGTAGCACTAGCTGAAAAAGGCCACGAGGTCGTAAATATTCACAATATACGACATCGCACGGCAAAAAGCCTCTGCCTATGTTCTATATACATATAAAACCTAATGGAAATAATAAGGCGGTGTATGAAATCACCAAATTGGAAAATAATATCATTAAATGATATATTAAACCACCACATATAAAAAGAATTATACCACAATGCACAAGGTGTCAAGCGCACGGGCACACAAAGACTTACTGTCGCAAATCATATAGATGCGTAAAATCTGCAGGACAATATAAAACAGGAGATTGTACTCGTAAAGTTCGCGATGAAAAAGTGAAATGTGCTAACTGTAACGGAAATCATCTAGCGAACTACAAGGGTTGCGCAGTTCACAAGCAACTACAACAGAAATTCTATCCTGCCTTAAGGGAAAAAAGGCATCAACAGCAACAAAAACAATCCACACCTGCCACTCTACCCACCAGACCAAGTGAAACAGACATAACTTATGCCCAAATGGTTGAAAATGGTTCATCACAAAATCGAGTGACGACATCTCAACCTACTGAAACTAGCAACATCTCTAGATTAGAAAACATGATGGCCAAACTAATGGATCAAATGAGTACGATGGTTGGTCTACTCACAACCGTCGTCAGTAAACTTGCCTAATGTCTGAAATCAATAGCTACAAAATCGCCGTCTGGAATGCCAATGGGCTCCAACAACAAGCCAGGGAACTAAAAATGTTCGTAACTGAACAAAATATTGACGTTATGATGGTTTCCGAAACACACTTTACGGACAAACATTATTTCAAAATTCCTAAATATAAACTTTATCATACAAATCACCCTGATGATAAAGCACATGGAGGTACAGCCATAATAATTGGAGATGATATAAAGCATTTCGAAAAAGAAAAATTACGCAAAGACTACCTGCAATCCACCAGTTTAACCATAGAGGAAGTCCATGAACCATTAACAATTTCTGCGATTTATTGCCCACCCAAAGATAACAACAAGGCAGAACAATTTCAAGAATTCTTCAGTACGCTAGGTAATAGATTTATAGCAGGAGGAGATTATAATGCAAACCATTTAACGTGGGGTTCAAGAATAATAACCTCAAAAGGTAGAGAACTGCTCAAAGCCATAAGGATAGATAACTTACAACATATCTCTACTGGTGAACCAACATGAAAAGTGACCTCTTCAATTTACCTTTTAGTTGTTTCTTGAGGTTGTAACTTGAGCTACTCTATTTCCCCTCTCTTGAAAACCTAACATAAATAGGGGTAATGGCTTCTTGTGGACTAAAATTTCTCCTATGTCATTTTTGGTCTTTTCCTTTTTTAAAATCATTGTCGCATTTAAACATCTAAGCCCATTTTGGTTAAAATCTGCGATAATTTTTTCACTTTTAGATGTTGATTGTTTGTCTTCATAATAGTGCCATTGCAGTTTCAGCAACTCTAGACAAGCTATTATTTTCGTGAATGTTGTACGAACATTCCACGTTCAATTTTATTAGCCCATTGTTTAGTACCATTGCTTTGAACACTATATAGTTGGACCTCAGTGTTTCGTAAAGCAAGTCAAAATCGGTAACATTACTTTGGATAATTGGGGGTCGCCTGGGCATTCTAATTTCTTTATTTTGTTCATTGATTTGTTTTATTTTTAATTGCTGTGGTGAAGATCCTGGGGAATTATTTGCTTTCTTCTTATTTTTAACCATTATCCAGCCTACTTCTTTCTGCAATTCTTCAACTGCTCCATAACATAAAAAGTAAAACAAAGAAACATATTAATAAACTATTTTTAAAATTATTATTTTAGTTACATCATACAGTAGTCGTTATCGACGGATCTATTGAAGGCAAGTGTAGTTCAATTTATTCATTTATGATCATTTTGCTGTTGGTTGCACAAAACCTATTTTTTTACTGTGAAATATGATAAACTAGCGACCCGCCCCGGCTTCGCACGGGTGCAATGCTGATACTAAATTAAATACACTACAGAAAAAATATGAACGTTGTATATAAAAACATAGCGGCCCGCTCCGACTTTGCACGGGCATAAAATATATATGCCTATGTTACTCAATGAAAACATGATTAAAATCGATCCAGTATTTTTGGTTCATTCATTACTGCGCTTAGCCTGCACGCATTAAATTTGGAGTAAAACAATTCCTCTTCCCCTATACTTACTATGAAGATTTCCTGCTATCTTTGGAATGTCTAAATTCATACAATTTTTATTACATTACACATTTTTAAACGAAAATTTTAAATTTGTAATATCTCCGAAAATATTTGTTTAATTTACATGCTGTAAGAAACCATATTGATCTATATTAATTGCACACTATATTTAAGGTACTTAATTCGATAAGGATTAATGCCGTATTGCTTAAAATAGCTTCGTAAATAAGCCATTTTCTCACGTAAAAAATAAACAATAAAAATGGTTAATGTGGGTTATCCCTAAAAGATAAACATATACCATCGCGGACTTTTTTGTAGACCTTTTTATGGTGTACAATACTGTAGTACATTAATTTGATCTAACTCGTAGGGTTAGGCAGCGTTTTTGCTAATTGCTAAATAAGCCTAAAAAAATAGGTTAATTTACGACATCACGTTAGAAACCTCTAAAATTAGCAATGTTGCCTTAGTATATTATGCATGCATTATACATATAACCTTCCTCTTGAATCACTCTATCTATTGAAAAAAACCGCATCAAAATCCGTTGCGTAGTTTTAAAGATTTAAGCGCACATAGGGATATAGGGACAGAAAAGGCGACTTTGTTTTATACTATGTAGTGATAATCCAAATAAAATAAAGCGCCCTAAAAGTTTAAATGTTAGAAAGCGGAAAAATGAAGAAAAGGAGACTCAAACATTTAATACAAATCCTACTACTATGCAAGACTATATTTTATTTTATATTGCGATATTTTAAATTATACAAAATCTAATTAACAAAAAATTTATTTAGTATGTTTGCCAATAAACATACTAAATAATTTGTTATTGCTGTATTGTTATTGTATTGTTGTTGGGTTAACGGATTGCAGACTTAAGATAAATGGCAAAATTTCAATATGCAGCTGCATACTATTTTCCCTATATATAAATGATATGTTAAATATACTTTAACATATCGGTAATGTAGCAGTCGATCTGACGTTATTTTGCCCTGGAATGACAGATCTTAAGTGGTGTTTTTATAGAAATATTCCCAATTGTCCAAAAAGAATAATTATTTGAATTGTTTTTCTTTTATTATAATATTTCTTAAAATAAAATAATTCAAACTACCTTGGTAATTTTTTCTTGAGCTTAAAAATTGAAATTAATAAAGTCTTATTAACGTCCCTTATTAGGAAAAGTTGTATTTTTGAATGTACTTTCCCAAAATTAAGGATTAATTTGAGGATGTTAAAAGACAGATATCACCACCGCATATAAAATTTTAATTAATTGATACTGAAGATACTAGTTTTAATATGTCTATGTTGTCAGACATTTCATTGAAATCTACATAAACGGTAAAATTAAACTAATGATATTTTTATTCATACCTTAATTTTAATTATTGGTTGTCTTTAAGACATGCAAGATAAATAATTTATCATTGTCAATTACAATTAAATAATGTATTGGTGACTTTTTATTAACAGTGTAATAACAGTGACAATTTATTTTAATATTCAAATATTTATTAAAGACTAGCTGACCCGACAGACATCGTCCTGTCAAAAAGATTTGTAATGTGGCAGTTTTTGTGCCTATGTATTTTAAAAAATTCTCCTGAACAGAACCATCACCCTGGTGATAGGGCGTTGTGAATAAAAAATAACTAAATAAAACATATATAAGGATTTAAAAGTAAGTAATCGCTTTATTGTTAATCATGTGAATCATAATTATTATTATTATTATCATTGTAGTGCTTTGTGGTATACGATGTTTTTTGTTTGATTACCTGGCGCATAGATAAACAAATCTGATGGTTTTCCAACACGGGAACAGGCAACATACAATTGACCATGTGAGAAACATGGGTTTTCTAGATTAGTACTACAAAAACTTAATGATTGCCCCTGGGACTTGTTTATAGTCATAGCAAAAGCAAGCCGCACTGGAAACTGTAGTCGTTTAAACTCAAATGGCACATCAGTCGGAATCATTGGGATGCGCGGTATGAGAACATCTTCTCCTTTATACTTTCCTTTGAGTATAGTTGCTTCTATCACATTGTTTAGTATTTTTTTATCGCTAACCGTGTACCGTTGCAAAGACGCGGTTGGTTGATATTTCGCAACATTATAACCACCGATCCAACCTTTAATTGAAGATTGTGAGGTGGCAATCCTGGCAAATCCAGCGAGTTTAAAAATTCCGGTGGATAGTTGACTACATCATCTTGATTAGTAACCGAATCAACTGATTTATATATCCTCAATTCGCCTGTAATTTGTTCTTGAATTTTGAAATTTAATTCATTTACATCTATGTTTTTTGCAGCCAGTACAGCTCGTTCGCTCAACCAATCATGGTTTCTGTAATTTTGAGAAACATCTGGAAACACCTTCTGAATAAGTTCATCTTTTGATCGAGTTAACTGACAAAAACTTTGAGGAAAGTTAATGCAGCCAGTCAACATGTCTATAGGAAATTTGCCATTACCAATGTCAATAAGTTGTTTAGAGAATATGTTTCCAGATTGGTCATTTTGCAACTCGACACGCATATTCTTGCTTAAATGAAGTACTTTGACATGTTTCCACAAATTGGAGGACTTTAGACATGCATTGAGTTCATCAGCTGGCGTTGATCGTGGATTAAAATCCTCCTCCTGCTAATAAAATCATTGCACCACCAAATCGGTTATTATTGCTACGTAGATCTTTTAAGGTTCTGTCTAAAGCCTCCAAAGATTTTTTATGTGCCATCGTGCATTCCTCCCAAACAATCAATTTACATTGCTGCAAAACCTTTGCCATTGCAGAGTTCTTCGAAACGTTGCAGCTTGGAGTTTCATTGCTTTGCATATTTAATGGCAATTTTAGTGCTGAATGGGCTGTTCGACCACCTTCAAGCAAAGTTGCTGCGATTCCCGACGAAGCGAGCGCAAGTGCAATTTTATTTTGTGAGCGAATTGTTGCTAATATTAATGAAATCAAAAAAGTTTTTCCTGTACCACCAGGTGCATCTAAGAAGTAAATCCCTCCAGTTTCATCATTTGTTACTTTCATAAGAGTTTCAAATACATACTTCTGTTGTTCATTTAACAGTGGAAGATTTGTTTGAATTAATTCTTTCAAAGCGTTGAGATCATACAGTCTTTCTCGATGCAACTCTTGGTTAAAAGCGTCATGCATTGGACGATTGGGCGCGGTCAGGCCTAATTGAATTAATAGTTTGTTTGACATTATTAAGCACATGTCCTCAATTGAAATCAATGCTTCGTTGTAAATTTCTTCACTGATTTGTATATTTGGATTTCCCATTCTATTCCGTATTTGATACAAAATATCATCACACATATAATCTTTGTACTTGATCCACAAATCAATTGGGTTTGATGGGAAGCATGTAGATATGATTATAGAAAACAATGTTCGTATTTGATGAGCGTGTGATGATACTACAGCATCATTGAGAGTTTGATCCCAATGAGCGTCATTTTCAAGCAATTGCAAACGTTGACAGGCTTCTCTGTAGGATCCACACAATTCACCATCAACAGTTCGTAACTGTTGGAATGATGTTGGGCCACGTACATTGACTAATAGCAGTCGTAAATAAAAACATTCATCATTGCTTGGATGTACTGTATAAATCCGGCCAATCGCATCGGTGGAATATACATCTGTATATCCTGGAACTGGTTTTCCTTGTTTCCGTCGTATAAATCTCCTTGAGGATTGATTCGAGGTATAATATTTTGGCATTTCAGAATATAGCAATGTTTGTGCGAAATCATCGTTTTGGCATGTCTCAATAAAACTTGTTAATGTTGTATATGGTGGCTGAGCAGCTCTTTGTACTGCGTTCTGTGCTGTAAAATACACTCTTTGTCCATTTTCTAAATGCACAGCTAAGTGAACAACAGAAGGGTGTCTCTCATGAATAGGAAAAGAAAATATTCGCCAAACTGCTTCATTACTACTGACGTAGCGGCCCATTTGGTATTGGGTAACTTCATCATTAGAATTCTCTGCACCAATTCCAATCACAGCCATATCACTCCCTTTGGTTACATATTTGCAAATGTATTTAATCGATTTCACTGAATGGCAAGATTCAACGTTGATGTGTGCTTTGAATGTCTTTGATAAAATGGGTGAATATGGAACAATCCAACGATTATCTATTTCAATATCTTGTTGATTTAATTTGACAATTGTTGATTTTCCATTGTCTACTGTCGATCTGCGACGATACAATGGATAACCGTCATTACCAATAATTGTTTCCGATATTAATGTCCGTGGATATCGTTTTAAACATTTACCATCCATCATACATGGTGAATTTTGATTAAGAGTTCCACAGGGACCATGTATCATGTTTTTGATAACTACCTCATGCAATCCAGGATCTACTTGTACATTAGGGATTTCAGCTGATATCACTGCATCAACTTCATTTGGCCTTATCTTTTCAACCAACCAAATCAAAATGTGTGCATGTGGCAATCCTCGTTTCTGCCACTCCACAGAATACATCCAGCAGCGTGTCTCACCAAATACATTATGTTTTACGATGAAATTCATTAAAGATTTCAACTTTTGACTAAAGACATTGGCTGTAATATCATGACGATCAATGGGTGATTGCCCAGGGAATAACTCCTGCTTAATTTCTATCCATTGCGGATTGCATGTAAATGTGATGAACAAATCTGCTATACCATAATGATGAACATACGACATGGCATCTTGAGCATATTCGTGCATATGCCGAGGGCTTCCGATGTATGTTGCTGGAAGAATAGTCATCCGACCGACATTCTGTGCATTTCCATCAGTATTAATCGCATCTCGAAGGTGAATATACTCTTCAGATCGGAGTTTGGTTTGATTCAACCTGATGAATGTTAATCTCTCCGTTTCAATTTTAACATACATGTCATCAACATATTTGTGATATAATCGCCGACATTTCAATATGTGATTGTCTTCATTTTCCCGAATCATTAGGCGGTATGAATAATAGTTCATTGAACTGACTTTTTTGTTGGTTTCAGAACCTGTAAATAGATTTTGTTTTAATAACATTCAAATATAAAATTAAAATACATAATATAGTGACTGAGATATTATCGCCATAGCTAAACTAATATTTTAGTTACCTGTAATGGGATTTATCATTTTTATTGAGAAATCGTAGCCATCTTCATCTTGCCAAAATATAATGGGATATTGCAGTGCATCATATGAGCGGTGTGTTTCCTTTATACGTTGTAATTGATCATTCCGACGATGTAAAACAATATCACGGGATTCCAAGTTTTCTCCAACTACAACGATAGCAACTTCATCAATAGTTGGTGCATTAAAACGTCTTGTATGTTGACCTGCAGGTGTTTTATCAGCTCTGATTACAATTTTGTGATGATCGGATGGCATCAGATCCAGGGCAGTTTTAAACAATATAATCAATTGATGTGTTGATGAAATAAAGTTTGTAATTGTTCTACAATAGACCTCTTTACTAAATTGTTATGTGCACAACGCAGATAAATTTGCAGGAATTTGTTGTCGCTATCTGACACTGGTAACAGTGAACCTGTTCTGTGATATATTTGCCCTTGTATCTGTAAATAAAAAAAATATTATGGTGTGGTATAAATTAATGGATTGTCATTGATCAAACTTAAATAATATTTGATCTTAAAAAGTATATATTTAGTTTTAACTAATATCTATCAAATATAAAATATAATAAAAGTGTCACTGAAACTGAATCACCATATAATATGATGACTAAGTGATATATTTCGTAATGATTAAGGAATTGAAGATTAGTAACACATCTTAACTTTGGTGACAGAAAATTTTGTTCGTTAAAATAATTATGAGTAACTGCTGTAATACATACCTTGAAAGTTGGCATAAAATTTTCCGAACTACATTTGTTGCCCCAAATGAAGTCATTTGAAAGCAATTGTTATATTGTTGGATATGTGTCAAAAAGTGTATAGAATCTGTTCCTATTCCTGAAACCAATGGTATCAATTTCACTTTACCATTTGCGCAACACAATCCATTGGCTTCGTTTTTGTATTTTAATGCCTTACAGTGTGAGCAAACCAAGTTCATAGAACCAATAACAACACATTGGTAGTTACTGTCAATTGTCAAGTGTCACTAGTCAATTGACACATCGTAACTGAAAGCAGCTCGATTCAAACTTGCGCGATTATTAGTTGAATGTCGCGCTCGCGCTTCACGCGTTTGTGATATCCGAATTCTTTCACGTTCATTTCCGTCGTCACGTTCTTGTGCAGTACGATTAGATCGGTAATTAGCTTGGTTTATAGCATTTTTGGTTCTTCTACCTAAATTGCTTGGTCTTATAGGAGGCATATCAAATATAAATTATTTTTTCACTAATCACGAACTAAACAAACACTAACTAACTAAACACTCTGCACAAAACACGATATACGAATTTGTTTCGTGTATCAGTTGACAAAAGCAAACTCAGTAGATTAGGTAACAGACAACTTTTTTTTTTAAATTTGATATGACTTAAAGTCAAGTCCTTTTAAGCCGTACGAATTGTTTTATTTATTTAAAATTTGGATATTAAAAATAATAAAACACTGTTGGTAAGGCGATTTTTGTTTGACTGATGTAATAACGTGGAAACTGATGCATTTTATCTCGCGTGCCGAAACTAATACAAAAGAAACGCGAGTTTCGGAACGCGACATTAAACTCCTCCAACTATGTATTCTGTGCTCCAAAGCACACACGCACATTGTTTTGATAGATATGATCTTTGACTTTAGGAACACACCTACATTGCTTAGACAACAGTGAGTGCTTGTAATTTAATATGAACTTTATACCATAGCAATAAAGCTCAAATTGACTACGCTTTAGTTACAAATCATTTGTATGGGAAAAAGAAAAGGGCTATTTTTAGGGGTTTTCCAGCAATAATTCTAATTTTTCTCGTAAAAACCATCCTTGAACTTCAACGAACATTTTAAAAAAAGATTTGGCCAAATTGGTCCAGGCGTTGTTGAGTTATGCGCTTACCAACACATTTTGCGATTCATTTTTATATTATAGATTTCCATGGTTCTTGAGCGAGACACATTGAACATCAAAGGTTAAGTAAAGTATTTCAGTTGATTTCTATTTTAAATTCAATTCTGTCATTTAAAAATAATAATTCAGCTCTTCGAAGTAAAAGGCCACAATGCCACGACTTTATCATTAAAAATATTGGGCGATAATTTCTTGCTTTTATTGTTTTGTATTAAATTATTAGGTTTGAAGGTTATGCGATATTATTTCAACAATAGTAACAATAATTTCTATTATGGAGCTTCCGTAGAAATTGTTTATGAGAGTAATGTTAATTCAATTCTATAATTTAAAACTCCCCAAACAGGTTAGCAAATAATATCAGGTCAGGACTTTATTGCCAACTACATTATTAGGTAATATTGTAATTTATAGATTGTATGAGATTATCTTCAATTTTTATTCTATTTCAGTCAATTTGTTTTGAATTTAACTAATAATAACAATTTCCATATAATTGGCTTATAAAAGTAACAAAACATTTCTTGTACTTTTTATTTTTGGTAAAGTAGTAACATCTTAGTTATGTAGAGTTGTTTTTAAACCCAGGACGTAAAATAAAACTATATTTTATAAAACAATATAAAATAATCAAACATCTTAAATATATAAAAACAGAGATCAATATAAATGATATAACAACTAATTACTCAATAAATGGCAATATAAATAATGAAAATAAGCGTGCGAGATCTCGATGTTTGATGTGATCGGGTGATAAGTGTGCAAACATAATTCAATAACAAGGGTGAAGTTAAAATATAATTGACATATTACCATGATAGATTCTTCTATTGTTAGGTAATTAAAATGTAACGGTACTTGCAGTCTAAATACTGGCGGTTATAGTAGTATCAATAATAATGGTACGGATAAATGAATATTTCGACACACTGGTAATGGATGGTATTGATAATCTCAAGTAAAGACAATGACAATGGTAGGCAATAAAATGAGTAACTAGGACGATTGAACCATTATAAAACTGCCAACGGTAACTGATAGTAATGATAAACTATGCTAGCATGTACTTCGTACTGTGTGCACATGTCATACTACATGTGCACACGGTACTAAGGGCGACGTACCAGCTTGTACCCCAACTATAAAGGACGCGCAGTGAGATCAAAGGAGACAGACGCACAATATCCTGCCATTAGCGTTACTAGTAGTTGCCAGGCTAAAGCTAAGATATTTAATATATAATCTAATCAAAGTTTATTTATATATGCGCCATCAATATGTTTAATGTATTGCCTGTCGCATTTTGTACATTCGTTTTAGTATCAGACTTTTCATTTTATTTTAGTTAAAAAGAGACACAATTCTGTCTGATATGAAACCGAAATAGCCTGTCAAAATCGTCCGGTTGTCAAACGTACTCAAAATTATTCAAAATATTATAATTACGGGTTGTAAACCAGCAAACCTTGTTTTAAGGTATTTCAAATCGCGGCAGCTTTTACTGATAATATTTTTTAGTGTTGCAGCTGCATTATTAGTACGGGCACGGTCACTAAACTATCTCAAAAAATTAAAAACAATATAACCTTAAATTCATCAAAAAGAAATCTTTTTTATGAGAAACAGGTGACGAATCAGCTTGATGTTAGCTATATCAGAGACCAAAACAGAGAGTAGTTTTTTCAATCGAAACATAATTTAATACAATTATCTCAGAGAATATTGTTTGTCTGGAAAGTATCCATAAAAAGCCAGAAGGTATACAGCTATTTGAGGCATGTAGAATATCCCTTCATACACTGTTGGGAATATAGGATTTAAGTGGTATAAATATAACACACGAAGTATATATATAACCACATAACTTCATAATTCATTAATATATTATAATAATTACTAAATATTGTAAAATAAATACCTTGACATATTTGGATTAAAATATTTTAATAGAATATTTTTTCTGGTATGCTTACTGTTTTTCTCAATTAAATATTATAGGAGTAACAGGTGTTCTGGACTTCCGTAACGGTTACCCACGTTAAATTTTGAGGATAAAATTATTAAAAGACAATTCTTAAATCAAGTAAAACGTCAAAGAACTAACGGAAAATTTATTTATTTACCTTATATTTAGCACGGCGGTAGAGAAGATACTTGGCGTGTCATTATACTTTTATATATATATATATATATATATATATTACAAGGTAAAGAAGAAATACAATATAGTAAAGGAGAAATACAAGGTAAGGCTATACCTTGAACCCTTTTTAAGGTAAGCTTTAGGGAAATATCTTTGCAAAATATCTGTTTCAAGTAGTGACAAGAAATACTTTTACAACTTATCTAATTCTAATTTCTCATAATACATAAAGTATAAAGAAATACATAAAGTATAAATTTATATTTTCCCGCAACTGAGAGAGTTAATAAAAGGCCTAGGGTTAATAGAACACAATACAAACAATACATTTGTAAAAATCTGGTTCTAAATAAATATAACTAAAAGTAACTATCTTATAAAAATATTTATAATTTGTATGTATTTATTATTAGATAACGTCACTGTAAAAATGATGTACTAGCGTAAATTTAATTATGCAAATTAAAATATAACACTTACAACTACTGTTAGTTGAACTTTGCAGCAGATACATAATTTAAACAATATTTGGATCTCTACCACGTGTGACTTTGACGTAAACTTTGAAGAAAAGGTAGATAAATTGCTTTCTGTAAAATATATATCATTTTTTTACTGCTGATTATCAATAAAATTATTTAGTTGTTTACCTTAATAGTCTTTTCTTTCAGGTAATTATTTGGCATATATTGGAAACTATTATATCTTGGGTTTCTCGATTAGGTCCACGTTGTAATACATATCTACACAAAAACATGTCATTACCTTGCATGTATTTAACATTCCAACACAAACAACAATTAAACGAACGCGAGCGAAGTTGTCCGGCAACTAAACTAATGGTGACATTAGTTCAGATCTATAAAATTAGAGGTCTTAAGATTCGTCCACACATATGTGTGTAGTTCCATATGGCAATTATAGTGCCATATGGGGAACCATAGTGCCATATGGCAATTATGAAATCGTTAAAAATCAATATATTAGCCCTCTGGTATTATTTGGGAATATATGAAGTGTGGGCTCAAAGGATTGTCATAGAGTCCAATTGGAAGTGGTGAGACACCAGTAATAAATCAAACAAAGCGGCAAATATAAGACAGATCTAGAAAAACAGAAATAGAGATTTAACTTTATAGGAAATTTTGGCGAAATGTTTCGCGACGTCCAACATGTAGATTTCGCTACTTTTATCATATTACTTGTTTTGATCGCTATGCTAGGAGCCGCGACGGGATCTGATTGGTTCCCTTCATTCTATGGTTTATTTATTTTGTACACCATTTTCAATGTGTCTTATATAGAGGACAGTGTAGTCAGCTGTTATAACGTCTACAGATTACATTACTATTTTACTTTATTAGTATATACAAGTTGCTAGTGGAAATGCATTCTCGTTCTAGGAAGTGTTGCGTTCCCCGATGCACAGATAGTGATGAAATGCATCATCGTTCTCCGTTAAAAAAGTACCCGGCGATCTTTAAAATATGGATAGAAAACACTAAAAATCCGAAACAGGTTGGGTTAAACATGAATCAAATTTATGATTGTTACCGCGTGTGTCATAGACATTTTTATGATGCATTTAAACTTTCCTTTAAGTACTTATAAACATTTTAGTGATGGTGAAAATAATACCACGAGTCCAGAATATGTACAAATGGAGGTAAATCAAAATCAAAATTATATATATAGTAAACTGAGCGAGTCAGTGACATTTCTGTTCATAATTGTTACCATTAATTAACATTAATTACATGAACTGTCTTACTACATTTGTAGTGCCTATTTCCATCGTTCGAAGCCTACAACCAAGGTGTTCGAAGCAAGTGCTATCGACATTTGAACAAACTCCAGAAGGTAATGGTAAAAATGTTAAAAGTAATGGTCCCTTTCTGCTCATTCTTGTCGTTAATTACTTTACTCTTACTTAACCTCAGTTCTATATGTTTCTATAAGTCCAAATAAAGTTTTACTTTGTATCGTAGTGTATATCTGAGATTTTTTAGCAAAACATTTGATAAAAAAAATTAATTGTTATTATTGTTTGCATACTATAATAAATCAGTAGACCCTGAAATTGAAACTAATTTTATAGAGGCACGACAATATCTCGTACCCCAGACTGCAACAAAATTGTTTTATTATAATATCAGTAGGTCTTGGAGGTATCCCTTTTATTTTATTCAGCGATTTTGCCACGTTAATAATATAACAAAACGTTTGTCAAATGTTAAAAAAAAATTAAATCCCTTTAATCATACATTCCTTAATGATATTTAAGATAAAATACTAAAAGCAATAAGAAGGTGCGTTATACACTTTTGAGTAAAACAGGTGACCAGAATATTAAGAGGGAAAGACTCAAAGTTTGCTTTCAGTACAAGAAAATAAAAAGACAGACCTCTGATAGATCGTATTAAATTTTTTTCTAGTAATGGTAATTTCTAGTATTGTAGTGCTCCTATTTCCATCGTTCCAGGCCCACAACCAGGGTGTTCGAAGCAAGTATCCTCGACATTTGAACAAACTCCAAAAGATAATGGTAAAGTTTGTATTCATTAAGCCCCCTTTCTGTTCATTCTTACCATTAATTGCTTGACTCTATAACTTCAATCCAGATGTTCCTATAAGAGCAAAGAAAGTTTTATGTTGTACGGTAGTGTACATCTCAGGTTAGTTAGTAAAACTTTTGAAAAAAGAAATTAAGTGTGACATACAATTATGAATAAATCAGTAGACCCACAAATTGAATCTGATTCTATAGAGGCAAGACAATATCTCGTGTTCCAGACTCCAAGAAAATTGTTTTATTATACTGTCAGTAGGTCCTTGAGCTATATCTTATTTTATTCAGCGATTTTGCCACGTCGATAATATAACAAAATTTTTGTCCAACGTTTAAAAAAAAGTAAATTTAAAACCCTTCAATTTTACATTCCACAATGATCTTTGGGATAAAATATTAAAAGTACTAAAAAGGTGTGCTATATACTTTTAAGTAAAACTGTTTGAAATAAACAGTTCACCGGAATATTAAGAGAGAAAGACTCTTAGAGAAAAGTTTGCTTTCAGTATAAGAAAACAAAAAGTCAAAACTCTCAGAGATCCTATTAAATTGATGGCACTAAACAAATTTGAAAAAGAAAAAAGAAAGAAGAGATAATTTTGGTTTGCAATGCACCAAACTTATTTGCTTACGGTTAATATATTTACATTTAATTGAATTTTATTTAATAAATTTACTTCAGGAAAAAATATTTTTTATTTAAATTTCATTGGTCAATTAACCATGACGTCAAGGCTGTCACGTGCTAAACATTATTAATGAGCCAATCAAATGTCTTCACAGTAAAATATTTTTCTTACAGGTGCCTATAATGGAGATTTAAATTGAGATTTAATTTAAATTACTTGAATGGTCCTTTATGGCGTCGTCCGGATGTTGGGCGCAGTAAAACTTTGCGCCAGAGTCCCCTATTGAGTTGCATCTCTATTACTCTATGGCATATTCGAAAACCAAACGAAGAATTTAAATGAAAACTGACCTTTTATAAGCTTCTTTACTACATCAATATGTCTTTCTTAACAATAAAGAATATCTGTTGTTTTTAATTTCCTTTGAAAAATACGACTGTCAAATACAAAATAGTTAAAATATTGAGCAAACAGTTAACATTTACGAGTATAATAGATAAAAATTATGTAACTGTAATAACATTTACCTATGAAAATACGATAAACACTTACCAAGTATTTATTGAAGTCATATATTAGGGTCATGTTGGCCGATGATAATCTCTCTCAAAAACCAGGAAGAACTTTCCTGGGTGTAAATGTAAAGCAATGGATAAATACTATAAATACTTATTCCAATAATAGCTTCTTCATTCTATATATCTGTGTTCTGAAATATACACACATACATTTCCTTACTGCTAATAAATAAAGTTATTTAATCTCTTACCTTAATAGATATTTCGTTTAGGATATTATTGTTGAAATATAAATGCATCCACAATGTATCACTATTTCCATTTGGATTGTTATAATGGAGACATCACTGGGCAGCATTATGGAGTACAAAGCAGGTTTAGTAACTAAGCTCTTTCCACCTACATTAGATTATAGTGATTATTGGCTTATTAATATATTTTATCAGTTTCTTTAAAGTTAAATCCACTGTAGAATAAAGATGTTATTCAAAAACATTTGTGCAAAGAGCTCTTTGAAAATTTCTACCAAAGAATGTCCCGCCCTCGTGGCTCCAAAGCCATGGAAATCATTCCTGTAACCTATCTGCTAATATTTTCCAATGATTGAAACTATAGATTTTTTTGAAACTGCCGATTTAACTGGGTCATTCAAATATGTAAAGCAGATAGTTTGTTCTCATCGTCTGAACATGCCCTTTACAATGAAAACACTTACATAGTATGCTATGGCTGCATATCTATTGATCCCTTGATTCTCTAGCCCTTCAATGAAATCTTGTTTTAAATTATATTGCAAGTTGGGTGCTAAGCTCAACTTGTCAAAGATAAGTACACAATATTTATCCTCATCAGTCATCTTTTGTATTGCCCTTTTGATTAACAAAAACATTTGCTCATTTAACCCCGCTCGAACGATGATGCATTTCCTCACTATCTCTGCATCCCGGCGCACGACTTGTATATACTAAATATATACAATAAAATAATAATTTAGTCTATAAACGTTATAGAAAGCTGACGGGGGCACATTGAAAATGTCGCACAAAATAAAAACAAACCTTGGAACGAAGTGAATCGGTCAGATTCCATCTCGGCTCTTCGCATTGCGATTAAAACAAGTAATATATTAAAAGTAGGGAAATTGAATTGTCTCTGTAGGGCGTACCCATGACACTCGACCAGGATGTGTCTGATGCTCAGCGGGGATCTGCAATTATTACAAATGGGTGTCGTCCCATTTTTTTTCCTCCTTTAAGAAGAAACTTGTAAGTCAATTTGCAGATATTCAAAGTCGGGAGAATATACTTGCGTCTAATAAGGTCCTGGTAAAATTATTTTTTTATTTCGCAGAATTTATTACTTGCCATCAAATACCAGTTTAATTGATCCAGTTTTTATAGGGTGTGGTATAATGCGAATTCAGGTCTCTGCTTCAATGAAGAAAACCCTCCGAGAGCGATCCTTCCCTCCTCCCCGCTAGATGATCGGCTCATTCATTACCCTCAGTTCCCATGTGATGTGGAACCCACATGTAAATGATGTTCTTGCCACTATTATAAGTGATGGTGTTTAGCTCGCGGATGTACATTATCAGTGAATGATGTTACTGTACTGATCCCAAACTTTCTAGAGAGCTCATGGAGTCAATGACAATTACCACCGAGATCACTTCTAGGCTGTTATGAATGTATTTCAGGGCTTTATTGATGGCCAGCAATTCGGCAGTAAAAATTCTTGCCGAAGAGAGCAATTTAAAATGCTCTTATTTTAATGCCGAAATATATGCAGCTCCCATATATTGGTTACTGTTAGATACCTCTGTGTAGACCAAGAGGTGATTAAGATATTTTTCAGAAAGGATTTGTTTGAAGAGGGAGCGCGAACTAAAAGAACTGAGACCATCTTTGGTAAGAAGCCTCACAGAGAGATCAACGGTTATAGGTGCATTTTTCCAGAAGGGTGTTTTATTTACAGGCCTATAAGCTGAAGGCATCTCTAATGAAAGACGGTTAGAAATTCTCTGAAAGTTATGACAAGACCCTTTGTATATTCTGCCCAAAATAGTGATATTGCAGTTGGTAGAGAAAAACCCATTCAAGCCCATATTGAGACAATTTTGGCTTGAATCTCAAAGAGCCTACATACTTTAGTAACAGGAGCTCCCGTCGAGAATTCAAGGACGAAATCTCCGCTTCGCAAAGTAAACTATCTATCGGGCTGGTACTCCTAAAGACTCCTAGCACAATCCTAGTGCTGTGTTTTGGATTTAATTAAATATTTTTATAAATGAGGGCGCTGCAGAAATGAAACACTGGCAGCCATAATCAAGCTTACTCAACGTCAGCGCTCTATATATGTTCAAGAGGGCACCCCACTGAAAGTTAGCAAGGGATCTAACTAGGCTAATGTCAGCCAGGCATGTGTTCTTTATATATTTAATGTTTGGGAGCCAGCTGAGCCGTGAGTCAAATATAATTCCTAGAAATTTATGTTCAGGTATATTATTAATTTAATGCTATTACCATCAATATTTAAAACAGTTATTCGAGGGCAATTCCTAATCCTAGTAGTGTACGCTGTTAGACTTATCGAGAAAGATCTTTAGATCGTTTGTTTCCGCCCAAGAAGGAAGAGTATGAAAAGCATTTTGGAAGAAAATGCCGGCTCATCTGGTGGTCCTGATGAGTATAATAGATAACAATATCATCTGCAAAGAAACGTACACCGTACAGCCCAGGTTTTTGATGGTGGGAAACGTTCTTTTTTATTATTATTGCACTTCCTCTTGCGGTGTTAGCTGGATATATGGTATGATAAAATGTATATCTTCTAAATTTTATAAAGGATTCTTTTATTAATGTTTTTCTGATATTAAGCAAATATCTATTTTTTGCCTATCTAGGGTAGCGTGATGTTGCTGCATTCCAAACTGCTATTCATATATATTTATTTGTCATTTCGGGTTTTTGGGACCACAGGTCTAATACTTTTCAATTCTACTTTTCAGTCCTTTCGGAAAAATATTGGATAATTTTTTCCTGTCTGTCCAGCTTTCCTATTAGTTCAAGTAGCAATTGGTCGGTGGTTACTTCATCTTCCTTTGTATCTCTTTGGTTAGTTTGACTGATACTTTGGGCATAAGTCATTTCACCATTTACTTTGTTATATTTCGTCGGTTCTTTCTCCTCACTCATTGCTTCTTGAGGTTTAACTTGAGCTAGTTTATTTCTCCTCTCTTATAGTGTTTTAGCAATTACACATCTTCTATAACTTGCCGGATGCGCTTCATTCCAGTTTGCACATTTCGGCTATTATATCATTTAATTAATTTCATTATATATTGTTTTCGTTTCTCATTTTGAAGAACTGACGTACGCGCATGGGAGGTTATGTCTTCGTTTTGTTTATACGTTTTGTTTATTTTATTTTATTATTGTTGTGTTTTTAGGTTTTCTTATGGATTAGACAGATCTTGTGTGATTTGGCGACCTATGACTTGTTTGTTTTACCCCCTCGTACCACTTGGAGGTTTTGTCGGACACCATCTGTGTCACTAGGAAATTTGCTTGTGCTTGACGATTGAATACCACCAGACTAGGATTGTACTTTTGTATGAATATTTGGTATTATTTCAGGGTGAGTTTAGATATTATCTTTATCCGCCTTTTCTTATTCGGAATTGATTAATTAGATGACCCTTGTGTTTTGATTTCGTAAGGCATGAAGTCCACTGAGATTACCACTCCGTGGGATGGTGAAGTGACGCCATAAATATATTTTGATGTTGTTTAACTACCTTTATTTTATTTTATTTTGTTGCTAGTTATTTTCCCACCGAGATATCAGCAGTGTATTTGTTTTTTGTATTTTTCTTCTTCAGATTCTTTGGCAGAATTGGTGGAATTGACCATGATTTATTTGGAGATAATATATCCGAAGCTATCCGTGGCAGCATGCAGCCCTTCTGTACTCGATGATTAAAGGCCATCAGATTAGGGTTTTACTTTTGCTTGAGAACTTTCGGGTATGTTGAATATTATATTTGTTTTCATTAGACTTATCTGTTCGAAATTGGTTAGTTAGATGACTTATGTGTTTTGATTTGCAAGGTATGAGGTCTATTGAGATTACAACCCCGTGGGTCGGTGCAGTAACTTCGTGAATGTGTTTCATATTGTTCAACTACTTTTATTGCCAATCATCCTCCCATAGGGATATCAACAGTTTATTTATGAGTTGATGGAATTGATTGTGTTCTAGTGGTGCAAAGCATTTTGGGACTATTGATACTATGAATTTGCTAGTTTTCTGCAATATAAGATTATTATTATTTGTCTTGTTTTATGAGGTGTGTCTCTGTCCTTTGAATGATTGTTTTAGATGATTGTGCTTTATGCAGAGGTTGTGCGGAGGTTATTTTGTGAGGATAGATATGAGATGATATGAATTTATGCCATCTCATTTGGTGAATTAGAAAATTTATATTTCTTTATGGATTTTGATATTATTTGTCTATTTGAGCAGTCCTTAACCCCATTTACTTATTGTCTTTATTTTTAGGTAGATTGGGCTACACAACAAGACTCCTATGTTGTTTATGTGATGAAGATGCGGACCTGTAGTGCTATTGCTCAAACTAAAGCAAACCATCAGCCCCTCTCGATCTTCTCCATGCCATTTTACATGATTGAAGCATATTCTCCCATGCTCGTCGTTCCGGATCGTCAGCTTATTTTAATTGTTTAATGGTTCCTATAATTTGGCTTTTTTTCTTGCTTATGACTATTATATTAATTACTTAATGATGCTCGAATTATAGTAACCATTGTTTTGAATTAAACTATGTAATAGTTGCATGCAGTAACGCTAACATCTAATAATAGTATGCCTAATACTAATCATTTTGAATGTGTATTTGTGGGATTGTGGAATTATCTGTGTCTATCTCTGTCTTTCTCAAGGGGCATATGTTATCATTACTGGTCTTTTTATTTGTATTATTGCGAGGGGGTTATTTTGAAGGATATAGTATGTTGAAAATATATGTATAGAGAGTTATCTTGACAGGGCTATTATTTGTATTGTGCTTTATTGGTTTAATTAATCATAATAATAATAATAATAATAATGAGGGTTTATATTACTGATTTCTTCTTTTTGTTCTTATTATTATCAGCTGTCAGTTCCGGGATTGCTGGACTTCAGCGATATTTTCTTCTTCATTAATAACTTTGTTTGCCCAATCATTCAATATTTCAATTTTCTTCTTGTTTGTTTTGTTGAGTGCATTTCTCATTTCCATCTGATCATTGGGAATTTTATAAAGATCTCTGGCGCTCAACCTTTCGGCGTTTGTGCATTCATTCATGATGACTATCCTGGCTGCATCCGCATACTGCTTCCATGATTTTCAGTCTGAATCTCTTGATGTATGCTTCCATGTATCCATGGTTTGTTATCAGTTGTACTGCTGGTCCAACCCAGTCCGTCTTTGTCTGCTTGATTCTTCTCACTGGCAGCCTTGGCTAGTTTGTCGACCTTTGTTGATACCGTTGTAGTAAGCCTTTTTTTCCCATGATATTTCCGTTTTGATACCCTTGGCTGCTCGCTCTCGCAGTACCTTTTGTACTTCGGATACCGGTCTGATCTTTGTTTCGTCGTTCTCCAGCTGCCAGATAGTCGCTCTGCTATCTGTTTTGATGACGGCATTCATATCGCCATGTTCTTCTAGTATTCTTACGGTTCCTTGTATGGCTAGAAATTCAGCTAGCCTGCTGTTAATTCCATTTTCTAGCCTGATGCATGTCTCTTCCTCCGTGCCGTCGCTCCTGCTAATGAATATACCCGCTCCTGCTTTTTCCTAGCATCCGTCCATACCTTCGCTATGTGTCTTCCTATCTCGTTCTGCTCGGTCTCCAACGAATTCGATCTCCACGGTTTTTCCCATGGCCAATACATGTATTTTTGCTCCAGCCTCGGCGGGCCTGGTGGCCATGCTCTTGCTTCGGCTTCTATTGGTAGAGGAACTACTCCTGCGATTACTTGTAGCGCGCTTGTCGGTGCTGTTTTATACGCGCCGTTGATTAATATTAGGGCGTATCTTTCATCGCGTTTAGCTTCCTCAGAGTGTGTACTTTATTTACGTACCGTCCCCATGTCTCGAACCCATACAGTATGGCTGGCTTCACGACTCTGTCGTATACATTTTTCATTGTGTCCCTTGCCATATTTCCGTACTTCCTGCGTTTAGGTCCCGCCATTTTGGCGGCGACGGTTTCGACCTTTTCTTTGATCGCATTCAGATGGTTAATGTATACCTTTGTCTTATACAATATTACTCCCAGGTACCTCATCTGGTCTTTAGGAGTTATGATTTCTTCGTTTAATTTAATTATCTTCGGAAATCTTGTCCTCCTGGGTACTACTGGGATTTCTCTCCTGCGGTCATTTCTTCTTTTTTTCAATTCTTCCATCGTAAAGAGGATCTCCTTCTTTGCATATATCATAGCTTCCGTTTTTTCTATATTGTATTGTGCTCTTGATTCTTCTGTCCATTCTAAGCATTTGCGCCAGCATTTGTTCCATTCTTCTTTAATTTCAGTAGTTGTTCAATGGCTGATTGCGATGATTTGTTCGTCGGCGAACCCTTGTGCTCTCACATGTATCTGTTGTGTGTCAATATCAACTATCTTATCGAACCAGGAGTTGATATTAATCAACCATAGAGTCGGGCCTATGCTCGATCTTTGTGGGCACATCTTCTCTATTCCGAACTCGATTTTGTTGCTGATTACCGATCTTTCAGCTCCGTACTGCATTAGATGGTGTATATTATTCTTCTCACAAATCGCCTGCAATCTCCTATTCAATATTTTGTCATATACTTTCCCCAGGGTCGGCCGTAGGCTGATTGGCCTTTGTCCTCCGGACTTCTTCCTTAACCAGCAAAGTTTTTGTTGTTTTCCATACTTTGGGGAAGTATCCCGCGTTGTAGCAAATTCTGTAGAGTGTCAATAATTCTTGTTTCTTATATCCCAGGTTCTTTTCACTACTTCGGAATATTGTCCTTGCCGCTCACCTTGTTTTTTAAGTTCATTATGACCCAGTCTAGTTCAGCTTCTTGTATTTCTTCGTCGCCTTCTTCTTGTTTGCTCCATTCTCCATTGATGACCCTTGTCATGATCCTTACAAGTTGTTCTTTTTCTTCCTCCTTTTGTTTTGGATGATATTTTTCTACCTTTTGTTTCTCCAGGTTATACATATTGCCCAGTTCGGCATCTTCCAGTTTTTCAACTATTTTCCCCCTGCCGACTCCTAGAGTCTTTATTATTTTCCAGACTCTATGCCGTGGTTCAATGTCGAATGTGTTTTCTGTTATTTCTTCTACATGCTTCTTCTTCTTTTCTTTGACAAGCTTCTTGAATGCTCGCTTCATTACTCCATATTCCCTCACAATTTCGGTCTTGGCCCCGTCTTCTAGTCTGATCGAATCGGCTTTTCGTCTAAGTTTCAATTTCTTCTGTTGGCATTCTCCATCCCACCATTGATTGTCTTCTTTTATTATGATGGTGGTTGTTTTTAACAGTTTAGTGGCTTTCTTGAAAGCTGCTTGCATTTGCTCCGCTTGTTTTTCAATTTCGTCTGTTTGCATCGTCGCCCTTATTTCTGTGCTCGCGACTAGCAAGCCGTCGGTGACTCTTTGCCAGTTGGTCCCGTGATAATCAAACTTTTTCTTCGATGTCTTGTTTCTCTGGGGTTTACCCTCTATTTCGAAGCGGATGTATTTGTGGTCGCTTAGTGTCTCTCCAGTTTCTTCTACCTGCCAGTTGATCACGTTCACTTCTCGACTCCAGGTGATATCATTGTTGCTGTTTCCCGTACTACTGATAAAGGCGGGAGCTGTTTGTTCATTCTGCACTAGTTCCAGTCGGTGTGATATGGTCCAGGTTATCAGATTTGAACCTCTGTTGTTTATTGTATTGCCGCCTATAAAGTGTGCTTGGTATTAAAATCACCAGCTACTATCCATTTCTTCTGGTATTTCTGCCATTGTTCTTCTTTATCCTCTAAGCAATTTATGTCGTCTTAATAGTCACTCGGTGTCTAAAAGTTTTTGTTATCGATCATATATTTCAAGCATATTAAATATACCATATATTGTTTAGTTTTTAACAAAATGTACTATAACTATTTTAAAGACAGCATGTGAGAAGTCTGATATACTCAAGATTTTATGAAAATTTCATGTAAAATTGCCCGTAGGTATTTGGTTTTCAAGTTCCTTCACAAGCAAAAGTACCCTCTCATTTATTTATTAACTTTTGCCCATGTACATATTTAATCAGTTGTCTTTAGTAGATAACTTGGTCAGTTGCTTTTTTATAAGAGGTCATAAAATATATGTTAGACTTGATTTGAAGTTAGTTTTTTAATTATAATTTTATATCTAAGATAGATTATAATTTTGTATCTTATATTATCATGCAGTAATGATTTCCACGGCTTTAGCGGCACATGGGCGGGGCATTATTTGGTAGAAATTTTCAAAGAGCTCTTTGCACAAATGTTTTTGAATAACATTTTTATTCTACAGTGAATTTAACTTTAAAGAAACTGATAAAATATATTAATAAGTCAATAATCATTATAATGTAATGTAGGTGGAAAGAGCTTAGTTACTAAGCCTGCTTTGTACTCGATAATGCTTCCCAGTGATGTCTCCATTATAACAATCCAAATGGAAAGAGTGATACATTGTGGATGCATTTATAATTCAACAATAATTTCCTAAACGAAATATCTATTAAGGTAATAGATTAAATGACTTTATTAGTAGTAAAGAAATGTATGTGTGTATATTTCAGAACACAGATATATAGAAGGAAGATGCTATTATTGGAATAAGTTTTTATAATATTTATCTATTGCTTTACGAGAAAGTCTGCACCCAGGTAGATTCTTCCTGGTTTTTGAGACAAAGTATCATTGGCCAACATGACTTTAATGAAGATATGTCTTCAACAAATGCTTGGTAAGTGTTTATACTGTTTATATTTTCATAGGTAGATATGTACTTACAGTTACATAATTTTTATCTATTGTACTCGTAAATGTTAACTGTTTGCTCATTATTTTAACTATTTTGTCTTTGATAACAGATTTTTCAAAGAAAATTTAAAAAACCATTGTTCTTTATTGTTAAGTCATATTGATGTAGTTTTAAAGAGGCTTATAAATGGTCAATTTTTATTTAAATTCTGATTTTGGTTTTAGAATATGCGCCCAATAAATAATATCCTCTGATTAGCATGTTATTTATGTGCCATGCACTCGAATTTATAATTTAATACTTAAAGAAATATATATTAATATATGCATCGGTTTTAAAGGTATTAAGATGTGTATATTATATTTGCTGTAATTAACTGGCTGAAATAACTACAAAGCCTAACGATGTATATTAATAGAGTGTGTAAGAGTGTTACAAATTTTTTCCTGAAAGTTATGTACCATGAAGATATGAAAACATATATTTTTATAGGTTTTATGTCACCAAATACCGTCAATATTTATATATCTTATATGGAGGATCTATAAATTATCTAGTTTAAATTCTTTATAGCAAAAATGATGATAATATTATGATAAATATTTTATTTTACATCGATTACCATTTTTCTATATCATTTCGAAACCTAAATATTCATATAATTATATGAAGTCCACATTGACATTAGGAACATTTTACAGATTAATTTAATAAAATTATATCTTATTGACATTGCATGGCATTGCATGACATGGCATTAATTGACAGCACCAAAAAGTTTTGAAATGCAATTATTTTCATAAAGTTTAAATATAATCAAGTAAAAATATTAATTGACATCTTATTGGAATATTCCTTTTTTTTTAGAAATGATAGTAATATGTTTATTATGTCATAAACTTTAGGTATCAAATGAGACACATAATCAAGGTAATAAGTTGGCAGTAAATAAGTTCAAAAAACGAAAGGTTCAAAGAAAAATTTAATTACCATTCAAGGGAACGAGAATGTCTAGAAATATGAGAGGATAGCATTAATCCCACCTACAAAATCTTCTTATAAAAGAGGTGGTTATATGGTTCAAAGCATAGAGTAATAGAGAGTCAACTCAATAGGGATCATAGAAACGCGGTAGAAACAAAGTAAGCCAATCAGATCTCATGGCGGTTTGCAGCGTAACGATTAAAGCAATTAATAAGTTAAAAGAAGCGGCATCTAGAAGTTGGACGTCTCGAAATATTTCCCCAAAATTTATAGGAAAACTTAATTTTTATTATTTTAATTTTATAGGAAAATTTGAGTAATTGTTTTGCGACGTCCAACATGTCAATTTCCCTACTTTTAATATATTACTTGTTTTAATCGCAATGCGAAGGGCCGAGATGGAACCTGACCGGTTCACTTCGTTCCAAGGTTTGTTTTTATTTTGTGCGACATTTTCAATGTGCCCCCGTCAGCTTTCTATAACGTTTATAGACTAAATTATTATTTTATTATATTTTTTGTATATACTTGTATATACTAAAGTCGTGCGCCCGGATGCACAGAGAGTGACGAAATGCATCATCGTTTTCCGTTCAAAAAGTACCCTGCGATCTTTAAAAAATAGGTAGAAAACATTAAAAATCCTAAACTTGTTTGGTTACAAATGAAACAAATGTATGATCTTTACCGCGTTTAAAACCACTAGATCAATCTAAAATATTCCAAGATATAAACCCACAAGCATAGAGCTTTTTAATTTTCTAACTAATAAATCAAAAGAGAGCTCCAAGAGGACAACGGTTTACAACAATAGTGGAAGTTATGGCTGTAGGCCTCTTAAAATCTAGCAGAAAAGTCTATAGGATATTGTCAAAAATGTTTGCTCTCCCTTCAAGGGGTACATGTCTAGTTCTGCTTTGGAAGATACCACTTCGAGCTGGGTTAAATGAGCAAATGCTTTTGTTAATCAAAAGGGCAGTACAAAAGATGACTGATGAGAATAAATATTGTGTTACTTATCTTCGACAATTTGAGCTTAGCACCCAATTTGCAATATAATTTAAAACAAGATTTCATTGAATGGCTGGAGGATTAAGGTACCAAGATATTGAGAAATGCAGCCATAGCAAACTATGTAAGTGTTTTCAGTGTAAAGGGCATTTTCAGAGAATGGAAACAAACTATCTGCATTACATATTCCAATAGCCCAGTTAAATCGGCTGTTTTAAAAAGGTCTATAATTTGTCTATAATAAGTCTGCTATTAATAGTTTGTTAGCCCAGTTAACAAATTCTTGTGAATTCGAAATAAATAGAAAAAAAATTCCACTTTAAGATATTCTTCATTTATTTATGGGAATTTGCAATAATTTGTTAACAAAACATTTCTACATTACAATTGATAGCATACAAAAAAAGATGGAAAATGAAACCACATATTACAGTTTTATAAGTTAGATACACATGCTCCAGTTGGAATGTGTCCAAAGTTAACAGACCATCATGTGATCCCTGAAAAAATTACCAAGATGAAAGCTAAGAATTGTACTCAAGTATTAAGTCGTACAGTTGGCTCGCTTATGTGTAATATATCAAGTAGGTGTACATTTATTCATATTAATAATCGTTCATTTATTTTTTAATTTCAGATATTAATCTCCTTCCAGAAGAAGCTATGCAGACAGGAGATATTCTTTTATTTTTAGATCAACTATTTGATAGTTGTAACTCTTTAAGGAAGGATTATACACCATCAATAAAGGGGGGATATTGAAACACGAAGAAGTGTGGTGTAAAGCGATTCAATATCTCAATAGTTCAAAATTTTATTACCTAAGTAAAAATAAATTTGTTAGAGGGCCGTCAATCAAAAAATTAATAACTACCTTGAGGGGGTTCATTTTATTAAAGAAAAAATATTTGAGTAAGTTTCTCAGCAAATATATTAGCTTAAGGATTCTTAACCAAGATAGTTTGGAAAATGTTTTTGGATCTATTAGAGCTCAGTGATCCAGGAATATACATCCTTCATTTAGTATCTTTAAGAAGTCTTTTAAAGCGTTCCCTATAAGTTCCTTCTTTTCATCTCATTCACCATTAGAATATTGTGAAGTGGATGAACATGAAGCCGCTTTAGATAATTTACATTCTTTAATAACAGGGGATGTATTTCCAGGAGTTGAGAAATTGCAACTTGACTGTATAACTTCAGTTTTAGATGTTCCTATAAGAGCAAACAAAGTTTTATATTGTACCATAGTGTACATGTCAGGTTATTTAGTAAAACTTTTGAAAAAAGAAATTAATTGTGATTTTTCCTAACACACAATTATGAACAAATCAGTAGACTCACAAATTGAGACTCATTTTATAGATGCATATTGTCATGCCCCAGGCTCCAGCAAAAATGTTTTATTATACTGTCAGTAGGTCTTTGAGCTATCTCTTTTATTTTATTCAGTGATTTTGCCACGTCATTAATATAACAAAATGTTTGTCAAATGTTTAAAAAAAGTAAATTTAAAAGTCTTTAATTGTAAATTCCATAATGATCTTTCAGATTGAATATTAAAAGTACTAACAAGGTGCGCTATATACTTTTTGAGTAAAACGGCTCAACAGAATTTTAAGAGGGAAACACTCAGAAGTTTACTTTCAGTATAAGAAAATAAAGACAGAACAGGAAAAAGAGGGAAGAGATAATTTTAATTTGCAATGCACCCAAGTTTTTTGTTTATGATTTTATATACAGGTATATAATATTTATATTTTATAGATATATTTATTTTTATATTTTATGGATATACTTTATATTATATTTTATTGGTATATTTATATTTATTTATTGTTATAGATTATATTTATATTTAGTTATTTTCACATATTATGTTTTTATTTATTATTAAATATATTTTATTTAATAAATTTATTTCAGAAAAAAATTGTTTTTGTTGAAGTTTCATTGGTCAATTGAATATGACGTCAAGACTTTCACGTGCCAAACGTTACTAATGAGCCGATCAAATATCTTTATAGTAAAATAATTTTCTCACAGGGGCCTATAATGGAGATTTATATTGACCAATGAAATTACTTGAATGGCCAATTGTCGCGCCCTATGGGTATTGTGCAAAGCAAAACTTTGCGTCAGACTCCCCTAATGAATTGCATCTCTATTATTCTATGGGCTCAAGGTATCATTCGTCTACGAACTTTCCTTGATACAGGTTAAAATCAAATATTTGTGAAATCTTTTCAATTATTTGTAACTTTGTGTAAAATGAGTTATAGACACGGTAAGTTACTTATTCAAAAAATTTATTTTTAAATAACCTGCCAAAATTTAAAGAACAATTGATTTTTCTAAATGCATTATATTTAATCATCAACTCATTTCAGAAAATAAAAGGGGCATGGACAACAACCCCTGTTATAACAGCAGCCGCAAGAACACTTCTAATAGCGTAACAGAACTATGGATAGAAAACAGATTTATCGGAAAGATTATAGGTTAGCATGAAATATTTAAACATTGTTAAAACAAACCAACTATTATATGTATTATTTACAGGGAAAGGGGGTGTCAATATTAGAGCTCTAGAGCGAGAAACAGGCGCAAGTGTTCAGGTGACTAATCAATTGGATGGAAACAAAACTCTAATCAGTGTTATTGGTTCCACCAAGGCAAGCAATAAGGCAATTAAAATACTTGTTGCAAAAACTAAACATTCGCCAGCACCTCTTGTACCAGAGCTACCACCTGCGCCAGTACCAGTTATTATTGAGCCTCTGAAAAAAAGCCCTCCCAAGAAAGATTATTTCGACTCAGATGAATGCGTAAGTTTTTCACATATTTGATATAAGGTATAAGGTCATCAAAATTAATTAATATTACACAATATCTTATATAATTATTATTGGTATTACTAAAAATTTGCGAATTGCATTTTGTGTGTTGATAGAGTAGAATTAGTTCAAAAAAGCTGATAAATTCTTGTGGAATGAAACTTCTGGAATATCTTTCTTGATCCTATTCATAATTTTGTAGCTGTATTAGCATATAGAACTTGGATATTATCTATTCTGATAGGGAAATATTTTCTCTGTAGACTGTAAAATGGACATAGACAGATGTATTCTCATTCAAACTGATTCTACATTATTCCAATGTCTAATTATTAATTTTGTATATTTAACATAGGAATTTCCTTACTGCTTCGTCGTGGTCTTTTAAATAGTATTTATAATGCTAAAAAAACTTCATATTATTCTGAATTTTCTTTTATCGGTAATACAAACTCTGGCTTCCTTAGGACAATTATTAAATTTGGAACGCAAGAAAATATTTACTTTATGAATCCGTTTGTTTATAGGCCAACTTAGTTGGGGTTTAAGTAATTAATGAATTTGGAATTGGATTTGGAAGTATGGATGGATTTGGAGAACTATTATATTAAGTTTGCTCTACGTTTATATAATTTAGGGAAATGGTCAAATTACCATATTATGAAGAAGTCGATTAAATCTGCGATTGCATCTGTACTTCTAGGCCACAATCTTGGCTTGCCAGTTGATAATATTGTACATTTATAATAATTTACTTTTTATCAGCTAAGGGAGGAAGAAGTCTATTGGTCCCAGTTTCCCGAAATTAAGAAAAATTTTTATGAGGAACACCCTCAAGTAAGTGCCTTAAAGGAGAAAAATGTTGCCGAAATAAGGTTCATGAAAAGTAATATAGGTAAGTGGCCACGCATGTGCTAAAATTCACTTAAAATTACAAGTTAAATATTTTCAGTTGTCGATAGAATTATGGGAAAAAATGATGTAGTTAAGCCCATAGCCAAGCCATTGTTAACATTTGAGCAGGCATTTTATAACTGTCCAGAGATTTTAGTAAAGCTCAATAAAGCGAAATTCCACGAACCAACGCCTATACAGTGCCAGGCTTGGCCGATTTTATTATCGGGAGAGGATATGATTGGTATTGCTCAAACTGGGTCCGGGAAAACGTTGGCGTTCTTGTTGCCGGCGTTCATTCACATTGAGGGTCAAATGACGCCGAAAGAAGAAAGACGCGGACCGGCCGTCCTCATTGTGGCGCCCACACGAGAAATGGTTATTCAAATAAATAAGGAGGTGAATAAATATCAATACTCCGGAATAACGTCGTAAGTATTTTAGAGAGATAAGGTGTCGTGCAAACGTTTAAATGAGATCATCTTCTTACAGGTGCTGCGTGTACGGCGATGTCGACCGCAAGAAACAAGTTGCTGCTCTACAGGAAAGTGTCGATATCGTAATCGCAACTCCCGGAAAAATGAATGATCTGATGAATTCAGGTGAGAGCTTCGACTTACTTAAATGTTGTTTCCAATCTGACAATGCATATTATCATTTTAGGTGACTTATTTATCGAAAATATCACTTACGTGGTATTAGACAAGGCGGATCGTATGTTAGACATGGGATTCGAGGCACAAATAAGACGGGTGCTCTATGATATCAGGCCTACGAGGCAAACCGTGATGATGAGCGCTACATGGCCTTCGGGCGTAAGTCGCCTGGCGGCTAGCTATACAAAAGATCCAGTACAAGTTTACGTCGGTTCTAGAGATCTAACAGCAACGCACTCGGTGAAGCAAACTTGTGTAGTGTGTAAGGAGAGTGAAAAAGAGAATCTTCTCTTCGATTTATTAGATAAATTGAGTATTAACGATAAAGTGATTGTGTTCTGCGGTACCAAAGGAAAAGCCGTTTATATCTCTGTCGAGTGCGTCATTAGGCGACTACCCAGTGCTTCAATATATTGCGGTATGGAGCAAGAAGAGCGTGAAAAAGCCGTTACCGATATAACAGACGGAACCGCAAGCATTTTGATTGCCACAGATGTAGTTTCCAGCTTAGATATCGGAGATGTTACGTAAGTGTAACAACATGTTTCCCTTTAGCATAGTTAATTGTTTCGCTTTTACCAGGCATGTGATCAACTACGATTTTCCTAAATATATGGATGAATATGTCCATAGAATTGGCCGAACGGGAAGAGCTGGCAAAATGGGTGAATGTGAATCGATCAGCTTCTTCAGCAAAGATGATTGGGCGAATGCATCCAAACTTATAGAAATATTGGAAGAGGCAAGCCAGGTAATGTATTGGCGACAATCATCAAGTAGTATTTTTATTAATTATTTTTTCCATTCTTAACGACAGGAAGTATCAAAGAATCTATGCGAACTAGCGGAACTATATGACAAATCATATAGGAAGAAAAATGAGGACGAAGTATTGCCGAAAAGGAAACCGTTGACCTTCGCAGAATTTTGGAGCTGATAATGAAAATTAAGAATATAGCTGATGATCATAATCTAATCATGATACATACTAACTTGTTAATGGATGATATTAATATTATAACGTTTAATAATTTAAAGAATAAACATCGTTAATTTATATAAGTTCTTTAGCTCAACCCTATAAATTTTTCCTTTTAGCAACGCTAATAATAATTTTATAATAAAACTGGCACACGCGACAGAAGATGTCCTGTTAAAATATCATTATTAATACCGAGTAATTTTAATATTTATTTGGACACACGTAAATGCATTCATACTTGATTTGGTAATAACAAAATTTTAATTTCATTCCAATTTAGATTATACCAAATGTAATGAGGTGAACTAATAGACCCTATGCACGTCAAAAGTCACTACTCTGCGATGGTGGAAGTATATATACGGAACCGATATTGCCGGTATCAGTTGTTCCATTTACGTGACTGATAATAGCATTAGGCGAATGTATTAGTCCTCAGAACAAAGCTCGTTTGATTAAACTTAACATATCGTAATTGCTCGCTTTTAACTTTCGTTTATATACCAACAATGCGTTGAAAGTACTACGTGTATCACTTACCATCAATCGGAATGCCTAGAAGTTCATAGCTAGAATTCAATGTTGTACTTGTTATTGGATTTCAGGTTTTATTAGTAAATGCATTTCTTAACAAAAACACTAATACAGTATTGAAAATATTAAAAATGCAAATTTATGTATCAATAGTCAAAATCAACATTCCATAGAGCACTAATTTATAAAATAATTTAATAGAATTCTAATTTCTCATTTATTGGTGTGTTGTTAGTTCCCACGTGTGACACAAGGTAAAGTATAGTTTGGTAGTTTGGTATACTTGCGCCTAATAAAGTCCTGGTAAAATTCTTTTTTTACTTCGCAGAATTTATTACTTGCCATCAAATACCAGTTTAATTGATCCAGTTTTTATAGAGTGTGGTATAATGCGAATTCAGGTCTCTGCTTCAATGAAGAAAACCCTCCGAGAGCGATCCTTCCCTCCTCACCGCTAGATGATCGGCTCATTCATTACCCACAGTTCCCATGTGATGTGGAACCCACATGTAAATGATGTTCTTGCCACTATTATAAGTGATGGTGTTTAGCTCGCGGATGTACATTATCAGTGAATGATGTTACTGTACTGATCCAAAACTTTCTAGAGAGCTCATGGAGTCAATGATAATTACCACCGAGATCACTTCTAGGCTGTTATGAATGTATTTCAGGGCTTTATTGATGGCTAGCAATTCGGCAGTAAAAATTCTTGCCAAAGAGAGCAATTTAAAATGCTCTTATTTTAATGCCGAAATATATGCAGCTCCCATATATTCGTTACTCTTAGATACCTCTGGGTAGACCAAGAGGGGATTAAGATATTTTTCAGAAAGGATTTGTTTGAAAAGGGAGCGCGCACTAAAAGAACTGATACCATCTTTGGGAAGAAGCCTCGCCGAGAGATTAACGGTTATAGGTGCATTTTTCCAGAAGGGTGTTTTATTTACAGGTCTATAAGCTGAAGGCATCTCTAATGAAAGACGGTTAGAAATTCTCTGAAAGTTATGACAAGACCCTTTATATATTCTGCCCAAAATAGTGATATTGCAGTTGGTAGAGAAAAACCCATTCAAGCCCATATTGAGACAATTTTGGCTTGAATCTCAAAGAGCCTACATACTTTAGTAACAGGAGCTCCCGTCGAGAATTCAAGGAAGAAATCTCCGCTTCGCAAAGTAAACTATCTATCGGGCTGGTACTCCTAAAGACTCCTAGCGCAATCCTAGTGCTGTGTTTTGGATTTAATTAAATATTTTTATAAATGAGGGCGCTGCAGAAATGAAACAGTGGCGGCCATAATCAAGCTTACTCAATGTCAGCGCTCTATATATGTTCAAGAGGGCACCCCACTGAAAGTTATATATTTATTTGCCATTTCGGGTTTTTGGGACCACAGGCCTAATACTTTTCAATTCTAGTTTTTCAATCCTTTCGGAAAAATATTCGATAATTTTTTCCTGTCTGTCTAGCTTTCCTATTAGTTCAAGTAGCAATTCGTCGGTGGTTGCTTTATCTTTCTTTGTATCTCTTTGATTAGTTTGACTGACACTTTAGGCATAAGTAATTTTACCATTAACTTTGTTATATTTTGTCGGTTCTTTCTCCTCACTCATTGCTTCTTGAGGTTTAACTTGAGCTATTCTATTTCTCCTCTCCTGTAATGTTTTAGCAACTACACATCTTCTATAACTTGCCGGATGCGCTTCATTCCAGTTTGCATATTTCGACTATCATATCATTTAATTTATTTCATTAATTTAGAGATTATATTCAATATAATATACTATAATATAATATAATTTTCAATTTTTTTTATTTATATTGATGACAATTTTACAGTTTTCTTATTTTGAAATTCCTATCCTTTGATTGCCTAGGTTCTTGCTAGATGTCGCGCGCCACTTGTTTTCTTCCTCTAGTAATATTTTCACAATTAATTTGTAGATTTTGTGGATTATTTCTTATATTCCCGTTTTAATTACTATATTTTCCTTTTATTAATAAATTAGAATTACCCGTAATTTATGTCGTCGGATATTGTTTTCGATTCTCATTTGAAGAACTGACGTACGCGCATGGAAGGTTATGTCTTCGTTCTGTTTATACGTTTTGTTTATTTTATTTTATTATTGTTGTGTTTTTAGGTTTTCTTATGGATTAGACAGATCTTGTGTGATTTCGCACCACTTGGAGGTCTTGTCGGGCACCATCTGTGTCACTAGAAAATTTGCTTGTGCTTGACGATTGAATACCACCAGACTAGGATTGTACTTTTGCATGAATATTTGGTAATATTTCAGGGTGAGTTTAGATATTATCTTTATCCTTATATCTTTTCTTATTCGAAATTGATTAATTAGATGACCCGTGTCTTTTGATTTCATAAGACATGAAGTCCACTGAGATTACCACTCCGCGGGATGGTGAAGTGACGCCATAAATATATTTTGATGTTGTTTAACTACCTTTATTTTATTTTATTTTGTTGCTAGTTATTTTCCGACCAAGACATCAGCAGTGTATTTGTTTTTAGTATTTTTTAGGTTATCTGCGTCCAGATTATTTAGCAGAATTGGTGGAATTGATCATGATTTATTTGGAGATGATATATCCGAAGCTGTCCGTGGCACCATCCAGCCCTTCTGTACTCGATGATTGAACACTATCAGATTAGTACTTTACTTTTGCTTGAGTACTTTCGTGTATGTTGAATAATATATTTGTTTTTATTAAACTTATTTGTTCGAAATTTATTAGTTAGATGACTTATGTGTTTTGATTTGCAAGGTATGAGGTCTATTGAGATTACAACCCTGTGGGTCGGTGCAGTAACTTCGTGAATGTGTTTCATATTGTTTAACTACTTTTATTGCCAATCATCTTCCCATCGGGATATCAACAGTTTATTTATGAGTTGATGGAATTGTTGTGTTCTAGTGGTGCAAAGCATTTTGGGACTATTGATACTATGAATTTGCTACTTTTCTACACTATAAGATGAATATTATTTGTCTTGTTTTATGAGGTGTGTCTCTGTCCTTTGAGTGATTGTTTTAGATGATTGTGCTTTATGCAGAGGTTGTGCGGAGGTTATTTTGTGAGGATAGATATATAGAGATGATATGAATTTACGCCATCTCATTTGATGAATTAGAAAATTTATATTCCTTTATGGATTTTGATATTATTTGTCTATTTGAGCAGTCCTTAACCCCATTTACTTATTGTCTTTGTTTTTAGGTAGATTGGGCGACACAACAAGACTCCTATGTTGTTTACGTGATGAAGATGCGGATCTGTAGTGCTATTGCTTAAACTAAAGCAAACCATCAGCACCTCTCGATCTTCTCCATGCCATTTTACATGATTGAAGCATATTCTCCCATGCTCGTCGTTCCGGATCGTCAGCTTATTTTAATTGTTTAATGGTTCCTATAATTTGGCTTTTTTTTCTTGCTTATGACTATTATATTAATTACTTAATGATGCTCGAATTATAGTAACCATTGTTTTGAATTAAACTATGTAATAGTTGCATGCAGTAACACTAACATCTAATACTAGTATGCCTAATACTAATCATTTTGAATGTGTATTTGTGGGATTGTGGAATTATCTGTGTCTATCTCTGTCTTTCTCAAGGGGCGTCTCTTATCATTACTGGTCTTTTTATTTGTATTAATGCGAGGGGGTTATTTTGAAGGATATAGTATGTTGAAAATATATGTATTGAAAGTTATCTTGACAGGGCTATTATATGTATTGTGCTTTATTGGTTTAATTAATCATAATAATAATAATAATAATGAGGGTTTATATTACTGATTTCTTCTTGTTGTTCTTGTTATTATCAGCTGTCAGTTCCGGGATTGCTGGACTTCTGCGATATTTTCTTCTTCATTAATAACTTTGTTTGCCCAATCATTCAATATTTCAATTTTCTTCCTGTTTATTTTGTTGAGTGCATTTCTCATTTCCATCTGATCATCGACATTTTATAAAGATCTCTGGCGCTCAACCTTTCGGCCTTTGTGCATTCATTCATGATGACTATCTTGGCTGCATCTGCATACTGCTTCCATGATTTTCAGTCTGAATCTCTTGATGTATGCTTCCATGTTTCCATTGTTTGTTATCAGTTGCACTGCTTTTCAGTTTAGTTCTAACCTTTCAAATCCTACTGTTTTGCAGTGTTTGTAAGTGTTTCGGCCGTTGGTGAATTCGTCCCTGTATCTTTGCCATTTTTGTAGAATCCATTTCTTCTTTTCTTTTCTTGCTGTGATTTTACTGGTCCAACCCAGTCCGTCTTTGTCTGTTTGATTCTTCTTAGTGGCAGCCTTGGCTAGTTGGTCGACCTTTGTTGATTCCGTTGTGGTAAGCCTTTTTCCCATGATATTTTCGTTTGGATACCCCTGGCTGCTGGCTCTCGCAGTACCTTGTGTACTTCGGCTACCTTTCTGATCTTTGTCTCGTCGTTCTCCAGTTGCCAGATAGTCGCTCTGCTATCTGTTTTGATGACGGCATGCATATCGCCATGTTTTTCTTCTAGCATTCTTATGGCTAGAAATTCAGCTAGCCTGCTGTTAATTCCATTTTCTAGCCTGATGCATGCCTCTTACTCCGTCCCGTCGCTCCTCCGAATGAATATACCTACTCTTGCTTTTTCCTGCTTCACACTAGCATCCGTCCATACCTTCGCTATGTGTCTTCCTATCTCGTTCTACTCGATCTCCAACGAATCCGATCTCCACAGTTTTTCCCATGACCAACACATGTATTCTTGCTCCGGCCTTGGCGGGCCTGGTGGATAACCGTATTTTTTTGCCGCTCATGCTCTTGCTTCGGCTTCTATCGGTAGAGGAACTACTCCTACAATTACTTGTAGCGCGCTCGTCGGTGCTGTTTTATACGCGCCAGTGATTAATATTAGAGCATATCTTTGAATCGCGTGTAGTTTCCTCTGAGTGTGTACTTTATTTACATACCGTCCCCATGTCTCGGACCCATATAGTATGGCTGGCTTTAGGAGTTATGATTTCTTCATTTAATTTAATTCTTATCTTCGCAAATCTGGTCGTACTGGGTACTACTGGGATTTCTCTCCTGCGGTCATATCTTCTTTTGTTCAATTCTTCCATCATAAAGGGGATCTCCTTTGGATATATCATAGCTTCCGTTTTTTCTTTATTGTATTGTGCTCTTGATTCTTCTATCCATTCTAAGCATTTGTTCCATTCTTCTTTAATTTCTGTAGGTGTTCGATGGCTGATTGCGATAATTTGGTCGTCGGCGAACACTTGTGCTATCATGTGTCTGTTGTGTGTCAATCTCAGCTATCTTATCGAACCAGGAGTTCATATTAATCAGTCATAGAGTCGGTCCTATGCTCGATCCTTGTGGGCACCCCTGCTCTATTCCGAAATCGATTTTTTTGCTGATTACCGATCTTTCAGTTAGGAAACTTGCAACTGAACGTATAATTTTCTCGTTAATTCCTGCTTTCATTTCACTTAATGCAGAAACTTGTGTGGCTGTATTGAAAGCATTTTTTACATCTAAAGCCACAACCAGCACATGTCTTGCGTTCTTTTGTTCCGACTCAACCCAGTTCTTTAGGCCTCGTATGGCTTCTATGATGCTCTTACCACTTCTGAATCCGTACTGCATTGTACTGTATATTGTTCTTCTCAAAAGTTGCCTGCAATCTCCTATTCAATATTTTGTCACTTACTTTCCCCAGGGTCGGCCGTAGGCTGATTGGCCTTTGTCCTCCGGACTTCTTCCTTAACCAGCAAAGTTTTGCTGTTTTCCATACCTTGGGGAAGTATCCCGCGTTGTAGCAGTTTTTGTAGAGTGTCAACAATTCTTGTTTCTTCTCTTGCATCTCCCAGTTTCTTTTCACTATTTCGTGCGGAATATTGTCCTTGCCGCTCGCCTTGTTTTTTAAGTTCATTATGACACAGTCCAGTTCAGCTTCTTGTATTTCTTCTTCGCCTTCTTCTTGTTTGCTCTATTCTTCATTGGTGACCCTTGTCATAATCCTTACAAGTTATTCTTTTTCTTCCTCCTCTTGTTTTGGATGATATTTTTCTACCTTTTGTTTCTTCATTTTATACATATTGCCCGGTTCGGCATCTTCCAGTTTTTAAACTATTTTCCCCCTGCTGACTCCTAGAGTCTTTATTATTTTCCAGACTCTATGCCATGGTTCAATGTCGAATGTGTTTTCTATTATTTCTTCTACATGCTTCTTCTTTTCATTGATAAGCTTCTTGAATGCTCGTTTCATTACTCCATATTCCCTCACGATGTCGGTCTTGTCCCCGTCTTCTCGAATCGGATTTTCTTCTAAGTTCCAATTTCTTCTGTTGGAATTCTCCATCCTACCATTCGTTGTCTTCTTTTATTATGATGGTGGTTGTTCCGATGGTGGTAGCAATTCGTCAGTGACTCCTTGCCAGTTGGTCCCGTGATAATCAAACTTTTTCTTCGATGTCTTGTTTCTCAGGGGTCTACCCTCTATTTCGAAGTGGATGTATTGTGGATGTGTGTGGTCGCTTAGTGTCTCTCCAGTTTCTTGTACCTTCCAGTTGATCACGTTCACTCTCGACTCCTGGTGCTATCAATGTTGCTGTTTCCCCTATTACTGATAAATGTGGGAGCTGTTTGTTCATTGTGCACTAGTTCCAGTCGGTGTGATATGGTCCAGAATATCAGATTTGAACCTCTGTTGTTTATTGTATTGCCTCCCCATTAAGTGTGTTTGGAATTAAAATTACCAGCTACTATCCATTTCTTCTGGTATTTCTGCCATTGTTCTTTTTCTTCTAGGCAATTCATGTTGTCTCCTGTCGGGTGCGCGTATAAGTTGGTGATTAGTCTAATAGTTTGACTATGACTATATCCGGTCCCGATATTTCTCTTATCGTCATAGCCTGAATATGATTTCTGATCTTGCATTCATGCCTATTTTGTTCACTGACCATCCTGTCCATGCTTTAGTTCTTGTTGCTGTTTCTTGCCCCAAGATTTTGTCGTATTTTTCTTTGTCGGCTTTCGCTCTCATGAGCGTGCTGGCTTGGATGCCTTTTTCGATGTTTATCTGTAGGATTTTAGAGCCATTTCTGCCTCATTTCTTCCATGGCCTCTTCTTTTCTTTTCTTATATACTGGACAGGTTCTATCATTTGCTCTATGGTAGGAGTTTACCTCCGGTGCTCCTGCTCTTTTGCAGTTCGTACAATTCGTGGTGCTGCTCTTGCAGTCCGTTCCCCTGTGCGGACCTGCACATATATAACAAAACTGTGCGCTTCTGCAATGTATCTGCTTGAGCCCGAATCTGCTGCATTTATAGCATAGTAAAATTTCTTTGAAGTCATCAACGAATTGTCTCAAGTTCCCTACAACGACTTTGCCCTTTTTTAACGCTGCTCTATATATGCTGGGAATTGTTTCGATTATAACGTTGTTTCTTTTGGGTTTTCACATATTTATTTATTCACTACCTTGATAAGTTCTTCTGGTTCTTCGTTGTTGCCAGTCTTTTTTCTTTCTTCTTGGATGATGTTCATAATCTCTTCGTTTTGATCAGCCAGATCTTCTATTATTTGTTCGTCTGTGATCTCCCTGGATACCCCTATGATTTTGAATTTGGGACGTTTCTTAGTATTATCAATTTTGATATCACGTACAGAGCTTATTTTTTCTATCAGGTCTTTCTTTTGTGTCTGTTCTTTATGGATCAGTCATACCAGTCCATGCCTGTGTACTCTTACGTGTTTGAGGTCATCTCCTGCTAACTCTTTACGGGTTAGCTTGCATCTGATGGTGGCTAATGTCTCCGCGCCACTTGCTTTTTCCTTTCTGATTTTAATCTTGTATTTATTATTAATCTGTTTCGGAGGTTGCCATTCTAGATTAAGTCTGGTGGTTTTCGGTGCCTTTGACTGGGCGTTTTGTGGCTTCGAGAGTGCTTTATTTTCATTATTCTTTTTTGTCGCCGCGACCTCATTGTACGTACACATCGTATTAGAGGTATTTTCGGTCTTTACCTCCACGGTAGTCATCTCGATTCTTCGGTCACTGGTCTAGAGAGTATTCCCTCTCTTGCAATAGGGATTCTATTTTTTTTGTATTCTCTTGTCTATTTCGTGCTGTATTTGTGCTAATTTTTTGTTTATCACCTCCTCCGCCATTGCTTCCTCATTCGAGATGCTCTTGACTTGACAAATACCTAAAATTCCCTAAGAAATAATATAACTAGATCCGTTCTAAAGCCCTAAATATTCAATATTTCTTGGTATATTCAATGTGAATGTATGATCACTCGTAATGCACCACACCTACAGTTCTAGGACTTAAATTGGTACGTAGGTGTGAAGTGCTGGGGAGATTGTTCGTGTACAATAAATATCTATTCTATGATGACTCCTAAACACATTGTGTTTTATTGTGAATTCAAAATATATTATATTCCCGGGAATTGCCCGCCCAAAAAAACAGCGCTTAGAAAATCAACGATTATCGCCCTTATTGATGTAACGGTTTTTATGAACCTTCATCACTGACCGTCTCTCCGAACACGTCTTCACTCTGTGAAACTCAAACGTCTACTTATTTACGAATACGAAAAGATTTTTCCTAACTAGGAACGTTAATAGGACTGTGTTATTTTCAATTTCAGCTCAAGAGTAAATTACCAAGGTTAGTTTCAATTATTTGATTTTAAGAAATATTATTATTAAATTCAATAGGTTTCCAAATATACAGCAGGCATAATGTGTTGATTTAAAAACTATTATACATCGGTGGGGCGTGTGGACCAGCATTAAGATCCGTAATTCAATTCCATGAGTTTTCACTAAACCGGATCGTTTGTATTGTGTTTTTCGTTAGACGTTTTTCCTTTGGTTAGTTTGTGTTCCGTTTTGTTCTTTGTGGTTTCGTTATTGTTTGTGTTTCACCGCTGTATTTAAAATATCTGATTATATTTAAAAGATTTAACAAACTGAAAGGAATATTTTATCCAGCAATAGGCCTGGTAAATTTTATATAAAAACTATATAATAATATGTCTGTTACAAACCGTCAAGAATTTAGAATATTCCAGTATAGAAATTAATTGAAACTTGGATGACTAATGCTTTATTGTTTTACATGAAAACATATACCCAGTAAGATTTTCCTGGCTTCACGAGTTGGTAACATTAGTCATTGCCATTTTAATGAAAGATGGGATGTGGGAAAACGTTAAGTATTAGTTGTTAAATAATTCTATTACCGATTATTTACTATATAATTATGTTTGCTCTGTATTTTAACAATCTTGTTATTCTCACGGTTTAATAGTCACTCGGTGTCTAAAAGTCTTTGTTATCGATCATATATTTCAAGCATATTAAATATACCATATATTGTTTAGTTTTTAACAAGATGTACTATAATTATTTTATAGACAGCATGTGAGAAGTCTGATCAAATTGTCAAATATATCAGATATATTTGGGAATGGATTTCTACAATATAATTCTCCCGTTACGCTTTCTCACTAGTTGCCATTTCTTTTCATGGTGTCAGAGAGATAAATTAGTAAAATTGTTAATAATGCTAGCTTATTTCGAACAGGACAAAACCCTTATCATTGGTTATTGGTTGGAAGGGAAGATAATTGGCAAATATAGTATGCTTTCTGAGTAGGCGTAACGGACATGCCATATTCACGTAACTGTAATTACAATTATAACATACGTAGCTAAGGTACAGTTTACTTTTATTTCAAGAAATATAGTGAATACCCATGGAACTAATTTATAGTCTGTTCAATAAAACAGTGAACTCACGTCATCTGATTTTATGACGTCAAAATGTCACAATGTTGCCGCATCAACTCTGAGTTGTAGTTGGTTTTAGCTTTGACATACAACATAAAAATAAAAACCATCGTTATAAAATATAATTTATTTTAATGACAGTACCTATAATGCATATATTATCGAAGGACTTAAAACTACGATTAATTATACAGTTATAATAGTTTTTAGGTTAGGGTTGTGTTTTATTATATTTGCATTAAATTTTTTCCATATTACCTATCAGTTAGAGTTCCAGGCGTGCTTTTATGTAGCAGTATTTCCTGCAGGCCTAATCCGTATAATTAACAAATTTATATCCAAGTAATATATTTTACTGTCATTATAGAGCATACTTTTACGCTTAGTGCTTTCTTTGGGGCACTATTTCCTTGTAAAGATATCACTGTATTTCTTCTTATTTTGTTCTGTTACTAACTATATCCATCTTTCTTGATAAATCGAGAATTAATCATTGCGCTCTTCCTAATGCATTTACCATATCTGCAAAATATTTAGTAGTCATTCTCTCATCATACAATTTAACGAAATGCTCATGTATATTATGAACAATTACGCACATATATCTTTCACATTTTCAGTAAGACTTCCTATAGTTCTAGTATATTAATTCACCTTTAGTTGTTTCCACTGTCATCACCCTGTCTTGGAAATTATCAGTATTGAATCATAGTCCCATGTTCAGAAAGTTTCAAGTGAATAACTAAGCTGTTAATTTTCTAATGATTCCGTCATGTGTGAATTTCTTTTTCAATGCGTCTGATCGAGTTTCTACAAACCGAGAGGTTAATAACCCATTCCTGTTTCCAGCAGGAAGAATATATTGAATAACTATAGAATATCTGCAAAGAATTATTAATAAATGCTATGTCTAATAAAATATAATCAATTCCTATGCCAACATTTAACCTTTTCCGTCAACTTTTGTTCTCTTAACGCTATTTTTATTGTCTAACCATGAGTGACCATTGGGTATATTGGTCCCATTCTGAAATATTGAAATATAGTTCTGAATAAGTCTCATCTAAATACACATATTGTAATTATAAGTCTTCCCCTTGATTTTATTATATGCTTTTCAAAATTGTAATTCATTAAAAACGACGTCTGGAAGTTCCATTAGACCTCTTCATGGGTTATCTTTACAACGTTTAAATCCTATATTAGTTCAAAGAGCTACATACCTCTAAGCTTTCTATGGATACTTTTCAAATTTACAGTTTCGTCTGAAATAATTGTATTAAATTATGTTTTTACTAAAAACACTACTCACTGTTTTTATATATTTCATATTTTTAATCTCTGATACACAGAAAAACTTGAAAGATGGTCTTTTTTCGGTGTTCAAGATTATATTTTTTATTTTTTGAAATTTTTCGGTGACCGTGTCCATACTAATATTCAGTGCATCTGCAACACGCTAAAAATATTTTTTTTAAACCGCAGCAACTTAATATTTAACACTAAAAATGCTTAACTCTCTAACGAATGCTTCTGGCAAGAGGGGGCCTCCAATATTTCGTTCCTGTCCAACTGATTAGAGGCTTAATCTCTATTGTCTAGCCCTTCGGCATTTTCAATCAGAGTCATAATAATTAGCTAATTAAAATGCATCAAAACAAGCTAATCCTTGAAACATTCCAAAAAAAAGCCAAACAACATTTGGCGGTTTCTAATCTATAGTTACTATAATTAATATTTTGACAGAATATTTTGAGAATTTTGCAGACGTTTGACAACCGGACGACATTTGCAGGCTGATTCGGTTACTTGTTGCAACCTGTCAGACAGCATTATATCTCTTTTTAGATAGAACAAAATGATAAGGGAAATATCGTTTGACTCTAAGACGAATTTACAATTTGCGACAGCCAATACATTATACATATTGATGACGTGAGTTCACTGTTCAGTTTCAGTTTCGTGAATCACTGATGTGTCCGTCTTTCGATGTATTAATTAACCCTACTAAACGAGTGTCCGATTACTATTTTATAAATTACATAAAGTAATTCAACTTGGCCCTTTAAGATGTATAGAATTGACAGACAAAAGAGCCATTCATTATTTCAATTAACTTTTATTCAATTTCAAAATAAGGCAATTCATTTTCATTGATTAAACAAAGTTTCGGAGTGTTCGTTTTTTTTTCTATTATATTTTAAAAACTCCTTTTTAAGATCTAGGGTTTATCTGGACTGGGCCAACTGCTTAAAGTGCGCTTCCATTCTCTTAATCTGACATCGTGTTACCGACTGGCAAGTGACCTATTTTAGAAATCATCTCAGAAGACATCCGGCGTTGCCTTATTTTTCTTGTCGGTTTTTACAGTTTTGCCTTTCGGATAATCATATTTATAAACGACCAATAACATAAATCTACAACCATGGGTCACGGATTATCGCATCAGTAGAATAAGACCGTCCTATCGCCTTGATTAATAAAGGGGGTACTTCATTTGCGACGGTTTCAACATAGTTGCGAAAATGGAATAAAATGGTCATTATGCGTGTATGCATTAGACAATATTTGAATAATGTTCCTGTGGTTTTGAATTCCTAGGTGTGATACTTGATACACTTGCATAGTATTTACTTGTTAGTTTGGTTTTGTAAGTTTACTATTTTGCCTCCTTTATCGGGATTTGGACAATAACTTTTGTTGTCATATTCAAAATGATATTGATCAAATATTTGAAATTTTGAATATCGTAACGGAAGTTATGTAGTTTATTTTCAGAGAACCAGGTATTCGAATCATTAGGGAGACCTTTTTCGATAAGTGCTAATTGTTTCACTAAGAATGCCAACAGAAACAAATAAACAATAAAGGCGCTATAGAGGCGAAGTGAACCAATCGGATCCCATCGCGGCTCATAGCATAACGATTAAAACAAAAGTCCAAATATCCTATAAGGTTAAATCTCTCTTTCTCTATGGATCTATTTTATATTTGCCGCTTTGTATGGTTTATTCCAATCCAAGTTTGTCGCATGCATACATACAGTTTTATTTACTTACATATTTTTATGGTGATTATTACATACATACATATATATATACATACATACAAGAAAATCATATAAATGAACATTACCATAATGCGTATGATCTGAACTTAGCTCAAAATTTTCTTCGAACTTTATATAGTTGGATGTTATGTTTCTTACTATGAAGAAATCTAATTGGGGTCTGGGGATTTCTGTTAATCAGTCGGCCAATCAGTTGATTTTCCAGTTGACATGTAACTACATCTTAGTTCAGCCACTGCTTTATACAATTCACTGCCTTTAGTTGTTGTCATTCTGGATCCCCATCTTGTATTTTTTGCATTGAAATCACCTCCAATTATAAATTTTTCTCCCAGGTTGCTTAGGACATTCAAATAATTTTTCCTTTTCGAGCCAATGTTTGTTAAACCTCCGAGAATAATAGAACAATTCAATTATTATTACAATAGAATTATTAATGTAAAACAACATCTAAATATCCTAGATTTTTGTTGCTGTTTTAACTTCGTCGATTATACCGATCTACTCAAAAAATGTATCGCCATTAGAAAAGGAAGGCTATATGTTTTATTTAGCGTTGGAAACTATCGACTGAAAACAGTCGAAACAGTCGATAGTCAGAAAAATAGCGACTGAAAATAGTAATTACAGGCGATTTTTCAAATTGTTAAGCTATCTGAAAGTTCTTTGAGAGATTTACCTAGTTTTTTCCCAAATAACTTTTTGGTCCTCCAGGATGTTATGATTGACATAAAAGTCTTAAAATATTTAAGTTAAAAAGTATAAACTTTTAAGTTACTTAAAAGTAGCGTTGGGAACTATCGACTGAAAACACTCGAAATAGTCGATAGTCAAAAAAATAGCGACTGAAAATAGTAATTACTATTTGCACGGTTCGACTGTTTTTTTTACATTCGTGATGTCAGACGAAGATGTACGAATTCTTGTCTGTATAAAATGTGAGATAGGAAAGGACGGAGTTAAATGCTTGGAGCAGTTAATTTTAAATGTCTTTATATTCTCCAATGCTAGTATAAGCGAGACAGAGATGTATAAATATTCATCCACTTGATAACTTTTAAAAAAGGAAAAAAAACTAATTTCTATTATCATGTAATAAATAATATAATTGCATAGTAACTAGGATTACTTTTATACTGAATGTTATGTGGATGTGTAAAAAGAAATGGAAAAATAACGCCACAAATGTTTTATCGTGTTTTAATATATTAATTGTAATTTTTAAATAAGATAGTATAATAAATATAAGTAGTACAATACAACTTAAATAAAACCTAAAAACTAAAAATTTACAATTACCATAACTACCAAATAAAATGTAAACGTATACCTAATCATTGAAAAATCTAATCCGTGATGAATCTAAAAATGATCGTACAATAACTACCAGACCATTTTTAAATAAAAGTTTTTTTATTTATTTTTGAACGGAAATATTTTTGAAATTACTGTGAATATTATCATGTTCAACTTTTCTCCCGTGAGACGATTTCTTTGATCGTTAATTATTTGCCCAGATTTTGAAAAAAACTCGTTTCCAGGGGACCGATGTTGGAGGTATAGAGGAATATTTTATGTGTAACTGATATAATTCAGGTAGTTTCATTTTATGGGTGTGCCAAAAATCCAATGGGTTTTCTAAACGCCCAATAAATGGAATATCCAAATACTGCTAAATCTGTAAAGTTGCTGCAGTAGTTGGAGTAATGATTTATTTCATTCTAGTCATTTTTTATCAAAATATCTCAGATGTCAATACATTCTTGGTCACTAGTTTTGTCTTGAATATCGAGTTGTGGAACTATATTTGTATTTTTTGAAGTTTAAATGGAAGATACCTCTTTTGGAATAACTTTTTGTATCGCCTCAGCATTATTTGCAATACCAAATCCTGCTTTTTTAAATCTAGGATCTATAAATGTGGATTTCCCGCATATCGTATTCATTTCTAAAATTGCCTGTGTTCACATCAAATAGACAATTTTGTCATTCACAAGCAAACTCCAAAAAAAAAACATAAAACCACATATATTACATATAAATCTATATAAGCATAAATGCGGCGCAACACTTTCAAGGTCACCGCTAGGACGGAAGGCCAGAACGTTAAAAAAACAGTCGAATGAACTAGTAGAACCGAAAATAGTAACTAAAACTAAACGACTGAAACAGTCGATATTAAATAGTAATAAAATCAGTCGGATCGAAAATAGCGACTGAAAGCAGTTACTATAAAAACAGTCCAACCAAAAATAGCGTCTGAAATACTCGATAATAAAAAGTAGTCAATTACTGAATGGTCGATAGTCGATTTCAGTTTATTGTACCCAACACTAATCAACAATCAAATTTTGAAGTGTTAATTTTATAGGTTAAGTTTAAGATCTTTAAATTTTAATATATTTAGCAAGCATAGAGTAGAGTTTGCAATATAATAAAATGTTAGCAACCATTGCTCAGGTCTGTACTTGCCATAATGTTATATATATAAATTAAAAGTAAAAAAAACGCATTAGCTTGATTAACAATTCAAAGACAACCTGGTATTCTTTCTTATATTAACCGACATAATCTTCAAGGTATAATTTTAAGTGGAAAAATGTTATTAACCATATAAAACAAACGCTTGTTTATTAAGTTATGTCAGTCTTAATTTTCATTTTGATTTGTTTTGTGAAATTTTGATGATTTATTTTAATAGTACGAGAGTATGTAGTATATAGTACGAGAGTAGTTATATATTTAATAAATCTCATTACAGATGTATACTTAATATCAGTAAATTATATTTGATATACAGAATAATAGATCTAAATATTTACATTTGGAAATTCCGCTTTATATATTTATGGTATGCAAAATTCGAAAAATAGTAAATGCATTGAACTGACTTAATTTACCATATTTGAGTTGCTATGCTAACAGAATATAACCACCATTATGGAATAAGTTATTAGAACTCCAATTTAGTTATGATCTTAATATTTTATACTCAAATTTAGCTTGTGTATTTAGTGTATTGTGTATTTATGTCAGTAAAAATCGAAAAATAGTTGTGGAAATTTGAAATCTAAACGTTTTGCTAGTTTGGATACATAATTTGGAGAAACAAATTGATTAAAAATTATTTTTTATGCTCAATACCCATGAAATCTTGTTATATTTAACAAATAACTATACATGTTCTTGAATATAAAATTAATCTGAGATAACTTCATACAGGATGTTGTATTCAGCATTGTTTATTTAGCTAGGAATTGATAAAAGTAAAATAATTATAAATATGTAAATAATATAATTATGTATAGTATATTGCCAAGAAAATAGTATTATCAATAACCAGTCTAGTGTAAAGTACCACAGTTATATTTTTTTTTCATTTTGGACCAGTAAAATGACTGTTCAGTCCTTATGCATTTTTAATTTGCTATCTCTAAAAATTCACTTCATTTTGTCCTGTTATTAAGCTCATAAGTTCGGACATGCAATTTAGATGATAATAGGGTGGCCGAAAGATATGTTCTTGAACGGACCATCTCGGAGGAAATATTACAAAATCTGCTACGGCCGTTCCGGGTTTATCAGATTGACAGGTCAAAACCGTGAATATCGAAGGATCCTGTTTAAATTACGGCGTTTATATATAAATCTTTTTGATTTTTCTAATTACTTACGCAGTGGTCGAACGATACTGAATTGATTATCATTGAATTTGCTTAAATCATATTTATAAGGCACATAATTTCAGTGTCAAGCGACTACGTCGAAAGAACTGTGAGATTGTTAACAAACAAATAAATGACCTTGATATGTGCTCATTATTTCGTAGGATATATTGTCCTTTACTTCGAACCTAAAAAGAAATTATACTATATTTTTGGGAGTGAAAAGTAATCCATGTTTTTTAATACATTTGTATATAAAGCAATTAGACATAAATTTTTTTCTTTCACCCAAACTTTTTTTAGTTTTGTAAAAAAGTTTTATTTTGCACCTTTTATATAATATAATAATTTTTATGCAGCCTTTATTTCTTGAGTTATATAATAAAAACTTTACAACAATTCAACGTGGATTTTCGTTTATTTCACCTTAAAATACATATTTTTTGAAAAGCTTACCTTTATCGAAGAGGTAAACAATTTTGGCATTATTTCTGGTCTTTTGGATCTATGCAATTTCTGAAACCTTTGGAACCCAATTTTAGTTTTCAAGATTTTAGGAAAAAAGTTTCGACAAGCAAGACACTTGGACAAAAATCGTGAAAGTTTGTCAAAAAAACCAACAAAATAAATTATCAAAAAAGTATTACCTATTATACCAGTCCAAAGTATTACCTATTATACTAGTCAAAATTATCTTACTATTTATCATTTACAATTTAATTTTTTTGCCCTCGAAAACTAGCGTTGCAAAATGCTGCTATATTTATTTACAATATATAGTTATTCACAAGCAAATTACAAAAAAAAACATAAAACCACATATATTACATATAAATCTATAAAAGCATAAATTCGGCGCATTACTTTCATGCATTTGAAAATAGTAACTAAATGTAAACGACTGAAACAGTCGATAGTAAATAGTAATAAAATCAATCGGACCAAAAGTAACGACTGAAAACAGTCATAGAAAAAACAGTCGAACTAAAAATAGCGACTAAAATAGTCGATAGTAAAAAGTAGTCATTTACTGAACAGTCGATAGTCGATTATTCCCAATACTAGTTTTATTATATGCAGGATAGTGCGCATGCGCCAAAATCGGAGATGACAGCAGTAACACACCCTTGGAACTGTAGGTGTGGTGCTTTACATCATCAAAATAAAACACTGTCGAAGCCACAAACGCCCAGTCAAAGGTACCGAAATACACCAGACCTAATCTAGAATGGCAACCTCCAAAACAGATTAATAATAAATACGAACTTAAAATCAGAAAGGAAAAAGCAAGTGGCGCGGAGACATTAGCCGCCATCAGAGGCAAGCTAACTCGTAAAGAGTTAGCAGGAGATGGCCTCAAACACGTAAGAGTACACAGGCATGGACTGGTATCACTGATCTGTAAAGACCAGATACGCAAGAGAGACCTGATAGAAAAAATAAGCTCTGAATGTGGTATCAAAATCGATAATACTGAAAAACGTCCCAAATTCAGAAACACAGGGGTATCCAGGGAGATCACAGATCAACAAATAATAGAAGATCTGATTGATCAAAACGAAGAGATTATGAACATCATCCAAGAAGAAAGAAAAAAGACTGGAAACAACGAAGAACCAGAAGAACTCATCAAGATAGTGAAGAAATATATATGTAAAAACCCAGACAGAAACAACGTTATAATCGAAGCAATTCTTGAACACAAAAAAGTACTTGAGACAATTCGTTGATGACTTCAACAACAAAATTCTACTATGCTATAAATGCAGCAGATTCGGGCACAAGCAGATACATTGTAGAAGCGCACAGTGTTGTTATATATGTGCAGGACCGCACGGGGGAAGGGACTGCAAGAGCAGCACCACGAACTGTACGAACTGCAAAAGAGCAGGAGCACCGGAGGTAAACTCCAACCATAAAGCAAATGATAGAACCTGTACAGTATACAAGAAAAGAAAACAAGAAGCCATCGAAGAAATGAAATAGAAATGGCTCTAAAAATCCTACAGATAAACATCGAAAAAGGCATCCAGGCCAGCACGCTCATGAAAGCGAAAGCCGACAAAGAAAAATACGATATACTGTTGGTGCAAGAACCAGTAACACGAACTAAAACATGGACAGGATGGTCAGTGAACAAAATAGGTATGAATGCTAGATCAGAAATAATATTCAGGCTATGACGATAAGAGAAATGTCGGGACCCGACATAGTCATAGTGAACCTATTAGACTACGATTAACTAATCACCAACGTATACGCGCACCCGACAGGAGACAGCATAAATTGCTTAGAAGAAAAAGAAGAACAATGGCAGAAATACCAGAAGAAATGGATAGTAGCTGGTGATTTTAATACCAAGCACACTTTATGGGCGGCAATACAATAAACAACAGAGGTTCAAATCTGATAACCTGGACCATATCACACCGACTGGAACTAGTGCAGAATGAACAAACAGCTCCCGCCTTTATCAGTAGTACGGGAAACAGCAACAATGATATCACCTGGAGTCGAGAAGTGAACGTGATCAACTGGAAGGTAGAAAAAACTGGAGACACTAAGCGACCACAAATACATCCGCTTCGAAATAGAGGGTAAACTCCAGAGAAACAAGACATCGAAGAAAAAGTTTGATTATCACGGGACCAACTGGCAAAGATTACAATGCAAACAGACGAAATTGAAAAATAAGCGGAGCAAATGCAAGCAGCTTTCCAGAAAGCCACTAAACTGTTAAAAACACCCACCATCATAATAAAAGAAGACAACCAATTGTGGGATGGAGAATGCCAACAGAAGAAATTGGAACTTAGACGAAAAGCCGATTCGATCAGACGAGAAGACGGGGCCAAGACCGACCTCGTGAGGGAATATGAAGTAATGAAGCGAGCATTCAAGAAGCTTATCAAAGAAAAGAAGAAGCATGTAAATGAAATAATAGAAAACACATTCGAAATTGAACCATGGCATAGAGTCTAGAAAATAATAAAGACTCTTAAGAGTCGGCAGGGGGAAAATAGTTGAAAAACTGCAAGATGCCGAACTGGGCAATATGTATAACCTTGAGAAACAAAAGGTAGAAAAATATCATACATAACAAAAGGAGGAAGAAAAAGAACAACTTGTAAGGATCATAACAAGGGTCACTAATGGAGAATGGAGCAAACAAGATGAAGGCGAAGAAGAAATACAAGAAGCTGAACTAGACTGGGTCATAATGAATTTAAAAAACAAGGTGAGCGGCAAGGATAATATTCCACACGAAGTAATGAAAAGAACCTGGGATATAAAGAAACAATAATTATTGACACTATACAGAATTTGCTACAACGCAGGATACTTCCCCAAGGTATGGAAAACAGCAAAACTTTGCTGGTTAAGGAAGAAGTCCGGAGGACAAAGGCCAATCAGCCTACGGCCGACCCTGGGGAAAGTATATGACAAAATATTGAATAGGAGATTGTAAGCGATTTGTGAGAAGAACAATATATACCACCCAATGCAGTACGAATTCAGAAGTGGCAAAGTGGAAGCCATACGAGACCTAAAGAACTGGGTTGAGTCGGAACAAAAGAACGCAAGACATGTGCTGGTTGTGGCTTTAGATCTAGAAAATGCTTTCAATACAGCAACACAAGTTACTGCATTAAGTGAAATGAAAGCAGGAATTAACGAGAAAATTATACGTTCAGTTGCAAGTTTCCTAACTGAAAGATCGGTAATCAGCAACAAAATAGAGTTCGGAATAGAGAAGGGGTGCCCACAAGGATCGAGCATAGGCCCGATTCTATGGTTGATTAATATGAACTCCTGGTTCGATAAGATAGCTGAGATTGGCACACAACGGACACATGTGATAGCACAAATGTTCGCCGACGACCAAATCATCGCAATCAGCCATCGAACACCTACTGAAATTAAAGAAGAATGGAACAAATGCTGGCGCAAATGCTTAGAATGGACAGAAGAATCAGGAGCACAATACAATATAGAAAAAACGGAAGCTATGAAATATCCAAAGAAGGAGATCCCCTTTACGATGGAAGAATTGAAGAAAAGAAGAAATGACCGCAGGACAGAAATCCCAGTAGTACCCAGGAGGACCAGATTTCCGAAGATAAGAATTAAATTAAACGAAGAAATCATAACTCCTAAGGACCAGATGAGGTACGGAAATATGGCAAGGGACATAATGAAAAATGTATACGACAAAGTCGTGAAGCTAGTCGTGAAACGCGAATCAAAGATACGCCCTAATATTAATCAACGGCGCGTATAAAACAGCACCGACGAGCGCGCTACAAGTAATCGCAGGAGTAGTTCTTCTACCAATAGAAGCCGAAGCAAGAGCATGAGCGGCAGAAAAATACGGTTATCCACCAGGCCCGCCAAGGCCGGAGCAAAAATACATGCGTTGGCCATGGGAAAAACCGTGGAGATCGGATTCGTTGGACACCGAGCAGAACGAGATAGGAAGACACATAGCGAAGGTATGGACGGATGCTAGTGTGAAGCAGGAAAAAGCAGGAGCATGTATATTCATTCGCAGGCGCGACGGGACGGAGGAAGAGGCATGCATCAGGCTAGAAAATGGAATTAAGAGCAGGGTAGCTGAATTTCTAGCCATACATGAAGCCATAAGAATACTAGAAGAACATGGCGATATGCATGCCGTCATCAAAACAGATAGCAGAGCGACTATCTGGCAGCAGGAGAACGACGAGACAAAGATCAGACCGGTAGCCGAAGTACAAAAGGTACTGCGAGAGCGAGCAGCCAGGGGTACCAAAACGGAAATATTATGGGAAAAAAAGGCTTACCACAACGGAATCAACAAAGGTCGACAAACTAGCCAAGGCTGCCACTGAGAAGAATCAAGCAGACAAAGACGGACTGGGTTGCACCAGCAGTACAACTGATAACAAATCATGGATACATGGAAGCATACATCAAGAGGTTCAGACTGAAAATCATGGAAGCAGTATGCGGATGCAGCCAAGATAGTCATCATGAATGAATGCACAAAGGCCGAAAGGTTGAGCGCCAGAGATCTTTATAAAATTTCTATGATCAGATGGAAATGAGAAATGCACTCAACAAAACAAACAAGAAGAAAATTGAAATATTGAATGATTGGGCAAACAAAGTTATTAATGAAGAAGAAAATATCGCTGAAGTCCAGCAATCCCGGAACTGACAGCTGATAATAATAAGAACAACAAGAAGAAATCAGTAATATAAACCCTCATTATTATTATTATGATTAATTAAACCAATAAAGCACAATACAAATAATAGCCGTGTCAAGATAACTCTCTATACATATATTTTCAACATACTATATCCTTCAAAATAACCCCCTCGCATTAATACAAATAAAAAGACCAGTAATGATAAGAGACGCCCCTTGAGAAAGATAGAGATAGGCACAGATAATTCCACCATCCCACAAATAGACATTCAAAATGATTAGTAATAGGCATACTGTTATTAGCGTTACTGCATGCAACTATTACATAGTTTACTTCAAAACAATGGTTACTATAATCATAGCATTATTAAGTAATTTATGTAATAATAATATAAGCAAGAAAAAATGCCAAATTATAGGAACCATAAAACAATTAAAATAAGCTGACGATCCGGAACGACGAGCATGGGAGTATATGCTTCAATCATGTAAAATGGCATGGAGAAGATCGAGAGGTGCTGATGGTTTGCTTTAGTTTGAGCAATAGCACTACAGGTCCGCATCTTCATCACATAAACAACATAGGAGTCTTGTTGTGTAGCCCAATCTACCTAAAAATAAAGACAATAAGTAAATGGGGTTAGGACTGCTCAAATAGACAAATAATATCAAAATCCATAAAGAAATATAAATTTTCTAATTCACCAAATGAGATGGCATAAATTCATATCATCTCATATCTATCCTCACAAAATAACCTCCGCACAACCTCTGCATAAAGCACAATCATCTAAAACAATCATTCAAAGGACAGAGACACACCTCATAAAACAAGACAAGTAATAATCATCTTATAGTGTAGAAAAGTCGCAAATTCATAGTATCAATAGTCCCAAAATGCTTTGCACCACTAGAACACAATCAATTCCATCAATTCATAAATAAACTGTTGATATCCCAATGGGAGGATGATTGGCAACAAAAGTAGTTGAACAATATGAAACACATTCACGAAGTTACAGCACCGACCCACGGGGTTGTAATCTCAATAGACCTCATACCTTGCAAATCAAAACACATAAGTCATCTAACTAATAAATTTCGAACAAATAAGTCTAATAAAAACAAATATAATATTCAACATACCTGAAAGCACTCAAGCAAAGGCCAAAACCCTAATCTGATAGCGTTTAATCATCGAGTACAGAAGGGCTGCATGGTGCCACGGATAGCTTCGGATATATTATCTCCAAATAAATCATGGTCAATTCCACCAGTTCTGCCAAAGAATCTGAAGAAGAAAAATACAATAAACAAATACACTGCTGATATCTTGGTGGGAAAATAACTAGCAACAAAATAAAATAAAATAAATGTAGTTAAACAACATCAAAATATATTTATAGCGTCACTTCACGATCCCTCGGAGTGGTAATCTCAGTGGACTTCATGCCTTACGAAATCAAAACACACGGGTCATCTAATGAATCAGTTCCGAATAAGATAAGATATATGGATAATGATAACATCTAAACTCACCCTGAAATAATACCAAATATTCATGCAAAAGTACAATCCTAGTCTGGTGGTATTCAATCGTCAAGCACAAGCAAATTTCCTAGTGACACAGATGGTGTCCGACAAAACCTCCAAGTGGTACGAGGGGGTAAAACAAACAAGTCATAGGTCGCCAAATCACACAAGATCGGTCTAATCCATAAGAAACCCTAAAAACACAACAATAATAATATAAAATAAACAAAACGTATAAACAGAACGAAGACATAACCTCCCATGCGCGTACGTCAATTCTTCAAAATGAGAAACGAAAACAATATATAACGATATAAATTACGGGTCACTCTAATTTAATAATAAAAGGAAAAGATAGTAATTAAAACGGGAATATAAGAAATAATCCACAAAATCTACAAATTAAATGCGAAAATATACTAGAGAAAAAGAACAAGCGGCGCGCGACATCTAGCAAGAGCTAAGGCACTCAAAGGATAGGAATTTCAAAATAAGAAAACTGTAAAACTGTATCAATATAATTAAAAAAAATTGAAAATTATATTATATTCTATTATATTCTACTCTAAATTAATGAAATAAATTAATTGATATGATAGTCGAAATGTGCAAACTGGAATGAAGCGCATCCGGTAAGTTATAGAAGATGTGTAGTTGCTAAAACACTACAAGAGAGGAGAAATAGAATCGCTCAAGTTAAATCTCAAGAAGCAATGAGTGAAGAGAAAGAACCGACAAAATATAACAAAGTTAATGGTGAAATTACTTATACCCAAAGTATCAGTCAAACTAACCAAAGAGATACAAAGAAATATAAATCAACCACCGACGAATTGCTACTTGAACTAATAGGAACGCTGGACAGACAGGAAAAAATAATCCAATATTTTTCCAAAAGGATTGAAAAACTAGAATTGAAAAGTATTAGGCCTGTGGTCCTAAAAACCCGAAATGGCAAATAAATATATCCGAATAGCAGTTTCGAATGCAGCAACATCACGCTACCCTAGATAGGAAAAAAATAGATATTTGCTTAATATCAGAAAAACATTAATAAAAGAATCCTTCATAAAATTTAGAAGATATACATTTTATCATACCATACATCCAGCTAACACCGCAATAATAAAAAAGAACGTTTCCCACCATCAAAAAACCTGGGCTGTACGGTGTACCTCAAGACTCCAGTATCAGCCCAATTTTTAATTACATTCGACTCCATCAAAGAATTAAATACAAAGGCAATACCAAGGCAAATTAAAGTACGTTTCTTTGCAGATGATATTGTTATCTATTATACTCATTAGGACCACCAGATGAGCCGGCATTTTCTTCCAAAATGCTTTGATACTCTTCCTTCCTGGGCGGAAACAAAAGGTCTAAATTTCTAGGAATTATATTTGACTCACGGCTCAGCTGGCTCCCAAACATTAAATATATAAAGAACAGATACCTGGCTGACATTAGCCTAGTTAGATCCCTTGCTAATTTTCAGTGGAGTGCCCTCTTGAACATATATAGAGCGCTGACGTTGAGTAAGCTTGATTATGGCTGCCAGTGTTTCATTTCTGCAGCGCCCTCATTTATAAAAATATTTAATTAAATCCAAAACACAGCACTAGGATTGCGCTAGGAGTCTTTAGGAGTACCAGCCCGATGGATAGTTTACTTTGCGAAGCGGAGATTTCTTCCTTGAATTCTCGACGGGAGCTCCTGTTACTAAAGTATGTAGGCTCTTTGAGATTCAAGCCAAAATTGTCTCAATATGGGCTTGAATGGGTTTTTCTCTACCAACTGCAATATCACTATTTTGGGCAGAATATATAAAGGGTCTTGTCATAACTTTCAGAGAATTTCTAACCGTCTTTCAATAGAGATGCCTTCAGCTTATAGACCTGTGAATAAAACACCCTTCTGGAAAAATGCACCTATAACCGTTGATCTCTCGGTGAGGCTTCTTCCCAAAGATGGTCTCAGTTCTCTTAGTGCGCGCTCCCTTTTCAAACAAATCCTTTCTGAAAAATATCTTAATCCCCTCTTGGTCTACCCAGTGGTATCTAAGAGTAACGAATATACGGGAGCTGCATATATTTCGGCATTAAAATAAGAGCATTTTAAATTGCTCTCTTTGGCAAGAATTTTTACTGCCGAATTGCTGGCCATCAATAAAGCCCTGAAATACATTCATAACAGCCTAGAAGTGATCTCGGTGGTAATTGTCATTGACTCCATGAGCTCTCTAGGAGGTTTTGGATCAGTACAGACACATCATTCACTGATAATGTACATCCGCGAGCTAAACACCATCAATTATAATAGTGGCAAGAACATCATTTACATGTGGGTTCCACTTCACATGGGAACTGAGGGTAATGAATGAGCTGATTATCAAGCGGGGAGGAGGGAAGGATCGCTCTCGGAGGGTTTTCTTCATTGAAGCAGAGACCTGAATTCGCATTATACCACACCCTATAAAACTGGATCAATTAAACTGGTATTTGATGGCAAGTAATAAATTCTGCGAAGTAAAAAAATAATTTTACCAGAACCTTATTAAGCGCAAGTATATTCTCCCGACTTTGAATATCTGCAAATTGACTCACAAGTTTCTTCTTAAAGGAGGAAAAAAATGGGACGACACCCATTTGTAATAATTGCAGATCCCCGCTGAGCATCAGACACATCCTGGTCGAGTGTCATGGGTACGCCCTACAGAGACGGTTCTTTGGCCTAGAGGGATCAGTCATTAGATTACTTCAGTATATGTGATTAAGGTTATTAACATTTTATGCTAATTTCTGTATTTGTTTTAACTCAATTTTTAAATAAAATTATAACATTTGTTGCAGATAGTTCATCTTTAATTTGTCTTCTATGGCTTTCATTTATCTATTACTTTCTACTTAACATTGTGTCCCACATGGGAACTAACAACACACCAACAAATGAGAAATTAGAATTCTATTAAATTATTTTATAAATTAGTCCTCTATGGAATGTTCATTTTGACTATTGATACATAAAATTGCATTTTTAATACCTTCAATACTCTGTTAGTGTTTTTGTTAAGAAATGCATTTACTAGTAAAATCTGAAATCCAATAACAAGTACAACATTGAATTCTGGCTATGAACTTCTAGGCATTCCGATTGATGGTAAGTGATACACGTAGTACTTTCAACGCATCTTTGGTATATAAACGAAAGTTGAAAGCGAGCAATTACGATACCTTAAGTTTAATCAAACGAGCTTTGTTCTGAGGACTAATACATTCGCCTAATGTTATTATCAGTCACGTAAATGGAACAACTGATACCGGCAATATCGGTTCCGTATATATACTTCCACCATCGCAGAGTAGTGATTTTTGATGTGCATAGGGTCTACTAGTTCACCTCATCACATTTGGTATAATCTAAATTGGAATGAAATTAAAATTTTGTTATTACCAAATCAAGTATGAATGCATTTACGTGTGTCCAAATAAATATTAAAATTACTCGGTATTAATAATGATATTTTAATAGGACATCTTCTGTCGTGTCTGCCAGTTTTATTATAAAAGTATTATTAGCGTTGTTAAAAGGAAAAATTGATAGGGTTGAGCTAAAGAACTTATATAAATTAACGATGTTTATTCTTTAAATTATTAAAGGTTATAATATTAATATCATCCATTAACAAGTTAGTATGTATCATGATTAGATTATGATCATCAGCTATATTCTTAATTTTCATTATCAGCTCCAAAATTCTGCGAAGGTCAACGGTTTCCTTTTCGGCAATACTTCGTCCTCATTTTTCTTCCTATATAATTTGTCATATAGTTCCGCTAGTTCGCATAGATTCTTTGATACTTCCTGTCGTTAAGAATGGAAAAAATAATTAATAAAAATACTACTTGATGATTGTCGCCAATACATTACCTGGCTTGCCTCTTCCAGTATTTCTATAAGTTTGGATGCATTCGCCCAATCATCTTTGGTGAAGAAGCTGATCGATTCACATTCACCTGTTTTGCCAGCTCTTCCCGTTCGGCCAATTCTATGGACATATTCATCCATATATTTAGGGAAATCGTAGTTGATCACATGCCTGGTAAAAGCGAAACAATTAACTATGCTAAAGGGGAAACATGTTACACTTACGTAACATCTCCGATATCTAAGCTGGAAACTACATCTGTGGCAATCAAAATGCTTGCGGTTCCGTCTGTTATATCGTTAATGGCTTGTTCACGATCTTCTTGCTCCATGCCGCCATATATTGAAGCACTGGGTAGCCGCCTCATAACGCACTCGACAGAGATATAAACGGCTTTTCCTTTCGTACCGCAGAACACAATCACTTTATCGTTAATACTCAATTTATCTAATAAATCGAAGAGAAGATTCTCTTTTTCACTCTCCTTACACACTACACAAGTTTGCTTCACCGAGTGCGTTGCTGTTAGATCTCTAGAACCGACGTAAACTTGTACTGGATCTTTTGTATAGCTAGCGGCCAGGCGTCTTACGCCCGAAGGCCATGTAGCGCTCATCATCACGGTTTGCCTCGTAGGCCTGATACCATAGAGCACCCGTCTTATTTGTGCCTCGAATCCCATGTCTAACATACGATCCGCCTCGTCTAATACCACGTAAGTGATATTTTCGATAAATAAGTCACCTAAAAAGATAATATACATTGTCAGATTATTGGAAACAACATTTAAGTAAGTCGAAGCTCTCACCTGAATTCATCAGATCATTCATTTTTCCGGGAGTTGCGATTACGATATCGACATTTTCCTGTAGAGCAGCAACTTGTTTCTTGCGGTCGACACCGCCGTACACGCAGCACCTGTAAGAAGATAATCTCATTTAAAGGTTTGCACGACACCTTATCTCTCTAAAATACTTACGACGTTATTGCGGAGTATTGATATTTATTCACCTCCTTATTTATTTGAATAACCATTTCTCGTGTGGGCGCCACAATGAGGACGGCCGGTCCGCGTCTTTCTTCGTTCGGCGTCATTTGACCCTCAATGTGAATGAACGCCGGTAACAAGAACGCCAACGTTTTCCCGGACCCAGTTTGAGCAATACCAATCATATCCTCTCCCGATAATAAAATCGGCCAAGCCTGGCACTGTATAGGCGTTGGTTCGTGGAATTTCGCTTTATTGAGCTTTACTAAAATCTCTGGACAGTTATAAAATGCCTGCTCAAATGTTAACAATGGCTTGGCTATGGGCTTAACTACATCATTTTTTCCCATAATTCTATCGACAACTGAAAATATTTAACTTGTAATTTTAAGTGAATTTTAACACATGCGTGGCCACTTACCTATATTACTTTTCATGAACCTTATTTGGGCAACACTTTTCTCCGTTAAGGCACTTACTTGAGGGTGTTCCTCATAAAAATTTTTCTTAATTTCGGGAAATTGGGACCAATAGACTTCTTCCTCCCTTAGCTGATAAAAAGTAAATTATTATAAATGTACAATATTATCAACTGACAAGCCAAGATTGTGGCCTAGAAGTACAGATGCAATCGACTTCTTCATAATATGGTAATTTGACCATTTCCCTAAATTATATAAACGTAGAGCAAACTTAATATAATAGTTCTCCAAATCCATCCATACTTCCAAATCCAATTCCAAATTCATTAATTACTTAAACCCCAACTAAGTTGGCCTATAAACAAACGGATTCATAAAGTAAATATTTTCTTGCGTTCCAAATTTAATAATTGTCCTAAGGAAGCCAGAGTTTGTATTACCGATAAAAGAAAATTCAGAATAATATGAAGTTTTTTTTAGCATTATAAATACTATTTAAAAGACCACGACGAAGCAGTAAGGAAATTCCTATGTTAAATATACAAAATTAACAATTAGACATTGGAATAATGTAGAATCAGTTTGAATGAGAATACATCTGTCTATGTCCATTTTACAGTCTACAGAGAAAATATTTCCCTATCAGAATAGGTAATATCCAAATTCTATATGCTAATACAGCTACAAAATTATGAATAGGATCAAGAAAGATATTCCAGAAGTTTCATTCCACAAGAATTTATCAGCTTTTTTGAACTAATTCTACTCTATCAACACACAAAATGCAATTCGCAAATTTTTAGTAATACCAATAATAATTATATAAGATATTGTGTAATATTAATTAATTTTGATGACCTTTATAACAAATATGTGAAAAACTTACGCATTCATCTGAGTCGAAATAATCTTTCTTGGGAGGGCTTTTTTTCAGAGGTTCAATAATAACTGGTACTGGCGCAGGTGGTAGCTCTGGTACAAGAGGTGCTGGCGAATGTTTAGTTTTTGCAACAAGTATTTTAATTGCCTTATTGCTTGCCTTGGTGGAACCAATAACACTGATTAGAGTTTTGTTTCCATTCAATTGATTAGTCACCTGAACACTTGCGCCTGTTTCTCGCTCTAGAGCTCTAATATTGACACCCCCTTTCCCTGTAAATAATAAATATAATAGTTGTTTTGTTCTAAGAATGTTTAAATATTTCATGCTAACCTATAATCTTTCCGATAAATCTGTTTTCTATCCATAGTTCTGTTACGCTATCAGAAGTGTTCTTGCGGCTGCTGTTATAACAGGGGTTGTTGTCCATGCCCCTCTTATTTTCTGAAATGAGTTGATTAAATATAATGCATTTAGAAAAATCAATTGTTCTTTAAATTTTGGCAGGTTATTTAAAAATTTTTTTTAAGTAACTTACCGTGTCTATAACTCATTTTACATAAAGTTACAAATAATTCAAAAGGTTTCACAAATATTTAATTTTAACCTGTATCAAGGAAAGTTCGTAGATGAATGATACCTTGAGCCCATAGAATAATAGAGATGCAATTCATTAGGGGACTCTGGCGCAAAGTTTTGCTTTGCACAATACCCACAGGGCGCGACAGTTGGCCATTCAAGTAATTTGATTGGTCAATATAAATCTCCAATATAGGCACCTGTTTGAAAATTATTTTACTATAAAGATGTTTGATCGGACCATTAGTAATGTCTGGCACGTGAAGCCTTGACGTCATATTCAATTGACCAATGAAATTTTAACAAAAACTATTTTTTTCTGAAATAAATATATTAAATAAAATTCATTAAAATATAAAATATAATATGTAAAAATAAATAAATATAAATATAATCAATAACAATAAACAAATATAAATAAGGTATATCCATAAAATATAAAAATAAATATATCTATAAAATATAAATATTATATACCTATATATACAATCATAAACAAAAAACTTGGGTGCATTCCAAATTAAAATTATCTCTTCCCTCTTTTTCCTTTTTGATATTTGTTCAGGGCCATTCATTTAATAGGACCTATCCATAGTTCTGTCTTTATTTTCTTGTACTGAAAGTAAACTTTGAGATTTTTCCCTCTTAAAATTCTGTTGAGCTGTTTTACTCAAAAAGTATATAGCGCACCTTGTTAGTACTTTTAATATTCAATCTGAAAGATCATTATGGAATTTACAATTAAAGGGTTTTAAATTTACTTTTTTTTAAACATTTGACAAACATTTTGTTATATTAATGACGTGGCAAAATCACTGAATAAAATAAAAGAGATAGCTCAAAGACCTACTGACATTATAATAAAACAATTTTGCTGGAGCCTGGGGCATGACAATATGCATCTATAAAATGAGTCTCAATTTGTGAGTCTACTGATTTGTTCATAATTGTGTGTTAGGAAAAATCACAATTAATTTCTTTTTTCAAAAGTTTTACTAAATAACCTGAGATGTATACTATGATACAATATAAAACTTTGTTTGCTCTTATAGGAACATCTAAAACTGAAGTTATAAAGTCAAGTTGCAATTTCTCAACTCTTGGAAATACATCCCCTATTATTAAAGAATGTAAATTATCTAAAGCGGCTTCATGTTCATCCACAATATTCTAATGGTGAATGAGATGAAAAGAAAGAACTTATAGGGAACGCTTTAAATGACTTCTTAAAGATACTAGATGAAGGATGTATATTCCTGGATCCCTGAGCTCTAATAGATCCAAAAACATTTTCCAAACTATCTTGGTTAAGAATCCTTAAGCTAATATATTTGCTGAGAAACTTACTCAAATATTTTTGCTTTAATAAAATGAACCCCCTCAAGGTAGTTATTAATTTTTTGATTGACGGCCCTCTAACAAATTTATTTTTACTTAGGTAATAAAATTTTGAACTATTCAGATATTGAATCGCTTTACACCACACTTCTTCGTGTTTCAATATCCCCCCTTTATTGATGGTGTATAATCCTTCCTTAAAGAGTTACAACTATCAAATAGTTGATCCAAAAATAAAAGAATATCTCCTGTCTGCATAGCTTCTTTCAGGAGGAGATTAATATCTGAAATTAAAAAATAAATATTTGAATGATTATTAATATGAATAAACTCACCCCAACTTGCTTTATTACACATAAACAATTCTTGACCTTCATCTTGGTACTTTTTCAGGAACTACATGTTGGTCTGTTAATTCCCTTACATAAATGAGGGATATCATAAAGTGGATTTTTTTTATTTACTTTGAATTCACAAGAATTTAAAAAGTTAACTGTGCCAATAAACTATTGATAGTAGCCTGATTAGCAGATCCCTGGTCGCAGACTGTGCAGAGGATTTATAAACCTTAAAATGATTGAAATTATAGACATTTTTAAAACTGCCGATTTAACTGGGCCATGGGAATATGTAAAGCAGATAGTTTTCTTCCATTCTCTGAACATGCCCTTTACATTGAAAACACTTACATAGTTTGCTATGGCTGCATTTCTATTGGTCCCTTGATTCTCCAGCTCTTCAATGAAATCTTGTTTTAAATTATATTGCAAGTTGGGTGCTAAGTTCAAATTGTCGAAGATAAGTAACACAATATTTATCATCATCAGTCATCTTTTGTATTGCCCTTTTGACTAAGAAAAACATTTGTTCATTTAAACCCGCTCGAAGTGGTATTTTCCAAAGCAGAGCTAGACATGTACCCCTTGAAGGGAGAGCAAACATTTTTGACAATATCCTATAGACTTTTCTGCTAGATTTCAAGAGGCCTACAGCCATAACTTTCTCTCTTGTTGTAAACTGTTTTTCTCTTGGGGCTCTCTTTTGATTCTTTAGTTGGGAAATTAAAAAGCTGTATGCTGAGGAGTTTATATCTTGGAATATTTCAGAATGATCTAGTGATTTTAAACGATCTTTACAGATAGATGCTAGTTTCTTCTTCTATGTACTATATTTATGATTATCTATAATTTTTTGGTGTTAAATATGTTTGACGAAATTAACCAACCATTTAATATGACTGTTGTAGCTGCGAAAATCTGAAAAAATTCCTCTTAGTACTAATTATTAAACTAATACAGTGTATTATTACCTTTTGTTGGAATTTGTACAGTCGTAGATAGCACATAATTTGAACAACCTTGTTGAGGTTCTGGAAAAATGAAAATAGGAAATTCGAAACTGGAAATAGAAAATGGAACTTAGTAATTAACGGTAAGAATGAGCAGAAAGGGGGGTACTGGCTGAATTAATACAAACATTACCATTACCTTCTGATGTTTGATCAAATGTCGATGACACTAGCTTTGAACACCCTGGTTGAGAGCCTGGAACGATGAAAATAGGCACTACAAATATAGAAAGACAGTTCATGAATTAATTGTGACAATTATGAACAGAAAAGTGACTTCTTCAATTTACCTTTTAGTTGTTTTTTGAGCTTTAACTTGAGCTACTCTATTTCCCCTCTCTTGAAAAGCTAACATAAATGTGAAATAAATAAATGTCATTTTTATTCTTTTCCTTTTTTAAAATCATTGTCGCATTTAAACATCTAAGCCCATTTTGGTTAAAATCTGCGATAATTTTTTCACTTTTAGATGTTGATTGTTTGTCTTCATAAGAGTGCCATTGCAGTTTCAGCAACTCTAGACAATCTATTATTTTCGTGAATGTTGTACGAACATTCCACGTTCAATTTTATTTGCCCATTATTTAGTACCATTGCTTTGAACACTATATAGTTGGACCTCAGTGTTTCGTAAAGCAAGTCAAAGTCGGTAACATTACTTTGGATAATTGAGGGTCGCCTGGGCATTCTAATTTTTTTATTTTATTCATTGATTTTTTTTATTTTTAATTGCTGCGGTGAAGATCCTGGGGAATTATTTGCTTTCTTCTTATTTTTAACCGTTATCCAGCCTACTTCTTTCTGCAATTCTTCTTCAACTGCTTCAAAACATAAAAAGTAAAACAAAGAAACATATTAATAAACTATTTTTAAAATTATTGTTTTAGTTACATCACATAGTAGTCATTATCGACGGATCTATTGAAGGCAAGTGTAGTTCAATTTATTCATTTATGTTCATTTTGCTGTTTGCCAATAAACATACTAAATAATTTGTTATTGCTGTATTGTTATTGTATTGTTGTTGGGTTAACGGATTGCAGACTTAAGATAAATGGCAAAATTTCAATATGCAGCTGCATACTATTTTCCCTATATATAAATGATATGTTAAATATACTTTAACATATCGGTAATGTAGCAGTCGATCTGACGTTATTTTGCCCTGGAATGACAGATCTTAAGTGGTGCTTTATACGCTAGTGAACAGAATTACGGTTTCAATGCTGGTCTACACGCTCCACGGATGTGTAAAAAAATCAACACATGTCTGATCTGTCTAAAAATCACGCGATTGGCATTGGAAATGCAAAGGCGGAAGAAAAAAAAACAACGATAGGACAGATCAAACAGCTATTTAGTATCTATTTAAATAACATTTTGGAATCTAATATTTAATATTATTCTACAAATAAAAATAAAGCAGGGAAGCCTTTAGAAATATTCCCAATTGTTCAAAAAGAATAATTATTTGAATTGTTTTTCTTTTATTATAATATTTCTTAAAATCAAATTCAAACTACCTTGGTAATATTTTCTTGAGCTTAAAAATTGAAATTAATAAAGTCTTATTAACGTCCCTTGTTAGGAAAAGTTGTATTTTTGAATGTACTTTCCCAAAATTAAGGATTAATTTGAGGATGTTAAAAGACAGATATCACCACCGCATATAAAATTTTAATTAATTGATACTGAAGATACTAGTTTTAATATGTCTATGTTGTCAGATATTTCATTGAAATCTACATAAACGATAAAATTAAACTAATGGTATATTTATTCATACCTTATTTGTAATTATTGGTTGTCTTTAAGACATGCAAGATAAATAATTTATCATTGTCAATTACAATTAAATAATATATTGGTGACTTTTTATTAACAGTGTAATAACAGTGACAATTTATTTTAATATTCAAATATATATTAAAGATTTCCATTGTTCTTGAGCGAGACACATTGAACATCAAAGGTTAAGTAAAGTATTTCAGTTGATTTCTATTTTAAATTCAATTCTGTCATTTAAAAATAATAATTCAGCTCTTCGAAGTAAAAGGCCACAATGCTACGACTTTATCATTAAAAATATTGGGCGATAATTTCTTGCTTTTATTGTTTTGTATTAAATTATTAGGTTTGAAGGTTATGCGATATTATTTCAACAATAGTAACAATAATTTCTATTATTGAGCTTCCGTAGAAATTGTTTATGAGAGTAATGTTAATTCAATTCTATAATTTAAAACTCCCCAAACAGGTTAGCAAATAATATCAGGTCAGGACTTTATTGCCAACTACATTATTACGTAATATTGTAATTTATAGATTGTATGAGATTATCTTCAATTTTTATTCTATTTCAGTCAATTTGTTTTGAATTTAACTAATAATAACAATTTCCATATAATTGGCTTATAAAAGTAACAAAACATTTCTTGTACTTTTTATTTTTGGTAAAGTAGTAACATCTTAGTTATGTAGAGTTGTTTTTAAACCCAGGACGTAAAATAAAACTATATTTTATAAAACAATATAAAATAATCAAACATCTTAAATATATAAAAACAGAGATCAATATAAATGATATAACAACTAATTACTCAATAAATGGCAATATAAATAATGAAAATAAGCGTGCGAGATCTCGATGTTTGATGTGATCGGGTGATAAGTGTGCAAACATAATAAAACGTAGCTAAGCAACCTATTTTCAATAACAAGGGTGAAATTAAAATATAATTGACATATTACCATGATAGATTCTTCTATTGTTAGGTAATTAAAATGTAACGGTAGTTGCAGTCTAAATACTGGCGGTTATAGTAGTATCAATAATAATGGTACGGATAAATGAATATTTCGACAAACACTGGTAATGGATGGTATTGATAATCTCAAATAAAGACAATGACAATGGTAGGCAATAAAATGAGTAACTAGGATGATTGAACCATTATAAAACTGAAAACGGTAACTGATAGTAATGATAAACTATGCTAGCATGTACTTCGTACTGTGTGCACATGTCATACTACATGTGCACACGGTACTAAGGGCGACGTACCAGCTTGTACCCCAACTATAAAGGACGCGCAATGAGATCAAAGGAGACAGACGCACAATATCCTGCCATTAGCGTTACTAGTAGTTGCCAGGCTAAAGCTAAGATATTTAATATATAATCTAATCAAAGTTTATTTATATATGCGCCATCAATATGTTTAATGTATTGCCTGTCGCATTTTGTAAATTCGTTTTAGTATCAGACTTTTCATTTTATTTTAGTTAAAAAGAGACACAATTCTGTCTGATATGAAACCGAAATAGCCTGTCAAAATCGTCCGGTTGTCAAACGTACTCAAAATTATTCAAAATATTATAATTACGGGTTGTAAACCAGCAAACCTTGTTTTAAGGTATTTCAAATCGCGGCAGCTTTTACTGATAATATTTTTTAGTGTTGCAGCTGCATTATTAGTACGGGCACGGTCACTAAACTATCTCAAAAAATTAAAAACAATATAACCTTAAATTCATCAAAAAGAAATCTTTTTTATGAGAAACAGGTGACGAATCAGCTTGATGTTAGCTATATCAGAGACCAAAACAGAAAGTAGTTTTTTCAATCGAAACATAATTTAATACAATTATCTCAGAGAATATTGTTTGTCGGGAAAGTATCCATAAAAAGCCAAAAGGTATACAGCTATTTGAGGCATGTAGAATATCCCTTCATACACTGTTGGGAATATAGGATTTAAGTGGTATAAATATAACCCACGAAGGGGTTTAATGGAACTTCCAAACATTGATTTTAAAGAATACAATTTTTAAAAACATTCAAAACATGTTAAAAACAAAATGAAGGGTGAATTATTATATCAATTTGTATATTTAGATGAGACATGAATATTTCAGAATGGTACATTGGGTCGCTCATGGCAAGATAAAAATAAATATAATGTAAAGACAACTAAAGTTGATGGAAAAATGTAAATGTTGGAATAGATATCGGTTAAGTTTTGTTAGTCATAACATTTATTAATAATTCATTGCATATAGTTCTTCATCCTGGAAACAGGAATGGTTTTATTTCTGGTGCAGAATTAGTGTTTTCCTCTAAGTCCAAGGATGACTATGAAGGAGAAAAGAACCATAATGTCTTTTTGCAGTAGTTTGAAAATCAGCTTTTAAAGATCTCGGAGGAACCATCAGTTATTGTTATGTACAATGCCCATACCATTGTACACTGGTGGAGAGGATCCCAACATGTGCATCAATCAAAATTAAGTTCAATGCAATTAAGGAATGGTTTAAAGTGCATAAAGTTTCGAATAAACCATGTTAAAGAATGAACTATTGCAAAATTTTACTTAGTAAATATAAATGAAATATTTAATTGCATTTTATGCAAATTACTTTTTAGAAATAATCCTGAGAGTACCACATTGGAAACAGAGTACTACGTCTTCCTCCTTATCACTGCATATTTCATCTAATTTAGTCGATATGGAGGAGGATATTCAAATTAGAATCTGGAATTATGGAAAGGGGCATTACTGAAAACAACACCTTCGGTCTGGACGAGCTCGATCAGACATATTGAAGAAGAAATTGACAAATAGTAGAACCATGAGCAAGTTTTTGACAGATTGGAAATAAACAGCTTAGTTATTCACTTGATTATTGTTTCTAAACGTGACAGTGATTGAATAAAACTTTATGAATGTTGGTTTATGATTCAATGCTGACAGTTACCAAGATCATGTACGTTATTGTCCATAATATACATGAACGTTTTATTAAAATATATGAGGAAAGAAATAATAGTAACTGTTTTGCAGATATGACAAATGTTTAAGGAGAATGTAGTGATTAAATGTTGTGTTATCAATAAAGATGTATACAGGTAGTAACAGAACAAACTAAGGAGAAATATACTAATATCAATATGACTTTACAAGGAAACGAGAACTAAAATGTATATATATATATATATATATATATATATATATATATATATATATATATATATATATACATAAAGGAGAAATACAATACAGTAAAGCAGAAATACAAGGTAAGGCTCTAACTTGAACTTTTTAAGGTAAGCCTTAGGGAAATATCTGTTTCAAGAAGTGACAGGAAATACTTTTACAACTTATCTAATTCTAATTTCTCATCGCAATCTCCACATATATATTAAATAAGCCAAAATAGAAATTCATAAAGTATAAGTTTATATTTTCCAGCAACTGAGAGAGTTAATAAAAGGCCTAGGGTTAATAGAACACAATACAAACAATACATTTGTAACAATCTGGTTCTAAATAAATATAACAAAAAGTAACTATCTTATTAAAATATTTATAATTTGTATGTATTTATTATTAGATAACGTCACTGTAAAAATGATGTACTAGCGTAAATTCAATTATGCAAATTAAAATATAACACTTACCAACTACTGTTAGTTGAACTTTGCAGTAGATACATAATTTAAACAATATTTGGATCTCTACCACGTGTGACTTTGACGTAAACTTTGAAGAAAAGTTAGATAAATTGCTTTCTGTAAAATATATATCATTTTTTTACTGCTGATTATCAATAAAATTATTTAGTTGTTTACCTTAATAGTCTTTTCTTTCAGGTAATTATTTGGCATATATTGGAAACTATTATATCTTGGGTTTCTCGATTAGGTCCTCGTTGTAATACATATCTACATAAAAACATGCCATTACCTTGCATGTATTTAAAATTCCCAGATTTTTTGTTGTAGAAAATTCTCATTTCACTTCCTCATATTTTTTAACATAATCAGATATATATATTTTAAATCAAATCCTACAACACAAACAATAATTAAACGAACGCGAACGAAGTTGTCCAGCAACTAAACTAATGGCGACGTTAGTTCTATAAAATTAGAGGTCTTAAGATTCGTCCACACATATGGCAATTATGAAATCGTTAAAAATCAATATATTAGCTCTCTGGTATTATTTGGGAATATATGAAGTGTGGGCTCAAAGGATTGTCATAGAGTCTAATTGGAAGTGGTGAGACACCAGTAATAAATCAAACAAAGCGGCAAATATATAAAAAAAATTTAATATTCCAATAAAATGTCAATTAATATTTTTACTTGATTATATTTAAACTTTATGAAAATAATTGCATTTCAAAACTTTTTGGTGCTGTCTATTAAAGCTGCATATTATAAGATATAATTTTATTAAATTAATCTGTAAAATGTTCCTAATATCAATGTGGACTTCATATAATTATGTGAATATTTAGGTTTCGAAATGATCTAGAAAAATGGTAAACGATGTAAAATCAAATATTTGTCATAATATTATCATCATTTTTGCTATAAAGAATTTAAACTAGATAATTTATAGATCCTCTATATATGATATATGTATTTATTTCTTACAAATATTGACGGTATTTGGTGACATTAAACCTATAAAAATATATGTCTTCATATCTTCATGGTACATAACTTTCAGGAAAAAATTTGTAACACTCTTATACACTCTATTAATATATATCGTTATGCTTTGTAGCTATTTCAGCCAGTTAATTACATCAAATATAATATACACATCTTAATACCTTTAAAACCGATGCATATATTAATATATATTTCTTTAAGTATTAATTTATAAATTCGAGTGCATGGCACATAAATAACTTGCTAATCAGAGGATATTATTTATTGGGCGCATATTCTAAAACCAAAATCAGAATTTAAATAAAAATTGACCATTTATAAGCCTCTTTAAAACTACATCAATATGTCTTTCGTACCAATAAAGAACAATGGTTTTTTAAATTTTCTTTGAAAAATATGTTATCAAAGGCAAATTAGTTAAAATAATGAGCAAACAGTTAACATTTACGAGTACAATAGATAAAAATTATGTAACTGTAAGTACATATGTACCTATGAAAATATAAACACTTACCAAGCATTTGCTGAAGACATATCTTCATTAAAGTCATGTTGGCCAATGACACTTTGTCTCAAAAACCAGGAAGAATCTACCTGGGTGCAGACTTTCTCGTAAAGCAATAGATAAATATTACAAATACTTATTCCAAGAATAGCATCTTCCTTCTATATATCTGTGTTCTGAAATATACACACATACATTTCTTTACTACTAATAAAGTCATTTAACCTCTTACCTTATATTTCGTTTAGGAAATTATTGTTGAAATATAAAAGCATCCACAATGTATCACTCTTCCCATTTGGATTGTTATAATGGAGACATCACTGGGCAGCATTATGGAGTACAAAGCGGGTTTAGTAACTAAGCTCTTTCCACCTACATTAGATTATACTGATTATTGGTTTATTAATATATTTTATCAGTTTCTTTAGAGTTAAATCCAGTGTAGAATAAAGATGTTATTCAAAAACATTTGTGCAAAGAGCTCTTTGAAAATTTCTACCAAATAATGCCCCGACCATGTGCCGCTAAAGCCGTGGAAATCATTACTGCATGATAATATAAGATATGCTATCTTAGATATAAAGTTATAATTAAAAAACTAACTTCAAATCAAGTCCAACACATATTTTAAGACCTCTTATAAAAAAAGCAACTGACCAAGTTATCTACTAAAGACAACTGATTAAATATGTACATGGGCAAAAGATAATAAATAAATGAGAGGGTACTTTTGCTTGTGAAGGAACTTGAAAACCAAATACCTACGGGCAATTTTACATGAAATTTTCATAAAATCTTGAGTATATCAGACTTTTCACATGCTGTCTTTAAAATAATTATAGTACTTCTTGTTAAAAACTAAACAATATATGGTATATTTAATATGCTTGAAATATATGATCGATAACAAAAACTTTTAGACACCAAGTGACTATTAAACCGGGAGAATAACAAGATTGTTAAAATACAGAGCAAACATAATTATATAGTAAATAATCAATAATAATAATAGTTATATAGTAAATAATATAAGTAATAGAATTATTTAACAACTAATAATTAACGTTTTTCCACATTCCATCTTTCATTAAAATGGCAATGACCAATGTTACCGCTTCGTGAAGCCAGGAAAATCTTACTGGGTACATGTTTTCATGTAAAACAATAAAGCATTAGTCATCCAAGTTTCAATTAATTTCTATACTGGAATATTATACATTTCTTTCAGTTTGTTAAATCTTTTAAATATAATCAGATATTTTAAGTACAGCAGTGCAACACAAACAATAACGAAAACACGACGAACAAAACCGAACACAAACTAACTAAAGAAAAACGTCTAACGCAAATACGATACTAACGATCCGATTTAGTGAAAACTCATGGAATTGAATTACGGATCTTAATGCTGGTCCACACGCTCTACGATGTATAATAGTTTTTAAATCAAAACATTATGCCTGCTGTATATTTGGAAACCTATTGCAGGCACGTGTGGGCGAACCTTAAAAATCACGCGATTGACATTGGAAATGCAAAGTGGTAGACAAAACAAAGCGGCAACGACAGAACAGATCAAAGAGCTGTTTAATATCTATTTAAATAACATTTTGGAACTTAATATTTAATAATTTTTTGTACAAATAAAAATAAAATAGGGAAGCCTTTGGAAATATTCCCAATTGCCCAAAAAAAGGATAATTATTTTAACTGATTTTCTTTTATTATAATATTTCTTAAAATCAAATACATCAAACAAACCTTGGTAATTTATTCTTGAGCTGAAATTGAAAATAACAGTCCTATTGACGTTCCTCATATTCATAAATAAGTCGACGTTTGACTTTCACAGAGTGAAGACGTGCTCGTAGAGACGGTCAGTGATGAAAGTTCATAAAAACCGTTACATCAATAAGGGCGATAATCGTTGATTTTCTAAGCGCTGTTTTTCTGGGCGGGCAATTCCCGGGAATATAATATATTTTGAATTCACAATAATACACAATATATTTAGGGTGTATTTCTTTATCATAGAATAGATATTTATCGTACACACTCAATCTTCCCAGCACTGCACACCTACTTACCAATTTAGGTCCTAGAACTGTAGGTGTGGTGCATTACGAGTGTTCATACATTCACATTTAATATACCAAGAAATATTGAATATTTAGGGCTTTAGAACAGATCTAGTTATTTTATTTCTTAGGGAATTTGAGGTATTTCAAATCTCTTTATTAGTAATTGTTAGAGTAATTTCCACGAATATATTGAATGAAATATGAATATTTCATCGAAACAGCTTATAAATTGTCCACATAGGTATATCGCCTAATAGGCATCTTCTAATACTTATAACTATTATTAACCTTTATTATGAGTATTGAATAAATTTATATATAATGGATAAATCTCTTAAAATCGTCATCGAAAGAACTATCGACAATATGGTCATGACTACTCGACAGCTCAGATCAAGGAGCATAACCGTTAGTAGCGAGAGCGGGTTGGGGACCACCGTAGCTGCGCCTGCTAAAGTGAACGGTGGCAGGAGCAGGAGAGAGAGCGCAAGAAGCTCGGTGGAATCTAGAAACGGCGTTCTAGACACTATAATGGAGAATACTAAGATAGTAGAGACAGACAGTACCATTGACTTCGAATTCTACAGACGAGGACTGCGCGGATTGAGTGCAACTGAACTGGCTGACGTCATGAAAGATCTGACAGAGCAAGTTAGGATCGTAACCAGCAGATATTGTCTAAAATATAAGACATATCGGTTCATCTCCACAGACAGCACTCGCGTCGAGAATATTCTAATGAAAATGGACATAGTAACAGAAAAGATGCTGAAAGCAAAATCCGTAGTCGTGATCACAAATACCATACAAGTCGAGAGCATCACGAATGCGGAAGCAATGGTGGAGGAGATGATAAACAGAAAATTGGCACAAATACTACACGAAACAGACAAGAGAATATAAAAAAAATGAATCCCTATTGCAAGAGAGGGAGTATTCTCCAGCAGTCCTCGCCAGACCAGTGATGGTGGATATAAGCACGCAGACCAACATCAGCAGAAGAATCGAGATGACTACCGTGGAGGTACAGACCGAAAATATATCCAATACGATCTGTACGTACAATGAGGTCGCGGCGACAAAAAAGAATAATGAAAATAAAACACTGTCGAAGCCACAAAAAGCCCAGTCAAAGGTACCGAAATCCACCAGACCTAATCTAGAATGGCAACCTCCGAAACAGATTAATAATAGATACGAGATTAAAATCAGAAAGGAAAAAGCAAGTGGTGCGGAGACATTAGCCGCCATCAGAGGCAAGCTAACTCGTAAAGAGTTAGCAGGAGATGGCCTCAAACACGTAAGAGTACACAGGCAGGGACTGGTATCACTGATCTGTAAAGACCAGACACAAAAGAAAGACCTGATAGAAAAAATACGCTCTGTACGTGGTATCAAAGTTGATAATACTGAAAAACGTCCCAAATTCAGAATCATAGGGGTATCCAGGGAGATCACAGACGAACAAATAATAGAAGATTTGGCTGATCAAAACGAAGAGATTATCAACATGATCCAAGAAGAAAGAAAAAAGACTGGCAACAACGAAGAACCAGAAGAACTCATCAAGGTAGTGAAGAAATATATATGTAAAACCCAGAAAGAAACAACGTTACAATCGAAACAATTCCCAGCATATACAGAGCAGTGTTAAAAAAGGGCAAAGTCTTTGTAGGGTACTTGAGACAATTCGTTGATATCTTCAACGAAATCCTATTATGCTATAAATGCAGCAGATACATTGTAGAAGCGCACAGTGTTGTTATATATGTGCAGGACCGCACGGGAGAAGAGACTGCAAGAGCAGCACAACGAATTGTGCGAACTGCTAAAGAGCAGGAGCACCGGAGGTAAACCCCAACCATAGAGCAAATGATAGAACCTGTAAAGTATACAAGAAAAGAAAAGAAGAAGCCATCAAAGAAATGAAACAGAAATGGCTCTAAAAATCCTACAGATAAACATCGAAAAAGGCATCCAGGCCAGCACGCTCATGAGAGCGAAAGCCGACAAAGTATAATACGACATAATCTTGGTGTAAGAACCAGTAACAAGAACTAAAGCATGGACCGGATGGTCAGTGAACAAAATAGGCACGAATGCTAGGTCAGAAATCATATTCAGGCTATGACGATAAGAGAAATGTTGGGACTGGACATAGTCATAGTCAAACTATTAGACTACCATTTGCTAATCACCAATGTATACGCGCACCCGACAGGAGACAACATAAATTGCTTAGAAGAAAAAGAAGAACAATGGCAGAAATACCAGAAGAAATGGATAGTAGCTGGTGATTTTAATACCAAGCACACTTTATGGGCGGCAATACAATAAACAACAGAGGTTCAAATCTGATAACCTGGACCATATCACACCGACTGGAACTAGTGCAGAATGAACAAACAGCTCCCGCCTTTATCAGTAGTACGGGAAACAGCAACAATGATATCACCTGGAGTCGAGAAGTGAACGTGATCAACTGGAAGGTAGAAGAAACTGGAGAGACACTAAGCGACCACAAATACATCCGCTTCGAAATAGAGGGTAAACCCCAGAGAAACAAGACATCGAAGAAAAAGTTTGATTATCACGGGACCAACCCGCAAAGAGTACAATGCAAACAGACGAAATTGAAAAACAAGCGGAGCAAATGCAAGCAGCTTTCAAGAAAGCCACTAAACTGTTAAAAACACCCACCATCATAATAAAAGAAGACAACCAATTGTGGGATGGAGAATGCCAACAGAAGAAATTGGAACTTAGACGAAAAGCCGATTCGATCAGACGAGAAGACGGGGCCAAGACCGACCTCGTGAGGGAATATGGAGTAATGAAGCGAGCATTCAAGAAGCTTATCAAAGAAAAGAAGAAGCATGTAGAAGAAATAATAGAAAACACATTCGACATTGAACCATGGCGTAGAGTCTAGAAAATAATAAAGACTCTAGGAGTCAGCAGGGGGAAAATAGTTGAAAAACTGGAAGATGCCGAACTGGGCAATATGTATAACCTTGAGAAACAAAAGGTAGAAAAATATCATACATAACAAAAGGAGGAAGAAAAAGAACAACTTGTAAGGATCATAACAAGGGTCACTAATGGAGAATGGAGCAAACAAGATGAAGGCGAAGAAGAAATACAAGAAGCTGAACTAGACTGGGTCATAATGAACTTAAAAAACAAGGTGAGCGGCAAGGATAATATTCCACACGAAGTAATGAAAAGAACCTGGGATATAAAGAAACAAGAATTATTGACACTCTACAGAATTTGCTACAACGCAGGATACTTCCCCAAGGAATGGCAAACAGCAAAACTTTGCTGGTTAAGGAAGAAGTCCGAAGGACAAAGGCCAATCAACCTACGGCCGACCCTGGGGAAAGTATATGACAAAATATTGAATAGGAGATTGTAGGCGATTTGTGAAAAGAACAATATATACCACACAATGCAGTACGAATTCAGAAGTGGTAAGAGCATCATAGAAGCCATACGAGATCTAAAGAACTGGGTTGAGTCGGAACAAAAGAACGCAAGACATGTGCTGGTTGTGGCTTTAGATCTAGAAAATGCTTTCAATACAGCAACACAAGTTACTGCATTAAGTGAAATGAAAGCAGGAATTAACGAGAAAATTATACGTTCAGTTGCAAGATTCCTAACTGAAAGATCGGTAATCAGCAACAAAATAGAGTTCGGAATAGAGAAGGGGTGCCCACAATGATCGAGCATAGGCCCGACTCTATGGCTGATTAATATGAACTCCTGGTTCGATAAGATAGCTGAGGTTGGCACACAACGGACACATGTGATAGCACAAAAGTTCGCCGACGACCAAATCATCGCAATTAGCCATCGAACACCTACTGAAATTAAAGAAGAATGGAATAAATGCTGGCGCAAATGCTTAGAATGGACAGAAGATTCAGGAGCACAATACAATATAGAAAAAACGGAAGCTATGAAATATCCAAAGAAGGAGATTACCTTTACGATGGAAGAATTGAAGAAAAGAAGAAATGACCGCAGGACAGAAATCCCAGTAGTACCCAGGAGGACCAGATTTCCGAAGATAAGAATTAAATTAAACGAAGAAATCATAACTCCTAAGGACCAGATGAGGTACGGAAATATGGCAAGGGACATAATGAAAAATGTATACGACAAAGTCGTGAAGCTAGTCGTGAAACGCGAATCAAAGATACGTCCTAATATTAATCAACGGCGCGTAAAAAAAAGCACCGACGAGCGCGCTACAAGTAATCGCAGGAGTAGTTCTTCTACCAATAGAAGCCGAAGCAAGAGCATGAGCGGCAAAAAAATACGGTTATCCACCAGGCCCGCCAAGGCCGGAGCAAAAATGCATGCGTTGGCCATGGGAAAAACCGTGGAGATCGGATTTGTTGGACACCGAGCAGAACGAGATAGGAAGACACATAGCGAAGGTATGGACGGATGCTAGTGTGAAGCAGGAAAAAGCAGGAGCATGTATATTCATTCGCAGGCGCGACGGGACGGAGGAAGAGGCATGCATCAGGCTAGGAAATGGAATTAAGAGCAGGGTAGCTAAATTTCTAGCCATACAAGAAGCCGTAAGAATACTAGAAGAACATGGCGATATACATGCCGTCATCAAAACAGATAGCAGAGCGACTATCTGGCAGCAGGAGAACGACGAGACAAAGATCAGACCGGTAGCCGAAGTACAAAAGGTACTGCGAGAGCGAGCAGCCAGGGGTACCAAAACGGAAATATCATGGGAAAAAAAGGCTTACCACAACGGAATCAACAAAGGTCGACAAACTAGCCAAGGCTGCCACTGAGAACAATCAAGCAGACAAAGACGAACTGGGTTGGACCAGCAGTACAACTGATAACAAACCATGGATACATGGAAGCATACATCAAGAGATTCAGACTGAAAATCATGGAAGCAGTATGCGGATGCAGCCAAGATAAGGCCGAAAGATTGAGCGCCAGAGATCCTTATAAAATTTCGATGATCAGATGGAAATGAGAAATGCACTCAACAAAACAAACAAGAAGAAAATTGAAATATTGAATGATTGGGCAAACAAAGTTATTAATGAAGAAGAAAATATCGCTGAAGTCCAGCAATCCCGGAACTGACAGCTGATAATAATAAGAACAAAAAGAAGAAATCAGTAATATAAACCCTCATTATTATTATTATGATTAATTAAACCAATAAAGCACAATACAAATAATAGCCGTGTCAAGATAACTCTCTATACATATATTTTCAACATACTATATCCTTCAAAATAACCCCCTCGCATTAATACAAATAAAAAGACCAGTAATGATAAGAGACGCCCCTTGAGAAAGATAGAGATAGGCACAGATAATTCCACAATCCCACAAATAGACATTCAAAATGATTAGTATTAGGCACACTATTATTAGATGTTAGCGTTACTGCATGCAACTATTACATAGTTTAATTCAAAACAATGGTTACTATAATCATAGCATTATTAAGTAATTTATGTAATAATAATAAGCAAGAAAAAATGCCAAATTATAGGAACCATTAAACAATTAAAATAAGCTGACGATCCGGAACGACGAGCATGGGAGTATATGCTTCAATCATGTAAAATGGCATGGAGAAGATCGAGAGGTGCTGATGGTTTGCTTTAGTTTGAGCAATAGCACTACAGGTCCGCATCTTCATCACATAAACAACATAGGAGTATTCTTGTGTAGCCCAATCTACCTAAAAATAAAGACAATAAGTAAATGGGGTTAGGACTGCTCAAATAGACAAATAATATCAATATCCATAAAGAAATATAAATTTTCTAATTCACCAAATGAGATGGCATAAATTCATATCATCTCATATCTATCCTCACAAAATAACCTCCGCACAACCTCTGCATAAAGCACAATCATCTAAAACAATCATTCAAAGGACAGAGACACACCTCATAAAACAAGACAAATAATAATCATCTTATAGTGTAGAAAACTAGCAAATTCATAGTATCAATAGTCCCAAAATGCTTTGCACCACTAGAACACAATCAATTCCATCAACTCATAAATAAATTGTTGATATCCCAATGGGCGGACGATTGGCAACAAAAGTAGTTGAACAATATGAAACACATTCACGAAGTTACAGCACCGACCCACGGGGTTGTAATCTCAATAGGCCTCATACCATGCAAATCAAAACACATAAGTCATCTAACTAATAAATTTCGAACAAATAAGTCTAATAAAAACAAATATAATATTCAACATACCCGAAAGTACTCAAGCAAAGGCCAAAACCCTAATCTGATAGCGTTTAATCATCGAGTACAGAAGGGCTGCATGCTGAAGGACCACCAGATGAGCCGGCATTTGCTTCCAAAATGCTTTGATACTCTTCCTTCTTGGGCGGAAACAAACGGTCTAAAGTTCTTTCTCGATAAGTCTAACAGCGTACACTACTGCAGGATTAGGAATTGAGAAACATTTGCTCATTTAACCCCGCTCGAAGTGGTATTTTCCAAAGCAGAGCTAGACATGTACCCCTTGAAGGGAGAGCAAACATTTTTGACAATATCCTATAGACTTTTCTGCTAGATTTTAAGAGGCCTACAGCTATAACTTTCTCTCTTGTTGTAAACTGTTTTTCTCTTGGGGCTCTCTTTTGATTCTTTAGTTGGGAAATTAAAAAGCTGTATGCTGAGGAGTTTATATCTTGGAATATTTCAGAATGATCTAGTGATTTTAAACGATCTTTACAGATAGATGCTAGTTTCTTCTTCTATGTACTAAATTTATGAATATCTATAATTTTTTGATGTTAAATATGTTTGACGAAATTAACCAACCATTTAATATAACTGTTGTAGCTGCGAAAATCTGAAAAAAAACCTCTTAGTACTAATTATTAAACTAATACAGTGTACTATTACCTTTTGTTGGAATTTGTACAGTCGTAGATGGCATATAATTTGAACAACCTGTTTGAGGTTCTGGAAAAATGAAAATAGGAAATTCAAAACTGGAAATAGGAAAATGGAACTTAGTAATTAACGGTAAGAATGAGCAGAAAGGGGGGTAGTGGCTGAATTAATACAACCATTACCATTACCTTCTGGTGTTTGTTCAAATGTCGATGACACTAGCTTCGAACACCCTGGTTGAGAGCCTGGAACGATGAAAATAGGCACCACAAATATAGAAAGACAGTTCATGAATTAATAGTAACAATTATGAACAGAAAAGTGACTTCTTCAATTTATCTTTAGTTGTTTCTTGAGATTTAACTTGAGCTACTCTATTTCCCCTCTCTTGAAAACCTAACATAAATAGGGGTAATGGCTTCTTGTGGACTAAAATTTCTCCTATGTCATTTTTGGTCTTTTCCTTTTTTAAAATAATTGTCGCATTTAAACATCTAAGCCCATTTTGGTTAAAATCTGCGATAATTTTTTCACTTTTAGATGTTGATTGTTTGTCTTCATAAGAGTGCCATTGCAGTTTCAGCAACTCTAGAATATCTATTATTTTCGTGAATGTTGTACGAACATTCCACGTTCAATTTTATTTGTCCATTGTTTAGTACCATTGTTTTGAACATTATATAGTTGGACCTCAGTGTTTCGTAAAGCAAGTCAAAATCGGTAACATTACTTAGGATAATTGGGGGTCGCCTGGGCATTCTAATTTCATTATTTTGTTCATTGATTTTTTTATTTTTAATTGCAGCGGTGAAGATCCTGGGGAATTATTTGCTTTCTTCTTATTTTTAACCGTTATCCAGCCTACTTCTTTCTGCAATTCTTCTTCAACTGTTTCATAACATAAAAAGTAAAACAAAGAAACATATTAATAAACTATTTTTAAAATTATTGTTTTAGTTACATCACATAGTAGTCATTATCGACGGATCTATTGAAGGCAAGTGTAGTTCAATTTATTCATTTATGTTCATTTTGCTGTTGGTTGCACAAAACCTATTTTTTTTTACTGTGAAATATGATAAATAATCCAAATAAAATCGAAGCGCCCTAAAAGTTTAAATGTTAGAAAGCGGAAAAATGAAGAAAAGGAGACTCAAACATTTAATACAAATCCTACTACTATGCAAGACTATATTTTATTTTATATTGGGATATTTTATAATATGCAAAATCTAATTAACAAAAAAATATATTTAGTATGTTTGCCAATAAACATACTAAATAATTTGTTATTGCTGTATTGTTATTGTATTGTTGTTGGGTTAACGGATTGCAGACTTAAGATAAATGGCAAAATTTCAATATGCAGCTGCATACTATTTTCCCTATATATAAGTGATATGTTAAATATAATTTAACATATCGGTAATGTAGCGATACGAAGGGGTTTAATGGAACTTCCAAACATTGATTTTAAAGAATACAATTTTTAAAAACATTCTAAACATGTTAAAAATAAAATGAAGGGTGAATTATTATAACAATTTGTATATTTAGATGAGACATGAATATTTCAGAATGGTACATTGGGTCGCTCATGGCAAGATAATAATAAATATAATGTAAAGACATGTAAATGTTGGAATAGATAACAGTTAAGTTTTGTTAGTCATAACATTTATTAATAATTCATTGCATATAGTTCTTCATCCTGGAAACAGGAATGGTTTTATTCCTGGTGCAGAATTAGTGTTTTCCTCTAAGTCCAAGGATGACTATGAAGGAGAAAAGAACCATAATGTCTTTTTGCAGTAGTTTGAAAATCAGCTTTTAAAGATCTTGGAGAAACCATCAGTTATTGTTATGTACAATGACTGGTGGAGAGGATCCCAACATGTGCATCAAAAGTGCACTTAAGGAATGGTTTAAAGTACATAAAGTTTCGAATAAACCATGTTAAAGAATGAACTATTGCAAAATTTTACTTAGTAAATATAAATGAAATATTTAATTGCATTTTATGCAAATTAGTTTTTAGAAATAATCCTGAGAGTACCACATTGGAAACAGAGTACTACGTCTTCCTCCCTATCACTGCATATTTCATCCAATTTAGTCGATATGGAGGAGGATATTCAAATTAAAATCTGGAATTATGGAAAGGGGCATTACTGAAAACAACACCTTCGGTTTGGACGAGCTCGGACAGACATATTGAAGAAGAAATTGACAAATAATAGAACCGTGAGCAAGTTTTTGACAGATTGGAAATAAAGAGCTTAGTTATTCACTTGATTATTGTTTATAAACGTGACAGTGATTGAATAAAACTTTATGAATGTTGGTTTATGATTCTAGAAGCGCTGACAGATCAGAAGTAAAGTTGGGCTCCCTACATATTTCGGTTAGTGAAATAGATCGGCAAGCCTTCAAGAAAAAAAAATTAATGAATAATTTTGAGTTATAATTTCTGGTTAAACAAAGATGAACAACTAACAATAATGTAATTCATTCTAAAACAGAAATAAAATATTAATTTTAGAACGGCTTATATTTAGGGCGGTTTATATTGGCAACCAATAGTTTAAATTGGGATAGTCAACAATTTAGATAGACACACATTTAGATACGTATAAATAAATAACAGCGAAAGGTTAAGAGTTATAACAAATAATTATGATATAACAAATAATGAAATTATTTTAATATATTTTTAAACTGCATAAATCATAATTCATTAATATATTATAATAATTACGAAATATTGTAAAATAAATACCTTGACATATACCTTAAAATATTTTAATAGAATATTTTTTCTGGTATGCTTACTGTTTTTCTCAATTAAATATTATAGGAGTAACAGGTGTTCTGGACTTCCGTAACGGTTACCCACGTTAAATTTTGAGGATAAAATTATTAAAAGACAATTCTTAAAAAACTTTATTTATTTACCTTATATTTAGCACGACGGTACAGAAGATACTTGGCGGGTCATTATACTTATATATATATATATATATATATATATATATATATATATATATATATATATATATATATATATATATATATATATATATATATATTAGAAGGTAAAGGTAAAGAAATACAATATAGTAAAGGAGAAATACAAGGTAAGGCTATACCTTGAACCCTTTTTAAGGTAAGCTTTAGGGAAATATCTTTGCAAAATATCTGTTTCAAGTAGTGACAAGAAATACTTTTACAACTTATCTAATTCTAATTTCTCATAATACATAAAGTATAAAGAAATACATAAAGTATAAATTTATATTTTCCCGCAACTGAGAGAGTTAATAAAAGGCCTAGGGTTAATAGAACACAATACAAACAATACATTTGTAAAAATCTGGTTCTAAATAAATTTAACTAAAAGTAACTATCTTATTAAAATATTTATAATTTGTATGTATTTATTATTACATAACGTCACTGTAAAAATGATGTACTAGCGTAAATTTAATTATGCAAATTAAAATATAACACTTACAACTACTGTTAGTTGAACTTTGCAGCAGATACATAATTTAAACAATATTTGGATCTCTACCACGTGTGACTTTGACGTAAACTTTGAAGAAAAGGTAGATAAATTGCTTTCTGTAAAATATATATAATTTTCTTACTGCTGATTATCAATAAAATTATTTAGTTGTTTACCTTAATAGTCTTTTCTTTCAGGTAATTATTTGGCATATATTGGAAACTATTATATCTTGGGTTTCTCGATTAGGTCCACGTTGTAATACATATCTACATAAAAACATGTCATTACCTTGCATGTATTTAAAATTCTCAGATTTTTTGTTGTAGAAAATTCTCATTTCACTTCCTCATATTTTTTAACATAATCAGATATATATATTTTAAATCAAATCCTACAACACAAACAACAATTAAACGAACGCGAGCGAAGTTGTGCAGCAACTAAACTAATGGCGACATTAGTTCAGATCTATAAAAATAGAGGTCTTAAGGTTCGTCCACACATATGGCAATTATGAAATCGTTAAAAATCAATATATTAGCTCTCTCGTATTATTTGGGAATATATGAAGTGTGGGCTCAAAGGACTGTCATAGAGTCTAATTGGAAGTGGTGAGACACCAGTAATAAATCAAACAAAGCGGCAAATATAAGACAGATCTAGAAAAACAGAAATAGAGATTTAACTTTATAGGAAATTTTGGCGAAATGTTTCGCGACATCCAACATGTAGATTTCGCAACTTTTATCATATTACTTGTTTTGATCGCTATGCTAGGAGCCGCGACGGGATCTGATTGGTTCCCTTCATTCTATGGTTTGTTTATTTATTTTGTACACCATTTTCAATGTGCCTTATTTAGAGAACAGTATAGTCAGCTGTTATAATGTTTATAGATTACATTATTATTTTATTTTATTAGTATATACAAGTTGCTAGTGGAAATGCATTCTCGTTCTAGGAAGTGTTGCGTACCCGGATGCACAGATAGTGATGAAATGCATCATCGTTCTCCATTAAAAATGTACCCGGCGATCTTTAAAATGTGGGTAGAAAACACTAAAAATCCGAAACAGGTTGGGTTAAACATGAAACAGATTTATGATCGTGACCGCGTGTGTCATAGACAATATTATGATACATTTAAACTTTCCTTTAAGTACTTATAAACATTTTAGTGATGGTGAAAATAATACCACGAGTCCAGAATATGTACAAATGGAGGTAAATCAAAATTAAAGTTATATATATGGTAAATTGAGGGAGTCAGTGACATTTCTGTTCATAATTGTTACCATTAATTAACATTAATTAAATGAACTGTCTTACTATATTTGTAGTGCCTATTTCCATCGTTCGAAGCCCACAACCAGGGTGTTCGAAGCAAGTGATATTGACATTTGAACAAACTCCAGAAGGTAATGGTAAAATATGTTAAAAGTAATGGTCCCTTTCTGCTCATTCTTGTCGTTAATTACTTTACTCTTACTTAACCTCAGTTCCATATGTTCCTATAAGTCCAAATAAAGTTTTACTTTGTATCGTAGTGTATATCTGAGGTTATTTAGCAAAACTTTTGATAAAAAAAATTAATTGTTATTATTATTTACATATTATAATAAATCAGTAGACCCAGAAATTGAAACTGATTTTATAGAGGCACGACAATATCTCGTAGTTCCCTTTGGAGGTATCCCTTTTATTTTATTCAGCGATTTTGCCACGTTGATAATGTAACAAAACGTTTGTCAAATGTTAAAAAAAAATTAAACCCCTTCAATCATACATCAAGAATCAAAGTTTGCTTTCAGTATAAAAAAATAAAAAGACAGAACTCTGATAGATCCTATTAAATTGATGGCACTAACCAAATATGAAAAAGGAAAATGACGGAAGAGATAATTTTGATTTCCAATGCACTAAAGTTTTTTCTAGTAATGGTAATTTCTAGTATTGTAGTGCTCCTATTTCCATCGTTCCAGTCCCACAACCAGGGTGTTCGAAGCAAGTATCCTCGACATTTGAACAAACTCCATAAGGTAATGATAAAGTTTGTATTTATTCAGCCCCCTTTCTGTTCATTCTTACCATTAATTACTTGACTCTATAACTTCAATCCAGATGTTCCTATAAGAGCAAAGAAAGTTTTATGTTGTACGGTAGTGTACATCTCAGGTTAGTTAGTAAAACTTTTGAAAAAAGAAATTAAGTGTGACATACAATTATGAATAAATCAGTAGACCCACAAATTGAATCTGATTCTATAGAGGCAAGACAATATCTCGTGCACCAGACTCCAACAAAATTGTTTTATTATACTGTCAGTAGGTCCTTGAGCTATATCTTATTTTATTCAGCGATTTTGCCACGTCGATAATATAACAAAATTTTTGTCCAATGTTTAAAAAAAAAGTAAATTTAAAAACCTTCAATTTTACATTCCACAATGATCTTTGGGATAAAATATTAAGTACTAAGTACTAAAAAGGTGTGCTATATACTTTTGAGTAAAACAGTTTGAAATAAACAGTTCACCGGAATATTAAGAGGGAAAGACTCTTAGAGAAAAGTTTGCTTTCAGTATAAGAAAACAAAAAGACAGAACTCTCAGAGATCCTATTAAATTGATGGCACTAAAAAAATTTGAAAAAGAAAAAAGACAGAAGAGATAATTTTGGTTTGCAATGCACCAAAGTTATTTGCTCACGGTTAATATATTTACATTTAATTGAATAAATTTGCTTCAGGAAAAAAATGTTTTTTATTTAAATTTCATTGGTCAATTAACCATGACGTCAATGCTGTCACGTGCTAAACATTATTAATGAGCCAATCAAATGTCTTCACAGTAAAATATTTTTCTTACAGGTGCCTATAATGGAGATTTAAATTGAGATTTAATTTAAATTACTTGAATGGCCCTTTATGGCGTCGTCCGGATGTTGGGCGCAGTAAAACTTTGCGCCAGAGTCCCCTATTGAGTTGCATCTCTATTACTCTATGGCATATTCGAAAACCAAAAGAAGAATTTAAATGAAAACTGACCTTTTATAAGCTTCTTTAAGACTACATCAACATGTCTTTCTTAACAATAAAGAATATCTCTTTTTCAAATTTTCTTTGAAAAATACGACTGTCAAATACAAAATAGTTAAAATATAGAGCAAACAGTTAACATTTACGAGTATAATAGATAAAAATTATGTAACTGTAATAACATTTACCTGTGAAAATCTAAACACGATAAACACTTACCAAGTATTTGTTGAAGACATATCTTCATTGAGGTCATGTTGGCCGATGACACTCTGTCTCAAAAACCAGGAAGAACCTTCCTGGGTGCAAATTTTCTTGTAAAGCAGTGGATAAATACTATAAATATTTGTTCCAATAATAGCTTCTTCCTTCTATATATCTGTATTCTGAAATATACACACATACATTTCTTTACTGCTAATAAATAAAGTTATTTAATCTCTTACCTTAATAGATATCTTTTAGAAAATTATTTCGTCAATATTGGAAATTATTACATTTCAGGGTTTCGAGAGAACTACATGTCATTGAAAATTGAAATATAAATGCATCCACAATGTATCATTCTTTCCATTTGGATTGTTATAACGGAGACATCACTGGGCAGCATTATGGAGTACAAAGCAGGTTTAGTAACTAAGCTCTCTTCACCTACGTTAGATTATACTGATTATTGGATAATTAATATATTTTATCAGTTTCTTTAAAGTTAAATCCACTGTAGAATAAAGATGTTATTCAAAAACATTTGTGCAAAGAGCTCTTTGAAAATTTTTATCAAAGAATGCCCCGCCAACGTGCCGCCAAAGCAGTGGAAATTATTTCTGCAATCTATTTGCTAACATTTTCCAATGATTGAAACTATAGATTTTTTTAAAAAGTGCCGATTTAACTGGGTCATTGGAATATGTAAAGCAGATAGTTTGTTCCCATCGTCTGAACATGCCCTTTAGAATGAAAACACTTACATTGTTTGCTATAGCTGCATATCTATTGGTTGTTTTAAATTATATAGCAAGTTGGGTGCTAAGCTCAACTTGTCAAAGATAAGAACACGATATTTATCCTCATCAGTCATCTTTTGTACTGCCCTTCTGATTAACAAAAACATTTGCTCATTTAACCCCGCTCGAAGTGGTATTTTCCAAAGCAGAACATGTACCCCTTGAAGGCAGAGCAAACATTTTTGACAATATCCTATAGACTTTTCTGCTAGATTTTAAGAGGCCTACAGCCATAACTTTCACTCTTGTTGTAAACTGTTTTTCTCTTGGGGCTCTCTTTTGATTCTTTAGTTGGGAAATTAAAAAGCTGTATGCTTGTGGGTTTATATCTTGGAATATTTTAGATTGATCTAGTGGTTTTAAACCCGGTAAAGATCATACATTTTTTCATTTGTAACCAAACAAGTTTAGGATTTTTAATGTTTTCTACCCATTTCTTAAAGATCGCAGGGTACTTTTTTAACCGAAAACGATGATGCATTTCCTCACTATCTGTGCATCCCGGCGCACGATTTGTATATACTAAAAAAATATAATAAAATAATAATTTAGTCTATAAACGTTATAAAAAGCTGACTACCGCACTGTTCTCTATGTAGGGCACATCGAAAATGTCGCACAAAATAAAAACAAACCTTGGAACGAAGTGAACCGGTCAGGTTCCATCTCGGCTCTTCGCATTGCGATTAAAACAAGTAATCTATTAAAAGTAGGGAAATTGACATGTTGGACGTCGCAAAACAATTACTCAAATTTTCTTATAAAATTAAAATAATAAAAATTAAGTTTTCCTGTAAATTTTGGGGAAATGTTTTGAGACGTCCAACTTCTAGATGCCGCTACTTTTAATTTATTAATTGCTTTAATTGTTACGCTGCAAACCGCCATGAGATCTGATTGGCTTACTTTGTTTCTACCGCGTTTCTATGATCCCTATTGAGTTGACTCTCTATTACTCTATGCTTTGAACCATATAACCACCTCTTTTATAAGAAGATTTTGTAGGTGGGGTTAATGCTATCCTCTCATATTTCTAGACATTCTCATTCCCTTGAATGGTAATTAAATTTTTCTTTGAACCTTTCGTTTTTTGAGCTTATTTATTGCCAATTTATTACCTTCATTATGTGTCTCATTTGATACCTAAAGTTTACGCGAGCGAAGTTGTCCAGCAATTAAACAAATGGCGACATTAGTTCAGATCTATAAAATTAGAGGTCTTAAGATTCGTCCACATTGCATTTCAAAACTTTTTGGTGATGTCAATTAAAGCTGCATATTATAAGATATAATTTTATTAAATTAAGCTGTAAAATGTTCCTAATATCAATGTGGACTTCATATAAATATGTCAATATTTAGGTTTCGAAATGGTCTAGAAAAATGGTAATCGATGTAAAATCAAATATTTATCATAATAATATCATTTTTGCTATAAAGAATTTAAACTAGAAAATTTATAGATCCTCTATATATGATATACGTATTTATTTCTTACAAATATTGGCGGTATTTGGTGACATAAAACCTATAAAAATATATGTTTTCATATCTTCATGGTACATAACTTTCAGGAAAAAATTTGTAACACTCTTATACACTCTATTAATATACATCGTTATGCTTTGTAGTTATTTCAGCCAGTTAATTACAGCAAATATAATATACACATCTTAATACCTTTAAAACCAATGCATATATTAATATATATTTCTTTAAGTATTATTTTATAAATTCGAGTGCATGGCACATAGACAATAAATAACATGCTAATCAGAGGATATCATTTATTGGACGCATATTCTAAAACCAAAATCAGAATTTAAATAAAAATTGACCATTTATAAGCTTCTTTAAAACTATATAATAAAATAAAGAACAATGGTTTTTTAAATTTTCTTTGAAAAATATGTTATCAAAGGCAAATTAGTTAAAATAATGAGCAAACAGTTAACATTTACGAGTACAATAGATAAAAATTATGTAACTGTAAGTACATATGTACCTATATAGCAATAGATAAATATTATAAATACTTATTCCAAGAATAGCTTCTTCCTTCTATATAACTGTGAAACATACACACATACATTTCTTTACTACTAATAAAGTCATTTAATCTCTTACCTTAATAGATATTTCGTTTAGGAAATTATTGTTGAAATATAAATGCATCCACAATGTATCACTCTTTCCATTTGGATTGTTATAATGGAGACATCACTGGGCAGCATTATGGAGTACAAAGCAGGTTTAGTAACTAAGCTCTTTCCACCTACATTAGATTATAGTGATTATTGGCTTATTAATATATTTTATCAGTTTCTTTAATAAAGATGTTATTTAAAAACATTTGTGCAAAGAGCTCTTTGAAAATTTCCACCAAAGAATGCCCCGCCCATGTGCCGCTAAAGCCGTGGAAATCATTACTGCATGATAATATAAGATATGCTATCTTAGATATAAAATTATAATTAAAAAACTAATTTCAAATCAAGTTTAACATATATTTTAAGACCTCTTATAAAAAAAGGAAATGACCAAGTTATCTACTAAAGACAACTGATTAAATATGTATATGGGCAAAAGTTAATAAATAAATGAGAGGGTACTTTTGCTTGTGAAGGAACTTGAAAACCAAATACCTACGGGCAATTTTACATGAAATTTTCATAAAATTTTGAGTATATCAGACTTCTCACATGCTGTCTTTAAAATAATTATAGTACATCTTGTTAAAAACTAAACAATATATGGTATATTTAATATGCCTTGAAATATATGATCGATAACAAAAACTTTTAGACACCGAGTTATTAAACCGGGAGAATAACAAGATTGTTAAAATACAGAGCAAACATAATTATATAGTAAATAATCAGTAATAGAAATATTTAACAACTAATAATTAACGTTTTTCCACAATCCATCGTTCATTAAAATGGCAATGACTAATGTTACCGCTTGGTGAAGACAGGAAAATCTTACTGGGTACATGTTTTCATGTAAAACAATAAAGCATTAGTCATCCAAGTTTCAATTACTTTCTATACTGGAATATTCTAAATGCCTTTCAGTTTGGTAAATCTTTTAAATATAATCAAATATTTTAAGTACAGCGGTGCAACACAAACAATAACGAAAACACAAAGAACAAAACCGAACACAAACTAACCAAAAAAAATTCTAACGGCCAACACAATACTAACGATCCGATTTAGTGAAAACTCATGGAATAGAATTGCGGATCTTAATGCTGGTCCACACGCTCTACCGATGTATAATAGTTTTTAAATCAACACATTATGCCTGCTGTATATTTGGAAACCTATTGCAGACACGTGTGGGCGAACCTTAAAAATCGCAGGAAGTACGGAAATATGGCAAGGGACATAATGAAAAATGTATACGAAAAGTAATCGCAGGAGTAGTTCCTCTACCAATAGAAGCCGAAGCAAGAGCATGGCCACCAGGTCCGCCAAGGCCGGAGCAAAAATACATGTATTGGCCATGGGAAAAACCGTGGAGATCGGATTTGCTGGAGACCGAGCAGAACGAGATATGAAGACACATAGCGAAGGTATGGACGGATGCTATGGTGAAGCAGGAAAAAGCAGGAGCGGGTATATTCATTCGCAGGAGCGACGGGACGGAGGAAGAGGCATGCATGAGGCTAGAAAATGGAATTAATAGCAGGGTAGCTGAATTTCTAGCCATACAAGAAGCCATAAGAATACTAGAAGAACATGGCGATATGCATGCCGTCATCAAAACAGATATGACAGAGCGATTATCTCGCAGCTGGAGAACGACGAGACAAAGATCAGACCGGTAGCCGAAGAACAGAAGGTACTGCGAGAGCGAGCAGCCAGAGGTATCAAAACCGAAATATCATGGGAAAAAGGCTTACTACAACGGAATCAATAAAGGTCGACCAACAAGCCAAGGCTGCCAGTGAGAAGAATCAAAGAGACAAAGACGGACTGGGTTGGACCAGTAAAATCACAGCAAGAAAAGAAAAGAAGAAATGGATTCTATGAAAATGGCAAAGATACTGGGACGAATGCACCAACGGCCGCAACACTTACAAACTTTGCAAAACAGTAGGATTTGAAAGGTTAGAACTAAACCGTAAAGCAGTACAGCTGATAACAAACCATGGAAACATGGAAGCAAACATCAAGAGATTCAGACTGAAAATCACGGAAGCAGTATGCGGATGCAGCCAGGATAGTCATCATGAATGAATGCACAGAGGCCGAAAGGTTGAGCGCCAGAGATCTTTATAAAATTCCGAATGATCAGATGGAAATGAGAAATGCACTCAACAAAACAAACAGGAAGAAAATTGAAATATTGAATAATTGGGCAAACAAAGTTATTAATGAAGAAGAAAATATCGCAGAAGTCCTGCAATCCCAGAATTGACAACTGATAATAACAAGAACAACAAGAAGAAATCAGTAATATAAACCCTCATTATTATTATTATGATTAATTAAACCAATAAAGCACAATACAAATAATAGCCCTGTCAAGATAACTCTCTATATATATATTTGCAACATACTATATCCCTCAAAATAACCCCCTCGCATAAATACAAATAAAAAGACCAGTAATGATAAGAGACGCCCCTTGAGAAAGATAGAGATAGGCACAGATAATTCCACAATCCCACAAATACACATTCAAAATGATTAGTATTAGGCATACTAGTATTAGATATTAGTGTTAATGCATGCAACTATTACATAGTTTAATTCAAAACAATGGTTACTATAATCATAGCATTATTAAGTAATTTAGGTAATAATAATAAGCAAGAAAAAATGCCAAATTATAAGAACCATTAAACAATTAAAATAAGCTGACGATCATGTAAAATGGCATGGAGAAGATCGAGAGGTGCTGATGGTTTGCTTTAGTTTGAGCAATAGCACTACAGGTCCGCATCTTCATCACATAAACAACATAGGAGTCTTGTTGTGTCGCCCAATCTACCTAAAAATAAAGACAATAAGTAAATGGGGTTAAGGACTGCTCAAATAGACAAATAATATCAAAATCCATAAAGAAATATAAATTTTCTAATTCACCAAATGAGATGGCATAAATTCATATCATCTCATATCTATCCTCACAAAATAACCTCCGCACAACCTCTGCATAAAGCACAATCATCTAAAACAATCACTCAAAGGACAGAGACACACCTCATAAAACAATACAAATAATACTCATCTTATAGTGCAGAAAACTAGCAAATTCATAGTAACAATAGTCCCAAAATGCTTTGTCCAATCCACCAACTAGGACACAATCAATTCCATCAACTCATAAATAAATTGTTGATATCCCGATGGGAGGATGATTGGCAATAAAAGTAGTTGAACAATATGAAACACATTCACGAAGTTACTGCACCGACCCACGGGGTTGTAATCTCAATAGACCTCATACCTTGCAAATCAAAACACATAAGTCATCTAACTAATAAATTTCGAACAAATAAGTCTAATAAAAACAAATATAATATTCAACATACCCGAAAGTACTTAAGCAAAAGTAAAATCCTAATCTGATAGCGTTTAATCATCGAGTACAGAAGGGCTGCATGGTGCCACGGATAGTTTCGGATATATTATCTTCAAATAAATCATGGTCAATACCACCAATTCTGCCAAAAAATCTGAAGAAGAAAAATACAAAGAACAAATACACTGCTGATATCTTGGTGGGAAAATAACTAGCAACAAAATAAAATAAAATAAAGGTAGTTAAACAACATCAAAATATATTTATAGAGTCACTTCAACATCCCACGGAATGGTAAACTCAGTGGACTTCATGCCTTACGAAATCAAAACACATGGGTCATCTAATTAATAAATTCCTCCAAAACCTCCAAGTGATGCGGGGGGGGGGGGTAAAATAAACAAGTCTATGACTTGCGTCGCCAATATTGGTCTAATCCATAAGAAAACCTAAAAACACAACAATAATAAAATAAAATAAACAAAACGGTTAAACAGAACGAAGACATAACCTCCCATGCGCGTACGTCAGGCGCGAGAAACGAAAACAAAATATAACGACATAAATTACGGGTCATTCTAATTTATTAATAAAAGGAAAAGATAATAATTAAAACGGGAATATAAGAAATAATCCACAAAATCTACAAATTAATTGCGAATATATACTAGAGAAAAAGAACAAGCGGCGCGCGACATCTAGCAAGAGCTAAGGCAATCAAAGGATAGGAATTTCAAAATAAGAAAACTGTAAAATTGTATCTATATAATAAAAAAAAATTTGAAAATTATATTATATTCTATTGTATTCTACTCTAAATTAATGAAATAAATTAAATGATATGATAGTCGAAATGTGCAAACTGGAATGAAGCGCATCCGGCAAGTTATAGAAGATGTGTAGTTGCTAAAACACTACAAGAGAGGAGAAATAGAATCGCTCAAGTTAAACCTCAAGAAGCAATGAGTGAAGAGAAAGAACCGACAAAATATAACTTAATGGTGAAATTACTTATGCCCAACGTATCAGTCAAACTAACCAAACAGATACAAAGAAAGATAAAGCAACCAGCGACGAATTGCTACTTTAACTAATAGTAAAGCTGGACAGACAGGAAAAAATAATCAAATATTTTTCCAAAAGGATTGAAAAACTAGAATTGAAAAGTATTAGGCCTGTGGTCCCAAAAACCCGAAATGGCAAATAAATATATCCGAATAGCATTTTGATATGCAGCAACATCACAAAACAATTAATTAAAGAATACTTTATAAAATTTAGGAGATATTCATTTTATCATACCATGCATCCAGCTAACACCGCAAGAGGAGGAAGTGCAATAATAATAAAAAAGAACGTTTCCCACCATCAAAAACCTGGGCTGTACGGCGTACGTTTCTTTGCAGATGATATTGTTATCTATTATACTCATCAGGACCACCAGATGAGCCGGCATTTGCTTCCAAAATGCTTTGATACTCTTCCTTCTTGGGCGGAAACAAACGGTCTAAAGTTCTTTCTCGATAAGTCTAACAGCGTACACTACTGCAGGATTAGGAATTGCCCCCGAATAACTGTTTTAAATATTGATGGTAATAGCATTAAATTAATAATATGCCTGAACATAAATTTCTAGGAATTATATTTGACTCACGGCTCAGCTGGCTCCCAAACATTAAATATATAAAGAACAGATGCCTGGCTGACATTAGCCTAGTTAGATCCCTTGCTAACTTTCAGTGGGGTGCCCTCTTGAACATATATAGAGCGCTAACGTTGAGTAAGCTTGATTATGGCTGCCAGTGTTTCATTTCTGCAGCGCCCTCATTTATAAAAATATGTAATTAAATCCAAAACACAGCACTAGGATTGCGCTAGGAGTCTTTAGGAGTACCAGCCCGATAGATAGTTTACTTTGCGAAGCGGAGATTTCTTCCTTGAATTCTCGACGGAAGCTCCTGTTACTAAAGTATGTAGGCTCTTTAAGATTCAAGCCAAAATTGTCTCAATATGGGCTTGAATGGGTTTTTCTCTACCAACTGCAATATCACTATTTTGGACAGAATATATAAAGGGTCTTGTCATAACTTTCAGAGAATTTCTAACCGTCTTTCATTAGAGATGCCTTCAGCTTATAGGCCTGTAAATAAAACACCCTTCTGGAAAAATGCACCTATAACCGTTGATCTCTCGGTGAGGCTTCTTCCCAAAGATGGTCTCAGTTCTCTTAGTGCGCGCTCCCTTTTCAAACAAATCCTTTCTGAAAAATATCTTAATCCCCTCTTGGTCTACCCAGTGGTATCTAAGAGTAACGAATATACGGGAGCTGCATATATTTCGGCATTAAAATAAGAGCATTTTAAATTGCTCTCTTCGCCAAGAATTTTTACTGCCGAATTGCTGGCTATCAATAAAGCCCTGAAATACATTCATAACAGCCTAGAAGTGAACTCGGTGGTAATTGTCATTGACTCCATGAGCTCTCTAGAAAGTTTTGGATCAGTACAGACACACCATTCACTGATAATGTACATCCGCGAGCTAAACACCATCACTTATAATAGTGGCAAGAACATTATTTACATGTGGGTTCCACTTCACATGGGAACTGAGGGTAATGAATGAGCTGATTATCAAGCGGGGAGGAGGGAAGGATCGCTCTCGGAGGGTTTTCTTCATTGAAGCAGAGACCTGAATTCGTATTATACCACACCCTATAAAAACTGGATCAATTAAACTGGTATTTGATGGCAAGTAATAAATTCTGCGAAATAAAAAAATAATTTTACCAGGACCTTATTAGACGCAAGTATATTCTCCCGACTTTGAATATCTGCAAACTGACTCACAAGTTTCTTCTTAAAGGAGGAAAAAAATGGGACGACACCCATTTGTAATAATTGCAGATCCCCGCTGAGCATCAGACACATCCTGGTCGAGTGTCATGGGTACGCCCTACAGAGACGGTTCTTTGGCCTAGAGGGATCAGTCATTAGATTACTTCAGTATATGTGATTAAGGTTATTAACATTTTATGCTAATTTCTGTATTTGTTTTAACTCAATTTTTAAATAAAATTATAACATTTGTTGCAGATAGTTCATCTTTAATTTGTCTTCAATGGCTTTCATTTATCTATTACTTTCTACTTAACATTGTGTCCCACATGGGAACTAACAACACACCAACAAATGAGAAATTAGAATTCTATTAAATTATTTTTTAAATTAGTGCTCTATGGAATGTTCATTTTGACTATTGATACATAAAATTGCATTTTTAATACCTTCAATACTCTGTTAGTGTTTTTGTTAAGAAATGCATTTACTAGTAAAATCTGAAATCCAATAACAAGTACAACATTGAATTCTAGCTATTAACCCCTAGGCATTCCGATTGATGGTAAGTGATACCAGTAGTACATCCAACGCATTGTTGGTATATACACGAAAGTTGAAAGCGAGCAATTACGATACGTTAAGTTTAATCAAACGAGCTTTGTTCTGAGGACTAATACATTCGCCTAATGCTATTATTAGTCACGTAAATGGAACAACTGATATCGGCAATATCGGTTCCGTATATATACTTCCACTATCGCAGAGTAGTGACTTTTGACGTGCATAGGGTCTACTAGTTCACCTCATCACATTTGGTATAATCTAAATTGGAATGAAATTTAAAGTTTGTTATTACCAGATCAAGTATGAATGCATTTACGTGTGTCCAAATAAATATTAAAATTACTCGGCATTAATAATGATAATTTAACAGGACATCTTCTGTCGCGTCTGCATAAAAGTAAGAGATTGTCTGTAGTTTGCTGAAACTGCAATGGCACTCTTATGAAGACAAACAAACCAGAGACATCAAAGTTATTGCAATAGGGCTTATATCAATAGCGAAAAGGTAAAAAATTATCGCAGAACTGAACCAAAATGTGCTTAAATGCTTAAATGCGACAAATATTTAAAAAACATAAAAGACCAAAAATAACAAAGAAGAAATTTTAGTCCACAAGAAGGCATTACCTCTGTTTATGTTAGCCTTTGAACATGATACGGACGCAAAAACCATTTTTGGCATTAAAAGAATTTTAGGGGTCGAAATAAAAATCGAACCTCTTAAAAAATCGAACTTAATGCCGCAATGAAAAAGATGCCAATTGCATGGATACACTGCAGAAGGAAACCTAGATGTGTAAAATATTCAGGCAAACATATCACCACAGAGTGTAGAAAAGCCAAAGGAGCTAAGCCGAAATATGCAAACTGTAATGACACGCATACGGCAAGTTATAGAAGATGTGTAGTTGCAAAAACACTACAAGAGAGAAGAAATAGAGTAGCTCAAGTTAAACCTCAAGAAACAATGAGTGAAAAGAAACAACCGACAAAATATAACAAAGTTAATGGTGAAATGACTTATGCCCAAAGTATCAGTCAAACTAACCAAAGAGATACAAAGGAAGATGAAACAACCACCGACGAATTGCTACTTGAACTAATCGGAAAGCTGGACAGACAGGAAAAAATTATCGAATATTTTTCCGAAAGGATTGAAAAACTAAAATTGAAAAGTATTAGGTAAGTGGCCCCAAAAACCCGAAATGGCAAATAAATATATCCGAATAACAATTAGGAATGCTAATGGAATCCAACAACATCACGTTACACTACAGCTATTCCTAGATATGCAAATAATAGATATTTGCCAAATATCAGAAAAATATTTAACAAAAGAATCCTTTATAAAATTTAGGGGATATACATTTTATCATAAAATACATCCAGCTAACACCGCAAGGGGAGGAAGTGCAATAATAATAAAAAAGAACGTTTCCTACCATCAAGAAACCGGGCTCAGTACCGCAGAAAATCAGGTAACAGCATTAACCGTTAAATCAAGTAGATACAGGGTTACAATATCCGCAATTTTTTGTCCACCAAGATACAATAAAAAAAAAGAAAACTATATTTGAATGTCCTAAGCAACCTGGGAGAAAAATTTATAATTGGAGGTGATTTCAATGCAAAAACTTGTATTTCATGGGGATCCAGAATGACAACAACTAAAGGCAGTGAACTGCATAAAGCAGCTGCTGAACTAAGATGTAGTTACAAGTCAACTGGAAAACCAATTTATTGGCCGACTGATTAACCGAAATATCCAGACCCCAGTTAGATTTCTTCATAGTAAGGAAGATAACACCCAACTATATAAAAGTTGAAGAAAATTTTGAGCAAATTTCAGATCATACGCCAGTGATTCTGACGTTGAACGAAAATATAATTAAAAAAAAAGAAAATCAACGTTCACAAACAAGAGAACGGAATGGGAAGGATTTGCTGAAGAAATGAACAAACAAATTCAACTAAATGTACCCTCAAGACAACTGAACAATTAAATTTTGAAGCATAAAAAATTCGTAGTAGCTATTCAACAAGCTGCTTGGAATAATACTCCAGTAATTAAGAGTACAATTAAAGCAATTCATTATCCAAAAGAAACAAACATTACAAAAAAAATTGCAATAAAGCAGAACACCTGAAAATAAAAATAGTTTAAACAATATAAAATAAAGACTGAAAAGGAAAATACTGGAAATTAATTAAACAAAACAATAAATGACTATCTGAGAAATTTAACAGATGATAAAGAAACTGATTATTCACTCTGGAAAGCCACAAAAAACGGGGTCATGTCTACACAGTCCACCTATAAGAGACCTATGTGGGTCACCAAAAAGCAGAAGCATTTGCTGAATATCTAGAAGAAACTTTCAAACCAAACAAAACTAATATTAAATTTACCGGACATAGAATCTCGAAGAAAGGGCTAACCAAGATTATTAAAACTGATATTAACCCCGGGAAATCACCAGGCTATGATTTAATAACAGGAGAATTACTGCAAAAATTATCAAGAAAGGGAATTATAAAACTTACCAACTTGATCAATACAGCATTTAGATTAAAACATGTCCCAGACATTTGCAAGACGGCGGAAATTATAATGATCCCAAGACCTGGGAAGTCAGCAAACGAAATAAAAGCCTATAGACATATATCACTGCTGAAAGTAATATCTAAGGTTTTTGAAAAATTCATGTTGAAAAGAATGGAACCGATCATAGAGAGAAAAAAGCTAATATAAACACACCAGTTTGGGTTTATTAACAAGCACTCAACAATTGAGCAGGTCCATAGAATAACAGATGTTATTGAAAAAGCCTACGAAAGTAAAAAATTATGCTCAGCTATATTCTTAGATGTAGCGCAAGCCTTCGATAAGGTATGGCATAAAGGCCTTGTTCATAAACTACAGAAAATGCTACCAAAACAACACACCGAACTATTAAAATCATGCATTACAACCAGAATGCTTAGACTCAAACAAGAATAAGTTTACTTTACAATAAACCAAGCTAAAGCAGGTGTACCACAAGGAAGTGTAGTGGGACCAATGTTTTATCTACTCTACACTTGTGATATACCACAAATGGAGAATATTACGATGGCAACATTTGCTGATGATACTGCGATTATAGCTGTCTGAGGCGATAGTGAAAAACCCTCACAAAAATTACAACAGGCAAGTGACAATATAAATAATTGGACACAAGCTTGAAAAATAAGAATTGATGAAACTAAATCTGTACATGTGCAGTTCACCTATAAACAGACCGTACAAGCACCAATAACATTAATACAAATATCTCGTAATGAATCTCGATGCAAAACCTCGCTGGAAGGGACATATAAAGAAGAAAAGAAAAGAACTGGAATTGAAATATAGGAAAATGTACTGGCCAATTGGAAGAAAGTTACAATTATCAGTATATAATAAATTGCTATTATATAAGCAAATACTGAAACCTATATGGACATAAGGAGTTTAAATATGGGAAAGTTCTGCAAAGAGTAACATAAATAAAATACAAATTTTTCAGTCGAAAGTCCTGAGAGATATTGTGGGCGCACCCAAATACTATTATACTGACTGATTACCATACATCGAGACCTTCAGATATGCACAATCAGTCAATAAATTAAGAGAATTGCAAGGGGACCTGAAGAAAGACGCCATTCTCATAAGAATATTGAAGTATTGCAGCTTTTGGATACCATCATAACAGGACACAGACTCAAAAGATGGTTTGATTCTTTGATCTTGTGTAGTGTTATGTAGTGAGGTGAATATAATAAAAAATACAGCAGTGACATGTATAAACATTATTTCATCAGAGACTGAGATATGGCCGATGGGTCCTCCTAGTTATATACCTAGATTTAAATTATCATAAAGACAAATTTTAGGTTAGACGGAAACGACTAGGAATAATGTAATAATTAAATAATACAAAAAACCGGGGATGTAATGTAAACAAAGAATACAGGTATGAATTTAAAATATTTTAATTATACCGTAGCATGAAAAGAGAAAACTCAGAAAATTGTGAATAAAAATTCAGCTTAGCAAATTGTTTCCATGTAATAAACGAAGAAGATTGATCAGGGATGCACAATGGTACGGAAGCGGAATTGATGATTAATTTTATTACAAGCGATAATAGTACGTGTTCAAATATAACAGACGCACTTTCCATTTTTTAGAGGCGGTACACAGATTTGAAAAATATATTTTCACTTTATAATGGATTCATTCATCTCTTTTTCCCCAAGGGCAAATCAGTAGAGATGACAATTAGGTAGACTACAAAGCTGACATGATGTGGAACAGCAACGAATTGGGTACACCAACAAGAGGGGCACCGATTAAGTCAGGACTATCAGAGACAGTACGAGGTACAAAAAGGTATGTAAAAAAGATGGACGTCACTGAGAAATCACGACAAGCGACCCACCAACCTGGGGGTTAACAACATGGGTTTCTCCAACCCAATGGCAGCAATATGCATTTCACCAACGTAGGTGCTGCAATCAAGTTATCGCCTAACTGGGGATGCACTACAAGCATTACCCTTACATGAAAAGCGCGCAACACCCGAGGGATCCACGACATGTGCCACTTATTTGATGGGTCCGCAACGAGAGTACCGCCCACAGTAAGCGCGCTGTCAATCTTAGGAATCCATCCACAAACTGGCCAACAGCCCACCATCACGAGGGACGTTTCTATGAACGTCTACAATCAGGTTGCCAGCAAGAGAGTGCCCACCAACCGGCTACCAGTACGAGAGAAGTTCAGACATACAAGCAGGTTTCCACTACGGGTGACAATAGCAGCCACGACAACTATATACATATCGATAGTCAGTTCCCCATCACAAGGGATACATGTAATCAGATTCCTGAACTCCACTTCCTGAACTTCGATACCCCTACGCATCCATCATATAGTTCACTCTCCAATATCGATCCCTTTGTTCTCCTTCCCTTTTCTCAGTCTTTCGTGGCAGCGCCCCCTTTGCTATCCCATACTACTCACAAGTAATCATCCGTATTCCTCCAGATCCACAAGCCGCGGAGACTTACCCCTTTTTGCATTTTCAAGGGCGGACCAGTCTCATTATGCATCTTCCTCCGGTTGTTTCACCCGGTTTATTGATGATGATGCTGAAGGCAATCTCAACCGCTTTATAAAATCTATCAAAACTAACAATTTAAACAATATCCCTGCCCTTTCTTCTGTCACGCCGGTCTTAACAAGATGGTTTCTTAAGGTCATCGGTAATCGTTTATGATTAGTTGGGATCGACGAGAGACAAAGAGTTTTTACGAACGCCAACGAATGCAGTGAGGATATCTGTCTTTTAGACATGGCACTGCGGCAGGCAAGGATGACCCTTGATTCAATATACGTTGCATCGACGGATATTGCGAAGATCTAGGATTCGGTGTCCTTTAGCTCGCTGGAGAGGACCATGCTCTTTAAGGGGCCTTTTATGGTCAAATATATCATTTCTGGCGGCCTAGATCCTGAAAAATTTCCTTATATTACTATTCTATAATCTAATTACTTCAAAACCACAAACTATATAGGTAGCTCTGTTAGAACTTGGCTACGTTTGCCGAAGGACTGCCCTAATACATACTTCCACACTGAAATCTCCGATGGTGGCCCGGGAATTTCATCACAAGTACCAAACTTCACTGCTGAAGCTTCGAAAATTAATACGCTTAAAATTCTCCCCTCTCATCTACGGTAAGGTAGCAGTGAGAAATATCATAGAACTGATTAAAGAGTGTGAATAACGACTAAAGGCGGACGGCAAACTGCTTGACAAGGAGGGTGTAAGGTAAATGTGGACTAAGAAGCTAACTAATTCTTGCGACGGCAAGGCCCTCGCTTCATCGAGTCAGAGTAAACATCAACACGACTAGATGGGTTCGCGGTTCTTTTTTTGGTTGGGGGGTTATTACGTGAACTCTCTAAGATTACGGATTAACGCTTTTTCTTCCAAGGCGGAAACTGCCGGAGGCAGAAAAGAATACTGTTTCTGTCGAACCGGATGTGGCACTGTTGAAATACAAAACCATATTATGCAGCAGTGTCATCGAACATATGACGCGAGAATTAGAAGGCACGATAGTGTGGCACACTGTGTGACGAAGGTTATACGATATCAGACCTGCAATGTCACGGAAGAACCGAAATATAAAACTAGCAAAGGCGTAAGGAAGCCGGATAACAAGGCTTCCAAGCAGAGCAAGGCCTTCATACTCGACGTGCAAGTAATCAGTGACAAATATGGCCTGGATTGCCCATCTCTAAGTGTACAAACTGATGGAACTGATTAAGAATGAAGAGAACACTCAAGACGTCATCGTATCTGCAAATTCCGTCCTTGCAAATGGACTATTAAGGTATAAGGACTTAAATATAATAATATCCAGATCTCTCATAGGCGGACTAGCCGCATGCAATAAAATCAAGCTCCGGTCAACCATGAACCTTGACAGGCACTGAAGAAATGGTAGAACATCGGCAGTAGCAACAATATCAGCAGCAAATATCACACAAACATCAGAGAAGAGATCTAGGACTTGTATCACACAATCACAACGCAGGAAAAATTGTTGGTTCATATATATATATACTGAACTAAAAGACATAATCGGTATTGATATTTATAATTACACAAATATTTTTTGCAGAGCAATAAAATAAAAAGCAAACTATTAACAAAGGATCACAAAATATAAACGACACCGACAAAACATTTATACATTTAATAATGACATTATAATTCGCTACCTTTGGCCTTTAAATACGACCATATCTTGAACTGGTCTTCAGTTTGACGATAATCGAAGTGCTACACTCTAAGTGTTAACTTTCTGAAGATAGAGGTCTTTCTATCAGATAGACTTTATTATCGTTTTTTCTAGGATATACCTGCCTATAAACGCCTATAAACACGGTAAGAGTACCATTTGATTTTGTGTTGAGCCAGGGTATAGGTTCACTGCTCCTGCGAAATATACTTTCAAAAATTTATCTACATTGGGAAAGTATCCCCATACTAACTTTCCAACGAAACAAGTACGACTCATCATGATGATGCAAGATCTAGATAGAACGATAGAGGAATCTATAAAGGACAGAAAACCTGAGCATAAAAACTAACAGATACATTATATACACCTAATGTTTAATGTACTCTGAATACGATGATTCTTAGCAAGAATTGTTAGTTAATATATATATATATATATATATATATATATATATATATATATATATATATATATATATATACCGACTAAAAAGACATAATCAGTATTGATTTTATAATTATACAAATATTCTTTACAGAGAAATAAAATAAAAGGCAAATTATTAACAAATGGTCATAAAATATAAAGCACACCAACAAAGAATTTGTACATATTTCAATGCAATTAGAATGCGCTAGTTTTAGCCTTTAAATACGACCACATCTTGCACTTGTCATCAGTAATATGATGACTTGGGAATTTTCTGATCATTCGGCCATCGTGTCGAATACTATGCGAAGATATAATATAAAGGACACCCTCATTAAAAAAACTACTCGTTGGGAAGTTTTATGATGGATCCCTAATGTAACATCAATCTGAAAACCAGTACTAAAAGTAACTAGAGAAATAAGTTGGAATCTTTAGAAGAGTTAATCAAAATACAGTAGACCGAAATGATTACATAGATAACTAAAGGTGTAAGCTACCCATCAGAAATTCGAGAACAAGCTAAAGAAAAAATAAAAGCCGGAAGAAGGTGGCAGCAAATAATAAATGCTAAAAAAATATAATAGTTCGCTATCAAAACTAAAGTAAAGCCATCTTTAACTTCCTGGCTAAATCATTTAGTTCGAATACGAAAAAGACCACCGTCACATATGCCACTCAATGTAACCTAGATGCATAACTATAATTCCGCAAAGACACTATGCCTACTAAACCAATTAACTCTACCATACTAAAGACCCTGATTAACATCCAGGAATGTCCATTACTTTATTCACAAACCTTCCACAATTTACCCGCATCAATTACATATACGCAATTTACAATAATATTTAAACCACAAACTCAATCCCATCTAGATGGAAAGCAAACATCGTTAAACGAATCATTGTTGGAGGGAGACCAATTTGAATCTCAATATCAAAAATCTATATATCTACCTACCAATATGCTTTTATACCTGAAAGATTCACATCAGATCCCTAAGTGGATCCGGAACTTTGTCTACGGCATAGAAAGGATAGCCTCCTTCCTCGTATAAGCCAAGCTTTTGGCATAATTTATCCTCCTTTCATCCTGTTCCAGTCACATGCATGGGGTTTGAAATGTTACATTTATAAATTTAAACCCAATTTTCTCAAGAGAGAACACACTCCCTCAAAAACGTTGTCCCTATCAAATTAAATATCAAATAGCAAGATTATTTTTTGTTATCAAAGGAAAATTCACGTTGTCAAACACTACAGCTTCAGACTCAATATAGTCATACATATTATTTTATTTTTATTATTTCTTATACAACTGCTATTTGACCAATAAATTGTATAAGCATGTGTGCGAAAATTGTTAAGAAAGCTAGTGATTGCGTTACCTTAAGTCTAATCAAGCGATTATTATATATATATGAATAAAATTATTGAAAAACTTGATTTCACATCACTTGGTATAAAAATAATGACGTTTGAAAAGGGCAACGCTTGTCGAATCTGCTAGTTTATAAGTTGGTGTTTAGTGAACTGCTACTACGAGGGATACTTCACCAAAGTATAGAAGACGGCTAAGCTCTGTTAATCAAAGAAGAAGAATGGAGGACAAAGACCACTCAGTTTACTGCCTCTTAAAGAGAAAGCATATGTGACGGGTTATCGGACAGAACACTACAGGCGATATGCAAAAAGAAAAATATCCATCACCCATCATGTGAAAGTGAATGCAGAAGTCATGCAGAAGTGAAGGAGGCAAGCGCCTGGCACGTACTGGCAGTTGTCTTAATTAACAACATATTTGAAAGCTCTCTAATATGCACCCTGAACTCTGGTACGCATCTGTCATCTAGTTCACTCTTCAATATCGATCCCCCTTGTGCTCTCCTGCTCTTTTTTCCAGCCTTTTGTGTACTACGACTGAGGAAACACATGACAACGTCCCCTATCCTTATAAGATTCACAAGCCGCGGAGACTTACCCCATTTTACATTTTCAAGAGCGGCTGGTCTAATTACGAGTCCTCCTCCGGTTGTTTCACCCGGTTTATTGAGGACGACGCTCTGAGTAATCACGACCGCTTTACTAAAGTTATTAAAACTACTGCTTTAAGCACTATTCCTACCATTTTTTATAGAAAACACTCATCCCGATAATTTAACTCAGACTGCAGAGAATTCATAGAGCTACGATTTAATGTCTTAAACACTTAAATGTCAGATCTGCTAGTTTATATGCTATTGCGTAGTGAACTGCTACAACGCGGGATACTCTACCAAAGGATAGAAGACGACTAAACTCTAAACTGAGGGAAAATGTATGATGGATTATCAGACAGAAGGCTGCAGGCGATATGCAAAAAATATCCATCACCCAATGCAATATAGCTTCATAAGAGGAAAGTGCACCGCCACATGTGCCAAATAATGTAACCTAGATGAAGAACTATGCTTTCGTAAAGACACTATACATACTAAACAAACTGACGCCCCTGATAAACCTACACTTCAAAAGAAAAATCATACAATCTTGATTATGATTCATCGTAAGCATTACTCTTACTTTTAGAAAAGCTTCTTCACCAACTAAAATTTAAACTGGCCTACATGCCTCAACTGTCAGAATTTTGGTCACATCTGATCAAAATGTAAGTAAATATATATCTATCCTACCTATCATTCCTGATGTTATGATAGCCATGGCGACGTTTGCATCCAATCTCCTCATTGCAGCTACTATGAGGGAGCTTACTTCCGCAGATAGAAGAAAGCTGTTCGATACTGGAACTGAACATTAATCATCACAGATAAATTAAGATAACTAATCTGTCAATTAACAGACAACTGCATCTTGACCGATGATTTCAATACCCAACACCCTACGTCAGAAACCCATCAAAGGAATATCAGGTTTATCTTAATAAACAATACACTACAGACCTCCCTATTACACACCCTGAACTTCGATACCTCTACGCATCCATCAACTAGTTCACTAGTGAGTATTAGTAAAATATTAGCAATGAACCAGGCTCTGGCGCCCTTTTTCCCAGAAAAATCCCTTGAAGCTATCAAAATCATGAGGAAGGAGGTCAAACATCAAAAAATTGGTTTCCGATATCATTAATGACATTAAGAACACACATAAGTTAGCTGAACCTCTTCCTTCTCTTGAGACCTCCCAATCCGATCTAGTAATAGAACGGGCGGAGGAGAGTTCTGAAAACCAAGAACTCAACATTCGTACTTATATCCACTCACTACCCGACATTGACGGAATAAACGTAAAACCTTTGAACGAAATGTGCAACAACATCATGTACCTAGATGACCAGACAATCAAGGTCAAGGAGCGTCTCGATCAGCAGCGATACAGAGATGGGTTCAACAGCAGGAGCACCTGCCAGAGTGAGCAGGAGAGGGAGAACCTCCTCAGTAAAATCTACTATGACTTGTGACATCAAGATACTGTCTTAAATGCAGAACATACAGATTTAAATCGACAGACACAACCTGGATCCAAAATCTATTAATGAACATAGACATAACGACTGAATAAAGGCTGAATGCCAAAGAATCCGCATTTGTAACAATAAAACCCGCTCAAAGGGAGAGTAGTCCGAATGCGATGTAAGAAAGGATGAATCTGAGATTGATAAAGGCAACAAGGGACTAGAAAAAATAGAAACCCTAAAATTAGGAAACATGGCGTGCTCTCTTACGGTAATCGCCAACCCAGTAATGAAGGAGGCAAATACCAATACAGGAAGAACCGAACTAAAACTCATGGCAACTCAGACTCGGAAGGAGACCAGGAAGATATATTATTTCAGTGGAGCAGTAACAACAAAGAACAGACTAAACTATCAAAGCCACCGGAAATAAGGTCCCAGGCGATAAAACCGAAATCCGCAAAGCCTAGAGAATGGTGGCAAGCAGCGACACAAAAGAATAATAAATATATAATAAAAATATGAAAAGTGGTAAACTATGCAGACTTTAGTTGTCACTAGATGCATGCTAAGTCACAGATACCTGTGATGAACACAAACAGAAAAGTTTATAGGCATAACTTGATGGCTCTGGTTTGAAAAAAATCAGGAACATACCTGGTAAAGAAGATTTTGCGAAACAATCGCGTTTTGCGAACCCCAACTTTAAACCTACCATAATTAATTAACATATAACATATAATTCCATCCGATATCAATATAAAAATTGATTGACTGACATCACGAGATAAAAAAAAACTAAAAGTATAGCTAATCAAACCCAATAGGGAACTTACTGGCGTAATATAACGTGTCATAGCTTACTTCCAAAAGTATAAAACAAATTTATAGTTGTAGAATAATAAGAATTATTTTTATGCATCTAGTACTACACCATAATCAAGAAACAACAGAAAATGTGCCACTTGATGAACTTTAACGATAAAATGTGAAGCAAACACAGCTGCAGCACAACATTTATCAAATATATTTATTGGTATGCATCTGGCAGTAATTAAAATTGAAAAGCAGCAACCGGTACCACCTGAGGTTAAAGCAATCCTCTAAAATCTTATTATTTCTAAAAATATGATCGGAGCAGTATGTAGCACAAAATTCTTATAAGCATCATAAAATCGGCCCAACATATAACGAAAAAGTTACGTCAAAAAGCGTCTCATCATATAAGTTTCGTCTAACTCGCTCCTCACTCGAATCACAATAATAAAATAAGTCACTACGATTACTAATCATACGACTCCCCTGGGAACAGTCCTTTTAGACACAGACATTCCCACAATATCCGGTAGGTCAAATAATTAATTTAAATAAAATGGATAGTACTCTCAAAGTCATCACTGAGAGAAACATCGACGATTCGATTATGATGACCAGACAATTTAGGTCAAAGAGTGTTTCGATCAGCAGCGATACAGAGGTGGAGTCAATAGCAAGAGCACCTGCCAGAGTGAGAAGATCAGTGAAATCTAAATTGAATAATTTAGATGCTATACTGGAATTGCAAAATAAGTAGATCTCACAGTCAGAGTGAGAAGCTCAGTATAATCTACTGACATGTTACGTCAATATACTGTCTTAAATATAGAACATACAGATTCATATCGACAGACAAAATCTGGATCCAAAATCTATCGATGAAGACCAATAACGGGGCCTGCCACCGGGATATAAATTGATTCCCTAATTATACTAGACACTATATGCATACTACTAACAGTATGCAGACGGATTAAAGGCCTCAATAATGGTGCAAGAGTATGTCAGTGATCGGGTACCAGGCGCAACTGTTAACTACACTGGCCTCGAACCTCACATGAGAAAAATTACGTACTAGCATACAAGGACGCTACGTTACATTTAAATACTTTAACGAATGACACTTTAGCCATAGATTAAAGTCTGCCATTAATCCAGCAATAAAATTAAAAATAATTTAATCCCAGTTCTACATCTTATTCTCAACATGTTCATGGCGAATAGAGCTCTGGCAGACAATCTTCAACCAAGAACCGCCTTTAAACTACAAGCTTAAACGATGAAAAACAAACAGTTTTTGCGAACTTTTAACTATGAAAGTACCAGAGCAACCAATAAACAAGGATCCAAACGCTCAACCTAAATCTTATATCAACTTAGAAATCGACCAACAGACGTATAGAGACAAGAAATAATAACACTTACCGAAAAATAATATTTTAAAGTATCAAGTACTATAAATAATTTAAAACCAATACAGCACATTCCATCGTAACATAACATTACGTAACATCTTCCCGAAACAACAGTTGTAGAACAAGAATTATTTTTATGCATCTAGTACTACTCCACAATCAATGGACTTTTCGGTTATACCATAGACGTTAACACTATTTATTTCTGCAAATTTAGTAGTGTTAAGACTGATAACCAGTAGAACAGTTATCACCTACTAATGATCCAATAAACAAGACTTATTATGCACCTATAACACATTATAACTCGAAACCAATAGAGAATATACCACCGGACAAAATATAAATTTAGTTATACCATAGAAACTGGATGATAAAGATTTTTTTAATCCATTTTGTATCGATATTTAGTTTCACTCAAGTACTACCTCAAAACATTTCCTTCGGCATCAGTATATAAGTTAAACCAGCAATTTTTTTTGCATGTTTTCAATGCCTTATTACAATTAAGAACCAATAGAGAATTCACCTAATGTAGTCACCTCAAGAGACAGACTGAAGCAAATATTATGTAATGACAGCACTTTTCATATAATTTGATTGGTAAAAATAGATTAATGGTGAATCGCTCTATGTTAGTGAAAGAACAACCCTCTAAAAAGACCTTATTGATAGTCCCCGTGCAACTGCCGACGAGGATCTCTGTAAGAAGTCAGACCCTAGTTGCCTTTAGTTCGACGCTGAAAAATAATGAATCATACATTTATACAGGTTACAACTGATTTCATCTTGAACTGCAAATTGGTCCCTATATTGGAATAAAACAACCCAAAAACAATAATTTTATTACCAGTAATAGTGCTAACATATTCTCTTTACCTTCACTTTGAAAGAAATGTAAGGTCTCAATAACTACGCACATACAGGACCATTTACAATACAGACAATTTGATTTGTTTCAATTTGTTACTGACGATTTGGTGAATTTCAGTCTCCACTAAAATTTAAAGGGTCATCTTGGCCCGAATATCACTCAAAAAAAGTAAATATAGGTTTAATTAGTTATGCTCAGAAAATAGTAGTATTCAATGGTTTAAGTTTATTATAATCATTATACCTTAATCATACTTCTGCTCCACATACATTTCAACCAAGATTTCAAGTAGGACAATCTTCATTTGTCTTGAGAAAAGAATACATGTAAAATGATGTAATCTAATAAAGTCTCCTTTGATTTGTATTGTATACCATTCCACTTGCAGACACATTGCTGCATTGGGCATTGGAAACGGAAAATGGAAGCGAAAGTGTAAACCTATGTTGATTTGTCGTCTGGGATTAGTATTTTTTTATAAGTAATTAACTAAGTTTTTTCTTTGCTGAAACATTAGCATTTTCTTTAAATGTATCAATTCACCAGAAATAATTCAAACCATCTTATCTAGAATCATCTAAATCAAATGTAAAGATAAGTTTCTGAAATAAAATAAATAAATATATTATTTGAAATTTTCAATTATTCTCCAGTGTCTTTTCCTTTTCGTTATGATTCTGCAATTGTCAAGGTCTGCAGCTTAAACACAATAGCAGAATAGCCCTGCCTAATAGGGTGGCTTTAATTGGTCCATCATCTAAAAAAATTATAAAATACAAATTAAAATTCTTAGAGGCGAGTCTGAATTACTCGCATTTAATCATATGGTGAGTATAATTTGAGCTCTACGCAAGTCCATGCGCGAACACTCGAGGAAAATTTGGCGAATGTCGTTTAGTTCTTTCCATCAGGTTCTTTTTGGAAAGTATAGGACCCCAATAATCCTTCAACGATTTTCATCGTTTGTTTTGGAGACACGTATTCTTTTGTCTAGAACCATCTTTTCCACAATTACAACAAAATAGAAGATATGAAACAATTACAATTCTGTAATGACTACAAAATAAACTAAAATAATCAGAATATATATTCAGCCCCAAAGGAAAAAACCTGTATATAAACATGTGGAAATTTCACTGAGGTAGACTTAATAAAATAATTAATTAAAAATATTACCTCTATTTGGCGACACAAAATGGATATATATTCAAGAAATTCACCCGTTAAAGATAGAGACAAGAATTGTATGGACAAGTACGAATTTATATCTACTGCATGGTGTATGGTTATATTCTAGTAATTTAATTATTTTCTTGAAGGTGACTCATGCGTTAATCGCGAAGAAATTATTTCAGGCACAAGTACTATGAAAATAATAACTGTTGACGAGTACAAGATGAGTTAGATCAAGAAGTCACAGTCCTTATTAGAAAATATTATAGTCGTATCTTTTAAAAAATAAACCTGCCAGCAAGCACATTTAGACAAATGTTGGAAAAATTGAAAGAGTAACATCTTCATACCGCAGTGTTATGATAACCACCTAAAGAATAACATATATAGGTAAGAGACTCTTTTCTAAAATTACTGTATTTAATGGGTTTTATTTATATTGTAGCTAGAAAATGTTGTACTCTCAATTGTTATGTGCAGTGTGGTTAACGGGTGGTTATTTTTACATGTGGAAGGGTTTGATACATTTTTAAAATGCGTGAGATATTGTACGAATTAAATAAAGTTAGTAGTAATTTGACATTATTATTTAAACTCTTTCATGCTATCGCTATTTCTAGTATTTGCACCACTTTCGTGTATGCCCCAAACAATCATATATTGAAAAATAATGTTCTAACAACCCTTAGTAAACTAAATATTTTTGTTGCAATAATTATTTTATGAGATTATTATTGAACATCTTTTCCTTCGCAGCTTGTGAAATAGTTCTTCCATGTTATTTAACGTGTTTTGTGCTATAAAGGGTATCGATATGTATAAACACTTAACTTCATTATTGTTTCATCAATCATTATCCTTCTAACTTCATTATTCTTCATCGAGGAACAAGTAACATAACCTTTATTTTTGAGACGTTATTTTAATTTTATAAATATTAATTTTGTTGATAATTGCCATTTTGTAAACTAAGTTAAATATTATTACAGATTTCATGACAAAATTCTCCCAATGCATATATATACGTTAATTTAATTTCTCATGTTTTTATAACGTTTTTATATAATTATATCTGTTATTACTAACTATTAATATGTATTAAACACATATTTATCATTTAAGAACATCTTTGTAATAATAATTAAAAAACAAGGCAAAAACAGCGTTATTTTCTTGAAACCAAAATTATATCATTCATAATCTCATCAGTTTTCCCCTCTCGCCCAAATTTTTTCGGTCGAATGGCGGCTCCTGGATAAGATTCCATTCGTCGCCATGCGCCAAAAAACATGCGGCATACATTGGAACTAAGTAAAGTGCATGCACAATACAATTTTGAAACTTGTTCGGATCAAACTATTCGCCGAATTCAGCTCTGTTCATGCGTAGTTTTAAATTTCTGTATTCATTCGCCCCGAATTCTCACCATTACGTTTGTAATATGAGTCAAGTAATATGTCATTATAATATATAATTTTAATCCAACATATATATACTGTCCTACGCTTTAACATACACAATCCCAATATGCCGTACCTGAAAAAAAACCTGAACATACAAATATTAAACAGTACCTTCAGAATATGTCATATGTTGTCATAATGTGCTTATGTCAGAATAATCCTTAGATATTAGCCCTAATAACCAAATATTGCAGAAAGTACTTTCATCAAAATCTAACAAAATTCTTAGTAAAAGAACTAACACTTATCGAAAAAGGTCTACCTAATGATTCGAATACCCGGTTCTCCGAAAATAAACTACATAACTTCCGTTAGGATATTCAAAATTTCAAATATTAGATCAATATTATTTTGAATATGACGACGAAAATTATTGTCATTTCACATGTCATTCATTATGTACATTATTGTAAAATTTTCGAAAGCCCTTTATTAATCAAGGGGACAGGACGGTTTTGTCCTACTGATGCGATAATCCGTGACCCATGGTTGTAGATTTATGTTAATGATCGTTTATAAATATGGTTATCCGAAAGGCAAAAGTTTAAAAACCCACAAGAAAAACGGCAAGGCCGGATGTCTTCTGCGATGATTTCTAAAATAGGTCACTCGCCAGTCGGTAGCACGATGACAGAGATTAAGACAATGGAAGCGCACTTTAAGCAGTAGGTCCAGTCCAATTAAAGCCTAGATCGTAAGAAAGAGTTTTTTAAAATATAATAGAAAAAAAGGAACGCCCCAAAACTTAGTCTAATCAATGAAAATGAATTGCGTTATTTTAAAATTCAATAAAAGTGAATTGAAATAATGAAAATCTGATAAGAACGAAACAATAGAAATTGTTGAATTACCTGATGTAAGTCATAAAATAATATTCAGAACGCTGGTTTAATAAGGTTAATAAATAAGTCATAACCCGCGTATCCAGTTCCATTAATGAATGGCTCGTTTGTCTGTCAATTATATTCATCTTGAAGGGCCAAATTGAATTACTTAATGTAATTTATAAAATTATAATCGGACACTGGTTTAGTAGGCTTAAGTATTACATCGAAACAAATCAGTGATTCACGAAACTGATATATCGTATATTCAAAATAACAGTTAACTCACGTCATCAATATGTATAATGTATTGGCCGTCGCATATTGTAAATTCGTTTTGGTGTAAAACTATATTTTCTTTATAATTTTGTTTTATTTGAAATGAGATAGAATGCTGTCTGATAGGTTCCAACAAGTAACTTCTTCAAAATATTAATTATAGTTACTCTATAGTTATAAACCGCCAAACGTTGTTTCAACGCTTAGCTTGTTTTGATGAATTTTAATTAGCTGATTATTATGACTCTGATTGAAGATGCCGAAGGGTCAGACAAAATAGATTAGGCCTCTAATCAGTTACTTGGACAAGAACGAGATATTGGAGCCCCCTCTTGCCAGTAACATTAGAGATTCGTTAGAAAGTTAAGCATTTTTAGTATCAAATATTAAGTTGCTGCCGTTTTTATTAAAAATATTTTAGCGCGTTGCAGATGCACTGAATATTAGTATGGACACCGAAAAATCACATATCACCGAAAAATCTCAAAAAATAAAAAAATATTTTTTTTATTTATTAATTTACACCCATCAGCCTCTTGGGCTATTTTGGGTAAGTTACAATGAGACATTAGGACCTCAAACAATCAATAACCTCAATAGCATACAATATTGCATAGCAAATTATAAATAATAGAATATATATACTATAATATATATATATATATATATATATATATATATATATATATATATATATATCAATAACATAGTAATAGATTGTTACAAGTGTTGAAATAGGTTTGCGGTCTTTAGGTAACCGATCAGCAGATTCAGCTGCTCAGGTTGGGCCAATTATTCCATTGTTGTCGGCATCTTGAGTTGTCTCCTCAGATCATCATGCTTTTGACAGTCCAGTAGGATGTGTCTGATGCTAAGTTGAATCTGGCATAAATCACATAAGGGTGGGCTCTGTCCCTTCAGCAAATATTTATGTGTCAATCTACAGTGCCCAATTCGTAGTCATGCAAGGATGCTTGACATATGTCTACTGATGTTATTATAATCTATGGATTGATAAAAGATCGTCTTAATTTCCCACAATTTGTTGTTTTTTATGAAAAGGTCCCATTCTAAATGGGTCAACTGCTTATTTAGGCCTTTCATATAAACTTTGGCATATTTTTTGCTGAACAGTTCATTTAACCTGATTGATTCCTCTTCCCTACTTGCCTGGTGTCCGGCTCTTTCATTACCAGATATTCCCTTATGGGAGGAGACCCAAGGGTATGTTATTCTTAAATTCCTAAATCCCTAAATTGTAGCTTTGTTTGTATCTCTCTGATAGATGTGACTAGAGGGTGGACTGTTCTTACCGATCTTAGGCTCTCTAGAGAACTCATAGAATCCGATACGATTAGTATCGATTCGCTAATCTGTGAATCTTCCAAGGCAGATAGGGCCATATAGATAGCCAGCAGCTCCACGGTGAAAACGCTAGTCAACGATGGAAGTTAAAAGTGTCTCTCAAGTAAAATAGACGTATAAGCGGCACCCACAAAGTTCGCTCGTTTTGAACCATCTGTGTAGATGACAAGATAATTCGGATAGTTCTCTTCAATTATCTGTTTAAAAAAACTTTTTATTTTAGAAGGACTATTTGTTTCCTTGTGCAGAACCTTCATAGCATACATGTATATTCTTGAGAACTGCCATGGTGGTATAGTAGTGATTCTACAATTCGCATCTGGGATCACAATCATTATTCGTTTGCATATCCTCTGGGAGACTAATGAAGGGCTTAAGTGCCTCTTCCTTATATTGGCCCAGTCTGTCTTTGGTGGGAAAAAGGTAGTGGAACTGGTTCCTTTCTGGATGGAATTTGAAGGAACTTGCATCGTTTAGTAGCAGGAGCTCTCGCCGTGACTCGAGTGATGAAACCTCTGCTTCACACTGTAAGATTTCAACTGGACTAGTGCGGAATGCTCCCGGTATGATTCTCATAGCGGCGTTTTGGATGGGATTCAGTTTCTTCATGTATGGTGGGAGTGCGGTAATATAGCACTGGCTTCCATAGTCTAATTTGCTTCTTATCAGCGCCTTATATATATTGCTCAACGATTCTATATGCTCCCCAATTAATGTTGGAAAGGGTCTTCAGTAGAGCTATGTCTGCCAAGCATTTATCTTTGGTATAATTTATGTGTGGGAGCCAGTTGAGCCTGTGATCAAACAGCAAGCTAACGAATTTATGTTCTGGTTTACTTATCAGTTTCTTACACTTCATCATTAGTGTTGCTATTCGCGAGCAGTTAATCCATCTACAAAAATGAACACTGACGGTCTTCTCTGTTGAGAACTTCAACCCATTCCGTCCAGCCCACGCAGGTAGTTCATCGAGGCAATTCTGTAATAGGGATTGGCTATACTTATGGTTTGTAAGCTTGTGGTGAATAACAACATCATGCGCATATATTCTGGCGTTGATATAAGTGGGAATGATTTCGTTAATGGAGTTCATGGTAATTATGAATAGTAATGGGCTATTACATGAGCCCTGAGGTACACCGTTGATTTGATGATATGTTGTTATTACTCCATTAAACCTGACACGGAAGCTTCTGTTAGTCAAGGAGGATGCAATTAAGTCGAACATTTTGCTCCCTATTTCCCAGTTAGATAGTTGTTCAGGATGTTATCAATATTGATGGAGTCAAAGGCCTTTTCTAAGTCAAGAAAAACTGCAGTCAGATGTTGTCCCGTATTAAAGGCCTCACAAAGGTCCTTCTGAAACCCGATCAAGTGATCAAGTGTAGAGTATCTTCTAATGAAACCTTTCTGACGATTATTTAGTAGTCTTTTCAATCACTTATATCAACCTATGATAGACCATGCGCTCAAGTAATTTACATAGGTGACTGGTTAGCGCGATAGGCCTGTAGCATTTCAAAAATCTGAAAAAATAAAAAATAAAATCTTGAATTCACCGAAACGAGACCATCTTTCAAGTTCTTCTGTGTATCAAAGATCAAAAATATGAAATATACAAAAACAGTGAGTAGTGTTTTCAGTAAAAACACAATTTAATACAATTATTTTAGAGGAAACTGTAAATCTGAAAAGTGTTCATAGATAGCTTAGAGATATGCAGCTCTTTGAGCTAATATAATAACCCATAAAGACGTCTAATGGAACTTCCAGACGTCGTTTTTAAAAGACTACAATTTTGAAAAGCATATAGTAAAATCAAGGGGAAGACTTATTATTTTAATATGTGTATTTAGATGAGACTTATTCAGAACTATATTTCAATATTTCAGAATGGGACCCAGTGGGTATATTTCAGAAATATACCCAGTGGTCACTCATGGCTAGATAATAAAAATAGCATTAAGAGAACAAAAGTTGACGGAAAAGCTTAAATGTTGGATAGGAATTGATTAGATTTTATTAGTCATAGCATTTAATAATAATTCTTTGCAGATATTTCATAGTTATTCAATATATTATAGTTCTTTCTGTTGGAACAGTAATGAGTTCTTAATCTTTTGGTTTGTTTAAACTCGATCAGACGCATTGAAAAAGAAATTCACACATGACGGAATCATCAGAAAATTAACAGCTTAGTTATTCACTTGAAACTTTCTGAAAATCGGACTATGATTCAATACTGACAATTTCCAAGACAGGGCGATGAGAGTAGAAACAACTAAAGGGGAATATATAATTAATATACTAGAACTATAGGAAATCTTATTGAAAAATGTGAAAGATATATGTGCACAGATATGTGTGTAATTGTTCATAATAGACATGAGCATTTCATTAAAATGTACGATGAGAGAATGACTACTAAATAGTTTGCAGATATGGCAAATGCATTAGGAAGAGCGCAATGATTAAATCTAGATTTATCAAGAAAGATGTATACAGGTAGTAACAGAACAAAATAAGAAGAAATGCAGTCCTTCGATAATATATGCATTAAATGTACTGTCATTAAAAAAAATATATTTTCTAATGATGGTTTTTATTTTTATGTTGTATGTCAAAGCTAAAACAAACTACAACTGAGAGTTGAAGCGGCAACATTGTGACATTTTGACGTCATAAAACCAGATCACGTGAGTTCACTGTTTTATTGAACAGACTATAAATTAGTTCCATGGGTATTAACTATATTTCTTGAAATAAAAGTAAACTGTACCTTAGCTACGTATATTATAATTGTAATTACAGTTACATTGAAATACCCTAACTGTCTTCGGTCATACTTGGCGTAAATAGTAAACTAAACTTCATTATGACGTGAATGGGATGTGAATATGGCATGTATGTTACGCCTACTCAGAAAGAATACTATAATTGCCAGTTATCTTTCCTTCTAACCAATAACCAATGATAAGGGTGTTGCCCTGTTCGAAATAAGCTAGCATTATTAACAGTTTTACTAATTTTTCTCTCTAACACCCTGAACAGAAATGGCAACTCGTGCGAAAGCGTAACGGGAAAATTATATTGCAGAAATCCACTCCTAAATATATCTGATATATATTTGACAAATTGATAAGATAATAGTTCACCACTCTGCACATTTTCAGTGATTTCCACCAGATCGAAATTGATATTTGCTTATATTACAGATCTCATTTGGCCCTAAGGAGCCAGAGCTAAGGAGGAGATTATGCTATAGACGCATCATTCAATGGCCTATCGTACCTTAAATTAAATAAAATATAATTGTACTGCAACAGATAAACTTCAAGCAATAGTATGGACAACAAAATGTTTAACAACGCACTATTTCGAAAGAAAGTTCACAGTAGCACTTGAAAATAAAATATTTCAAAACCTTAAGGATTGAAGCATACAGCCCAGAATGAAAAATGAGAATAAAAATACATTTCCAAGATCTTCATATAAATTGAATTGTAAATTAGAGAAATAAAAACTTGTTTTTATACTCTTTAGCTCACTGTGTAGCAGATCTGAAAATGGAGAATGAAGGTGAAATTAATAATTAAGAAAAATGTGCTACCTGATAAGCTGATTTATGAATGTATTATTTATGGATAGCTCGATTCAAGATGACCAAATACATGAATTCAAAATAACATAAAAAAACCAATCTTACCTCAATTAACCTGTAATATCTACAAACTTGATTGGCACGGTGTATGCCATTTTGAAAAACCATAAACAAATATATTACCTAATAACTTTTATTGGAATAAAAACAACACTAGATATATCGATTAGTCAGAAATGTATCTAAAACAAATAAAAACAATTCTGTTAACATTAACTTTTAGTAAGAACCCAAGATCTACACTTTTATATCTAGTAAAAAATTTAGATAGATTCCTAAAACATTATAAAGTGAGTAATAATCAAAATAAACAAAAAATCTAAAAGACCGGTCCTGTTTTTTTAAAGAATATTCAGGATAAAACCAAAATATGCATTCAATAATCAGGTATTTTTTAAAGGTACCTCCACACATATATTGAATAAGCCAAAATAGAAATACAGTTTATATTTTCCCACAACTGAGATATCGCATAAAAGGCCTAGGGTTGGTAGAATACAATAAAAAAAATTGTAAAAATCTGGTTCTAAATAAATATAACTAAAAGTAACTATCTTGTTAAAATATTTATGATTTGTATGTATTTATTATTAGATTGCAACACTGAATAGATGATATACTAGCCGAGCGTAAATTTAATTATAAAAATGAAAATATAACTTACCAACTATTATTACTTTAACATTGCGGCAGATACATAATTTAAACGATATTTGGATCTCCACCATGTGACTTCGAACACATATCTTGACTAAAATTCTCACATCCATATAGTTTAATGATACTGTTTAACAAAATCTGGAATATGCTATCATCTCTGGGTACATTTCGTGTAGAAGAATTGGTAAATAGATCGCTTTCTGTAAATTATATATATATATATATATATATATATATATATATATATATATATATATATATATATATATATATATATATATATAATATATAAATATCTGTTTCAAGTAGTAAAAAAAATACTAATATCTATTATCATGTAATAAATAATATAATTTGAAAGGAAGTAGAATTACTTTTATACTGAATGTTCTGTGGATGTGTAAAAAGGAATGGAATAATAACCACAAATGTTTTATCTTATTAATATAATTATTGCTATTTTTAAATAACATAGCATAATAAATATAAATAGTACAATACCAGTTAAATAAAACTTAAAAACTAAAGATTTTCAATAACCATAACTTCTAAACAAAATGTAAACATATACCTAATCATTGAAAAATCTAAACTATGATGAACCTAAAAATGATCGTACAATAACTACCAGGCCCCTTTAAATAAAAGTTTTATTTATTTTTGAACGGAAATATTTTTAAATTACTGTGAATATTATCATGTTCAACTTTTCTCCGGTGAGGCGATTTCGTCGATCGTTAATTATTTGTCCAGATTTTGAAAGAACTCGTTCCCAATGGACAGATGTTGCGGGTATAGAGGAATATTTTACGTGTAACTGATATAATTCAGGTAGTTCCATTTTATGGGTTTGCCAAAATTCAAAGGGTTTTCTAAACGCCCAATAAATAGAATTTCCAAATATTGCTAAATCTGTAAATCTGCTGCAGTTCTTGGAGTAATTATTTCTTTCATTCCAGCCATTTTTTATCAAAATATCTCCAGATGTCAATACATTCTTGGTCAGTAGTTTTGTCCTGAATTTCGAATTGTGGAACTATATTTGTATTTTTTGAATTTGGAAATGAAGATACCTCTTTTGTAATAACTTTTTGTATCGCCTCAACATTATTTGCGCTACCAAATCTTGCATTTTTAAATCTAAGATTTAAAAATGTGGATTTCTCGCATATCGTATCCATTACTAAAATTGCCAGTCCTTTATTGATGACATCTAATAGACAATTTTGTCATTTTTTCCCCATTCTCTCGTTAAAATCCTGGAATTGATGGAATGTTGAAGTCCTCTTATTAACCGTATAATTTAAGACATCGTTGGGACATCTTTCACCAGATAACTCAGTGGCCATTATTTCAATGGGCTCTAAAAGTTCAACACATTCTGTTAAGATAGTCCATTCGTTAACAAATAAAAACCGTGGTGCTCTTCTTAATAGCCAACAAAATAAATTGTTGAATATTAACGTAGTTTTCCTATCATAAAATGTATTTATTACAAATATTTAATATACTTTATTCACCTTTTTACGGTTAATATTTTTAAAAGAAATTTAACAACTGCTACTGTAAAAAATTCTTAAATTCTTTTGGATCTATGCAATTTCTGAAACCTTTGGAACCTAATTTTAGTTTTCAAGATTTTAGGAAAAAAGTTTCGACAAACAAAAGGCTTGGACAAAATTCCTGAAAGTTTATCAAAAAAGTATTACCTATTATACCAGTCCAAAGTATTACATATTATGCCAGTCAAAAGTATCTTACAATTTATCATTTACAATTTAATTTTTTTTCCCTCGAAAACTAGTGTTCCAAAATGCTGCTATATTAATTTACAATATATTGTTATTCACTAGCAAACTACAAAAAAAACATAAAACCACATATAATACATATAAATCTATATAAGCATAATGCAATCGGCGCATTACTTTCAAGGTCGCGGTTAGGTCGGAAGGCCAGAACGTTAAAAATCAGTCGATTGAACTAGTAGAGCCAAAAATAATAACTAAAAGTAAACGACTGAAACAGTCGATAGTATATAGTAATAAAATAAGTCAGATCGAAAATAGCGACTGAAAACAGTTACTAGTAAAAAAAGTTGAACCAAAAATAGCGACTGAAGCAGTCGATAGTAAAAAGTGGTCAATTATTGAACAGTCGATAGTCGATTGTTCCCAACACTAGTTCAGATCTATAAAATTAGGATACGTTACTGCTCAGTCTTCTCCGATTTTGGCGCATGCGCACTCTCCTGCGTAACCATATTGTCTTCCTTTTCTAATGGCGATAAATTTTTTGAGTAGATCGGTGCAGTCGACCAAGTCAAAATAACAAAAAAATCTAGGATATCTAGATGTTGTGTTACATTAATAATTCTATAGTAATAATAATTAAATTGTTGCATTATTCTCGGAGGTTTAACAAACATTGGATTTAAAATATGGAAGAACGGAGGTGAGTTCAAAATGTAAGGTTATATTTTTAAAATGTATAAAATCCAAACAGTATTAACTTTATTTATAGAGGGAATGTTTGCTGCCAAATGTATAACAATATCGTTTTCGACGACATCGGATAGCTGTCAACATATGCCAAAACTTAATGATAATAAGAACAGACAAGAAAATGGTTCTTCTTGTGTTGGAAGTAGTCAAGTCATTAATGAGGTTTGTGGGTCAAGTAGTGTAGTGATCACAGTTGATCATATTTGGAGATTTTTAGGAGAACTTTTCATTTGGTTTTAAATATGTTGGGTTTGATCTAAACGATTTTGGTATTTTTTGTGGTAATGTTCATTTATATGATTTTCAGAGATCTTGTGTACATTAATTTAAATATGGTGTTTTTGTAAAAATAGAAAGGCATATCGAAATTATTTTTATAATTTCATTTTATTAAATAATTTTTTAAATAAAATGTGTTATTTCAAAAAATATTCAATGTTTATTTCCCTTCTTATATATAGTTTCAACACCAAATCAATTGTCTATCAAATGTGTGATAGAAATAAGTTCATGAGGTAAATAAAAATGGTAAAATTTTGGAAACAACACACTTTCATATATACACAATATCATATTACACATCATTATTTTTTATAAATAAATATAAACATTTCTCTATGGATCTATCTTATATTTCATAGATCATAAATATAAGATAGATCCATAGAGAAAGAGGGATTTAATCTTATAGGAAATTTGGACTTTTGTTTTAATCGCGATGCTATGAGCCCCGAAGGGATTCAATTGGTTCAATTCGCCTCTAATGCGCCTTTATTGTTCTTTTTTTTTGGTGCCATTCTTAGTAAAACAATTAACAGTTATCGAAAACCAGAAGAAGTCATCAAGGTAATGAAGAAATATATATGTAAAAATCCAGAAAGAAACAACGTTACAATCGAAACAATTCCCAACATATATAGAGCAGCGTTAAAAAAGGGCAAAGTCGTTGTAGGGTACTTGAGACAATTCGTCGAATACTTCAACGAAATTCTACAATGCTATAAATGCAGCAGATTCGGACACAACCAGATACATTGTAGAAGCGCAAAGTGTTGTTATATATGTGCAGGACCGCACGGGGGAAGGGACTGCAGGAGCAGCACCACGAAATGTGCGAATTGCAAAAGAGCAGGAGCACCAGAGGTAAATTCCGACCATAGAGCAAATGATAGCATCTGTCCAGTATACAAGAAAAGAAAAAGTCATCGAAGAAATGAAACAGAAATGGATCTAAAAATCCTACAGATAAACATCGAAAAAGGCATCCAGGCCAGCACGCTCATGAGAGCGAAAGCCGACAAAAAAAAATACGACATAATCTTGGTGCAAGAACCAGCAACAAGAACTAAAGCAAGGACAGAATGGTCAGTGAACAAAATAGGCACGAATGCGAGATCATAAATATGGATCATAAATCATACTCAATCATATTAAATGATATATATGACGATAAGAGAAATGTCGGGACCGGACATAGTCGTAGTCAAACTATTAGACTACGATTTACTAATCACCAACGTATACACGCACCCGACAGGAGACAACATAAATTGCTTAGAAGAAAAAGAAGAACAATGGCAGAAATACCAGAAGAAATGGATAGTAGCTGGTAAATTTAATGCCAAACACACTTTATGGGGAGGCAATACAATAAACAACAGAGGTTCAAATCTGATAATCTGGACCATATCACACTGACTGGAACTAGTGCAGAATGAACAAACAGCTCCCACCTTTGTCAGTAGTAGGGGAAACAGCAACAATGATATAACCTGGAGTCGAGAAGTGAACGTGACCAACTGGAAGGTACTGAAGAGACACTAAGTGAACATAAATACATCCACATCGAAATAGAGGGTAAACCCCAGAGAAACAATACATCGAAGAAAAAGTTTGGTTATCACAGGACCAACTGGCAAAGAGTACAATGCAAACAGACGAAATTGAAAAACAAGCGAAGCAAATGCAAGCAGCTTTCAAGAAAGCCACTAAATTGTTAAAAACAACCATCATAATAAAAGAAGACAACGAATGGTGGGATGGAGAATGCCAACAGAATAAATTGGAGCATTCAAGAAAAAGAAGCTTATCAAAAAAAAAGAAGAAGCATGTAGAAGAAATAATATAAAACACATTCGACATTGAACCATGGCATAGAGTCTGGAAAATAATAAAGACTCTAGGAGCCAGCAGGGGGAAAATAGTTGAAAAACTGGAACATGCCGAACTGGGCAATATGTATAACCTGGTGAAACCAAAGGTAGAAAAATATTATCCAAAACAAAAGGAGGAAGAAAAAGAACAATTTGTAAGCATCATGACAAAGGTCACCAACGGAGAATGGAGCAAACAAGAAGAAGGCAAAGAAGAAATACAAGAAGATGAACAAGACTGGGCAATAATGAACTTAAAAAAAACAAGGCGAGCGGCAAGGGCAATATTCCGCACGAAGTAGTGAAAAGAACCTGGGAGATAAAGAAACAAGAATTGTTGACACTCTACAGAAATTGCTACAACATGGGATAATTCCCAAAGGTATGGAAAACAGCAAAATTTTGCTGGTTAAGGAAGAAGCCCGGAGGACAAAGGCCAATAAGCCTACTGCCGACAATGGGGAAAGTATATGAGAAAATATTGAATAGGAGATTGTAGGCGATTTGTGAGAAGAACAATATATACCACCCAATGCAGTACGGATTCAGAAGTGGTAAGAGCACCATAGAAGCCATACGAGACCTAAAGAACTGGGTTGAGTCGTAACAAAAAAACGCAAGACATGTGCTGGTTGTGGCTTCAGATCTAGAAAATGCTTTCAATACAGCAAAACAAGTTACTGTACTAAATGAATGGCCAGAGAAAAATACATGTGATGGCCATGGGAAAAACCGTGGAGATCGGATTCGTAGGAGGCCGAGCAGAACGAGATGGGAAGACACATAGTAAAGGTATGGACGGATGCTAGTGTGAAGCAGGAGCGACGGGACGGAGGAAGAGGCATGCATCAGGCTAGAAAATGGAATTAACAGCAGGGTAGCTGAATTCCTAGCCATACAAGAAGCCACAAGAATACTAGAAGAACATGGCGATATGTATGCCGTCATCAAAACAGATAGCAGAGCGACTATCTGGCAGCTGGAGAACGACGAGAAAAAGATCAGACCGGTAGCCGAAGTACAGAAGGTACTGCGAGAGCGAGGAGCCAGGGGAATCTAAACGGAAATATCATGTGAAAAAAGGCTTACCACAACGGAATCAACAAAGGTCGACCAACTAGCCAAGGCTGCCACTGAGAAGAATCAAACAGACAAAGACGGACTGGGTTGGACCAGTAAAATCACACCAAGGAAAGAAAAGAAGAAATGGATTCTAGGAAAATGGCAAAGATACTGGGACGAATGCACCAACGGCCGCAACACTTACAAACACTGCAAAACAGTAGGATTTGAAAGGTTAGAACTAAACCGAAAAGCAGTGCAACTGATGGAATGACCATGGAAACATGGAAGCAAACATCAAGAGATTCAGACTGAAAATCACGGAAGGAGAATGCGGATGCAGCCAAGATAGTCATCATGAATGCATGCACAAAGGCCGAAAGGTTAAGCGCCAGAGATCTTTATAAAATTTTGATGATCAGATGGAAATGAAAAATGCATTCAACAAAACAAACAAGAAGAAAATTGAAATATTGAATGATTGGGCAGACAAAGTTATTAATGAAGAAGAAAATATCGCAGAAGTCCAGCAATCCCGGAACTGACAGCTGATAATAACAAGAACAACAAGAAGAAATCAGTAATAAAAACCCTCATTATTATTATTAATTAAACCAATAAAGCACAATACGAATAATATCTGTGTCAATATAACTCTCTATACATATATTTTCAACATTCTATATCCTTCAAAATAACCCCCTCGCAATAATACAAATAAAAAGACCAGTAATGATAAGAGACGCCCCTTAAGAAAGATAGAGATAGACACAGATAATTCCACAATCCCACAAATACACATTCAAAATGATTAGTATTAGGCATACTAGTATTAGATGTTAGTGTTAATGCATGCAACTATTACATAGTTTAATTCAAAACAATGGTTACTATAATCATAGCATTATTAAGTAATTTATGTAATAATAATAAGCAAGAAAAAATGCCAAATTGTAGGAACCATTAAACAATTAAAATAAACTGACGATCCGGAACGACGAGCATGGGAGAATATGCTTCAATCATGTAAAATGGCATGGAGAAGATCGAGAGGTGCTGATGGTTTGCTTTAGTTTGAGCAATAGCACTACAGGCCCGCATACTCATCGCATAAACATAGGAGCATAAACAAAAACATGCATCATAGGAGTCTTGTTGCGTCGCCCAACCTACCTAAAAATGAAGACAATAAGTAAATGGGATTAGGACTGTTCAAATAGACAAATAATATCAAAATCCATGAAGAAATACACATTTTCTAATTCACCAAATGAGATGGCGTAAATTCATATCATCTCATATCGTCAAGGTCGTATCTATCTTCGCAAAATAACCTCCGCACAACCTCTGCATAAAGCACAATCATCTAAAACAATCATTCAAAGGACAGAGACACACCTCATAAAACGAGACAAATAATACTCATCTTATAATATAGAAAACTAGCAAATTCATAGTATCAATAGTCCCAAAATGCTTTCCACCACTAGGACACAATCAATTCCATCAACTCTGCCAAAGAATCCCTAACCTAAAACATAAAAAATTATAAATAAACAAGTTGATATCCCGATGGGAGGATGATTGGCAATAAAAGTAGTTGAACAATATGAAAGACATTCACGAAGTTACTGCACCGACCCACGGGGTTGTAATCTGAATAGACCTCATACCTTGCAAATCAAAACACATAAGTCATCTAACTAATAAATTTCGAACAGATAAGTCTAATAAAAACAAATTTAATATTCAACATACCCGAAAGTACTCTAGCAAAAGTAAAATCCGAATCTGATAGCGTTTAATCATCGAGTACAGAAGGGCTGCATGGTGCCACGGATAGCTTCGGATATATCATCTCTAAATAAATCACGATCAATTCCACCAATTCTGCCAAAGAACCTGGACGCAGATAACCTAAAAAATACAAAAAACATAAACTACACATAAATATACACTATAAAACATACACTGCTGATATCTTGGTGGGAAAATAACTAGCAACAAAATAAAATAAAATACAGGTAGTTAAACAACATCAAAACATATTTACGGCGTCACTTCACCGTCCCGCGGAGTGGTAATCTCAGTCGACTTCATATCTTGTAAAATCAAAGAACAAGGGTCATCTAATTAATCAATTCCGAATAAGAAAAGGCGGATAAAGATAATATCTAAACTCACTCTGAAATAACACGAAATATTCATGCAAAAGTACAATCCTAGTCTGGTGGTATTCAATCGTCAAGCACAAGCAAATTTCCTAGTGACACAGATGGTGTCCGACAAAACCTCCAAGTGGTGCGAGGGGGTAAAACAAACAATAGGTCGCCAAATCACACAAGATCGGTGTAATCCATAAGAAAACATAAAAACACAACAATAATAAAATATAATTAAGAACATTTATAAACAGAACGAAGATATAACCTCACATGCGCGTACATCAATTCTTCTGAATGAGAGACGGAAACAATATCCAACGACATAAATTAGGGGTAATTCTAATTTAATTAATAAAAGGAAAAGATAGTAATTAAAACGGGAATATAAAAAATAATCCACAAAATCTACAAATTAATTGCGAATGTATTAACTAGAGAAAGAGAACAAGCGGCGCGCGGCATCTAGCAAGAACTAAGGCAATCAAAGGATTAGAACTTTAAATATGGAGAACCCTAAAATTGACAAAAATATCATAATTTTTTTTCTAATTATATTATATCCTATTATATTCTACTCTAAATTAATGAAATAAATTAAATGATAGCCTTCGAACACGCAAAAACCATTTTTGGTATTAAAAGAATTTAGGGGTCGAAATAAATATCGATCATCTTAAAAAATCGAACTTAATACCGCAATGCAAAAATGCCAATCGCATGGACACACTTAGAAATTCTGCAGAAGAGAACCTAGATATGTAAAATGTTCTGGCAAACATATCACTACAGAGTGTAGAAATTCCAAAAAAGCTAAGCCGAAATGTGCAAACTGCAATGTATCGCATCCCGTAAGTTATAGAAGATGTGTAGTTGCTAAAACACTACAAGAGAGGAGAAATAGAGTAGCTCCAGTTAAACCTCAAGAAACAATGAGTGAAAAGAAACAACCGACAAAATATAACAAAGTAAATGGTGAAATGACTTATGCCCAAAGTATCAGTCAAACTAACCAAAGAGATACAAAGGAAGATGAAGCAACCACCGACGAATTGCTACTTGAACTAATAGGAAAGCTGGACAGACAGGAAAAAATGATCGAATATTTTTCCGAAAGGATTGAAAAACTAGAATTGAAAAGCATTAGGCCTGTGGCCCCAAAGACTCGAAATGGAATGCAGCAACATCACGCTATCCTACAACCCTACCTAGATAGGCAAATAATAGATATTTGCCTAATATTAGAAAAACATTTATCAAAAGAATCCTTTGAATGTCCTAAGCAAGCTGGGAGAAATATTTATAATTGGAGGTGATTTCAATGCAAAAAATACAAGATGGGGATCCAGAATGACAACAACTAAAGGCAGTGAACTGCATAAAGCAGCTGCTGAACTAAGATGTAGTTACAAGTCAACTGGAAAACCAACTTATTGGCCGACTGATTAACAGAAATCCCCAGACCCCAGTTAGATTTCTTCATAGTAAGAAACATAACATCCAACTATATAAAATTGGAAGAAAATTTTGAGCTAAATTCAGATCATACGCATTATGGTCATGTTCATTTATATGATTTTTGGAGATCTTGTTAATTGTTCAAATATGTAAATTAATTTAAATATGGTGTTTATATAAAAATAGAAAGGTTTATAGAAATTATTTTTATTACTTCATTTTATTCAATAATTTTTTAAATAAAATGTTTTATTTCAAAAAATGTTCAATGTTTATTTCCCTCCTTATATATAGTTTCAACAATAAATCAATTGTTTATCAAAGGTGTGTATATTTATTTATAAAAAGTAATGATGTGTAATATGATGTAATATGATGATGTGTAGTATGACCTTTAAGGATCATCTAATTGGAAGTGGTGGGATACCAGTAATAAACCATACAAAGCGGCAAATATAAAATAGATCCATAGAGAAAGAGAGATTTAGCCTTATAGGAAATTTGGACTTTTATTTTAATCGCTATGCTATGAGTCGCGATGGGATCCGATTGCTTCACTTCGTCTCTACAGCGCCTTTATTGTTTATTTGTTTCTGGTGCCATACTTAGTAAAACAATTCACACTTATCGAAAAAAGTCACCCTAATGTTTCGAACACACGGTTATCTGAAAATAAACAACATAACTTCCGTTACGATATTCAAAATTTCAAATATTAGATCAATATTATTTTGAATATGACGACGAAATTTATTGTCAAAATCTCGATGAAGAAGACAAAATAGTAAACTTAGAAAATCAAACTAACAAGTAAATACTATGCAAGTGTATCAAGTATTATACCTAGGAATTCAAAACCACAGCAACATTATTCAAATACTATCTAATGCATACATGCATACATGACCTATTTATTTCATTATCGCAATTATGTTGAAACCGTCAAAAATGAAGTACCTCCTTTATTAATCAAGGCGACAGGACGGTTTTGTCCTACTGATGCGATAATCCGTGACCCATGGTTGTAGAATTCTGTTGGCAAAAGTGTAAAAACCGACAAGAAAAATAAGGCAAGGCCGGGTGTCTTCTGCAATGATTTCTAAAAGAGGTCACTCGCCAGTCGGTAGCACGATGACAGAGATTAAGACAATGAAAGCGCACTTTAAGCAGTGGGCCCAGTCCAGATAAGCCCTAGATCGTAAAAAGGAGTTTTTAAAATATAATAGAAAAAAAAATAAACGAACACCTCGAAGCTTAGTCTAATCAATTAAAATGAATTGCGTTATTTCGAAATTGAATAAAAGTTAATTGAAATAATTACAATCTGATAAGAACGAACTAATAGGAATTGCTGAACTACCTGATGTAATGTATAAAATAATATTCAGAATGCTGGTTTAATAAGGTTAATAAATAAGTCATAACCCGCGTATATAGCTCCATTAATGAATGGCTCTTTTGTCTGTCAATTCTATACATCTTAAAGGGCCAAGTTGAATTACTTTATGTAATTTATAAAATAATAATCGGACACTCGTTTAGTAGGGTTAATTAATACATCGAAAGACGGACACATCAGTGATTCACGAAACTGAAACTGAACAGTGAACTCACGTCATCAATATGTATAATGTATTGGCTGTCGCAAATTGTAAATTCGTCTTAGAGTCAAACGATATTTCCCTTATCATTTTGTTCTATCTAAAAAGAGATGTAATGCTGTCTGACAGGTACAAGTAACCGAATCAGTGCTACTAACAAGTAACCGAATCAGCCTGCAAATGTCGTCCGGTTGTCAAACGTCTGTAAAATTCTTCCAAATATTAATTATAGTAACTATAGATTATAAACCGCCAAATGTTGTTTGGCTTTTTTTTTGGCATGTTTCAAGACTTTGCTTGTTTTGATGCATTTTAATTTGCTAATTATTATGACTCTGATTGAAAGTGCCGAAGGGCCAGACAATAGAGATTAAGCCTCTAATCAGTTACTTGGAAAGGAAGGAGATATAGGAGGCCCCCTCTTGCCAAAAGCATTCGTTAGAGAGTTAAACATTTTTAGTGTTAAATATTAAGTTGCTGCGGTTTTTATTAAAAATATTTTTGATGTGTTGCAGATGCACTGAATATTAGTATGGACACGGTCACCGAAAAATCTCAAAAAATATAAAATATAATCTTGAATTCACCGAAAAGAGACCATCTTTCAAGTTTTTCTGTTATCAGAGATCAAAGATATGATATATATATATATATATAAAGAGTGAGTAGTGTTTTCAGTAAAAACACAATTTAATACAATTATTTCAGAGGAAACTGTAAATCTGAAAAGTATCCATAGAAAGCATAGAGATATGCAGGTCTTTGAGCTAATATAGGATTTAAAGGGTGTAAAGATAACCCATAAAGAGGTCTAATGGAACTTCCAGACATCGTTTTTAAAAGACTACAATTTTGAAAAGCATATACTAAAATCAAGGGGAAGACTTATTATTTTAATATGTGTATTTAGATGAGACTTATTCAGAACTATATTTCAATATTTCAGAATGGGACCAATATACCCAATGGTCACTCATGGTTAGATAATAAAAATAGCGTTAAGAGAACAAAAGTTGACGGAAAAGGTTAAATGTTGGCATAGGATTTGATTATATTTTATTATTAGTATCCTCAAAAAGACCAACTAAATAAGCTTCGCTGGCCTCTTGTAAAGCCATCACCGCCGAACTTTGAACGTAAATCGGTCTTGAAGTCTTGAGTGATTTTGCGAAACGGAGGGGGTCTCTTTTTAGAGGTTTCTTTTTATTTGTGGGTGTGTGGAGTTTTGATTTAACATTATCAGATAATGATTCGCCATACGGTGTTTCTTCACAACGTGTTGTGATGGAAATAAAACTCTTTTTTGTTTTAACAGCATTTTCAAAATTTAGTTGTGTGTTTCCTAATAATTTTTAGGCTTTTTGTTTTGCCGCAATGTATGGGATCTTTTCTGTTGTCTTCAAATTCTGAATCAGGAACTTCTCCTTATAGACTGGGCATCCCCTGTCTGGCAACAAGAAAAGTGTAGAGGACATCACAGGACAACACAAGACTGAGTCCCCGGAATTATTACACCCGTGCCACGGTTGCAAACCATAATATAAAGAAAACAATAGACCAAACCACAGTCTACATTCCGTAACAACATCCTCTTGGGGAAGACTGGGGCACCGGGATTGCCACACCCGTGCTAAGATCATGAAGCGTCAACTTTAGTCAACACTCCACAATCACAGCCCCCTGGGGGGTAACTTATTCCAGAGATTATTAAATATCTTTCTATGTGTCTATTAATCAGTTCGTATGGTAGTTTGCGTTTGAGCCTACGTACTACACTGTCATCGCGCACACTGTTTGGCGAGTGCATTGGGATGCAATAATTGTCTTCCAGACTACTTCGCACTAACATTTCGATTCACACTCGTTATGGGTTCTGAGACTCCAACACGGGTGTGACGACCCCGGGGCCCCAGTCTGTCTCAGGTGGCTGTGGTTGCGGGATGTAGACTTTGATCTATGGTCCGCGGCCATAGTAAGGGTGTAACGATCCCGGGGCCCCAGTTTTGTGTAGTCCTGTTATGCCCCCTGCGTGTTTTTTTTTGTTTTTTCCTTTTTCAATATGGAGGTATACCATAGAGAGAATCTAGTTACGGTGTTGGGACTCGGAACCCCAGTACCGGTCGAGAGCGCGGATGGTCGCGCAGGCGCCACTTGATCGTTATCCGGCGTTTGCGTAGTGCCGGTAACAGCTACTGGCACTGTTTTTAAAAGGCCCAGGACAGAGAAAATAGAAATCACAAAATATAACTCCGTTGATTTTGATAAATACGTTGTAATCTCAACGACAGACCATTCGTTGATTAGGCTTTCGCCATTTATAATACACAAATGCTTTGTAGCAGCTGTGGGTGAGCTTAAGTCGGTCGGAAAACTGAAGAACGGCACATTATTGGTTGTAACTGCAAATAAATGTCGCACCTCTCCCTTCGCTAAATTTTTGCAAGGGAGTAATTTACAGCAACGACTTGTCAGTCTGCTTCTAGGAACAAATATTACAGAATTTGAAAACCCAGGGAGTGTTCTCCGTGAGACGTATTACCACTAGGAATGATTGTATTATAACGCCCACCAATAGCTTAATACTAACTTTTCGTAAAACCTCTTTCCCTGGTGGAATTAGAGCCGGTTATGTTAGCCTAGGGGTTAGCTAATACGCGATGTTATCAGTGTCAAAGATTTGGGCATATTTCTATGAATTGCACCTTTGAGCCAACCTGCCCATCATGCGGAAAAGATCTCATGACGAAACCACCTGTATACCACCGCCCATTTGCATCAATTGCGGACAGGAGCATTCTCCTAGATATAGGGGATGCCCAGTTTACAAAGAGGAGTTTATGATCCAGAAATTAAAAATAACTGAAAAAATTCCATATATTGCGGAAAAACAAAAAGCCCGAAAACTACTTATAAATACACAGTTGAGCTATGCGGATGCAGTAAATCGAAGAAAAGTTATGTATCTATTGCCACGCAAAGTGAAGAAATATCGGTTAGTGAATCCACAGCGCACAATGTTAAATTAAACCTTCCCGCACATAAACTCCCACAAACAAAGGGATATACCCTTAAAAAGAAATCCCTTCCAAAAAAACACAAAAAACAACTACCTCCCTTACCCAACACCTAAACTCCTTTCAAACCCTCACCACTTCCCAGTCTTCCCAATCTTCTCGTTCTTCATCCTTAGATAAAAAGGAAGGCCCGCTCTCCGGTAATAGTAAACCGCGCCCTGATTCTAAGAGTAGCAAAGATTCATCTCCGAACACTTCTCATCATTCTCGCCCCCTTCACCACTCAATAAGGAAAGTAGTAGTGGTCGTTCTAGTAGCCGCCATAAGAGGGGCTCAAAACACATAGCTGGGGATGATTAAAACCATGACATATAAAATAATACAATGGAACCTGAACGGTTTTAAACCCAAATCAAGTGAACTAAAGTTGATAGCAGGTCATAAACTGTCAGTCCTAGCTCTCCAAGAAACTAATCTTAGAAAAAAGGACTTCCTTCAGTTTAGAGGTTTTCATGCAATTAGAAAAGAAAAAGTCAATACAAACAGATCATCAGGGGGAGTAGCTGGTTAAACAGGATTTAGTATATGAAGAAGTTGATTTAATTAGGAACCTGGAAGCAGAAGCCATTAAAATGTATCTTACGGACAGACGCGTTACAATTTGTAACTAGTATTTGGCCCCTCCTGCATAGTGACTGAAAAGGGACTGAAGGAGTTGCTGACTCAGCTGCCACAACTGGTTCACATTCACTGGGGATCACATTACTACAGTCAAAGAGGTAGAACAGTAATGGAAGTAATAAACAATTTTCGACTCCACATATTGAATGACGGATTGCCACCTTCGTCTATTCGGCAACTGGAAGCCGCTCTTGTATTGACTTAGGGATTTGTTCAGCAACCTTAATGGGCAGGACACTTTGGATAACTTTTTTTTTTGTTCTGGCCTAAAAACCAGGCGCATGACGCATACCTGGTCGCGGAGACTTGCCCCGGAGTGACAAGTTGAACCGGGTTATGTGGGACTGCCTCTGAGCTTACCAATACACTAAACCGAAACCGCCTCACAGTTGACCCCTCTGGATCGCTACTTTTACTGCATTAAATTTGGTGATATGGTACCCGCTGATCGGGCAGCCGTTATTGGGCACGAGGACCCGGCGTTTCTATTGATTCGCAAACCTGAGTTAACACACAACTGGGTACTGTGGTATGGGGGCAAAAGTTATGACTGTAGCGACGGATGAGGTCGTTTCAGCCTGGAAAAGGGGGTGAGCTTGGCGGTGACGCGGTGCTAAGCTTCCAGCATGTCGACCAGCTCGCGAACAAGCGCGTTTTCAGAAGAACTTGAGCTGAGTTGTTTGTGGAATGATATGAAGAGCTTGATTTCTGGAGTGTCAGCTTCCCTATGAATTTGATTATTTCTGACAAACCATGGAGCGTTTAATATTTTCCTAAGGAGCTTATTTTGGAAAACTTGAAGCCGTTTGACCTGGTTGGGTTTAACAAACTTGAAGTAGACATTACATCCGTAGAGGAGTACGGACCGAATTAACATCTTGTAAAATAAGCATTTGATGGTGATGGGAAGCCTGCTAGAAGGGCAGATCAGAGAATATAGCAGGTTTGCTATCCCCGAGCCTTTTTGGATTGCTTTCTGGATTTGGGAATGTCAACCGAACCGCCGCTCCAAGTGAAGACCTAGGTACGTGACGTTATCCAGCCATGGAATTATTGCGGTGTCGATCTTAAGTTGCGAGACGGGCAGTGCGTAACGCTTCTTATGGAAAATGATGGCCTGGGTTTTCAGGGGGTTGATTTGCAACCTCCAGAATTTGAACCACTTGACCGCATGATCGAGCTGCTTCTGTAAACGTTCATGAATTTTAACTTCGAACCTGGCGGCCGTGAATAAAGAAGTGTCGTCAGCGTAAAACGCAACATCAATGTGCTCTTTTCTCGGCAGATCTGAAATAAAGAAGTTAAATATGGCTGGGGCAGCGGGGAACCTTGAGGTACGCCAGCATCGATTTGTTTACGACTGGAAAGTGATGCCCTGATCTTGACCTGGAAAGATCTGTCCGAGAGATAGAACTTGATGAGAGCGGTTAGGTCTTCTGGGAGGCCTAACCGCACACACTTTGCGAACAATTCGTTGTGCCAGACCTTGTCGAAGGCTTTGGTTAGGTCCAGAAGAACTGCTCCAAGCTATTTACGTTGGTTAAGAGCGTGATGGATGTGTGCGGCCAGCCGGGTAGCCTGATGGACGGATGAGTGGTGAGCGCGAAAGCCGAATTGTTCATCTGGAATGATATTGTTTTCCTTTGTGAAAGAGTTGAGAGCGTAGAGTATTGCCCGCTCGGCAAGCTTTGAAATCGGGATGAGAAGGCTGATAGGCCTGTAATCAGATGGAGATGATTTTGCTCCTTTCTTGGGTATAACCGCTATATGTGCATGTTTCCAAGACGCTGGGAAATGTTGCAGCCTCATGATGGAGTTAATGATGTTTGCCAGTTCTGCGAGCTGCTTATGCGGGAGCTTTTTTAACTGGGTAATCAATATTCCATCGAAACCTGGAGATTTTCTGGTTTGAAGTTTGACGATCATCGTCTGTAGAGACTTTGGAGACACGAAATGGTTGAGAAGAAAGGCTAGGGTTACTGATCTTTTGGTGGAGTTGGATTCGTTAATGACAGTGTCATTGTCTTTAGCTTTAGTGTTCTCTGCGGGTGGGAGGCAATTCATTTGAGCTTTGTAGGTCTCTGAAGGAGCTCGACTTTTTCTTGGTCAGTGACTGCTAAATTTGCTGTAACCGCTGACTTCAAGGGGGGGATGACATTGTGCGTCTTCCCCACGAGGCATTTGGAGACACGCCAGAAGGAAGGGGGGCCATCCAGCCTTTGGTGCGCGAGAAATGAGTTCCATTTCATTGCTCGCCAAGTCGAGACGGCCGCCCTTACCCCCTTGCATGCTCTGTTCGCCTCCCTTTTGTCTGCAGCATCAAGGGTGAATCGAGCTAATCTGCATAAACCATTTTTGATGCGAATTTCACGTTTAAGAGAAGCAGGAAGGTGATACGGTATAGGGATCTACGGCTGGGGTTGTGATAAAATTTTGATTGTGGCAGATTCGTGAGCAGACTGAATATCACGAGTTAGCTTGAGTACGGCTTCCTCGAGCTGTTCTGGTGTGTTAATTTTCGAAATTGGATCGGATTTCAGGAGAAGAGATTGGTAGTTTTTCCATTCGGTCTTTTTCCTGAATCTTGTTAGTGGGACTTGAGTGGTGGCACAGTTTCCGAGTTTGAGAAGGACCGGACGATGATCAGAGTCTAGTTTGTCAAGGACTCGAACTTCGGAATAGCGATTTACGTCTTGAAGAATAAAGAAATCAAGAATTCTTGCTGCGCCTTGAGAAACTGTACTAGGGTGATGGGTGGGTTCATTTGGCAAGGCAAGACCGTAGCCCAGATCTGCACTTAGAGTTACGATGGCGTTACCTGCGGAATTCGCTCTGGAACACCCCCAGGTTGGGTGGTGGGCGTTGAAATCGCCACTCGCCACGGAAATTTTCCTTCGACGAGTGATCGGTATTCGGCATAGTTGCACATTGGATAACTTTGGCTGATTAACATGACAGTGACCACTATCCCATACTCATTGAATCAGAAGTTCTCACATACCCTACTAGGGAATTAACAAGGGTAAATCTGCTCAATATTGATCACGGCTCATCACGCTACCTTCTCTTGATATGGATATAAATTCTATAGTGGAAAAATTCGAGCCATAGAAAATAAAAGACACTCAATAGATTCAAAGATCATCCATCTACAACCTGTTTTATAGAATACAAGAGACTGAAGGCTTTAGCCAGGGAAAAATCAGGGCTCAAAAGCTAAAAGCTGGACGGAATTCACCAAAAATTTAAATCCCCGAACCTCAACTCAGGCTATTTGGACGAGCGTTCGCAAACTAAAGGGTTTATCTATATCTAAATTACCAATGATCGTTTAAGGGACACGCTATGTATACAAACATACCAAAAGCAGATGCCTGTCTGATATTAGCCTAATCCGATCCCTCGCCAATTTTTACTGGAGTGCTCATAGAACCACTCTTCTGAACATCTATAGAACACTGAATTTGAGTAAGCTGCACTACGGCTGTCAGTGTTTAATTTTTGCGGCTTCCTCATATATAAAGAGACTAAGTTCAATCCAGCACACAGCACTAAGAATTTCTCATACAAGTCCAATTGACAGTCTACTCTGTGAGGCGGAGATTTCTTCCCTAGACTCTAGACGAGAACTTTTGCTACTAAGCAAGCCGGGGCTATCTCAGTATGGGCATTATTTCTCCATCAACTGCAGTATTAAAATGAAACGGCAAACATGAAAAGAGATCCAGAAAATCTGCAATCGGTTGTCATTGGAAATACCTACCATATGCAAATTCACGAATAAAATACTTCCCTGGCAAAATATACCTATTGCCATCGATCTTTCAATGAGATTTCTTCCTAAATATGTTCTTAATCCTTATAGTGCACGCTGTCTTCTCAAACAATTGATCTATGAAAAATACCTTAAACACCACCAGATTTACGCAGACGGTTCTAAAAACATCAAAATCAAAAAGGGATGTATATTCAGGAGCTGCATATATATCAACATTGAAGGAAAAACACTACAAATTGCCCTCTTTGACAAGTGTTTTTACTGCAGAATTGCTGGCCATATATAAGGCTCTTAAACGCGCTCAAGACAGTCCAGATATGATCTCGGCGGTAATCATCAATGACTGTATGAGCTCTCTCGAGAGCTCAAAATCGGCACGGGCTCATCATCCACTGACAATGCACATTCGAGAATTAAACACTGCCGCTCGTAACAGCGGCAAGAATATTACCTACATGAGGGTACTATCCCACATGGAATCGAAGATAACGAAAGAGCCGATCATCTTGCTGGGATCACTTTTGGAAGACTATCTGTACTGGAAAAGGAATACATATCATACCGCACTTTCAATATCAATAACAAATTGTGCGAGGTAAAAAAGGAGTTTTACCAAGGTATCAACTTTTATAACTTTAGCAGGTGTAAATTGGGTATTTTTTTCAGACTCAGAATATGCCATTGTCGGCTGACTCACGAGTTTCTACTCAAAGGAGAAAGTCTGCCCATTTGTGATAGATGTAGATCCCCGCTGAGCATCAAACATATCCTAGTAGAATGCCAAGGGCACACCCACCAAAGATGACTCTCTGGCCTCAAGAGATCCATGAAACAACTTCTACAATTGAAGAACCTTGAACAAATGATGAACTGATGATGATGGCTGCCGTCGGAGTACTCCAAAACATATAATAGACTACGAATACTGCTGTTAACTTAAGTCTATTAAACCGTTCACTCCACGTTATACCCATACTTATGTTAAATTAACTATAAGTTCTTTTAGTTTTGTTCTTTATATTGTTTGTTCTGTAATATTAAAATGTATATAGTGCATAGGTTCTAAATAGTCCTTGAGGCTGATGGGCCTTTAATAAATAAATCTAATCTAATCTAAATGTCGATCAAAATGCATTCCCATATATTTAACGTTGTCTGCTTTCGAAAGTCCATGGTTATTCAATTTTACTGAGTGACAAGTTCTTCTATAAAGGGTAAATGTCATATAGGTAGATTTTGTCTCATTTGTTTTGATACGTCACGTTTTCAACCACAATTCGACTTTGTTAAGATTAAGTTGGCGGTTTCTTGTGGCTGATATTACATACTCGTGTGATGATAAAACCGCTGAATCGCCAGCATATGTTGCAACAATAGTGTTTCTTGAGGTCCGTAGGTCAGCTGTATAGAATAGAAATAATAATGGGCCATGAACACTGCTCTGCGGAGAATCCGAATATATTAGGTGTAGGTCAGTGTACCACATCATCATCACACTGTTTGGCAATAAAATGTCTGTCTGTAAGGTATGATTTCAGCAGTTGAAAGGCAAAAACCTTTTCAATTCAACATTCAGTGCAGTGTGCCACACCTTGTCAATGGCCTGAGAAATATCAAGAAATGCAGAGGAGCAATATTTTTTATCGTTCAAGTTTTTGTTAATTTGGTTGACTAATCTCTGTTTCTGTTCTGTTGTTCCGTGTTTGTTACGGAAGCCAAATTGATGGTCTGGAATAATATTTCTCTCCTCTGTGTTTATTTTAAGCTTCTTATTATATTTTTCGAAAAATTTAGAGATCACAGATCCTATAAACCTGGTAACAGGTTTATAGGACGATAATAGGAGACGTCTTCTGATTTTTTCCTGGGTTTAAGAATCATAATGATTTGAGCCACTTTTCAAGTGCTAGGAAGAAAATTAAGTGTTGGTATTAAATATGAATGTTATTTTCTGTTATTTGCACTTTTCTGAGAGCTCTTTTAAGATTCTTCCAGTAATTAGGTTAAAACCAGGAGCTTTTTTATCATTTATTCCTTAAATATTGTTTGTTTTAATTAACAGTAAATTTCCCATGTGGCAGATCCATTTGAAACGGAGTGTTAAGAAAGTCAACTATGGATTATGTTGTTGAGGTTTTTTAATATTTTTTGTTACTTTCCAGAGAGAATATTCCGTTGCATCAGTTGGTGTTAAGTTTTCTAAATAGTTTTGAATTCCTTGATTTTGTTCATTATTTATTAATTCTTTCAGCTCGTTTGTGGCCTTGTTGACTTTTCTTTTGTTTACTTCTGTTTGTCTGATTTGTTGCCAGGTTTTTCGCAGATTTGTATTTTCAGCAATTTTTTCTTTAATAGTGGATGATATATAATTAACCTTTTGATATGTCGCGCTATTAGGAGTTGCGTACCATGTGACCTCTTGTATAGATTTTGTTATATTTTTTGCTGCTATTTCTGTACCTTTTCTTGTTTTGAGAGGTGTTAGGGATATTAAACTATCTAATTTATCCCTATAGTTTTGGCGTTATGCAAAAAAGGTGGTTTTGTTTTCTTGAGAATATTTGAGTTGACTGATCAAAAGAGCACTGAATTATAGCTTAGGAAATTACCTTTTCAACGATTGGTTCGCGAAATCGCTCAAGACTTCAAAACCGATGTACGTTTTCAAAGTTCGGCGGTGATGGCTTTACAAGAGGCCAGCGAAGCTTATTTAGTTGGTCTTTTTGAGGATACTAATTTATATGCGATACAGATCTGAACTAATTCCGCCATTAGTCCCTGAATAACTTCGCTCGCGTTCGCTTATTTATTGTTTGTGTTAGGATTTGATTTAAAATATTTATCTGAATGTGTTAAAAAATATGACGAAGTGAAATGAGATTTTCTACAATAAAAGGGACCTGGAAATTTTAAATACATTATAGGTAATAACATATCTTTATGTAGATATATATGACAACTTGGATCTAATACAGGAATCCAAGATACCTGAAAGAAAGGTGTATTAAGGTAAGCAACTAAATAATTTTTATAATTAATAATAATAATAAGCAGCAGTAAAAAATGATATATATATATATATATATATATATATATATATATATATATATATATATATATATATATATATATATATATATATATATTTAATTTAGAGAAAGCAATCTATCTACCTATTCTTCTACACGAAATGTACCCAGAGATGATAACATATTCCAGGTTTTGTTAAACAGTATCATTAATCTATATGGGTGTGAGAATTTGAGTCAAGATATGTGTTCGAAGTCACACATGGTGGATATCCAAATATTGTTTAAAATATGTATCTGCCACAAAGTTAAAGTAACAGTAGTTGGTAAGTTATATTTTCATTTTCATAATTAAATTTACGCTCAGCTAGTATATCATCTTTTCAATGATGCAATCTAATAATAAAAACATACAAATTATAAATATTTTAATAAGATAGTTACTTTTGGTTATATTTATTTAGAACCTGATTTTTACAAATGTATATTTTTTATTGTATTCTACCAACCCTAGGCCATTTATGCAATATCTCAGTTGCGGCAAAATATAAACTATATTTCTATTTTGGCTTACTCAATATATGTGTGGAGGTTGCTTTAAAAATACCTGATATGAGAATTTGATAAGTTGTAAAAGTATTTCTTGTCACTATTTGGAACAGGAATTTTGCAAAGGTAGTTCCTTAAAGCTTATCTTAAAAAGGTCCGAGTTAGAGCCTTGCCTTACATTTCTCAAAACTGTGTTTTTGTTAGTGAGTTAGTGAAATATAATTCTGGTTTGCTGATTTGTCTCTAGCAATGTTATAAAATCAACCTACTTACTCCTTCGTCAGAATGTGATCTTTTGAATGCATATTTTGGTTTTGTCCTGAATATTCTTAAGAAAAACAGGACTGGTCTTTTAGATATTGTGTTTATTTTGGTTATTACTCACTTTGTAATGTTTTAGGAATCAATCCAAATTGTTTACTGGATATAAAGTATAGATCTTGGGTTCTTACTAAAAGTTAGTGTTAACAGAATCGTTTTTATTTGTTTAGATACATTTCTGACTTATCGATATGTCTAGTGTTGTTTTTATTCCAATAAAAGTATATTGTGGAGATATAAATTGGCTATTAGATAATATATTTGTCTTCGGTTTTACAAAATGGCATATATTGTGCCTATAAAAATGTACTACCCATTTTTCTTAATTATTAATTTCACTTTCATTCTCTATTATCAGATTTTCTACTACACAGTGAGCTAAAGAGTATACAAACAAGTTTTTATTTCTCTAATTTAAAATTCAATTCATATGAAGATCTTGGAAATGTGTTTTTATTCTCTTTTTTCATTCTGGGCTATATGCTTCAATCCTTAAACTTATGAAATATTTAATTTTCAAGTGCTAGTGTGAAATTTCTTTCGAAATATTGGGGTGTGAAACATTTTGTTGTCCATACTATTGCTTGAAGTTTTTCTGTTGCAGTACAATTACATTTTATTTAAGTTAAGGTATGATTGAGGCCATTGCATGATGCGTCTATAGTATAATTAAATGCATAACAATCTCATGGTCAAAGAAGATTAAGGCGATGAAGTTGTTGTACTCCTCTCAGAGCGTTATCTCTTCTTCGTTGGAATAATCCTGGGGCTTCTTGGGGCCAAATGGCATGCGTAATATAGGCAAATATCCATTTCGATCTTTTGGAAATCACTGAAAATATGCAGAGTGGTGAATTCCTAGGTATGATACTTGATACACTTGCATAGTATTTACTTTTTAGTTTAGTTTTCTAAGTTTATTATTTTGCCTCCTTCATCGGGATTTTGACAATAATTTTCGTCGTCATATTCAAATTAATATTGATCTAATATTTGAAATTTTGAATATCGTAACAGAAATTATGTAGTTTATTTTCAGATAACCGTGTGTTCGAAACATTAGGGTGACTTTTTTCGATAAGTGTGAATTGTTTTACTAAGTATGGCACCAGAAACAAATAAACAATAAAGGCGCTGTAGAGATGAAGTGAAGCAATCGGATCCCATCGCGACTCATAGCATAGCGATTAAAACAAAAGTCCAAATTTCCTATAAGGCTAAATCTCTCTTTCTCTATGGATCTATCTTATATTTGCCGCCTTGTACTGTTTATTACTGGTGTCCCACCACTTCCAATTAGATGATCCTTAAAGGTACGCCCACACTTGATGTATTTGATACATTTGAAAGTGTGAATAAACCTTAAGACCTTAGACCTTTATAAGGATACGTTGCTCCTCTGCCTTCTGCGGATTTGGATATATATATATATATATATATATATATATATATATGCTTTCGCTATTGAGTCCATATACATATAAATTAGAAACTAGCTCAAAATTTTCTTCGAATTTTATATAGTAGGATGTTATGTTTCTCACTATGAAGAAATCCGAATGGGGTCTGGTCTATCAGTCGGCCAATAAGTTGGTTTTCCAACTACATTCTAGTTCAGCAGCTGCTTTATGCAGTTCACTGCCTTTAGTTGTTGTCATTCTGGATCCCTATCTTGTATTTTTTGCATTGAAATCACCTCCAATTATAAATTTTTCACCCAGGTTGCTTAGAACATTCAAAAAATTTTCCTTTTTATATTGTAACTTGGTGGACAATAAATTGCGGATATTGTAACCCTGTATCTGCTTGATTTAACAGTTACTGTTGTTACCTGATTTTCTGCGGTACTTAGCCCAGGTTCTTGATGGTGGGAAACGTTCTTTTTTATTATTATTGCACTTCCTCCTCTTGCGGTCTTAACTGGATGTATGGTATGATAAAATGTATATCTTCTAAATTTTATAAAGGATTCTTTTGTTAAATGTTTTTCTGGTATTAGGCAAATATCTATTTTTTGCCTATCTAGGAACATTTGTAGGGTAGCGTGATGTTGCTGCATTCCAAATTGCTATTCGGATATATTTATTTGCCATTTCGGGTTTTTGGGGCCACAGGCCTAATACTTTTCAATTCTAGTTTTTCAATCCTTTCGGAAAAATATTCGATAATTTTTTCCTGTCTGTCCAGCTTTCCTATTATTTCAAGTAGCAATTCGTCGGTTGTTGCTTCATCTTCCTTTGTGTCTCTTTGGTTAGTTTGACTGATACTTTGGGCATAAGTCATTTCACCATTAACTTAGTTATATTTTGTCGGTTGTTTCTTTTCACTCATTGTTTCTTGAGGTTTAACTGGAGCTACTCTATTTCTCCTCTCTTGTAGTGTTTTAGCAACTACACATCTTCTATAACTTGCCGGATGCGCTTCATTCCAGTTTGCACACTTCGGCTTAGCTTCTTTGGGTTTTCTACACTCTGTGGTGATATGTTTGTCTGAACATTTTACACATCTAAGTTCTCTTCTGCAGAATTTCTGTGTGCCCATGCGATTGGCATCTTTTGCATTGCGGTATTAAGTTCGATTTTTTAAGAGGTTCGATCATTTATCTTATTTTATCATTTAGTTTATTTCATTAATTTAGACTAGAATATAATGGAATATAATATAATTAAAAAAAAATTTTTTTTATGATATTGATGACAATTTTACTGTTTTCCATATTTGAAATTCATATCCTTTGATTGCCTCAGTTCTTGCTAGATGTTGCGTGCCGCTTGTTCTCTTTCTTTAGTTAATATTTTCGCAATTAATTTTTAGATTTTGTGGACTATTTCTTATATTACCGTTTTAATTACTATCTTTTCCTTTTATTAATTAAATTAGAATTACCCGTAATTTATGTCGTTGGATATTGTTTTCGTCTCTCATTTTGAAGAATTGACGTTCGTGCATGTTAGGTTATGTTTTCATTCTGTTTATACGTTTTGTTTATTTTATTTTATTATTGTTGTGTTTTTAGGTTTTCTTATGGATTAGACCGATATTGTGTGATTTGGCGATCTACGACTTGCTTGTTTTACCCCCTCGCACCACTTGGAGGTTTTGTCGGACACCATTTGTGTCACTAGGAAATTTGCTTGTGCTTGACGATTGAATACCACAAGACTACGATTGCACTTTTGTATGAATATTTCGTATTATTTCAGGGTGAGTTTAGATATTATCTTTATCCGCCTTTTCTTATTCGGAATTTATTAATTAGATGGCCCTTGTGTTTTGATTTCTTAAGGCATGAAGTCCACTGAGTTTACCACTCCGTGGGACGGTGAAGTAACGCCGTAAATATATTTTGATGTTTTTTAACTACCTTTATTTTATTTTATTTTGTTGCTAGTTATTTTCCCACCAAGACATCAGCAGTGTATTTATGTTTTTTGTATTTTTAGGTTATCTGGGTCCAGATTCTTTGGCAGAATTGGTGGAATTGACTATGATTTATTTGTTATTGTTTATCCGAAGCTATCCGTGACACCATACAGGACTTCTGTACTCGATGATTAAACGCTATCAGATTAGGATTTTACTTTTGCTTGAGTACTTTCGGGTATGTTGAATATTATATTTGTTTTTATTAGACTTATTTGTTTGAAATTTATTAGTTAGATGACTTATGTGTTTTAATCTACAAGGTATGAGGTCTATTGAGATTACAACCCCGTGGGTCGGTGCAGTAACTTCATGAATGTGTTTCATATTGTTCAACTACTTTTATTGCCAATCATCCTCCATTGGGATATCAACAGTTTATTTATGAGTTCTTGAAATTGTGTGTTCTAGTGGTGCAAAGCATTTTGGAACTATTGATACTATGAATTTGCTAGTTTTCTACACTATAAGATGAGTATTATTTGTCTTGTTTTATGAGGTGTGTCTCTGTCCTTTGAATGATTGTTTTAGATGATTGTGCTTTATGCAGAGGTTGTGCGGAGGTTATTTTGTGAGGATAGATATGAGATGATATGAATTTGCGTCATCTCATTTGGTGAATTAGAAAATTTGTATTTCTTCAAGGATTTTGATATTATTTGTCTATTTGAGCAGTCCTAACCCCATTTACCTATTGTCTTTATTTTTGGGTAGGTTGTACGATACAACAAGACTCCTATGTTGTTTATGTGATGAAGATGCGGACCTGTAGTGCTATTGCTCAAACTAAAGTAAACCATCAGCACCTCTCCATCTTCTCCATGCTCGTCGTTCCGGATCGTCAGCTTATTTTAATTGTTTAATGGTTCCTATAATTTGTTTTTCTTCTTGCTTATTATTATTATTTTAATTACTTAATGATGCTCTGATTATAGTAACCATTGTTTTGAATTAAACTATGTAATAGTTGCATGCAGTAACACTAACATCTAATAATAGTGTGCCTAATACTAATCATTTTGAATGTCTATTTGTGGGATTGTGGAATTGTCTGTGCCTATCTCTATCTTTCTCAAGGGGCGTCTCTTATCATTACTGGTCTTTTTATTTGTATTAATGCGAGGGGGTTATTTTGAAGGATATAGTATGTTGAAAATATATGTATACAGAGTTATATTGACACAGCTATTATTCGTATTGTGTTTATTGGTTTAATTAATAATAATAATAATAATAATAATAATAATAATAATGAGGGTTTATATTACTGATTTCTTCTTGTTGTTATTGTTATTATCAGTTGTCAGTTCTGGGATTGCTGGACTGCAGCGATATTTTCTTCTTCATTAATAACTTTGTTTGCCCAATCATTCAATATTTCAATTTTCTTTTTGTTTGTTTTTTTGGGTGCATTTCTCATTTCTGTCTGATCTATCAGAATATTATAAAGGTCTTTTATAAAGGTCGTTATGGAGGTCTCTGGCTGCTCGCTCCCGCAGTACCTTCTGTAGTTCAGCTACCGGTCTGATCTTTGTCTCGTCGTTCTCCAGCTGCCAGATAGTCGCTCTGCTATGGCTCATGCTCATGTTTCGGTTTCTATTGGTAGAGGAACTATTCCTGCGGTTACTTGTAGCGCTCCCGTCGGTGTTGTTTTATACGTGCCGGTGATTAATATTAGGGCGTATCTTTGAGTCGCGTTTAGCTTCATCTGAGTGTGTACTTTATTTACGTGTCCTCTCCATGTCTCGTACCCGTATTGTATAGCTGGCTTCAATACTCTCTCGTATATATTTTTCATTATGTCCCTTGCCATATTTCCGTACTTCCGGCGTATAGGTTCCGCCATTTTGGCGACGACGGTTTCGACCTTTTCTTTGATCGCTTTCAGATGATTAATGTATATGTTTTTCCCATCCAATATCACTCCCAGGTACCTCATCTGGTCTTTAGGAGTTATGATTTCTTCATTTAATTTAATTCTTATCTTCGCAAATCTGGTCGTACTGGGTACTACTGGGATTTCTCTCTTGAGGTCATTTGTTCTTTTCTTCATTTCTTCCATCGTAAAAAGGATCTCCTTTTTTGGATATATAATAGCTTCCATTTTTTCTATATTGTATTGTGCTCTTGATTCTTCTGTCCATTCTAAGCATTTGCGTCAGCATTTTTTCCATTCTTCTTTAATTTCAGTAGGTGTTCGATGGCTGATTGCGATGATTTGGTCGTCGGCAAACGCTTGTGCTCTTACATGTGTCTGTTATGTGCCAATCTCAGCTATCTTATCGAACCAGGAGTTCATATTAATCAACCATAGAGTCGGGCCTATGCTCAATCCTTGTGGGCACCTCTTCTCTATTCTGAACTCGATTTTGTTGCTGATTACCGATGTTTCAGTTAGGAAACTTGCAACTGTACGTATCATTTTCTCATTAATTCCTGCTTTCATCTTTTCATTTAATACAGTGTTGTATTGAAAGCATTTTTTAAATCTAAAGCCACAACCAGCACATGCCTTGTGGTCTTGTATGCCTTCTATGGTGCTCTTACCTCTTCTGAAACCATACTGCATTGCGTGGTGTATATTTTTCTTCTCACAAATCGTCTGCAACCTCCTATTCAATATTTTGTCATATACTTTCCCCAGGGTCGGCCGTAGGCTGATTGGCCTTTGTCCTCCGGACGTCTTCCTTAACCAGCAAAGTTTTGCTGTTTTTCATACCTTGGGGAAGTATCCCGCGTTGTATCAATTTCTGTAGAGTGTCAACAATTCTGTTTCTTTATTTTCCAGGTTCTTTTTACTACTTCGTGTGGAATATTGTCCTTGCCGCTCACCTTGTTTTTTAAGTTCATTATGACCCAGTCTAGTTCAGCTTCTTGTATTTCTTCTTTGCCTATTTCTTATTTGCTCCATTCTCCATTGGTGACGCTTGTCATGATCCTTACAAGTTGTTCTTTTTCTTCCTCCTCTTGTTTTGGATGATATTTTTCTACCTTTTCTTTCTCCAGGTTATACATATTGCCCGGTTCGGCATCTTCCATTATTTCAACTATTTGCCCCCTGCTGACTCCCAGAGTCTTTATTATTTTCTCCAGATTCTATTCCATGGTTCAATGTCGAATGTGTTGTTTAGTTTTTAACAAGATGTAATATAATTATTTTAAAGACAGCATGTGAGAAGTCTGATATACCCAAGATTTTATGAAAATTTCATGTAAAATTGCCAGTAGGTATTTGGTTTTCAACTTCCTTCACAAGCAATTGTACCCTCTCAAGAGCTCTTTGCACATATGTGTTTGAATAACATCTTTATTCTACAGTGGATTTAACTTTAAACAAACTGATAAAATATATTAATTATCCAATAATCAGTATAATCTAACGTAGGTGGAAAGAGCTTAGTTACTAAACCTGCTTTGTACTCCATAATGCTGCCCAGTGATGTCTCCGTTATAACAATCCAAATGGAAAGAATGATACATTGTGGATGCATTTATATTTCAACAATGACATGTAGTTCACTCGAAACCCTGAAATGTAATAATTTCCAATATTGACCAAATAATTTTCTAAAAGAAATATCTATTAAGGAAAGAAATTAAATAACTTTATTTATTAGCAGTAAAGAGATGTATCTGTGTATATTTCAGAACCCAGATATATAGAAGGAAGAAGCTATTATTGGAATAAGCATTTATTGTATTTATCCTTTGCTTTACAAGAAAATGTGCACCCAGGAATATTCTTTCTGGTTTTTGAGACAGAGTATCATCGGCCAACATGACCTTAATGAAGATATGTCTTCAACAAATGCTTAGTAAGTGTTTATACTGTTTATATTTTCATAGATAAATATAATTACAGTTACATAATTTTTATCTATTATACTCGTAAATGTTAACTGTTTGCTCTATATTTTAACTATTTTGTTTTTGACAATCGTATTTTTCAAAGAAAATTTAAAAAACAGATCTTCTTTGTTGTTAAGGAAGACATATTGATGTAGTCTTAAAGAAGCTTATAAAAGGTCAGTTTTCATTTAAATTCTTCTTTTGGTTTTCGAATATGCCATAGAGTAATAGAGATGCAACTCAATAGGGGATTCTGGAGAAAAGTTTTGCTTATAAAGGGCCATTCAATTAATTTGATTGGTCAATTTAAATCTCCATTATAGGCACCTGTAAGAAAAATATTTTACTGTGAAGACATTTGATTGGCTCATTAATAATATTTAGCACGTAACAGCCTTGACGTCATGTTTAATTGACAAAAGAAATTTAAATAAAAAACATTTTTTCCTGAAATAAATTTATTAAATAAAATTCAATTAAATGTAAATATATTAACCGTAAGCAAAAAACTTTGGTGCATTGCAAACCAAAATTATCTCTTCTGTCTTTTTTCTTTTTCAAATTTGTTTAGTGCCATCAATTTAATAGGATCTATGAGAGTTCTGTCTTTTTGTTTTCTTATACTGAAAGCAAACTTTTCTCTAAGAGTCTTTTCCTCTTAATATTCCGGTGAACTGATTGTTTCAAACTGTTTTAATCAAAAGTATATAGCACACCTTGTTAGTACTTTTAATACTTTGTCCCAAAGATCATTGTGGAATATAAAATTGAAAGGTATTAAATTTACTTTTTTTTAAACGTTGGACAAAAATTTTGCTATATTATCGACGTGGCAAAATCGCTGAATAAAATAAGATATAGCTCAAGGACCTACTGACAGTATAATAAAACAATTTTCTTGGAGTCTGGAGCACGAGATATTGTCTTGCCTCTATAGAATCAGATTCAATTTGTGGGTCTACTAATTTATTCATAATTGTATGTCACACTTAATTTCTTTTTTCACAAGTTTTACTAAATAACCTGAGATGTACAACATAAAACTTTCTGTGCTCTTATAGGAACATCTGGATTGAAGTTATAGAGTCAAGTAATTAATGGGAAGAATAAATAGAAAGATGCTTAATGAATACAAACTTTACCATTACCTTCTGGAGTTTGTTCAAATGTCGAGGATAGTTACTTCAAAAACCCTGGTTGTCGGCCTGGAACGATGGAAATAGGAGCACTACAATACTAGAAATTACCATTACTAGAAAAAACTTTAGTGCATTGGAAATCAAAATTATCTCTTCCGCCGTTTTCCTTTTTCATATTTGGTTAGTGCCATCAATATAATAGGATCTATCAGAGTTTTGTCTTTTTAATTTTTTGTACTGAAAACAAACTTTGAGTCTTTCGCTTTTAATATTCTGGTCACCTGTTTTACTCAAAAGTGTATAACGCACCTTCTTATTGCTTTTAGTATTTTATCTTAAAGATCATTAAGGAATGTATGATTGAACGGTTTTAAATTAATTTTTTTAACATTTTCAAACGTTTTATTATATTATCAACGTGGCAAAATTGCTGAATAAAATAAAAGGGATACCTCCAAGGCCTACTGACAGTATAATAAAACAATTTTGTTGCAGTCTGGGGTACGAGATATTGTCGTGCCTCTATAAAATTAGTTTCAATTTCTGGGTCTACTGATTTATTATAGTATGTAAACAATAATAACAATTAATTTTTTTATCAAAAGTTTTTCTAAATAACCTCAGATATACACTACGATACAAAGTGAAACTTTATTTGGACTTATAGAAACATATGGAACTGAGGTTAAGTAAGAGTAAAGTAATTAACGATAAGAATGAGCAGAAAGGGATCATTACTTTTAACATTTTTACCATTACTTTCTGGAATTTGTTCAAATGTCGATAGCACTTGCTTCGAACACCCTGTTTGTGGGATTCGAACGATGGAAATAGGCATTACAAATTTAGTAAGACAGTTAATGTAATTAATGTTAATTAATGGTAACAGCTATGAACAGAAATGTCATTAACTCCCTCAATTTACCATCTATATAACTTTGATTTTGATTTACCTCCATTTGTACATATTCTGGACTCGTGGTATTATTTTCACCATCACTAAAATGTTTATAATTACTTAAAGGAAAGTTTAAATGTATCATAAAAATGTCTATGACACACGCGGTAACGATAATAAATCTGTTTCATGTTTAACACGACCAGTTTCGGATTTTTAATGTTTTCTACCCATATTTTAAAGATCGCCGGGTACTTTTTTAACGGAGAACGATGACGCATTCCATCACTATCTGTGCATCCGGGTACGCAACACTTCCTAGAATGAGAATGGATTTCCACTACCAACTTGTATATACTAATAAAGTAAAATAGTAATGTAATCTGTAAACGTTATAACAGCTGACTACACTGTCCTCTATATAAGACACATTGAAAATGGTGTACAAAATAAATAAACCATAGAATGAAGGGAACCAATCACATCCCGTCGTGGCTCCTAGCATAGCGATTAAAACAAGTAATATGATAAAAGTAGGGACATCTACATGTTGGACGTCGCGAAACATTTCGCCAAAATATCCTCTAAAGTTAAATCTCTATTTCTGTTTATCTAGATCTGACCTCATCTAGAGAGATCGTTTGGAATGTTAGTATTTGTTGTTTTCTATATTGACATTCTAAGGAAATTTCTCTGGGAAGGAAGTTCTCAGCTCGTTTGGAATGTTGGTATTTGATGATTTCTATATTGACATTCTAACGAAAATCAACTTCAAAGAAAATTCTCAGCTCGTTTGGAATGTTAGTATTTGATGTTTTCTATGTTCACATTCAGACGAAATTCCTCTTGGAATTGAATTCTCAGCTCGTTAGGAATGTTAGTATTTGATGATTTCTATATTGACATTGTCACGAAACTCCTCTTGAAATTGAATTCTCAGCTCGTTTGGAATGTTAGTATTTGATGATTTCTATATTGACATTCTCACGAAATTCCTCTAGGAATTGAATTCTCAGCTCGTTAGGAATGTTAGTATTTGATGATTTCTATATTGACATTGTCACGAAACTCCTCTTGGAATTGAATTCTCAGCTCGTTTGGAATGTTAGTATTTGATGTTTTCTATGTTTACATTCAGACGAAATTCCTCTTGGAATTGAATTCTCAGCTCGTTAGGAATGTTAGTATTTGATGATTTCTATATTGACATTGTCACGAAACTCCTCTTGGAATTGAATTCTCAGCTCGTTTGGAATGTTAGTATTTGATGTTTTCTATGTTCACATTCAGACGAAATTCCTCTTGGAATTGAATTCTCAGCTCGTTAGGAATGTTAGTATTTGATGATTTCTATATTGACATTGTCACGAAACTCCTCTTGGAATTGAATTCTCAGCTCGTTTGGAATGTTAGTATTTGATGTTTTCTATGTTCACATTCAGACGAAATTCCTCTTGGAATTGAATTCTCAGCTCGTTAGGAATGTTAGTGTTTGATGATTTCTATATTGACATTGTCACGAAACTCCTCTTGGAATTGAATTCTCAGCTCGTTTGGAATGTTAGTATTTGATGATTTCTATATTCACATTCTCACGAAATTCCTCTTGGAATTGAATTCTCAGCTCGTTAGGAATGTTAGTATTTGATGATTTCTATATTGACATTGTCACGAAATTCCTCTTGGAATTGAATTCTCAGCTCGTTAGGAATGTTAGTATTTGATGATTTCTATATTGACATTGTCACGAAATTCCTCTTGGAATTGAGATCTCAGCTCGTTAGGAATGTTAGTATTTGATGATTTCTATATTGACATTGTCACGAAATTCCTCTTGGAATTGAATTCTCAGCTCGTTAGGAATGTTAGTATTTGATGATTTCTATATTGACATTGTCACGAAATTCCTCTTGGAATTGAGATCTCAGCTCGTTAGGAATGTTAGTATTTGATGATTTCTATATTGACATTGTCACGAAATTCCTCTTGGAATTGAATTCTCAGCTCGTTAGGAATGTTAGTATTTGATGATTTCTATATTGACATTGTCACGAAATTCCTCTTGGAATTGAGATCTCAGCTCGTTAGGAATGTTAGTATTTGATGATTTCTATATTGACATTGTCACGAAATTCCTCTTGGAATTGAATTCTCAGCTCGTTAGGAATGTTAGTATTTGATGATTTCTATATTGACATTGTCACGAAACTCCTCTTGGAATTGAATTCTCAGCTCGTTAGGAATGTTAGTATTTGATGATTTCTATATTGACATTGTCACGAAACTCCTCTTGGAATTGAATTCTCAGCTCGTTAGGAATGTTAGTATTTGATGATTTCTATATTGACATTGTCACGAAATTCCTCTTGGAATTGAATTCTCAGCTCGTTAGGAATGTTAGTATTTGATGATTTCTATATTGACATTGTCACGAAATTCCTCTTGGAATTGAGATCTCAGCTCGTTAGGAATGTTAGTATTTGATGATTTCTATATTGACATTGTCACGAAATTCCTCTTGGAATTGAATTCTCAGCTCGTTAGGAATGTTAGTATTTGATGATTTCTATATTGACATTGTCACGAAATTCCTCTTGGAATTGAGATCTCAGCTCGTTAGGAATGTTAGTATTTGATGATTTCTATATTGACATTGTCACGAAATACCTCTTGGAATTGAATTCTCAGCTCGTTAGGAATGTTAGTATTTGATGATTTCTATATTGACATTGTCACGAAACTCCTCTTGGAATTGAATTCTCAGCTCGTTAGGAATGTTAGTATTTGATGATTTCTATATTGACATTGTCACGAAATTCCTCTAGGAATTGAATTCTCAGCTCGTTAGGAATGTTAGTATTTGATGATTTCTATATTGACATTGTCACGAAACTCCTCTTGAAATTGAATTCTCAGCTCGTTTGGAATGTTAGTATTTGATGATTTCTATATTGACATTCTCACGAAATTCCTCTAGGAATTGAATTCTCAGCTCGTTAGGAATGTTAGTATTTGATGATTTCTATATTGACATTGTCACGAAACTTCTCTTGGAATTGAATTCTCAGCTCATTAGGAATGTTAGTATTTGATGATTTCTATATTGACATTGTCACGAAACTCCTCTTGAAATTGAATTCTCAGCTCGTTTGGAATGTTAGTATTTGATGATTTCTATATTGACATTCTCACGAAATTCCTCTAGGAATTGAATTCTCAGCTCGTTAGGAATGTTAGTATTTGATGATTTCTATATTGACATTGTCACGAAACTCCTCTTGGAATTGAATTCTCAGCTCGTTAGGAATGTTAGTATTTGATGTTTTCTATGTTCACATTCAGACGAAATTCCTCTTGGAATTGAATTCTCAGCTCGTTAGGAATGTTAGTATTTGATGATTTCTATATTGACATTGTCACGAAATTCCTCTTGGAATTGAATTCTCAGCTCGTTTGGAATGTTAGTATTTGATGATTTCTATATTCACATTCTCACGAAATTCCTCTTGGAATTGAATTCTCAGCTCGTTAGGAATGTTAGTATTTGATGATTTCTATATTGACATTGTCACGAAACTCCTCTTGGAATTGAATTCTCAGCTCGTTTGGAATATTAGTATTTGATGTTTTCTATGTTCACATTCAGACGAAATTCCTCTTGGAATTGAATTCTCAGCTCGTTAGGAATGTTAGTATTTGATGATTTCTATATTGACATTGTCACGAAACTCCTCTTGGAATTGAATTCTCAGCTCGTTTGGAATGTTAGTATTTGATGATTTCTATATTCACATTCTCACGAAATTCCTCTTGGAATTGAATTCTCAGCTCGTTAGGAATGTTAGTATTTGATGATTTCTATATTGACATTGTCACGAAATTCCTCTTGGAATTGAGATCTCAGCTCGTTAGGAATGTTAGTATTTGATGATTTCTATATTGACATTGTCACGAAATTCCTCTTGGAATTGAATTCTCAGCTCGTTAGGAATGTTAGTATTTGATGATTTCTATATTGACATTGTCACGAAATTCCTCTTGGAATTGAGATCTCAGCTCGTTAGGAATGTTAGTATTTGATGATTTCTATATTGACATTGTCACGAAATACCTCTTGGAATTGAATTCTCAGCTCGTTAGGAATGTTAGTATTTGATGATTTCTATATTGACATTGTCACGAAACTCCTCTTGGAATTGAATTCTCAGCTCGTTTGGAATGTTAGTATTTGATGATTTCTATATTCACATTCTCACGAAATTCCTCTTGGAATTGAATTCTCAGCTCGTTTGGAATGTTAGTATTTGATGATTTCTATATTGACATTCTCACGAAATTCCTCTAAGAATTGAATTCTCAGCTCGTTAGGAATGTTAGTATTTGATGATTTCTATATTGACATTGTCACGAAACTCCTCTTGGAATTGAATTCTCAGCTCGTTTGGAATGTTAGTATTTGATGATTTCTATATTGACATTCTCACGAAATTCCTCTAGGAATTGAATTCTCAGCTCGGTAGGAATGTTAGTATTTGATGATTTCTATATTGACATTGTCACGAAACTCCTCTTGGAATTGAATTCTCAGCTCGTTTGGAATGTTAGTATTTGATGTTTTCTATGTTCACATTCAGACGAAATTCCTCTTGGAATTGAATTCTCAGCTCGTTAGGAATGTTAGTATTTGATGATTTCTATATTGACATTGTCACGAAACTCCTCTTGGAATTGAATTCTCAGCTCGTTTGGAATGTTAGTATTTGATGTTTTCTATGTTCACATTCAGACGAAATTCCTCTTGGAATTGAATTCTCAGCTCGTTAGGAATGTTAGTATTTGATGATTTCTATATTGACATTGTCACGAAACTCCTCTTGGAATTGAATTCTCAGCTCGTTTGGAATGTTAGTATTTGATGATTTCTATATTGACATTGTCACGAAACTCCTCTTGGAATTGAATTCTCAGCTCGTTTGGAACGTTAGTATTTGATGATTTCTATATTGACATTGTCATGAAATTCCTCTTGGAATTGAATTCTCAGCTCGTTAGGAATGTTAGTATTTGATGATTTCTATATTGACATTGTCACGAAATTCCTCTTGGAATTGAATTCTCAGCTCGTTAGGAATGTTAGTATTTGATTATTTCTATATTGACATTGTCACGAAATTCCTCTTGGAATTGAGATCTCAGCTCGTTAGGAATGTTAGTATTTGATGATTTCTATATTGACATTGTCACGAAATTCCTCTTGGAATTGAATTCTCAGCTCGTTAGGAATGTTAGTATTTGATGATTTCTATATTGACATTGTCACGAAATTCCTCTTGGAATTGAGATCTCAGCTCGTTAGGAATGTTAGTATTTGATGATTTCTATATTGACATTGTCACGAAATTCCTCTTGGAATTGAGATCTCAGCTCGTTAGGAATGTTAGTATTTGATGATTTCTATATTGACATTGTCACGAAATTCCTCTTGGAATTGAATTCTCAGCTCGTTAGGAATGTTAGTATTTGATGATTTCTATATTGACATTGTCACGAAATTCCTCTTGGAATTGAGATCTCAGCTCGTTAGGAATGTTAGTATTTGATGATTTCTATATTGACATTGTCACGAAATTCCTCTTGGAATTGAATTCTCAGCTCGTTAGGAATGTTAGTATTTGATGATTTCTATATTGACATTGTCACGAAATTCCTCTTGGAATTGAGATCTCAGCTCGTTAGGAATGTTAGTATTTGATGATTTCTATATTGACATTCTCACGAAATTCCTCTTGGAATTGAATTCTCAGCTCGTTAGGAATGTTAGTATTTGATGATTTCTATATTGACATTGTCACGAAATTCCTCTTGGAATTGAATTCTCAGCTCGTTAGGAATGTTAGTATTTGATGATTTCTATATTGACATTGTCACGAAATTCCTCTTGGAATTGAATTCTCAGCTCGTTAGGAATGTTAGTATTTGATGATTTCTATATTGACATTGTCACGAAACTCCTCTTGGAATTGAATTCTCAGCTCGTTTGGAATGTTAGTATTTGATGATTTCTATATTCACATTCTCACGAAATTCCTCTTGGAATTGAATTCTCAGCTCGTTAGGAATGTTAGTATTTGATGATTTCTATATTGACATTCTCACGAAATTCCTCTTGGAATTGAATTCTCAGCTCGTAGAAATGTTAGTATTTGATGGTTTCTATATTCACATTCTGACAAAATACCTCTTGGAATTGAATTTTCAGCTCGTTGGGAATGTTAGTATTTGATGATTTCTATATTCACATTCTGATAAAATACCTCTTGGAATTGAATTTTCAGCTCGTTTGGAATGTTAGTATTTGATGATTTCTATATTGACATTGTCACGAAACTCCTCTTGGAATTGAATTCTCAGCTCGTTTGGAATGTTAGTATTTGATGATTTCTATATTCACATTCTCACGAAACTCCTCTTGGAATTGAATTCTCAGCTCGTTTGGAATGTTAGTATTTGATGATTTCTATATTCACATTTTCACGCAATTCCTCTTGGAATTGAATTCTTAACTCGTTTGGAATGTTAGTATTTGTTGATTTCTATATTCACATTCTCACGAAATTCATCTTTTAATTGAATGTTCAGCTCGTTTGGAATGTTAGTATTTGATGATTTCTATATTCATATTCTCACAAAATTCCTCTTTTAATTTAATTCTCAGCTCGTTTGGAATGTTAGTATTTGATGATTTCTATATTCTATTCTCACGAAATTCTTCTTGGAACGGAAATCTCAGCTCGTTTGGAATGTTAGTATTTGATGATTTCTAAATTGACATTCTGACGAAATTCCTCTAGGAAGGGAAATCTCAGCACCTTTGGAATGTTAGTATTTGATGATTCCTATATTGACATTCTGACGGAAATCCTCTTGGAATTGAATTCTCAGCTCGTTTGGAATGTTAGTATTTGATGATTTCTATATTCTCATTTTCACGCAATTCCTCTTGGAATTGAATTCTTAACTCGTTTGGAATGTTAGTATTTGTTGATTTCTATATTCACATTCTCACGAAATTCATCTTTTAATTGAATTTTCAGCTCGTTTGGAATGTTAGTATTTGATGATTTCTATATTCATATTCTCACAAAATTCCTCTTTTAATTTAATTCTCAGCTCGTTTGGAATGTTAGTATTTGATGATTTCTATATTCTATTCTCACGAAATTCTTCTTGGAACGGAAATCTCAGCACCTTTGGAATGTTAGTATTTGATGATTCCTATATTGACATTCTGACGGAAATCCTCTTGGAATTGAATTCTCAGCTTGTTTGGAATATTAGTATTTGATGATCTCTATATTCACATTCTGACAAAATACCTCTTGGAATTGAATTTTCAGCTCGTTTGGAATGTTAGTATTTGATGATTTCTATATTCACATTCTCACGAAACTCCTCTTGGAATTGAATTCTCAGCTCGTTTGGAATGTTAGTATTTGATGATTTCTATATTCATATTCTCACAAAATTCCTCTTTTAATTTAATTCTCAGCTCGTTTGGAATGTTAGTATTTGATGATTTCTATATTCATATTCTCACAAAATTCCTCTTTTAATTTAATTCTCAGCTCGTTTGGAATGTTAGTATTTGATGATTTCTATATTCATATTCTCACAAAATTCCTCTTTTAATTGAATTCTCAGCTCGTTTGGAATATTAGTATTTGATGATCTCTATATTCACATTCTGACAAAATACCTCTTTGAATTGAATTCTCAGCTTGTTTGGAATATTAGTATTTGATGATTTCTATATTCACATTCTGACAAAATACCTCTTGGAATTGAATTTTCAGCTCGTTTGGAATGTTAGTATTTGATGATTTCTATATTCACATTCTGACAAAATACCTCTTGGAATTGAATTTTCAGCTCTTTTGGAATGTTAGTATTTGATGATTTCTATATTCACATTCTGACAAAATACCTCTTGGAATTGAATTTTCAGCTCGTTTGGAATGCTAGTATTTGATGATTTCTATATTCACATTCTGACAAAATACCTCTTGGAATTGAATTTTCAGCTCGTTTGGAATGTTAGTATTTGATGATTTCTATATTCACATTCTCACGAAATTCCTCTTGGAATTGATTTCTCAGCTCGTTTGGAATGTTAGTATTTGATGATTTCTATATTCACATTCTCACGAAACTCCTCTTGGAATTGAATTCTCAGCTCGTTTGGAATGTTAGTATTTGATGATTTCTATATTCACATTCTCACGAAACTCCTCTTGGAATTGAATTCTCAGCTCGTTTGGAATGTTAGTATTTGATGATTTCTATATTCATACTCTCAAAATTCCTCTTTTAATTTAATTCTCAGCTCGTTTGGAATGTTAGTATTTGATGATTTCTATATTCTATTCTCACGAAATTCTTTTTGGAATGGAAATCTCAGCTCGTTTGGAATGTTAGTATTTGATGATTTCTAAATTGACATTCTGACGAAATTCCTCTAGGAAGGGAAATCTCAGCACCTTTGGAATGTTAGTATTTGATGATTCCTATATTGACATTCTGACGGAAATCCTCTTGGAATTGAATTCTCAGCTCGTTTGGAAGTTTAGTATTTGATGATTTCTATATTCACATTCTCACGAAATTCCTCTTGGAATTGAATTCTCAGCTCGTTTGGAAGTTTAGTATTTGATGATTTCTATATTCACATTCTCACGAAATTCCTCTTTTAATTGAATTCTCAGCTCGTTTGGAATGTTAGTATTTGATGATTTCTATATTCATATTCTCACAAAATTCCTCTTTTAATTTAATTCTCAGCTCGTTTGGAATGTTAGTATTTGATGATTTCTATATTCATATTCTCACAAAATTCCTCTTTTAATTGAATTCTCAGCTCGTTTGGAATGTTAGTATTTGATGATTTCTATATTCATATTCTCACAAAATTCCTCTTTTAATTTAATTCTCAGCTCGTTTGGAATGTTAGTATTTGTTGATTTCTATATTCACATTCTCACGAAATACCTCTTTGAATTCAATTCTCAGCTCGTTTGGAATATTAGTATTTGATGATTTCTATATTCACATTCTCACGAAATTCCTCTTGGAATTGAATTCTCAGCTCGTTTGGAAGTTTAGTATTTGATGATTTCTATATTCACATTCTCACGAAATTCCTCTTTTAATTGAATTCTCAGCTCGTTTGGAATGTTAGTATTTGATGATTTCTATATTCATATTCTCACAAAATTCCTCTTTTAATTTAATTCTCAGCTCGTTTGGAATGTTAGTATTTGATGATTTCTATATTCATATTCTCACAAAATTCCTCTTTTAATTTAATTCTCAGCTCGTTTGGAACGTTAGTATTTGATGATTTCTATATTCATATTCTTACGAAATTCCTCTTGGAATTGATTTCTCAGCTCGTTAGGAATGTTAGTATTTGATGATTTCTATATTGACATTGTCACGAAACTCCCTTGGAATTGAATTCTCAGCTCGTTCGGAATGTTTGTATTTGATGATTTCTATATTGACATTGTCACGAAATTCCTCTTGGAATTGAGTTCTGAGCTCGTTAGGAATGTTAGTATTTGATGATTTCTATATTGACATTGTCACGAAACTCCTCTTGGAATTGAATTCTCAGCTCGTTAGGAATGTTAGTATTTGATGATTTCTATATTGACATTGTCACGAAACTCCTCTTGGAATTGAATTCTCAGCTCGTTAGGAATGTTAGTATTTGATGATTTCTATAATGACATTGTCACGAAATTCCTCTTGGAATTGAGTTCTCAGCTCGTTAGGAATGTTAGTATTTGATGATTTCTATATTGACATTGTCACGAAATTCCTCTTGGAATTGAATTCTCAGCTCGTTAGGAATGTTAGTATTTGATGATTTCTATATTGACATTGTCACGAAACTCCTCTTGGAATTGAATTCTCAGCTCGTTAGGAATGTTAGTATTTGATGATTTCTATATTGACATTGTCACGAAACTCCTCTTGGAATTGAATTCTCAGCTCGTTAGGAATGTTAGTATTTGATGATTTCTATATTGACATTGTCACGAAACTCCTCTTGGAATTGAGTTCTCAGCTCGTTAGGAATGTTAGTATTTGATGATTTCTATATTGACATTGTCACGAAATTCCTCTTGGAATTGAGTTCTCAGCTCGTTAGGAATGTTAGTATTTGATGATTTCTATATTGACATTGTCACGAAACTCCTCTTGGAATTGAATTCTCAGCTCGTTAGGAATGTTAGTATTTGATGATTTCTATATTGACATTGTCACGAAATTCCTCTTGGAATTGAGTTCTCAGCTCGTTAGGAATGTTAGTATTTGATGATTTCTATATTGACATTGTCACGAAACTCCTCTTGGAATTGAGTTCTCAGCTCGTTAGGAATGTTAGTATTTGATGATTTCTATATTGACATTGTCACGAAATTCCTCTTGGAATTGAGTTCTCAGCTCGTTAGGAATGTTAGTATTTGATGATTTCTATATTGACATTGTCACGAAACTCCTCTTGGAATTGAGTTCTCAGCTCGTTAGGAATGTTAGTATTTGATGATTTCTATATTGACATTGTCACGAAATTCCTCTTGGAATTGAGTTCTCAGCTCGTTAGGAATGTTAGTATTTGATGATTTCTATATTGACATTGTCACGAAACTCCTCTTGGAATTGAATTCTCAGCTCGTTAGGAATGTTAGTATTTGATGATTTCTATATTGACATTGTCACGAAATTCCTCTTGGAATTGAGTTCTCAGCTCGTTAGGAATGTTAGTATTTGATGATTTCTATATTGACATTGTCACGAAATTCCTCTTGGAATTGAGTTCTCAGCTCGTTAGGAATGTTAGTATTTGATGATTTCTATATTGACATTGTCACGAAACTCCTCTTGGAATTGAGTTCTCAGCTCGTTAGGAATGTTAGTATTTGATGATTTCTATATTGACATTGTCACGAAATTCCTCTTGGAATTGAGTTCTCAGCTCGTTAGGAATGTTAGTATTTGATGATTTCTATATTGACATTGTCACGAAACTCCTCTTGGAATTGAGTTCTCAGCTCGTTAGGAATGTTAGTATTTGATGATTTCTATATTGACATTGTCACGAAATTCCTCTTGGAATTGAGTTCTCAGCTCGTTAGGAATGTTAGTATTTGATGATTTCTATATTGACATTGTCACGAAACTCCTCTTGGAATTGAATTCTCAGCTCGTTAGGAATGTTAGTATTTGATGATTTCTATATTGACATTGTCACGAAACTCCTCTTGGAATTGAATTCTCAGCTCGTTAGGAATGTTAGTATTTGATGATTTCTATATTGACATTGTCACGAAACTCCTCTTGGAATTGAGTTCTCAGCTCGTTAGGAATGTTAGTATTTGATGATTTCTATATTGACATTGTCACGAAATTCCTCTTGGAATTGAGTTCTCAGCTCGTTAGGAATGTTAGTATTTGATGATTTCTATATTGACATTGTCACGAAACTCCTCTTGGAATTGAATTCTCAGCTCGTTAGGAATGTTAGTATTTGATGATTTCTATATTGACATTGTCACGAAACTCCTCTTGGAATTGAGTTCTCAGCTCGTTAGGAATGTTAGTATTTGATGATTTCTATATTGACATTGTCACGAAATTCCTCTTGGAATTGAGTTCTCAGCTCGTTAGGAATGTTAGTATTTGATGATTTCTATATTGACATTGTCACGAAATTCCTCTTGGAATTGAGTTCTCAGCTCGTTAGGAATGTTAGTATTTGATGATTTCTATATTGACATTGTCACGAAACTCCTCTTGGAATTGAATTCTCAGCTCGTTAGGAATGTTAGTATTTGATGATTTCTATATTGACATTGTCACGAAACTCCTCTTGGAATTGAATTCTCAGCTCGTTAGGAATGTTAGTATTTGATGATTTCTATATTGACATTGTCACGAAATTCCTCTTGGAATTGAGTTCTCAGCTCGTTAAGAATGTTAGTATTTGATGATTTCTATATTGACATTGTCACGAAACTCCTCTTGGAATTGAGTTCTCAGCTCGTTAGGAATGTTAGTATTTGATGATTTCTATATTGACATTGTCACGAAATTCCTCTTGGAATTGAGTTCTCAGCTCGTTAGGAATGTTAGTATTTGATGATTTCTATATTGACATTGTCACGAAACTCCTCTTGGAATTGAGTTCTCAGCTCGTTAGGAATGTTAGTATTTGATGATTTCTATATTGACATTGTCACGAAATTCCTCTTGGAATTGAGTTCTCAGCTCGTTAGGAATGTTAGTATTTGATGATTTCTATATTGACATTGTCACGAAACTCCTCTTGGAATTGAATTCTCAGCTCGTTAGGAATGTTAGTATTTGATGATTTCTATATTGACATTGTCACGAAACTCCTCTTGGAATTGAATTCTCAGCTCGTTAGGAATGTTAGTATTTGATGATTTCTATATTGACATTGTCACGAAACTCCTCTTGGAATTGAATTCTCAGCTCGTTAGGAATGTTAGTATTTGATGATTTCTATATTGACATTGTCACGAAACTCCTCTTGGAATTGAATTTTCAGCTCGTTAGGAATGTTAGTATTTGATGATTTCTATATTGACATTGTCACGAAATTCCTCTTGGAATTGAGTTCTCAGCTCGTTAGGAATGTTAGTATTTGATGATTTCTATATTGACATTGTCACGAAACTCCTCTTGGAATTGAATTCTCAGCTCCTTTGGAATGTTAGTATTTGATAATTTCTATATTCACATTCTCACGAAATTCCTCTTGGAATTGAATTCTCAGCTCGTTAGGAATGATAGTATTTGATGATTTCTATATTGACATTGTCACGAAACTCCTCTTGGAATTGAATTCTCAGCTCGTTAGGAATGTTAGTATTTGATGATTTCTATATTGACATTGTCACGAAATTCCTCTTGGAATTGAGTTCTCAGCTCGTTAGGAATGTTAGTATTTGATGATTTCTATATTGACATTGTCACGAAACTCCTCTTGGAATTGAATTCTCAGCTCCTTTGGAATGTTAGTATTTGATGATTTCTATATTGACATTGTCACGAAACTCCTCTTGGAATTGAATTCTCAGCTCGTTAGGAATGTTAGTATTTGATGATTTCTATATTGACATTGTCACGAAACTCCTCTTGGAATTGAGTTCTCAGCTCGTTAGGAATGTTAGTATTTGATGATTTCTATATTGACATTGTCACGAAACTCCTCTTGGAATTGAGTTCTCAGCTCGTTAGGAATGTTAGTATTTGATGATTTCTATATTGACATTGTCACGAAATTCCTCTTGGAATTGAGTTCTCAGCTCGTTAGGAATGTTAGTATTTGATGATTTCTATATTGACATTGTCACGAAATTCCTCTTGGAATTGAGTTCTCAGCTCGTTAGGAATGTTAGTATTTGATGATTTCTATATTGACATTGTCACGAAACTCCTCTTGGAATTGAGTTCTCAGCTCGTTAGGAATGTTAGTATTTGATGATTTCTATATTGACATTGTCACGAAATTCCTCTTGGAATTGAGTTCTCAGCTCGTTAGGAATGTTAGTATTTGATGATTTCTATATTGACATTGTCACGAAATTCCTCTTGGAATTGAGTTCTCAGCTCGTTAGGAATGTTAGTATTTGATGATTTCTATATTGACATTGTCACGAAACTCCTCTTGGAATTGAGTTCTCAGCTCGTTAGGAATGTTAGTATTTGATGATTTCTATATTGACATTGTCACGAAATTCCTCTTGGAATTGAGTTCTCAGCTCGTTAGGAATGTTAGTATTTGATGATTTCTATATTGACATTGTCACGAAACTCCTCTTGGAATTGAATTCTCAGCTCGTTAGGAATGTTAGTATTTGATGATTTCTATATTGACATTGTCACGAAACTCCTCTTGGAATTGAATTCTCAGCTCGTTAGGAATGTTAGTATTTGATGATTTCTATATTGACATTGTCACGAAACTCCTCTTGGAATTGAATTCTCAGCTCGTTAGGAATGTTAGTATTTGATGATTTCTATATTGACATTGTCACGAAACTCCTCTTGGAATTGAATTTTCAGCTCGTTAGGAATGTTAGTATTTGATGATTTCTATATTGACATTGTCACGAAATTCCTCTTGGAATTGAGTTCTCAGCTCGTTAGGAATGTTAGTATTTGATGATTTCTATATTGACATTGTCACGAAACTCCTCTTGGAATTGAATTCTCAGCTCGTTTGGAATGTTAGTATTTGATGATTTCTATATTCACATTCTCACGAAATTCCTCTTGGAATTGAATTCTCAGCTCGTTAGGAATGTTAGTATTTGATGATTGCTATATTGACATTCTCACGAAATTCTTCTTGGAATTGAATTCTCAGCTCGTTAGGAATGTTAGTATTTGATGATTTCTATATTCACATTCTGACAGAATACCTCTTGGAATTGAATTTTCAGCTCGTTTGGAATGTTAGTGTTTGATAATTTCTATATTCACATTCTGACAAAATACCTCTTGGAATTGAATTTTCAGCTCGTTTGGAATGTTAGTATTTGATGATTTCTATATTCACATTCTGACAAAATACTTCTTGGAATTGAAATTTTAGCTCGTTTGGAATGTTAGTATTTGATGATTTCTATATTAACATTCTCACGAAATTCCTCTTGGAATTGATTTCTCAGCTCGTTTGGAATGTTAGTATTTGATGATTTCTATATTGATATTCTGACGAAATACCTCTTTGAATTCAATTCTCAGCTCGTTTGGAAGTTTAGTATTTGATGATTTCTATATTCACATTCTCACGAAACTCCTCTTGGAATTGAATTCTCAGCTCGTTAGGAATGATAGTATTTGATGATTTCTATATTGACATTGTCACGAAACTCCTCTTGGAATTGAATTCTCAGCTCGTTTGGAATGTTAGTATTTGATGATTTCTATATTCACATTCTCACGAAATTCCTCTTGGAATTGAATTCTCAGCTCGTTAGGAATGTTAGTATTTGATGATTGCTATATTGACATTCTCACGAAATTCTTCTTGGAATTGAATCCTCAGCTCGTTAGGAATGTTAGTATTTGATGATTTCTATATTCACATTCTGACAAAATACCTCTTGGAATTGAATTTTCAGCTCGTTTGGAATGTTAGTATTTGATGATTTCTATATTCACATTCTGACAAAATACCTCTTGGAATTGAATTTTCAGCTCGTTTGGAATGTTAGTATTTGATGATTTCTATATTCACATTCTGACAAAATACTTCTTGGAATTGAAATTTTAGCTCGTTTGGAATGTTAGTATTTGATGATTTCTAAATTGACATTCTGACGAAATTCCTCTAGGAAGGGAAATCTCAGCACCTTTGGAATGTTAGTATTTGATGATTCCTATATTGACATTCTGACGGAAATCCTCTTGGAATTGAATTCTCAGCTCGTTTGGAATGTTAGTATTTGATGATTTCTAAATTGACATTCTGACGAAATTCCTCTAGGAAGGGAAATCTCAGCACCTTTGGAATGTTAGTATTTGATGATTCCTATATTGACATTCTGACGGAAATCCTCTTGGAATTGAATTCTCAGCTCGTTTGGAATATTAGTATTTGATGATTTCTATATTCACATTCTCACGAAATTCCTCTTGGAATTGAATTCTCAGCTCGTTTGGAAGTTTAGTATTTGATGATTTCTATATTCACATTCTCACGAAATTCCTCTTTTAATTGAATTCTCAGCTCGTTTGGAATGTTAGTATTTGATGATTTCTATATTCATATTCTCACAAAATTCCTCTTTTAATTTAATTCTCAGCTCGTTTGGAATGTTAGTATTTGATGATTTCTATATTCATATTCTCACAAAATTCCTCTTTTAATTGAATTCTCAGCTCGTTTGGAATGTTAGTATTTGATGATTTCTATATTCATATTCTCACAAAATTCCTCTTTTAATTTAATTCTCAGCTCGTTTGGAATGTTAGTATTTGTTGATTTCTATATTCACATTCTCACGAAACTCCTCTTGGAATTGAATTCTCAGCTCGTTAGGAATGATAGTATTTGATGATTTCTATATTGACATTGTCACGAAACTCCTCTTGGAATTGAATTCTCAGCTCGTTTGGAATGTTAGTATTTGATGATTTCTATATTCACATTCTCACGAAATTCCTCTTGGAATTGAATTCTCAGCTCGTTTGGAATGTTAGTATTTGATGATTTCTATATTGACATTGTCACGAAACTCCTCTTGGAATTGAATTCTCAGCTCGTTTGGAATGTTAGTATTTGATGATTTCTATATTCACATTCTCACGAAATTCCTCTTGGAATTGATTTCTCAGCTCGTTTGGAATGTTAGTATTTGATGATTTCTATATTGATATTCTGACGAAATACCTCTTTGAATTCAATTCTCAGCTCGTTTGGAAGTTTAGTATTTGATGATTTCTATATTCACATTCTCACGAAACTCCTCTTGGAATTGAATTCTCAGCTCGTTAGGAATGATAGTATTTGATGATTTCTATATTGACATTGTCACGAAACTCCTCTTGGAATTGAATTCTCAGCTCGTTTGGAATGTTAGTATTTGATGATTTCTATATTCACATTCTCACGAAATTCCTCTTGGAATTGAATTCTCAGCTCGTTAGGAATGTTAGTATTTGATGATTGCTATATTCACATTCTGACAAAATACCTCTTGGAATTGAATTTTCAGCTCGTTTGGAATGTTAGTATTTGATGATTTCTATATTCACATTCTGACAAAATACCTCTTGGAATTGAATTTTCAGCTCGTTTGGAATGTTAGTATTTGATGATTTCTATATTCACATTCTGACAAAATACCTCTTGGAATTGAATTTTCAGCTCGTTTGGAATGTTAGTATTTGATGATTTCTATATTCACATTCTGACAAAATACTTCTTGGAATTGAAATTTTAGCTCGTTTGGAATGTTAGTATTTGATGATTTCTATATTCACATTCTGACAAAATACCTCTTGGAATTGAATTTTCAGCTCGTTTGGAATGTTAGTATTTGATGATTTCTATATTCACATTCTGACAAAATACCTCTTGGAATTGAATTTTCAGCTCGTTTGGAATGTTAGTATTTGATGATTTCTATATTCACATTCTGACAAAATACTTCTTGGAATTGAAATTTTAGCTCGTTTGGAATGTTAGTATTTGATGATTTCTAAATTGACATTCTGACGAAATTCCTCTAGGAAGGGAAATCTCAGCACCTTTGGAATGTTAGTATTTGATGATTCCTATATTGACATTCTGACGGAAATCCTCTTGGAATTGAATTCTCAGCTCGTTTGGAATGTTAGTATTTGATGATTTCTAAATTGACATTCTGACGAAATTCCTCTAGGAAGGGAAATCTCAGCACCTTTGGAATGTTAGTATTTGATGATTCCTATATTGACATTCTGACGGAAATCCTCTTGGAATTGAATTCTCAACTCGTTTGGAATGTTAGTATTTGATGATTTCTATATTCACATTCTCACGAAATTCCTCTTGGAATTGAATTCTCAGCTCGTTTGGAAGTTTAGTATTTGATGATTTCTATATTGACATTGTCACGAAACTCCTCTTGGAATTGAATTTTCAGCTCGTTAGGAATGTTAGTATTTGATGATTTCTATATTGACATTGTCACGAAATTCCTCTTGGAATTGAGTTCTCAGCTCGTTAGGAATGTTAGTATTTGATGATTTCTATATTGACATTGTCACGAAATTCCTCTTGGAATTGAATTCTCAGCTCGTTAGGAATGTTAGTATTTGATGATTTCTATATTGACATTGTCACGAAACTCCTCTTGGAATTGAATTCTCAGCTCCTTTGGAATGTTAGTATTTGATAATTTCTATATTCACATTCTCACGAAATTCCTCTTGGAATTGAATTCTCAGCTCGTTAGGAATGTTAGTATTTGATGATTGCTATATTGACATTGTCACGAAACTCCTCTTGGAATTGAATTCTCAGCTCGTTTGGAATGTTAGTATTTGATGATTGCTATATTGACATTCTCACGAAATTCTTCTTGGAATTGAATTCTCAGCTCGTTAGGAATGTTAGTATTTGATGATTTCTATATTGACATTGTCACGAAACTCCTCTTGGAATTGAATTCTCAGCTCCTTTGGAATGTTAGTATTTGATAATTTCTATATTCACATTCTCACGAAATTCCTCTTGGAATTGAATTCTCAGCTCGTTAGGAATGTTAGTATTTGATGATTTCTATATTGACATTGTCACGAAACTCCTCTTGGAATTGAATTCTCAGCTCGTTTGGAATGTTAGTATTTGATGATTGCTATATTGACATTCTCACGAAATTCTTCTTGGAATTGAATTCTCAGCTCGTTAGGAATGTTAGTATTTGATGATTTCTATATTCACATTCTGACAGAATACCTCTTGGAATTGAATTTTCAGCTCGTTTGGAATGTTAATGTTTGATGATTTCTATATTCACATTCTGACAAAATACTTCTTGGAATTGAAATTTTAGCTCGTTTGGAATGTTAGTATTTGATGATTTCTATATTCACATTCTCACGAAATTCCTCTTGGAATTGATTTCTCAGCTCGTTTGGAATGTTAGTATTTGATGATTTCTATATTGATATTCTGACGAAATACCTCTTTGAATTCAATTCTCAGCTCGTTTGGAAGTTTAGTATTTGATGATTTCTATATTCACATTCTCACGAAACTCCTCTTGGAATTGAATTCTCAGCTCGTTAGGAATGATAGTATTTGATGATTTCTATATTGACATTGTCACGAAACTCCTCTTGGAATTGAATTCTCAGCTCGTTTGGAATGTTAGTATTTAATGATTTCTATATTCACATTCTCACGAAATTCCTCTTGGAATTGAATTCTCAGCTCGTTAGGAATGTTAGTATTTGATGATTGCTATATTGACATTCTCACGAAATTCTTCTTGGAATTGAATTCTCAGCTCGTTAGGAATGTTAGTATTTGATGATTTCTATATTCACATTCTGACAAAATACCTCTTGGAATTGAATTTTCAGCTCGTTTGGAATGTTAGTATTTGATGATTTCTATATTCACATTCTGACAAAATACCTCTTGGAATTGAATTTTCAGCTCGTTTGGAATGTTAGTATTTGATGATTTCTATATTCACATTCTGACAAAATACTTCTTGGAATTGAAATTTTAGCTCGTTTGGAATGTTAGTATTTGATGATTTCTAAATTGACATTCTGACGAAATTCCTCTAGGAAGGGAAATCTCAGCACCTTTGGAATGTTAGTATTTGATGATTCCTATATTGACATTCTGACGGAAATCCTCTTGGAATTGAATTCTCAGCTCGTTTGGAATGTTAGTATTTGATGATTTCTAAATTGACATTCTGACGAAATTCCTCTAGGAAGGGAAATCTCAGCACCTTTGGAATGTTAGTATTTGATGATTCCTATATTGACATTCTGACGGAAATCCTCTTGGAATTGAATTCTCAGCTCGTTTGGAATGTTAGTATTTGATGATTTCTATATTCACATTCTCACGAAATTCCTCTTGGAATTGAATTCTCAGCTCCTTTGGAAGTTTAATATTTGATGATTTCTATATTCACATTCTGACAAAATACTTCTTGGAATTGAAATTTTAGCTCGTTTGGAATGTTAGTATTTGATGATTTCTAAATTGACATTCTGACGAAATTCCTCTAGGAAGGGAAATCTCAGCACCTTTGGAATGTTAGTATTTGATGATTCCTATATTGACATTCTGACGGAAATCCTCTTGGAATTGAATTCTCAGCTCGTTTGGAATGTTAGTATTTGATGATTTCTAAATTGACATTCTGACGAAATTCCTCTAGGAAGGGAAATCTCAGCACCTTTGGAATGTTAGTATTTGATGATTCCTATATTGACATTCTGACGGAAATCCTCTTGGAATTGAATTCTCAGCTCGTTTGGAATGTTAGTATTTGATGATTTCTAAATTGACATTCTGACGAAATTCCTCTAGGAAGAGAAATCTCAGCACCTTTGGAATGTTAGTATTTGATGATTCCTATATTGACATTCTGACGGAAATCCTCTTGGAATTGAATTCTCAGCTCGTTTGGAATGTTAGTATTTGATGATTTCTATATTCACATTCTCACGAAATTCCTCTTTTAATTGAATTCTCAGCTCGTTTGGAATGTTAGTATTTGATGATTTCTATATTCATATTCTCACAAAATTCCTCTTTTAATTTAATTCTCAGCTCGTTTGGAATGTTAGTATTTGATGATTTCTATATTCATATTCTCACAAAATTCCTCTTTTAATTTAATTCTCAGCTCGTTTGGAATGTTAGTATTTGATGATTTCTATATTGACATTGTCACGAAACTCCTCTTGGAATTGAATTCTCAGCTCGTTTGGAATGTTAGTATTTGATGATTTCTATATTGACATTGTCACGAAACTCCTCTTGGAATTGAATTCTCAGCTCGTTAGGAATGTTAGTATTTGATGATTTCTATATTGACATTGTCACGAAATTCCTCTTGGAATTGAGTTCTCAGCTCGTTTGGAAGTTTAGTATTTGATGATTTCTGTATTCACATTGTCACGAAATTCCTCTTGGAATTGAATTCTCAGCTCGTTAGGAATGTTAGTATTTGATGATTTCTATATTCACATTCTCACGAAATTCCTCTTGGAATTGAATTCTCAGCTCGTTTGGAAGTTTAGTATTTGATGATTTCTATATTCACATTCTCACGAAATTCCTCTTTTAATTGAATTCTCAACTCGTTTGGAATGTTAGTATTTGATGATTTCTATATTCATATTCTCACAAAATTCCTCTTTTAATTGAATTCTCAGCTCGTTTGGAATGTTAGTATTTGATGATTTCTATATTCATATTCTCACAAAATTCCTCTTTTAATTTAATTCTCAGCTCGTTTGGAATGTTAGTATTTGATGATTTCTATATTGACATTGTCACGAAACTCCTCTTGGAATTGATTTCTCAGCTCGTTTGGAATGTTAGTATTTGATGATTTCTATATTGATATTCTGACGAAATACCTCTTTGAATTCAATTCTCAGCTCGTTTGGAAGTTTAGTATTTGATGATTTCTATATTCACATTCTCACGAAACTCCTCTTGGAATTGAATTCTCAGCTCGTTAGGAATGATAGTATTTGATGATTTCTATATTGACATTGTCACGAAACTCCTCTTGGAATTGAATTCTCAGCTCGTTTGGAATGTTAGTATTTGATGATTTCTATATTCACATTCTCACGAAATTCCTCTTGGAATTGAATTCTCAGCTCGTTAGGAATGTTAGTATTTGATGATTGCTATATTGACATTCTCACGAAATTCTTCTTGGAATTGAATTCTCAGCTCGTTAGGAATGTTAGTATTTGATGATTTCTATATTCACATTCTGACAAAATACCTCTTGGAATTGAATTTTCAGCTCGTTTGGAATGTTAGTATTTGATGATTTCTATATTCACATTCTGACAAAATACTTCTTGGAATTGAAATTTTAGCTCGTTTGGAATGTTAGTATTTGATGATTTCTAAATTGACATTCTGACGAAATTCCTCTAGGAAGGGAAATCTCAGCACCTTTGGAATGTTAGTATTTGATGATTCCTATATTGACATTCTGACGGAAATCCTCTTGGAATTGAATTCTCAGCTCGTTTGGAATGTTAGTATTTGATGATTTCTAAATTGACATTCTGACGAAATTCCTCTAGGAAGGGAAATCTCAGCACCTTTGGAATGTTAGTATTTGATGATTCCTATATTGACATTCTGACGGAAATCCTCTTGGAATTGAATTCTCAGCTCGTTTGGAATGTTAGTATTTGATGATTTCTATATTCACATTCTGACAAAATACCTCTTGGAATTGAATTTTCAGCTCGTTTGGAATGTTAGTATTTGATGATTTCTAAATTGACATTCTGACGAAATTCCTCTAGGAAGGGAAATCTCAGCACCTTTGGAATGTTAGTATTTGATGATTCCTATATTGACATTCTGACGGAAATCCTCTTGGAATTGAATTCTCAGCTCGTTTGGAATGTTAGTATTTGATGATTTCTATATTCACATTCTGACAAAATACCTCTTGGAATTGAATTTTCAGCTCGTTAGGAATGTTAGTATTTGATGATTTCTATATTCACATTCTGACAAAATACCTCTTGGAATTGAATTTTCAGCTCGTTTGGAATGTTAGTATTTGATGATTTCTATATTCACATTCTGACAAAATACTTCTTGGAATTGAAATTTTAGCTCGTTTGGAATGTTAGTATTTGATGATTTCTAAATTGACATTCTGACGAAATTCCTCTAGGAAGGGAAATCTCAGCACCTTTGGAATGTTAGTATTTGATGATTCCTATATTGACATTCTGACGGAAATCCTCTTGGAATTGAATTCTCAGCTCGGTTGGAATGTTAGTATTTGATGATTTCTAAATTGACATTCTGACGAAATTCCTCTAGTAAGGGAAATCTCAGCACCTTTGGAATGTTAGTATTTGATGATTTCTATATTCACATTCTCACGAAATTCCTCTTGGAATTGAATTCTCAGCTCGTTTGGAAGTTTAGTATTTGATGATTTCTATATTAACATTCTCACGAAATTCCTCTTTTAATTGAATTCTCAGCTCGTTTGGAATGTTAGTATTTGATGATTTCTATATTCATATTCTCACAAAATTCCTCTTTTAATTTAATTCTCAGCTCGTTTGGAATGTTAGTATTTGATGATTTCTATATTCATATTCTCACAAAATTCCTCTTTTAATTTAATTCTCAGCTCGTTTGGAAGTTTAGTATTTGATGATTTCTATATTCACATTCTCACGAAATTCCTCTTGGAATTGAATTCTCAGCTCGTTTGGAAGTTTAGTATTTGATGATTTCTATATTCACATTCTCACGAAATTCCTCTTTTAATTGAATTCTCAGCTCGTTTGGAATGTTAGTATTTGATGATTTCTATATTCATATTCTCACAAAATTCCTCTTTTAATTTAATTCTCAGCTCGTTTGGAATGTTAGTATTTGATGATTTCTATATTCATATTCTCACAAAATTCCTCTTTTAATTTAATTCTCAGCTCGTTTGGAATGTTAGTATTTGATGATTTCTATATTCATATTCTTACGAAATTCCTCTTTTAATTTAATTCTCAGCTCGTTTGGAATGTTAGTATTTGATGATTTCTATATTCATATTCTCACAAAATTCCTCTTTTAATTTAATTCTCAGCTCGTTTGGAATGTTAGTATTTGATGATTTCTATATTCATATTCTCACAAAATTCCTCTTTTAATTTAATTCTCAGCTCGTTTGGAATGTTAGTATTTGATGATTTCTATATTCATATTCTCACAAAATTCCTCTTTTAATTTAATTCTCAGCTCGTTTGGAACGTTAGTATTTGATGATTTCTATATTCATATTCTTACGAAATTCCTCTTGGAATTGATTTCTCAGCTCGTTAGGAATGTTAGTATTTGATGATTTCTATATTGACATTGTCACGAAACTCCCTTGGAATTGAATTCTCAGCTCGTTCGGAATGTTTGTATTTGATGATTTCTATATTGACATTGTCACGAAATTCCTCTTGGAATTGAGTTCTGAGCTCGTTAGGAATGTTAGTATTTGATGATTTCTATATTGACATTGTCACGAAACTCCTCTTGGAATTGAATTCTCAGCTCGTTTGGAATGTTAGTATTTGATGATTTCTATATTGACATTGTCACGAAACTCCTCTTGGAATTGAATTCTCAGCTCGTTAGGAATGTTAGTATTTGATGATTTCTATATTGACATTGTCACGAAATTCCTCTTGGAATTGAGTTCTCAGCTCGTTAGGAATGTTAGTATTTGATGATTTCTATAATGACATTGTCACGAAATTCCTCTTGGAATTGAGTTCTCAGCTCGTTAGGAATGTTAGTATTTGATGATTTCTATATTGACATTGTCACGAAACTCCTCTTGGAATTGAATTCTCAGCTCGTTAGGAATGTTAGTATTTGATGATTTCTATATTGACATTGTCACGAAACTCCTCTTGGAATTGAATTCTCAGCTCGTTAGGAATGTTAGTATTTGATGATTTCTATATTGACATTGTCACGAAACTCCTCTTGGAATTGAATTTTCAGCTCGTTAGGAATGTTAGTATTTGATGATTTCTATATTGACATTGTCACGAAATTCCTCTTGGAATTGAGTTCTCAGCTCGTTAGGAATGTTAGTATTTGATGATTTCTATATTGACATTGTCACGAAATTCCTCTTGGAATTGAATTCTCAGCTCGTTAGGAATGTTAGTATTTGATGATTTCTATATTGACATTGTCACGAAACTCCTCTTGGAATTGAATTCTCAGCTCCTTTGGAATGTTAGTATTTGATAATTTCTATATTCACATTCTCACGAAATTCCTCTTGGAATTGAATTCTCAGCTCCTTAGGAATGATGGTATTTGATGATTTCTATATTGACATTGTCACGAAACTCCTCTTGGAATTGAATTCTCAGCTCGTTTGGAATGTTAGTATTTGATGATTTCTATATTCACATTCTCACGAAATTCCTCTTGGAATTGAATTCTCAGCTCGTTAGGAATGTTAGTATTTGATGATTGCTATATTGACATTCTCACGAAATTCTTCTTGGAATTGAATTCTCAGCTCGTTAGGAATGTTAGTATTTGATGATTTCTATATTCACATTCTGACAGAATACCTCTTGGAATTGAATTTTCAGCTCGTTTGGAATGTTAGTGTTTGATGATTTCTATATTCACATTCTGACAAAATACCTCTTGGAATTGAATTTTCAGCTCGTTTGGAATGTTAGTATTTGATGATTTCTATATTCACATTCTGACAAAATACTTCTTGGAATTGAAATTTTAGCTCGTTTGGAATGTTAGTATTTGATGATTTCTATATTCACATTCTCACGAAATTCCTCTTGGAATTGATTTTTTAGCTCGTTTGGAATGTTAGTATTTGATGATTTCTATATTGACATTGTCACGAAACTCCTCTTGGAATTGAATTCTCAGCTCGTTAGGAATGATAGTATTTGATGATTTCTATATTGACATTGTCACGAAACTCCTCTTGGAATTGAATTCTCAGCTCGTTTGGAATGTTAGTATTTGATGATTTCTATATTCACATTCTCACGAAATTCCTCTTGGAATTGAATTCTCAGCTCGTTAGGAATGTTAGTATTTGATGATTTCTATATTGACATTGTCACGAAACTCCTCTTGGAATTGAATTCTCAGCTCGTTAGGAATGATAGTATTTGGTGATTTCTATATTGACATTGTCACGAAACTCCTCTTGGAATTGAATTCTCAGCTCGTTTGGAATGTTAGTATTTGATGATTTCTATATTCACATTCTCACGAAATTCCTCTTGGAATTGAATTCTCAGCTCGTTAGGAATGTTAGTATTTGATGATTGCTATATTGACATTCTCACGAAATTCTTCTTGGAATTGAATTCTCAGCTCGTTAGGAATGTTAGTATTTGATGATTTCTATATTCACATTCTCACGAAATTCCTCTTGGAATTGAATTCTCAGCTCGTTAGGAATGTTAGTATTTGATGATTTCTATATTGACATTGTCACGAAACTCCTCTTGGAATTGAATTCTCAGCTCGTTAGGAATGATAGTATTTGATGATTTCTATATTGACATTGTCACGAAACTCCTCTTGGAATTGAATTCTCAGCTCGCTAGGAATGTTAGTATTTGATGATTTCTATATTGACATTGTCACGAAACTCCTCTTGGAATTGAATTCTCAGCTCGTTAGGAATGATAGTATTTGATGATTTCTATATTGACATTGTCACGAAACTCCTCTTGGAATTGAATTCTCAGCTCGTTTGGAATGTTAGTATTTGATGATTTCTATATTCACATTCTCACGAAATTCCTCTTGGAATTGAATTCTCAGCTCGTTTGGAATGTTAGTATTTGATGATTTCTATATTGACATTGTCACGAAACTCCTCTTGGAATTGAATTCTCAGCTCGTTAGGAATGATAGTATTTGATGATTTCTATATTGACATTGTCACGAAACTCCTCTTGGAATTGAATTCTCAGCTCGTTAGGAATGATAGTATTTGATGATTTCTATATTGACATTGTCACGAAACTCCTCTTGGAATTGATTTCTCAGCTCGTTTGGAATGTTAGCATTTGATGATTTCTATATTGACATTCTCACGAAATTCCTCTTGGAATTGAATTCTCAGCTCGCTAGGAATGTTAGTATTTGATGATTTCTATATTGACATTGTCACGAAACTCCTCTTGGAATTGAATTCTCAGCTCGTTTGGAATGTAAGTATTTGATGATTTCTATATTGACATTGTCACGAAACTCCTCTTGGAATTGAATTCTCAGCTCGCTAGGAATGTTAGTATTTGATGATTTCTATATTGACATTGTCACGAAATTCCTCTTGGAATTGAATTCTCAGCTCGTTTGGAATGTTAGTATTTGATGATTTCTATATTGACATTCTCACGAAATTCCTCTTGGAATTGAATTCTCAGCTCGTTAGGAATGTTAGTATTTGATGATTTCTATATTGACATTCTCACGAAATTCCTCTTGGAATTGAATTCTCAGCTCGTTAGGAATGTTAGTATTTGATGATTTCTATATTGACATTGTCACGAAACTCCTCTTGGAATTGAATTCTCAGCTCGTTTGGAATGTTAGTATTTGATAATTTCTATATTCACATTCTCACGAAATTCCTCTTGGAATTGAATTCTCAGCTCGTTAGGAATGTTAGTATTTGATGATTTCTATATTGACATTGTCACGAAACTCCTCTTGGAATTGAATTCTCAGCTCGTTTGGAATGTTAGTATTTGATGATTCCTATATTGACATTCTGACGGAAATCCTCTTGGAATTGAATTCTCAGCTTGTTTGGAATATTAGTATTTGATGATCCCTATATTCACATTCTCACGAAATTCCTCTTTTAATTGAATTCTCAGCTCGTTTGGAATGTTAGTATTTGATGATTTCTATATTCACATTCTCACGAAATTCCTATTTTAATTGAATTCTCAGCTCGTTAGGAATGTTAGTATTTGATGATTTCTATATTGACATTGTCACGAAACTCCTCTTGGAATTGAATTCTCAGCTCGTTAGGAATGTTAGTATTTGATGATTTCTATATTGACATTGTCACGAAATTCCTCTTGGAATTGAGTTCTCAGCTCGTTAGGAATGTTAGTATTTGATGATTTCTATATTGACATTGTCACGAAATTCATCTTGGAATTGAGTTCTCAGCTCGTTTGGAATGTTAGTATTTGATGATTTCTATATTGACATTGTCACGAAACTCCTCTTGGAATTGAATTCTCAGCTCGTTAGGAATGTTAGTATTTGATGATTTCTATATTGACATTGTCACGAAACTCCTCTTGGAATTGAATTCTCAGCTCGTTAGGAATGTTAGTATTTGATGATTTCTATAATGACATTGTCACGAAATTCCTCTTGGAATTGAGTTCTCAGCTCGTTAGGAATGTTAGTATTTGATGATTTCTATAATGACATTGTCACGAAATTCATCTTGGAATTGAGTTCTCAGCTCGTTAGGAATGTTAGTATTTGATGATTTCTATAATGACATTGTCACGAAATTCATCTTGGAATTGAGTTCTCAGCTCGTTTGGAATGTTAGTATTTGATGATTTCTATATTGACATTGTCACGAAACTCCTCTTGGAATTGAATTCTCAGCTCGTTAGGAATGTTAGTATTTGATGATTTCTATAATGACATTGTCACGAAATTCATCTTGGAATTGAGTTCTCAGCTCGTTTGGAATGTTAGTATTTGATGATTTCTATATTGACATTGTCACGAAACTCCTCTTGGAATTGAATTCTCAGCTCGTTAGGAATGTTAGTATTTGATGATTTCTATATTGACATTGTCACGAAACTCCTCTTGGAATTGAATTCTCAGCTCGTTAGGAATGTTAGTATTTGATGATTTCTATAATGACTTTGTCACGAAATTCATCTTGGAATTGAGTTCTCAGCTCGTTTGGAATGTTAGTATTTGATGATTTCTATATTGACATTGTCACGAAACTCCTCTTGGAATTGAATTCTCAGCTCGTTAGGAATGTTAGTATTTGATGATTTCTATAATGACATTGTCACGAAATTCCTCTTGGAATTGAGTTCTCAGCTCGTTAGGAATGTTAGTATTTGATGATTTCTATATTGACATTGTCACGAAACTCCTCTTGGAATTGAATTCTCAGCTCGTTTGGAATGTTAGTATTTGATGATTTCTATATTCACATTCTGACAAAAAACCTCTTGGAATTGAATTTTCAGCTCGTTTGGAATGTTAGTATTTGATGATTTCTATATTGACATTCTCACGAAATTCCTCTTGGAATTGAATTCTCAGCTCGTTAGGAATGTTAGTATTTGATGATTTCTATATTCACATTCTGACAAAAAACCTCTTGGAATTGAATTTTCAGCTCGTTTGGAATGTTAGTATTTGATGATTTCTATATTCACATTCTGACAAAATACTTCTTGGAATTGAATTCTCAGCTCGTTTGGAATGTTAGTATTTGATGATTTCTATAATGACATTGTCACGAAATTCCTCTTGGAATTGAGTTCTCAGCTCGTTAGGAATGTTAGTATTTGATGATTTCTATAATGACATTGTCACGAAATTCCTCTTGGAATTGAGTTCTCAGCTCGTTAGGAATGTTAGTATTTGATGATTTCTATATTGACATTGTCACGAAACTCCTCTTGGAATTGAATTCTCAGCTCGTTTGAAATGTTAGTATTTGATGATTTCTATATTGACATTCTCACGAAATTCCTCTTGGAATTGAATTCTCAGCTCGTTAGGAATGTTAGTATTTGATGATTTCTATATTCACATTCTGACAAAAAACCTCTTGGAATTGAATTTTCAGCTCGTTTGGAATGTTAGTATTTGATGATTTCTATATTCACATTCTGACAAAAAACCTCTTGGAATTGAATTCTCAGCTCGTTAGGAATGTTAGTATTTGATGATTTCTATAATGACATTGTCACGAAATTCCTCTTGGAATTGAGTTCTCAGCTCGTTAGGAATGTTAGTATTTGATGATTTCTATATTGACATTGTCACGAAACTCCTCTTGGAATTGAATTCTCAGCTCGTTTGGAATGTTAGTATTTGATGATTTCTATATTCACATTCTGACAAAAAACCTCTTGGAATTGAATTTTCAGCTCGTTTGGAATGTTAGTATTTGATGATTTCTATATTGACATTCTCACGAAATTCCTCTTGGAATTGAATTCTCAGCTCGTTAGGAATGTTAGTATTTGATGATTTCTATATTCACATTCTGACAAAAAACCTCTTGGAATTGAATTTTCAGCTCGTTTGGAATGTTAGTATTTGATGATTTCTATATTCACATTCTGACAAAATACTTCTTGGAATTGAATTCTCAGCTCGTTTGGAATGTTAGTATTTGATGATTTCTATAATGACATTGTCACGAAATTCCTCTTGGAATTGAGTTCTCAGCTCGTTAGGAATGTTAGTATTTGATGATTTCTATAATGACATTGTCACGAAATTCCTCTTGGAATTGAATTCTCAGCTCGTTTGGAATGTTAGTATTTGATGATTTCTATAATGACATTGTCACGAAATTCCTCTTGGAATTGAGTTCTCAGCTCGTTAGGAATGTTAGTATTTGATGATTTCTATAATGACATTGTCACGAAATTCCTCTTGGAATTGAGTTCTCAGCTCGTTAGGAATGTTAGTATTTGATGATTTCTATATTGACATTGTCACGAAACTCCTCTTGGAATTGAATTCTCAGCTCGTTTGGAATGTTAGTATTTGATGATTTCTATATTGACATTCTCACGAAATTCCTCTTGGAATTGAATTCTCAGCTCGTTAGGAATGTTAGTATTTGATGATTTCTATATTCACATTCTGACAAAAATCCTCTTGGAATTGAATTTTCAGCTCGTTTGGAATGTTAGTATTTGATGATTTCTATATTCACATTCTGACAAAAAACCTCTTGGAATTGAATTCTCAGCTCGTTAGGAATGTTAGTATTTGATGATTTCTATAATGACATTGTCACGAAATTCCTCTTGGAATTGAGTTCTCAGCTCGTTAGGAATGTTAGTATTTGATGATTTCTATATTGACATTGTCACGAAACTCCTCTTGGAATTGAATTCTCAGCTCGTTTGGAATGTTAGTATTTGATGATTTCTATATTCACATTCTGACAAAAAACCTCTTGGAATTGAATTTTCAGCTCGTTTGGAATGTTAGTATTTGATGATTTCTATATTGACATTCTCACGAAATTCCTCTTGGAATTGAATTCTCAGCTCGTTAGGAATGTTAGTATTTGATGATTTCTATATTCACATTCTGACAAAAAACCTCTTGGAATTGAATTTTCAGCTCGTTTGGAATGTTAGTATTTGATGATTTCTATATTCACATTCTGACAAAATACTTCTTGGAATTGAATTCTCAGCTCGTTTGGAATGTTAGTATTTGATGATTTCTATAATGACATTGTCACGAAATTCCTCTTGGAATTGAGTTCTCAGCTCGTTAGGAATGTTAGTATTTGATGATTTCTATAATGACATTGTCACGAAATTCCTCTTGGAATTGAGTTCTCAGCTCGTTAGGAATGTTAGTATTTGATGATTTCTATATTGACATTGTCACGAAACTCCTCTTGGAATTGAATTCTCAGCTCGTTTGGAATGTTAGTATTTGATGATTTCTATATTGACATTCTCACGAAATTCCTCTTGGAATTGAATTCTCAGCTCGTTAGGAATGTTAGTATTTGATGATTTCTATATTCACATTCTGACAAAAAACCTCTTGGAATTGAATTTTCAGCTCGTTTGGAATGTTAGTATTTGATGATTTCTATATTCACATTCTGACAAAAAACCTCTTGGAATTGAATTCTCAGCTCGTTTGGAATGTTAGTATTTGATGATTCCTATATTGACATTCTGACGGAAATCCTCTTGGAATTGAATTCTCAGCTTGTTTGGAATATTAGTATTTGATGATCCCTATATTCACATTCTCACGAAATTCCTCTTTTAATTGAATTCTCAGCTCGTTTGGAATGTTAGTATTTGATGATTTCTATATTCACATTCTCACGAAATTCCTATTTTAATTGAATTCTCAGCTCATTAGGAATGATAGTATTTGATGATTTCTATATTGACATTGTCACGAAACTCCTCTTGGAATTGAATTCTCAGCTCGTTTGGAATGTTAGTATTTGATGATTGCTATATTGACATTCTCACGAAATTCTTCTTGGAATTGAATTCTCAGCTCGTTAGGAATGTTAGTATTTGATGATTTCTATATTCACATTCTGACAGAATACCTCTTGGAATTGAATTTTCAGCTCGTTTGGAATGTTAATGTTTGATGATTTCTATATTCACATTCTGACAAAATACTTCTTGGAATTGAAATTTTAGCTCGTTTGGAATGTTAGTATTTGATGATTTCTATATTCACATTCTCACGAAATTCCTCTTGGAATTGATTTCTCAGCTCGTTTGGAATGTTAGTATTTGATGATTTCTATATTGATATTCTGACGAAATACCTCTTTGAATTCAATTCTCAGCTCGTTTGGAAGTTTAGTATTTGATGATTTCTATATTCACATTCTCACGAAACTCCTCTTGGAATTGAATTCTCAGCTCGTTAGGAATGATAGTATTTGATGATTTCTATATTGACATTGTCACGAAACTCCTCTTGGAATTGAATTCTCAGCTCGTTTGGAATGTTAGTATTTAATGATTTCTATATTCACATACTCACGAAATTCCTCTTGGAATTGAATTCTCAGCTCGTTAGGAATGTTAGTATTTGATGATTGCTATATTGACATTCTCACGAAATTCTTCTTGGAATTGAATTCTCAGCTCGTTAGGAATGTTAGTATTTGATGATTTCTATATTCACATTCTGACAAAATACCTCTTGGAATTGAATTTTCAGCTCGTTTGGAATGTTAGTATTTGATGATTTCTATATTCACATTCTGACAAAATACCTCTTGGAATTGAATTTTCAGCTCGTTTGGAATGTTAGTATTTGATGATTTCTATATTCACATTCTGACAAAATACTTCTTGGAATTGAAATTTTAGCTCGTTTGGAATGTTAGTATTTGATGATTTCTAAATTGACATTCTGACGAAATTCCTCTAGGAAGGGAAATCTCAGCACCTTTGGAATGTTAGTATTTGATGATTCCTATATTGACATTCTGACGGAAATCCTCTTGGAATTGAATTCTCAGCTCGTTTGGAATGTTAGTATTTGATGATTTCTAAATTGACATTCTGACGAAATTCCTCTAGGAAGGGAAATCTCAGCACCTTTGGAATGTTAGTATTTGATGATTCCTATATTGACATTCTGACGGAAATCCTCTTGGAATTGAATTCTCAGCTCGTTTGGAATGTTAGTATTTGATGATTTCTATATTCACATTCTCACGAAATTCCTCTTGGAATTGAATTCTCAGCTCGTTTGGAAGTTTAGTATTTGATGATTTCTATATTCACATTCTGACAAAATACTTCTTGGAATTGAAATTTTAGCTCGTTTGGAATGTTAGTATTTGATGATTTCTAAATTGACATTCTGACGAAATTCCTCTAGGAAGGGAAATCTCAGCACCTTTGGAATGTTAGTATTTGATGATTCCTATATTGACATTCTGACGGAAATCCTCTTGGAATTGAATTCTCAGCTCGTTTGGAATGTTAGTATTTGATGATTTCTAAATTGACATTCTGACGAAATTCCTCTAGGAAGGGAAATCTCAGCACCTTTGGAATGTTAGTATTTGATGATTCCTATATTGACATTCTGACGGAAATCCTCTTGGAATTGAATTCTCAGCTCGTTTGGAATGTTAGTATTTGATGATTTCTAAATTGACATTCTGACGAAATTCCTCTAGGAAGGGAAATCTCAGCACCTTTGGAATGTTAGTATTTGATGATTCCTATATTGACATTCTGACGGAAATCCTCTTGGAATTGAATTCTCAGCTCGTTTGGAATGTTAGTATTTGATGATTTCTATATTCACATTCTCACGAAATTCCTCTTTTAATTGAATTCTCAGCTCGTTTGGAATGTTAGTATTTGATGATTTCTATATTCATATTCTCACAAAATTCCTCTTTTAATTTAATTCTCAGCTCGTTTGGAATGTTAGTATTTGATGATTTCTATATTCATATTCTCACAAAATTCCTCTTTTAATTTAATTCTCAGCTCGTTTGGAATGTTAGTATTTGATGATTTCTATATTGACATTGTCACGAAACTCCTCTTGGAATTGAATTCTCAGCTCGTTTGGAATGTTAGTATTTGATGATTTCTATATTGACATTGTCACGAAACTCCTCTTGGAATTGAATTCTCAGCTCGTTAGGAATGTTAGTATTTGATGATTTCTATATTGACATTGTCACGAAATTCCTCTTGGAATTGAGTTCTCAGCTCGTTTGGAAGTTTAGTATTTGATGATTTCTATATTCACATTGTCACGAAATTCCTCTTGGAATTGAATTCTCAGCTCGTTAGGAATGTTAGTATTTGATGATTTCTATATTCACATTCTCACGAAATTCCTCTTGGAATTGAATTCTCAGCTCGTTTGGAAGTTTAGTATTTGATGATTTCTATATTCACATTCTCACGAAATTCCTCTTTTAATTGAATTCTCAACTCGTTTGGAATGTTAGTATTTGATGATTTCTATATTCATATTCTCACAAAATTCCTCTTTTAATTGAATTCTCAGCTCGTTTGGAATGTTAGTATTTGATGATTTCTATATTCATATTCTCACAAAATTCCTCTTTTAATTTAATTCTCAGCTCGTTTGGAATGTTAGTATTTGATGATTTCTATATTGATATTCTGACGAAATACCTCTTTGAATTCAATTCTCAGCTCGTTTGGAAGTTTAGTATTTGATGATTTCTATATTCACATTCTCACGAAACTCCTCTTGGAATTGAATTCTCAGCTCGTTAGGAATGATAGTATTTGATGATTTCTATATTGACATTGTCACGAAACTCCTCTTGGAATTGAATTCTCAGCTCGTTTGGAATGTTAGTATTTGATGATTTCTATATTCACATTCTCACGAAATTCCTCTTGGAATTGAATTCTCAGCTCGTTAGGAATGTTAGTATTTGATGATTTCTATATTCACATTCTGACAAAATACCTCTTGGAATTGAATTTTCAGCTCGTTTGGAATGTTAGTATTTGATGATTTCTATATTCACATTCTGACAAAATACCTCTTGGAATTGAATTTTCAGCTCGTTTGGAATGTTAGTATTTGATGATTTCTATATTCACATTCTGACAAAATACTTCTTGGAATTGAAATTTTAGCTCGTTTGGAATGTTAGTATTTGATGATTTCTAAATTGACATTCTGACGAAATTCCTCTAGGAAGGGAAATCTCAGCACCTTTGGAATGTTAGTATTTGATGATTCCTATATTGACATTCTGACGGAATTCCTCTTGGAATTGAATTCTCAGCTCGTTTGGAATGTTAGTATTTGATGATTTCTAAATTGACATTCTGACGAAATTCCTCTAGGAAGGGAAATCTCAGCACCTTTGGAATGTTAGTATTTGATGATTCCTATATTGACATTCTGACGGAAATCCTCTTGGAATTGAATTCTCAGCTCGTTTGGAATGTTAGTATTTGATGATTTCTATATTCACATTCTGACAAAATACCTCTTGGAATTGAATTTTCAGCTCGTTTGGAATGTTAGTATTTGATGATTTCTAAATTGACATTCTGACGAAATTCCTCTAGGAAGGGAAATCTCAGCACCTTTGGAATGTTAGTATTTGATGATTCCTATATTGACATTCTGACGGAAATCCTCTTGGAATTGAATTCTCAGCTCGTTTGGAATGTTAGTATTTGATGATTTCTATATTCACATTCTGACAAAATACCTCTTGGAATTGAATTTTCAGCTCGTTAGGAATGTTAGTATTTGATGATTTCTATATTCACATTCTGACAAAATACCTCTTGGAATTGAATTTTCAGCTCGTTTGGAATGTTAGTATTTGATGATTTCTATATTCACATTCTGACAAAATACTTCTTGGAATTGAAATTTTAGCTCGTTTGGAATGTTAGTATTTGATGATTTCTAAATTGACATTCTGACGAAATTCCTCTAGGAAGGGAAATCTCAGCACCTTTGGAATGTTAGTATTTGATGATTCCTATATTGACATTCTGACGGAAATCCTCTTGGAATTGAATTCTCAGCTCGGTTGGAATGTTAGTATTTGATGATTTCTAAATTGACATTCTGACGAAATTCCTCTAGGAAGGGAAATCTCAGCACCTTTGGAATGTTAGTATTTGATGATTTCTATATTCACATTCTCACGAAATTCCTCTTGGAATTGAATTCTCAGCTCGTTTGGAAGTTTAGTATTTGATGATTTCTATATTAACATTCTCACGAAATTCCTCTTTTAATTGAATTCTCAGCTCGTTTGGAATGTTAGTATTTGATGATTTCTATATTCATATTCTCACAAAATTCCTCTTTTAATTTAATTCTCAGCTCGTTTGGAATGTTAGTATTTGATGATTTCTATATTCATATTCTCACAAAATTCCTCTTTTAATTGAATTCTCAGCTCGTTTGGAATGTTAGTATTTGATTATTTCTATATTCATATTCTCACAAAATTCCTCTTTTAATTTAATTCTCAGCTCGTTTGGAATGTTAGTATTTGTTGATTTCTATATTCACATTCTCACGAAATACCTCTTTGAATTCAATTCTCAGCTCGTTTGGAATATTAGTATTTGATGATTTCTATATTCACATTCTCACGAAATTCCTCTTGGAATTGAATTCTCAGCTCGTTTGGAAGTTTAGTATTTGATGATTTCTATATTCACATTCTCACGAAATTCCTCTTTTAATTGAATTCTCAGCTCGTTTGGAATGTTAGTATTTGATGATTTCTATATTCATATTCTCACAAAATTCCTCTTTTAATTTAATTCTCAGCTCGTTTGGAATGTTAGTATTTGATGATTTCTATATTCATATTCTCACAAAATTCCTCTTTTAATTTAATTCTCAGCTCGTTTGGAATGTTAGTATTTGATGATTTCTATATTCATATTCTCACAAAATTCCTCTTTTAATTTAATTCTCAGCTCGTTTGGAACGTTAGTATTTGATGATTTCTATATTCATATTCTTACGAAATTCCTCTTGGAATTGATTTCTCAGCTCGTTAGGAATGTTAGTATTTGATGATTTCTATATTGACATTGTCACGAAACTCCCTTGGAATTGAATTCTCAGCTCGTTCGGAATGTTTGTATTTGATGATTTCTATATTGACATTGTCACGAAATTCCTCTTGGAATTGAGTTCTGAGCTCGTTAGGAATGTTAGTATTTGATGATTTCTATATTGACATTGTCACGAAACTCCTCTTGGAATTGAATTCTCAGCTCGTTTGGAATGTTAGTATTTGATGATTTCTATATTGACATTGTCACGAAACTCCTCTTGGAATTGAATTCTCAGCTCGTTAGGAATGTTAGTATTTGATGATTTCTATATTGACATTGTCACGAAATTCCTCTTGGAATTGAGTTCTCAGCTCGTTAGGAATGTTAGTATTTGATGATTTATATATTGACATTGTCACGAAATTCCTCTTGGAATTGAATTCTCAGCTCGTTAGGAATGTTAGTATTTGATGATTTCTATATTGACATTGTCACGAAACTCCTCTTGGAATTGAATTCTCAGCTCCTTTGGAATGTTAGTATTTGATAATTTCTATATTCACATTCTCACGAAATTCCTCTTGGAATTGAATTCTCAGCTCGTTAGGAATGATGGTATTTGATGATTTCTATATTGACATTGTCACGAAACTCCTCTTGGAATTGAATTCTCAGCTCGTTTGGAATGTTAGTATTTGATGATTTCTATATTCACATTCTCACGAAATTCCTCTTGGAATTGAATTCTCAGCTCGTTAGGAATGTTAGTATTTGATGATTGCTATATTGACATTCTCACGAAATTCTTCTTGGAATTGAATTCTCAGCTCGTTAGGAATGTTAGTATTTGATGATTTCTATATTCACATTCTGACAGAATACCTCTTGGAATTGAATTTTCAGCTCGTTTGGAATGTTAGTGTTTGATGATTTCTATATTCACATTCTGACAAAATACCTCTTGGAATTGAATTTTCAGCTCGTTTGGAATGTTAGTATTTGATGATTTCTATATTCACATTCTGACAAAATACTTCTTGGAATTGAAATTTTAGCTCGTTTGGAATGTTAGTATTTGATGATTTCTATATTCACATTCTCACGAAATTCCTCTTGGAATTGATTTCTCAGCTCGTTTGGAATGTTAGTATTTGATGATTTCTATATTGACATTGTCACGAAACTCCTCTTGGAATTGAATTCTCAGCTCGTTAGGAATGATAGTATTTGATGATTTCTATATTGACATTGTCACGAAACTCCTCTTGGAATTGAATTCTCAGCTCGTTTGGAATGTTAGTATTTGATGATTTCTATATTCACATTCTCACGAAATTCCTCTTGGAATTGAATTCTCAGCTCGTTAGGAATGTTAGTATTTGATGATTTCTATATTGACATTGTCACGAAACTCCTCTTGGAATTGAATTCTCAGCTCGTTAGGAATGATAGTATTTGGTGATTTCTATATTGACATTGTCACGAAACTCCTCTTGGAATTGAATTCTCAGCTCGTTTGGAATGTTAGTATTTGATGATTTCTATATTCACATTCTCACGAAATTCCTCTTGGAATTGAATTCTCAGCTCGTTAGGAATGTTAGTATTTGATGATTGCTATATTGACATTCTCACGAAATTCTTCTTGGAATTGAATTCTCAGCTCGTTAGGAATGTTAGTATTTGATGATTTCTATATTCACATTCTCACGAAATTCCTCTTGGAATTGAATTCTCAGCTCGTTAGGAATGTTAGTATTTGATGATTTCTATATTGACATTGTCACGAAACTCCTCTTGGAATTGAATTCTCAGCTCGTTAGGAATGATAGTATTTGATGATTTCTATATTGACATTGTCACGAAACTCCTCTTGGAATTGAATTCTCAGCTCGCTAGGAATGTTAGTATTTGATGATTTCTATATTGACATTGTCACGAAACTCCTCTTGGAATTGAATTCTCAGCTCGTTAGGAATGATAGTATTTGATGATTTCTATATTGACATTGTCACGAAACTCCTCTTGGAATTGAATTCTCAGCTCGTTTGGAATGTTAGTATTTGATGATTTCTATATTCACATTCTCACGAAATTCCTCTTGGAATTGAATTCTCAGCTCGTTTGGAATGTTAGTATTTGATGATTTCTATATTGACATTGTCACGAAACTCCTCTTGGAATTGAATTCTCAGCTCGTTAGGAATGATAGTATTTGATGATTTCTATATTGACATTGTCACGAAACTCCTCTTGGAATTGAATTCTCAGCTCGTTAGGAATGATAGTATTTGATGATTTCTATATTGACATTGTCACGAAACTCCTCTTGGAATTGATTTCTCAGCTCGTTTGGAATGTTAGCATTTGATGATTTCTATATTGACATTCTCACGAAATTCCTCTTGGAATTGAATTCTCAGCTCGCTAGGAATGTTAGTATTTGATGATTTCTATATTGACATTGTCACGAAACTCCTCTTGGAATTGAATTCTCAGCTCGTTTGGAATGTAAGTATTTGATGATTTCTATATTCACATTCTCACGAAATTCCTCTTGGAATTGAATTCTCAGCTCGTTAGGAATGTTAGTATTTGATGATTTCTATATTGACATTCTCACGAAATTCCTCTTGGAATTGAATTCTCAGCTCGTTAGGAATGTTAGTATTTGATGATTTCTATATTGACATTGTCACGAAACTCCTCTTGGAATTGAATTCTCAGCTCGTTTGGAATGTTAGTATTTGATAATTTCTATATTCACATTCTCACGAAATTCCTCTTGGAATTGAATTCTCAGCTCGTTAGGAATGTTAGTATTTGATGATTTCTATATTGACATTGTCACGAAACTCCTCTTGGAATTGAATTCTCAGCTCGTTTGGAATGTTAGTATTTGATGATTCCTATATTGACATTCTGACGGAAATCCTCTTGGAATTGAATTCTCAGCTTGTTTGGAATATTAGTATTTGATGATCCCTATATTCACATTCTCACGAAATTCCTCTTTTAATTGAATTCTCAGCTCGTTTGGAATGTTAGTATTTGATGATTTCTATATTCACATTCTCACGAAATTCCTATTTTAATTGAATTCTCAGCTCGTTAGGAATGTTAGTATTTGATGATTTCTATATTGACATTGTCACGAAACTCCTCTTGGAATTGAATTCTCAGCTCGTTAGGAATGTTAGTATTTGATGATTTCTATATTAACATTGTCACGAAATTCCTCTTGGAATTGAGTTCTCAGCTCGTTAGGAATGTTAGTATTTGATGATTTCTATATTGACATTGTCACGAAATTCATCTTGGAATTGAGTTCTCAGCTCGTTTGGAATGTTAGTATTTGATGATTTCTATATTGACATTGTCACGAAACTCCTCTTGGAATTGAATTCTCAGCTCGTTAGGAATGTTAGTATTTGATGATTTCTATAATGACATTGTCACGAAATTCCTCTTGGAATTGAGTTCTCAGCTCGTTAGGAATGTTAGTATTTGATGATTTCTATATTGACATTGTCACGAAACTCCTCTTGGAATTGAATTCTCAGCTCGTTTGGAATGTTAGTATTTGATGATTTCTATATTGACATTCTCACGAAATTCCTCTTGGAATTGAATTCTCAGCTCGTTAGGAATGTTAGTATTTGATGATTTCTATATTCACATTCTGACAAAAAACCTCTTGGAATTGAATTTTCAGCTCGTTTGGAATGTTAGTATTTGATGATTTCTATATTCACATTCTGACAAAATACTTCTTGGAATTGAATTCTCAGCTCGTTTGGAATGTTAGTATTTGATGATTTCTATAATGACATTGTCACGAAATTCCTCTTGGAATTGAGTTCTCAGCTCGTTAGGAATGTTAGTATTTGATGATTTCTATAATGACATTGTCACGAAATTCCTCTTGAAATTGAGTTCTCAGCTCGTTAGGAATGTTAGTATTTGATGATTTCTATATTGACATTGTCACGAAACTCCTCTTGGAATTGAATTCTCAGCTCGTTTGGAATGTTAGTATTTGATGATTTCTATATTGACATTCTCACGAAATTCCTCTTGGAATTGAATTCTCAGCTCGTTAGGAATGTTAGTATTTGATGATTTCTATATTCACATTCTGACAAAAAACCTCTTGGAATTGAATTTTCAGCTCGTTTGGAATGTTAGTATTTGATGATTTCTATATTCACATTCTGACAAAAAACCTCTTGGAATTGAATTCTCAGCTCGTTTGGAATGTTAGTATTTGATGATTCCTATATTGACATTCTGACGGAAATCCTCTTGGAATTGAATTCTCAGCTTGTTTGGAATATTAGTATTTGATGATCCCTATATTCACATTCTCACGAAATTCCTCTTTTAATTGAATTCTCAGCTCGTTTGGAATGTTAGTATTTGATGATTTCTATATTGACATTCTCACGAAATTCCTCTTGGAATTGAATTCTCAGCTCGTTAGGAATGTTAGTATTTGATGATTTCTATATTCACATTCTGACAAAAAACCTCTTGGAATTGAATTTTCAGCTCGTTTGGAATGTTAGTATTTGATGATTTCTATATTCACATTCTGACAAAAAACCTCTTGGAATTGAATTCTCAGCTCGTTAGGAATGTTAGTATTTGATGATTTCTATAATGACATTGTCACGAAATTCCTCTTGGAATTGAGTTCTCAGCTCGTTAGGAATGTTAGTATTTGATGATTTCTATATTCACATTCTGACAAAAAACCTCATGGAATTGAATTCTCAGCTCGTTAGGAATGTTAGTATTTGATGATTTCTATAATGACATTCTCACGAAATTCCTCTTGGAATTGAATTCTCAGCTCGTTAGGAATGTTAGTATTTGATGATTTCTATATTCACATTCTGACAAAAAACCTCTTGGAATTGAATTCTCAGCTCGTTAGGAATGTTAGTATTTGATGATTTCTATAATGACATTGTCACGAAATTCCTCTTGGAATTGAGTTCTCAGCTCGTTAGGAATGTTAGTATTTGATGATTTCTATATTGACATTGTCACGAAACTCCTCTTGGAATTGAATTCTCAGCTCGTTTGGAATGTTAGTATTTGATGATTTCTATATTGACATTCTCACGAAATTCCTCTTGGAATTGAATTCTCAGCTCGTTAGGAATGTTAGTATTTGATGATTTCTATATTCACATTCTGACAAAAAACCTCTTGGAATTGAATTTTCAGCTCGTTTGGAATGTTAGTATTTGATGATTTCTATATTCACATTCTGACAAAATACTTCTTGGAATTGAATTCTCAGCTCGTTAGGAATGTTAGTATTTGATGATTTCTATATTGACATTGTCACGAAATTCATCTTGGAATTGAGTTCTCAGCTCGTTTGGAATGTTAGTATTTGATGATTTCTATATTGACATTGTCACGAAACTCCTCTTGGAATTGAATTCTCAGCTCGTTAGGAATGTTAGTATTTGATGATTTCTATATTGACATTGTCACGAAATTCATCTTGGAATTGAGTTCTCAGCTCGTTTGGAATGTTAGTATTTGATGATTTCTATATTGACATTGTCACGAAATTCATCTTGGAATTGAGTTCTCAGCTCGTTTGGAATGTTAGTATTTGATGATTTCTATATTGACATTGTCACGAAATTCATCTTGGAATTGAGTTCTCAGCTCGTTTGGAATGTTAGTATTTGATGATTTCTATATTGACATTGTCACGAAATTCATCTTGGAATTGAGTTCTCAGCTCGTTTGGAATGTTAGTATTTGATGATTTCTATATTGACATTGTCACGAAATTCATCTTGGAATTGAGTTCTCAGCTCGTTAGGAATGTTAGTATTTGATGATTTCTATATTGACATTGTCACGAAATTCATCTTGGAATTGAGTTCTCAGCTCGTTTGGAATGTTAGTATTTGATGATTTCTATATTGACATTGTCACGAAATTCATCTTGGAATTGAGTTCTCAGCTCGTTTGGAATGTTAGTATTTGATGATTTCTATATTGACATTGTCACGAAATTCATCTTGGAATTGAGTTCTCAGCTCGTTTGGAATGTTAGTATTTGATGATTTCTATATTGACATTGTCACGAAATTCATCTTGGAATTGAGTTCTCAGCTCGTTTGGAATGTTAGTATTTGATGATTTCTATATTGACATTGTCACGAAATTCATCTTGGAATTGAGTTCTCAGCTCGTTTGGAATGTTAGTATTTGATGATTTCTATATTGACATTGTCACGAAATTCATCTTGGAATTGAGTTCTCAGCTCGTTTGGAATGTTAGTATTTGATGATTTCTATATTGACATTGTCACGAAATTCATCTTGGAATTGAGTTCTCAGCTCGTTTGGAATGTTAGTATTTGATGATTTCTATATTGACATTGTCACGAAATTCATCTTGGAATTGAGTTCTCAGCTCGTTTGGAATGTTAGTATTTGATGATTTCTATATTGACATTGTCACGAAATTCATCTTGGAATTGAGTTCTCAGCTCGTTTGGAATGTTAGTATTTGATGATTTCTATATTGACATTGTCACGAAATTCATCTTGGAATTGAGTTCTCAGCTCGTTTGGAATGTTAGTATTTGATGATTTCTATATTGACATTGTCACGAAATTCATCTTGGAATTGAGTTCTCAGCTCGTTTGGAATGTTAGTATTTGATGATTTCTATATTGACATTGTCACGAAATTCATCTTGGAATTGAGTTCTCAGCTCGTTAGGAATGTTAGTATTTGATGATTTCTATATTGACATTGTCACGAAATTCATCTTGGAATTGAGTTCTCAGCTCGTTTGGAATGTTAGTATTTGATGATTTCTATATTGACATTGTCACGAAATTCATCTTGGAATTGAGTTCTCAGCTCGTTTGGAATGTTAGTATTTGATGATTTCTATATTGACATTGTCACGAAATTCATCTTGGAATTGAGTTCTCAGCTCGTTTGGAATGTTAGTATTTGATGATTTCTATATTGACATTGTCACGAAATTCATCTTGGAATTGAGTTCTCAGCTCGTTAGGAATGTTAGTATTTGATGATTTCTATATTGACATTGTCACGAAATTCATCTTGGAATTGAGTTCTCAGCTCGTTAGGAATGTTAGTATTTGATGATTTCTATATTGACATTGTCACGAAATTCATCTTGGAATTGAGTTCTCAGCTCGTTTGGAATGTTAGTATTTGATGATTTCTATATTGACATTGTCACGAAATTCATCTTGGAATTGAGTTCTCAGCTCGTTTGGAATGTTAGTATTTGATGATTTCTATATTGACATTGTCACGAAATTCATCTTGGAATTGAGTTCTCAGCTCGTTTGGAATGTTAGTATTTGATGATTTCTATATTGACATTGTCACGAAATTCATCTTGGAATTGAGTTCTCAGCTCGTTTGGAATGTTAGTATTTGATGATTTCTATATTGACATTGTCACGAAATTCATCTTGGAATTGAGTTCTCAGCTCGTTTGGAATGTTAGTATTTGATGATTTCTATATTGACATTGTCACGAAATTCATCTTGGAATTGAGTTCTCAGCTCGTTTGGAATGTTAGTATTTGATGATTTCTATATTGACATTGTCACGAAATTCATCTTGGAATTGAGTTCTCAGCTCGTTTGGAATGTTAGTATTTGATGATTTCTATATTGACATTGTCACGAAATTCATCTTGGAATTGAGTTCTCAGCTCGTTTGGAATGTTAGTATTTGATGATTTCTATATTGACATTGTCACGAAATTCATCTTGGAATTGAGTTCTCAGCTCGTTTGGAATGTTAGTATTTGATGATTTCTATATTGACATTGTCACGAAATTCATCTTGGAATTGAGTTCTCAGCTCGTTTGGAATGTTAGTATTTGATGATTTCTATATTGACATTGTCACGAAATTCATCTTGGAATTGAGTTCTCAGCTCGTTTGGAATGTTAGTATTTGATGATTTCTATATTGACATTGTCACGAAATTCATCTTGGAATTGAGTTCTCAGCTCGTTTGGAATGTTAGTATTTGATGATTTCTATATTGACATTGTCACGAAATTCATCTTGGAATTGAGTTCTCAGCTCGTTAGGAATGTTAGTATTTGATGATTTCTATATTGACATTGTCACGAAATTCATCTTGGAATTGAGTTCTCAGCTCGTTTGGAATGTTAGTATTTGATGATTTCTATATTGACATTGTCACGAAATTCATCTTGGAATTGAGTTCTCAGCTCGTTTGGAATGTTAGTATTTGATGATTTCTATATTGACATTGTCACGAAATTCATCTTGGAATTGAGTTCTCAGCTCGTTTGGAATGTTAGTATTTGATGATTTCTATATTGACATTGTCACGAAATTCATCTTGGAATTGAGTTCTCAGCTCGTTTGGAATGTTAGTATTTGATGATTTCTATATTGACATTGTCACGAAATTCATCTTGGAATTGAGTTCTCAGCTCGTTTGGAATGTTAGTATTTGATGATTTCTATATTGACATTGTCACGAAATTCATCTTGGAATTGAGTTCTCAGCTCGTTTGGAATGTTAGTATTTGATGATTTCTATATTGACATTGTCACGAAATTCATCTTGGAATTGAGTTCTCAGCTCGTTAGGAATGTTAGTATTTGATGATTTCTATATTGACATTGTCACGAAATTCATCTTGGAATTGAGTTCTCAGCTCGTTTGGAATGTTAGTATTTGATGATTTCTATATTGACATTGTCACGAAATTCATCTTGGAATTGAGTTCTCAGCTCGTTTGGAATGTTAGTATTTGATGATTTCTATATTGACATTGTCACGAAATTCATCTTGGAATTGAGTTCTCAGCTCGTTTGGAATGTTAGTATTTGATGATTTCTATATTGACATTGTCACGAAATTCATCTTGGAATTGAGTTCTCAGCTCGTTTGGAATGTTAGTATTTGATGATTTCTATATTGACATTGTCACGAAATTCATCTTGGAATTGAGTTCTCAGCTCGTTTGGAATGTTAGTATTTGATGATTTCTATATTGACATTGTCACGAAATTCATCTTGGAATTGAGTTCTCAGCTCGTTAGGAATGTTAGTATTTGATGATTTCTATATTGACATTGTCACGAAATTCATCTTGGAATTGAGTTCTCAGCTCGTTTGGAATGTTAGTATTTGATGATTTCTATATTGACATTGTCACGAAATTCATCTTGGAATTGAGTTCTCAGCTCGTTTGGAATGTTAGTATTTGATGATTTCTATATTGACATTGTCACGAAATTCATCTTGGAATTGAGTTCTCAGCTCGTTTGGAATGTTAGTATTTGATGATTTCTATATTGACATTGTCACGAAATTCATCTTGGAATTGAGTTCTCAGCTCGTTTGGAATGTTAGTATTTGATGATTTCTATATTGACATTGTCACGAAATTCATCTTGGAATTGAGTTCTCAGCTCGTTTGGAATGTTAGTATTTGATGATTTCTATATTGACATTGTCACGAAATTCATCTTGGAATTGAGTTCTCAGCTCGTTTGGAATGTTAGTATTTGATGATTTCTATATTGACATTGTCACGAAATTCATCTTGGAATTGAGTTCTCAGCTCGTTTGGAATGTTAGTATTTGATGATTTCTATATTGACATTGTCACGAAATTCATCTTGGAATTGAGTTCTCAGCTCGTTTGGAATGTTAGTATTTGATGATTTCTATATTGACATTGTCACGAAATTCATCTTGGAATTGAGTTCTCAGCTCGTTAGGAATGTTAGTATTTGATGATTTCTATATTGACATTGTCACGAAATTCATCTTGGAATTGAGTTCTCAGCTCGTTTGGAATGTTAGTATTTGATGATTTCTATATTGACATTGTCACGAAATTCATCTTGGAATTGAGTTCTCAGCTCGTTTGGAATGTTAGTATTTGATGATTTCTATATTGACATTGTCACGAAATTCATCTTGGAATTGAGTTCTCAGCTCGTTAGGAATGTTAGTATTTGATGATTCCTATATTGACATTGTCACGAAATTCATCTTGGAATTGAGTTCTCAGCTCGTTTGGAATGTTAGTATTTGATGATTTCTATATTGACATTGTCACGAAATTCATCTTGGAATTGAGTTCTCAGCTCGTTTGGAATGTTAGTATTTGATGATTTCTATATTGACATTGTCACGAAATTCATCTTGGAATTGAGTTCTCAGCTCGTTAGGAATGTTAGTATTTGATGATTCCTATATTGACATTGTCACGAAATTCATCTTGGAATTGAGTTCTCAGCTCGTTTGGAATGTTAGTATTTGATGATTTCTATATTGACATTGTCACGAAATTCATCTTGGAATTGAGTTCTCAGCTCGTTTGGAATGTTAGTATTTGATGATTTCTATATTGACATTGTCACGAAATTCATCTTGGAATTGAGTTCTCAGCTCGTTTGGAATGTTAGTATTTGATGATTCCTATATTGACATTGTCACGAAATTCATCTTGGAATTGAGTTCTCAGCTCGTTTGGAATGTTAGTATTTGATGATTTCTATATTGACATTGTCACGAAATTCATCTTGGAATTGAGTTCTCAGCTCGTTTGGAATGTTAGTATTTGATGATTTCTATATTGACATTGTCACGAAATTCATCTTGGAATTGAGTTCTCAGCTCGTTTGGAATGTTAGTATTTGATGATTTCTATATTGACATTGTCACGAAATTCATCTTGGAATTGAGTTCTCAGCTCGTTTGGAATGTTAGTATTTGATGATTTCTATATTGACATTGTCACGAAATTCATCTTGGAATTGAGTTCTCAGCTCGTTTGGAATGTTAGTATTTGATGATTTCTATATTGACATTGTCACGAAATTCATCTTGGAATTGAGTTCTCAGCTCGTTAGGAATGTTAGTATTTGATGATTTCTATAATGACATTGTCACGAAATTCATCTTGGAATTGAGTTCTCAGCTCGTTTGGAATGTTAGTATTTGATGATTTCTATATTGACATTGTCACGAAATTCATCTTGGAATTGAGTTCTCAGCTCGTTAGGAATGTTAGTATTTGATGATTTCTATATTGACATTGTCACGAAATTCATCTTGGAATTGAGTTCTCAGCTCGTTAGGAATGTTAGTATTTGATGATTTCTATAATGACATTGTCACGAAATTCATCTTGGAATTGAGTTCTCAGCTCGTTAGGAATGTTAGTATTTGATGATTTCTATATTGACATTGTCACGAAATTCATCTTGGAATTGAGTTCTCAGCTCGTTAGGAATGTTAGTATTTGATGATTTCTATATTGACATTGTCACGAAATTCATCTTGGAATTGAGTTCTCAGCTCGTTTGGAATGTTAGTATTTGATGATTTCTATATTGACATTGTCACGAAATTCATCTTGGAATTGAGTTCTCAGCTCGTTTGGAATGTTAGTATTTGATGATTTCTATATTGACATTGTCACGAAATTCATCTTGGAATTGAGTTCTCAGCTCGTTTGGAATGTTAGTATTTGATGATTTCTATATTGACATTGTCACGAAATTCATCTTGGAATTGAGTTCTCAGCTCGTTTGGAATGTTAGTATTTGATGATTTCTATATTGACATTGTCACGAAATTCATCTTGGAATTGAGTTCTCAGCTCGTTAGGAATGTTAGTATTTGATGATTCCTATATTGACATTGTCACGAAATTCATCTTGGAATTGAGTTCTCAGCTCGTTTGGAATGTTAGTATTTGATGATTTCTATATTGACATTGTCACGAAATTCATCTTGGAATTGAGTTCTCAGCTCGTTTGGAATGTTAGTATTTGATGATTTCTATATTGACATTGTCACGAAATTCATCTTGGAATTGAGTTCTCAGCTCGTTTGGAATGTTAGTATTTGATGATTTCCTATATTGACATTGTCACGAAATTCATCTTGGAATTGAGTTCTCAGCTCGTTTGGAATGTTAGTATTTGATGATTTCTATATTGACATTGTCACGAAATTCATCTTGGAATTGAGTTCTCAGCTCGTTTGGAATGTTAGTATTTGATGATTTCTATATTGACATTGTCACGAAATTCATCTTGGAATTGAGTTCTCAGCTCGTTTGGAATGTTAGTATTTGATGATTTCTATATTGACATTGTCACGAAATTCATCTTGGAATTGAGTTCTCAGCTCGTTTGGAATGTTAGTATTTGATGATTTCTATATTGACATTGTCACGAAATTCATCTTGGAATTGAGTTCTCAGCTCGTTTGGAATGTTAGTATTTGATGATTTCTATATTGACATTGTCACGAAATTCATCTTGGAATTGAGTTCTCAGCTCGTTTGGAATGTTAGTATTTGATGATTTCTATATTGACATTGTCACGAAATTCATCTTGGAATTGAGTTCTCAGCTCGTTTGGAATGTTAGTATTTGATGATTTCTATATTGACATTGTCACGAAATTCATCTTGGAATTGAGTTCTCAGCTCGTTAGGAATGTTAGTATTTGATGATTTCTATATTGACATTGTCACGAAATTCATCTTGGAATTGAGTTCTCAGCTCGTTTGGAATGTTAGTATTTGATGATTTCTATATTGACATTGTCACGAAATTCATCTTGGAATTGAGTTCTCAGCTCGTTTGGAATGTTAGTATTTGATGATTTCTATATTGACATTGTCACGAAATTCATCTTGGAATTGAGTTCTCAGCTCGTTTGGAATGTTAGTATTTGATGATTTCTATATTGACATTGTCACGAAATTCATCTTGGAATTGAGTTCTCAGCTCGTTAGGAATGTTAGTATTTGATGATTTCTATATTGACATTGTCACGAAATTCATCTTGGAATTGAGTTCTCAGCTCGTTAGGAATGTTAGTATTTGATGATTTCTATATTGACATTGTCACGAAATTCATCTTGGAATTGAGTTCTCAGCTCGTTTGGAATGTTAGTATTTGATGATTTCTATATTGACATTGTCACGAAATTCATCTTGGAATTGAGTTCTCAGCTCGTTTGGAATGTTAGTATTTGATGATTTCTATATTGACATTGTCACGAAATTCATCTTGGAATTGAGTTCTCAGCTCGTTTGGATGTTAGTATTTGATGATTTCTATATTGACATTGTCACGAAATTCAT